>NW_028270166.1:20168819-21637754 GCF_037043375.1 Chiloscyllium plagiosum
CCCACTGTCTCCTCCCCACTCCCACTGTCTCCTCCCCCTCTCCTACTGTCTCCTCCCCCTCTCCCACTGTCTCCTCCCCCACTCCCACTGTCTCCTCCCCCACACCCACTGTCTCCTCCCCCACTCCCACTGTCTCCTCCCCCCACTGTCTCCTCACCCCACTGTCTCCTCCCCCCTCCCACTGTCTCCTCCCCCCTCCCACTGTCGCCTTCCCTCTCCCACTGTCTCCTCCCCCTCTCCCACTGTCTCCTCCCCCCCTCCCACTGTCTCCTCCCCCCTCCCACTGTCTCCTCCCCCCCTCCCACTGTCGCCTTCCCTCTCCCACTGTCTCCTCCCCCTCTCCCACTGTCTCCTCCCCCTCTCCCACTGTCTCCTCCCCCTCTCCCACTGTCTCCTCCCCCCCACTCCCACTGTCTCCTCCCCCCACTCCCACTCCCACTGTCTCCTCCCCCCACTCCCACTCCCACTCCCACTGTCTCCTCCCCCTCCCACTGTCTCCTCCCCCCTCCCACTGTCTCCTCCCCCCTCCCACTGTCTCCACACCCCCGTCCCACTGTCTCCACACCCGTCCCACTGTCTCCACAATCCCACTCCCACTGTCTCCTCCCCCCCTCCCACTGTCTCCTCCCCCCACTCCCACTGTCTCCTCCCCCACTCCCACTGTCTCCTCCCCCACTCCCACTGTCTCCTCCCCCACTCCCACTGTCTCCTCCCCCACTCCCACTGTCTCCTCCCCCCACTGTCTCCTCCCCCCCTCCCACTGTCTCCTCCCCCCTCCCACTGTCGCCTCCCCCCTCCCAGTCTCCTCCCCCTCTCCCACTGTCTCCTCCCCCTCTCCCACTGTCTCCTCCCCCTCTCCCACTGTCTCCTCCCCCTCTCCCACTGTCTCCTCCCCCCCACTCCCACTGTCTCCTCCCCCCCACTCCCACTGTCTCCTCCCCCCCACTCCCACTGTCTCCTCCCCCCCACTCCCACTGTCTCCTCCCCCCCACTCCCACTGTCTCCTCCCCCGCACTCCCACTGTCTCCTCCCCGCACTCCCACTGTCTCCTCCCCCGACTCCCACTCCCACTGTCTCCTCCCCCTCCCACTGTCTCCTCCCCCCCTCCCACTGTCTCCACACCCCCGTCCCACTGTCTCCACACCCCTGTCCCACTGTCTCCACAATCCCACTCCCACTGTCTCCTCCCCCCCCACTGTCTCCTCCCCCCCCCCACTGTCTCCTCCCCCCCACTCCCACTGTCTCCTCCCCCCTCCCACTGTCTCCTCCCCCTCCCACTGTCCTCCCCATCCCACTGTCCTCCCCCCACTCCCACTGTCTCCTCCCCCCACTCCCACTGTCTCCTCCCCCCCTTCCACTGTCTCCTCCCCCCTCCCACTGACTCCTCCCCCCCTCCCACTGACTCCTCCCCCCCTCCCACTGTCTCCTCCCCCCCACTGTCTCCTCCCCCCTCTCCCACTGTCTCCTCCCCCCCTCCCACTGTCTCCTCCCCCCCCACTCCCACTGTCTCCTCCCCCCCTCCCACTGTCTCCTCCCCCCCTCCCACTGTCTCCTCCCCCCCTCCCACTGTCTCCTCCCCCCCCACTCCCACTGTCTCCTCCCCCCTCCCACTGTAACCTCCCCCCCCACTCCCACTGTCTCCTCCCCCCCACTCCCACTGTCTCCTCCCCCCCTCCCTCCCACTGTCTCCTCCCCCCCTCCCTCCCACTGTCTCCTTCCCCCCTCCCTCCCACTGTCTCCTTCCCCCTCCCTCCCACTGTCTCCTCCCCCCCTCCCTCCCACTGTCTCCTCCCCCCCTCCCTCCCACTGTCTCCTCCCCCCCTCCCTCCCACTGTCTCCTCCCCCCCTCCCTCCCACTGTCTCCTCCCCCCCTCCCTCCCACTGTCTCCTCCCCCCCTCCCTCCCACTGTCTCCTCCCCCCCTCTGTCTCCTCCCCCCTCCCTCCCACTGTCTCCTCCCCCCCCTCCCTCCCCCCCACTGTCTCCTCCCCCCCCCACTGTCTCCTCCCCCCCTCCCTCCCACTGTCTCCTCCCCCCCTCCCTCCCACTGTCTCCTCCCCCCCTCCCTCCCTCCCACTGTCTCCTCCCCCCTCCCTCCCTCCCACTGTCTCCTCCCTCCCTCCCACTGTCTCCTCCCCCCCTCCCTCCCACTGTCTCCTCCCCCCCTCCCCCCCACTGTCTCCTCCCCCCCTCCCTCCCACTGTCTCCTCCCCCCTCCCCCCCACTGTCTCCTCCCCCCCTCCCTCCCACTGTCTCCTCCCCCCCTCCCTCCCACTGTCTCCTCCCCCCCTCCCTCCCACTGTCTCCTCCCCCCCTCCCTCCCACTGTCTCCTCCCCCCCTCCCTCCCACTGTCTCCTCCCCCCCTCCCTCCCACTGTCTCCTCCCCCCCTCCCTCCCTCCCACTGTCTCCTCCCCCCCTCCCACTGTCTCCTCCCCCCCTCCCTCCCTCCCTCCCACTGTCTCCTCCCCCCCTCCCTCCCACTGTCTCCTCCCCCCTCCCCGTCCCACTGTCTCCTCCCCACTCCCACTGTCTCCTCCCCCCACTCCCACTGTCTCCTCCCCCCCACTCCCACTGTCTCCTCCCCCCCTCCCACTGTCTCCTCCCCCCCACTCCCACTGTCTCCTCCCCCCCACTCCCACTGTCTCCTCCCCCCCACTCCCACTGTCTCCTCCCCCCCACTCCCACTGTCTCCTCCCCCCCACTCCCACTGTCTCCTCCCCCCCACTCCCACTGTCTCCTCCCCCCCCTCCCACTGTCTCCTCCCCCTCCTCCCACTGTCTCCTCCCCCCCCTCCCACTGTCTCCTCCCCCCCCTCCCACTGTCTCCTCCCCCCCCCACTGTCTCCTCCCCCCACTTCCACTGTCTCCTCCCCCCCTCTGTCTCCTCCCCCTCCGCCCAATGTCTCCTCCCCCCCCCCTCTGTCTCCTCCCCCTCCTCCCAATGTCTCCTCCCCCCCCTCTGTCTCCTCCCCCCCCCTCCCACTGTCTCCTCCCCCCCCCTCCCACTGTCTCCTCCCCCCCTCCCACTGTCTCCTCCCCCCCTCCCACTGTCTCCTCCCCCCCCTCCCACTGTCTCCTCCCCCCCCTCCCACTGTCTCCTCCCCCCCCTCCCACTGTCTCCTCCACCCCCCTCCCACTGTCTCCTCCCCCCCTCCCACTGTCTCCTCCCCCCCCTCCCACTGTCTCCTCCCCCCCCTCCCACTGTCTCCTCCCCCCCCTCCCACTGTCTCCTCTCCCCCCTCCCACTGTCTCCTCTCCCCCCCTCCCACTGTCTCCTCCCCCCCCACTGTCTCCTCCCCCCCCACTGTCTCCTCCCCCCCCCACTGTCTCCTCCCCCCCACTGTCTCCTACCCCCCCTCCCACTGTCTCCTCCCCCCTCCCACTGTCTCCTCCCCCCCCTCCCACTGTCTCCTCCCCCCCTCCCACTGTCTCCTCCCCCCCCACTGTCTCCTCCCCCCCCACTATCTCCTCCCCCCCCTCCCACTGTCTCCTCCCCCCCCACTGTCTCCTCCCCCTCCCTCCCACTGTCTCCTCCCCCTCCCTCCCACTGTCTCCTCCCCCTCCCTCCCACTGTCTCCTCCCCCTCCCTCCCACTGTCTCCTCCCCCCCTCCCACTGTCTCCTCCCCCCCCTCCCACTGTCTCCCCTCCCACCCTCCCACTGTCTCCCCTCCCACTGTCTCCCCTCCCCCCCTCCCACTGTCTCCCCTCCCACTGTCTCCTCCCCCCCTCCCACTGTCTCCTCCCCCCCCTCCCACTGTCTCCTCCCCCCCCTCCCACTGTCTCCTCCCCACCCACTGTCTCCTCCCCCCCACTCCCACTGTCTCCTCCCCCCACTACCACTGTCACCTCCCCCCACTCCCACTGTCTCCTCCCCCCACTCCCACTGTCTCCTCCCCCCACTCCCACTGTCTCCTCCCCCCCACTCCCACTGTCTCCTCCCCCCCACTCCCACTGTCTCCTCCCCCCACTCCCACTGTCTCCTCCCCCCCACTCCCACTGTCTCCTCCCCCCCACTCCCACTGTCTCCTCCCCCCCACTCCCACTGTCTCCTCCCCCCACTCCCACTGTCTCCTCCCCCCACTCCCACTGTCTCCTCCCCCCACTCCCACTGTCTCCTCCCCCCCACTCCCACTGTCTCCTCCCCCCCACTCCCACTGTCTCCTCCCCCCCACTCCCACTGTCTCCTCCACCCCACTCCCACTGTCTCCTCCCCCCCACTCCCACTGTCTCCTCCCCCCCACTCCCACTGTCTCCTCCCCCCCACTCCCACTGTCTCCTCCCCCCCACTCCCACTGTCTCTTCCCCACCCACTGTCTCCTCCTCCCCACTCCCACTGTCTCCTCCCCACCCACTGTCTCCTCCTCCCCACTCCCACTGTCTCCTCCCCACCCACTGTCTCCTCCCCCCCACTCCCAATGTCACCTCCCCCCACTCCCACTGTCTCCTCCCCCCACTACCACTGTCTCCTCCACCCACTACCACTGTCTACTCCACCCACTACCACTGTCTACTCCACCCACTGTCTCCTCCCCCCCACTCCCACTGTCTCCTCCCCACCACTCCCACTGTCTCCTCCCCCCCACTCCCACTGTCTCCTCCCCCCCACTCCCACTGTCTCCTCCCCCCCACTCCCACTGTCTCCTCCCCCCCACTCCCACTGTCTCCTCCCCCCCTCTCCCACTGTCTCCTCCCCCCCTCTCCCACTGTCTCCTCCCCCTCTCCCACTGTCTCCTCCCCCTCTCCCACTGTCTCCTCCCCCTCTCCCACTGTCTCCTCCCCCTATCCCACTGTCTCCTCCCCCTATCCCACTGTCTCCTCCCCCTATCCCACTGTCTCCTCCCCCCACTGTCTCCTCCCCCCTCCCACTGTCTCCTCCCCCCACTGTCTCCTCCCCCCTCCCACTGTCTCCTCCCCCTCTCCCACTGTCTCCTCCCCCTCTCCCACTGTCTCCTCCCCCCCACTCCCACTCCCACTCTCTCCTCCCCCCTCCCACTGTCTCCTCCCCCCCTCCCACTGTCTCCTCCCCCTCTCCCACTGTCTCCTCCCCCACTGTCTCCTCCCCCACTCCCACTGTCTCCTCCCCCACTCCCACTGTCTCCTCCCCCACTCCCACTGTCTCCTCCCCCACTCCCACTGTCTCCTCCCCCCTCCCACTGTCTACTCCCCCTCTCCCACTGTCTCCTCCCCCTCTCCCACTGTCTCCTCCCCCTCTCCCACTGTCTCCTCCCCCCCACTCCCACTCCCACTCCCACTGTCTCCTCCCCCCTCCCACTGTCTCCTCCCCCCCTCCCACTGTCTCCTCCCCCCCTCCCACTGTCTCCACACCCCCGTCCCACTGTCTCCACACCCCGTCCCACTGTCTCCACACACCCGTCCCACTCCCACTGTCTCCTCCCCCCCCCTGTCTCCTCCCCCCCACTCCCACTGTCTCCTCCCCCCTCCCACTGTCTCCTCCCCCCTCCCACTGTCTCCGCCCCCCTCCCACTCTCCTCCCCCTCCCACTGTCTCCTCCCCCTCCCACTGTCTCCTCCCCCTCCCACTGTCCTCCCCCTCCCACTGTCCTCCCACTCCCACTGTCTCCTCCCCCCCACTCCCACTGTCTCCTCCCCCCCACTCCCACTGTCTCCTCCCCCCCACTCCCACTGTCTCCTCCCCCCCACTCCCACTGTCTCCTCCCCACTCCCACTGTCTCCTCCCCCTCTCCCACTGTCTCCTCCCCCACTCCCACTGTCTCCTCCCCCACTCCCACTGTCTCCTCCCCCACTCCCACTGTCTCCTCCCCCCCACTCCCACTGTCTCCTCCCCCCCACTCCCACTGTCTCCTCCCCCCCACTCCCACTGTCTCCTCCCCCCCACTCCCACTGTCTCCTCCCCCCCACTCCCACTGTCTCCTCCCCACTCCCACTGTCTCCTCCCCCTCTCCTACTGTCTCCTCCCCCTCTCCCACTGTCTCCTCCCCCACACCCACTGTCTCCTCCCCCACTCCCACTGTCTCCTCCCCCCACTGTCTCCTCACCCCACTGTCTCCTCCCCCCCTCCCACTGTCTCCTCCCCCCTCCCACTGTCGCCTTCCCTCTCCCACTGTCTCCTCCCCCTCTCCCACTGTCTCCTCCCCCCTCCCACTGTCTCCTCCCCCCCTCCCACTGTCTCCTCCCCCCCTCCCACTGTCTCCTCCCCCCCTCCCACTGTCGCCTTCCCTCTCCCACTGTCTCCTCCCCCTCTCCCACTGTCTCCTCCCCCTCTCCCACTGTCTCCTCCCCCTCTCCCACTGTCTCCTCCCCCCCACTCCCACTGTCTCCTCCCCCCACTCCCACTCCCACTGTCTCCTCCCCCCACTCCCACTCCCACTCCCACTGTCTCCTCCCCCCTCCCACTGTCTCCTCCCCCCTCCCACTGTCTCCTCCCCCCTCCCACTGTCTCCACACCCCCGTCCCACTGTCTCCACACCCGTCCCACTGTCTCCACAATCCCACTCCCACTGTCTCCTCCCCCCCTCCCACTGTCTCCTCCCCCCCACTCCCACTGTCTCCTCCCCCACTCCCACTGTCTCCTCCCCCACTCCCACTGTCTCCTCCCCCACTCCCACTGTCTCCTCCCCCCACTGTCTCCTCCCCCCCTCCCACTGTCTCCTCCCCCTCCCACTGTCGCCTCCCCCCTCCCAGTCTCCTCCCCCTCTCCCACTGTCTCCTCCCCCTCTCCCACTGTCTCCTCCCCCTCTCCCACTGTCTCCTCCCCCTCTCCCACTGTCTCCTCCCCCCCACTCCCACTGTCTCCTCCCCCCCACTCCCACTGTCTCCTCCCCCCCACTCCCACTGTCTCCTCCCCCCCACTCCCACTGTCTCCTCCCCCCCACTCCCACTGTCTCCTCCCCCGCACTCCCACTGTCTCCTCCCCCGCACTCCCACTGTCTCCTCCCCCGACTCCCACTCCCACTGTCTCCTCCCCCTCCCACTGTCTCCTCCCCCCCTCCCACTGTCTCCACACCCCCGTCCCACTGTCTCCACACCCCTGTCCCACTGTCTCCACAATCCCACTCCCACTGTCTCCTCCCCCCCCACTGTCTCCTCCCCCCCCCCACTGTCTCCTCCCCCCCACTCCCACTGTCTCCTCCCCCCTCCCACTGTCTCCTCCCCCTCCCACTGTCCCCTCCCCCTCCCACTGTCCTCCCCATCCCACTGTCCTCCCCCCACTCCCACTGTCTCCTCCCCCCACTCCCACTGTCTCCTCCCCCCACTCCCACTGTCTCCTCCCCCCCTTCCACTGTCTCCTCCCCCCTCCCACTGACTCCTCCCCCCCTCCCACTGACTCCTCCCCCCCTCCCACTGTCTCCTCCCCCCCACTGTCTCCTCCCCCCCCTCCCACTGTCTCCTCCCCCCCTCCCACTGTCTCCTCCCCCCCCACTCCCACTGTCTCCTCCCCCCTCCCACTGTCTCCTCCCCCCCTCCCACTGTCTCCTCCCCCCCTCCCACTGTCTCCTCCCCCCCCACTCCCACTGTCTCCTCCCCCCTCCCACTGTAACCTCCCCCCCCACTCCCACTGTCTCCTCCCCCCCACTCCCACTGTCTCCTCCCCCCCTCCCTCCCACTGTCTCCTCCCCCCCTCCCTCCCACTGTCTCCTTCCCCCCTCCCTCCCACTGTCTCCTTCCCCCTCCCTCCCACTGTCTCCTCCCCCCCTCCCTCCCACTGTCTCCTCCCCCCCTCCCTCCCACTGTCTCCTCCCCCCCTCCCTCCCACTGTCTCCTCCCCCCCTCCCTCCCACTGTCTCCTCCCCCCCTCTGTCTCCTCCCCCCTCCCTCCCACTGTCTCCTCCCCCCCCTCCCTCCCCCCCACTGTCTCCTCCCCCCCCCACTGTCTCCTCCCCCCCTCCCTCCCACTGTCTCCTCCCCCCCTCCCTCCCACTGTCTCCTCCCCCCCTCCCTCCCTCCCACTGTCTCCTCCCCCCTCCCTCCCTCCCACTGTCTCCTCCCTCCCTCCCACTGTCTCCTCCCCCCCTCCCTCCCACTGTCTCCTCCCCCCCTCCCCCCCACTGTCTCCTCCCCCCCTCCCTCCCACTGTCTCCTCCCCCCCTCCCTCCCACTGTCTCCTCCCCCCCTCCCTCCCACTGTCTCCTCCCCCCCTCCCTCCCTCCCACTGTCTCCTCCCCCCCTCCCTCCCTCCCACTGTCTCCTCCCCCCCTCCCACTGTCTCCTCCCCCCCTCCCTCCCTCCCTCCCACTGTCTCCTCCCCCCCTCCCTCCCACTGTCTCCTCCCCCCTCCCCGTCCCACTGTCTCCTCCCCACTCCCACTGTCTCCTCCCCCCCACTCCCACTGTCTCCTCCCCCCCTCCCACTGTCTCCTCCCCCCCACTCCCACTGTCTCCTCCCCCCCACTCCCACTGTCTCCTCCCCCCCACTCCCACTGTCTCCTCCCCCCCACTCCCACTGTCTCCTCCCCCCCACTCCCACTGTCTCCTCCCCCCCACTCCCACTGTCTCCTCCCCCCCACTCCCACTGTCTCCTCCCCCCCCTCCCACTGTCTCCTCCCCCTCCTCCCACTGTCTCCTCCCCCCCCTCCCACTGTCTCCTCCCCCCCCTCCCACTGTCTCCTCCCCCCCCACTGTCTCCTCCCCCCACTTCCACTGTCTCCTCCCCCCCTCTGTCTCCTCCCCCTCCGCCCAATGTCTCCTCCCCCCCCCCTCTGTCTCCTCCCCCTCCTCCCAATGTCTCCTCCCCCCCCTCTGTCTCCTCCCCCCCCTCCCACTGTCTCCTCCCCCCCCCTCCCACTGTCTCCTCCCCCCCTCCCACTGTCTCCTCCCCCCCCTCCCACTGTCTCCTCCCCCCCCCTCCCACTGTCTCCTCCCCCCCCACTGTCTCCTCCCCCCCCCCACTGTCTCCTCCCCCCCACTCCCACTGTCTCCTCCCCCCTCCCACTGTCTCCTCCCCCTCCCACTGTCTCCTCCCCCCCTCCCACTGTCTCCACACCCCCGTCCCACTGTCTCCACACCCCTGTCCCACTGTCTCCACAATCCCACTCCCACTGTCTCCTCCCCCCCCACTGTCTCCTCCCCCCCCCCACTGTCTCCTCCCCCCCACTCCCACTGTCTCCTCCCCCCTCCCACTGTCTCCTCCCCCTCCCACTGTCCTCCCCATCCCACTGTCCTCCCCCCACTCCCACTGTCTCCTCCCCCCACTCCCACTGTCTCCTCCCCCCCTTCCACTGTCTCCTCCCCCCTCCCACTGACTCCTCCCCCCCTCCCACTGACTCCTCCCCCCCTCCCACTGTCTCCTCCCCCCCACTGTCTCCTCCCCCCCCTCCCACTGTCTCCTCCCCCCCTCCCACTGTCTCCTCCCCCCCCACTCCCACTGTCTCCTCCCCCCCTCCCACTGTCTCCTCCCCCCCTCCCACTGTCTCCTCCCCCCCTCCCACTGTCTCCTCCCCCCCCACTCCCACTGTCTCCTCCCCCCTCCCACTGTAACCTCCCCCCCCACTCCCACTGTCTCCTCCCCCCCACTCCCACTTTCTCCTCCCCCCCTCCCTCCCACTGTCTCCTCCCCCCCTCCCTCCCACTGTCTCCTTCCCCCCTCCCTCCCACTGTCTCCTTCCCCCTCCCTCCCACTGTCTCCTCCCCCCCTCCCTCCCACTGTCTCCTCCCCCCCTCCCTCCCACTGTCTCCTCCCCCCCTCCCTCCCACTGTCTCCTCCCCCCCTCCCTCCCACTGTCTCCTCCCCCCCTCCCTCCCACTGTCTCCTCCCCCCCTCCCTCCCACTGTCTCCTCCCCCCCTCCCTCCCACTGTCTCCTCCCCCCCTCTGTCTCCTCCCCCCTCCCTCCCACTGTCTCCTCCCCCCCCTCCCTCCCCCCCACTGTCTCCTCCCCCCCCCACTGTCTCCTCCCCCCCTCCCTCCCACTGTCTCCTCCCCCCCTCCCTCCCACTGTCTCCTCCCCCCCTCCCTCCCTCCCACTGTCTCCTCCCCCCCTCCCTCCCTCCCACTGTCTCCTCCCCCCTCCCTCCCTCCCACTGTCTCCTCCCTCCCTCCCACTGTCTCCTCCCCCCCTCCCTCCCACTGTCTCCTCCCCCCCTCCCCCCCACTGTCTCCTCCCCCCCTCCCTCCCACTGTCTCCTCCCCCCCTCCCTCCCACTGTCTCCTCCCCCCCTCCCTCCCACTGTCTCCTCCCCCCCTCCCTCCCTCCCACTGTCTCCTCCCCCCCTCCCTCCCTCCCACTGTCTCCTCCCCCCCTCCCACTGTCTCCTCCCCCCCTCCCTCCCTCCCTCCCACTGTCTCCTCCCCCCCTCCCTCCCACTGTCTCCTCCCCCCTCCCCGTCCCACTGTCTCCTCCCCACTCCCACTGTCTCCTCCCCCCCACTCCCACTGTCTCCTCCCCCCCTCCCACTGTCTCCTCCCCCCCACTCCCACTGTCTCCTCCCCCCCACTCCCACTGTCACCTCCCCCCCACTCCCACTGTCTCCTCCCCCCCACTCCCACTGTCTCCTCCCCCCCACTCCCACTGTCTCCTCCCCCCCACTCCCACTGTCTCCTCCCCCCCACTCCCACTGTCTCCTCCCCCCCCTCCCACTGTCTCCTCCCCCTCCTCCCACTGTCTCCTCCCCCCCCTCCCACTGTCTCCTCCCCCCCCTCCCACTGTCTCCTCCCCCCCCACTGTCTCCTCCCCCCACTTCCACTGTCTCCTCCCCCCCTCTGTCTCCTCCCCCTCCGCCCAATGTCTCCTCCCCCCCCCCTCTGTCTCCTCCCCCTCCTCCCAATGTCTCCTCCCCCCCCTCTGTCTCCTCCCCCCCCTCCCACTGTCTCCTCCCCCCCCCTCCCACTGTCTCCTCCCCCCCCCTCCCACTGTCTCCTCCCCCCCTCCCACTGTCTCCTCCCCCCCCTCCCACTGTCTCCTCCCCCCCCTCCCACTGTCTCCTCCACCCCCCTCCCACTGTCTCCTCCCCCCCCTCCCACTGTCTCCTCCCCCCCCTCCCACTGTCTCCTCCCCCCCCTCCCACTGTCTCCTCCCCCCCCTCCCACTGTCTCCTCCCCCCCCTCCCACTGTCTCCTCTCCCCCCTCCCACTGTCTCCTCTCCCCCTCCCACTGTCTCCTCTCCCCCCCTCCCACTGTCTCCTCTCCCCCCCTCCCACTGTCTCCTCCCCCCCCACTGTCTCCTCCCCCCCCACTGTCTCCTCCCCCCCCCCACTGTCTCCTCCCCCCCACTGTCTCCTCCCCCCCCTCCCACTGTCTCCTCCCCCCTCCCACTGTCTCCTCCCCCCCCTCCCACTGTCTCCTCCCCCCCTCCCACTGTCTCCTCCCCCCCCACTGTCTCCTCCCCCCCCTCCCACTGTCTCCTCCCCCCCCTCCCACTGTCTCCTCCCCCCCCACTGTCTCCTCCCCCTCCCTCCCACTGTCTCCTCCCCCTCCCTCCCACTGTCTCCTCCCCCTCCCTCCCACTGTCTCCTCCCCCTCCCTCCCACTGTCTCCTCCCCCCCTCCCACTGTCTCCTCCCCCCCCCTCCCACTGTCTCCCCTCCCACTGTCTCCCCTCCCCCCCTCCCACTGTCTCCCCTCCCACTGTCTCCTCCCCCCCTCCCACTGTCTCCTCCCCCCCCTCCCACTGTCTCCTCCCCCCCCTCCCACTGTCTCCTCCCCCCCCCTCCCACTGTCTCCTCCCCCCCTCCCACTGTCTCCTCCCCCCCCTCCCACTGTCTCCTCCCCCCCCCTCCCACTGTCTCCTCCCCCCCCCACTGTCTCCTCCCCCCCCCCACTGTCTCCTCCCCCCCCTCCCACTGTCTCCTCCCCCCCCCTCCCACTGTCTCCTCCCCCCCCTCCCACTGTCTCCTCCCCCCCCTCCCACTGTCTCCTCCCCCCCCCTCCCACTGTCTCCTCCCCCCCTCCCTCCCACTGTCTCCTCCCCCCCTCCCTCCCTCCCACTGTCTCCTCCCCCCCTCCCTCCCTCCCACTGTCTCCTCCCCCCCTCCCACTGTCTCCTCCCCCCCTCCCTCCCTCCCTCCCACTGTCTCCTCCCCCCTCCCTCCCACTGTCTCCTCCCCCCCTCCCTCCCACTGTCTCCTCCCCCCCTCCCTCCCACTGTCTCCTCCCCCCCTCCCTCCCACTGTCTCCTCCCCCCCTCCCTCCCACTGTCTCCTCCCCCCTCCCCGTCCCACTGTCTTCTCCCCACCCCACTGTCTTCTCCCCACTCCCACTGTCTCCTCCCCCCCTCCCTCCCTCCCTCCCACTGTCTCCTCCCCCCCTCCCTCCCTCCCTCCCACTGTCTCCTCCCCCCCTCCCTCCCACTGTCTCCTCCCCCCCTCCCTCCCACTGTCTCCTCCCCCCCTCCCTCCCACTGTCTCCTCCCCCCTCCCCGTCCCACTGTCTTCTCCCCACCCCACTGTCTTCTCCCCACCCCACTGTCTTCTCCCCACTCCCACTGTCTCCTCCCCCCCTCCCTCCCACTGTCTCCTCCCCCCCTCCCTCCCACTGTCTCCTCCCCCCCTCCCTCCCACTGTCTCCTCCCCCCCTCCCTCCCACTGTCTCCTCCCCCCCTCCCTCCCACTGTCTCCTCCCCCCCCCCACTCCCACTGTCTCCTCCCCCCCTCCCACTGTCTCCTCCCCCTCCTCCCACTGTCTCCTCCCCCCCTCCCACTGTCTCCTCCCCCCCCCACTGTCTCCTCCCCCCCCACTGTCTCCTCCCCCCACTTCCACTGTCTCCTCCCCCCCTCTGTCTCCTCCCCCCCCTCTGTCTCCTCCCCCTCCTCCCAATGTCTCCTCGCCCCCCCCACTGTCTCCTCCCCCCCTCCCACTGTCTCCTCCCCCTCCTCCCACTGTCTCCTCCCCCCCTCCCACTGTCTCCTCCCCCCCCCACTGTCTCCTCCCCCCCCCTCCCACTGTCTCCTCCCCCCCTCCCACTGTCTCCTCCCCCCCTCCCACTGTCTCCTCCCCCCCCCTCCCACTGTCTCCTCCCCCCCCCTCCCACTGTCTCCTCCCCCCCCTCCCACTGTCTCCTCCCCCCCCCTCCCACTGTCTCCTCCCCCCCCCTCCCACTGTCTCCTCTCCCCCCTCCCACTGTCTCCTCTCCCCCCCCCCACTGTCTCCTCTCCCCCCCTCCCACTGTCTCCTCCCCCCCCACTGTCTCCTCCCCCCCTCCACTGTCTCCTCCCCCCCACTGTCTCCTCCCCCCCTCCCACTGTCCTCCTCCCCCCCCTCCCACTGTCTCCTCCCCCCCCTCCCACTGTCTCCTCCCCCCCCTCCCACTGTCTCCTCCCCCCCTCCCACTGTCTCCTCCCCCCCCACTGTCTCCTCCCCCCCTCCCACTGTCTCCTCCCCCCCTCCCACTGTCTCCTCCCCCCCTCCCACTGTCTCCTCTCCCCCCTCCCACTGTCTCCTCTCCCCCCCCCCCCCACTGTCTCCTCTCCCCCCCTCCCACTGTCTCCTCCCCCCTCCCACTGTCTCCTCCCCCCCCACTGTCTCCTCCCCCCCTCCCACTGTCTCCTCCCCCCCACTGTCTCCTCCCCCCCTCCCACTGTCTCCTCCCCCCCCTCCCACTGTCTCCTCCCCCCCTCCCACTGTCTCCTCCCCCCCCTCCCACTGTCTCCTCCCCCCTCCCACTGTCTCCTCCCCCCCCACTGTCTCCTCCCCCCCCCCTCCCACTGTCTCCTCCCCCCCCACTGTCTCCTCCCCCTCCTCCCACTGTCTCCTCCCCCTCCCTCCCACTGTCTCCTCCCCCTCCCTCCCACTGTCTCCTCCCCCTCCCTCCCACTGTCTCCTCCCCCTCCTCCCACTGTCTCCTCCCCCCCTCCCACTGTCTCCTCCCCCCCTCCCACTGTCTCCTCCCCCCCCTCCCACTGTCTCCCCTCCCACTGTCTCCCCTCCCCCCCTCCCACTGTCTCCCCTCCCACTGTCTCCTCCCCCCCTCCCACTGTCTCCTCACCCCCTCCCACTGTCTCCTCCCCCCCCTCCCACTGTCTCCTCCCCCCCCTCCCACTGTCTCCTCCCCCCCCTCCCACTGTCTCCTCCCCCCCCTCCCACTGTCTCCCTCCCCCCTCCCACTGTCTCCTCCCCCCCCTCCCACTGTCTCCTCCCCCCCCCACTCTCTCCTCCCCCCCCCACTGTCTCCTCCCCCCCCCTCCCACTGTCTCCTCCCCCCCCTCCCACTGTCTCCTCCCCCCTCCCTCCCACTGTCTCCTCCCCCCTCCCTCCTCCCACTGTCTCCTCCCCCCTCCCTCCCTCCCACTGTCTCCTCCCCCCCCTCCCTCCCTCCCACTGTCTCCTCCCCCCTCCCACTGTCTCCTCCCCCTCCCTCCCTCCCTCCCACTGTCTCCTCCCCCCCTCCCTCCCACTGTCTCCTCCCCCCCTCCCTCCCACTGTCTCCTCCCCCCTCCCCGTCCCACTGTCTCCTCCCCACTCCGACTGTCTCCTCCCCCCCTCCACTGTCTCCTCCCCCCCTCCCACTGTCTCCTCCCCCCCACTCCCACTGTCTCCTCCCCCCCCCTCCCACTGTCTCCTCCCCCCCCTCCCACTGTCTCCTCCCCCCCCCTCCCACTGTCTCCTCCCCCCCCTCCCACTGTCTCCTCCCCCCCTCCCACTGTCTCCTCCCCCCCCTCCCACTGTCTCCTCCCCCCCCTCCCACTGTCTCCTCCCCCCCTCCCACTGTCTCCTCTCCCCCTCCCACTGTCTCCTCTCCCCCCCCCACTGTCTCCTCTCCCCCCCTCCCACTGTCTCCTCCCCCCCCACTGTCTCCTCCCCCCCTCCACTGTCTCCTCCCCCCCACTGTCTCCTCCCCCCCTCCCACTGTCTCCTCCCCCCCCTCCCACTGTCTCCTCCCCCCCCTCCCACTGTCTCCTCCCCCCCCTCCCACTGTCTCCTCCCCCCTCCCACTGTCTCCTCCCCCCCCCACTGTCTCCTCCCCCCCCTCCCACCTCCCCCCCTCCCACTGTCTCCTCCCCCCCCTCCCACTGTCTCCTCCCCCCTCCCACTGTCTCCTCCCCCCCCTCCCACTGTCTCCTCCCCCCCCTCCCACTGTCTCCTCTCCCCCCTCCCACTGTCTCCTCTCCCCCCTCCCACTGTCTCCTCTCCCCCCCCCACTGTCTCCTCTCCCCCCCTCCCACTGTCTCCTCCCCCCCTCCCACTGTCTCCTCCCCCCCTCCCACTGTCTCCTCCCCCCCACTGTCTCCTCCCCCCCTCCCACTGTCTCCTCCCCCCCCTCCCACTGTCTCCTCCCCCCCCTCCCACTGTCTCCTCCCCCCCCTCCCACTGTCTCCTCCCCCCCTCCCACTGTCTCCTCCCCCCCTCCCACTGTCTCCTCCCCCCCCACTGTCTCCTCCCCCCCTCCCACTGTCTCCTCCCCCCCCTCCCACTGTCTCCTCCCCCCCCACTGTCTCCTCCCCCTCCCTCCCACTGTCTCCTCCCCCTCCCTCCCACTGTCTCCTCCCCCTCCCTCCCACTGTCTCCTCCCCCTCCCTCCCACTGTCTCCTCCCCCTCCCTCCCACTGTCTCCTCCCCCTCTCTCCCACTGTCTCCTCCCCCCCTCCCACTGTCTCCTCCCCCCCCTCCCACTGTCTCCCCTCCCACTGTCTCCTCCCCCCCTCCCACTGTCTCCTCCCCCCCTCCCACTGTCTCCTCCCCCCCCTCCCACTGTCTCCTCCCCCCCCTCCCACTGTCTCCTCCCCCCTCCCACTGTCTCCTCCCCCCCCTCCCACTGTCTCCTCCCCCCCCCTCCCACTGTCTCCTCCCCCCCCCTCCCACTGTCTCCTCCCCCCCCACTCTCTCCTCCCCCCCCCACTGTCTCCTCCCCCCCCTCCCACTGTCTCCTCCCCCCCCTCCCACTGTCTCCTCCCCCCCCTCCCACTGTCTCCTCCCCCCCCTCCCACTGTCTCCTCCCCCCCCTCCCACTGTCTCCTCCCCCCCCTCCCACTGTCTCCTCCCCCCCCTCCCACTGTCTCCTCCCCCCGACTCCCACTGTCTCCTCCCCCCCCTCCCACTGTCTCCTCCCCCCCCTCCCACTGTCTCCTCCCCCCCCTCCCACTGTCTCCTCCCCCCCCCCACTGTCTCCTCCCCCCCCCCTCCCACTGTCTCCTCCCCCCCCCCCCACTGTCTCCTCCCCCCCCCTCCCACTGTCTCCTCCCCCCCCCCTCCCACTGTCTCCTCCCCCCCCCCTCCCACTGTCTCCTCCCCCCCCCTCCCACTGTCTCCTCCCCCCCCCTCCCACTGTCTCCTCCCCCCCCCCCACTGTCTCCTCCCCCCCACTCCCACTGTCTCCTCCCCCCCCATCCCACTGTCTCCTCCCCCCCACTCCCACTGTCTCCTCCCCCCCCCTCCCACTGTCTCCTCCTCCCCCCCCCCACTGTCTCCCCGGGGCCTCTCCCCGCCGCCGAGCCTGACGTCACCGACAGGAAGCAGTCTCTCGGGGAGTAATGGCGCTCCAGCAGGAAGTTCCCTGAGCTCGGGGCTGACAGGGAAAGCACAGCCGCCCGACACACACGCACCTCATGGATTGAACCGGCCGGGCCCGCGGCCTCACCCACCCTCTCCTTGTCGCACAGGTTTGTACCTGACGCCTTTTGTATTTTCGCCGAGCGGAGGGAGGGGGATGCGGCGGGGGGCGGGCGGCGGAGTGTCCGCCGGGCATCGGGTGTAAATCTAGCGGCGGGCTGTGTAGGCCTCTCGCTAATCTCGTCTGTGACTCTCAGTAGCTCCAGCTACAACTTTTCCCAGTCTTCAAACAACAACTTTCTTTTAAACAAAGAAAAAACAAAAGGCTTATGAAGTTAAATCTGTTCGATCGCACTTGAATCCGCTCGTGTTGTTGTGGTGACTTTTGAAACTACGTCCGAGACGTGTTGACGTTTCTTTTGTTAAAGTTTGACCCAGTCTCGCCGAGAAAAAAAAGTTCACTTTGTTTTGTCTCTTTTAAAGTTTCTTCGGTCGGCCCTTCCCAGGGAATGTGGTCCTGGAAGTGTCGAATTTAAGTCAACTCGTAATTTAAATTGAAACAATTTGTTAATAGACAGGGAAGTGATCTCATCGAGATGATCTGACAAGGATTCTATTGTGCAAACATTCAGGATTTTATTGGTACAAACAGTCTGAGAAGACGAGCTCTGGCGTCCAACACTAGGAAATAGTTCAAGCTTTTTGTTTTGCCGTTTTCTGCTTTTTTTTTATTCTTTAAAAATTCTAATTGTACCTGGATGCAGTTCCACAGAAACAACCCTAGTTTACCTGGTCCTTTCTCAATCATTTATTTATCAGAAAACGCCTGGTAAGCGTCAAACGTCGCGAAATTAGAAGATAATTGTGTGATAACGCCAAAAAGCTTTGATGGGCACTCCCTCCTTGTTAGCTTTAGATTGTTCTTTAATCTTTTTGTAACTTTTTTTTATTTCCGCTTTTCGGCACTGCATCATGTTGGGTGGGATGGATTCTGAGTGAATTGGGGGAAAAAAATCCGTTTGGCGTCTTGATTCTCAGTTGAAACGAAGCGTTGGATTATGTTTTTAGGAACTGATTTGAAATATGTGGGTTGTTAGCCAAACTGTCATTTGCTTCCCTAAACCAATTTAAATTTCCACGAAAAAGTAGTCCTATGAAATAATCAATCGATATGTGTTTGACAAGATGAGATCGTATCAGTAGTATTGTTTTAATTTGGGATGTTTTTGTTAGTTATATTATGCATCGGGGACCAATTCTGATGGGTCATACGTATAAACGGTAAATTTGAGTCACTTAGTGTTTTTTTTTGGTCTGTGAAAGATCATCTGGGTTATTTGATGAAAAGTGACCGGATAATTTTGATAAGCTTCTTCCGACAAGGACAAATTTGGCACGCCAGTGTCTTGTTTGTATTGGCCGTGCGACATTCTTAAGTGAAGCGGGTTCCGTGTGCCAGCTGACCTTTTGAAACACATGATCTCTTAAGGCACCATCACCGAACAGTAGACTCCAGGGTCTTGTGAAGCTGGGAAATTTTGCGAAGTCTCTTAGTTTCCCACAATTTGTGCGCTTTCCCGTTGCACGAGTACAAGCTAGGATTGAGTTAGTGCAAAACTCGAAAACAGCAGTTGCTCTCACCTTATGTTGACCTGTTTTCCCCAGGGAGAATTCTGACTTTCTTTGTCTGTGTTGGAGTACTCCAAAGCGCACAGCAGTAATATATTCCCATGGCAGCGTTGAATAATTTAATGCAGTTCAATCCTAATAAGATTTGTTTAAAAAATTTAATCTGGGTATGTAAACTACAGCAGCTTCTCATATGGTATACTTTTACTGCTGCATTCGATTTTGGTTGTTTGAAATAGTTTCAGGTTGATATTTGAAAATAACAAAACACACTCAATTTGGTACAAGATAATGCTCATTTGAGGGGACAGTGCAGACATGATGGGCCAAGTTGCCCCTTCTGTCATAATATCATTGCCAGCGTATTCTCCTGGCAGAAGGAACAAGCTGAATTTTGTGAA
Organism: Chiloscyllium plagiosum; assembly: GCF_037043375.1. Lineage (NCBI taxonomy): Eukaryota > Metazoa > Chordata > Chondrichthyes > Orectolobiformes > Hemiscylliidae > Chiloscyllium > Chiloscyllium plagiosum. Next base: position 20,187,246 of record NW_028270166.1, read on the forward strand.
ATCCCATTTTTTTCTTGGATCTTCTTAAGGCAGAATGTGAACTACTAAATGTTTCTAATGTTTAAACATTTTTATACGTTTATAACTCTTTATATGTGCTGATCAACATGTATTCAGAAAACAAATGATCACTTTTGCAGTGCATAATTGCAGCTGTTTTTTTAAGTCCAGCTTGATTTTTTAGTGTTGCTTGAAGCACTTCAGGTAAATTTACTTCTTTTCATATGTGGCTTCCTCTGCAAAATTACTTGTTGACCTGATTTTAAAATTAAGTTTACTGTACAACCTAGTATTTCATAAACCAATGTTTACAGGACTATGGGCAAGCAGCAAGGAGTGGGGCTAATTGAATAGCCATTTCAGATAATTGGTAGAGGCATGAAGGGCAGAATGGCCTTGTCTAATGTATGAGTCTATGAGCATCTCTTTGTTATTCAATGAAAATGTTAGTGAACCTGATTTAATAATACAGAACAAATGGAGAATATAGTCTTAGGCAAATTTAGTATTGCCTTACTTGCAGTCTCAATTTTTGTGTTCTTCATCTTGATTTTACACTGTCATTTTTATTCTTATTTGAAAGAGTCAACAACTACTTTGTTAACAAAATTAGCGTTTTCTGTCTCTCTTTATCTGCAATGTTTTCAATTCAAAATTAAATTCTAGCTAGGAATTCCTGACCGTGGGCTGCTCCAAATAGACCGTTTAATGTGTTTATTGTAAATAATGTGTGGCTTAAAGGCTCAGTAGAGTCATTCCCACCCTTCCTCTTCAAAGCCACTTTTAGTTTCGTAATTCTGCATATGTCTGCCTTTCGCCTTGTTGCCTTTTGTCACAGATGATATGTTTATCTGGGGTTTAAATTTCTTACTGTTTACATGATCACTGACATCTAAATAGCCTGTAGAACATTTAAGACATGATAAGAAAAATCCTATATCCATTCTGCTGCCACAAATAGCTATTTTAGATTGGTGTTGTTTTATTATTGTGAACCAGGAAAGGTCATAGTTTAAATAAAACTCCTAAATTGTGAACAGAGCCTTCCAAATAACACAAAAGTGGAAAATAGGTTAAAGATGTCTCATCTTAGCATAGTCCCCTACTTTTGTTGCAAGCTGCAGTTAGTTGCACATGAAAACATATTTTCATGCACGTTTGCGCTATGTGTATTAAGCATTGGGTTGCTCTAAGGTGGGTAGAAGTATCATTACATATAAAGTATAACTATCATATTGGTGAAATTGAAATAGCCAAATAAAGTTTCTACTTTTTAGATGATTTGAAACTGATTTGTTTGGCATCAGTTCAATTCTTAGTTTTTTTTTTGGAATATTATAAATCAAACACAATGACAATAGCTATTAACTTGCTGCCTTTAACATAAAACATTCAAAAGCATTATTATAAAACAAAATATGGCATTGAGTCGCATGGGATTTTAGGGCAGGTTTCCAAAAGCTTGCTCAAAGAGGTAGGTCGAAAAGGTTTTGTTTCCTTTTAGAAAAGAGAAGCAGGTTGCTGTACAGGAGAATTCCAGGGCGTAGGGGCAGAAAACACAGTCAACGTTGGAGGGATTAAAATTGAAAATGACTAAGATCTGGAATGAAATGAGTGCAGATATCTCAGGCTGGGGCAAGACTGGAGGAGATTAAAGAGATGAAGAGTAACAAGGCCACAAAGGCTTTTGAAAACCAGATTGAGAATTTTTAAAATCAAAGCATTGCCAGACAAGGAGTCAGTGTCAGTCAGCGCAGGATTGGTAATTGAATGAAAGGTGGTGTGAGTTATGACACCGACTGCAGAGATTTGGAAAACTTTAAGTTTACAGAGGGTAGAATGGGAATGACAACCAAGGAATGCATATGAATAGACAATTCTGAAGGTATAGGTGTAGATGAAGGTTTCAGCAGTGGCTGAATTAGCCAGTGGTTGCAATAGAGAAATGTTTCTTGAGAAGATTGTTTTAAACGTCTCCTTACTCCTCTCATTTGTGTCCACCTAAGCTGTGAAACAGGATTTTACTTTGTGTCAACTTTCAGTTGAAATTTCTAATAATGGAGCACTCAATTATTGCTCGGTAGTAGATCCCTTTATGCTTCAAAGCCTTGTTCAGGCTTCTTTCTTTGATGCAAATTCTACTGCTGAACTTACCTGATACATGAAATCGTAAAGGGGTCAAATTGGTGCAAAAAAGAGTTACCCTCTGAGGTTTTGCTTGAGATATCCTCATTATTAGTGCAGAGTAGAGGAAGCTTTACTCTGCATCTGGTTGCAGTACACTTATGCTTGAAATCATACTACCTATTGTGTTCAGAAATCCTTGCTTAGGTCTGCGTCATGCTTGGTGGACTTGATAATAAATTAGAGCAGAAGTACAGTTATCTTTGCTTTCTGGATATAACACAAAAATCTTAGAAAACTGTCTGCTACAGAACTGATGTTACATCCATCAATGTCCTGCTGAGGTCAAAGTGTCAACTGCATTTTTGTATGACCAACATGCCTACTGGCAATTGGATCATGGCTGATCATTTCTTTTTACGTTATCTTTAGCAGCCTCACAAGCAATAAGTCTTTCACTTAGTCTCTTTTTTATTAAATTTAAATCCAAGCCCCAAAGGTGAAGAGAAGCACTCCTGAGAATATTATTTTTTGTACTGTTTTAAACCCTCCTAATTGAAGTTAAATAAACCAGGAGTTTATGAACTTAACAATCATGATGCAATTTGGGTCGACAATGACATAATTAAATGTTTGTTTAATAAAAGAAATCAGTTTGGAAAGCAGAAAATCTCCTAACATAACTAATATTTTACTGATGAGAACTGATTGTTTTGAGAGATAATGGGAGACTTGCAATTGTCTGAAATTGAGATTAATATCAGCAATGTGATTGTAATCTTTAGTGATTTAGCTGTATTAATGTGATACCACAACAGCAACCTGTTGTTAGTTTTTGTCATTTTTAACATTTCCACATTATCTAGATGCAGTCATAGTGTCTAAATATTGCTCGTTTTTGCTAACCCTAGATCCATTTAGATCTGAAAGCAAATAATGTCTTGAATCTATTGTCAATGTTTTTAAAGAAATGTGCAAAGACTGGAATCAAACTGAGCATTCCGCAGTTAATTTATATATTCATGTTGGTTTTCTTTGAATTTATGTTGTAAATTAGGGCGTAACACTTTTAGATAAACTATCTTTGAAAATAATGTGAGAGCTGTATTAATATTTACATTTGTAACCAAAATACATTATATATTTAGCATGTGTATGATACATTATACCACATTGTATCAGATCTTTCTTAATAATTTCTTGATGTTGATTTTCCTCAGTGGTACAATGTTTGCAGATAGAACTGTTTTCGTGCGTTTTAGAATGTTTCTTTTTTCAGTAAAAAGGTATATTTCATCCTGTTTTTAAAGCAATGTGTTCTTTCTTAAGTGAGTGACAAGTATGTTTGCCGATGGTCTGCTGGTGGTTGCTGTCTTCCAGTACCAGGTTCAATTGGCTGTTATTTATCCATGTTAGCCAGTCACTCGACCATGGGGAGCATTTTAGTTTTGATCATGTCCTTATTAGGCAACCACACACACATGTCACCAGATGGTTGTCAGAATAAGGAACTATGGCTTTCTTGTTCAACACTAGAGCATGGAGATCAGTTGGTAAAATTAGTTCCCACCCAGATTTGGTTGACAAACTAAAAACAACAGTGACCCAACTTGGAACCACTTTTTGAATTGATGCAGTACTTTTATCCAGTGCATTATCTGGTGAGATCTAGATGAGTTAACTAATTTTTAATTAGTGATGTGAAAGGTGGGGCATTGTGATTTTTATTCCCTTCATTTTATTTCCAGCAGAAATAAAATAACTTAAGCAATCAGATTGATGTATTTATGTCTTGGACAGCACATCCCAGTGAAGAATATTAACAGAGTTAACTGTTTGGCTGCCTTGAAAATAATGTTTTAAATTTTGCGAGTTTAACTTCTTTTTCTTTTTTCCTCTTCCTGTACTCCGCCCCCCCCCCCCAAAAAAAAAGCACTGGAATTTCATTACCAGCAAGAGGAATATAAACATAGTTTAGGAAAAAGTGAGGACTGCAGATGCTGGAGATCAGAGCATAAAAATGTGTTGCTGGAAAAGCGCAGCAGGTCAGGCAGCATCCAAGGAGAAGGAGAATCGACGTTTCGGGCATAAGCCCTTCTTCAGGAATGAGGAGGGTGTGCCAAGCAGGCTAAGATAAAAGGTAGGGAGGAGGGACTGGGGGGAGGGGCATTGGGAATGCGATAGGTGGAAGGAGGTTAAGGTGAGGGTGATAGGCCGGAGAGGGGGTGGGGGCGGAGAGGTCGGGAAGAAGATTGCAGGTCAAGAAGGCGGTGCTGAGTCTGAGGGCTGGGACTGAGAAAAGGTGGGGGGAGGGGAAATGAGAAAGCTGGAGAAATCCCACAGCTACCTAGATTACACATCTTCCCATATTCCCAATTCCTTCGCCTTGGCCGCATCTGCTCCCAGGAGGACCAACTCCAATACCAAACAACCCAGGTGGCCTCCTTCTTCAAAGACCGCAATTTCCCCTCCGATGTGGTTGACGATGCTCTCCACCGCATTTCCTCCACTTCCCGCTCCTCTATCCTTGAACCCCGCCCCTCTAATCGCCACCAGGACAGAACCCCACTAGTCCTCACCTACCACCCCACCAACCTCCAGAAACATTGGATCATCCTTCGTCATTTCCACCACCTCCAAACGGACCCACCACCAAGGATATATTTCCCCCCCCCACCCCTATCAGCATTCCAGAAAGACCACTCCCTCCGCGACTCCCTTGTCAGATCCACACCCCCCCCACCAACCCAACCTCCACTCCCGGCACCTTCCCCTGCAACCGCAAAAAATGCAAAACTGCACCCACACCTTCCCCCTCACTTCCCTCCAAGGCCCCAAGGGATCCTTCAATATCCATCAGAAATTCACCTGCACCTCCACACACATCATTTACTGCATCCGCTGCACCCGATGTGGCCTCCTATACATTGGATCCGCCTACTTGTGGATCGTTTCAGAGAACACCTCTGGGATACATGCACCAACCAACCCAACCGCCCCGTGGCTGAACACTTTAACTCCTCCTCCCACTCCGCCAAGGACATGCAGGTCATTGGCCGCCTCCATCGCCAGACCATGGCAACACGACGCCTGGAGGAAGAGTGACTCATGTTCCACCTAGGAACCCTCCAGCCACAGGGGATGAATGCAGATTTCTCCAACTTCCTCATTTCCCCATCCCCCACCTTTTCTCAGTCCCAGCCCTCAGACTCAGCACCGCCTTCTTGACCTGCAATCTTCTTCCCGACCTCTCCGCCCCCACCCCCTCTCCGGCCTATCACCCTCACCTTAACCTCCTTCCACCTATGGCATTCCCAACGCCCCTCCCCCAAGTCCCTCCTCCCTACCTTTTATCTTAGCCTGCTTGGCACACCCTCCTCATTCCTGAAGAAGGGCTTATGCCCGAAACGTCGATTCTTCTTCTCCTTGGATGCTGCCTGACCTGCTGCGCTTTTCCAGCAACACATTTTTAAGCTATAAACATAGTTTGTCAACTGCTGTTATATGATTTACACCTCTTGTATTAAACAAATACCATTAAGATGCCATTTTATTGGCATAATTTAATATTTTCATCTAAAGAAATGGAGGGTGTCACTTCCTCAATTGTAGAGGTATTGCCTGATGTAGCATTTAGTTAAACAGGTCTTCAGTTTCAGTTGCTTTTTTAAAGTATGCACTTATTTGGAGTAGCAAGAGACATGCTGAAATTGCTTTCTGTGCTACTGTCCATGAAGATTTGGATGCTCACTGAATGCTGTATGACTCTGACTTTAAGTTCTGTTATAACCTGTTTCCACGTACAGTTTGGCTTTAGTATTATTCAGGTGAATGATTGCATATTTATTGGTAAATTTGCAATGGTGCAGCATTGTGAGCCAGTGTCTATGGGGCAAGAGAGAAAACAATTAACCTAGACTGGCAAGATTAAAAGGAGAAAAGAAACATCACTGAAATGTCATTTGTATGATGAAGGTTTATAATATGTTAGTTGGGAACTTGGGTTCCAAGGAAAAGATAAAACAGATTTAGAAAGATCTGTGAAAGTAGTTTCTTCAATAGAGTCAGAAATTGACTTTTTTTCAATGCAGTGGGTCGATACATTAATTCCAAGAAATCGATGACCAACTACCTGGTGAGATAATTGCTGAAGTATCTATTAAGCTGAGCTTTTAGAGAGGCCAGAGTTTAGAATCAGGTTCAGTTCAGAAGAAAAGATCCATACCAGCAGATGACTACCAGTCTCAAAATAGCCAAAGTAACTTGTTTTTTTGAAGAAGTAACAGAGAGGATTGATGAGGGCAGGGCGGTAAACGTGATCTATATGGACTTCAGTCAGGCATTCAACAAGGTTCCCCATGGGAGACTGGTTAGCAAGGTTAGATCTCACGGAATACACGAAAAACTAGCCATTTGGATACAGAACTGGCTCAAAGGTAGAAGACAAAGGGTGGTGGTAGAGGGTTGTTTTTCAGACTGGAGGCCTGTGACCAGTGGAGTGCCACAAGGATCGGTGCTGGGTCCACTGCGTTTTGTCATTTATATAAATGTTTTGGATGTGAGCATAAGATGTATAGTTAGTAAGTTTGCAGATGAAACCAAAATTGGAGGTATAGTGGACAGCGAAGAGGGTTACCTCAGATTGCAACAGGATCTTGATCAAATGGGCCAGTGGGCTGAGAAGTGGCAGATGGGGTTTAATTTAGATAAAAGCAAGGTGCTGCATTTTGGGAAAGCAAATCTTAGCAGGAGTTATACACTTAATGGTAAGGTCCTAGGGAGTGTTGCTGAACAAAGGGACCTTGGAGTGCAGGTTCCATAGCTCCTTGAAAGTGAGTTGCAGATAGATAGGATAGTGAAGAAGGCATTTGGTATGCTTTCCTTTATTGGTCAGAGTATTGAGTACAGGCATTGGGAGGTCATGTTGTGGCTGTACAGGACATTGGTTAGGCCACTGTTGGAATATTGCATGCAGTTCTGGTCTCCTTCCTATTGGAAAGATGTGAAACCTGAAAGGGTTCAGAAAAGATTTACAAGGATGTTGCCAGGGTTGGAGGATTTGAGCTATAGGGAGAGGCTGAACAGACTGGGGCTGTTTTCCCTGGATCGTCGGAGGCTGAGGGGTGACCTCATAGAGGTTTACAAAATTGAGGGGCATGGATAGGATAAATAGACAAAGTCTTTTCCCTGGGATGGGGGAGTCCAGAACTAGAGGGCATAGGTTTAGGGTGAGAGGGGAAAGATATAAAAGAGACCTAAGGGGTAACTTTTTCACACAGAGGGTGGTACGTGTATGGAATGAGCTGCCAGAGGAAGTGGTGGAGGCTGGTACAACTGCAACATTTTAAGAGGCATCTGGATGGGTATATGAATAGGAAGGGTTTGGAGGGATATGGACTGGGTGCTGGCAGGTGGGACTAGATTAGGTTGGGACATCTGGTTGGCATGGATGAATTGGACCAAAGGGTCTGTTTCTGTGCTGTACATCTCTATGACGAGGAAAAAAAAAGTCCTATGTTGTGTCAACCCCTGTTGAGTTCAGTGAGAAAAATTATGTGCAGGCATGTGCTTAAGTGAAATGTCTGTGGTGTTTAGTTTAGTAAGAAATTTTAAAGTTAAGAAAGAAGCTTTGCATCACTGGGGTTGAGTGTCTGTGAAGCCTACTGCTGGGGAGAAAAGTGTTGCATGTTTCTTTTTGCTGTTCATTAAGTATTTTCAAATTGTCTTTTATAAAATAACTTTGTTATTTTGTTAAAAGAACATTATCCTTCAGTGGTAAAGCAGCACAGTAACCGAGGTGTAAAAATAAAAACTGAAAAATGTGTTGCTGGAAAAGCACCGCAGGTCAGGCAGCATCAAAGGAGCAGGAGAATCGACGTTTCGGGCATAAGCCCTTCTGCAGGAATGAGGAGGGTGTGCCAAGCAGGCTAAGATAAAGGGTAGGGAGGAAGGACTTGGGGGAGGGGCGTTGGGAATGCGATAGGTGGAAGGAGGCTAAGGTGAGGGTGATAGGCTGGAGAGGGGTTGGAGGCGGAGAGGTTGGGAAGAAGATTGCAGGTCAAGAAGGCGGTGTTGAGTCCGAGGGTCAGGATTGAGAAAAGGTGGGGGGAGGGGAAATGAGGAAGCTGGAGAAATCTGCATTCATCCCTTGTGGTTGGAGGGTTCCTGTGTGGAAGATGAGTCACTGTTCCTCTAGGCGTCGTGTTGCCATGGTCTGGCGATGGAGGAGGCCAAGGACCTGCATGTCCTTGGCGGAGTGGGAGGGGGGGGAGGGGGAGTTCAAGTGTTCAGCCACGGGGCGGTTGGGTTGGTTGGTGCGAGTGTTCTCTGAAACGTTCCGCAAGTAGGCGGCCTGTCTCCCCACTGTAGAGCAGGCCACATTGGGTGCAGCGGATTGATCTTAGGGGTATAGTACAGTTTGACTTGAGTGATCTCCAGCATCTGCAGTGCTCACTTTCTCCCTGTAAAAATAAAAATTATGGTCCATCAAACCAAGCTTCACTTAGGCCTGCTCTCGGGAGTTGTTTCTTTTTAGAGTACCATATTTCATTTAGAGCACAAAATCTTTAGGAAAAATATATTGATCTTAGGGGTATAGTACAGTTTGACTTGAGGGCTTAGAGCTAGATGTGGCAACTGGTCACACAAATGTTGTCTATATTCCCATAAATTTATAAGATTGAGGTTTAATTTATTTGAGTCAGAGGTCACACGAAACCAGCTTATAGTCCAACAGGTTTATTTGAAATCACAAGCTTCCAGAGCGTGCTCCTTTGACACGTCTCTTCACTTCACCTGATGAAGGAGCAGTGCTCTGAAAGCTTGTGATTTCAAATATACCTGTTGGACTATAACCTGGTGTTGTGTGACTTCTGACTTTGTCCAGCCCAGCCCAACACCGACATGTCCACATCATAATCTATTTGATGTATTGAAAATATGGGATTTTATAGTGTCGATAGCGAGAAATACTTAGTTCCAGCAGGAAACTACATAACAAGTAAAAAATCAAGTTGGTCATCTATAATTAAATCAGGAAGCACTGTGGATAATTGAAATCTGGAGCTTGCTATCCCCAAAAGTCTGTGTATATTGGGTTGATTCAAGCTTTAAAGACTAAAATCAATTGATTTGTGTTGGATGTGGGTACCAAGAAATATGGAGCAGATGCCGCTGAATGGAGTTGAGGTACCATACAGATCTGGAATCAGATTGAATGGCAGAATGCCTGAGGGACTAAATGAGCTCCTCCTGTCCCTTTGTACCTATTATAACCACTGGAGAAACGGATGTGGAATGTCTGGTCCCAATAACTTTCCTGTTGACTCAGTTTAAAAGTGATGTAATATTGACTCTGCAATCAATTATCATATCTTGGTGGTTTCACATTACTGAAGGATCTTATAATCTTTAGCACTGCTTGATGCGGTTCATTTTTATTTTTGTCTCCAATTTTAAAATTAATTAAAATTTTTAAATCTGAATGAAAAACTGTAGAGAAATTGATCACTGAAAATAGTCTAAGTAATGCACCAAAATTATTTTGTGGTTCATAGGCCTAGGCCCATCTATAGTACCTTGTAGAAGCTCAACTTTCAGTTTTCCTTTTGAAATAGGACACTCGAAGTCATCAACACAAAGAGAGATTACATGGCATTGTGGCTGACACCATAGAATTTTGGAATAATGTCATAAGATCTGGTGTATAGATTGTCTGCTTCTGCATATTTTTCTATCTTTAAATATGTTTGAAAAACATAAATTGCTGAACACTAAATTTTAAATGAAAACAAAATTGTTTCATGAAAACATTTTATCTCATTAAAAGTTACTGTTGCTTAAGTGGTTATCCTGAAGTTCAGGCAAAACTAACGAACTGGTCTTTGCCAGAATAAGTGACAAGGATTGCACGATTCATGTTCAGATTAAAAAGTGAAATTGCTGGAAATATAACAGGTGGCATCCATGAGAAAAAAGATGGATGAACACTTGTGTTGAACTCTGTTTGAATTTTTGAGAGTCCCACCTTAATTATTATATTTTCCATCAATTATATTTTCTGACTGCATTATTTTCTGCTTTTAATCCAGCATCTTAATGTTTCTTGGTACACATACCCAACATAAATCTATTGATCTATATTTCAGCAATTTCACTTTTTAACCACTTAATCAACAGTACTTCTTAAAGCTCGAATCAATCCAGTATACTAAAACTGGTGCCTGGCTTTCCTTTCAACAAGTGAAATTGTGACACCCGCATTTTTGTGGATTTTGTTATTCTTTCGTGGGACACTGATATCGTTGGCTGGCCAGCATTGATTGCCCATCCCAAGTTGCTGTGAGAAGGTAATGGTGAGCTTCCTAGAATTGCTTCTGTCCATGTGCTGTAGGTTGACCCACAATACCATTAGGGAGGGAACTCTGGGTTTTTGACCCAGTGACAATGAAGGAACATTGATATATTTCCAAGACAGGATAATGAGTGGCTTGGAAGGGAACATGTGGTGTTGGTGATGGTGTTCCTATGTAACTGCTCCCCTTGTCTCCTTCTAGGTAGATGTCGTCAGGGGTTTGGAAGTTGCTGTCAAGGATCTTCAGTGAATTTTTGTCGCGCATCTTGTAACTAGTACACGCTGCTGCTATTGAGCTTCAGTGGTGGTGAGAGTGGATATTTGTGAATATAGTGCCAGTCAAGGGGGCTACCTCCTTTTGGATGGTGTCAAGCTCCTTGAGTATTGTTGGAGCTGCACCCATCCAGGCAAGTGGAGAGTGTTTCATCACACTTCTGACTTGTGCCTTGTAAATGGTGGACAAGGTTTAGTATATATGCTTGATAGCCTAAGCAGTCTTTAGAACAATTTGAGCAGTGTCGCTGTCCCAAAAAGATGCCATAATTTAAACCATTATAATTAAATGGATGAATAACTTCATGTTGACTCCAAGTAGTGGAGAAGCAGCACAAGTATCGAACTAATATCTGTTATACTTCGATTGCTGAAAGAGAGAAAGCATTAATTAGTTGAATTCACGTCACTGGTTCTGAAATATGCTTGTGTGAAGTCCATTATCATAGGTTTGTGGAGTATATGAAATGGCTATCTATGTCATTTAAACTTAGTCATATAGGATACAACACACTTAAAAACGCATCTGAAAAGCTGCAAATTTCATGCAATTTGTACTAAGAGTTGAGTATGATCTGCAGTGTTTGTTTAGGACATGAGGCAATAAATGTTTTGACCATTTGTTCTGAGCAGCTGTCAGTGATCTCTAAGAATCCTTGCTAAACTCAGAGTGCCAGGTCTGTGACTGCCCATTTATACCTGACCATTGCATACCACTGGCCTCATATCTTTACAGTATTTGCATATCTAAGTAGCTCCATGCTAGAAGTAGGCAAGTATATAGATTGTTTGTATAAAAATTATGTTAGGGAAGCTTAGGGCATTGATTTCCTCCTCCTGATGACAAAAGTTTAACTGCTTGCCTCTAGTTTTTCAACTGAGAAATAAAGAATTGGTAATTAAAATTTGCTACACTATTTTTCTTTTAATTTATTTTGTCTCAGTACATGGCCTTTTTTGCCTTTTTAGTCTTTCCAGTCCCCTATAATCTTCAGGAAGTTTAATCTTAAGCCTAATATTACTTAATCACTTGTTTATTGTTGCTCCTCTCATTCTTCTTCAATCATATTGGCCTTTGAACTGCAAACCTTTGCTTTTCACCTTGTGTGAAAATTTTTAAAAAGTACATTTGGAGGCAGTTTTCGCTTGATGTGAACTTCACTAACATTGGCTGATCAGTATAGCAGGCATTGCAATATCTGATGTAATGTGATCTACTTGGCGTCATTTTTATTGGACATGTCTAATGTTTTCTCAATGGCTTATGCACAGTTGGTGATATTGTGACCTTGTTGATAGGACTGGTAGAGTGACATGGTCACTTTACTAGGATACTGTTTCTTATATGTGTGTAGTACTTTTTCTGATGTAACTGTGTTTAAGAAACAAAATCCTTAGAATCTTCTCTTAAAATGTCATTTAACTGACTTTACCTTAGGTGTTTTAAATATCGGATGTAGCAAACTCTCAAGTCCTGTGCTAACAATTATTGCTTCGTATACAATTTTCTGGTTTAAAAAAAATCCACATCTCTTTAAACTTGTGCACAGATGCTCCTTAATCACCTTATACAGAGATGTTATCATGTATCTCTGGAACAGGTGGGATTTGAACCTGGGTCTCTTGGCTCAGAGGCGGAGATACTACCATTGTGCCACAAGAGGCCCTGAAAATGTGGGCATATTTTAACTTTCTTTCATTCACTAATGAGATATAACTGTCACTGACTGGGCCAGCATCTACAGCTCATCCCTTGTTGCTCAGTCCATTTGGTGTCAGTAGACCCACAGTGCTGATAAGGAGAGTGTGCCAAGTTTTAGACCAAGCAATACTGAAGCAATGGCAATATACTGTATCTCCAAATCAAGATGGTTTGTGGCATGGAGGAGTGTTTACAGATTCTCATGTTTCTCATGTATCTGCTGTCCTTGTGTTTCTCGATGGTAGTGGTCATGGATACAGAAGATATTGTTTAAGGAGCCTTGTTGAATTTCTGCAGCGCATTTTGTAATGGTAATTCTGTTATTGAACATTGATGTTGGAGGGAGTGAATGTTGCGGATGTGATACAAGTTGAGCTGGCTGTTTTATCCTGGATGATGTCAAACTTTGAGTATTATTGGAGTTGCATTTATTAAGGCAAGTGGAGAATGTTCCACAGTGGACAAGCTTTAGTGAGTCAGGAGGTGAATTGCTCACTGCAGGATTCCTAGCCACTGACGCGTTCTTTAGCACCAGTGTTTGTATGACTGGTTTTCGAAATTTAAAAGTATTGATCCCATATTAAATTTCATGATTTAAGTGTAAGCATTAAAGAATAATGGGATGAATTCTGCCACATGCATCCCACATTCTTAATACAGGAATTGTTGATCACTAACTTGGGAATTACCACACAATAAAAGAACATCTAAACTGGGATTGCCAAGTACTAAGCTTTTGTGATGAGTTTGTGATGCACGAGCTTCATGTCTTTTATTACCTGGAAATAGTGAACAAGATAGCAGGATGCCATTACATGCAGCTTATGGAGGGACAGTGCACCTTGACCAAGAATTTCTGGATTCGTGTTTAACTGTATGTATGCATTTACTGCAAGTTGCTGTTGGGTTTGAGCATTAATAATACTGAACAGTACAAGCCTCATGTAACTTTCTCCCCAGCAGGATCAGCCTCTGGTTCAAATAGATTGAAGCCAGAAAATGATTATAATAGTGTTTCCAAATGCAGGAAGCTTTATAAATGACATTTAACAAATATTTGTGTGTGAGTTCTTGAAATAGTTTTCTGTTTGTTATGCTTGGTGGACTCATGCTTGCATTAAATTTTAAGGCGCTTTTTATCTACTGTCTGGTAGTTCTGGTGCCTAAACTTTAGAGTCAGTACACTTCTGAGTATTCTCATTTCTGCAAGTACTGGGTTACAAACTTGTTTCTTTTTGCTGGTTTATTTCTCAAGTTAGAAATATCATGCAAACTGAAAGAGCCAGCTAGGAACCCTGAGGAAGTCTACAAGGCCATAAAGTGTCTGCCTGCTTGAGACTCCCATGTAACTCTCTCCATGAGCAATGTTTTGAGAATTCTGAACATCACATCCAGTTGCATAGAATGTACTACAGAGAAATGGGTCATTCAGATTTTGCTTTCTATTTATGCCTCATATAGGCATCTCTCATCTTGCTTCGGTGAACTATATAAGCAAAATCGTTTTATTCCTTTCATCCCCCATGTATTTGTCGAGCTTTCCTTAACTACATACTGTGTGAATTGCCTTAACTGCTGCATGTAATTGAGAGTTCTGTACTCTAACAAGTCTCTTAGTATCTCCCAAATTTGTTACTGAACTGTTGAATATTTATTTATGGCCCCTAGATTTGATCTCACCTCTGATAAATGAATGCATCTTCTCTAAGCCTAACTTTGCATACCCTCTCAAAATCTTAAACACCCACTTCAGTTCTGTATTTCTAGACAAAAAGGTCAAGGCCTTTTAAATGATTGATTTAAGTATAACTTCTCAGTTATAGATTCGTACAGCACGGAAACAGACCCTTCAGTCCAACTCCTCTGTGCCAAACAAGTTTCCCAAAATAAACTAGTCCCACTTGCCTGCATTTGGTCCATATCCATCTAAACCTTTCCTATTCATATACCTATCCAAATGTCTCTTAAATGGTGTAACTATACCTGCATCTATCACTTCCTCTGGTAGTTCATTTCACATACGAACCACTCTGTGGGAGAAGCTGCCCCTCAGGTCTGTTTCTGAATCTTTTACCTCTCACCTTTAAAATATGCCTCAAGTTTTAACCTCCCCCACCCTGGGGAAAAGACTTTTGCTTTTCACCTGTCACTGCCTCTCATTAAACCTCTATCAGGTCATCCCTCAATCTCCTATGCTTCAGTGAAAAAATCCCACCTATCCAGCTTCTCCTTATAGCTCAAACTCTCCATTTCTGGCAACATCTTGGCAATTCCTTTCTGCTCCCATTCTGATTTAACAATATCTTTCCGATAGCAGGGTGACCAGAATTGTACACAATACTCCAAAAGTGGCCTCACCAACATCTTGTACAACCTGAACATAAAATCCCAGCTTCTTAATTCAGTTAGAGCAATGAAGGCAACTATGCTAAATGCCTTCTTAACTATCCTGTCTACCTGTGATGCAAATTTCAAAGAATTGTGTAGCCTACGTGTGTCTGACACCACTAACCAGGGCCATCCCATTAAGTCTTACCCTTGTTTGGTTTACCAAAATGCAACACCTTGTATGTCTCTGCATTAAAACTCCATCTGCCATTCTTCAGCCCACTAGTCTATTTATAACATAGAGCAGCGATACACCACTGGTCACTGACCTCCAAGCAGAATACTTTCCATCCGCTACCACTCACTGTCTTCTTTCGGCCAGCCAATTCTGTATCCAGACAGCCAAATTTCCCTTTATCCCATACCTCCTAACTTTCTGAATGAGCCTACTGTGGGGAACCTTATCAAATACCTGACTGAAATCCATACAGAATCACATCCACTGCTCGACTTTTGTACTTGTCTCGTCATGTCCTCAAAGAACTCAATAAGCCTTCTGAGGTAAGACCTGCCCCGCACAAAGCCATGCTCCCTATCTTTAATCAAGCAGTTTTTTTTTCAAATAGTCATAAATCTTATCTCTCGGAATCCTTTCCAGTAACTTGCTTACCACAGATGCAAGACTGACTGGTCTGTAATTCCCAGGGATTTCCACTTTTTGAACAGAGGAACAACATTCACCTCCCTCCAATCAGACGGTACTGCTCCCATGGAGAGTGAGGATGCAACGTTCATCTCCAGAGGCACAGCAATCTCACTTCTCACTTCCTGTAGTCCAGCCTGGACACTTATCTATCTTGGTGCTTTCCAGAATTTCCAGCAATTCCATTTTCTTAACACCAATCTGTCCAAGCCTATTAACCTGGTCCATGGTGTTCTCACGATCCACAAGGTCTCTCTAGTGAATACTGAAGCAAAAAATGAATGTAGGGCCTCCCTTACTTCCTCAGACTCAGACACAAGTTCCCTCTATTATCCCTAATAGGCCCTACCCTCTCTCTGATCATTCTCTTATTCCTCATGAAAATGTAGAATGCCTTTGGGTTTTCCCTAATTCTTCCCGCCAAGGCTTCTTCCTGCCCCCTCCTAGCTCCTCAGTCCATTTTTGAGTTCTTTCCTAGCTACTCTGTAATCCTCTAAATCTGCGCCAGATCCTTGCTTCCTCAACCTTAAGTAAGCTCCTTTTCTCTTGTCATCCAAGGCTTCTTCACCTTACCATTCCTTGCTTGTCTCCGTGGGATAAAGTTATCCAACACTTGCAACAAGTGCTCTTTAAACAATCTCCACATTTGTGTTGTGCATTTCCAGTAGAACAATTGTTCCAATTTATACTCCACAGCTCCTGTCTAATAGCAGGATAATTTCCCCATCCCAATTAAATACCTTCCTATACTATCTGTTCCTATCCATCTCAATGACTGGGAAAGGTGAGGCAGTTGTAGTCACTGTCTCTGAAATGCTGTCCCCTGAGAGATCTGACACTTGGCCTGGCTTGTTGCCTAGCACCAAAACCAATATGACCTCCTCCCGAGTCGGCCTATCAACTTATTGAGTCAGGAATCCTTCCTGGACACACCTGACAAAATTGGCTCCATTCAGACGATCTGAACTGAGAATGTTCCAATCAATATTGGGGAAGTTGAAGTCACTCATAACAACAACTCTGTTACATCTGCACATTTCCAAGATCTGTCCATTTGTTCTTCCATCTCTCCACTGCTATTGGGGGGTCTATAGAAAACACCCAATAAAGTGACTTGTTGACTTCCACCCATACTGACTCAGTAGACAAAGCCTCCTCAACAACCTCCTTTTCTGCAGCTGTGATGCACTCTCCCTACTCCCCCGCCCCTGTTGTTTTTAAAAATCAAACCCTGGATCATCTAGCAACCATTCCTGCCCCTGTGAAATCCATGTCTTCTTTATGGCCACAACATCGTAGTTCCAAATGCTGATCCATGCTCTAAGTTCATCACTCTTATTCTTGACACTCCTTGCATTGAAACAGACACACTTTAACCCATCCCTTTGTCTGATCAACTGTATATCCTTCCTGACAGACTCTCTGCATTCTATTTCTGATAGATCAAGATCCCATTATATTCTTAGATAACCTTCTTCACCTGTCCACTATACCAATTTTGATGTCATCTTCAACCTTACTAACGATGCTTCCTAAATTCTCATCCAAAAGTTCTGAAAATTCACCAAATGTCGAAAATAGAAAATTTCCTGAAGTGAGTTAAAATTGATTTTTTTTTTCCTCTGTTTTCGTGTTTAGAAGCCTAAAGTGTGGTTTCCAGGTAAAATGGTAGTCTCCATTAGACTGTAAGATGTGGAACAGAAGTAGGCTATTTGGCCCATTAAATCCACTCTGCTGTTCAGTGAGATTGTGGCTGATCTGATAATCCTCAAGGAGAAAGTGAGGACTGCAGATGCTGGAGATCAGAGCTGAAAATGTGTTGCTGGAAAGCTTTCCTACATTTACCTCCATGATTCTTGATTCTCTTATTGGTTAGAAATCTGTCTACCTCAACCTTTAATATAGTTATTGACCCAGCCTTGCAGCCCTTAATTGTACAGAGTTGCGCAGATCACCACTGTGAGGGAGGAGAAAAAACCTCCTTTGCCTGCCTGCATATGGCAGTATTTCTACCCTTAGATAAGGATAGCAGAACTCTTTCAGAGCATTTTGCTGTGCTTTGACCAGGGTCTTGCATATTTTTTATCAAAACCTCGTGTCCTCTCCCAACAGCAGTACTTTCATACTATCTCAGAGCTGAGTAGTGACATGGATGTTGGGAATCCTAGCTGGATTTTCTGTTTTACAGCTTCCAGCGCAAGTTGTTGTAGTACCATTCCTGCCTATCTAGCTGAGATTGTCTGTTATTCCAAAGATGCAATTTGGGACTGTTATGAGAGACCTGGTTCATTAATGCATTACAGCGCTCTTATCATTGTGGGAACCTCAAAATATGTATAACTAAAATGTCATTTGTCTGAAATCTTTCAAACCAGCAAAGGATTTGATTGTGTAAGAACTTGGATGTTTCAGCAACATTATAGAGTGTAATGTAATGCAAGCTATGGATGTGTATGGATTAAACTCAATAGTTTCATTTTAAAGACCTTGTGTGGATAACTCACACTCAGTTTTATCCATAGGCAATGAAGAGGTCAACATTAGCTGAATTTTAATGTGGAGAAAAATAATTACTGATAAAAATAATTGTAAAATTGTCTTTGACAATTGTTTGGAATTTTTTAGTTAATTTCTTTCTAATGTTTGATAAATTTAGCAAATAAATTATGGGCTTGTGGAGTTTCAGGATACTACAACCTAGTGAACCTGAATGAATGGTTTTCTAGGTTAAATGACAAAGCAAGGGGAATGCAGAACCAATTCTTCTTAAACACAATGTTGGGGAAGCTGAGCACTTCTTCAGAACGAAGAATCATTGTATTTTACAGTACAGGAGGAGGCCATTTGACAAATTGTCTCTACTGGCTCCCAAAAGATCTACACTGCTAGTCCCATTCTCCAGTCCTATCTCTGTAGCCCTTAAATTCATCACTTTCAAATAAATATTCATCTCTCTTTTGAAACCTTGTATGGAATCTACGTCCACCACTCTCCGAAGCAGCGCATTCCAAATCCCGACAACCGAGTAAAAGCAGTTTCTCCTCGTCGTGATCCTAGCTGTCTGGCTGACATTCTTGAAATTGTAATTTATAGTTTCTGAAATGTGAGCTGAAGGAAACAGAATATCCTTTACTCAGTCAAAATTGTTCATAATTTTAAACAACTCAGTGAGGTCGCCTCTGAATCTTTTCTGCTTCAAGGAGAATAAGCCCAATTTCTCTAATCTTTTCCACTATCTAAAATCCCTCATTCTTGGTATCATTCCAATAAATCTCCTTTGCACTTTCTCCAGGGTTTTAACATCCCTGTATTCCATGTGACCTAACCTTACTAACCAGTCTGTCATGAAGTACCTTGTCAAACACTTTGCTGAAGACCTTAGATCATATCCACTGCTCTGCCCTCATCAATCCTCTTTTTTTACTTGGAAAAAAAAATGAAGTTAGTGAGACAGTATTTCCCTCGCTCAAAGCCATGTTGACTATCCTTGATTAGCCCTTGCCTTTCCAAATACATGTAAATCCTGTTCCTCAAGAGTCCCTCCAACAACTTGCCCACCACTGATTTCAGGCTCACCGATCTATAGTTCTCTGGCTTTTCCTTACCACCTTTTTTAAATGGTGGCACAACATTAGCCAACCTCCAGTCTTCTGGCACCACACTTGTGGCTATCAGTGATAAAAATATCTCAGCAAGGGGCTGAGCAATCACTTCCCTGAATTCACGCAAGAGTTCTAGGGTACAGTTGATCAAGTTCCAGGGGCTTATCAACCTTTATGCTTTTTAAGACGTCCAGCACTCCCTGTCTGTATGTGAACATTTTTCAAGATGTCGCTATTTATTTCCCACATTCTCTATCTTCCATATCCTTCTCCACAGTAAACATTGATGCAAAATACTTATTTCGTATCTCCCCCCATCTCCTGTGGTTCCACACAGAGGCAGTCTTGCTGATCTTTAAAGGGGCCCTATTCTCTCCCTTGTTATCCTTTGTCCTTAATATGCCTCCTTTTTCTTCCTTGTTTCTTAACAATATCCTTAAAGTAACGTATCTTTGGCTAGATCTTGAGGATTAAATAAGCACACAAACAAAGATGGGCAAGTGCTTAAATTTCTTAAAATAGCATGCTCTCCCTCTGCTACTCAGTCAATATATTTTATTTCTGATATTGTATATTTGGGGGAAAATGGATCTTTTTTTTACAGCTTAAAAATACGGGGTAGACCATTTAGGACAGAGATGAGGAGAAACATCTTCACCCAGAGAGTGGCGGCTGTGTGGGATGCTCTGCCCCAGAGGGCAGTGGAGGCCCAGTCTCTGGATTCATTGAAGAAAGAGTTGGATAGAGCTCTCAAAGATAGTGGAATCAAGGGTTATGAAGATAAGGCAGGAAGAGGATACTGATTAGGAATGATCAGCCATGATCATATTGAATGGTGGTGCAGGCTCAAAGGGTAGAATGGCCTACTCCTGCACCTATTGTCTATTATCTTGTTTTTATTTCATTTTTAAATTCAGTTAAAAAGAAATCGAACTTTGCAGTCATATTGGTTTCCCCCTGTTTTTCTCTCCTAAGCTCTACGTAGAACTGTTGCATTTTATTCAACAATGAACTTTAAACAATTTTATCTCTGCAGTTGCCAAGTTAATGAATTAAGCCTCAAAAGTGATTCAAAAGGAAAATATTTTAGTCGAAGTGATTTTAAAAACATTGTCTTTATCATCCATAAAGGAACTTAAATCATAGCTCTGACCATTCACTCTATTGCTGCTCACTATGCTATTTATGCTTTTTAGTAATAAGCTATGCACAATAATTGATGTTGTACATTTAAATAAGTCACTTGTTTGAAATAAAATTTTTAAGATTTCAACACCCAATTTGTTTGAAATCCCTAATAGAATGAATAGTCATATCCTTCTGTTTCATTAATTACCTGTTTCGTAAATTGCACACTGGGAAATTTAGACTCCTTGCTCAAAAACAGCACCTGCTTTAAAAGTTTCAATTGTTACAAGACATTGGAGAAAGAAGTGATTACACCTATTGTTTCTGCGCTGGCTGTTTCGAAATAACTGTATGATTCGTGTGACAACAGTCTATAATATATTACTGTTGTTTGGGAATTTGGATTCTAAAGTAGATGAAAGGTTTATTTTGGTTTTGGTTTTTAATTTAAAAAGAAATAGTTCAGAAAGCTATTTTGAACAGAGGTCGAGGCAACCTTTCTAAGAAAGCATGTGATAAGCTAAATGACTAGATGAACTGCCGAGGTAGTTAATAGTTAAAACCAAGTTGAGTTTTGTGATCTGCACAGAAATATCATGGGCAATGAAAAGAATTATAAAGAAAAGATTCATAGTAACACAAGAAGAGTTTATGTTTTGAATAAGTTTTCAGGCTGTCAGAATGGAAAGAAGTCTCCAAAGCCATCAGAGCTGGAGAGAATTGGGGATCTGATCTGATTTTTGTTCTCTGGAGAAATGGAATGAATGCTCTCTACATATAGAAAGTAGCCAAAATAAATGGTTGCAAGCTCATCCTAAGAAATTAAAGAGCTAAAATAAGTGTAATACTGAGAAGAAAAGGTTTAAACTCTTGTTTAAAATATGAAGAATTGCCTTGTATAGCTGTGTTTCTCTTCTGTGTAACAAATATGTGATCTTTATTAAAAGTACATGGGTCACCTTGTGTGAAGATGTTCAATGACTGACCACAGTAACCAAACTTCAAAAATAAAACTTATGATCTATCAAATCAAGTTTCACTCTGGAATCTGAATTATCCGGTTTTGACATCAATTGGGATCATGGCTTCAGTTTGAATTTAATTCATTCCTCAACCATGTTGGTTTTCTCTTCCAGTTTCAGTCCAATACCTACTCAAATTTCTGTTTTTTGAAATGGCTGAGGCCTTTAGGTGTAGACTATAATGTGTATATCATGGGACAAATTCAGTGAATAATTGTACAATTGTGAAATATTTCATTTTTATTGTTTGGATCTTCATTTGTTGGCCAGGGATGGCAAAAAAACACCAGTATGCCTTGGCTGTTAGGCAGAGCTGTCTACAGCAGTTCTACAGAATCGCCGCCATCTTACCGAGTCCCTGAATCTTCATTTGTAAATTGTGCATTTCAGTTGCGAAAAGAAAAGAGCAAATTTGTTTTGATTAATTATAACACCTCTTTATCCACCAGGTCACTAACCTAACGCAAGTCGACAAGGAAAATCTAAATAAGAAACCATTATTACAAAACTAAGAAGAAAGGTTATGATGATTTTTTAAAAATATTGAAGTTGAGGCACAAAAAGAATTCTCCTGTCTTCATTCTAAGAACTATTATGGTGATTGGAAAATGAAGAAAATCATATTAGGTTGATAATTTTTGAAATGCTAGATTTTAATAATTGTGTAAAAAAGAAAGTGTTTTCAAGAGGAATGAAAATTAAATCAATTTGTGACAAATTGTAACTCTCGGCATTATTTGTAGAAATTTTTCTTTAATAAGCTTTTAAAATAATGAATAGGCTTATTATTTTTTCAGCATTAGCATTATTCTCTAAACTAATTCTGTCAATGAATTGGATTTGCAGAAGTAATAGAAAAGCTTCATTAATACAAGTGCAAAGTTACAGGAATAACACTCAGTTTTTTCTAATGTGTAGTGATGACAAAGTATTCCAAAGCAATTATAAATTCAATTGTGAAATAAGAATGTCCTTTGCAAGCATAAGTTAAATTATGTTAACAATATTGATCTTCTCAAGTTTGAATTCCAGTCATTGTCATTCCTTATGTCTCCCTCTCTTTTAGGTCATGGTGTGCCAAGACTCTGGCAGATAAGATCGATTGTACCCTTTATTCTTTGCCTTTGGTACTATGCACACTTTGATCTTGTGCAGAATGCAGCTGGACAGTGCCTAATGCTTAAAGTACGTTGTGTCATGGACGGACAGAATTACCAGCACATCCATCAAACTGATACTGCAATGTATGCTCTGCCAAATATCCAAACCACATTCTGCTCTCAAGCAACAGAGGTAAGTATCCTTGGGGGTAGGTGTAGCAGGGGTGGCAGACGTGGATATGGCTAAAGATTGGGCAGACTCTCTCAATCTCATTTCTAGCTAGTGCAGGTTTTTCTGCATTCTTTAATGGATTTGCTTGCCACTGATGAGACTGGCATTTGTTGACCATTGAGTTGCACTTGACTGAGTGACTTGCTGAACAATTTCAGAGGGTGCTTAAGTATTAGTCACGTTGGTGAGAGTCTGGAGTCATGTTAGGTCAGACCAGGTAAGAATACCTCCCACGAAAGACCGAAGTAAACTAGAAGGGGTTTTTTTTTACAATAAGTAATGACTGTTCCCGTGGTCACCATTACTGGGATACTTTTATATTGCATTTGAATTCCATTAGCTGACATAGTGGAATTTGATCCCATTGCCACCACAGCCTTAGCACGAGCCTCTGAATTACTAGTCCAATGACATTACAACTAAGACACCATCTCCCCATTCAACATGCAAACTCCCTATTCTTTTGCAATTTCAAATATTAGAATGGTAAATAAAGGAACCCTAATTATCATGCTGCCATTTATTCTGGAAGAAACTTTTCAGAAGTTTAAGATAAAGCACTTTATTAGGGCAGGTAGAATGAAACATGTGGAGTGTTCTGCATTGCTGCTGGGTGTGCAGAAGTGACAGCATAACAGAAGAGATTGGTTCTTATCATTGCCATCCTTCACTATTGGTAGACTCCTTTATCTTGTATTCATTCATATGATTTGGATGCTACTATATTGCTCATCCTATTTATTCTTGAGATACTGGTGGTGAGCTACCTTTTTGAAGTGTTGCACTCTATATGGATTGTAGTTCCTTTGAGATTTGATGTAGCTAAATTCCTTGTTTGGAAATTCCAGAGAGCTGTCAACTGCATCACTTGGCCTGAAGGCACATACTTAGGTCAGATTGGGTGTGGACAGTAGGTTTACTTCCCTAATGTGAGTCGACTGGGTATATATTAACGACAACCTAGAAGCTAAGCCATCTAAATCAAGGGTTTAAAGGTGCTTAATTCCTGTGAATAGGCTGAGATGGGATTGGAACACCCAGTGTTGATTTATAGTCCTGGAATCTGGGTTATTAGATGGGTAGCATAATCATTACGCACCTATGACTACACTATCTGATAACACACTGCCATGTAAAATGAGCTGTGTGTGGCCAGTATTGTGCTGAGCACTAGTGCATAAGAAGGGAATTGAAGCAAACTTTGAATATGAATGCAGGAATGAACTTAATGGAATTGTACGAACAATCTAATTTCCAAGCTTGTAACTGCTTTTAAATTCCTTGGAAATCTCATTGTTTCAAAGGATGCAAAATAACATGTAATAGTTGAGATTAGAATTTTCTACTGATTTACCAGCTTTAGAATTGCCTGAGTTCTTTGCTGTAAAATATTGTTTAAATTATATCAGTTTACAGTTGGTGTTCGTTCCATGTGGTATTAAAAATGATTGAAGTTACTGGATATGAATGAAGTCTTTGACATTATTCCAGCAATGTTACTGATGACTTGTGTTTCAGAACTGTTGAGTACGAGAGGTAACACTGGCACCTTTTCAGCAATGTTGAAAATTTCCCAGCTATATCCTGTCCACAAAAATTAGGACAAGTCCACCTGAAAATACTATCTCATCAGCAAAACGCTAGAAGGTATCATTGACAGTGCTGTTGGGTGTCTCTTCCATAGCAGTAACTTGGGCACTGATGCACAGTTTGAGTTCTACCAAAGCCCCAGGTAGAGCCTTTAATAGAGCCTTGGCCCAATCAAAAAGAACAAAACAACTGGACTCAGAAGATGAAAGATATGAGTGGTTGCCCTTGATATCAAGGTAACATTTGAGCGAATGTGACGTCAAGGTATACAACAATTAAATTAAGAGCCCTCAGGAGTAAACCATTCACCATCTCGCATCTTCTCTGCCGTTTAGTAGCTAACCTTATTGTGGACACAACTTGACTTTGCGATCCAACACCCCCCCCATAACCCTCAACTGTCCGTCGAACAGAAATCTAGCGAATTTGGTTTTGAATATTCAGTTGCACACCCTCCATTCTCTTGGGTGCCCAACCTGCTCAATTTTTCTCCATAAAATAATCCTTTAATTGCAGGAATCTGTCTGTGAACTGTTTCTGATGCATTTATTGTAAGGAAATCAAAATCAAACCCTGTACTTCAGATGCAATCTAATTAAGGTGCTGTACAACTGCAGCAATATTTCCCTTTTTGTTAACTCGATTGCTCATTTCAGTAAAAACCAGAACATTCTGTTTGCCTTTCTAATCACTTGGTGTACCTGCATACCAATCTTGTGATTCATGTAGCAGGACATCCTATCGAGTTCTGCTTTTCCCTGCTCTTTCTTTTGCTCCTGTCCAAGTTTACAAATTGTATTCCATTTGCCAATATTTTGTCCACTCACTTAACCTCTTTAAATCCTTCTATACACTGTGCCCCTCTGACGATTTACTTTTACAACCTTTTTTTGTCATTAGGAAATTTACCTACTATGCATTGGCCCTTCTATCCAAGTTATGAATTTAGACTGTAGTTCAGGCCCCAGCACTGAGCTCCATGGCAATCCACTAGTGACAGTTTGTCTAACCAAAAGTAAGTGATTTATCCCCACTCTTTTTCCTGTTAAACAATCCTTCATTCATATGCGAATTCATATGTTGCCCCAAAAGCATGAGTTTTTTTTAATATAGGAGCTGTTGGCGTGGCACATTATCAAATTCCTTTCAGTTTCCCTTTATCTACCTTGCTTAATACTTTGTCAAGTTAATAAAATTTTGTCCATTATGATTTCCCTTTCAAAAGATCATGTTGGATATGGATAATGTATTTTTCCCAAGGCAGATATTGGGTTAAGTGACCTATAATTTTCTGGGTTTTGTCTGTTTTTTTCTTTGAATAGAGGTATTAAGTTAGCTGTTTTCCAATCTGTTGTGACTTTTGCAGAATACAGGGAACTTTGTATCTACAATGTCAGCAGCCTTTCTTTGAAGTCGCTAGAATGAAAGCCATTAGGCTCAGAGGACTTCTCAGAAAATAATGCCAGCTTCCTTGGTCCCTTCACATAACTGAAGTTCTTTGGCCTTGGTACCATTCCAGTAATCCTCTTTAGCAACTTCGCCAAAGCTTGTATATCCACCCGAGAATGTAGTGCCTAAAATTTGAAACAGTATTGTAATTGAGGCAGAGTCAGTGATTTATAAAAGTTTACCGTGCCTTCTTTGCTTCTGTGGTCCATGTTTCTGTTTACAATGCCAAGGATCTTGCAGGTTTTTTTTTAAACAGCCTTTCAGTCAACGATGTGTGAAAAACCAGACCTCTGATCCTGTAACCATTTTCAAATTTTCCCTTAATATTCCTTTTCTTCTTTCCAAAATGCAGTGCTCCATGATGATTTCCTATAGTCACTAAATTTCCACCTCATCTCCAATAATGAGTTTTGTTTCAACTTGGCCTGATTCCCAAAATAAGACAGGAGTTATGCTGTGAAAAATCATAACTGTTTGAGTTTTAAAATGCATGTGATGTTTTAAAGCTGTTTGCTTACTTTAAAACATTGAGAATTCTTCAACTCCTTTTACACTTTTAAATTCAAATGCTATTTGAAGACAGCAGTGGAATTTTTTTGTCTGAGCATAGCTTTTCAGAGCATATATTGCAACTATTAAAGGAAATTAATCAAGTTCAGACTTGTATGGAATCTCAAAAAAAAGCCACCACTCAGCTAAATATATGCCAATGATGTTTGACCCACATGAACCATCACTTACAAACTTAATATCTGACTCATATCCTTCAAAATAATGTTAAAGTTATGGAGAACTTCTTTTCTTGTCCTAGAATTATACAATGTCATTGCTCATTCAAAATTTTTTCCAAATGTCTGAAATAGCTCAGACAGCAGTTTGAATTCTGAAACTTGATGAGTTCAGCTGGGTTAGCCATTGCAAATATAGACAACATTGATAAGGATTGTGATCCAGACAAGGAAAGTGTATTACAAGTTATCACAACACGTTGCTGAAGACACAAGAGGAGGCCCTTTGGCCTACCATGCCTGTACCAATGCATTAAATGAGCATCAATATCAAGTGCCAATCTCCTGTATTTTCCCCACACTCTTGCACATTGTATCATTATTTAGATTAAAATAATGTCCACTTTAATGTTCAATTGAACCTGCCTCCACCACACTTCCAAATAGTGCAATCAATACTCCAACTACTCTGGGTGAAAATGGTATTTCCTCACTTCTCGTTTGCTTCTTTTATAGGTCACTTTAAATGTATGCCATCTTGTTCTTGTTCCTTTTACAAGCAGGAACAATTACTACTTTACCATATTCAGCCCTCTGTTTTGAAAATCTCCACGAAGTCTCCTCTTAGTTGCCTTCTCTCTAAGGAGAACAGATCCAACTTCTTCAATCTATCCTAATGAATGAAGATCTTTAGCCCTGAAGCCATTTTTGTAACTCACTTCTGCACTCTGTCCAATGCATTCACAGCCTTTCTGTGTTGTGGCACCTACAACTATATGCAATACTCCAGCTGAGGTCTGACATGTGTGTTATACAAATTCAACATCACCTCTTTGCTGTTGTACTCTCAGCCTCTATTATTAAAGCTGAGGATACTGTATGCTTTGCGTACTGCTTTCCTCACCTTCACTTTCAATGATCTGTGTACATATACAGCCAGGTCCCTCTCCTCCTTAGAATTCTACCCCCTAATTTATATTGTCTTTCCTGTTTTTCCTACCAAAATGCATCACCTCACACTTCTCTGCATTGAAACTCATCTGCTGTTTGTCCATTGCACCTACTTATGTGTGCCCTTTTGAAGTTCTATACTATCCTCTTCACAGTTTGCAATTCTTCCATGTTTTGTGTAATCTACAAACTTTTCAACTGTCCCCTGCATGCCAGAATCTAAATAGATACTGATACATCAAATTCGAGGCAAATAATGGCAACTAGCCAGTTTTGTGCTATCCGAACACATCAGGGGAGTTTTATTCTTTCAAATCACATCTCTGGTGTGACTTGCTGATTTGGAGGAGGAAAGGATTGTGGAGTCATAGGCCACTGCTTAAGAATCCCTGCCTTAAAGAGACACACCTCCACTTCAGCAGTAATCTAAAATATTGTCCACTCCTGGTACAATGTGCTTGTCTGTATAAATCCTCCAACAAGCAAATCCTGTGCAGATTTATCTTGCTTACACTTCTAAATGAGTTATATAAAAACAAACCATTCATTTTCTGCTGGTTTATTGGAGATGACAATAGATGTTGTTACAATTCAGTTGTTCTCAGAAAAGCATAAACCCAAAACAAATGACCCTAAAACAACACATCAATGAATTTATATCAAAATAATACATAGTGCAGTGTTTGTCCTTGTCATCTCGCTCTGAGCACTGCTACGATAAATTTGCTAGTTTTAACGTTTTCATGCAATGTGGGTGTTTTTGGCATTTGTTGCTTATCCCTAATTAACCTTGAAATAAGTGAGGCTGAGCCATTTCAGAGACAGTTAAGAATCAGCTACATTGTTTGGTTCTAGAGTTAGATGTAGCTGGACCTGGCATTGATGGTAAATATTTCTTCCCGAAAGTGCTTTAGTGAACCAGATGGATTTTTATGACAATCGATAGTTTCATAGCCCCATTACCGAGACTAGCTTTATATTGCAGATTTACTTTTAATTTTTTTTTAATTTCAGATTTGTCAATCGAATTTAAATATCACATGTTGCCATGGTTGGATTTGAATCCATGTCCGCAGTGCATTATTCTGGACTTCTGAATTACTTGTCCAATGCCAACCATTCTCTCCATTCTTCATGTAGAATTTGTAGATTAAATGTTTTTGAGTGCTTAAAGAAAATGTTCTGGTTTATTCATATTTTTACCTTACAAAAGCCCAAGCATAATCTAAAAAAATTTCTGTTTTTCACGTGCTTCACTTCCAAAATATGCATCAATAAGCAGTGCAATAGCTACAGTAAATTGGGCAGTAACTATAGCATCAACTACAGTAATAGTATCTCTAAACAAAGTATTGAAAAGAAAGGAATTAAGACGATGAGAACAACAACGTAAAGTGGAGAAGTAGTTCAACATGCAGTGAACAATAAAACATTCTCAGCACGCATGGTAGCACTAAGTAGGAAAACTAGGTGCTGACTTTTCATGCGTGATGTCTGGCTAGAGTGCTTCAATAATCATAGAAATGTAGAAAAGAGGAGCAAGATTAGGCCATTTGGCCCTTCAGTCCTGCTGTGCCATTAATTATGATCATGGCTGATCATACAACTCAGTAACCTGTTCCTGCCTCCCCCCACCCCCCGATAACCTTTGATCCATTTAGACCCAAATGCTACATCTAACTCCTTGAAATCATCCATCACATCTGACTTGGCTCAACAGTTGCATTGCCACCTTTGAGACAGCAAATTTAAGACATGCTCCAGAAGTTAATTATGTTCTCTAACTGAGTGCTGCATGATTGAGATGCTGTCTTTTGCGTGAAATATTGAGAGATCCTGACTGCCCTCTTGAGAGCAATAAACTTTGTATAAAGAAGACCATAAGAGTATTGGTGACCTGGTTGACAGTTGCTATTCAACCAGTTATGCTAATAATAGGTGACATGGTCACTTATCTCATTGCTACTTGTGGAATTTTATTATGTGAAAATTAACTGTCATAATTTGTAAATTATAACAATGACTAGACTTCAAGCAAAGTGAAGTGTTTTGGGATATCCTAAGGCTATGCAAGTTCTTCTGATAAGTGACATCATCAAATGGTAGACCTTCATGAAAGAGAAAAAATACAGGAAATTTCTTTATACATTTTTAATCACTCCTCCTTGGAAGCTTTGTAATAAAGCCTTATGAATAAAGCATTAGAGCCTGACCCTACTGTCACATTTCAAGGGGAGGACACAGGAAAATAATGTTGTTTTCTGACTTTCAAAATATGTTTGTTTTGACATAACATTATGCATTATAATAGTCGAAACAGATTTTCATTAATTTCCGTGTGAGTTTGTATTTTGAAGTTTTCGCATTCACATCTTCAGTTGCATCGTCCAAGGCGCATCACTTTTATATGTCCAAATAGATTTCCCAGCTAAATATTGGCAGTAAGATTACCTCAGATTACAACAGGATCTTGATGGACTGAGAAGTGGCAGATGGAGTTTAATTTAGATAAACACGAGGTGCTGCATTTTGGGAAAGCAAATCTTAACAGGACGTATACGCTTAAGGTCCTAGGGAGTGTTGCTGAACAAAGAGACCTTGGAGTGCAGGTTCATAGCTTCTTGAAAGTGGAGTCACAGGTAGATAGGATAGTGAAGAAGGCGTTTGGTATGTTTTTCCTTTATTGGTCAGAGTATTGAGTACAGGAGTTGGGAGGTCATAATGCAGCTGTACAGGACAATGGTTAGGCCACTGTTGGAATATTGCGTGCAATTCTGGTCTCCTTCCTATCAGAAAGATGTTATGAAACTTGAAAGAGTTTAGAAAAGATGTACAAATATGTTACCAGCGTTGGAGGATTTGAGATAGGAAGAGGATGAATAGGCTAGGGCTGTTTTCTCAGGAGCGCCAGAGGTTGAGGGGTGACCTTATAAAGGTTTATAAAATCAAGAGGGGCATGGATAGACCATGTCTTTTCCCTGGGGTGGGTAGTCCAGAAGTAGAGGGCATGGGTTTAGTATGAGAGGGGAAAGATATAAAAGAGACCTAAGGGGCAACTTATTCACGCAAAAGGTGGTGCGTCTATGGAATGAGCTGTCAGAGGAAGTGGTGGAGCCTAGTAACATGGCAACATTTAAAAGGCATCTGGATGAGTATATGAATAGGAAGGGTTTGGAGAGATAGGGGCCGGGTGCTGGCAGGTGGGACTAGATTGGGTTGGGATATCTGGTCAGCATGAACGAGTTGGACTGAAGGGTCTGTTTCCGTGCTGTACATCTCTGACTCTAAATGGCCAAAATTTGATCTAGGACCCTCTTGAAAGAAGTGAGAGACAAAGAGCTTTGTGGAAACAATTCCAGTGAAAATGGCTACCTGTGATGGAGCAGTGGAAATCTGGATTGCACGAGACTGGAGGAGCACAGTGATTTGTCAGAATTGTCAACTTAGAAGAAATTGCAGACATAATAAGGATGAATAGGTAGGTTATGAAGTTGGTAGAAAGGATGCAGTAAAGATTTGAGCTCACAGTTTCACGGATGAGGAATGTCAGTGACATTGATAGGTTGAAGAAATTGGGGTTGTTGACTTGAAGAAAAAGATCGAGTGGTTTTGATAGAGATATTCAAACTCATATAGCCTAAACAGAGTAAGTGAGAAATCTTTTCTGTGGGCAGAAGGATCTAGAATCAGAAATGATTTAAGATGATTGATAAAGGAAGCTATGATGTCAGGAGCAAAAGTGTTTGAGAGCAGTTTAATGGTTAGACTGCATTGCTTGAAAATGTGATGGAGGGCGTGCTCAATCATTGGTTTCAAAGAAAATTGGATTATCTGAAGGGAAAAAAGTGCATGCCTCTAATTCTGCAATCATTCTCTGATGTTAAAATGGATCATTTTAAGATTGGAAGCTAAGCTTATCAACACTGGACATTTGTCTCTCCACTGTCTCACTGATCATGATTTAAACCAGCCAGCCCGCAGAAGGGCATGAGCAGTTGGAAAGGAGAAAAGTAATGTGTGTTAATTATTACTATTATATTTAAAGCCTAATTTTGATCTGTCTTGTGTTTCATCAAAGAGCATGAATGTCACATTTAATTTTTAAAAATAATTGATGTAATGCTTTCTGATAAATCTAGCCATTCTCAAACAATTTTGTTTGGTTATTTTTGGCTCCTACTCATTCTATTATGACTGGAACCATTTCCTGACCAAAGGCTGTATGAAGTATCACCTGAAAACTCAGTTCAGCAAGAATGTTGAAGAGATGTGAAGAAGAAATATTAGTAATTTTTGGAGAGGCCATGGGATATTTACAATGTCACTGGAATAATAATCCAGGGCTGGAAGATAATGTTCTTGGGATATTGTTTGAGTCCCACGATGGAAGATGATAAAATTTGAATTCAGTGAAATCTGGAATTAAAATCAACTCTAACGCTGACCATGTAACCATTATAAATTGTCATGAAAGCCCATTTAATTCACTAACATCATGATAATCTGCCCTTGTTATCCAGGAAGAGAAAGTGAAGACTGCAGATGCTGGTGATCAGAGTCGAAGAGTGTGGTGCTGGAAAAGCACAGCCAGTCAGGCAGCATCCAAGCTCAGCTGATGAAGAGCTTATGCTCAAATCGTCGATTCCCCTGCTCCTTGGATATTGTGTGACCGGCTGTGCTTTTCCAGTACCACACTCTTCGACTCTGCCTTTCAAACTTGTGACTCCAGGCCTTTAGCAACATGGTTGACTCTAACTGCCTTTGAATTGGTTCAGCAAGCCATTCAGTTGAAGGGCAGTTGGGATGGGCAACAAATGAGGCTTTACCTGTGATATCCATACCCCAAATATGATTAATAACAAAATCTACATGCACGTATTTTGTCTTTGACCCATGCACCTTCCCACGATTTGAAGGCTGGCTATTAAAGGGAATTGTGGATGTCAGCCTTAGGCCTATGAATCTGGCATTTTAGTCTTCCTATTGAAAAGGAGAAATACATGTGCTTATTCTAAATGCTTATTATAGCTCATATAATGGATCAATACTTAAAATATCCATGTAGGGCATTTCTAACACTACAATGTAATGTTTGTTTATTTTCACAAATAAATCCCCAAACATTCTGTTACGTTTAACTTGAAGCTCAAATTTCTAACTTGCAGCTATTAAAATAACCTTTTAGCTTATGTGAATCTCTTTTGCGAATTGCATAATGGACCTTGGTTATGCAGATTCCTGAAACTGAAGTAATTTGTGTTGTCTCCATGTTTTGATCTTTCTGTGCCTAATATGAAGAAGTAATCATGACTGATCCTTTGTAAGAGAGAACAGAATTAGTTTGATTATTAATGCAAATTTAACAATGTTCGCATTATTTTGCATGTCAACTTCTGTGGTGGGATTGTCTTTTACATTGTGTCGAGATCTTAACCTTCCATTTGCTTTAAACTTAATGTGATTAATCTAAACAATTAGCAACAGTGCACACACACAAACAATTGGCACCTTATTCTTTCAATATTTAGAGATGATTTAATATTTGAATTTCTACTTTAGATTTCTGAAAGAAGTTTTATTAGGATTATAGTGGTGTGAAAGTTTTCAATATTCAGAAACTTCTTTTGTAGAGATGCATCATTGATTTCAAGATTACTGCCATTTGCATAAACACATCTTCCTCATTAAATCCTTGGTCGGTTAGGAATGCACCTCCGAGCCTCAGGGAAGTTTTAGATTTGATTTACATACAGCACTCTGGCCTGTGCCCGAAACGTCGAATCTCCTGTTCCCTGGATGCTGCCTGACCTGCTGTGCTGTTCCAGCAATAAAGTTTCAACTTTGATCTCCAGCATCTGCAGACCTCACTTTCTCCTCCATCTACATCTGCCTTGTAGAAACTTCTTTGAAGCATTTCCCCAATTTCCTCCTTCAGATTTTGGTAACTACTGTATTATGTTCCTATTGACAAAGTAAGATTCTGATTTTCAAAAAAGTAACAATTTTCCATCTATCTTTTGCCTGCCTTGTTATTGAGATTGGATATGGCAAAGATTGTGTCAGTAAATTCCTGGTATTATCCTTCTTACCTGCCTAGTTAAGTTTGAAGGGTTAAAATTGATCCCCTAAGTTGTGGTTGTTACTCATGATCTGAGATTGTCCAGTGCTAGAAAAATATTGACCTAGACTTCAACGTAGAAGGCAGCTGGAACAGAAGTTGCTTCTGTTTAATCTTTGAAATGTAATAATAGGGTAAATTATGAGACAAATATGAAACAAATTTACCTTATCTGCCATCAGCACCATTATTAGAAGCCAATTTCCAAACCTTGGAAAATGCTGTGTAATTATTGTTTCCTTACACAAAGTTGCCTTGATCTTTGCTGCAAAACTGAATCAGTACCCTGGTTATGCATTCCCCTCATTATACACTCTGTTTCATTTTTGAACATCTCTGTGCAGAAACCTAGAGCTCTGCTGAGAGTGGAATAGAACTATAATCAAATCTTCTCATAATTAGATAAATCATACTAGGATGAACAGTTAATGTTTGGTTAAGGCAATTTAAAATATTTGGCATGTGTTGTCCGATTTCTGTATCAGTTGAAGCAAGCACTCAGAGACACAGCATGGCTCTACCTTCTAATTTATTCCGAGCCCTGGAGAGAGAGCGATCACCTGTGTGCACAAGGACACGAGTTGTTGGTCTTCTCTCGAATAGCAGGTTCTTAAGGAATTATATAGTCACTTACATGGAGCAGTATCTAAATAGGGCAACATCTAAATTGATTGGGTGACTGTTACAATCAGCAAGCATCAACAGTAAAGATTAAGCCATCTGGCATTACACAATAGATGTTCTTCACCTCATTAAACCACTTCTCTTTTCTCCAGCACCTCATTGTTTACTGCAAGTTCTTATCTGGTCAAAGTCATGCTAGCTGAGCTTTTGTCAAGCAATCCTAAACTTAACTCTTTCCCTACCTCCTCATACCTGATACAATTTCTCATTCCTTCCTTTTATCATTTCATAATAATCACCTAGATGACGTGACCATCTTATTCATAAGAATCTTACTGCCTATATTTAAGCAAGTTATTGACACAACAAACAGTGATTATAACAATAAAAATTATTAGTCCACGCAGTAGATAGAATCTGCAGAATCCTCCCATGTGGAAAGAAACATTTACCAGTAAAGTTCTTAAATCCACAGTCCTTAGTTACCACTCCAAGTCGAGTGGAAATAAGCTAGTTATCCAAAATCTCCATCAGTAAAGTCCAATCTGAAAACAAAATCCAGTCTGTTCTTCTGGATCACTCCATGGAGAAATCTGAAAGGCAGTTAAATACTTAACAAAACAGAGATGCTTCAGATGGAGGATACTAGTGCATCTGAGCATGAAGTTTGGTAGTGGCAAATGCAGCAGCAGGCTAGGTGAACGCAGCATTCTTTTCTGCTTCTGCTCCCGCTCTGCTGTCAAGTGTAACAAAGCCAAATGGCTGTGTTGATGTTAGCTTGATTAGTGAACCATCATATCCGTTAAATGATTGGAAGAGAAGGTAAAGCTCACATGGTTTAATGTCCACAGAAAGGCCACTGACAGAACGTGTATGGACCTCCTCTTCACTGTTGTTAGCTGCTTCACTTTTCATGCTCATTACTGGGGAGCTGATTGAATCCTTTGAATCAGGTTGTGGAGGGGCAGGCAGTGGTCCGAAGGTGTCCTTTACCTGTAAATGGAGAAACTCTAGAGACAATGTTAGCTGCTGAAAGTATCTTTGCATTTCCTCTTTCATTCCTTCCTTGCCAAGGTGGGTATCAATATGAAGACAGTCACGCATTTAACTACACTAGATCATGTCTGCCTATTTCAACATTCTTATTCGTCTTTAAGTCTGTTACTCTGTTCACGATTTATGACATTATCAAGTTTAATACAAGCCATAAACTTATAACTTGTACTGCCTAAACAATTCAGCCCATTATAAACAACAATCAGTGGTCCTAAAATCAAATTCTCTGGGAATCCCATTCAGGTTATTCAAAAATTATTTTCTTTTGAAAATTAATACTTGGCTAATGTGAAAGCTGTCAGGAAAAGTATTTCAAAAATCGAACAGTAAGAAAACAACAAAAAAAATTCCTGTGCTTTAACCATTGAAGAGGCAGTTTCAGTTCAGATTTAAATTTCAAATATTAATGTGAAACGAATGCTGAATATTTAAAACTGTGTTCTCCAATTGAAACTTCCCAAATAAAATTACAGTGACAACTTTGATAGAGATCAACACTCTTTGAATTTGCAATATGAAAGGGGCCAATGAAGTCTTAACAATAATTGACAGAACTGAAACAGCTTAGCCTTAAGTTCTAATATTCGCTAAAATCTGAACATCGAAATTAAAATGCACTCTTCTTTTTGTGAACATTCTGCATTAAACAAAAAATTTAATGCAATGCTCTCATCGAGCTAAAGCATGACCACTGACACAATTGTTTTTAACAGGCATTGTAGAATTTCAAACAAATCAGGGGCTCAAGGCACTCATCAATTTGTTTTAAGGTTACAAGTTTGATCATTTTAAAAAAGACAATGTTGTATAATATTATTGTAAAAATAAAATCTGCTCTATTACCATAGCCCACAAAACACATTGAATTGAGATCATAATTCAAATAAAGCAAAACAGTTACTTTGATATTTTCTGAACCAGTATTTTAACAAACCAAAATATTTAAATATCAAACACTTTCAGTATGACACAATTTACATTGAAGCTCCCCACCCACCTTGACCCAAGAATTAGTACAACCTTAATTTTAGCATTTCTCATTTTTTTTTGCATTCTTTCCATGAAATTACACTTATAAAAAGAGAAAACCCTCACAGCGGATCACACAGTGCCGCAGTCCATGCCACTCCCCTGCCCCAGAACAAAGACTGGCTGAGTCAAGTGCACAGCCTAGAAAGTGAAACTCCCACAACAAAAACCTGGACAAAGCTTCCCTGGCAGTCAATGCACTTCACTGTCGGGATCGGAGCAAATTGGCTCCACTTCTCCTCCCCCCCCCCCCCCCCTCCTTTCACAGTGATACCATATCGCCCTAAAAGTACTTCTAAGGGGAAGTGTGGGTAAAAAAGGTGATACCTAATTTTGTTTAGATTATTTTCTTTGAAGCTCCTGGTTTCTAAATTTTCTTTTTGCTCCAGAGTCTCAAATCTCGCCACTAGAGGAATCCAAACTCCTTTTTCCAGGGGACTTTAACCCCCTTTTACCTAGGGGACTGAAACCCCCTATCTCACTTTACTTCTCATGGGGACTTGAACGCCTTTTCTTACTGTGTCTGGGGACTTGAATCCCACTAAAGCCCAGGGGACACAAGCCCCTGTTTTAAGCGGGTTTACAAAACTGTCTCTCAACTGAAAAAATTACTGTTCGAGGAATCCATGGAATAGAAAGCAATTGTACGAGGGGATCGTTTCCAACACAGGAATATTGAGAGGGACCAAGGTTTAAAATTTTACTTTGTGGGGCTGTCCGTCTAGAGATATTGGTGTTCCGGGCGATCGCTGACACAGTCTGATCATAACTATTAATTTGGTCTCCTGGCTGGCTCGTCAATATTGTCATCCCATTTCCATATCAGTCGAAGCAAACACTGAGACACAGTATGGCTTTACCTCCTTCATCTTTATTCTCAGCCCTGGAGAGAGCGTGATCGCCCATGTACACAAGGAAATGAGTTCTCGGTCTTCTCTTGAACAGCAGATTCTTAAGGAATTACATAGTCTCTTAAAGGGAGCAGTATCCAAGTAAGGCTCCGGTGCAATGCAAGAAACTAGATGATCATTCACAACCACAATGCAGCAAGTAATTACAAATATTGTTTTTACATTTCCAAATATTTAACAAAAGTTCTTTGCTTAATTTTACCTTGTCATCCTTTCTGCTGGAATATGTGCAGGTGTTATGTAATGGATATGTGCATGTCCTGAATGCAAGAAATACTTCAATAAAAATATCTCTAGCATTTCAATTTATTCCAACATTATCCACTCAACAAACCAGCCTTACTCAGATTGTACAATGCAAATTAAGCACTGGTTGGTTTCGGAGGGCAATATAAAGCTTCACACTTCCTCTAACATATTCCATTGTGCAAATAATATTTGCACAATTCCCTTTACCCACAATTTTTATGTACACATGCAAGGATGTCACCTTACGATCTATCCCATAAACAAATAACACTAAATGCTGTCAAATAAGATGCATTATGTTTTTTGTTGGACCAAGGAGAATAGGTTCCTACTGGTGATAGCAGGTAACATCTTGTCCCTGTGAGAAAGTGTGTAAGGTATGAGGAGGTAGGGAAAGAGGTAAGTCTAGGGTTGCTTGGCAAAAGCTCAACTAGCATGACTTTGACCAGATAAGAACTTGCAGTAAACAATGAGGTGCTACACAATGGAATAATGTTTGAGGAAGTGTGAAGCTTTATATTGCCCTCCGAAACCAACCAGTGCTTATTTTGCATTGTACATCCTGAGTAAGTCTGGTTTGTTGAATGGATAATGTTGGAATAAATTGAAATGCTTGAGATATTTTTATTGAAGTATTTCTTGCGTTCTCAGGGCATGCACATATCCAGAGCATAACACCTGCACATATTCTAGCAGAAAGGATGACAAGGTAAAATTAAGCAAAGAACTTTTGTTAAATATTTGGAAATGTAAAAACAATATTTGTAATTACTTGCTGCATTGTGGTTGTGAATGATCATCTAGTTTCTTGCACTGCATCTGAGCACCTTGGAGGTGGTGTACTACCATCGGAAACAAAGTAACTGCCTCTTTTCCACCCCCAACTGCCATACCCAACCTCATTATTCCATTCTTTACTAAGCTAACTTTTAGTCATTTGATAGCTTTTAAAAAATCCAGTATTGCTGAAAAAAAGTACATTTTGAAACTTTTCATTCTGCACTCAGGACAATTTGCAATTCAAGGGGAAAACTAATGTTTAAACCACATGAGGTTTGGTTTGGGTACGGTCAGTATCTGGCTTGATGTGAGCAGCTGGAGGGATATGCTATTTAATATGATAAGCCAGTCTTTGTGATGCATTCAGTTGTATTTAAATTATGAAGTAAGAATATCATGCCTGTGTGATGCCAGTTATGTAAGCTGTGCTTCTAAGACTGGCTAATCGTATCAAACAGCATATCCCTTCAGTTGTTCACATCAAGCAAGGTACTAACCATACACAACCACTTGCATAACCTGCAACACAGTATCCTGCATTAGATCTAATTCTTTAATTTAAAAACCCTTGCTGGATAATCCAGTATGTGCAAAGAATTGCACCTATGGCCAAATTAGGATTGTCAATTGGGTTTGCAGTGTGCCACACTGGAAGCTACATCAATTAATACACAGAGCCCTATTCTTTGCAAACACAAAGAACATGGACCTGTTTTGACTCAACAAAATAGGTGACATGCATTTGCTAATTCAATGGGCAGGATATTGTTCTAAGAAATCAGCCAGTCTGCCTGGATTAAAATTTAAGCACAATAATGCAGCTAATTATCAGTCACATTAATTGTTGCATAATCCCTGGCAACGCACACCAATCAATCCACTTGTCAGCTAGTTGGCATGCTTCTTTCACAGAGTATAAATATTAGTTTTCTCCTTGAATTGACATTCTTGAGAATTGCCCTGATGAGTGCAAAAAAAACTTCAATAAATTGTTCTTTCAACAATCCTGAGAGAACTATTGCAAAAGAGAAATACCATTTTAACCAAAATAATAAGCTTGGTACCTGTATGTTATATCATTTCAGTGGACAAAACAAGATCAATCAATTATGCCTAAAAGTTTTAAAAAGAAAACTTAATCTAGTTTGGTTCAATGAAAATTGGAATTGCTATTGATAAACATTATTCTGCCATATTGTAATACAGTTGTGTCACATCACTAACATTTTCAAGAATTAGGATTTGGCAGTTTGTGTACTATTCTTCAAGAAACAACTGATGCTGTTATATAATGTTGTTTCAAAGTGGCTCAAAGTAGACCGTAAGCTAATGTCATTATATAACAGAGTAATTCTCTGACTTTCAGAAGAACCTTGTTTTATTTTTATTTGCTGAATTTTTCCTCTCGGGCAACTAAAGAGGGTCATCTAAAACAAAATTCCAAATATCAACCCGTGCTTCTAAATTTACATTGCAACTGCATTAGTTTGTGTTGGATATATTAAGCTATCCACCCTGACATGTATAACTTTTTTGGCGTCTCTGACCTGTACATGCATATGTATGATTACGTTCAATCATCATTATGGCATTTGTTTTCAAATAAGATCCTTTGCAGATATTTCTTCAGCTTCTCCACTTATCTGACTCTACATTTACACCAACATTTAGCTGTTGCTTTACAAACTTCTGACAATGATTTAGCGCATCATGAGCCATATGGTATAGTCCACTGAATTTTTGTATCAACTGCAAGAAGTGGTGGAAGCTAGTACAATTACCACATTTAAAAGACATTTGAACCGGTATATTAATAGGAAAGGTTTAGAGGGATATGGACCAAATGCAAGCAAATGGGACCATTTAAGTTTGGGATACCTCATCGGCATGGATGGGTTAGACCAAAGGGTCTCTTTCTGTGCTGTGCTACTATGTTACTCTATCTACTATATTTGCAGGTCTGTGCTGGTAAGTATAGATTTCTGATGTCAATGATCTGAACTCCTCAGTCACATTGATCCACATGCACAATTTTTGCCAGTTATTTGGCTCTAGGTAATTAAACCAAGTTCTTGTAGGTGCTTCCAGAAAAGTGCATTATTTTTCATATGCCCTCAGGTAACTGAGCTACTAAGATAAATTTCAACAAAGTAAAACTTTCTGGTTATAAAAGCTGATTCCCATAGTGCTTTACTTGTTGATTCAGGAGAAGTGAAAATTGTAACCTGCAAAATGCTTTGCCCTGTTAAATATACATATTGAAGCAATTCACTACATTCCATTTACTTTTATTATGGTCATTGCAGTACTACTGATTTTATCTTAAACTGTCTGATTTTGGTCAGATACTTGTTTTACACCCTACCCAATTTTAGACTCCATTGACTCAAATAGAACCTAAACTCTGGCATCTGCCTGATATAATGATCATAAATTAAGGTTTAAGTCTATTTAGCTTGCTTTTACTGATGGTAATAGTCACAAATAGGCTGCACTCTAATAACCCCTATTCATTATCTAAAAATGAAAATCTAATGCTTCGATCTTCTAAGAAGTGTTTCTTTTGTCAGAGACAACTGAACTCCAGTAATCTGTTATCAGTCCTAAATTTTACTTTTCATTATAGTGACATATTGGGATAATTTTAACCTAACTTGCTGGTGAAAAACTAAGACTATCAGATCTGCCTTGATTTTATATCTGTTGCGTTACTTTGTGTGGTGTGTAGAATGGCTGTCGACATGATCACATTCATATCCACCCAAGTAGATTAAGTTAATTTCACATCTTTGAAATTAAGTATCCATTCTAGAGCTGGAGTACATGAATACTTTTGGGCCCCTTATTTAAAGAAAGGTGTACTGATGTTGAAGGCAGTCCAGAGAAGGTTAGTTCGGCTGATCCTGGATATGGAGGAACTGAGGGAAGATGCGAAGGTAGAACATGTACATTGGAGCACAGAAGAATGAGACACAGCTTTATTGAAGTGCACAAAGTTTTTGGGGATTTGACATTGTAAAAACAGGAAAGTTGTTTCCTGTTGTGCGAGAGTTTAGGACCAGAGGGCATTGTCTTGGAGTCATCCATTTAAGATGGAGATGAGAATTTTCTTCTGTAGGCAATGAATCTGTGGTGTTATTTTCTACTGAGACCTGTAAAGGCTGAGTCATTAATTACATTAAAAACTGAGGTAGACGGACTTTCAATTATTCAGGAAAATGAGGATTATGGGGAAAAGGCAAAAAGTAGAGTTGAGGATTATCAGATTAACCATGATGTGATCAAATGGCAGAGCAGACTTGATGGACTGAATAACCATCTTTTCCACCTAAGTCTTATGGTTTGGCATAATTTGAGCTTGGGTTTCATGTTGTGGACTAGGCCAGACCCCTCAATATTTTAAGATTCTAACTTTTTCTTCTTTTAATGGCATATGTGAAATGGATATTCCAGGTGTACTGCAGCTGGTCAACCCACTTGGCTTTAGGCAAAACAGAATTTATTTAAACACTACAGTTGAAACACGAACAAAAGAAAATGGAATTTGGAATAATTTAAACTTAACCGACCCGATACAGCAACGTAACTAAGAAGCTGTTCCAATCCAGTAATGTCGCATAAATACACCCCTTGACAAGAAGGTAAATTAAAACACCGATTCTTACTGACAGGAGGGAACAACATCGAGAGATTTGAGAGAAAAAGTCAGTCAGTAATCATCTGTTGAAGCCTGGAACCTTTCTGGACTGCAGCATCTTGTGCCTGCTACAGCTAAACCAAACTAAAATAAAATCCTGAACTGGGAGAACTAGCCACTCCCCTGCATTGTTAAACTAGGCTCCTTCTAAACCCCTTGGCACCTCTGCTTTTATGACCTTTCTTTTTTAAAAAAAAACCCAAGGATAAATAACCTTGTTAAAATGACAGCATCATCACACATGGTTTGCTTAGAAAACAGTGTGTGTCACTTGTTTCCTTTACTGGGTGATCCAATGTAAACTTGTTCTGATCTGCACTTGTATCACACCATTCTCGCCAAACTTCAAGGCTTTGTGTTTTCTTGACTTCCTTTTCCCTAGATGTGGGAGATGCTAGTAACACTGCATTTATAGTTTAGTCCAATTGAGATTAAGATATACAGATGGGAGGAGGGTAGAAGGAACTTTGCTGTTCATCTGACTTTTGCTAATCTGACCTACAGGTGGTTGACGGTATTGGTGAGTGTCCATTTTTCATCGTTGTACATAGGAACTGTAAAATTTATGCGCGTAGTTTAACCTTTTATTTTTTAAACCTGTCAGAAACTAAAATGCTGTCTTATGTTTTCACTGAATCAAACAATTTTGTTTTCTTTTAAAGAGTGTAATTATGTTTCTGATTTGCAAAATAAATTTGTCATAATTTGTGAAAATGCACTGGTGGTACAATGGCTCGCTGTTTAGCACTGCTGCCTCACAGCGCCAAGGGCCATGTTGTTTTCCAGCCTTGGATGACTCTCTGTGGAGTTTGCACTTTCTCGCTGTATCTGTGTGTCTGTCTTCCAGGTGGTCTGGTTTCATCCCACAGTCCAGTACAGTTTAGCTGGATTGACCATGCTAAATTGCACTAGAGTCGAGGGATGTGTAGGTGAGGTGGATCAGCTATGGAAAATGCAGGGTTAGAAAGATAGAGTAGAGGGGTGGGCCTGGATGGGATGCTGTTCGGAGGGTCAGCATGGACTCATTGGGTCAAAAGACCTGCTTCCACACTTAGGGTTTCTGTGATTCACTAGAAACAAATAATTTCATATGCGATTCACCAGTAATGTAAGTAAATAGGGCAGCAAATCTGTACCAGCAATTTGCCTCAGAAATTTGTTTTAAGCCGTTTTCCTTATTTTCTACTTCATACCTACAAGAAGCGATAGGGTACATCACAGAATGTCCAAGTCTATACCAGAGTATATTAAATAATCCTATTCTGCTGCTCTTTCTCCTTTATTGAGAGTAGATGTACTTACATTAGCTTGAGACAAAAAATTTTTTTAAAGACATCCATAATAAAAATGGATGGAATGTAAACAAAAAAACATGATAAACAATCTGCAGTATGAGAGTAGAATCTTGTACATCTGTGTATTCATAACTGGGTGAGACGAAACAGAATCTATATGGTTGATTCCACAGTGATATGCAATAAAGCAGGCTGTTACATCTAGTTAAAAGGAAAAAGAGGTTGATTTGGCGAGCAACAAATTTAAAATTGAAATTGAACTTTAAATTCATACATGGGGCATCAATCAGTAAGAAAGCAAGATGAACTGCATTTGTAAGGGCCATTTCTATTAAAATAAATCCAGTATGTGCCCAACCTCAATATACTTGTATTAAAGATGCATCAATCCAAGCCAGGTGACATGAAAGTTTATTTGCAATTGATTTGCCTGGATTTCATTATTTCATGCAATGTGTGGGTCCTTAGATTTTCCAACATTTGTTGCCCATCCCACTTTGCCATTGGGAAAGTGGTGGTGAGCCGCCACCTTTAACCACCTCATGTTGAGTAAGCCCTGTTCGGTAGGTAACAACTGCAACAGGAAAGGAATAATAATACTGTTCCAAGTCAAGATGATCCACGGCTTCATGGGGAACCTGAGAATGCTCATGTCCCCCCATGTCTGCTGCCCTGTCCTTCTAGTGGTAGAGTTCGTGTATTTGAAAGATGCTGTTGCAGCAGCTTGGACTAGTCGTCATAACTTACATGTAGTCAGTTTGTTCATGAATTATCTAGGTAAAGTCAGGAATTGATCTTTCTTTGTAGTGCAGTTTTAGTTTAAATGGTTTAGCAACCAACTTTTGGTGGCCAGGGAAGTCTTAAGAACTATTTAAATGTACCATAAGCTTTTAACATCTTTGTAATTTGTTCATGGAAGTTTCACAAATTTGTTTCAACTTCTGGGGACTTTTTCAGTGGCATTTGTAACAAAGTCAAGTATTAATGTGAAACGCGTTGTTTTCATATTCGTTGCAAAGGTTCCAAATTCAGTAGTTCTTTAGGTCATTTTCATGACATTGGAAGTGATTTAAAAATACAATACCTTCGTGCAATGGAATTTGAGAGAAACAGCAAAAGGGTATTTTGCAGCAAATTAATCAATAATCGGAAAACTTCATAGATTGCAAATAAAGTAGATGGACAGAAACTGCCATTAGATTAGTCAAGATCCTATTGAATAGCAGGGCAGGCTCATTCGGCTGAATGGCCTAGTCCTGTTCCTATTTCTTATGGACATAATTGAGACTGATATTTGCTAGCTTGTATTTTATTTAAATTTCCAGTTGTGTTTAGCATTCACATCCTGACATTTTACATAAAATTAAAATTGCTCCCAATGTTATTTAGATCCACACAAACTTGCCATCTAAACCATCTGTATGAAATAGAAGTCAAGGATTGCCAGAGTATACTGTTTACAGAAGTCTGTTTAACCACCCTGCTTTCAGATTTTGTAACAGCATTGTGAAGATGTTGCTGACCCCCTTTTTTTCTTGTATCCACCTATCATCTTAAACTTTTGATCAAATGATATGACATGTTGAGTATTTCCTAGTACTGAAAGCATTGTTTCTCATTGGATTCCCCCTTCGTTATAGGAATCCATTTTAATTTGGGCTATTTAGATAGTGATACTTATTTTAATATTTTAGTTTACTGTCATACTACCACAAAATATAGGAGCAGAATTAGACCATTCAGCCCATCGATTCTGCTCTGCTGTTA
Source organism: Chiloscyllium plagiosum (assembly GCF_037043375.1). Classification (NCBI taxonomy): domain Eukaryota; kingdom Metazoa; phylum Chordata; class Chondrichthyes; order Orectolobiformes; family Hemiscylliidae; genus Chiloscyllium; species Chiloscyllium plagiosum. Next base: position 20,232,057 of record NW_028270166.1, read on the forward strand.
AACATGGCTGAAATATTTGTCAACCCCATTCTCCTGTGTTCCTGTACAGCCAGGAGTACCTGATGAATTTGCAACCAAAGAGGTAAATATGGACATAACTTTTATTTAAAAGTGGGTAACAATGCTGCAACCTGTCTAGTTTTCTGTAATACAGTCAAATTAATATCATGGTACATGGTAACCATCCTCAACTATCCACAACAAAGTTTGAAGTTTACAGCAAAAATACCAAGCTCAAATACGACAGTGTTGTCAATGAAAAGCAGGTGTGTCAGTATCCAAAAGAAGGCTGGGCAAGAGCAGTAGGTGAACATTAAGAGGGATGACAATGGGCATTTTAAAAAATATTTGATGGATACAGAGAGAATGTTTTCTGTTGTAGAACATAGAAAAAATACAGCGCAGTACAGGCCCTTTGGCCCTCGATGTTGTGCCGATCCAAGCCCACCTAACCTACACTAGCTCACTATCCTCTATATGCCTATCCAATGCCCGTTTAAATGCCCATAAAGAAGGAAAGTCTGCCACTGCTACTGGCAAGGCATTCCATGAACTCACGACTCGCTGAGTAAAGAATCTACCCCTAACATCTGTTCTATACCTACCACCCCTTAATTTAAAGCTATGCCCCCTCGTAATAGCTGACTCCATACGTGGAAAAAGGTTCTCATGGTCAACCCTATCTAAACCCCTAATCATCTTGTGCACCTCTATCAAGTCACCCCTAAACCTTCTTTTCTTCAATGAAAACAGCCCCAAGTGCCTCAGCCTTTCCTCATACGATCTTCCTATCATACCAGGCAACATCCTGGTAAACCTCCTCTACACCCGTTCCGGTGCCTCCACATCCTTCCTATAGTATAGCGACCAAAACTGCACACAATACTCCAGATGCGGCCGTACCAGAGTCTTTTACAACTGCAACATGACCTCAGCACTCCGGAACTCAATTCCTCTGCCAATAAAAGCCAGTTCGCCATATGCCTTCTTCACCGCACTATTTACCTGGGTGGCAACTTTCGAAGATCTGTGTACATGGACACCAAGATCCCTCTGCTCATCCACACTACCAAGTATCCGACCATTAGCCCAGTACCCCATCTTTTTGTTACTCTTACCAAAGTGAATCACCTCACACTTAGCTACATTGAACTCCATTTGCCACCTTTCTGCCCAGCTCTGCAGCTTATCTATATCCCGCTGTAACCTGACACATCCTTCCTCACTGTCAACAACTCCTCCGACTTTCGTATCATCCGCAAACTTGCACACCCAACCTTCTAGCCCCTCCTCCAGGTCATTTATAAAAATGGCAAACAGCAATGATCCCAAAACAGATCCTTGCGGAACACCGCTAGTAACTCCAAGATGAACCTTTACCATCAACTACTACCCTCTGTCTTCTTCCAGCCAGCCAATTCTTAATCCACACCTCCAACTCACCTTCGATGCCATACCTCCGTATTTTTTACAGTAGCCTGCCATGGGGAACCTTATCAAACGCCTTACTAAAATCCATATACACCACAACCACCGCTTTCCCCTCGTCCACCTCCTTAGTCACCTTCTCAAAGAATTCAATAAGGTTTGTGAGGCACGACCTGCCCTTCACAAAACCATGCTGACTATCCTTGATCACATTATTCCTATCCAGATGTTCATAAATCCTATTCCTTACAATTCTCTCTAAGACTTTGCCCACAACAGAAGTGAGACTCACCGGCCTATAGTTACTCGGGTTATCCCTACTCCCCTTCTTGAACAAGGGAACCACATTGTACTTAGAGATCATCAGTATAACATCACCTTGATATCCAATAGGATATACAAAAGAAACATATTCTTAAGATTAATGAGAATGTTGAAATCTGTACAACAGGGAGTGGTTGAAGCTAATAATATATTTAAATTGAAAATAGACAAGTAGTGGAAGGAGAGGGAATATAAGGTTACAATGGCAAATTTAGATAACAATGGGAAAGACAATATGAAGGCAAGCTGGCAAGGAACATAAACATTGCCTGTAAACATTTCTATACAATACGTGACGTCCAGAAGATTAGCAAGGATAAATGTGGGCCCATTACAGGTGGAACAGGCAAACTTGTATTGGAGAACAAGGAAATAGCAATTACTCTGCATCTGTTTTCAAGGGATAAGATGCTGAAGATTTCCCTGGAATACCAGGCAATCAAAGGATTTGTGTATCTGAAGAACTAAAATAAATTAGTATTACTAAGGAGAACACTTGAAAATTAGCTGGACTGGGGCTTGATACATTGCCTAAACCAGATGAGCTTCATCTGAGTACTGAAGGACTTAGCAATAGAGATGATTGATTATTTTTTGTAATTCTATAGATCCTGGAAATGTTTCTTCTTATGGTAGGTAGCAAATGTTTAAGAATGAAGGAAGAGGGTGTGGAGAACTATAGATCTGTTAGCTTGATGCACATAGAATGGAAAATGTTAGTATTTAATATAAAGCATGCAGAAAAGAATTATAATATTCAGCAGAATCAACATGGATTTATGAAAGGGAAATTATGTTTGAAATACTTAGTCTTTTTGACCTTTCCTTATGGGATAGACAACAGGAGAACCAGTGGTTTTGGTATATTTGGATATTCAGAAGGCTTCTGATGAGGCCGAGGTTAGTAAATAAATTTAGAGCACATGATATAGGGGGAGTTACATTAGTATGGATTGAGATTTGGCTAACAGACAGAAAGCAGAATATAAAAATAAACGTATTATTCTCAGGATGGCAGGTTGTTACTGGTCTTGTAGTGAGAGGCTCAGTGCTAGGTTCACAATTGAAACGTTTTCAAATTTACTGCTGACAGTAAACTGAATGGGAGAACAAATTATGAGGAGAGTACATCGAGGCTTGGAGAGGCAAATGAAACGGGCTAGGACATGACAGATTAATGTAATGTAAAGTCATTCATTTCAGTAGAAAAAACAGATGCAGTATGCAACTGCGGTGGTGAGAAGTATTGGTGTCTAAAAGAATTTGGTCTCACTGACTATAAATCATGAAAAGGGACTTGGAGGTACTTGTGTACAAAATGCAGAAAGTTAGCATGCAGGTGCAGCAGATGATCAGGAATGCTAATGGAATGTTAAGTCCTTATTTCAAGGGAGTTGGAGTGAGAGAGTCAGGACATCTTACAATTGTATAGTATCATAAGCAGTTTTGGTCTCCTTATTTGAGGTAGGATATCATTTAATTGGAGGCAGCTCAGAAAAGATTCACAAGCATGATCCTCTGTATAGAGGGATTGTCTTATGAATGAAGGTGAACAGGTCAGAACTCTGCTCACTGGAGTTTAGAAGAATGAAAGGTGATTGTATTGAAACGTAAAGGATTCTTAAGGGGCTGGACAGGATAAGTGCTATGAGAGGGTTATCCTCGTCATGAGTGAGTCAAGGACCAAAGAGCATAATGTCAGAATAAAGGGTGCCTGAGGTGAGAGCAATTTCTTAGCTGAGCGTTGAGCGGCTTTGGAACTCTTGCTGCAGAGAGCTGTGGTGGCAGAGTCTTTGCATATTATTAATGCTGAAATAGATTCCTGATCAGTAAGGAGATCTAGAGTTATTACAAAAATGAGGTAAGTCATCAAGGAAAGGTGGATCAGCCATGATCCTATTGAATAGTGGAGCAGGATCGAGGGGCCAAGCGCTGTTTCTGTTCCTGTTTCTTGTAGTCCTGTGGTCTTAAAACGAAGCATTTATGTGCAGCAAGCAATTAGAAAGGCAAATGGCATGCATTTCAAGAGGATTTTAGTACAAAAATAAAAATGTACAGCTGTAAAACCTTGTTGAGACCTCTCCTAACATATTGTGTATAGTTGGTTTTTCTTTAAGGAACGATGTACCTGTCAATCCAGGGAGTGCGTCGAAGTTTTACTAGAATAATCTTAGGTTCCCTTCTTGAGATTCTTGCAGGCTTGATGCAACTACAATACGCCAACCTCTGTGAACAGTCAGTATTTATCTCAGCAAGTACCAGCTTTTGGAGGATCACTTAACACTTTTGGCAATGCTTGTGGAGGGTGTCAAGGCTGTCTGAAGAAGGGAACCGTCCTACCTTTATGTAGGGCTTTAAGTCACAGACAGTCATGCATGCAAGACACAACCCAGCACAGTGGCTCAGTGGTTAGCACTGCTGCCTCTCAGCACCAGATACCCAGGTTTGATTCCAGCCTCGGGCGACTGTCTGTGTTGACTTTGCACATTCTCCCAGTGTCTGCGTGGGTTTCCTTACACAATCCAAAGATGCGCAGGTCAGGTGAATTGGCCATGTTAAATTGCCCATAGTGTTAGGTATGTTAGTCAGGGGTAAATGTAGGGGAATGCGTCTGGATGGGTTACTCTTCAGAGGGTTAGAACATAGAAAAGTACAGCACAGAACAGGCCCTTAGGCCTACGATGTTGTGCCGAGACTTAATCCTAATGTAAAATATAGTAACTTAACCTATGCACCCCTCAACTCACTGCTATCCATGTGCATGTCCAGCAGTTGCTTAAATGTCCCCCAATAACTTCACTTCCACCACCTCAGCTGGTAACGCATTCCATGCATTCACAATTCCCTGCCTAAAGAACCCACCTCTGATGTCTCCTTTATACCTTCCTCCTAATATCTTCAAATAATGACTTCTCATACCAGTCAATCCTGCCCTCGGGAAAAGTCTCTGGCTATTGACTCTATCTGTTCCTCTCATTATTTTGTACACCTCGATCAGGTCTCCTCTCTTCTTCCTTCTCTCCAGAGAGAAACGTCCGAGCTTATTCAACCTTTCTTCATTAGGCAAGCCCTCCAGTCCAGGCAGCATCCTGGTAAACCTTCTTTGCATTCTCTCCAAAGCGTCTGTATCATTCCTATAGTAAGGTGACCAGAACTGGACACACTATTCCAAGTGTGGTCTCACCAGGGACTTGTAGAGTTGCAGCAAAACCTCGCGGCTCTTAAACTCGATACCGCTGTTAATGAAACCCAAAACACCATACGCTTTCTTAACAACCCTATCCACTTGTGTGGCAACTTTGAGGGATCTATGTACTTGCACACCCAGATCCCTCTGCTCCTCCACACTGCTAAGAATCCTGTCTTTAATCCTATATTCAGCATTCGAGTTTGACCTTCCAAAATGCATCACTTCGCATTTATCCAGGTTGAACTCCATCTGCCATTTCTCAGCCCAGCTCTGCATCCTGTCTATGTCGCGCTGCAGCCTGCAGTAGCCCTCTATACTACCGACGACACCTCCAACCTTTGTGTCATCTGCAAATTTACTAACCCACCCCTCAACCTCCTCATCCAAGTCATTTATAAAAATTACAAAGAGCAGATGCCCAAGAACAGAGCCCTGCGGGACCCTACTCAACACTGTCTTCCAGGCAGAATACTTTCCATCTACAACTACTTTCTGCCATCTGTCAGCCAGCCAATTTTGAATCCAGATAGCCAAATCTCCCTATATCCCATACTTCCTGACTTTATGGATGAGCCTACCATGGGGAACCTTATCAAATGCCTTGCTGAAATCAATATACACCACAACCACTGCTTGACCGTTGTCGACCTGTCTTGACACCACCTCAAAGAACTCAATTAGATTTGTGAGGCATGACCTGCCCCTCTCAAAGCCATGCTGACTGCCTTTAATCACACTATGCTTTGCCAAATAGTCATAAATCCTATCCCTCAGAATTCTTTCCACAACTTTGCTGACCACAGACGTGAGACTGACTGGTCTGTAATTGCCAGGTATTTCCCTATTACCCTTCTTGAAAAGTGGAACGACATTCGCCTCCTTCCAATCCTCTGGTACGACTGCCGTGGAGAGTGAGGAGGCAAAGATCCTCCCCAGCGGCTTAGCAACATCCTTTCTCGCTCCCTGGAGCAGCCTAGGATAAATCTGGTCTGGCCCTGGAGACTTATAAATCTTAATGTTTTCCAAAATTTCTAGCACATCATCTTTATCAATCTTGATCTGGTCAAGACTGTATCCCAGCTCCTCTAAGTTTTCATTTACAACAAGTTTCCTTTCCTCGGTGAAAACCGAAACAAAAAATTCATTTAGGGCTTCCCCTATTGGCTCAGACTCCATGCACAAGTTCCCATGGCTATCCCTGATCTGGAGAAAGTGAGGACTGCAGATGCTGGAGATCAGAGCTGAAAACGTGTTGCTGGAAAAGCGCAGCAGGTCAGGCAGCATCCAAGGTGCAGGAGAATCGACGTTTCGGGCATGAGCCCTTCTTCAGGAATGAGGAGTGTGCCAAGCAGGCTAAGATAAAAGGTAGGGAGGAGGGACTTGGGGGAGGGGTGTTGGAAATGCGATAGGTAGAAGGAGGTTAAGGTGAGGGTGATAGGTCAGAGTGGGGGTAGGGGCGGAGAGGTCAGGAAGAAGATTGCAGGTTAGGAAGGTGGTGCTGAGTTCGAGGGTTGGGACTGAGACAAGGGGGGGGGGGGGGGAAATGAGGAAACTGGAGAAATCTGAGTTCATCCCTTGTGGTTGGAGGGTTCCTAGGCGGAAGATGAGGTGCTCTTCCTCCAGCTGTCGTGTTGCTATAGTCTAGCGATGGAGGAGTCCAAGGACCTGCATGTCCTTGGTGGAATGGGAGGGGGAGTTGAAGTGTTGAGCCACGGGGAAGTTGGGTTGGTTGGTCCGGGTGTCCCAAAAGTGTTCTCTGAAACATTCCGCAAGTAGGCGACCTGTCTCCCCAATATAGAGGAGGCCACATCGGGTGCAACGGATGCAGTAAATGGTGTGTGTGGAGGTGCAGGTGAATTTGTGGCGGATATGGAAGTATCCCTTGGGGCCTTGGAGGGAAGTAAGGGGGGAGGTGTGGGGCGCAAGTTTTGCATTTCTTGCGGTTGCAGGGGAAGGTGCCGGGAGTGGAGGTTGGATTGGTGGGGGGTGTGGACGTGACGAGAGAGTCACAGAGGGAGTGGTCTTTTCGGAACGCTGATAGGGGAGGGGAGGGAAGGGAAATATATCCCTGGTGGTGGGGTCCGTTTGGAGGTGGCGGAAATGACGAAGGATGATATGTATCTGGAAGTTTGTGGGGTAGTAGGTGAGGACCAGTGGGGTTCTGTCCTGGTGGCGATTGGAGGGGTGGGGCTCAAGGGCGGAGGAGCGGGAAGTGGAGGAGATGCGGTGGAGAGCATCATCGATCACGTCTGGGGGGGAAATTGCGGTCTTTGAAGAAGGAGGCCATCTGGGTTGTTCGGTATGGATCAGCCCTACCTTCTCCCTGATCATTCTCTTATTCCTCACGTATGAGTAAAATGCCTTTGGGTTCTCCCTAATCCTTCTTGCCAAGCCTTTTTCATGCCCCCTCCTGGCTCTCCTGAGTCCATTTCTGAGCTCCTTTCTAACAAGTGTGTAATCCTCTAAAGCTGTGCTAGATTCTTGCTTCCTCCACCTTACATAAGCTGCCGCCTTCCTTTTGATGAGAAGCTCCTCTGTTCTCGTTATCCATGGTTCCTTAATCTTACCCCTTCTTACCTGTCTCAAAGGAACAAATTTGTGCATCACTCGCAACAACTGCTCCTTAAATAGTCTCCACATGTCTGCAGTGCCCTTTCTGTGGAACAATTGCTCCCAGTCTGTACTTCCCAACACCTGTCTGATAGCATCATAATTTCCTTTTCCCCAGTTAAATATCTCCCTCGGTAATTGCACCTTTCACTCTCCAAGGCTATGCTAAATGTGAGACAGTTGTGATCACTGTCACTAAAGTGCTCTCCCACCGTGAGATCTGACATCTGTCCTGGCTCGTTGCCGAGCACCAAATCCAAAATGGCCTCTCCCCTCGTCGGTCTGTCTACATACTGAGTAAGGAAACCCTCCTGAACACACCTGACAAAAGCGGCTCCATCCAAACCATCTGCACTTAGGAGGTTCCAGTCGATATTGGGAAAGTTGAAATCACCCATAACAACAACCCTGCTACTTTTGCATTTTTCCAGAATCTGCCTGCCTATGAGATCTTCAATCTCTCTACTACTATTAGATGGTCTGTAGAAAATCCCCAATGAGGTGGCTGTTCCCTTGTTGTTCCTAACTTCCACCCACTCAGTAGATAAACCTTCCTCAACAACCTTTGTTTCTGTAGCTGTGATGCACCCTCTGATTAGCAATGCTCCACCCCCTCCTCTTTTCCACCCTCCCTGTTCTTTTTAAACATTCTAAACCCTGGAACATCAAGCAATCGTCCCTGTCCCTGTGAAAGCCACGTCTCCGTTAAGGCCACAACATCATAGCCCCAAGTACTGATCCATGCTCTAAGTTCGTCACTCTTATTCTGGACACTCCTTACATTAAAGCAGACACACTTTAACCGATCCCTTTGTTTCATCGTGTGAGAAACCTTCCTGATAGATTCCGTATATCCTGTCACTGTCCTGTCTGCAACTGACCCCGTCTAAGACATGTGGCTCCGATTCCCACCCCCCTGCCAAACTAGTTTAAACCCTCCCGAATCGCATGAGCAAATCTCCCACACAGGACATTTGTACCCCTCCAGTTCAGGTGCGACCCATCCTTCATGTACAGGTCCCACCTTCCCCAGAAAGTATTCCAATGGTCTAAGTATCTGAAACCTCCCTCCTGCACCAGCCTCGCAGCCACATGTTAAGTTGCATTTGCTGACTGTTCCTCATCTCACTATCTCGTGGCATCGGTAGCAAACCTGAGATCACTCCTCTACTCGTCCTGCTCTTCAGCTTCCAACCTAACTCTCTGTCGTCACTTTTCAGATCCTCAGTCCCTTTCCTAGCTATATCATTGGTGCCAATATGTACCACGATTTCTGGCTGCTCACCCTCCCCCTTCAGAATCTTGTAAATCTGATCGGCAACGTCCCGGACCCTGGCACCAGGGAAGCAATATACCTTCCGGGAGTCCTGTTCCTGACCACAAAAAAATCTCCTGTCAATCCATCTAACTATTGAGTCCCCCCCTTTTCACTAGCACTTTTCTATTCCCCACCGCGCCCCTCCCCCTTCCCTTCTGAGCCTCAGTGCCAGAGACCTGACAACTATGGCTTTCCCCTGGTAGGCTGTCCCCAACCAGCACTATCCAAAACAGTATACTTATTGCTGAGGGGACCTGCTACAGGGGATCCCTGCTCTGACCGTCGGTTCCCTTTCCTCCCCCTGACAGTAACCCAGCTGTCCTTATCCTGTGTCTGGGGAGTGACCACCTCCCTGTACATCCTCTCAATTTCCCCCTCAGCCTCCCGGATGATCCGTAGTTCATCCAGCTCCAGTTCCATAACTCGGTTTTCGAGGAGCTGGAGTTGGGTGCACTTCCCGCAGAGGTAGTCAACAGAGACATGTGAAGTGTCTCTCAGCTGCCACATTCTGCAGGAGGAACATTCAACTGCCCTGATATCCATATCCCGCTGCTATGAAAGCCTGCACAGAACTAAACAAAGGAAGAGAAGAAAAAAATAAGAGACACCTGAAAACTTACCGAAGGGCCTGTTTCCATACTGTAGGGAATCTAATCTTTTTAAAAAAAACCCTGTCACCAATCCATAGTCATATGCCACCCATATGGAGAGGAATGTTTTACTGTTTTGCAGGCAGGATGTGACAATCTAATCATATTCTGTAAATGGTGCAGTTTAAGGAATAACCTGATATCACACTGTTGTAAGGAATAATCTAATCACATTGTTTTTGGGTGGCATGTGACTATGGGGAGTGCCAGGGGTTGTGTCTTGCGTACATGACTGACTGTGATGTAAAACCCTGTATAAAGGGAGGGCGGTTCCCTTGTTCAGATAGCCTTGCTTAACATGCTTCGCAAGCACCACAAAGAATGTTAAGTGAACCTCTAAAAGCTGGTACTTGCTCAAATAAATCGTGGCTGTTCACAGAGGTTGGCATATTGCAGTTGCATCAAGCATTCAAGAATCTCAAGAAGGGAATCTAACAACTCCCTAGGATAGCAGAATTGCTTTATGAGATGAAGTTATAGAAACAGGGCCTGTATTCCAGTTTCCTCCCATTGTCCAAAGACATTCAAGTTAGGTAGATTGGCCATGCGAAATTGCCCATAATGTTCAGGGGTGTAGATGGGTTAGCAGTGAGAAATGCAGGTCTATAGGGATAGGGTGGGGAGATGGGTCTGTGTGGAATGCTCTTTAAAGGGTCAGTGTGGACCCATTAGGCTGAATGACCTGTTTCCACAATGTTGGGATTCTGTGGAATTTCATCACTTAAGGTGTGGCAATTCTTTGGAATCCTCTACCTGAGAATATTTGGAAGCTCCATCATTGGGCATGTTTAAGACAGGAGTCAGTAGGTTTCTGGCAATTGACATTAATGGAGTGCAGGAAAATGGCATTGAGGGGATGATTGGTCATGATCTAGAATGATGGTAGGCTCTGTGTTGAATGATCTGATCTGTTCTTGTGTTTCGATTGTATTTGTGCAAACCATGAATTGACATTTTATATCTTTGTATGATATTAGACAGTGTGAATTAACCTCTTGTTTTCGAATTTCTTGCTGCCAGTTACTGACCACCACTCTTTCCACATGCATGCAAAATAATAGTTTGCGTTTTCCATGTAGAAAATGTTGCTCGGTGTGTCAGGAAGGTTTGCTGTCAGTCCTAGATGGTTAATATAACCTTGATTCAGGAATAGCACGTGGCTTAAGACTGTCAGTTCAAACTGACTTAGGACTCTGAATAAACAGCTAGGCAGTCAATATTGCTGTGGTATCACAGCAATTGCTGTGAACTTTTAAAATGAGACCTAAACTGATTCCTTGTCTTCATTCTTTGGAGAACACAAAATGGCCCGCAGTACAAGGTCGCAGTTCTCTTGATTAGCTTTCGTCCCTAAGGCAGCATCACCAAAGTAAACCCGACTTATCTGTTCATATGTTGTCTTGACGTTCTCTTTATGTTACAAGTGACTCAACTTCAAGAATGCATAATTGACTGTTAAATATTTTGAGATATCCTGAGGGTGTGAAAATGCTGTATTGAACAAGCTTGCTCTCTGATATTGTAGTCTGTTGTATTTTGTAATCATAAATATCACAGTAAATCTGTTCAACAGTGCTGCAATATATTTTCTGATTACTAAATGTATTTTTGTGCATCAAATATAGTTTTCAATTGAACCTTCAAACTGTTGATAAACTGAAAACTATACAATAGAGCAATGAATAAACTTGAAGAATTTAGATCTGTTTTTCACACATTGTCAATCACTTCGCAGCCAAATCATCTATTTATAATACTATCAGGTATATCTGCCAGTTCAGAATGCTTGCCAAAAATACTACTTTACTGACCGTTCTTTAAATACAGATTTTTCTGTAGTAGGTTTAGTGTAGCTGATCATTTTTGCGTAAATTCTACCTTTTGTACAGTGAAAGTAAAAGAAATTGCTGCCAATCAAAAGATGCCATTTGTAATGAAACAATGATGTAGGTCTTCACCATTTCTGTGGAATAAATCAACAAATGGACATGCAAGTCAAACAGAGTGGTGCTGGAAAAGCACAGCCGGTCAGGCAGCATCTGAGGAGCAGGAGAGTTGACGTTTCAACCATAAGCTCTTCATTCCTGGTGAAGAGTTTATGCTCAAAACATAGATTCTCCTCATCAGATGCTGCCTGACCAGCTGTGCTTTTCCAGCACCACTCTTTTTGACTCTAATCTCCAGCATCTGCAGCCCTTACTTTCTCCCAAATGAACATGCAATACCAGTCATGGAAACAGTTAATGTGTAACCTTGTGATTCTTGGTGCTGATTTATGACATATTTGATACTTCAAATTAATCTTTGACCTCATTGGAATCACCGTCAGCAGTGAGTGGTTTCCTGTTGACCAAGCAGTTATTCTATAAATATGTCATCAATAGATTCACATTCACGAGAACTTAAAGAAAGTCATCCAGTGTAGAATTCTCTGAATGACTGGTGATATTGAGTTTGAAATAAGATGGAAAATGAACACACATGACAAATTTAAGGCACAAAGTACTGTAGAAGACCAAGCTGAATGCAGAAAGGAGATCAAATAAAGATCACAATAGGGATACACAAAGAGCACAAAAATAGATAGTGGCTTGCATAAAAGGAATCACAAAATAATTGATCATCAAAGGAAAGATGGGGCTAATTTAAAGACAAAAAGGAGGTATTCTTGTGGATGCTGAAGTTAGAACTGAGGTGTGAAAGGAGCACTTAGCATCTGTATCCACAGGAAAAGTTGATGCTATCAATGCCAAAGTTAAAGAAAGAGTTAATAACAATATTGGGTATGATTAAAATGAGATAAAGCGAAGATAATTAAAAGATCAGTATCCTTAAAACTAATCACCAATTCCAGATGCCACTTGAGTTATCAAGGGAATTAAAGACTGGAAATTGCAGAGGCTCGGGCCACAACTTTTCTGTTCTATTTCTTATCTAATGCTAGAGGATTGCAAACTTTAAAAGCCTGCTCAAAAAAAGGAAGAGGGATGAACCCAACGACAGAAGACCAGTGAGCCTCGCATGCTAATAATGGAGGAACTGGTAGGAAGAACCCAGCTTGCACAGAATTGAAGGACAGCCCAATATTGTGGAGTAAAATTAAACTTAATTTAGAAAGTTTGGGTTAGTAAATGAATTTTGGCACAGATTTGAAAAAGGGAGCCATTGCAAATGAGCTAACAATCTGAGATTGCCTCTTTGATTAAAATGTTTTTGGTGAATTTTCTTTCTTCAATTTAGTGGATAGTATTGCAATGCAAGAATTTGATGTATGACTAAAGCCAAAAGAAAGACCATAATTTGAAATGTATGCCTTGTTAGAAATGACACTAGAATCAATATAAGGTATTCACTTGTTTTAGGATGTCAAATCAAGTTTCAATCAGATCATCCTCATCCTTCTAAACTCGATTGAGTACAGACCCCCAGGTCCTCAACTGTTCCTCATATGATAAGCCCTTTATTCCTGGCATCGTTCTTGTCAACCACTTCTAAATCCATTCCAATGCCAGCGCATCTTTCCTAAAAACATAGGGCCGAAAATCGCTCTCAATATTTCAAATGCGGTCTGACCAGAGTCTTATACAACCTCAGTAGTACATCCCTGCTCTTGTATTCTAGCTGTCCTGAAATGAATGCTTACCTTGCATTTGTCTTTCTAACTGCCAACTGCACCTGCATGTTAACCTTAAGAAAATCCTGAACTAGGACTCCCACGTCCCTTTACAGATTTTGGAAGACGTTCCCCCATTAGAAAATAGTCTACGCCTCCATTCTTCCTACCACAGTGCATAACCTCTCAGTGTAAACTGTAACACAGACAGATCGAGGTTAAAAAGAGACAAACACAGATTAAGAAAGTGGGCAGCAAGGTGGGTAAATGGAGTATGCTGTAAGTAAGTAGAAGATTATTCACTTTGTAAAGTTATTCACTTGTTAAGACAGAAAAGCAGACTATTTGGGATCACCTGTCTTGACTTTGGTGTGACAGATCACAAATGCTTTAGAAGTAATTGTTTTCATTCTGTGTTTTTCTTTCAGAATCAGATGCTGAATCCCAATATATGGAACCATATTCCATACTCGTATCCAACATACCCTGCCACAGTACCTCTAAATGATCCCCGGTAATTATTCAATGATATGTTCATCAGTAAAGTGTTGCATTATTTGTACACTTGAATTATTTTTAATCTTGTAAAGGAATGTGCAAAGTTGCTAGCGAATTATATGTGCATGAAGTGTATTTTCTATTAAGATGAATTAATATTGCTGCACTGTTTTGGGAGATTGTCCATGAAATGTTAAAACCAAACCCATTCTCGAAGTTGGATTTTTAAAGGAATTTGTGGTATTTAAAAAGGCTTCATAAAATTTGATTGATATTGTAATTTTTGTCAAATTATTTTATGAATGTTTTTATAAAAATTACTGTTTTACATGCTTGCCATAGTTTGCACACATTGTGCAAGATTGCACTGGTGGAACTTCATAAGCGATAAACCGTGCACGTGAAATTATGTGCCACTTCCTAGGACTAGAGTAGATTGGCCTTTCAACAATTCTGTGGCTTGCTCTTTAACAGAAATAAACCCCAACTCCAATTTACTGCCCCTCTCAGATTTCATGTGCAATATTTCCCTCAAGGTTATAGATCAATACAGCATAGAGTTTAGTTAATCAGCCCATTATACCTGCACATATCTTTGAAAGAACTAAAGTCGGTTCTGCTATAACACGTGTTTCTCAACGCAAATTGGCTATAATGCGATTGAAAAACTTAGACTATTATTTGTAGAATGCAAACTTTCCTTACATATATCGGCTACTACACAAATCCGGTCCCATTGCTTTATATGGTGCTGCGATTATGTGATTTCCAAGAACAGAACTATCATGTTATATCAGAACAGCCTGAATGCAGTTTGTCTCTCTCCCCAAGTTTTTCACCATAATCTTGAACGTTATTTACATTCATTCGTTTATGCAGTTTCCTTTTGAATTTCACCGTTACATATTCTTCCACAGGTAATAAATTGCTCATCACATTTTCTCTGTACAAAACACGTTTTTCCTCTGATTCCTTTGTCAGTCACCTGAAATCTGACTTCTACTGTTAATTATATTAAGTTAGCGTTTCTACCCCAGGATTGGAAGGCCTGAATTCAAATCCCATCTGTTCCAGATGTGTGTAATATCTCTGAACAGGTTAATTAGAAAATACCTCTAAAACATGTAGGAGGGTCTGTTGTGGCACAGTGGTAGTGTCCCTACCACTGAAACAAGAGGCCTGAGTTCAAGTCCCGCCTGCTCCAGAGGTGTATCATAGCATGTCTGAACAGGTAGGTTAAAAAAACTTTTAGGACATGTAGGGGCTGTTGTGGCACACTGGTGGTGTTCCTACCTCTCAACCAGGAGACTCTAGTTCAAGTCTTATCTGTTCCAGAAGTGAGTAATAACATTTCTGAACGGGTTGATTTGGAAAATATCTTAAAGCATGTGGGGGGTGGGGTAAGGGGGGGGAAGGTGGAGGATGTGTGGTTGTTGGTGGTGGGTGGTGGTGGTGTTGTGGTGCAGTGGTACTTTCCCTATCACTGAATTAGGTGGCCCAGGTTCACTTCCCATTTTCTCCAGAGATGTCATATCAGTTCTAAATAGGTTGATTAGAAAATATCTAGGAGCACCTATGAAGAGACACTGAGCATGCATGTCCATTGGTACACTTCAGCCCCTCTATGACTATTTGATATCACTGCATGCTGGTTTGGTCTGGAGTTCATAACTATTCCCCAAGAACAAATTTAAATTTTGTAAGCTTTTATGATTTAACCTTTGTAATAATACCCATTTTAAGGTGCTGTCATAATTTATTTTGGTTTTGGATGGTTTAAATAATATTTAAAATAGTGTAAAGAGAGATGATGTAACTGGGACACTGAATATGATACAGGCAAATGTAATGCTCTGTTTCGTCAGCAAACCTATTGTGAGGAAAAGTATCAGTATTTCACCAACTGGCATAAGATTGAGATAGCATTTGCCCTTAGGAACAGTTTCTCTGTTTTGAATAATTTTGAATGCCTGTGCATGTTTACTTTTAATCATCCTGTTGAAATACAGCTCCTAGCTGATTCAGTCTTTCCATATAACTGAAGTCCCTCAAGCCTAGTACTATTCTATTAAGTTTCTTCTGCAATTTCACAAATACTTTGACGTACTATCTAAAGATTAGAGCCCCAATTAAACACACTACTCCAATTAAGACCTTATCAGCATTTTGATCAAGATTAATATTGATTCATCATTTTTATGCTGTAACCCTCTTAAAAAAGCTAAGAATTCCATATGTTGTTTCTTTAAAATAACCTCCTCAACTTGTTTTGCTGCCTTCAAAGATTTATGTTCCAATGCCCCAGGCCCCCTTGTTCCTATACCCCCTTTAAAATTGTATTATTCACTATATATTGCCTCTTGTTATTTGTGTGAATAAAATATATAATTTCTTATATTGTGCCTGCCATATGTGTCCCCATTTCACAGACTTGTCTGTCTTTCAGAAATTTGTTGCTAATCCTTCTCATTGTTCACTATATTTTGTTTTAAACATATTTTTCTAACGTAGAGTCTTAATAATTACAACTATGTACTTCGTGTTTCAATCCTTTGGGCTTTGCTCCAACAATTTATATTTGTGTAGCATGTTTTGAAATAATACAATTGATATGTGGTTAGATTTGCATGTTAAGGTGGAGTACACACCAAGGTTACCTTTGGCCTATTATGTGGTACTTCGTCAAATAGATTTTGAAGGTCTTTGTGCACAGTATCAACTTTCCTACTCTGCTAGCATCCTTCATTAAAGATTGTGAATTAGGTTATGACTAGTATTAGAACGATGCATCCAAGCTAATATTGCCAGTTTTAAGGGGTGGCACGGTGGCTCAATGGTTAGCACTGCTGCCTCACAGCACCAGGTCCCAGGTTCGATTCCAGCCTCAGCCGACTGTCTTTGTGGAATTTGCACATTCTCCCCGTGTCTGCATGGGTTTCCTCTGGGTGCTCCGGTTTCCTCCCACAGTCCAAAGATGTGCAGGTCAGGTGAATTGGCTATGCTAAATTGCCCATAGTGTTAGGTGCATTAGTCAGAGGGAAATGGGTCTGGCTGGGTTACTCTTCAGAGGGTCGGTGTGGACTGGTTGGGCCGAAGGGCCTGTTTCCACACTGTAGGGAATCTAATCTAATCAGGAAAAGAGACTTTAGGTCTTGTGTTCCACCACTTGTTGGAGGAGATTTCAACACTTACTGTGAGATCCTGTTCATGTTCCCAAATGCCTCTGACTTGAGCAGCATTTGTTTCAAGAAATTTGGTGGCACAGCTCTTGATTTTGGGAGGGTGTGTTAGTAATGTTGCACCATGCAAATTTGCTGTATTAGTTTCCTTATGTCACTCAGGTCATTGATCTCCTTGTGGCACTGGTATGTATTTCTTGTGTGAGAGAATTTGAGACCATTATTTGTATCCCCTCTCTCCTTATGGAAGAACAGATTTCTTTAATATAGTGTTGCCCACTGAAGATGGTACTTTATCTCTTCAAAGTTTGTGAGGGAGATTTGTAGCTCGGGTGCTCGTTGTTGTGGTTCTGTTCGCCGAGCTGGGAATTTGTGTTGCAGACGTTTCGTCCCCTGTCTAGGTGACATCCTCAGTGCTTGGGAGCCTCCTGTGAAGCGCTTCTGTGTTGTTTCCTCCGGCATTTATAGTGGTTTGTCTCTGCCACTTCCGGTTGTCAGTTCCAGCTGTCCGCTGCAGTGGCCGGTATGTTCAGTAATGACAGCCAGACTACTATGACCACTAGGACTTATAACAGCCCACAAACCAACAGCCACTCTCAGACAACAACTCACCAGGACAAAGGACCCGATACCCAGCATGAGCAAAACCAACGTAGTGTACAAAATCCCATGCAAGGACTGCACAAAACACTACATAGGACAAACAGGAAGACAGCTAATGATCCGTATCCATGAACACCAACTAGCCACGAAACGACATGACCAGCTATCCTTAGTAGCCACACACACAGATGACAAGCAACATGAGTTCGACTGGGACAGCACTACTGTTATAGGACAAGCCAAACAGAGAACAGCCAGGAGAAAGTGAGGTCTGCAGATGCTGGAGATCAAAGTTGAAACTTTATTGCTGGAACAGCACAGCAGGTCAGGCAGCATCCAGGGAACAGGAGATTCGATGTTTCGGGCACAGGCCGAAGAAGGGCCTGTGCCCGAAACGTCGAATCTCCTGTTCCCTGGATGCTGCCTGACTTGCTGTGCTGTTCCAGCAATAAAGTTTCAACAGAGAACAGCCAGGGAATTCCCAGAGGCATGGCACTCATCCACAGATTCTATCAACAAACACATCGACCTGGACCCAATATACCGGCCACTGCAGTGGGCAGCTGGGACAAACCACTATAAATACCGGAGGAAACAACACAGAAGCGCTTCACAGGAGGCTCCCAAGCACTGAGGATGTCACCTAGACGTGGGACGAAACGTCTGCAACACAAATTCCCGGCTCGGTGAACAGAACCACAACAACTTTATCTCTCCTTTGCACAATCTCAGGAGAGTTCCCATGTTTTCTTGTTCATCTTTGGTACAGCCTATTCCTTCTTTTGATATCTGTGTCAAATCCTTCAGTGGGGGAAAAAATGCACAAAAGCCACAATACACAGTCACCCAACAGCAAACTTAGTGAGTTGAAGAGTGTGGCGCTAGAAAAACACAGCAGGTCAGGCAACATCCGATTAACAGGAGAGTCTATGTCGGTAGTGTAGTGGACAGTGAAGAGGAATATCTCTGAGCACAGTGGAAGCTTGATCAGATAGTCCAATAGACCAAGGAGGCAGATGGAGTTTGATGTAGATAAATGAGAGACAAACTAGGGCAAGATTTATGCAGTTAATAGTCTGGCTCTGGGAGTGTTGCTAAACAAAGAGGTCTAAGGTGCAGGTGTGTAGTTCCTTGAAAATGGAGTCAGAACATTTGAGCAGAGTAGTTCGGATGTCATGTGACTTTACAGGTCATTGGTGAGGCCACTTTTAGAATGTTTGTCGAGCTGATATGCAGATATTTTGTCCCTTGTCCATGTGACATCTTCAGTGCTTTGGAGCCTCCTGTGATGCGCTGCCATGCCTGCTGCTTACAATGGCCAGTTCTGGCTGTTCATTGTCATGGCCGGTATATTGGGTCTAGGTCTATGTGACTGTTGATGGAGTCCGTGGATGAGTGCCATGCTTCTAGAAATTCTCTGGCTGTCCTCTGTTTGGCTTGAATTTCTATTTCTATCTCAGGCGACCGAATCAACACGGACATGTACTACAAACCGACCGACTCCCACAGCTACCTGGACTACACCTCCTCCCATCCTGCCCCCTGTAAAAACGCCATCCCATTCTCCCAATTCCTTCGACTCCACCGCATCTGCTCCCAGGAGGACCAGTTCCAAAAACGCACAACCCAGATGGCCTCCTTCTTCAAGGACCGCAATTTTCCCCCCCAACGTGGTCGACGATGCCCTCCACCGCATCTCTTCCACTTCCCGCTCCTCCGCCCTTGAGCCCCGCCCCTCCAACCGCCACCAGGACAGAACCCCACTGGTCCTCACCTACCACCCCACCAATCTCCATGTTCAGCGCATCATCCGCCGTCATTTCCGCCACCTCCAAACGGACCCCACCACCAAGGATATATTTCCCTCCACCCCTCCCCTATCAGCATTCCGTAAAGACCACTCTCTCCGTGACTCCCTCGTCAGGTCCACACCCCCCACCAACCCAACCTCCACTCCTGGCACCTTCCCCTGCAACCGCAGGAGGTGCAAGACTTGCGCCCACACCTCCCCCCTCACCTCCCTCCAAGGCCCCAAAGGAAACTTCGATATCCGCCACAGATTCACCTGCACCTCCACACACATCATCAATTGCATCCTCTGCACCCGATGTGGCCTCCTCTATATTGGGGAGACAGGCCAGCTACTTGCGGAGCGTTTCAGAGAACACCTCTGGGACACCCGGACCAACCAACCCAACCACCCTGTGGCTCAACATTTCAATTCCCCCTCCCACTCCACCAAGGATATGCAGGTCTTTGGACTCCTCCATCGCCAGACCACAACAAAACGATGGTTGGAGGAAGAGCGCCTCATCTTCCGCCTAGGAACCCTCCAACCACAAGGGATGAACTCGGATTTCACCAGTTTCCTCATTTCCCCTCCCCCCACCTTGTCTCAGTCTAATCCATCGAATTCAGCACCGCCTTCCTAACCTGCAATCTTCTTCCCGACCTCTCCGCCCCCACCCCAGTCTTACCTATCACCCTCACCTTGACCTCTTTCCACCTATCACATTTCCGACGCCCCTCCCCCAAGTCCCTCCTCCCTACCTTTTATCTTAGCCTGCTGGACAAACTTCCCTCATTCCTGAAGAAGGGCTTATGCCCGAAACGTCGATTCTCCTGTTCCCTGGATGCTGCCTGACCTGCTGCGCTTTTCCAGCAACACATTTTCAGCTCTGATCTCCAGCATCTGCAGACCTCACTTTCTCCTCTGTTTGGCTTGTCCTATGATCGTTGTGTTGTCCCAATTTGTGGTCCTCGTCATCTGTGTGTGTGGCTACTAGGGACAACTGGTCATGGTGAAAGTGAGGACTGCAGATGCTGGAAATTAGAGTCGAGAGTGTGGTGCTGGGAAAGCATAGCAGGTCAGGCAGCATCCGAGAAACAGGAACATCAACTTTTCGGGCAAAAGCCCTTCATGAGGAAGGCGTTTAGTGGCTAGTTGGTGTTCGTGGATGTAAACTGTTAGTTGTTTTCCTGTTTGTCCAATATAGTGTTGCATGTAGTCTTTCAATGGAATCTTGTAAATTACGTTAATGTTGCAAATGATGGGTATAGGGTCTTTTGTCCTGGTGCAGAAAGGATTTACAGGGATGGGACTGGAGGGTTTGATTTTTGGGGAAAGGCTGAATAGGCTGGGGCTTTTTTTCCTGGAGCATTGGAGGCTGAGAAGTGACCTAAGAGATTTATAAAGTCATGAGGAGAATGGATGGGGTGAATAGCCAAGGTCCCTTTCCTACTGTGGGGGAGTCCAAAACCAGAGGACATAGATTTAAGTTGAGAAGGAAAGATTTAAAAAGGACCTAACGGGTAACTTTTTCACACACCGGATGGTGTGTGTTTGGAACGAGTTACCAATGGACATAGTGGAGACGGGTACAATTAGAACATTTAAACACATCAGGATGGGCATATTAAAGGAAGGTTTAGAGGAATTTAGGTTAAATGCTGACAAATGGGACTAGGTCAGATTTAGATGTCTGGTGAGCATAGATGAGTTAAACCGAAGGGTCTGTTTCTGTGACACTATGACTCTGTGAAAGAGCTAACCTTGGATATTTAAATTATTTCCACAAATTTTAATCCCCATCTCTGGTAAAATATTGATTTTCATCCCTGCCAGTTACTAACAGGTACACAACTGGTGGCGGTCATTTTTTTTGAGTACCTTTCAATTTCAGTGATTACCTTACAGTTTTGCTTGTTGCCTGTGTATCAACTAATAGTAGATAATTTATTCTGATTCATGCTGCTTCTACTGAGAAAAATAGATAAACCACCCCCACACCCGCATCTCATAATAATTGTTGAATTATCTAATCTGTTGTTTGTGGCTGCCACACTGGTCCACACAGTAACAGTGACTGTATGTCCAAAACATTGCATGAATGGGAAATGATTTGGCCATCCTGAGAATATGATAAAGTGCTATATAAATGCTGATATTTTTTCAAGGTTATATGCTGAACTGTCATGGAAGCATGAAATTCTCTACCTGTGAACCTTCTAAGAATTGCCAAGACTTGTTTGTTGATGAGAATCTGATTTCAGTGCCTTTGTGCTTGTCTGCTTCGAACAGGGTTTGGGGTATGTGCAGGAAGTCAGCATATAATAATATTGTAGCAGAATTGTTCACAAAATATCAAACCTGCTAAAATTAAAGGGATTCTATGAAGAAGAAGCATTTTAAATTAGAATATTAAGTAGTATGATCTGTAAAATCAATTTTGTGTTGCTTTTAAAATGCTTTTAAATTCCTTTTTGAAAAATAGCCTTTGTCAACATCGCATGCTACAGCTTGCAAGTTGACTGTGATAGTGATTTCCTGGAATCTGGGAGTATTACAAGAATGAAATTTTATTCTTCCAAACATTGATAAACCACTTGGTGTGCAGGATACAGACAGTTATACATAATGCAGTTGCTATCTCCACTGATGGTAGTAACAGATTGTTTAAATTGGTGGGATAGGGCAATTAGGTCAATCAAGCCAGCTACATGGGAACTTAGAACGCTTCTACTGTAGCTTAGAGAGAGTTTTCTGAAGTTCTTTATCCTTCAAGAAAAGCACAACGACATATCAGTATGGATCTTTTGTGTCATTTTAGTTTATCTGTTAGCTCTCTGACATAGGCTGTGACTAAAGAAAGACTTATATTTATATTGTATCTTGAAAATGCTCAGGATTTTTAAATGGCTTACAATTCAGTGCAATTTTAAAGAAGCAAAGTGGTTATGCTAATAACCTCCAATTTGAAACCAGAGACTGAGTTCTGTATATCCTAACATTAGTGTTTTACAAGAGAACTACTAGTAGTTTTAATCACTTCAGAGCCATGAAGATGTGTTGGTGTTTGACCTGATTATTGAAAGGTGATATCTGTTGGAGTAGTCTGACAGTTTCATTCAGAAATGTCTTGATTTGTTCCCACCGAGAATGATATATGGAAAACAAAATTACTGATGTGCAGAAGTTGCTTAAGAGTCATTCTTTAAAAATCTATTAGTGTTGCCTTGACATGAGCAGTTAGAAGAAATGTATGTGACTTTGATTTGGTATTGGAATGCCTTATCAGAAACTGTGCTAGCAACAGACAGCAGAAACCATAATAGCTTTGAAGGTATTAAATAACCTTTTTAAGAAGGCAGGGAATTGGAACAAAATGGATAACTATCTTAGAAAGCCAGCACTGGTATGATGAACCAAATGGTTGTTTCTTGTGTTGTAATCTTTTTAATGATTCTGATATTTGCTTAATGATCCTTTCCTACTTATTGCACAGTTAGTCTTTTTTTATAGTCATTGCATTCAGCTGTCCTTTTAGTGCTTTAATATTTTGTGTAATAGATTAGAGAAAAGTAGAGTAGATGCTAAATACATAAGTAAATTGAACTGTACAAGTTCAAGAATTTATGTATGTTTCAAGACACATTTGTCACACATTAAAAAAAGTTGATTCAAAGTTGAACATTTTAATGATATATGTCAGAATGAGAAAGAAAGCCATTCATTATTTGCAATTTTTCATGAACGTTATAAAATAAGGTCTGTTTAGAAGGAAAGGGCCAAATAGTTGCATACAAAATGGGGGGAAAATGTTAATTTAACTCTTGCACCTGTCTAAGACTCTATATCCACAGAGAATCCCTCATCTATAGGTTAGAGACCATCAGATTCTCCAGAACCCAAACTACATATTTGCAATACCAGTAGTATTTATTTGTCCCATATTATGCCTTGATTATATTTCTGTTTGGGCACTAGAAATGCAAGTTCATGCAGTCAGTCAGTTACAGTTCTGACTGAGCAATAATTTGGTAGATGGTAAATTCCCAAGCTGAATGTGAAACAACTCACTGAATGTGATTATGTTGGTTCTTTTATTTCAAGTTTTTTCCTCCCCTTTTTAGTTAATGCACTCGATTTCCTGTGAACTTCAATCTTTCTGGATTAAGAAGAGAGTGGGTAGTTTGTTTCCAGTCCGAAAGACTAGGAAATTCCTCAGATACTCCCACTGCACTGGCAGAGTAATACTATCAGTGTAGGAGGAGTTCTGAGGTTATTCGTGAGTTTATGTACAGATTACGACAAGGGGTTAATTTGCTATTTGATTGCCCATCTATTCCAATGATGAAGTTGACTTCTAACCACGATGACTTAAGGTGAGTATTCATGGGTACATGCAGCTCTGTGATTTTGTTGTTTCACATCACAGTTGAAGGAGAGAATGAAAGTGTGCAGCTCATCACTTTGCATTCTCATTTCAGTTGTACTTTCTACTGATGGTGAATGGTGGTGACATTGGTGGTCTGTTAGGGGTGGGAATGTAGGAAATGACTGAAGCAAAGTTGATGTATGATTGCCCCCATTTCTCATTTGAGTGTAAGGTCAGTCCTCTTTTCAAGGACAGTCCTCTTTTCATTTTTCATGGAATAATGCTAAACGTAGTTTTGTCCTTTTGTTTTGACTTGGTACTGCTACGCAGATAAAATTAAAGCTGTATTCACTTCCAATTTTTGCAGTACATTTCTAGAGTTTTAATTTGCTGTTGGAGGGGAAATGAGTGTCAGTTGTATTCCCAGCAGCTGTCATTTTGGTTGGATTCTTTTTTTCTTCCCTTAAAGCTCAGTAATTTCATAGAGAAATACGAATATAGTAATTACGCATCCATTTCTGAGAAGCATACTTAGCCATCATTGATTTTTTTTTGCACTGTCATGATATTCTTTAGCAAAACCAAGTGACCAGACTTATGGCATTTTCAAGTGATTTTTCCGGTAGGGAAATAAAAATGAAGTACTGACATCTTGTGTAAGTGAGACAGCAGAAAAGGCTATGGTAGTAATTTCCCTACTTTGAGTACCAGTTATTGATTGTATTTGCTATACTTAATGTTGATATATTATTACTGAAATGGCCTTTTGTCACCTGAAGCATGTTCTTCATTTAAATGTTAAACATAATTTCAACTTAAATAGGCTGATCAAAACAATAGAAGCTTTGTCATTGTTGGTACCGGTGTAATAGCTTATGCTGTGTGAATAAGCAGCGAACAGTTTGCAGTTGTCATTTTATAACTACTGGTTGCACTCAGCAGTGGTCTACACGAGCATATATATTGAGAGCAGGAGTCATCAGTTTGGCCTGTTGAGGCGTAATATGCTTTGAGATCATGGCTAATCTGATTGTGGTCTCTACTTTGATGTCTTCCCCTAAATCTATGTTGACTTCCTTGTCACTCAAAATTCTTAAGTAGCTCAACCTTAAAAATATTCAAAGATCTTTCCTCCACCCTTCTCTGGGAAGTGGAATTCCATAAACTAATGGCTATTTAAGGGAGAACAAAGTTCTCACCTACACTCTAAATGGGATGTCCCTTATTTTTAAGGCTGCATTTCTGGATGACACCACTGCTAGGTTGCAGTCTGCTGTGGGCCTGGAGTCGCATGTAGACCAGACAAGGATGGCCAGAAGGGACAAAGCAGACAAAACATAAGACTGATAAATTAAACTGCATTTATTTCAATGCAAGGAGCCTAACAGGGAAGGTAGGTTAATTCAGGGCATGGTTAGGAACATGGGACTGGGATATCACAGCAATTACAGAAACATGGCTCAAGGATGGACAGGACTGGCAGCTTAATGTTCCAGGATACAAATACTACAGGAAGGACAGAAAAGGAGGCAAGAGAGGAGGGGGAGTGGCCTTTTTGATAAGGGAGAATATTACCGCTGTATTGAGGGAGAATATTCCTGGGAATACATCCAGGGAAGTTATTTGGGTGGAACTGAGAAATAAGAAAGGGATGATCACCTTATTGGGATTGTATTATAGACTCCCTGATAATCAGAGGGAAATTGAGAAATAAATTTGTAAGGAGATCTCAGTTATCTGTAAGAATATTAGGGTGGTTATGGTAGGGGATTTTAATTTTCCAAACATAGACTGGGACTGCCATAGTGTTAAGGGTTCAGATGGACAGGAATTTGTTGAGTGTGTACAAGAACATTTTCTGATTCAGTATGTGGATGTCCCTACTAGAGAAGGTGCAAAACCTGATCTACTCTTGGGAAATAAGGCAGGGCAGGTGACTGAGGTGTCAGTGGGGGAGCACATTGGGTCCAGTGACCATAATTCTATTAGTTTTAAAGTAGTGATGGAAAAGCATAGACCAGATCTAAAAGCTGAAGTTCTAAGTTGAGAAAGGCCAATTTTGACGGTATTAGGCAAGAACTTTCAAAAGTTGAATGGAGGCAGATGTTCACAGGTAAAGGGATGGGTGTAAAATGGGAAGCCTTCAGAAATGAGATAACAATTATCCAGAGACAATATATTCCTGTAAGGGTGAAAGGAAAGGCTGGTAGGTTTAGGGAATGCTGGATGACTAAAGAAATTGAGGGTTTGGTTAAGAAAAGAAGGAAGCATATGTCAGGTAAAGACAGGATAGATCAAGTGAATCCTTAGAAGAGTACAAAAGCAGTAGGAGTATACTTAAGAGAGAAATCAGGAGGGCAAAAAGGGGGCATGAGATAGCTTTGGCAAATAGAGTTAAGGAAAATCCAAATTTTACAAATACGTTAAGGACAAAAGGGTAACTAGGGAGAGAATAGGGCCCAGATTCCTGATGAAGGACTCCTGCCCAAAATGTTGATTTTCCTGCTCAGATGCTGTCTGACCATGCTGTGCTTTTCCAGCAATACTGTAATCTTGACTCCAGTCTCCACTATCTGCAGTCCTTACTTTTGCCCAGAGAAAAGGACCCCTCAAAGATCAGCAAGGAGGCCTTTGCGTCGAGCCGCAGGAGATGGGGGAGATACTAAACTAGTGTTTTATGTCAGCATTTACTGTGGGAAAGGACATGGAAGATATAGAATGTAGGGAAATATCTTGACATCTTGAAAAATGTCCATATTACAAAGGAGGCTGAATGTCTTGAAATGCATAAAAGTGGATAAATCCCCAGGACCTGATCAGGTATAC
Source organism: Chiloscyllium plagiosum (assembly GCF_037043375.1). NCBI lineage: Eukaryota > Metazoa > Chordata > Chondrichthyes > Orectolobiformes > Hemiscylliidae > Chiloscyllium > Chiloscyllium plagiosum. The sequence goes on from NW_028270166.1 coordinate 20,258,454, forward strand.
CCTAGAACACTGTGGGAAGCTAGGGAACTGATTGCTGGGCCCCTTGCTGAGATATTTGTATCATCGATAGTCACAGGTGAGGTGCCGGAAGACTGGAGGTTGCCTAACGTGGTGCCACTGTTTAAGAAAAGTGGTACAGACAAGCCAGGGAACTATAGACCAGTGAGCCTGACGTCGGTGGTGGGCAAGTTGGAAGGAATCCTGAGGGACAGGATGTACATGTATTTGGAAAGGCAAGGACTGATTAGAGATAGTCAACATGGCTTTGTGCTTGGGAAATTATGTCTCAAACTTGATTGAGTTTTTTGAAGAAGTAACAGAGGATTGATGAGGGCAGAGCAGTAGATGTGATATATATGGATTTCAGTAAGGTGTTTGACAAGGTTCCCAATAGGATATTGGTTAATAAGGTTAGATCTCATGGAATACAGGGAGAACTAGCCATTGGATAGAGAACTGGAGGGTTGTTTTTCAGACTGGAGGCCTGTGACCCGTGGAGTGCCACAAGGATCAATGCTGGGACCACTACTTTTCATTTTATATGAATGATATGGATGTGAGCCTAAGAGGTATAGTTAGTAAGTTTGCAGATGACACCAAAATTGGAGGTGTAGTGGACAGCGAAGAAGGTTACCTCAGATTACAACGAGGTCTTGATCAGATGGGCCAATGGGATGAGAAGTGGCAGATGGAGTTTAATTTAGATAATTGCGAGGTGCTGCATTTTGGGAAAGCAAATTTTAGTAGGACTTATACACTTAATGGTAAGGTCCTAGGGAGTGTTGCTGAACAAATAGACCTTGGAGTGCAGGTTCATAGCTCCTTGAAAGTGGAGTCACAGGTAGAAAGGATAGTGAAGAAGGCATTTGTTATGCTTTCCTTTACTGGTCAGAGTGTTGAGTACAGGAGTTAGGAGGTCATGTTACGGCTGTACAGGACATTGGTTGGCCCACTGTTGGAATATTGCATGCAGTTCTGGTCTCCTTCCTATCGGAAAGATGTTGTGAAACTTGAAAGGGTTCAGAAAAGATTTACAAGGATGTTGCCAGGTTTGGACGATTTGAGCTATAGGGAGGGGCTGAACAGGCTGGGGCTGTTTTCCCTGGAGCATCTCAGGCTGAGGGGTGACCTTCTCAAGGTTTATAAAATCATGAGGGGCATGGGTAGGATAAATAGACAAAGTCTTTTCCCTGGAGTGAGGGAGTGCATAGGTTTAGGGTGAGAGGGGAAAGATATAAAAGAGACCTAAAGGGCAACCTTTTCACGCAGAGGGTGGTGCGTGTATGGAATGAGCTGCGAGAGGAAGTGGTGGAGGCTAGTACCATTGCAACATTTAAAAGGCATTTGGATGGGTAAATGAATAGAAAGGGTTTGGAGGGATATGGGCCGGGTGCTGGCAGGTGGGACTAGATTGGATTGGGATATCTGGTCGGCATAGACGGGTTGGACCAAAGGGTCTGTTTCCATGCAGTACATCTCTATGACTCTAAGTTAAGAATATTATCTTTGACCATCACAACATTTGCCATTTCTTTTCCACTTCCTCCGCCTCCTTCTAGGTCACTAGGCCCAGAAGTTGAACTGGGCAATCGTATTGTCAGTGTCCTGGTCAGTCCAAACACAAGTTTCCAAAGCTTTGTCCTTCATTTCAGGCTTCTACCTCAATGTCCGCTGGACTGCCCACCCCCAAACCTTCCTCCCTTTATCCATTGTTGCAAATCTATACATGCCTTCAATGTCAGGTTTAATGGTTTTCCATGACACACAAATTCTAGTTCACCTAAAATGTTGTTGATGCAATGACGAGACTCACGGTTGGTGTGTTGCCTCCCAGGTGCCAGGGTCTGTGATGTCTCGGTTCGTATTTTTGCGGTCCTGAGGGGAGAGGGTGACCAGCCTCAAGTCGTGGTCCATATAGATACCAATGACATAGGTAGAAAGAGGGATAGGGATGTAAAGCGGGATTTCAGGGAGCTAAGGTGGAAGCTGAGAGCTAGAACAAACAGTTGTTATCTCTGGTTTATTACCCGTGCTATGGGATAGCGAGGCAAGGAATAGAGAGAGATATCAGCTGAACAAGTGGCTGCAAGGATGGTGCAGGAGGGAAGGTTTCAGATATTTGGATAATTGGGGCTCATTCTGGGGAAGGTGGGAACCAGAAGGGTACTAATATCCTAGGTGGGAAATTTGCTGGTGCTATTCGGGTGGGTTTAAACTAGCTCAGCAGGGGGATGGGAACCTGAGGTGTAGTTGCAGTGCACAGGAGAATGAGAATAGGGAGGACAAGGACAGGATTTCAGGGTCACAGGAATGTGCTGGCAAACAGCAAACTAGTTTGAAGTGTGTCTACTTGAATGCCAGAAGTATCTGAAATAAGGTAGGTGAGCTTGCCGCATGGATAGGTACCTGGGACTTTGATGCTGTGGCCATTTCAGAGACATGGATAGAGCAGGGTGAGGAATGGATGCTGCAGGTTCCAGGGTTTAGATCTTTAATTAAAAACAGGCAAGGTGGTAAAAGGGGGGGGGAGAGGTGTGGCCTGTTAGTCAAGGATAGTATAATGGTGGCTGAGAGAACTTTTGACGAGGACTTGTCTACTGACGTAGTGTGGGCTGAGGTTAGAAACAGGAGAGGAGAGGTCACACTGCTAGGACTTTTTTAAAGGCCTCCGCAGAGTTCCAGGGAGATGGAAGAGAGGATTGGAAAAATTATTCTGGGTAGGAGTGAAAGGAACAGGGTGGTCATTATGGGGGACTTTAACTTCCCCAAGATTGACTGGAAATGTTATGCATCTAGTACGTCAGATGGATCAGTTTTTGTTCAATGTGTGCAGGAGAGTTTCCTGACACAGTATGTCAAAGGGCCGGCAAGAGGAGAGGCCACACTAGATCTGATGCTTAGTAATGAACCAGACCAGGTGTTTGATTTAGTTGTAGGTGAGCACTTTGGAGAGAGTGACCATAATTTAGATACATGCCACAGGTCGAGTTGTTAATGGGGTAAGGGCAATTACAATGGAATTAGGCAAAAATGGGGTAGCAAAATGCAGGGGATGCAGACAATGGAAATGTGGAGCTGGTTTAAGGAACAGATATTGCATGTCCTTGATAGGTATGTCCTTGTCAGGCAGGGAGGAAGTGATCAAGTAAGGGAACTGTGGTTTACTACAGAAATTGCATCTCTTATTAAGCAGAAGAAGGAGGCTTATGTGTTGATGAAACAAGATGGGAGTGAGGCGATGGGAGTGTTACAGATCAGCTCGGAAGGATTTAAAGAGACAGTTAAGAAGAGCAAAGAGAGTACACAAGCAGTCTTTAGTAAATAGAATAAAGGAAAAGCCTAAAGCTTTCGACAGGTATGTGAGGAATAAAAGGATGACTAGGGTAGGAATAGCACCAGTCAAAGACAATAGAAAGTTGAGTGTGGACTCTGTGGCGATCGGAGAGATGCTAAACGAACATTTCTCATCGATTTTAACTCTGGAAAAGGAGAATATTGTAGAGGAGAAGAATGAGATACGAGATATTAGACTAGAAAGGATCGAGGTTAGTTACAAACAGGTGTTATCAATTCTAGAGGGAGTGAAAGTAGACAAGTCCCCTGGACCGGATGAGATTTATTCGAGTTTTCTCTGGGAAGCTAGGGTGGAGATAGCAGAGCCTTTGGCTTTGATATTTGAGTCGTCATTGTCGACAGGTTTAGTACCAGAGGACTGGAGGATTGCAAATGTGCCCTTGTTCAATAAGGGCAGTAGAGATGACCCAGGTAATTATAGACCAGTGAGCCTTACTTCTGTTATAGGAAAGGTTTTGGAAATGATTATAAGAGATAAGATTTATAATCATCTAGCAAGCAACAATTTGATTTCAGATAGTCAACATGGTTTTGTCAAGGGCAGGTCGTGTCTCACAAACCTCATGGAGTTTTTTGGGAAGGTGACCAAGCATGTAGATGAGGGTAGGGCAGTTGATGTGGTATACATGGACTTCAGAAAAGCCTTTGATAAGGCTCCACGTGGTAGGCTGTTGGAGAAACTGCAGAGGCATGGAATCAAGGGTAATTTAGCAGTTTGGATTAGAAACTGGCTTTCTGTAAGAAGGCAGCGAGTGGTGGTTGATTAGAAAATATTCAGCCTGGAGTCTGGTTACTCGGTCCGGTGTGCCACAAGGATCTGTTTTGGGACCACTGCTGTTGTCATTTTTATAAATGACTTAGACGCAGGCATAGGTGGATGGATTAATAAATTTGCGGACGACACTAAAGTCGGTGGAGTATTGGACAGTTTGGAAGAATGTTACAGGTTGCAGGGGGATTTGGATAAACTGCAGAATTGGGCTGAGTGGTGGCAAATGGAGTTCAATGCAGCTAAATGTGAGGTGATGCACTTTGGGAAGAATAATAGGAAGGCAGAGTACTGGGTCAATGGAAAGATTCTTGGTGGTGTGGATGTGCAGAGGGATCTTGGAGTTCATGTACGTAAATTGCTAAAAGTTGCCAGCCAGGTTGATACTCTGTTAAGAAGGCATACGGTGTGTTAGGTTTCATTTGTAGAGGGATTGAGTTCTGGAGCCGCAATATCATGCTGCTTCTATACAAAACGCTAGTGCAGCCACACTTGGAATATTGTGTACAGTTCTGGTCACCATATTTCAGGAAGGATGTGGAAGCATTGGAAAAGGTGCAGAGGAGATTTACCAGGATGTTTCCTGGTCTAGAAGGAAGGTCTTATGGGGAAAGGCTGAGAGACTTTGGTCTGTTCTCATTGGAAAGAAGAAGGCTAAGAGGGGATTTGATAGAGACATACAAGATGATCTGAGGATTAGATTGGGTAGACAAAGAAAGACTTTTCCTAGGATGGTGATGTCAGCTTGTACGAGGGGGCGTAACCATAAATTGAGAGGTGATAGATTTATGACACACATCAGAGGCAGGTTCTTCACACAGAGAATGGTAAGGGCGTAGAATGCTTGCAAATGTTGTCAACTCAGCCACATTAGGGAGATTTAAACAATCCTTAGATAAGCTCAAAGATGATGATGGGATAGTGTAGGGGGATGAGCTGAGAATAGTTCACAGATTGGCGCAACATCGAGGGCCGAAGGACCTGTTCTGCGCTGTAATGTTCTATGACTGTGTGCCTATTAACGCTACATAGCCTTACCAGACCACAGGCAGGTCTCTTATTAGAGAGTGATGAATGGTGATAGTTTAACCCATGGGTCACCAGGTGAGGGGAGCAATTGAAAAGAAGAATTCTTTATGATCTCATCTGGTATGGTATTGAATCCATGCTGTTGGTATCACTCTGCATCAGAAGCCAGCTGTCCAGCTCCTGCTAAGGGTCATTTAGCTCAAGTAGTTCCTTTTCAACCTGTCACCTCTCCTAAGGCATGATGACCCTTAGGTTAAACCATCACCAGTCATAGAGTTTCTGCTGTGTGAAAGTGAACCAGTCGGTGCATCAGGTCCACACCAGTTCTCCAAAGAGCATCTCATCCGGACCCACCTTCCTATCTTATCCCTGTAACCCTGCATTTCCCATGGCTAATCCACCTAACCTACACACCCCTAGACACTATGGGCAATTTAGCTCGACCAATCCATCCCACCTGCACATCTTTTGGAGGAAACCAGAGCACCAGGAGGAAAGCTATGCAGACATGGAGAAAGAGACAGTCACTCAAGTCAGGAGTCGAAACTGGATCCCTCGTCCTGTGAAGCAGCTGTGCTAGCCACTGAGCCCATTGTGTCTGTCTAGTGAGAGGGCAACCTGGACTTTACTATGTCATTATACCCATCCTCCCTGATTGAAATTCGCTCTTGGTTTCTTGAACTTAAGTTAAAAACTTTCATTCTGGTGTTTAGTTCTTATGTGGACCTGCCCCATCCCGCATTTAACATCTTGCAACCCTCCAATGTGCCCGCCATCAAATTTTTTATGCAGTCCTTACTTCTCCCTCGTTTCATTTGGTGTACTGTTGATAGCTATGCATTCACCTCTCCAGAATTTCCTCCATAATGCCACTTAATCTTATTGTCTGTGGCATCTAGCTATGCAATTGTTGTCTGCCTTATTTCCTAGATAATAAATGTCTGCACTTAAAAATAAAAACTGGACTGGCTAAGACGTCCACTGCTTGTGAAAGGTGCTGAGTAAAAGCAATTCTTTTTCTTCTTTCTTTCTTTAAGACTGTCCTTAAAACTACGTTTTGACCAAGCTTTTCGTCACCCCTTTTAATCATTTTGCCTTTTGCTTGGCATCTTGTTTCCTCAAACTTCATGTAATGCCCTTTTTGCATGAAATGCATAAAAGAACTGGAGATTGCTGGTGCTGTCATTATACCTCTTTCTTTAGAAGCAAGCCTAAACCTGTGAGAAAAACTTCAAATGCCATGGATATTGAATCTCTGAAGTGTGGGTGAGAGAAGCCTTTGTTAAACTGCCTATCATTCATAGATAGCCATTCATGATGTAAGGACAAAGCCAATACATGCTTCATAGGTTCAAACATACCACATTCTTTACTAACCTGGCATTTCCATGAATGATGCTAAAGTTTGTGACCTTTCACAGTAAGGTTGCCATCTTAAAGCTAGGTTGCTATTTTAGAACCAGTATTATGAATTTGAAACTCTTTCCTATTTTTACCTTTAGTCAAACAGGAATAGAGTCATAAAGTCCTTTAAGGCACAGAAAACAACTAGTAAGTTCATATTGACTACTTGCAAAACCTTCCGATCGGTTTCACTTCCTTGACAGATCCATATCGTTTTGCAAGTTTATTTCTGTCAAGTGTCCATCCACCTTCATTTTCAAACCATTAATTTATTTTTCCCTCTTCTAATGCAAGTTGCTTGTAAAAATTGATCTCCGAAGTCTCCAAGTACCTATTGATGTCCTTTTTGTTGATTGGAGATCACAAAACATTATCTATCACTGATGTCAAACTAATCAGTTTGTAGTTGTTATAACTTTTCCTTGATTAATGATGTCACATCTGACATTCTTCAGTTCCCTAGCACTTCCCTCATAGAGTCTTTGAGTTGTACAGCACAGAAACAGACCCTTCGGTCAAACTCATCCATGCTGACCATATCTAGCGAAGATTGAAGGATTTAAGGCAAGCTTTCCCAGTAACTCCACCCAGATTCCTTTATCAATCTGGGATGTAAGCTCTCTGGACCCTGTGATTATGATTATTCCCAAACATAATCAGTCTTGACAATAACTCCACCTTTTCAGTTTTCAAGCAATTGATTCCTGTTTCTGCTTCAGCCAATATTTTGTCAGACTTCTCTTCCTGAGTAAACATCGATACAAAGAACTTATTAAGTATTCTAGTGATGCCCTGCGCCTTGCTACGTTTATTAGTGTCTTTGTCCAAATGACAATGAGATTGCCATTATTTGTTAAAACAAAATGATTGTTCTTAGGAAATAGTTTGAAATAACTGCAGCTGGTCTCAGTTGAAACACAATACCCTATTTTTCAATGTTTGTCAAAATCTAAAACTTCATGTCACTAAACAGGTCATAGAAATATCTGTCTTGCCATAGTTTCATATGTCGTGATGCAAAGTTCATTTATGGTAATATACAATAGTTATTTTCAGACTAAAATAAATGCTACAGGTTAGGGTATTTCTTGCTTTTTCTTCAAAAAAAGTCTTTTTTTCTATCTTTGCAGGCAGATTTTTCGTACACCAAATCAACCATTTTCAGATAGTTTACCCATCAATGGTCAAAACTATGAAGAGTCAAGCTTGGAATCAATATTCCAGCTTAGAAATGGAGAACATATACAGGTCTGTAATTCTTTCCAAATATGTTATATTTTCTCAAAGAAACGTACAATGGAGGTCACTTGCCAATCGTTGCAGTTTAACATTGAATTATTCAAGTATGCCACAATAGTTTGCTGTTGTATTTAAATTCTTGTATATTGTTTAAAAAGATTGAGCTATAATTTGGATGTTTACAAGATTTATTTTCAGGTATGCTACCAAACTGGAAAATATTGCAGTCACACAATAGATTTACCCTATGTTAGGTTTGTTGCTACTTTCAAATCGGAAATGTTCCATTTGGTGGTATAGCAGTTATGCTAGTGGACAAGAAACTTGAATATCATGCATTTAAGTCTTACCATGAGAAGTTGTGAAACTGAATTTGCATTTGTTGGGTGGACCAGGAAAATAACCTTGAAAGTTTTTGATTTGTTACAAAGGCCAAACCATTTAACTAAGGTCATTGAAAAAAAGGTATCTGCTGACATGATATAATGCAATTGCAGATTAATTCAGACAGGTTGAGTGGCCAGAAATCTGACAGATGAAGTATAATGTGGAAAAATATGAAGTTACTCATTTTGGTAAAAAGCATGAAAAAGTAGAGTTGACATAAATGGTGATGACTGTTGAATTCGATGTGCGGAGGTTTATGTGCATTCTAGTGATTAAGGAAAAAACATTTGGTACACAGGCACAGCATAACATCAAGAAGGCCAATGGGATGGGAGTCTTTATTAAGAATTGAATTGAACATAGAAGTAAGGATGTTATAGTCCAGTTATGCAACACATTGTGGTACCACATCTCAAATACTTTGCATTTTTAGTCTCCTTATTTAAGGATGTAAATACATTGGAGGTGGTTCAGAGAAGGTTGACTAAATTGATACCTGGAATGAGTGAGTTGTCTTGTCAGGATAAATTGGACTTTTTTCCATTGGAGTTCAGAAGAGTGAGAGTTGACTTAATTAATGTGTATAAGATCCTGAATGTTCTTGACAAGGTGGATGCGGAAAGCGTCCTCTTGAGTTAGTCTAAGGGGGGGGGAGGCAGAATTTAAAATTAAGGGTTGCCTCTTTTTATAATGGAGATGAGGAAATTTGTTTTCTGAGTGTTGAGAGACATTGGAATTCTGACTCCAGAAGGTGATGGAGGCAGGATCATTGAATATTTTTAAGGTAAAGATAGATAGAGGTAGAGGCAGCCTAAGCTTATCAGATATAGATGGGAATATGGAATTCTGATTACCATTAGATCAGCCATGATGTTATTGAAAACAGATCATGCTTGAGTGGCCAAATGGTCTACTTTTCCTATTTAATATGTTCATATGGACAACATGTTGATGTATACTAGGTGAGGATATTAATATTGCCTTTGAAACCCATAAAAGGTTTCAAGGAAAACTAAACAACATCAAATTACCTTCCATCTGCTGCCCTCTTCATGTTGTTAAATTTGTTGATTGTGTTTAATTGTATGCAAGTGATGGGCTTCAACTAGGGTTGCATTTGAGTCCGTACAAATCAATGCACAATTAAGTTGTGGTTCTTTGTTTCTGTAGTGTATATTTTTAATGCATAATTCTGAAAACAAAAAAAATAAAAGTATGTAAAGACTGGATCCAGTTCTATCCTTCACCAGCTGGCTTTCTGGACTATAACAAGCTGATGAGTTAATATTCCTCATTAGTTTTGCCAACTTCTGAAGGAAGCAAGAGCACAGAATGTACTCTGGTTATCTACTAATAGTTGGCTGAACCTCATAGTGGTTTAACAAGCATGTAAGTTAGCCATTCTCAAGTTGTGTTTTATAGCAATGATTTGTTATCATTTATTTTCTCATTGTTCGGTTGAATCTATCTGCACTAAATTTGGTACGTTCATGTCCTTCTGAATATTAGTACAAAAATTGTTTTACAATAAGTTTAAACAAGAAGTGTAGGGGAAAAGATTTTGCTACATGACAATGTTGTTTCCATAATTTCAGTGCTATTGTTACTTTTCAAGCAGTTGTTTCATTTTTGCAGTTGGTCTTCACGGATTTGTTTTAATGTATTGCATTTATAGTAACTATTCTTGGTTCTTGCTACTTCATAGCTTGCACAAGTCCAGGACACAATTCCATTGCACAAGTGAGCATCACAGGTTACCAAGTTAACATTTTTAAAATAGAATGTATCAGAAGTACAGGGCTAACCAATAACTTGCATATTTTAGCATCCTGAAGAGCGTTATACAGTAAACATATATCTTCAATCTCCATACTGATCACATAATGAGCGAGTAAAAAGGCGGGCATGTATGCATACGATCATATCCACCTCACAGAAGAGTCCTATTTCTGGACCAATATGTCTGAGCAAGCTCTCGCTCTTCAGGAGTGTCTCTGAACTCAGCAGTCTTGCAATAAAGTACGTTTGCTTGCTATGCTGGAGTGCTGTGTCACGCCACGGGTGATGGAATAAATCCTCAACTTTAATATTTTGAGATCTTTCTAGGCTGATGCAGAGGACGTCCTGGATACCCCATTTAGGCACTAAAGAGTAGGTCAAGCAGTTCAGAGTGGAGAAAATGCACTATTTTCCCAGATTAACTGATGTTGTTCAAATCTGTCATAAGCATCGAGAACCATCTAGAGTTGTAAAGAGTCTTTAATTTAGCACACTGTCTCTAAACTCCAAAAGATCATTACCAAACAAAGCATGATACTGAGATGCATATAAAGATATTGGGAAAATACCTAGAGGTTTAGGCAGTAATAGGTTTTGAAGAGTACAATGAAGGAAGAAAAGCGTGACAGAGATTGTGAGATGGAATTTCAGAGCTTAGGGCCTTAATGAATGAAAGTTTGTATTCCAAGTATGGAATGATTAAAATTGGAAATGCCAAAGTGATGAGAATTGGAGGAATCAAGATGTTTCTGAGGTCTGACAGAGGTTACAGAGATGGAAGGGCAAGGTTAAAATCGTTTTTAACCAAATTGAGAATTTTAGAATCAAAGTTTTGCTTAATGGGTAGATCGTAGAAGTAAGTGTTGATGGATGAACTGAACTTTGTGGGAGAAAGTGAGGATTGTAGATGCTGGAGATCAGATTTGGACAGCAGGTCAAGCAGCATCTGAGGAGGAGGAGAATTGACATTTCGGGCAAGAGCCCTTCATCAGGAATTAAGCATGTGAACCGGGGTGGGGGGGATGCTGAGAGATAATGGGAGGGGGGTGGGGCTGGGAGGAAGGGAGTTGAGAGTGTGATAGGTAGATGGGGGGGGGGTAATGGTGATAGGTCAGAGAGGAAGGTGGAGCGGATAGGTGGAAAGGAAGATGGACAGGTAGGACAGGTCATGAGGATGGTGCTGAGTTGGAAGGTTGGAACTGGGATAAGGTGGGGGGAGGGGAATGAGGAAACTAGTGAAGTCCACTTTGATGCCCCGTGTTTGGAGACTCCCAAGGCAGAAGATGAGGCGTTCTTCCTCCAGGAGGCGGTAGTTAGGGAGTGGCGATGGAAGAAGCCCAAGACCTTCGTGTCCTTGCCTGAATGGGAGGGGAGTAGAAGTGTTTGGCCACGGAGCTTTGGGGTTGTTTGGTGCAGGTGTCCTGGAGATGTTCTCTGAAATGCTCTGCGAGTAGACATCCTGTCTCCCCAACATAGAGGAGACTGCATCGGGAGCAACGGATACAGTAAATGACGTGTGGAAGTGCAAGTAAAACTCTGATGAATGTTGAAAGTTCCTTAGGGGCTGTGGATGGAGGTGAGGACGCAGGTTTTGCAATTCCTGCAGGGGAAGATGCCGGGTGGGAGGATGGGTTGGTGGGGAGACGTGGACCTGACAAGGCAGTCGCAGAGGGAGTTGTCTTTACGGATAGAGGTTCGGAGGGAAATATATATCTGGTGCTAGGGTCCATTTGTAGGTGGCAGAAATGGCGGAGGATGATGTGATGTACACAGGTTGGAGGGGTGGAAGGTGAAGACCTCAGGGGTCTGTCCTTGTTGCAGTTGGACGGGTGGGGTTTAAGGGGGGGCTATGGTGGAAGTGGATGAAATGTGCTGAAGGACATTATCGACCATGTGGGAGGGGAAATTGCGGTCTTTAAAGAAGGAGGCCATCTGGTGTGTTCTGTGGGGAAAACTTGATGTGGGTTAGGATAAGAGCAACAGAATATTCAATGACTCAACTTCGAAGCATTAGAAAATGGGAGGCCAGTCAAGAGTGCTTTGGATTAGTTTTACAAAGTTAAGCATCACACCATACCAGCCTATAGTCCAACGGATTTAATTGGAAGCACTAGCTTTCAGAGCACTGCTCCTTCATCAGGTGGTTGTGGAGTATAAGATTGTTAAGACACAGAATTTATAGCAAAAGTTTACAGTGTGATGCAATTGAAATTATATATTGAAGAAGACCTGGATTGTTAAGTCTCTCATCTTTTCGAATGACCATGTTGGTTTCAGTTCTTTCATATGTGATTCCCAGAACTTTTTTTTAAAAGTTACATTCTCAAGTGAACTTTAACAATAGATGCCATGCCAGCCCAGATAATGCATTGAAGGTGTGAGGTGCCCTGTGTGAGGTTGTCTGTGCCTCAGTGTTCAGACTGATTCTATTGCTTAAAAAAAGGGATTTACAGAATCTTTCTTGGATTCATGCAGTTTTGAGCAAAGTAAAATGTAATTCAGCAAGTACAAATTCACCCCACAAATGTGTGTGTGCGTGTGCAATTGTGGGTGTGTCTGAGTGCAAAGGGGTATACATCTGTGAGAGGGTGCATGTGTAAGTGTATGGGTGTGTATGTGTGAGCGTATGAGAGAGCCTTTGTATGTGAGCGTGGGTCTGTGTGAGTGTATGGGTCTGTAAGTGTGTGTGCGCATGTGCGCGCGCGCGCGCATGCACATATCTATGTGAGTGGGTGTGTAGTGGGTCACCAGTAGTGTGAAATGAACCCAAGGTCCTGGTTGATGCCATCCCCATGGATACCAAACCATGGGGATGGCCTCAACCAGGACCTTGGGTTCATGTCAATACAGGTGACCCCACTGCACTATGCTCTGTCTTGCATGCATGCGTGCACACACCTGCAGACCCATACACTCTTGCAGATGCTCACACATACACACCCATGCACTTATTATGCATGCACTCTCTCACAGACTTATACCCCTTTACACTCTCACTCACACTCTCACGGACACTCATACCCCCACATACACGCATACACATACACATTTGTGGGGTGAATTTGCACTTGCAGAATTTGCAACAAGGACACACACCCCCCTTAGTCCACCCCACCAACTTCTGGATACATCACATCATCCTCTGCCATTTCTGCCACCCACAAACGGACCCCAGCACCAGAGATATGTTTCCCTCCCCACCTCTATCCGCTTTCTGTAAAGAACATTCCCTCCATGACTCTCTTGTCAGGTCCCCCCCCCCAATCAATCCGCCCTCCCCTGCCACCACAGGAGTTGCAAAATCTGCGCCCACATCACCTCCCCCCACCTCACCTCCGTCCAAGGCCCCAGACGAGCCTTCCATCTTCTTCAGAGTTTTATCTGCATTTCCCCACGTCATTTACTATATCCATTGCTCCCGATGTGGTCTCCTCTACATTGGAGAGACAGGACACCTACTTGCAGAGCGCTTCAGAGAACTTCTCCAGGACTCCTGCACCAACCAACCCCACTGTACCATGGCCAAACACTTCAGCTCTCCCCCCCCCCCCCCCCCCCCCCCCCCCCCACTCCATGTTATGTGATTTTTAACCTTGTACACTCCAGTCCAATACTGGCACTCCCAAATCATTGGAATAGTTGAGATAGCAAAATAGTCAGAATGAAAGATCCTTGCTTTTAAAGACATTGTGGGAAGACTTAAGATGAGCCAGGAGTTTTAGTAAATGGAGAGTTTTAATTAATAAATGAGTAGCTTGTCTTGATAAGATCACAGGAATGATTTAGTGAAAGTTTCTGTCTGCTACACAGCAAATTGTCAAATTGCTTTTAAACATTCCAATATTTCTGCACCCTTCCAGTCTTAGTGAATCATTTCTTGGAAACAAAGGTCACCATTTTCTACTATGGCTAAAAACACCCCTTTGAAACCCCATCACTTGTTAGCAGAATGGTTTTAACTACAGATGCAATAAATAAAAGGAGAAAACACTGCAAATATGCAACAGGAGAGAAACATAGAAACATAATCAGCCTGAAATATTTGCGATGTACATTGAGTAGAGTATCTTGTTCCTCAAGCTAAGATTTAAATGTTTTTTATTTTGGAGAAGATTTGTAGCTCAGGTAATGGATCAGGTTGTAAGTTTGCTCGCTGAGCTGGTAGATTTGTTCTCTGACTTTTTTGTCACCATGTCAGGTAACATCAGTGAGCCTCCGATGAAGCACTAGTGTTTTGCTATTTGTGTGTCTTGGTCAGTTGTGGCAGGTGATATCACTTCTGATTCTTTTTCTGAGAAGTTGCTAAATGGGGTCCAAATCGATATGTTTGTTAAGAGTTCTGGTCTGAATGTCAGGCCTCTAGGAATTCCCATGCCTGTCTTTTGTTTAGCCTGTCCCAGGATGGATGTGTTGTCCCATTTGAACTGATGTTCCTCTTCATATGTGTGTATGAATACTAGTGATAGTTGGTCATGTCTTTTGGTGGCTAGTTGGTGCTCATGTATCCTAGTGGCTAGTTTCCTGCCCATCTGTCCAATGTAGTGTTTGTTGCAGTCCTTACATCTGTCCTTATTTTGTATATGACATTCGTACTGCTGGTTATTGATATGAGGTCCTTTTAAATTCATCAGAAGCTATTTCAGTGTGGTGGTAGGTTTGTAGGCCACCATGATGCCTAAGGGCCAGAGTAGTCTGGTCGTCATCTCCGAGATGCCTTTAATGTATAGCAGGGTGGCTAGAGTCTCCGGGCATGTTGTGTCGTTTTGTTAGATCTGTTGTGTAGGAATTGGCAGATTGTGCTTATCGTGTACCCGTTGTTCCTGTACACATTGTTAGGTGTTTTAACAGGTCTCTTCAATGCTCTCCAGCTAGAATGTAGTGAATCATCATGGTTTGCTGTGGTTTTTAAACAAGGAGTTGCAGGAACAGTCCTAATCTGATGTAAAAGATCACTCTGAAAGGCATGAAGAACAGCCACCTTTATTAATTCGTTAATCCCAAATTTTGTAGCTCTTAGGATCAGTCAGCAAATGTTTATATCAAGAACATCTTTACAATGCAGGCTTAATTACACTGCAAATGCAGTGTAAATAAAAATATCAAAAGTAAAAAAAAAAGTTTTAATATGTCCACAAAAGTAAACTTTATGGGAAGGTAATAAAACATCTCACCTAAAGGCTTAGTTGCATATGGTAGATGAAGAGGCACCTTGCTCAGGGAAGTCACTGACCACTATCTGAAATGCTGGCACTAATCTCCATTGACTTTGGTTCAGCTTGGATAAGGATCATGAGGTGCTGTGATTCCTCAGTATGTTTCTGTCCCTATCATTGTGCACAGTCTTCTGCAAAAGAGAGAGGCTAGTCTCTGATGCCTTTAGATGTTGTGCATAAGTTGAGAGGGAATAGTAGGAACATGGTATGAGTGTGGAAAATCAAGTAGTAAAAGTAACAAAGTGACATGGCTTGTGTGTGAAATGAGCAGGGATGGTGAGAGGATGTTCAGATTAAATAATTATAATTAGAAAATGATGGCAAAGAGATGACTGTATTAATAGTAATGTTGATGAATATAATTCCAGGAATTAGGAGCAGGAGTAGACCACTTGGCCTCAGGCTTGCCTGCTTTTCAATAAACACTTGGCTGATTTGATTACTCCACATTTCCACCCATCTGAGATAACCATTTACCTTCTTACTTAACGTGAATCTGTTCATCCCTGCATAAAAGCATTCAAGGACTCTGCTTCTACCACCTTTTCTGGATGATCATTCCAAAGACTCTGACTTCAGAGAGAAGAAAAAAGCCTTATCCTAAATGGATGACCACTTATTTTGAAACTGTGATCTCTAGTTTTAGATTCTCCCACAAGAATAAACATCTTTGCAATATGTACCACATCACGACCACTTGATCTTCTAAACTCCAATAGACAAATCCAAGTCAATTTCTTCTTTCTTCCTATTTTTTGATTTACGGCTATTTCTGGGGAGTATTTAAAATTAAATGGAGGTGCCGGTGTTGAACTGGGGTGTACAAAGTTAAAAATCACACGACACTAGGTTATAGTCCGAGGTTTATTTGGAAGTACAAGCTTTTGGAACGTACTTTCAAATAAACCTGTTGGATTATAAACTGGTGTCATGTGATAGTAAACTTATAATGAAGATAGATCTAAAATATCTACAGTATGCTTTGAGGGAAGTGATGCAGGGCTGGGGTTTCGTGTAAATGGTGAAGGGTGAAAAAGAACTCTGAGCTGATGCAATGTAAAAGGATAGTAATGGAAGAACTGAATTTGTCTGAAACCCTTGAATCAATTCTGGCACTGGGTCAATATTCTCTGAACGATTCTTCTGCTGGTCACAGCTTCCAACAGCTATACTTTCTTGGTAAGTGTGATGGGCTGCTTCTTTGTACTGCAAAACAGGGCATCTGTCCTGGTTCTTATAGTTGGCACCAGCTTCTTTAGGGATGTATAGGCAAACTTAGGATCACCTTACCTTGCCAGTCATTCTCAAACTTTAACAGCTTCCATTTAGAGACTTCTGTGGTATTTAGATTCCGTGAAAGCAATCAGTTTTTTTAAGAGGTGCATTCAGTCTTGAAGTAATGAATGGACTCCAAATGGAAATTGCATTGTGAGGATGTGGCCTGTAACTAATGCAGTGACCTAGACAGTTCACCAGGCAAAACCTTTCTCATGTTTCAATATTGAGTATAGCATGTTTCACCCTAACGCAACCATCCATAAGTGTTGCGTTCGTTGAAATCAATTAAATTAATTACCGAAGGGTGTATACCCAGCAGTTGATTTGATATACCCTTTTTGTAATTTTCTAAAGTTTAAATTCAACCTAAAGTATCATTTCCTGTACTGTGGGCAATTGATGCACACTGAACCAAAAGCAACAAAGCCAATGCCATGGTATCTTCGATATTTTACACTGCAGTAAATATCACACAAGTATATTTGAATTATTGCTTTCCACAATGTATTTATTCAGGTCAGTTTTGATAGTTATAGTCTACTTCTAACTTGAAATTATTTAAATTGATTTGAGTATAGGAGTTGGGAAGTCATGTTGAGGTTGTATAGAACGTTGGTGAGACCTTTTGTGGAGTACTGTGTCCAGTTCTGATTGCCCTGTTATAAGAAGGATAGGATCAAGGTGGAGAGGGTTCAGAAAAGATGTACCAGGATGTTGCCAGGAATGGAACGTTGGAGTTATAGGGAGAGGCTGAATAGGCTGGGAATTTTCTCCACTGGAGCATAAGAAGTTGGGGGCTGACCTTTATAGAGGTTTTTAAAATCATGGGTATAAATAAGGGGTAGGAGGGGGATTTCAAGACTAGGGTGCATATTTTTAAGGCGAGCAGAGAAAAATTTACAAAGGACATGAGGGGCAACTTTTTTTTATACAACATGGTTTGTGTGTGGAATGAACTTCCAGAGGAAGTGATGGATGTGGGTACAATAACAATGTTTAAAAGACACCTGGATAAGTACACAAATAAGAGAGGTTCGGAGGAATATGGATCAAAGACAGGCAGGTGGGATTAGTTTAGTTTGAGATTATGGTCAGCATGGACTGATTGGACTGAAGGCACTGTTTCCATGCTGTATGACTCTGTAGCTGTTGATTTGACGTTACGGAAAAAAAAGCTTCCTATGCTACTTTATTTCTGCAATACATCAGTAGCTGGTAATTCTTGGTGATATAATGCTTAGAGACATCTGCTGGACATGAAAAGTGCAATGTAAATGCAAGTATTCCATTGTTTATGTTGTTTTCAAGTTCTGGAATATTTTTACATTTTAAGCAAAGCATTCTTTGAATGGACAACAGAATACTGGTGCCAGATTAGTTAATGTTAATTATTGGCAAAATGACAAGGAACAGTTTTTTCAGTTATTTAAAATAGCAAGGGAAAACAGTATGCTTTTAAATATATGCGCAAACACATCTTTAATAACATTTTAGAGATCTTAGCACTTGTAGTTGCCTGTCCAATTTGTTTACAGTGTTGCGGTGGTTAAACTGGGCAGTTTACAGTAACTTGCAGATGACTGACGGTAATTTAGCTTACCAAATGAGCATCATTTCCTGTAAATACTCTCTTCCTAAAAGGAAGTTTTAAGCCAGACTGATGACTAACCTTCGGGCAGATATGCAAATAAAGGTGACAGTAAAAGGAAGGAGGAGCCTCATGGCATGCTTATCCTTTCTCTTTTTTTATAGATGAAGTTTCTTTTCACAGGTAGTACCTTTTTAGTACTGTTGTGTGGCTAAATATTTCTTAGCACTGCTTGGAATGGACCTCACACCTAAAATGCATTTGTATAATAAAATAGAATCTGCTTGGAGGCTTTTCAATAAGGTAACATTCACACTTTTATGTACAATATTTATGAGATATTGATTTGAGTTGTATTTCATTGAAACACAGTGTCTGTATGGTGCTGTTTATACTGATTTTTCAGCTCAAGTGTCGGTAAATGAAGCATTTTGTTTTATTTGAAAACCAAGCCTGTGTTATTAAAAGTGGTTATAAAGTGAATTCTAGGTTCCTGTTTCTTCTTGCATTTTGAAACGTTACTTATTTGAAACTCCTGTTGAAAATAAAATCATAACTTTGCATGCTGTACCAAGTGCTCCTAAAATTACATTTCAGCAGCAATTAATTTTGAAGTCTACATGACATAGAATTATGATGTTTTATGTTAATAAATTCTTAAAATTTTGATACTGGTTTGAGAAATTATCACCTTGAAATAACCTTGCTTCAGCAATTGTATATACAGAAAACTACTGGTGATCTTAGATAAACACAGGTTTAAATGAGTTTTTAACTTCTACACTCTGGAAAGATTGGCGTGGCTGAATTTGATAACCTAATTACTCTTTGTTAATGTTCTCAAACAAAATTGGATAATTAATAGCATTTTCAACTTAAATCTCCTAATATGTTTACTTATCTGTGTGCTCCAATCTATTACTAGTTATGCTCGGGTGCTTGCGGGCAAGTGTGCTTTAGGGGCAGTAAGAAGTGAAAACTGCCTTCCCATTTGCCCAACTCTTACACACTTGTTTGTAGCCAGTTATGAAGCAATTTTGTCCTAGTATTGGTGATATAACGAGGAGGCGGGCACTTAGAAATTCTCAATATGACACAAGTTGCATATCTCACCAGGTTAAAAGCAGAACGGTTTACAGAACTCTATTCGTGCAATTCAGGAAGGTGAAGTGTAAATTTTTGTTTCTGCCAAGACAAGTACAATAAGGAATTCGTGCCGCCTTGTGTTGTTGCCACAGTGCTTCATGAACAGAACTAAAACACTTTAATCATTTACCTGTGGTGCCTAAGATTACATTGATTGATTCTACTGTTGTCTGTGCTTCTATTGGATTTTTAATAGCATTTTTAGGTCAGCACCAATAAAATGTTACATGAAAGCATATTCTAATGGATCGTTACTCCCACACTCTTTCGGCACCCCCTAATCTTGGTGAAAGAATCAGGCAATCTATATAGCATTCAGGTACACGTGCAAAGATGGAAGCAAGTTAAGTTTTTGTGAGGGAAATACAGCCACTGTTGTATTTTGTGCGAATTACCTAATTTGCTATGGGAGCCTTCAGTTAAACTCTTATGTTTGGTGTTCTAAGGTCTTTGGAGTGTAAAGTGATGCAGAGGACAGGCCTCAAGAACTGCTTCCAAAATTAATTTCAACAACTCTCAGGGATGTGCTCCAGCAAACTTCCACCTCAAGTCTAGCTCCACTCCTCACTAGACCTGGTCTCCCACCAGACTCGAAATGTTAACTGTATTTCTCTTTGCGCAGATGCTGCCACATCTGCAAGTTTCTTCAGTATTCACTACATTCGTAATAAGCATTATACTTATGCAAGGACCTCACTATTGCTGTATACAATTGATGTCAGCATGTACAAATGCTTTTGCACTCTAAACTTCAAATAAGTTTTTGCTTCTTTGTTTTTAATTTGCAGGGCTTCTTCCACAAACATCTTAGCTATAGTTAAATGGTGATAATTGTGTTTAGTGTGTACCGGTTACTCTGGTAACTCACTTGCAGTACCAGCCTTCTGCCAGGACATTAAAGCCACCAGGACCAACCATAGATTCACTAGAATGATACTAAGAAAAAATAGGGGGAACTTTTTTCCCCGTTGGAGCAGAGTTCTAAGATTAAATTTATTCAAGGTTTTTAAAATGCTGAAGAATTTTTGCTAATGTTAGTAGGGGAAGATTGTTCCCTTTGTTTTGGACAGCAGTAGTAATAAGCCACTTATGAGACAAGAGGAATTATTTATGCAAGAAGTTTGTTGCTGCAATTTAAAGCAAAGGGAAATACAGACTGTAGAGATGTAGCAGTAGAATTAGTTTTACATTGCTTTGTCAAAGGACTGCGGCATATACGCAACTTAACACTACCATGTCAAGGGCCACAAGGGACAGGCAATAAATGTGCACTCAGTCAGTGTCGCCCACATCCCATGAGTGAATTTTAAAACACAAAATGATGAGTCAAATGGCATTTTACTGTGTTTTTACTAAACATTGTTTTATGTTGCCTTCAACTTTAAGGTTACAGAATTATGCTCGAGTCCTGTGGCTTTCTGTGAGTTATCATAAGTACCATTGAATGTAAAACTAGCAGTGGTACGAGTGAGAAGAGCAGTTCAGCACCAGTTGCCTGCTAAGGGTCATGCTGATGGTGAAAGCTGTTCAAAAACAGTTGGTTGTGCTGTGTCAAACAATAGTTGTATTGTGTTCTAACAGCTTCAGCAATTGCAAAAGACTGTCATAGTGAGTTGTTACCACTGTATTAGCTATGATTTTTATGTTTCTTTTTCTTACCTGGTTTTATAATTGCCCTGAGTTTTAAATGGGAAATTTTTTTAAAAATGAAGTTCTTCTGTACAGAAAGATTTTTTTCATATTCAGTACATGTTCTATAACCATAAATTGGCAAATAGTGAATCATAGAATCCCTAAAATGTAGATAGAGACCATTCAGCCCATCGTATCTTCACCAACCCTCCGAAGACCATTCTACCCAAACCCACTCCCCACCCTATCCTCATAACCCCACATTTTACCATGGCTAATCCATCTAGCCTGCACAACCCTGGATATTACAGAGCAACTAACATAGCCAATCCACTTAATCTGTACATGTTTGGACTATGGGAGAAAACTGGAGCACCCGGAGGAAACCTGCACAGACATGGGAGGACATGCAAATTCCACACAGTCACCCAAGGTTGAAATTAAATCTTGGTCCCTGGCACTCTAAGGCAACAGTGTTAACCACAGTGAAAGTGGAATAAGTAATGCCCAGTTTTTCTAATATGTCTTATTTGTTTTCATACATTAGCAGAATGTGCGCTTTTAACTTCAAGTGGATCTTATATTTCTAGAATTACGGTACAGGCACACTGCACAAGTGTTGCGCAACATAGTTGCCCTGCCCATATATTGAGAAATATTTACTGGCAATCATATGTATTCACGTGTTTGCAAGATAAGAGTTCAAATTTGTTAGTTTCATTTTTACATCAGGAGGAATCAGTTAATTTTTCTGTGCCTTTAAAGTGACATTAGCTCTTTTTCAGCTTTTTAAAAATTTATTCTCTTTTAAATGTGACTGATGAAAAATAGCCCAAGTTCAGAATGGTCTTTCTAATGAATAGAGAAGAATGATCATTTGAAATATAGAGAACTTATGGGAGTAGTAACTTTGCACAATTTGTAAGCTTTTGTTGTCCTGGTTCTGTTGGATCACCCCCACTCACCAGCAGGGTGCACTTTTCCTTGGCTGCAAAGGGAAATATTCACTCATAGGTCACATTGCAGTAACAAATTTATTGTGACCTCCTGAGAGCTTTTTTTCAACATGAGGACATGTACTGTATTTCTGACCAGTCCAAGTTGATTAACCTCACTGTGTCAAGTAACAATCAATCTAGTGATCTGAAGATATAAGCATCGGCTGCTAGTATGTGCTGTGTGCTGCTCTTAGTTCCAACTTTGGAGTCCAAAAGAAAATCTCTAGTGAGGTGTCAGAAAATGCTGAAAGCACAACACGTTCAAGATGATGTGCTGGAATCACTGATTTACTTCCCCTCCACTGAAGTGGAGGGGAAGTAAATCTATAATCAATGCAATAGAGTAAGCAAACAGTGAAGTTGAAAAGTAAGAAAAAAAGAGTTGAGCAAAATTAGATGAGAATGGCATAGAAGTATGATGGCAGGAGAAAGCGAGCAGATTATGTACCTTTGAAATATACCCAGTTTTGTATTGTCAGGTATTACAACAATGAATTTGAACATTCCAAGGTCCCAGAGACAGCAATAACGTAAATGAGAGTCAAATGCATTGTGTTGTTTATTAAAAGTTGATTGTTAGTAACTGTTAGTCAGGATATGAGATGATGCCCTTTCGTTCAAGTTGTGCCGAGGGACTTTTTATGTGCAATTGAGAGGGTGGTTGAAACCTAGTTAATATAAGAAACAGATATCAGAACAGCATGAACAACAGTCAAAGAGTAGCAAAAGAAATATAGGGAATAGAAAAGTGTGTGTGGAAAAACCTGTTGAGAAAGAGATGAACAATAAAGAAAGCAAAATGCAGCAAAAGAGAAACTACCCCCATTGTGGTAGGGCAGGGTGTAAGCAATGAAAAATATTATAAAAGGTCCTTTGAACCATTTAAAGCTTGAAAAAGTGCAGCTTTTGTCTTACTCCAATATAATTTAAACTTCTTTTAGGATCTGTCTTACTTTTGTCAGCCCACTGGTTTCATATCTGATAAACTTGGCTGATGTTTGCACGAAATTCACTTCTATTCCATTGTGTATTTCTTATCCAATCATGTGATTGTGATGTAAAATAAAGATAGCAGCAGCCAGAAACAAATACTGAGCTTGCTGCACATTAAATATTTGGGAGTTCAGTGCATTTGAATACACACATTATTTTGAAAGAATTTATGGGTTAGCGGGCATCATCCATTTACAGTAAGGAAATAGATTTTCTTAGATAACCATGAAATAAAATTTACAGCTTGCTAAGCAAAGGGGTGTACAGCTGACAGTATGGAAACCACATATTCAGGCACAAATATTGTATACTACTCTTGATCTGAGTCATTGGATTATTTTAAACTGCACAAATATGTTATTTGCAATTATAACATTGACATGCCAGGCAAACATAATATATTTAACCAGTTAAAATGCAATTATGCAGGTAATTTGAATTTTTTTCCAGAATTATGGAGGGGTTTATTCTACATGAATAGCAAGTGTTGTACCCATTTATTGTAAATAAGTGCATCACTCAAGTAGATCATTGCAAAAATACATCAATTTGCTTGTGATATTTCTTATGACAAGTATGACTTGTACTTTGAGGGGCAGCAGGAAGCTAAATTTGGCAAATATAGGATTTGAGACCAGTTTTAACATAGTGTATAATATTCCCTGCCAGTTGAATGTTTTTACACTAAGTAACAGTACACTATTTTACAGCACAAGCTCACTCAGGTGTAACAGAGCCTGTGATGTTTTTGCAATGGTATTTCTCTCTCTCATCATTTATTCTTCTGCTTTCAGGCTGTTTACTCTGCTGTTCCATTATTTTATTGGAATGGATATGAGATTTCTAAGATAATTAACTATATTTGAACCCATGATTTCATGGAGACAAATTCAGGATAACATGAAATTACTGTTATTGAGTAATGAACAAGGTGGATTAGAATGTGGATTAATGAGCTGCATTTGTTTAGTGCCTTTTTTCTCATTGGATGTATTGTTTGATTTTAAAAATACATTTTTATTCTGAGCTTTATGGAATTAATCGAACAGTAAAAACAGTGCTCCTCATTTGGAGAGTTTCATCACAAGACTATAAGAAATAGGAGCAGGAGGAGGCCCCTCTAACCTGCACCTCCATTTAATGGGATCGTGGCTGATCCAGTATTCCTAATGTGCTCTTTCTAGCCTTTTTTCCTGTAACCCTTGAGTTCCCAACTGATCAAGAATCTACCTCATCATTAAATGTACATAAGGACTCTGTCTGTACAGCTCCATGTGGCAAAGAGTTCCAAAGACACTCAACCTCTGAGAAAAGAAATTCTTACTCATAGAGTTATAGGTCACCAATACAGAAAGAAACCTTTCAGTCCAACCAGTCCATGGTGAACATAATCCCAAACTAAACTAGTCCCACCTGTCTCATATCATTAAACCTTTCCTAATCATGTATCTATCTAAATGTCTTTTAAACATTGCACTTGTACCCGCATCCACCACTTCCTCAGGAAGTTCATTCCATGTGTGAACCACCCTCTTGTGTTTTAAAAAGAAACTGTGCCTCATGTCTTTTTTAAATCTCTTTTCCCTCACCTTAAAAATGTGTCCTCAAGTTTTGAAATCCCTCATCCTAGGGAAAAGACCACAACCATTAAATCTATCCCCTTATAATTTTACAAACTTCTATCAGGTCACCGCATCCACCTATGCTCCAGTGAAAACAGTCCCAAGCTATCCAGCCTATTTATAACTCAAACCTTCCGTGCTTTCCATTGCTGGCACATTTTTCACTGGAGCATAGGAGGTTGAGGTGACCAGATAGAAGTTTGTAAATTTATAAGGGATGTAGATCCTGGTAAATCTCTTCTGAACCCAATTCCAGGATCATTGTCCAATGCTTGCTTTTGCAAATTTCTCAGTTAGGTAAAGCATTGTGACGTATGATAAATACAGAATTATCATAGAGTCATAGAGATGTACAGCACAGAAGCAGACCCCTTCGGTCCAACTCATCCATGCCGACCAGATATCCCAACCCAATCTAGTCCTGCCTGCCAGCCTTTATCCTCCCACACCCTTCCTATTCATTAACACATCCAAATGCCTTTTAAATGCTATATTGTACTAGCCTCCACCACTACTTCTGGCAGCTCATTCCATATATGCACCACCCTCTGCATGAAAAAGCTGCCACTTGGTTTCTTTTATATCTTTCCCCTCTCACCTTAAACTTATGCCCTGTAGTTCTGGACTCCCCCACCCCAGGGAAAAGACTTTGTCTATTTATCCTATCCATGCCCCTCATAAGGTCACCCCTCATAAGGTCACCTCTCAGCCCCAGGCCTCTCCCCCTCCAACCTTTTGCCAGCTCCATGTTCAGGCTTCCCGTTGGTTGTTGCTGCTGTTGAGTAGGTCAGGTGCATTAGTCAGGAGTAAATATAGGGTAGGGGAGATGGGTCTGGGTGGGTTGATGTGGACTTGTTGGTCGAAAGGGCCTGTTTCCACACGGTAGGATTCTCTGAATTCTATAAATCAGCTTTGTTCATTAAAGCAATCTGGCTGGCAGATTTGTATTATTAAATGGAGAGATTAGCATCTATAATCAGATGTGTCAATTGCTGTGTCGAGCTTTTATTTTAATATATGCTGTGACTAATGCAGTAGTGGGATTTCAGCAAGACAATGCACTCCTCCAACCCCATTTGCAACACCTCTTGTAGTGATCAGCTCACCCTTGGTGGTTGTGTTCCCAGTCCACAACACCATGTCTTGCTGTGTCCTATTTGCCAGGACTGTTCTGGACTTCTCCTGTCTGACATTAACATGCCAAGGAGCTCCTTGTTCCTTCCTTACTTCCATACTAAAGAATTTTCTGTGTTTTTTAGTGCCAAGCTATTGTAGAGGTTAGCCATGCCTACAATTTGTATCTAGATTAAAATTAATTTAGTTTACAGTAAATCTGTTGACTGTGAATTAGCTCATGCCAAATCTTCAGGAACAATTAGTAATCATTGGTCATGAACTACTTATTAGATTAGATTAGATTCCCTACTGTGTGGAAACACGCCTTTCGGCCCAAGAAGTCCACACCAACCCTCCGAAGAGTAACCCACCCAGTCCCATTTTCCTCTGACAAATGCGCCTAACACTACGGGCAATTGTTTATTCAAGACGAGTTGCAGCCAGTAGAGTTTTGATACCTGAATGCTTACTAGACATGTATACTTATTGTTGAGTAGCAAATCATCAATGGAAATCGAAGGTACTCTCATGGTCCTGTGGGAGAATTCCTACTGCTGAGCCAGGAGGCTCGGGTCCAAGCCCCACCTACTCCTGAGGTGTGGACTAACATTTCTGATCAGATTGATTGGTTAGAAAATGTCTATCAGTATCAAGGTCTAAGTTTCGAAATTGGCTATATTCTCTGAAGTATAATTGTTTAGATATTTGACATTAACAACTTTGAATAACCAATCTGTTAATTGCTTCAAGTCTACATGTGTTTAACAATATTCACATGGTTCAGTCAAACCCCTTCCTTCTCTGGAACTCTGACATTAGTTTCATGGATGTTGTAAGTTCGTTGTTCCGTGAGAAAATATATTACATTTCTAAACCTGCGGAGAAAGCATTGTGTTAAAAGTAAAATGTATGACTTTAAACATTTTTTGACAGCAATCTTGACTAATGGTAGTAATTTATAGATAACCTTTTTAAGTTTCATAGTGTTACCATATAAAGTTGTAGCACCAAAAGCCTTTTAAAAAGTTTTGTTTGAGCATTCAACAAGAAGTGTTCCAATATTTATTTTTTTCTTTTATTGATTCTTCATCTCTGTTTTGCAGGATTTCAATTGTATGGATGATAATTCCCTTTTCTCATCACCTGATCCATCACTATCTGATATTGCTGATACTGAGGATTTTAATCTGGATGTTCTTAATCCAAGTATTTGGGATTCAAGACTAGATTCCAGTTTAGAGGTCTGTATTGAAAGGGTATGTCTGGATATATTTCACAGATTGTTGATAGCAGTGATAATACTACTAACATTGAAAATTCAAAACAGCTTAAACTTTTGGTCATTTTGACACTTATTTGTGCAGTGCTTTAAATAGTTCATGGTTACAGCGGTGTAATGGTATTCACTGGAATACACCAGCAAAAAGATCTCTGTCAAAGATCAGATTTACGTCCGTAAGCAACCTCATTGAGAAGTCTATGTCTGACCCTGTATTAAAAATAGACACTTGATAGCATAACTGGCAGAAGAGGGCAAGTTTGGTATGTCACCCATCCAGACCTGTTCTCAGATAGTATCCACATGGAGCAAATTTAGAATGCTCTTCATAAAACATAATGTAGAGAAGAAATCCTTACCCAGTCACTTCTAACTCTAATTTAAGCCAACTTTAGGATCAACCGTAATAGCCCTTTAGTGGACTCAAAAGATAATGAGTTGACCCCATCGGACATTTTGCAGCAAATGTTCACGAGAAATATTTGCTCAGGAATGTTGTTCAGTGTGGAGCGTTGGAATGGAAGGTGGGCCGAAAGTTGATCAAACATGTCACAATGGAGTGTGTCAGTAAGGTGTAGCACAATTGTTTCACCCAACTTGTGGGTTTTCATCAATTGGCGGATGTGTGGAGGAACACTGCTTGTGAGGACAGGAGGCCAGGGAGGGTGGTGGTGTTGGTTTGAGGGTTCCAGTTATAATGCACATTGCTGCATTCAGTCAAGTATCAACAAAATGTGTATGTGATAACTTATGCCAGAAAGATACACCGATCTCTGGTGCAGAGTGTGATGGGGTATATGCTGACGTCCAGAATATTGTGGAAGTAGCAACCCATGTGGATCCAGCAAATTCGGTTAATAAGTTGTTTCTGTTTTTGACTTTGTTTTTTTTCCCAAATGTTCCCAGAAGGTGAAGACCTATCGAGTGTCATTCCCACCTTTTTTGGGTTGGGATCATATTTTAATCTCAAACAATCATTTTAGATGTACAATTTTTTTTGCTACTGGCATTGTGGAGGTCTAATGTGCTGAAGATGATTTTAGAGGGATTCAATGTGAGACGACATTTGCTGCAATAGTCCTTTGTAACTTTGTGCCATTTTGATTAAGTAGGTACTTTAGAGAGCAGAGGGATAGTTTCTATGGTAGTCTATTGACAAGTCTTCTCTATGCACTTATGCCTTCTTTGAGGTCGACTGTAAATTGACTGTTGTGAATGGGGTTGAAACTTTATTGCTGGAACAGCACAGCAGGTCAGGCAGCATCCAGGGAACAGGAGATTCGACGTTTCGGGCACAGGCCCTTCTTCAGGAAGGGCCTGTGCCCGAAACGTCGAATCTCCTGTTCCCTGGATGCTGCCTGACCTGCTGTGCTGTTCCAGCAATAAAGTTTCAACTTTGATCTCCAGCATCTGCAGACCTCACTTTCTCCTGTTGTGAATGGGTGCTTCAACAACTTTCCCAGTCATGTTGGAAGCACCCTGAGCAACTTTAGGACCAAGCCAATCCGTCAGTGTCATGGGTACGTGTGATAGCCAGTGTCTGTCTAAATGTTTTTTTGGAAGACATTTTTGATGTAGGTGGTAAGCACCATAATTTGATTGCATGTGCAGCAGCCCTTATGGAAACTACCATGGTCAGCCTTAAAGATGGTCTTTACTTCCAGAGATATGCATTGCAAGGTAATGCGCTCAAAGTTTTTAAAGTACACAAACTATCAGTCAGTAGTTGATTGCCCATGGGAAATCTTTTCTGAAAGTTTGGAATAGTAATGATTTTTACCATATACTACATCTACAAGAGTGTATTTGAGCTGATTTTTGTGTAGAACTGGCTCAACGAAGTGTGAGCACAGGGGCAAAGGTATTTCAAGAATTGGGGTGCAATGTTGTCACATTGAGGCTCATTGTAAGCTGACCATTGGCTAGGATGTTCTTCAAGTCCAAGATGATGTGATGCTTAATCCATGTGTTTTTAGCAACTTGGCATTGCCTAGATATTTTGGCTGCCACTCAGGATCGTCTGCAAGCTTTACTCATTTTAGGGGTAAAGGTTGCATTTCAACAACAATGTTTTCTGTTTTAAGTCTACCCTCCAAACTCCTGCATGATCCCCCACGTTTTGCCTCATTTAAATACCTCCAGAACCCTGACATCTATATTTTGATTGGTGGGTTGCGCTTCGGCGGATCGATGTGGACTTGTTGGGCAAGGGCCTGTTTCCACACTGTAATGTAATGTAATCTAATCTAATCTAAAAGAAGTGACTGCTGAGATAGAAGGATCTGGGTGCCCACTTAAATGAAACACACAAGGTTAATATGCTATATAAGTAGGAAGGAATGTTCATCTTTATTGCCAGGAGAATGGTGAATTAAAATACAAAAGTTTTGCTGAAACCCCACAGAGCATTGGTGAGATCACACCAAGGTTATTACAAACAGTTTTGATTGCCAGAGAAATAAATATTTTTAATCAACCATCTCGAGATGTTGTGACTGGCCTCTTGAACAAGTTGGGCTTTAACTCAGACCTTCTGACTTAGAAGCATGGACACTGCCGCTGTAGGTTGAGTGATACTTAGGTTTAGAAAAGATCATCTTAGTGAAACCTATAAAATTGTGAGGAACTTGCGTGATGTAAGGTGTATGATTTATAGATAAATTTAAAATTATTGATTTTTAGAGATTGGAGTTTGAGCTAGCAGCATGTAGGTTTTAGTTTGTGTTTATGTATGTTGTGGGGGTTGGTTTAATGATTAACTTCTAAGTGTTTTTGGTATTCCCTTTAATACAGAGGATTAAGGAATGATCTAATTGAGGTATTTAAGGTGATTAATGGAACTGATATAAACTGAGAAATAGGGCTGGGCTGTTCTTGGATAATAAGCACTTTATTTACACCATGGTAGGGAAAATCCAGAACTCTGTCAAAAATTTGTGGAAAATTTCTATCATTGTAAACATCTCAAAAATGAAAATGCTAGGTTTTTGTTGGACACGAGATTAAGGGCTTTGGAACTGAGATATGTCGGTGGCAGTATGATACACATCATCCACAATATAATGAAATGGTAGAGTAGGCTTAGTGAGCAGATGACCTACTGTCTGTTTCTTTCTGATGTTTGCACATTGTTATTGTCACTAGTGAAAGTTGGGGACATTCCTGCTTTGATATATAGTGGATGCAAAAGAAACAATATAATTTTATTGTTTTATATATGTTAAGAGTCACTTATAGGACATAGGATTATTCATATCCTCTTGTAAATGCACCACTTTTACTGAAAAATGGTTATAAGTGTCAGAATCCGTTCTCATCCTTGCTCCATCCAAGGCCATTCTGAGAGTTTGAGCAAAATGTTTTGATAAAATACAAATTCAAGAAGAATATCTGAGCAGAGACCAACCCAGTTTTGAACTGATAATCATATAATCCTTCTTTCCTCCTAAGTATCTGGAGATCTTGCTTACCCTTTTTTTTTGGAAGGAATTCAAAGATGAAATGGCTTTTGAGTATGAGAGTTATTGTTTTGATGTACCAATACAAAACTCATTCCTGCCTGTTTGTTTTACAGCTTGCACATCCATTTCCACTAAATCTGCCATTTTCAAATCATCTACAAATCAATAATGGGCCGACTCACTCTTTTCAGGTATTTCTTTTACTCTCGGTAGTTAGTATTCACATTCCAGAAATATAGCATGTAATTCTTGTTAATCTTTGAAATGGTTGAGTTTGCTAAAAACAAAATTTAGCCACAGTTTCTAAAAATATAATAGAAGGCAATTGTTAATAAAGATTGGATTAGATTTTGCTTGGTGATCAATTTTTCATAGAATTGGCCAGATTGCTGACTTGAGTGTGCCTATTATACTGTTATAAATGAGATGCGAGGGCCTTGCTAAACTTGCATTTTTGTTTGAGTCTGAGTAGAGCATCGCACTTTACCCTTCTAAATGCAATAAAGCAGAACTAGTTTGATCCCACCTTAGTACAGATATACCTTTGGAATTTTCAACAGTCTTGAGAAATGTGGAGCAGATCTAAGTAGGTTTTCAAGTGTTAATACTTAAAGCAAAAGGAAGTTTAGAAACCAGAATCAAACAAAAGTTTAGAAAATACGTAAAAGACCCATTTAAAGCAAAAGTAGAGAAATGTTAAATTATATATTGAACTAAACTGCAATTTGGATCTCAAAAAATGAGGTATGAAAATATAGCAATTTAAAGAAGCAGCTACAGTTCAATAAATCTCTTTCAAATATTTTAAGTTCAATGCCTTTCATGACACGTGGAGAATTCATGCCTAGAACTTGATTATTACCCCCCAACACTGCATTTTTTTTCTTGTTGAGAATAAATCTGGAAAATATATGAAAGTTTATACATGGCTTAGATGCACATAACAGACTTTTTACACAAATCCTGACGCATACCTAGACCTAGTTCAAGGTTATCCAAATGAGGACTCTTAAATAATTTTGTTACTTTTTGTGTCATATTATTGACAATTTGGTGTCCATTAGTCTTATTTGATGACATTTGTTATGTAACTTAATTCATATAACTGAAGCACTTTATGAAAATAGTGATCCTATTCTACAATGTTTCAAGCAAATTTGGAAGGAATGTGTACTGTATCAGATTTTTTTCAGAACATTGGAAGACAGGAAGGGACATTTTTACACCTTTTGGAAGCACAATGTGACAGCAGACATTTATATTATAAATGATGTAGACTGTTTGCTGGAAGTTTCTCAAACATAAACTCATCCATGTTTGCTTACCAAATTGGATTTTGTTGTTTCAAAATAGAAAGTCACATCAGTTTTTTGATGATTGATGTTTGGATGTTATTACCTGCCTGTCCTGGAGATTTATTTTGTAATTTAAAATGCCATATTGCCAGTGTTACAGTTGGAATGATAGAAATGTTTGACAAGATCTTCATGTGTTAAAGCTGGCAGTGAACTAATGATTGAAAGCATGACCTATATTGAAAAAAATATACATTTCTCAGTAGATTCTCCATATCTGAATGGCTCTAACACTTGTGTTGCTGTAACAGACTCCACCCCAACCAGAAGAGGAAGAAGATGCTGATGATGAGGAGACGGAAGAATTGGGCCACGCAGAAACATATGCAGAATATGTACCTTCCAAATGTATGTAATGAAAAATTTCTGTTTGGAAATTTTTCATAATAGATTTGTGAAGCACTTGTACTTAAAATATTTGGTCACCAACTCTCTATTCTATATTTTAAAAGTCATGGAATTTATTTTGTAAGGAAATTAAACTGTTCAGAAATGTAATTTCTGTACAAAACTATCACTAAAGTTTTTATTAGTTAATCTGTAAAGACCTATTTTGACACATTTACATGGACTTGAACCCAGATCTTCTGATTCAGAAGTAGGGACAATAGACAATAGGTGCATGAGTAGGCCATTCGGCCCTTCAAGCCACCACCACCATGGCTGATCATCCACAATCAGTATCCTGTTCCTGCCTTATCCCCATAACCCTTGATTCCACTATCTCTAAGAGCTCTATCCATCTCTACACAGCTTTTGGTATAACATATTAGACATCACTTGGTACTGCCTTGTCTGTTTATGTTGTAAGGTCACTTCCATCCTCCTGTAGAGTTAACCTCCTTTCCTTTCGTGCAACACATAAAGGACAGCAGTCTTAGCAAAATGTCTCTCAAATTTTTTTTATCACCCACATGGACATATTACACCACTTCTCTGTGGCATTACAGCCTGAGGTAGAACTTGCTTGTTGACCACTTGACCACAAGTAGGAACACTGCCATGATGCATTAAGATGCTCAGTGACTGTTTTATATGACTGTTTTATACTGCCCTTACTTGACCAAATCTTTCTTAATCCACCTAAATGGTATTCCATGATTCATTTTCTCCCTGTCACATGAAGGATACTACATTTGGTGCAACAATTGCTTACCAAACTGGATTTTATTATTTGAAATGGACTTGAACCCAGATCTTCTGATTCAGAAGTAGGGACAATAGACAATAGGTGCAGGAGTAGGCAATTCGGCCCTTCAAGCCAGCACCACCATTCGTTATGATCATGGCTGATCATCCACAATCAGTATCCTGCCTTATCCCCATAGCCCTTGTAGTAGCTAATGGCCTTAACCTTTTTCCTCTTCTCTTATTTTTTTTCCTTAGGCAATATCCACCAGAAACATTGTTAGCTTTTTCCATTTCTACATGGATAGTATTTACCTTTATTCCACTTTCCATTACTGTCAAGGCTGTTGTCACTTGGTGTAATTACTTTATTTGCTATTAAAACCTGTTGAAGTATTAAATCTCCAAATTAATATTGATGATAGCGAATCTTTTTATTTTGACTTCCATAAAAGTTAAGGTACTTCACCAAATGTTCTGCCCCAAGTTAAAAATAATACCCAAAAGTGTGCATCTCATGTATTGTTCAGCTCTAATCTTAACTTCCTACCCCATGTCCAAATTTCTGTCACGTACTATTGTCTTCTGTTACATCACCAGTTTTCACTCTGCCTCTTGCCTTCTGTGACCAGAACCTAATTATTGTCCTGATTTTCTCAACACTTGCTTTCTCCAACAGTTTCCTTACTCCCACCTCTCATTAGCTATAAGATATTTGGAATCTGGCATAACTTTCCTTCTTGAGCCATGTTGGCATTCCAGATATCTTTATTGTCCTTGGTTCATTTACCTTAAAACCTTTACACAATTTTGCTCTTTTCTACATAAGAAATAACATCCACCTATGCTTTCCATTAAATATCCTCTTCAACTAGGGCAGCATGGTTACTCAGTGGTGCCTCACAGCACCAAGGACCCGGGTTCAATTCCAGCCTCTGGCGACTGTGTGGATTTTGCACATTCTCCCTGTGCCTGCGTGGGTTTCCTCGGGATGTTCTAGTTTCCTCCCACAGTCTAAAGATGTTCAGGTTAGGTGGATCGACCATGCTAAATTGTCCATGGTGTCCAGGGATATGCAGACGAGATGGATTAGCCATGGCTAATGCAGGATTACAGGGGTAGAGGGTGGGGTTTGAATGGGACGCTGTTCGCAGGGGGTCACTGTGGACTCGATGGGCTGAACGACCTGCTTCTACACTTCAGGAATTCTGTGATCTCTATGAATGATGTTTGCTCCTGTATAGAATCAGGAAAATGCCCAGGGTGCAATCCGGACTTTGATGCCATTTACAACTCTCTCACACCAAGAGTGGTGTGTATTTGGAATGAGCTGCCAGATGAAATGATGGAGGCTGGTGCAATTACGACATTTAAAAGACATCTAGATGGGTATATGAATAGGAAAGGTTTAGAGGGAGATGGGCCAAATACTGGCAAATGGGACTAGATTTATTTAGGGTATCTGATTGGCATGGACGAGTTGGACTGAAGGGTCTGTTTCCGTGCTGTATATCTCTGACCTGGCATAGCCTAATTTTGATTTGAGGGATTCAATGTGAAGGACGTGAATGTTAATAGGAGTTGGGTCTGCCAACACTGAAAATCTGCTAGGTATGGAGGTTAGCTGTCTGAAAGGCTGGCCTTAGTGCTCCAGCACTGTGTCTTTACACTGTCATCAGTGATTACGCCTTTAACAATTATTTTCCTGTTCTCTGGAATCCTCTCAACACTTGTGCTTAATTGGCACTTTTTCTACTTGCAGGAACTTACTCAATGTGCAGAAGTAAATTATCAGATAAACTCAGATGCTTATATTTAATTATCCTATTATTCAGTTGGCATATTTTTGAATTTGAATGCTATTTGCTTTAGAAGAGCTGTTTATATAGAAGATAGAAATAACTATATTTTCATATGCAGCTAAAATTGGAAATAGCCATCCAGACAAAGTAGTTGAAACAAGTACTTTATCAAGTGTGCCTCCTCCGAATATCAGATACACACTCTGCCTTCCTGAAGCTACAATTTCAAATGGCTCTTTGTCTGCACTACAACTAGAAGCAATCATATATGCATGTCAGGTATGTTTTATTTAGTGCATTTCTTTGGCTTATCTGGAAGGGAGTTCTGAATGTGCTGTGGTTTTATATTGACAATGAATTGTTAAGTTCCCAAAATGTAATTCAAACACAATTATTTATGTAATTGTTCTCCGTATATAGATGATCCTGATGAGACTACATCTATACCACCCCAAAGTTGTCCCAAGAAGGTGCTGGCCCTTCTCTTTGCTTTGTTGCTACTATATTTTTGCAACCACTAAATTATGAGTCAAGCATTGTTCCAGTAAAGTCATATGTAGGATTAATTAGTTATTTTCCCTGAAGAGCATGAATGAGTGAGTTAGGCTTTTTCCAATAATCTAGCATCTTATTTCTGCTGCAGGTCCCATATTAGCTACTTTAATTCTATTTTACAAGTTGTCAATGAGAGGTTACTACTGATGCTTCATGTAAAAGACTTAAATCAGTCAACAAAAACAATAAGTGTTTTTGTTACACAACTCCAGGCTTTTGTACAGAATATTCTCGATGTTTGCTTTGAGGAAGATTATTAAAATAGCTATGAAAGCATGTTGTTGAAGAATGAATTGGTACTCCCAACTATAGGAAAAAAGAAATTCATTTTAAATATCAAATGTCTTTGTTCACATTTTAGAAAATATGCTTTGCTACAGGACCTCAATTCAAAATTAACACAGCTGAAAAGACTTATAGTGGCAAATTTTTAAGCTTGCTACTCATTAATAAAACTGTTGTGCACCTTGGGTTCAATGAAAATTAAAATTGGATCACTTCTGAAGTAGTGGTGATCCACAACAATAATTTGATATCTGGGCAGCAAGATCAATTCCCCACCACCAAGAACCTCTGTGCTTTTTCATCTGTATTTTTTTTAAAACTGCAATTGGAACTGATAGGAGTGCAAAAATTAATTACAGTAAGAGATAGTCTGACTTCAATAAACTCAGTCACTGATACTTTATGGGTATAGCTTTGTTAACATGACTTACGCACCTTTCTTCTAATGGTGCATCAAGCAAGCCAGTAACCCTGCTGGTGCCATTAACTTTCACTTAATCAATAAAAAAAAAATTCTGGAGTATATATTGAAGTTCATGATCATTTCTAAAATTAAGCTTATTAAAATGCAGCGATTATGCAGTATTTTCTGTGAAGAGTTACTCTCTTTTTCTCATCTTTCTCTGAAGGCACTAATATGGGATCCCGCATCCCATTGGTACCTGGACCAAGTAGGCAATCCTCATTTGTGCACCGTGACTGTGAGTTTTGCCTGGCAATTCAACCACAGCAATATCATAGCCAAACTTGATCCTGTCACACTCAACCTCCACTCATGCATGATTTCTAAAGTCACTGGATAGCAATGGGGTGAAAATACTGTCTTATTTTCCTCCAGATTGCAATACCCTAATTGCTATCCTGACCAAGACCCGTTAATTCATTTACACTAGGAAGGAACCTTAGGACCTAGTCATCTGTGTAACACTATCACATTTAGTAGTACATTTATTCATTGTGCCATTGGGAGGGTGTATTTAAATGCTCATGTATCTACCATTTAAGTTGTTACTGTGCAATGGAAAAATCTAGTATTCTCTTTGATGTCTGTTTAGCAACATGAAATCTTGTTGGAAAATAACCATCGTGCAGGGTTCCTCATTGGTGATGGAGCTGGTGTTGGAAAGGGAAGAACTGTGGCTGGTATTATTTATGAAAATTATATAAAGGGCAGGAAAAAGTCATTGTGGTAAGTATAATGTAATTGGAATATGTATGCAAAATAGACCTTTCTTTGTTTCTGGAAAATAAAAATGGTTTGAATTCTTTTACCTTGACCTAAACTGACTCCTATAAATTTATTTTGGCTTAGCTGTACAAGTTAAACCAATGCGTCAATCATTTCCTGTCTTTACAATACCTCAATATGAACTCGAGGGTGGTTTAAACACGGTGTGCATTACCAGAACTAATATGAAATAGGAGCTGAAGTAGGCACTTAGCCCTTTGATCCTTTTCTACCAGTCATTAAGATCTGATCTGGCTTATCTATTCGTGTTTTGAGTTCCAAATTCCAATCTAGTCCTGAGAACCCTTAATATCCCTGCATAACAAGAATCGATCTACCTATGTCCTAAAAATATCTAATGACCCAACCCTAATACATTCTGGGGCAGAGTTCCAAAGTGTCTCAACCTTCTCAGAGGAAAAAAATTCTCCTTGTCTCTGTTCTGTAAGAGAGATCCTAATTTTAAATAGTGCCCACTAGTTCTGATCTAACCCATGAGGAAATATCTTTTCCATGTCCACTTTGACAAGACCATTTAGGATCCTGATTTGGAGATGCCGATGTTGGACTGGGGTGTACAAAGTCAAAAATCACACAACACCAGGTTATAGTCCAACAGGTTTAATTGGAAGCACACTAGCTTTCGGAGCGACGCTCCTTCATCAGGTGATTGTCTGACAATCACCTGATGAAGGAGCGTCGCTCCGAAAGCTAGTGTGCTTCCAATTAAACCTGTTGGACTATAACCTGGTGTTGTGTGATTTTTAACTTTAGGATCCTGTGCACTTTAATCAAGTCACCCTCACTTTTCCACAGTTTGAAACATCGACGGAAGTGCTTATGCTCGAAACATCGACTCTCCTGCGCCTTGGATGCTGCCTAACCAGCTGTGCTTTTCCAGCGCTACACTTTGACTCCAATTGCAACTTAGCCAGCCTGTCCAATCTATCTTGTTACACAACCCACTCATTCTCATATCACCCAAGTTATCCTTCTCTGAACTACCTCTGATGCATTTACATTCATCCTTAAATAAGGAGACCAAAAAACCACGCCGTATTCAAGATGTGGTCTCATTAATGCATTGTACAACTGAAACATAGCATCTTTCCTTCAGGATTCAATAAAGGGATAGCATCCCATTAGCTGCCTTGATTACATGCTGTATTCTGCATGCTAACATTTTGTGTCTCATGCACTACCACAGAGAGTTTCCCTCTACTTTGGAATTCTGCAGTGATTTTTTTTATTCTACCTGCCAAAGTGAACCATTTCACGTTTTCTCACATTACATACCATCTCCCAGATTTTGTTCACTCACTAAATCGATCCATATCTCTCTGCGTCTCCTTGTCGTTTTCACAACATGGTTTATTACCTATCTTGGTGTCACCTGCAAATTTATTTACCAAGCTTTTACTCCCCTCATTTAAGACATTGATGTGATACAAGATCACTCAGAAAAGTGTTTGCAATGGAAAGAATTGCAGTAATTTCTTTAAAGGCATTAATTCATTCAATACCCCATCCTTTTATAATTCCACTGAGGGAATACTGTAATCGTAGAGGTATGTTATAACCTGTAGCTAGTGACACAATATCGTTTGAAATCTAACTTTGATAGACTGCATGATCTTCTCTTGTTCCTGTGCTTCCAGCACCTATCGATGCATAGGAAGTAAATAATAAAATGCTGTATAACAAATGGAGCTTTAAGAAAAATATTGAATAATTAAAAAGTACTGTTGAAATGTACTTGTTAATCCAAATTACATGTTAATTGGATTCAATATTATCATGTTATAGGTTTAGTGTCTCCAATGACCTGAAATATGATGCTGAACGGGATCTTAGAGACATTGATGCTTCAAATATTCCAGTGCATGCTCTCAACAAGGTATGAAGAGCAATCTAGCATAAGGTTATTTATCTATGATCAGTATAATATACCAAATCATAGCTCCAAGTCTGCTTTGAATTAAAAGCGCATGATATTAAATAAGTTATGGAACATTAGAAATAGGTCTTTTTATTTTGACTGCAAAATAGCTTTTTAAATTTGTTGTTCTGCCCTTAGTTCATCTACGAAACACGCAATCTGCCTAATTTTAATTGAACCCATCTGTTGCCCACTTTGTACGCTGTCTGATTTCAAGCTCCTTTGACATCATCAAGAAGTAAAATAAGGTGCAGAATAAAAGGGCCATCTGAATCAATCCTGCCAATTTTCCATTAGGAAAGTTAGATTAAAATTTCCCTCTTTATATGGGTGGCTCAGTGGTCAGCACTGCTGCCTCACAGCGCCAGGGTCCCAGGTTCAATTTCAGCCTTGGGCGACTGTCTGTGTGCAGTTTGCATATTCTCCCCATGTCTGTGGGTTTCCTCCAGGTGCTCCGGTTTCCTCCCACAGTCCAAAGATGTGCAGGTCAGGTGAATTGTCCATGCTAAATTGTCCATAATGTTAGGTGCATTAGTCAGAAGGGGGTTGATTACTGTTCAGAGGGTCAGTGTGGGCTTGTTGGGCCGAAGAGAATCTAATCTAATCTCATGCTGGCCTAAGGGACAGAAAAATGCCTTGCAACGCTTGACCAGATCAACAACTGGTGTTAAAGATCAGCGAGCGTGACTGGGTTTCTAATTTGCTTTCTCTCTCCCTTTGCACCTATTTAAGCTGAAGGTACTCAATATTGTAAAGTATGTTATATTGTGACATCTATGTTCATAAGTGTGATTTTTAAATTGGTGACAAGATTGTCAGCTGTGATGGTTTTGAAGCTTTGTCGCTTCTATATCAGAAGGTCTCAGGTTCAAATCCCATTCCACAGATTTAGCAGAGATATTTTGGTTCATGTGAAAATACAGTACTCTCAATGCTGCACTAGTGGAGATGCCATCTTTTGGAAAGATACTAAGCTGAGGCCCTGTCTGCTTGCTTTAGATGCATATAAAAGATCCCACATCCCTGTTTTGCAAAAAAAACAGGAAATGATATTTGTATTGTACTGTCCTATATTTAATCCTTGATCGTTATTACTATAAATAATCTGACCTTCATAATGTTGCTCTTTATGGAAAGCCACTGCATGCAAATTAGTTGCCTCATTTCTGGCATTACAACAACAGACTTCAAAATATTTAATTTACAGTAAAGCCCCATTAGAGCATTCTGAAGATGTGGAAGGAACTATGTAAGTTGCAAATATTTGTTTTTTTTATGCTTTGTTATGTAATTTATTGCAGATAAAGTATGGTGATACAGCTACTTCTGAAGGTGTATTGTTTGCAACGTACTCTGCATTGATTGGTGAAAGTCAGGCTGGTGGTCAACACAGAACAAGGCTAAAACAGATTCTGGATTGGTGTGGGGAGCACTTTGATGGTGTTGTATCCTTTAATTATCAGACTTATAAATGATTAAGTTTCATTAAAGAAACACACTATTGATGTTTTAATTTTTTTTCAATGACTTGTGAAATATTAATAAAGTTCACTGTTTTAAACTTTCAAAAATGATGACAAATTGCAATAAGTTGCACGCACCATTAATAAGTGTTGCAATTAGTTGTTTTCTGGAATGCTACAGCTTGTGTATAATTAAAGAATATTAGATCATGTGACATCAATAGTCCTTTCATGTTTCAAAGATGCGTGAACCTTAAGATAGACATGTTACAATGGATTATTTGTGCTCTGATATCTGATAGATTCAAGCTAGGAGAATCAGGTGGCAGGAGACAAATCTGATTAATTCTGATTATTTACTACTTTGTTGCGAGATTGTTTCTTGGAGAAACTTTTAGATGAAAGGGTGTAAACTCATGGTTTCATCAGCTATAATCCCATCGACGCATAGGCTTCTAATGTTGTTCAAAGAAAAGGTCATTCGTATCATTGTCTTTGGACCTATGTAACATTAATCACAACACTTCAGATTGTTTCACTAATAGCGTTTTGAAGCTTTTCTAAGATATATGAAAAGTTGCTAAAAGAATGCAAATCCTCTTTTCCTTCTATTTTCTGACTGCAAAATAAAATTTTCACATCGTTTGGATTTTCCTTGACTGTTTTTGCTCCGTAGATTGTATTTGATGAATGTCACAAAGCAAAAAATGTCTGTGTGAATGGCAGTACCAAATCCACCAAAACAGGCCTGGCTGTCTTAGAGCTGCAAAACAGATTGCCATTTGCACGAGTTGTTTATGCAAGTGCCACAGGTATGATCTATTTCTCCAAAAAAAACATTAATTTTGTGTATTCTCGGCTAATACTAATAGAACTGTATTAGTATGAGTGTATTGCATGAGTATATCAAGAATCTTCAGTATTATCTTCAACAAGACAATATTGTTTCATTCTTAAATAGTTATCTGTGCAATGGCATTATCTCAGTTTTAGAAAGATCTACAATAATCCCATGTTGACTTGGCTTACAATTGTTTGGGTACTAATAATATATTAGCATCATACAGCATATTAAAGCAACAAAACTTCATAATATATTGGAAGCGGAGGAGAGAGTAATTTGTTTGCGTAACACCAGTTATACGTTCGTGTTGAGCCACAGGCTGCTACTGGTGCAGCTTTCTTCATTAATGTTGAGAATCCTCGATGCCTGCTTTTAGGGAGTTAATGCCGTGTAAGATTGCTACAGTGATGCATTTCTCCCAGCAGGAATGTTAACTTTTTGAATGTTAATTCATACCCAAGATAAATTAAAATGGAACATTGTTAAGCTAATTTATCCAAGAAAATTATGACATTTCCATAATCCATGAACTTGCTTCCTGTAATATCTGGTCACTACAAGGCTGGCCAGCCACCTTTAAATCAACCATTGTTGTTGGGTTTGGTAGATAATTTTGCAGCCAGGCTTCCTTCCTGCCACTAACCCCCACCCCATTTATCCAGACTGGAGACTGGGTACAGATACACCCAGGCTTGCCTGTCCCATTGCCTAGGTTATTTTGTTTTTTTTTTGTTACTGTTCATAATAATTAAATTGGCAGATTTTTTTTTACAGAAATTGACAACAGAATTGCTAAGACTTGTGATTTTACTTCATGCAAAGTGTTAATGAAATCCTTTTTATAGGAGTGCTTTAAACACATTTCTCCCCAGTCAAGTAAAATAAAGAGAATTGCCCTAACCAGAAGAACAACAAAAAAAGCTTTGGTTTTGGCTAGATAAAAATATGGCATCTGTTTTTAGCATGCTATAGGCTGATTCACTTATCAAGGCACCACATTGTAAATGGTAAATACTTTGAAGTCTCAGAGAACCATTGGCCTGCTCTCTCATTGGAGAGCTAACTGGTGATGAGTTTAACCTGACAGTCATGGTACCTCAAAGGGCAATTTTGAACAGATGGGACCTTCGTGTTGACCTCAGGCAGTATAGGAATTGAATCCACACTGTTGCCATCAGCCGTCCAACCAACTGAGCAGCTGTAGAAACAAGAGAAGAAAATGCTGTAAAGGCTCAACAGGGCTGGCAGCATCTGTGGAGAGAAATTGAACTTATTGTTTCAGGTTCAGTGACAGTTCCTCAGAACTCAGAACAGCTGTAGAACCAGCTTTTCCACTACAGCACAAGCTAGCATCTATCCAGCATTTTGGAAAATTGCAGAGGGATATCTTGTCCATAAAAGGCGAGGCTAATCCAATCTAGCTAATTACCACCTCTTCGGCCCACTATCATTAATTAGCTGCCGCAAAAAGTGCCATCAGGCAGCACCTAATGAGTAATAACCTGCTCAGTAATGCTCAGTTTGGATTTTGTCAGAGTCACTGGGCTCTCGACTTCATTACAAAACGTGTTTAGGCAAAAGAGGTAGGTTCCAGAGATGAAGTGAGAGTGCTTACCCTTGACATCAGTGCAGCATTTAATTGAGTGGGACATCCAAGTAGTCTCAGCAAAATTGAAGCCAGTGGGCAATTGTCCATGTGATTTTGTAGTTAATATGTTAATATATTTAGGAATATTTTCCTACTTCAGCTTATCATATTACCTCATGATAAAATTGCATTAACCTTTGCACAAAATTGCAGCATCATAACATACCTCTGAGAATTTGGTATGTTTTCCTTTATCGGTCAGAGTATTGAATACAGGAGTTGGGAGGTCATGTTGCAGCTGTACAGGACATTGGTTAGGCCACTGTTGGAATATTGCATGCAATTCTGGTCTCCTATTGGAAAGATGTTCTGAAACTTGAAAGGGTTCAGAAAAGATTTACAAGGATGTTGCCAGGGTTGGAGGATTTGAGCTATATTTAAACAGCCCCACCCTGTTCTCGTTGGAGGCTGAGGGGTGACCTTATAGAGGTTTACAAAATTATGAGGGGCATGGATAGGATAAATAGACAAGGTGTTTTCCCTGGGGTGGGGGGGAAGTCCAGAACTAGAGGGCATAGATTTAGGGTGAGAGGGAAAGATATAAAAGAGACCTAAGGTGCAACTGTTTCACGCAGAGGGTGGTACGTGTATGGAATGAACTGCCAGAGGAAGTGGTGGAAACTAGTACAGTTGCGACATTTAGAGGCATCTGGATGGGTATATGAACAGGAAGGGTTTGGAGGGATATGGGCCAGGTGCTGGCAGGTGGGACTAGATTGGGTCGGCATGGACGAGTTGGACCAAAGGGTCTGTTTCCGTGCTGTACATCTCTATGACTCTATAAGATATAGGAGCACAATTAGGCCATTGAATCTGCTGTTCGATCCTGGCTGATATGTTTCTCGACCCCATTCTCCTGCCTTCTCTCCGTAATCATTGAGTACCTTACTAATCAAGAACATATCTATCCTTGACTTGGCCTCTACAGACCTCTGGCAATGAGTTCCATAGATAACCACCCTCTTGTTCATTTGTGTGTTTCATCCACCATTGCCATAATTTAACTTTCTGAAAATACTTGAATGTTAATTGTCCGCCACGTTTTAAGTCTATGTCTTGAAACATTGGTTATTGGGTTCATGTTTTTAAAAAAAAGTACTGGAGGAACTCAGCATCTGTAGAGAGAGAAACAGAGTTGACATTTTGAGTCCAGCCCAAAGAAAAGTCATACTGTTCACCTTCCTTGTTTTCTGTTTCTGACATGATGTTTGATAGTGTTTGTCAAAACACACTTGCACAGCTATCTTTCATTCCTCTGACTTTGGCTGCTCCTTATTTCACACACATTCCAGCTGAATTCTATTTGTCATGTTTCAAATCCAAGGTAGATTACAGATACCTCCGAGGTAACAACAACTACTGTCAGAAGCTGAGATCCACATTCAGTACCATGCACAGCTGCATATATGCTCTCGGTTTCTCTCTCACCAGTTCTGAAGTTCAGTCATACTAGACTTGAAACTCTGTTTCCCTCCATAGATGCTGCCAGACTTTGAGTTTCTTCAGCAGCTTCTGTTTTTATTTCAGATTTCCAGCATCTGTGGTGTTTTGCTGTTGCTGAATTAACATAGAGAAAAATGGCAGCATTTCGCTTAACGTGTCTGGAATGTTTACTACCACTTGTACAATGTTTCTACTTCTATCCCTTAAAATATTTTTACATTTTAATTCTATGAAGGTGCCTCGGAACCAAAAAACATGGCTTACATGTGCCGCTTGGGTATTTGGGGAGAGGGCACGCCCTTCCGCCAGTTTGAGGATTTTCTTCATGCTATTGAGAAACGGTGAGTTTAGATTTA
The DNA here is from genome assembly GCF_037043375.1 of Chiloscyllium plagiosum. Lineage (NCBI taxonomy): Eukaryota > Metazoa > Chordata > Chondrichthyes > Orectolobiformes > Hemiscylliidae > Chiloscyllium > Chiloscyllium plagiosum. The sequence goes on from NW_028270166.1 coordinate 20,302,787, forward strand.
AACGTTAAAGAAAAGTACCAATGTTTGGAAAGTACTTTTAGTAATGATTGCTTCATCTTCTACATGAGCAGCTGGTTCATTTTAAGCAACTCCATGGTTGAAATTTAGAATGCAGTGCATGACAAAATGGTCAATACAATTTCAACATTAGCTTTCAAATTCAATAAATGCTTGAAGGAAGAAAAAGTGCAGGAATGTGGGGAAGAGAGGAGAAATAGGACAAATTGGATTGCCTTTGAAGGAGCTGGCACAATGCAATGTGCTGAATGACCTTCTGTGCTGTACTAGTTCACTGGTTTAGTGAATGTTATGGATGAGATTAAGTATTTTCCCTTTAAGGGTTGATTTTCTCACTGTATGCCAGCCACTTATGAAAAAGGTAAATTTTATATGGCATTTCATTCAGCAATCTTTGAACGAAAAGGAGTATAAAATTAGAATACTGTTGGCTAAAAAGATCACTTCTGGTGACAGTGAAAACTTAAGATAGACCATCAGCAACCTATTTGATATTCATCTTATTTCATTTTTGGGAAAGAAAGGGCTACCACGAAGAATAAGAGAGATGATGTTATGGGAGCACTATGAGCTCCATTTCACACACCATCAAAATATAGACATATATCGCAATTTCATCATCATCATTGTGTCAACATCCAGGCATTCCCTGCTTATAATCCTAGTAACAAGAATTACATAACAACAGGCATTTAAAAAAAACACTTTTAAAGTAATGAACAGTCCCAGGGCACTTTGCAGCATTGTTACCAAACAAAATTTGACTGCAAGACACATAAGGATATATTAGGATTAAGTGCCCAAAAGATTGGCCAACAAGTTTAGTTTTAAGGAGCATCAAAAAGAAGGCAGAAGGTTTGAATATCACCGATGTACTGAGCACAACCCAAATAGACTTACCTTTTGTGATTTTACATTCTGTATTTTGGTCATGCTATTTCATATATAGTATTGTCATTTGGCATTGGTTAGCTCAGTTAATGGCATGGTTTGCAATGCAAAGCGAAAACAACAGCGCAGGTTCAATGCCTGTACTGGCTGAGATTATCATGAAGTCTTACCTTCTCAACCTCGCCTTTTGCCTAAGACATGTTGGCCGTCAGGTTAAACCACCACCAGTCATCTTTCAATAAAAAAGCAGCCTATAGTCCTTTGGGACTGTGGTGACTTGATGTGTGTTTTAGCATTTATAATTTTTAAGACTCCATCTGTACATCCTGATCTGAAATCAAGGATTGTCCTTCTAAGGCAAAGTTCCTCACCATTCGGCGCCATTTATTCCAGATTTCATGGTTGAATGAAATTGAGAATTTGAAAAATAAATTGATGAAATATGGTGAAATATCATATATATGGATTAGTTAGGCTGAAGAGCCTGTTCTTGTACATACAATGTATGTAAACTGAAATAAAGTCCTGGAAAATGCTCAGTGTGTTAGAATGCATTGGTAACTGATGTTATATTTCAGTATGATGACCTTTCATCAGAACAGCATGTCAGTGAAAATGCTTTTTTTCTGAATCGAAGTTCTGTTTGATGTGGGAGACAACATGCTGATTGCTGTAGGAGTAATGTTCAATGCACTGCATCAGGCTGATAAGATGCAGATTGACATCCTACATGGTGCACGTTGTATTACACATTTAGCTGTGACATTCACTGGGGAGAGTCCACCACTGATCGTTTGGGTGTTGTGGTTCTTGTTATTGGGCAGTCAAAAGGAAAGTGTTTCCTAAAAATAAAAACTGATTGCGAAGATGTTGCATGTATACCGTGTTTGTTTATTAGTACATTGTTATTAACAGCAGATTTAATTGTGTAATGAATTACATCATATAGTACTTTATCGTATACTGTGAATCATGCAAAATAAACAATTTCCATTGGAAGTGATCAACTGAAATTGAAATCTTTGTTCAAGCAATCTGTAGTCAATTCCATGGATTGTTTTTAATTTGAATTTTCAGCTATTTAACTGTGAGTACTGTTCATGCTTAATGAAATCATTGCACATTTGATTGCAAGCTACTTGAATGTGTAGTGTGTACAGATTCTCCCATTGTTGAGGATTTGAGGCAGTTCATTCTGTGAGGAATTATGGTTTTATTATCTGGTCCTGTTTGATGTGATAGTTGCCCTCACCTGTTTTGTGAGAGGTCATTGCTGGTGTGCTTTCTCTTTGTGGACATTGCTTGGGCTGCTAAGAAAGCAACAGAAGCTTGTGTGTACGAAAAGTACATAAGGGACCAGATCAGAGAATAATGAAAGAAAATATTGAAGATTAATGACTTAATTGTATTAATCATGATGATCAGATGGCAGAAAGCAAAGACTGTTTTTTCAAAATGTGAGTGATGATTAATGTTCTACAAGAGGCACTTGCTTTGGATGTAGTTTCTAAATACTGTAGATAAATGATCTGGATTTATGGATTGAGAACAGCCATCAAATGACAATATTGCAAATTGTAGCATATACTGTACACCCTAAAGGCTACAGGCTGATGCAAAGATCATTAGGATTGATGACTGCAACTTGTTGAAGAATATCCATATTGCAAGCTGGAAAAGGAATTAATTGTTATATTGTTAGCTTTTGAATGGAGAAGGGAGGTAGAGAGTCCATGGTAAATATTGTGCAGTGAGAGAGACATCCCATTATAGGCAGAATATAAAAGTGCCAGGAATGGTTCAATGTGCAAGATCTGACCAGAAATTGAGTTGTAGTTACAATAGATATGATAAATAATTTCAATGGGCTACATCACACTACACCGTAAAAACAACAAACAGCAGAATAAAAATATCGATACAACATTTTCAAGAAAGATGGGTACCCAATAAACGCAATCCACCGATTCCTCAGAAACAATCCCAAACAAGCAGACACAATGCAACCAAAAACTATAACCGTGTTATCTTATATCAAAGGCATATCAGAAATGACTTCCAGACTACTCAGACCCCTTGGCATCATGGTGGCCCACAAACCTACCAACGCACTTAAACAGTGACTAATGAATCTAATGATCAATTAGATACTACCAGCAAAACAAACGTTATTTACAAGATACCATGCAGTGTTTTTTTTTTACAGTTCTTGCATCGGACAAACAATCAGGAAACTTGCCACCAGGATACGTGAACACCAACTAGCTACCAAAAGACACGACCCACTATCACTAGTTTCCATGCATACAGCCAAAGAAGGACACCACTTTGACTGAGACAACACGTGCATCCTAGGACAGGCGAAACAAAGACATGCACGAGAATTCTTAGACGCATGGCATTCTAACCTGAACTCCATCAATAAACACATCAATTTAGATCCCATCTACCTTCCCTTGAACAAAAACTGAAATGACATCACCCTCCTTAAGAAACCAAGACCTATAAATAGAGAGGTGAGACATACCACCAACACTTCACTGGAGACCCTCACTGATAGTGTTATCTCGTCATGGTGACAAAACATCTGAAAACAAACCTTCCAGCTCAGTGAGTGAACTTGCATACATATGTGGCACTTGTTACAGAGCAGTACAAAATACAAAACTAATTTGTCCATTTATTATTCTAAGTAGCAGAGTATTCTTTGTAGTAGAGTCAGTTTGATTTTGCTGCTCTCAGGTCATTTTGACAAGTCTACTTAATCAACCAGTTACATCATTTTATAAGTCTTAATATACTTTAACAATGTATGGGAGAAAAAAGACAACATTTTTCAGCTTTGGAGACATAATTATTGTGTTATGTCACTTAATGATTAATATAATCTTACAGAATTGAATTAGACCAGATTATTACCAGTTAACATAAACCTTGCAAGGAAAGAAGTGTGTTGGTCAGGAATTCTTCCTGCCACTTTCTGGTATTTTCCATTCCATAACCCGCAATTTTCAAATGGAGGTGTCCGTACCAGTGCAAAGATATTAGAATGGCATGTTGCAGCTCAAAAAGAACTACTATAAAAGGCCCAATTGGAGAGCAAACAATTTAGAAACATCTTTAATATTGCCGACAATCTTAATATCTCTCCAGTAGTAGTCAATTCCTTTTTTTAAAAAAGAGGTAGAACAAGAACAGTTCTGTATGTGATCCTAATAAATTCTATGTGGTATTTTAATGCAATTGCCAATGTTTCGCATCACCAATATTGTTTACAATTCCACCCAGCAGTAACGGGGAAAAAAAGCATTTTCCAGTGCTTTTCTTGACTACCAGATGTCTCTGAAGTACTTTCCATCCAGTGAAGTACTTGTTGATACGTAGTTAATCTTGTAATGTGGGTACAAGGTAAAATAATTTGATCTTCAATACAAAATGACAAATTTGAATCAGCATATTGCAATTTGTTTTTCGTTTAGTGGTGTGGGTGCTATGGAAATTGTTGCCATGGATATGAAAGTTAGTGGCATGTATATTGCACGGCAACTGAGCTTTGCTGGAGTGACATTCAGAATAGAAGAAATACCTCTGGATCAAAGTTTCCAACTTGTATACAACAAAGCAGCTGTGCTGGTAAGAGTACCACTTATTTCACCAATATTCCACTGTTTTGGTTGGTACAAGTTAAACGCCTTAGAAAACATGTTGTTATGTAAGCTGCGAACGTAAAGTATGCCATAATACTTTTCTGAAATAGTATGCCTACCAATTATTGAGCAATTATCAGTTTAATTTTCACCTGTGTGGGCAAAAAAACTACTGGAACAGAACCTGCAAGAACATAATTTGAAGTGGATTGAGTTCTATAACGAGTAATCCATTTCATGAGGTTTTACTGCCCAAGTAGTAAAGGTGCAAGTTATCCTTATGGTGATGTGACAAGAATATATGACAATAGTTAGATTTTCCAAACTTGGCCATTGTGTCGTCTTTTTTATTCAGTTTTCTCTTTCTCCATTTTTGGATAGATCAACACATTCAGCTGCTGTAGCTGTATTTGCTAATTAAAACTACAATTGAAGCCCAACACATTGGTTCTGAACTGATTTAGTTGATATTTCAGTGCTCACTTCAGTTAGGGTTTTCGTTTTTTTTAAAAGATCATCATCGGGATGGTTTGGCACTGAAACTATCGCAGTTAATGATTGATTATTGCTGCAATCAGTTCATTGTTTAAATTCAGCCTTTATGCTCACTATTGCTTCTCTTCCTCCTTAAAATCCAGGCAAAGTTGAAGGCAGCAGATAATAGATAGTCTACAACGAAAAGGAGTTTGTTTCTTACTCATAATGATCCAGATTTACCACAAAGAGAAATTTTAATTGTCCTTCCATCCACTTCTAACCCTGTTCTGTTTATGGGCTCAAGTTCCCTGATGACTTAGGAGTCGTTGTGCTAATCATTTACGGCTTTTGGGTGCATGTCTAAATGAGTGCCCAATTACCGCAGCTTTTTCTTGTGATGTAGGTTGGTATGCGTTATTGACAAAAGATCTAAAACAGCATTTTTACATTTTGAAATTTGCATATTGTGATTGATGGCACAAAGTAAGCTGATAAGGTAAAGTTAACACCCTGTACCCATCTGGCATGCAGCAACACCAAATGCCAGAGGTAGACACATGTCCCACGCATTCAATCTAGCCAGAGCACAAATGGCAGAAATTTGTAATTTGATATCTCAATACTCCTGGGGTCTTATGGACGGGGTTATTATACATTCAATTTCACTTTTGCTGAAAAGTCCCAACCAATTTGCCTCAAATACGTGTCCAGGTTACATCTGCTTTTGAATATTTATAGTGATAAAATTCAAGCCTCATATTCTGTATTGCCTAAATTAATTCAATTTCTTTAAATTTTAAATCCTGAATTTCACAAGTCTAATCCAAGTCAAAACATGGTCTAGTGTTCTGATTGTCATGCTCAAATGAAATAAGTTATAAAAGAGCAGTAAAGATATGTATAATTTTAATCTAAAAAGGGAAAATAGTAAATAGATCCTTCCTTTTGTGACTGTGCAAAACATTCTAATTATGACAGATTTATCTCATCATCATCCTTAAAGCAGACTGAAGCTAAATTTAACTTTGAAGCAAATGAAGAAATATTTCCCAGAAATAATTAGGGCTATGAGACAGTTTACAACTCCTTCAGATTACATTGAAAACAATGCAAGATTTAAATAAAAACAGCAATTTGTTAGGAATAGTTAGATTAATTAAAATCTTTCTCAAATTCACTGTTCTTATGATCAAACAGAAATCATTTTTGACATAAGGAGCAAGTGTTCAATTTATTTGTTAAATGTGATGCAAAAAAACCTACTGTTTCTGTCTTACAATGTTTCTGAACTGTTAACTTCTTTTGAAACTTTTGCAATTGTTTTTGTTTAGTTTACTTTGATATGCCTGAAAACGTGTTTCATTTTCAGTGGGCTGAAGCAATGAATGTTTTCCAACAATCAGCAGACCTAATTGGTTTGGAATCCAGAAAATCTCTTTGGGGGCAGTTTTGGTCAGCACATCAACGCTTCTTCAAGTATCTGTGTATTGCTGCCAAAGTCAAACGTTTAGTAGAAATAGGCAAGCTAGAATTACAGAAGGGCAAGGTAAGGAGTCACTTTCCGTTTACAAACTGTGTAGAAGACAGCTTTTTAAAAACATTTCAGGTATATAACTATATCACCAAGTAATATAGGTCACAGGACCTGATATAGGGCTTCAGATATTTTGAAAGTATTTGACATTTATTTTTGGTCCCCAAATGGAATCTATTTAAATTAACATTAGTTCTATCCTGGTGACTAACATTGATTTCCATAAACTTGTTTTCCATTCTGCAGTTTTTTGTTTCGCAAAGTACCAGCTTTGGATAGGTATAAAATGTTAACATTTATAAACATGCATTTGATATCATTAAGTCAATTCTATTCAAATCAAGTCAACCTTTATGAAATAACCATTGACACATAAATGCATGCTATATATACATAAAATCTCGCTCATAACAGTAGGTTTATGGCATTGTAGTTGTGCAATGTTAAAAGAATGTAAGTAGGTATGAGGCCCATGTCACTTTCAATAGATGTATTTTATAAATTTCTTCTATTTTACCCACAACTTTTCCAAAATCTTAATTGTTGTATTGAATGTTATCAGTAATTCATTGGAAACATAATACTGAAAGGATATAAAGCATGACTTCTGGTTATATCACAGAACAATATTGATACTATTTGTCCTTTTATGAGCGATAGATGAGAACATGAGTACGCTGCTCAGTCCCTCATGCCTGTACTTTCCTTTAATTAGATGATGTCTTTGTCTCAGTTCATTTTACTTGCCTTTAATCCATATTTCTAGTCTCACTTTTATTATTTTTTTAAATTCTCAATCATGAGCATTCACTGAACCAGCATTCATCTTTTCAGCAATTGAACTCCAGAATTCTACGACGCTTTTCATTATTCTCCCTTCGTTTAGTCTTTGACTTCCCGCAACTTCCAAAATCATTGTAATTAGGTGCTTAAAGAATAATAAATACTAACAAATGTATGAAGTTGCAGTTTTCAGTCCAGCTACCTTGAGTACAGCCTATAGAAATGTGGAACAGAAAGAAGTGACATTAGCAAGTTTTGAGAAGTGACATTAAAAGCAAAGATGGACCACCTTCACATTTATGTAATGGAGCTTCACCATTTGTTCTTTCCAGTGCATTGTTATTGGACTGCAATCCACAGGTGAGGCTCGGACACGAGAAGTACTTGATGAGAATGATGGCCACCTTAACCAATTTGTATCTGCTGCAGAGTAAGTAAAAATGTCATGTCATTTCAGATTTATTTTTTGCAGTTTCCAGAAGTTAAAACGGTAAAAGATTATTATGCTTTTATTTAAAACACATTCTACCTCAAAGACATTATATGTAAATGTATCTGTACCTGCTTTTTAAAGGATTGGTCCACTTAAAAAGAAGCAGGCAGAAAGTTATTTTTGTCAGGACTCTGACCAGCAGTCCTGGCCAGAACCCCATGATGGAGTCCATTGCCATTGTATTTCAGGCATACCAGAAACAACTATACTTTTGGTTCTAATTACGACCGCAGAGCAGGAACTGGACTATTTGGAATCGTTGTCCCTCCCCAGCTCGAAGCATTGTGGGTGGATGGAACCTTTGAGGCCCACTAGACCATTAAGAAAACTTTGAACACAAAGCTATTGTGTAGTGCAAGTCAATTCTTGAATAGTTTTTGGGTGTTCCAGTTATCCCCTGAATTCAAAACAAGCGTTTAATTAGAATTGACTGCATGTCTACTGTTCTTCAAAATTATTTGGCTTTTTTTTGCTAATCAAAAGTAAGTGCCATTTTTATTTCACTTTTAATGAGTACTGATACCTCAGAATGTGATTTATGTATTATAATTTTTCATTAAAAACATGAGGAAAGGAGTTTGTCAACTCCATTTTTTTTTTCCCAGGAACAACATCTTTTAGCATGTTGTTTCATGTTGACATCTTTCTAGAAAATTTGGAAAAGTGGCCAGTCTTTTTCTGATATGTTCTTTCGTTTGTAAAATCTGTAAAATGATAAAACTAAATATAGCCAAGGTGAGTCTCCTTTGTAGCATAAGTTATGCACGTTGACATTTAAATTCTTCTGATATTTCCACTATTATTTATATCACTGTGCACTTTTAAATTTTGTATGAATATAAATAGATATGACCTGTGTTAATACTGCATAATTGGGGCACTGAGAATTTAATGTTTGCAGTTCATTACAAAAATATAAAGTTATATACTCATACTTTAGTTGGATTATCCTGAAATCATTGCTGGATAGGATTCTAAACCTGACAGACTGGGAGGGTTTAGATTTGAAACTAGTCTATATTGAACTGGCTGATAATATGGTCTTCAGCAATGAGTTCCTGTAAATTGACTTCAAAGGACTAAACTGGAGAAATAAGAATTTAGCCTGGATTTGTAGCTTTAAACTCAAGTCAATGATTCCTTGCTTCAAAGTGTTCACACTGATGTGAGGTAACAGCAGCATCAGCATTAACATTGATGTCCACCAGAGTCAGATAGCCTTGCGTTTTCACTTTCCAGGCTCACACTAAAGAAATTACCACATAGCTGAGTATCTGTTGGTGCCCAATGAACTGTAACAAATCATGAATCAAGTCATTTCAAAATAGCAAAAAAAAATTGGAAGCAATATTGTTTAAAGTCTTAAGAGTTGATTTCCTCCTGCTTAAAGATAATATTGACTAAAGTTCCAGTGTGGTGCTGTACACATCTTTACTCTGGTGGAAAATTATAAAAACCAGAAAGTTATTGCAGGATTGAAGATTCCCCATAAATGTTCCAAACCTGTTTTTCTGCTATCACCTGGGTGACTGTCATGACAGTTATAAAGCCAAAAGTACAGTAGAAAAAAATACTTGTCGTAGTAGCAATGTGATAGCTGATGTTTGTAATTAACCTACCCTTGCATTTGTATTAACAAAGAATCTGCAAGTATGTAAGTATAAAATACATGTTGCAAATTATGCTTGCAGCATACATTGATGCTTTGACATCTCCTGACATTCCTTTCTTCATGGGCCCTGTCTAAATAGCATATTGTACAGTAAGTGGGTATATTTGCATTTGCACTTGAGATACTCAAGTCTGAGAGGAAGTTGTAGAATGTTGGCTGCATAGCCAATATAGTTTTCAGCTGCAGGTAAGTATATTATTGTTTAACTCCCAAGAATTAATGCTTTACCTTGAAGGAAGTATGCTAGATATTGAGCTTTTGTACTAACTCTGACCCATTTACCATTTCGGGTCACATGGATAATTGGTACTTAACTCCTCTCAAATTAATTTCAGCATGTTGTGTTAGCTAGATTGATGACTACGCAACTCCAGTGATTGATAGCGTTAACATTCTTTCTTTTGACAGAATAAGTACCAGGACATTGCATAACTTGTACCTGCTTCACTCAGGAACTTACAATGAACGAAATAGGAAATATTTAGATTTTACCATGTGTGATGGGTTCACACTTTTCAAATTGTTTTTCTGTATTTGATAAACATGTCATCGTACATGCTTCTGTCGTAAAATTTAACAAATCAGCTTTAAAGGGCACATGCATTTCAAATGTTTAAAAGTCTTGTAGCTAAATTAAATTTTGTCTTTAACTTTACAGAGGTGTCTTTAAGTCACTCATTCAGAAGCACTTTCCTTCAATAAAGAGAAAGAAAGAAAAAGGAACAGGGATGAAAAGAAAACGTAAGAGAATTCAAGGTTTTTTTAACCCATGGTTAAGCAATCTTGTGATGTTGCTTTGGTTCGTTCTTGTTATCTGTTCAAGGACAACTTTCGATTCCATGAAACTTGGACAGAAAATTTGGCACCTTAGGCTAAAGATGGCAAAATATTTGATTTGGAGGGTTGCTTGGGTGAATTTAGATGGAACCAAATCTTTCTCAGGATTCCACTGGGTTTTCTATGACCTTTTCCTATATTCCAGTAGAGAAATGGCCAAATCTTCCACTTCCTAAGTCAAGGAGATCTATTATTGGAACTCTAATGTTTCTACTACTTTGCTATTCAAAAGATTTCAGCAGTATTTTTACTAACAGAAAGAGTCTTCTGAAGCCCAAAATATTTATTAGAACAAGGTAATCAGTTTCTTTGAAAGAAGATGGTGAAGAGGTATTCTTTGCTTTGTTGAGCCCTGAGTGATTGTGAATGGCTCTGCCTTGAGATAGGCACAGCTAAAATACCTAGATAATGCCAAATAAACACGGTCTGTAAGGTTTGGGAGAAAGGCTATTCAGCTGGAGATAGGGAGGCCAGAGATTCCACTGCCTCACTTACATTGGCAGAGAAGTTGCCCAAAGAATTTTGGGGTTTTCATTGTTAAAGTGGTAACACTATGTAGCAACATCACAATTTTAAATGGTTAGGATAAAAAAAATTAGGTCATCTTAGGACATTGTTTAATAGAGATGTTTCAAATCACAAATGATTTTGATGAAGTAAGGAAGGAATTTTCAGGAATCATAAGGCTCAATAACCGACAGAGACAGATTTAATATAAGGTAATTAACAAAAGAGCCAAAAGTGACATGAGAATGACTTTTTTTGCAGTGAATAGCTGTATTCTGGAATGGCATTGTGTTCAGAAAAAACTGGCAGCAACAAGTTCAGTAATAACTTTAAAAAAGGAAATGGATAAATACATAACAGAAAAATAATTACAATGTTATGAGAAAAGAGCAGGATAGTGAAAGGAGTTGGTTAGTTGTGTTAAATGGCTGTCTCCTGTGCTATATGATCCTGATTGTACGATAAAATGCACAACAGTATTTGGTAGTTTACTAAGTAAGAAACCACAGGGTGACAGTAGCTATGTATTTGTTAGACATAGAACATAGAAGAATACAGCACAGTACAGGCCCTTTGGCCCTCGATGTTGCGCCGATCCAAGCCCACCTAACCTACACTAGCCCACTATCCTCCATATGCCTATCCAATGCCCGCTTAAATGCCCATAAAGAGGGAGAGTCCACCACTGCTACTGGCAGGGCATTCCATGAACTCACGACTTGCTGAGTAAAGAACCTACCCCTAACATCTGTCCTATACCTACCACCCCATAATTTAAAGCTATGCCCTCTCGTAATAGCTGACTCCATACGTGGAAAAAGGTTCTCACTGTCAGCCCTATCTAAACCCCTAATCATCTTGTACACCTCTATCAAGTCACCCCTAAACCTTCTTTTCTCCAATGAAAACAACCCCAAGTGCCTCAGCCTTTCCTCATACGATCTTCCTACCATACCAGGCAACATCCTGGTAAACCTCCTCTGCACCCGTTCCAGTGACTCCACATCCTTCCTATAGTATGGCGCCAAAACTGCACACAATACTCCAGATGCGGCCGCACCAGAGTCTTATACAACTGCAACATGACCTCAGGACTCCGGAACTCAATTCCTCTACTATTAAAAGCCAATACGCCATATGCCGCCTTCACCGCACTATTCACCTGGGTGGCAACTTTCGAAGATCTGTGTACATGGACACCAAGATCCCTCTGCTCATCCACACTACCAAGTATCCGACCATTAGCCCAGTACCCCATCTTTTTGTTACTCTTACTAAAGTGAATCACCTCACACTTACCTACATTGAACTCCATTTGCCACCTTTCTGCCCAGCTCTGCAGCTTATCTATATCCCGCTGTAACCTGCCACATCCTTCCTCACTGTCAACAACTCCTCCGACTTTCGTATCATCCGCAAACTTGCTCACCCAACCTTCTAGCCCCTCTTCCAGGTCATTTATAAAAATGACAAACAGCAGTGGTCCCAAAACAGATCCTTGCGGAACACTGCTAGTAAAGGCACTCCAAGATGAACCTTTACCATCAACTACTACCCTCTGTCTTCTTCCAGCCAGCCAATTCCTAATTCAAACCTCCAACTCACCCTCAATGCCATACCTCCGTATTTTTTGAAGTAGCCTACCATGGGGAACCTTATCAAACGCCTTACTAAAATCCATATACACCACATCTACCGCTTTCCCCTCGTCCACCTCCTTAGTCACCTTCTCAAAGAATTCAATAAGGTTTGTGAGGCATGACCTGCCCTTCACAAAACCATGCTGACTATCCTTGATCACATTATTCCTATCCAGATGTTCATAAATCCTATCCCTTACAATTCTCTCTAAGACTTTGCCCACAACAGAAGTGAGACTCACCGGCCTATAGTTACTAGGGTTATCCCTACTCCCCTTCTTGAACAAGGGAACCACATTTGCTAGCCTCCAGTCTTCTGGCACTACTCCTGTAGACAATGAGGACATAAAAATCAAGGCCAATGGCTCTGCAATCTCCTCCCTTGCTTCCCAGAGAATCCTAGGATAAATGCCATCAGGCCCAGGAGACTTATCTATTTTCACCCTTTCCAGAATTTCCAACACCTCTTCCCTACATACCTCAAAGCCATTCATTCTACTTAATTGTGACTCAGTATTCACATCGGCAACAATGTCCTGTTCCTGAGTGAATACTGACGAAAAGCATTCATTCAGTGTCTCCCCAATCTCTTCAGCCTCCACACGCAACTTCCCACTACTATCCTTGACTGGACCTATTCCTACCCTAGTCATTCTTTTATTCCTGACATACCTATAGAAAGCCTTAGGGTTTTCCCTAATCCTACCAACTAAGGACCTTTCATGTCCCCTCCTTGCTGCTCTTAGCTCTCTCTTCAGGTCCTTCCTGGCTACCTTATAACTCTCAATTGCCCCAATTGAACCTTCACGCCTCATCTTTACATAGGCCGCCCTCTTCCATTTAACAAGGGATTCCAATTCCTTATTAAACCATGGCTCCCTCACACGACCCTTTCCTCCCTGCCTGACAGGTACAAAAATGGACAGGTACATGAAATGGACAGGCCTGACTGGAGATTAAATTACTCTTGCCGTTTAAGCAGTATGAAAGGCTGATGTACAAGTTGATTAACTTTGCTCTTTGAATTATCTGCAATCTTAGAAACTTGAGGGTACACTAACAAAATGTACGCCTGAGTTTATAAAATAAGAAATTGGCATTTAACATTTGAAAGAGAAAGCAGTCAATATTCTGTTTGATCTTTCCAGCAGTTTTCGAAATATGAACACAAGTATCTACATACTGTGATAAAGCCAGTACACCACATTAATGGACATCAATGTACAGGAACATTAATTAACAGACTTAAAAAAGCTCATTTCAGTTTGTTGTTAAAAACCAATGGGATCTAAGTATGTATATATGAAATGACTCATCTTACTAATTTTTACTTTTGAAGTTTCAAAGATGTACTAATGTGTACTTTGTCATACATATTTCTGTATTGGGATGTGGGTGTTTGCTGCAGGCAGAAAAGCTGCTTTGTTGATTTTGCAGCTGTATAAAATAGTGGAGATCTGATGTAGCAATAATAGACATTACTAAAAAGATTCTGCAGAATGTTCACTGGACTCAACATTAACTCTGCTTGCTCTCCACAGATGCAGTCAGACCTGAGTTTCTCCAGAATTTCTGGTTGTGTCATTATGCGTAGCTTACCCACTAAAGTAATACAAAGCGCTCAGCTGAAAAATATTTGATAGAACCCTGAATATTATGTTCACAGCTGACACCATTATTTTCATTCTGGAAATTCAACACTGCAAAATGTGTATCGCAATGAAGCTACAGCAAGTATTTTCGCGTTTGCTGTATTAACACTCCTTTGAACACCTGCTGTAGTTGAGTAGCTGTTTGCCAAATAGAAATGGGCAATTCAACCAAGACATCATTTTTCAGTTCTGTAAGCTGAGCACAAAAGTTATTTGCATTCAGGTAGCTGCAAAACTGAACAGTTTTCATTGGGTCATAGCTAGAAAAGGAGGATGTGAAATAAAACCCTATTTTCTACAGAGGACAGTTTATTTTGTTCATTGTTCACTACTATTTTCGCACATTACTATTGGCTTTCACAGATTCCTACTTTAAGCTATAATGGTGAAAGTAGAATTTCTTTAGTTAGAAATGTTATAAATGTATCATGCTTCACAATTCTTTTCAGAGTAGAAAAGATTGTATACATGTGAAGGCAACTTGGTCAATGAAAGTTTGAAAGAGGTTACTTTCAGTGTGATAAATTCATCTTCTTGCTCTTTTTAGGTATTATTGTATTGTTTAAAGTAACTTTTTATGCCATTATTATTTCCTCTACTGCAGGAAAACCACACGTTCGCAATGTAAAACACTTGAAAACTATACCAGAATATGTATGTTTGTTGAAAAGCAGTGATGACAGTAGCTGTGATTCGGACGTTGATACTGACAGTGACCCGAACTCGTCACCTTCATCTGCCATGGAGATATCTGAAGAGAATGATCTCATTGCTTTGGATACTCCAAATGATTTTCGATCGACAGAGAAAGGTATCAGTTAATATATTGTCACAAGTTGTTGAAGCTCATTAATGCACCATGGATTTATGACTTTGTTTTGCTTGTGCCAATAAAATCAAACGTTCAAGGGTGATGCTGTCACTGGACGAAGGAAGGGAGAGTCACACCTGACCATTACTTGTAGTTTGAACATTTCATTGTAATTGATCAGTGCTGCAAGTACATCATTCTACGTTCTCGAATGAGATATAATCCCCAGGACCTGAGCGAGAACAAACCTTAAAAATAATTTAGGGCATTCTGAATTCAATGGCTTTAAAGAAGTAATAACATTAACACTGTGATCTAACCACACATTCACCGGCAAATTAATTGGCAGAATCTTTATTGGAACACAAATCCTCTTTCTAATAAAATGATCCCACTTCAAGAATGATTAGTGAGGTCAAGGAGGATTGGAGGAAACAAGAATGTTTTGTACCAAAGAGCTATAGTACCAGAAATATGGAATGCACCCAACCATGATTTCCAGTCCTGAGTCTCACCAAAGCTTGTAGAGTGCAATGAGTGTATGAATTAGTCACAGAAGTAGGCCAGTCAGCCCTTCAACCTTGCTCTGCCATTCGATGAGATCATGGCTGATGTGATTTTATTTTTAACTCTAATTTTCTGTCCAAACAGTATAAGCTTTAACTTCTTTGTCAATTAAATTATGTAATTGAGCCTTAGAACTAATTAATGAACCTAGTCATGGGGGTTGGTCACCCAATTCAAACATTCTAGAGTACATTTTGAGCACTATTTACTCTCAAGAGTCCAGAATTTAATGGCAGGATCACCAGCCGCAGGAATCTGCTAGAAAAGTTCTCTTCTGAAAGAATTTACACTTGTTAAAAGATAAATTACACGCCATATTTAGGTACAAAGCCACAACTCAATCCCAGAGCATTGTTGGGCCACGTTTCTGCTGTTCTGTGGATTAGTATCCAAGGTCTTGCTTGCCATATTGGGCCATTTGTGTTTCAGTAAGCAAGTGACATTGCTGACACTAGTTACACTCCCCGCTATGCACTGCATGTGTCTGTTGTGAAAACTGGTTTCAGTCTATGTGACAAACTGTGACTGGTTGTATCACAAGTGTACACTGGACAGGCTGGACTTTTACTGTTCCTCTCATAATTGGAAAAGGTAAAATTCAAGATATAACTGTGAAAAGAAGATAAAAGCATTTTACAGTATTAATCGTTAATTGTTAGTGTATATCTTTTGTTACTTCCATATTAATGTTTCTAACATTACGCTGCATTAGCTGGTCACAAGCAATGCTACTTGGCTCAGGTAACAGATTGTTGATTTTGTAATTAATGCTGATGGAATCTTCAGTGGGAAGATTCTTATGGAATTTGATTGCTGTCCATTTATAATACAGATCAGGTTATTTTACATTATACACCAGTGTGATGTATTTTGTTCCCCAGCTGGATTAATTTGTAGTCTCATTTTTGCTGAAAATGAGACTGGCCCAAAGATCACCCTTAATTTGTTCCTAGGGTGCATGTTAAAAATTGAAGTGAGCTTGTTGCTATTCTGGAGGCAGCTTGCCTTTTGAAACCTTGCAATTTCAGCCCTTTCCAGGCTGGCAGTAGCACCTAGACTGTTTATGGGAAAGGTGCAGCCAGCAGCGACCCACCGTACTGCTAAAGGGAAAAGCGGAATACACTTCTGGCACCACACTAAGGTAAATCTGAACAAAAATGTAACTGGCATTCTCTTTAAGGATGCATGTAAACTGAGTAATCCTAAAAGAAGTAGACCTGGTGTTACTCCAGTGAGACACAAATTTCAAGCACTGGTCCTCGATACAGCCCTGAAAAATGTGTACTTGTTTTCACCTACTATTCAATTTTCTCCCCATTTGCATGAATATTTCTGTTCAGTGCAAAGAGTAGCCTGGTTATTTTTCCAAATTTTTCTTAATCTTTTGCCTATTTAAATATAAGACAGTATTCTGAATGCTCCCTTTTGAACTGAATAATGCAAATTGGTTGTATACACATTGATGTCCTATAGATGTTGATGAACAAAAACCGTTAGTGACCTTCAACGTTTTGATTAACTTAAATTATTTTCTGCTTGCAGCAACACTAGATTATGTAGAGAAAATGAAATGGGATCTGTTAGTAAAGGTTGAACTACTAGGAAAAGAACTACCTCTGAATACACTGGATGAACTGATTGACTTGTTCGGTGGTCCTGAGCAAGTCGCTGAGGTAATTTTCCAAGAATTTGCAAACTGCTTTTCTTATGAGCAAATGGTCACTGGCATTAGTTACCAATTGGAATATTGTAGTGCTCTACTTGACTTTGGGCTAAAGAGAGAGATTATTTTAAGATTCCCCCTCCTGACTGCTGTCCAGTAACTCCTATTAAAATGTGCATGCATGTAGGCTTTGTTGTTCCTGGCAAAATAGCTTGCCATTGTTTGCTATTTAGCTTTACCGCTCATAAAATGGATACTGATACTTACTATGTTTCCAGGAGAGGCAAGAAACAGTGGGAGATTTAACTGCAGTTTTATTTTCATGCCTTTTTAGCAGTAGTTTTCTGTTTCTTGATTAAGATTAGAGTATGACATACTTGATCACTAATCCAGTATTCATCATTGATGCATAAGCAACAGACTTCATTAGCCAACAATTGGGCATGGGAACCTTGAATGATTTTGATTTTCATAACCCAAGAGTATCAAGACTGACTGCCCCAACTGTGTGACACTGCTACCCATTGCCTTAATTGGCTGAGACACTTAAAGTTTGTCTGAAGTCAATGAAGGATTTAATATAGCGGACATGTTGAAAATGATATACATGCAAGTGTCTTTGTAAGCACCCATAAAATTAACTTAGTAGTTGAGTGCAATGATAAAATGTGTCATAACTTCTTAACATACTTGGGGTTCCTTTGGAAATTCTGGCATGCTAAGGACTTCCTGCCTGGGGACTTGTCGTCAAAGTAAATTTGACTTTTTTTGGAAATTCTTAGCGAACATCAAAGTCATGAAATAACCTGCTACACCTTTAACTGGTCCAAGAATTGATTGTAAGAACATTAGTGAATTTGAAAGTTGTAATTTTATTCGTGTGGTTCGCAAATATGCAAACAATTTGAAATATGCTCTAATTGACGACCTCAGTAGTTAAAATTTTGGGATTTCCTTGTAAGTTGAGGTTGTATTCTAAGATCTGATCATCCTACTAGTTGCTTGACAGCTAATGTCACATGGTAAGCAGGAACTTGGGATGTTACTCAACTGTGTACTCATAAAAATACTACAAATGTAGTATTTCATTGTTTATGCTGAAGATAAGTATGTGAACAACAGAAGATAATCATAGCATCACAAATATGTAATAGCAGAATTTAAATTCTTAAGAGATCTACTGATGCTTACTCATTTATGTTGTAGGGAATTTGTGCAGTGAACGTTTATTACTAGGACTTTGATTTTAGTCCATCTTCTACAGATGGGATAAATAATTATTTGTTGTTAAGGAAACTCATGGTTATTGTTGGTGTCAACCCAGTTCTGAGGCAGAGTGAGTTCACAATCAAACCATCTATAATTCAGACCAAGTTCAGACCAGTCTCACTTTGGGAAACATTAAGAATGATTGAAATCCAAAATTTAAATATGTCATAATTGTGGCAGGGAGTTCTGTTCATAATTAAGGGTTAACCACATTGTTGGTGTAGAAAAGATGAAACCTCAGTGCTGATATTAGGTGTAAAGTTTGGAAAAAACTTTCTGGTTGTAATAGATTTTCTTCATCCTACTGAGCACAATTTTTTTTTAAACTTGTTGGTCTTTGTAATGTCATAATGAACGTTGATTTCTGTATTTATTGATTTTTAATAGATGACTGGAAGAAAGGGACGTGTTGTTCGCAAACCAGATGGCTCAGTTTGTTATGAGTCAAGAGCAGAACAAAATTTGTCCATCGACCATGTGAATTTAAAGGAAAAGGAGCGGTTCATGAATGGGGATAAGGTAAATATCTTTCTCATTATGTATGATCACATATGGTAGGCATTAATTTGTTTTCGAAATAGAGCAACACGCTGAAGTATTCATCTCCCAACCTTGATAATTCAGGAATACCATATTTTCCTCCGCTAATTTTAGTGAGAGTAGATTTTTGCAACTTTAGTAAAAAGCTGTGCCATTCCATTAGGCCACACAGATGTGTGAAGGGTGGAGACAAAATGTAAGAACCTTTGACACACATTATGTAGAGGATATTTTTTGACTTTCTCTAGAGCTTCTTCATTGCATTGTTTTCAGTGGGCGTGAAATGCTGGGTGTGACAGGAAGTCATGGGGTTCTATTTTCGAAGGGTGTGAATTGCATATTGGGGCATCACCCCCAGAAGATTGTATACCTTCTCCTTTTCAGCTCGAATTTTAAAACCCATTCCCCTCCCTTTGTCACATTCTCTAATAACTTAGGAGCAGGAGGCCTCTCGAGCCTGCACCCCATTCAACAATCATTCTGCTAACTTGCAGCAACTCTCTCTTCATACCTCTGTAATTGCCCTTATTTAATTGATGTCCATGAATGAATGAATATCCGAGTAGCTCTCCCTTAAACTAAATTTAAAATTCCACCATGTTGTGATCGCTACCTGTTAATAGATCCTAAATCTCTTATTAATCCTACCTCATTACATATTACTAGACCTAAAATAACCTGTTCCTGGGTAGGTTGTGCAATGTGTTGCTCTAAGAAATGATCCCTGATGCAATCTAGAAATTGTCTTCCATGTTACACTTGCCCACCTAATTTGTCCAGTCAACATGTAGATTAAAATCACCCATTATAATTGTAATGCCCTTTTTCACTATTTCCTGATTTATAATTTATCTTATTGTGAAGCAACTCCTTAAAGGCTTACAAACAACTATCACATTTCCCTCTTTTCCCTTGCAGTTCTATATTTCTCCCCAGACTGATTCCGTATGACAATCTAATTCAATTCATCAGTATTCACTATCACACTAGTGCCATCCTTTGTAAAGAATGCTATCTCCCACCTTTTCACCTATTATTCCATATCATCGAATTCCCTTCAGTGTTGTGATCCCCATCCTGGCCACACTGCAACCATGTATCCATAATAGCTATCCCGTCATTTTGTATTTTTGCCATCAACTCATCTATCTTATTACAGATGCTGTGTGCATTTAAATGAATTGTTAAGTGTTGACTTTTTACCATTATTACTTATCCTGTTTCTAGTTTTTGTTGCATTCTTGTTTTGTTTTCTATAGTTCTTAAATCCACCCCATCTAGTACACCTTACTTATCTGGGTCCATGATTCCTTTGGGCTGCTGCCTTAGTCATGTCTGCAGTCCTGGCAGCGTCCACCACTGGGCTTTAGCACTGTTTGGTCTGCCAAGGCTGCCAGTCAACTTTAACTCCAAAAGATGATAGGACTTCTTGTAGAATGGTAGAAATCCTACTATGCACAAATTTAGCTTGCTCTGCAAAGCAGACTTCCTCATAGCCTGCTACCAGCTGCTGCCTTTACATCGAGAGGTTGAAGGCCTGAGTCTCATCCCCCAACCTCCCACAGCCTCTGACTGTTAGACTGTCCTGTGACTTAGGAGGCAGGCCTCTGAGATATCTAAGATAAGTCAATGTACCTCACCCTACTATTATCCCACCTCTCTGCAGGGAAACACCTCTCCTTTGGACTTTGTATTGCCAACTTGTCATTTACTGGGCCATGAGAATGAGCCCATGTCCTGCCATCCACTATTACATTGTGCTAAGGTTTAAAAATTAAGTTCTTGTAATATATGTGTTATACCTGATTCACAAAAATAAGCATTTTTAATAGATGATGCATCTTCTAAAATTAAAATGAACACTCTGATTTGTCAAGTTTGTAGCTATTATCTCTGAAGCAGCCAGTTCGGGAATTTCACTGCAGGCTGATAAAAGAATAAAAAACCAACGAAGAAGAGTGCACATGACCCTAGAATTGCCTTGGAGTGCAGATCGCGCAGTTCAACAATTTGGTAAGTGCCAGATAGTATTTGATGATTAATAGCAAGAGTAAGTACAGAGTACTTGAAAGTTGTTTGTATGCATAATACCAGTGTAATTTTATAGCTGAGCAAAAGATCATAATCTAGACATCAAATGCCTGTAACAGGTATAGAACTTACTTCTGTAGGCAATAGAATGTCTGAGGTGAAAAGATCTGTTGTACACTCATGGTTACCTTATGTTGAAGGGCTACTGTTTACCAATTATAGTTGTAATATTGTAATCAGTGTTTATTTAATTTTTACTACTTAATTGAACACAGGAAAGTTTTAATCCACTTTGGTAGGTCAGAGATAATATTTGTTCTTACTTTCTGATGTCAAACAATAAACAGCTTCTACTTTTTTTAATCTCAGCACAATTTTTCAAATCTCTGTTTTGTTCTGTTGACTGCTGACATTGAGTCAAAGAGATGTACAGCACGGAAACAGACCATTCGGTCTGACTTGTCCATGCCAAGCAGATACCCTAAATTAATCTAGTCCTATCTGCCAGCACCTGGCCCATATTCCTCTAAACCCTTCCTAATCGTATGCCCATCCAGATGCCTTTTAAATGTTGTACGGGTAGACAACCCTTTATCCGAAATCCAAAAAGCTCCAAAGTCCGAAGGTTTTAATATAAAGTTTTTATCTCATTAACAAGATTGTTTGATGTACAAACAGTTGACCGAACTCCACGCCAACTCAATGAATGTCTCTCAGATATGATGTGGGGCGGGCATGGCCCAACACTGGCAGGCCTCAGTTCTGTTTCACAGCCACGTTTTATTCAGTGAGTGTGCTCCTCCGGTAAAATTTTAAAAAATTTCACCATCAAACTGTCACTTATTCAAAAATTCTGAATTCCTAAAACCAGCTGATCCCGAGCATTTCAGATAAAGGATTGTGCACCTGTATTTGAACCAGCCTCTTCCACTTCTTCTGGCAGCTCCTTCCATACACATACTACCCTCTGTGTGAAAATGTTGCCCCTTAGGTCCCTTTTAAATTTTTCCCCTCTAACCCTAAACATATGCCCTCTAGTTCTGGACTTCCCTACCCCAGGGAAAAGACCTTCTCTAATTATCCTATCCATGCCCCTCATGATTTTATAAACCTCCATAAGGTCACCCTCCCAGCCTCCAGTGTTCTGGGGAGAACAGCCCCGCCTCTTCAGCCGCTCCCTATATCTCAAACCCTCCAACCTTGGCAACATCCTTGTAAATCTTGCTTGCAAAAAACTAACTTATTGGCATCAGTCAATAAAAGGAAGTTATTTATCACAGTATGATGTCCTTGTATGCAGTTTTGGTTTTGTGTCTAGTAATTTAGCCCATTGTTAAAATTTCATTTGCCCTGCCTTTATTCGGTGTCTTTTGTTCTCTTTCAGGTCGTACTCATAGATCAAACCAGGTGTCAGCTCCAGAATATATATTCCTCATTTCTGAACTTGCAGGCGAAAGACGTTTTGCCTCCATTGTTGCTAAGCGTCTGGAAAGTCTGGTAATTTCATTCATCTTACTAAATGCAGCATGTAAAAGCTTTAATTTTATTTATACAGATAATTCACGCACCATGTTAGACAAGCTGTCAAGAATCTTTATTACCACCTTATTTACACACTGTAGATAAAAGAAATATTCAGTAATAGTCTACAAGTGATTACGTGATACTCCAGCCAGAAATAAAAACAGAGCCACTGATGTTATCTGCAGAGTTTGGATGGCTTAATAAAAGTAACTCATCAGTTGTGGTGATTGGTTCCTCCAATAATCCTTTTTATTGTAATGTCCTACCATTTTCAGCTCACAGTATTAGTAATTCATACTGGCTATGTTTGACATTCATGTCCCCTTTTTTTAATTAACACTGCATTATATTAACATTAGTATATAACTTTTGAAATCTGGATTTATTCCATTGTAAATGTAAGATGCCCATGTATTACTTGAGACTTTTTAAGTGGCGCATTCTTTTTCTTTTCCCTGAACCCAAGTATTTTTTTCCTGACGTTGGTGTTCTTGCTAGATATAGTTCTTGCCTCTACAAATGACCAAGAATTTCAGTATAAATTTACTTTCCAGAAGAGTTCATGTGGAATGCTTATTGATTTTATTTCTTGATTATTCCCAATCTGGGAATTTTTGACTAATTGTAGTGGAATGGCTGAGATCTACTAACTCATTGCAGACCAGTCATCAGTCTTGGGCTCTCCTTTCATATAAATACTTCAGTACCACACCATGAAATCTTGCAACCACTCACCTCAAGATAGTCCTAGTTGTGGTCACAAAATTCAAAAACTGTTTTCCATCCTACATTTGTACTCTTCTGTCAAGTTGTAGAATTGCCAAAGTAGAAATGTGAAATTCCTACAAATTTGGTCAAACAGACATTGAAGGAGTTTCATTTTTAATAAGTTTATTTGGAAGCACTAGCATTCGGAGCACTGCTCCTTCACCGGTGCTTCAAAGGCTAGTGCTTCCGACTGAACCTGTTAGACTATAACTTGGTGTTGTGTGATTTTTAACTTTGTACATGCCAGTACAACACTGGCACCTCCAAATCATTTTAAATAAATAGTGTAACATGAAAATTTGTGTTAAAGCTTTCTAGGTGCTGTTTTAAAATTGGATATGTATTCTTGTCATAGGGTGCTTTGACTCATGGTGACCGAAGAGCAACAGAATCCAGAGACCTCAGCAAATACAACTTTGATAACAAGGTAACATTTCTCTGTTACAATTTACTTCCTTAACCAAGGCCTCAAATAACGAACAATCAAAAATGAAAGTACATATATTGTGTACTGTGAAAATGGTTCAGAGCAACATTTTTAAAAATTATTTTCTGAGTTGTAAGTGGAGTGTTAGAGCTATGGAGAGAGCCTGAATGGGCTGGGGCTGTTTTTCCCGGAACGTTGGAGGCTGAGGGGTGACCTTATAGAGGTTTATAAAGTCATGATGGGCATGGATAGGGTAAATAGATGAGATCTTTTCCCTGGGGTGGGGGAATCCAGAACGAGAGAGTATAGGTTTAGGATGAGAGTGGAAAGATTTAAAAGGAACCTAAGGGGCAACTCTTTTCACGTAGAGAGTGCTGCGTGTATGGAATGAGCTGCCAGAAGTAGTGATGGAGGCTGGTATAATTATTACATTTAAAAGCCATCTGTACATGAATAGGAAGGGTTTAGAGGGATACGGGCCAAATGCTGGAGAATGGAACTAGATTAGTTTAGGATATCTGGTCAGCATGGACGAGTTGGACCGAAGGGTTTGTTTCTTTGCTATATATCTTTACGACTATGTAAGCCTTGCTGGAAAGGGCAGTGTTTGTGGTGGTGAGCCACCTTCCTAATTGCTGCCATCTGTCTTGTGTAGGTACACCCACAATGCTGTCAGGAAGGCAGTAGTAGCGATTTTTTTCTCTTGTGTGCACAAAGTGCCACTTTCGCTATGTCTATTACATTAAAAATCGAGAACAAAATTTAGGGACGTCAGTCACTGGCCATTATTTTCTTTTAGATATATGTTTTCTGATGCTTAATCCTGAAAGAATTTCTCAAGCCTCTCTCCCTAACTGTAGAACATGGTAAACTAAGGAGTTTTCCATTTTCATTGAAGAGGCATAACACACATCCACCTCTTACAAGGCAAATAACAGCAGTGTAGGAGATTGCTTCTGCCAGGAGGTATTGTTCTGTTGGCTCAGTTGGAACCCATCTTGATATGCTGAATGACTCTGATTCTACATCCAAACATTGGTTTGTGCGCTGACAAAAAGGAATATTTTTATTTTAATTCTTTTTAAAAGATTGTAATCATATTTCATTATGAAAAGTGCAGCTGGGTTTAAGATTCCCTAGCAAATCTTTCTTTGCACTTTTATGCCTTCTATCCTCAGGGTAGACAGTAGTCAGAATTTCTAGCTTTTATAATTAGTAGTAATAGAGTCAGAAGTGCCCTTTACACAGTACTCCATACAAATAAGGTTGTTCATTACTGACTTCGCATACTGGTGAGCTTGCTGTTGGACAGCACCAGCAGGTATCTCACCCTGTTGATTGTAAGCTGTCGTGTAGCTTCCTTGTTTTCATCTGTGAAAGTAGCTGGTAACTATTTTGGCAAAGGACTGAGGTGAATAGATTGTGACGTAAGATATCCGAGGATATAAAGGAGGCTCAAATGTCAAAAATAAACTTTAAATCCTGAAATATTCATGTAAAATTGATAGGACTGTGTATCACAGAGCTATAAAATATAAGTCTGTAAATGGTCTGTTCACAGCAGTAATCTCCATTTTTATTTTTAGACTATTAGGGGATGTATTTACCAAAGCTTGAGAGAACATTTTTTGCACAAGCAGGGAAGACCAGAAATAGTCTTCATGTAGTGCTCTCATGCACCTTCTAGCGTTTAGATTGGAAACTGCGTTTTTTAAAACTCGTTCTTATTTTTAACTGATCATTGTGGTTTAAAACTGGAGGATATGAAGGAAGCGTTTAAGGAAATTTTAACAAAACTGAACAATGTACAGAATGAAGTAGCAATTTTGTTTTAGCTTATATTATTCAAATGCCAAAGGTAGTTAGCAATTTGTTGTATGATTTGCAATTTTAATTAAAATGCTTAACTAGTATTTGAGATCAGTTGATACTTGAATTTTATTTTAATTCTTCCTTTCTCACAGTATGGAACTAAAGCACTGGATAAGATAATTAAAACCATCTTGGGTCAAATTGAAAACAAAGTACAACCACCAAAAGATTACATTGGAGGTCCCAGTTGTTTTATAGAAGGTAAGTATTTAGGTAATAGAAAATGTCTTGTGTCTAATAACATGTTTAAAGTTAGTACTAAGTGTTTTTTTGCTCTTAATTGCATTATTTTGAAACATTCCTATTAGTATTTTGGTAATTTAAATTAACTGAACATCTGGAATAATTTCTGCATATAAAAGTGGAGAGAGATTATCTTTACTTGTCCATAGCAGCTGTGTTCTGTAGAATGTAATGACCAGTCGGAAAATCTAACAAGAAGCATCTGTATTGTAGACATGAGACAGGGACTGATGGCTGTTGGGATATTTTGCAAAGAAAATCGTTATGGATGTATCAATGTGGAAAAAGGTGAGAATTTAGTATTTGTTTAAACCAAATTATCAATTTGTATTAAGGATTTGTAATCAAAAATTCTTTTGACAGTCAATTCCCTATAACAGACAATGGCTACACTGAACAAATGAGATGAATATGACAGTGTTCAGCATCATTCAGTATGCCTCAGAAACTGAAGCAGCCCATGTTTAAATACAGCAAGATCTTGACAATATCCAGATTTGGGCTGAAAAGTGGTATATAGCATTCACACCACAGAAAATGGCAATCTCTAACAAAAGAGAACTGACCCATCATCCCATGACATTCAATGACATTACCATCATTGAATACCCCATTATTAACATTGTGAGGATTACCAATGACCCCAAAAACTGAACTGGACCAACCATATAACTACAGTGGCTCCAAGAGCAGGTCAAAGGCTAGGAATCCTATAAAAGTAACTCTCCTCCTATCTCCTCAGAACCTGTCGACCACCTGCAAAGTACAAATCAGGAAAGTGATGAAATATGGCCCCTTGCCTGGATGACTGCAGCTCCAGTGACACTTGGGAGGCTTGAAATCATCCATATCAAAACAACCTGCTGGTCCAGCCAGCAATCTCTGTATTCCTTGAATAAGTTAGCAATTCATTTTTTCACTTTATTGGAAGTATTCTTGGACATTTAACCACGTGGCATTCAATCACTGTTGACAACTGTTATTACTTTTATTGTGGCTGAGTCCTTTGACTTTCTATAAACCTATGAGAGCGTTTTTGGGTTACAAGAGTAAGCTTGGTATTAGGAAATTTTGAATGCACTCATAAATGGTCCGCTGTATTCTCTGACTCTGTCACATCCAAGAATGCAAACATGGTCCATTCTAGGAGCAATCAGCTTCTCAGGCAGCAACTGTAATCTAGAGTTGGGAATTTGACCATACATGGAGGCAATGATGTTTATCATATACTCAAATTATACACTAAATTGAAGAATGGCATGTTTCCTGTGTTTACTAACTATGCTGGAGTTTTTAATCTATCACAAATTGTTGATGCCATTAGCAACTTTCACAGTCAGTATGTCTCCACTTTTCCATCACCAGATGACATTCTACTGCAGTCTTTTGGTTACATTAAGTTTTAACTTTTGGTAAATTTCTGATGATTCATTTCCATGTTTGCCCATCACAATTCCATCTCTACT
This sequence comes from Chiloscyllium plagiosum, assembly GCF_037043375.1. NCBI lineage: Eukaryota > Metazoa > Chordata > Chondrichthyes > Orectolobiformes > Hemiscylliidae > Chiloscyllium > Chiloscyllium plagiosum. The sequence goes on from NW_028270166.1 coordinate 20,330,119, forward strand.
GTTGCACTTTTTCTCCCAGTTTGCCCACATCTGTATCCCAGAGATCAGACCTCAATTGTGAGAAGCTGCTGGAAATCCAGCAGAGGTGGCATTGCTGATGTGAGCTGCTTCATTTAAAGAGGCTTGCTTGTCAAAAAAAAGTAAGATAAAGCTAAAACAGAAGTGATTCAATATGAATTTTGTTTTCTTTTTCCTGTTTCAGACTGCAGCATCACAAAATTCCTGAATCGAATTCTTGGACTCGAGGTTCATAAACAAAATGCACTTTTTCAGTATTTTACAGACACATTTGATTATCTCATTGAGAAGGACAAAAAAGATGGAAAATATGACATGGGAATTCTAGGTATGGTCTAGTAGTTTGCAAAAACCCAAGGTTCTCCAATTTTTCCCCATACCTTTTGTCTCTACAGTACTCTGACATGTTTTTAAAAAAAAGTGCAGTCGATGTTTTTCTCACATTAATATTGCTCATGCAGAATTTGCTGCTGCTGATTTATATCCTAGTTTAGTGGCCAAAGAGATGGTATGAGAGTCACAAATGGTTAGAACCCACTAAATCAAAAATGGTTCACAGGCCTTATGGTTTTTTTTGAAATAAACAGGAAAGTTTATGTTCTAGTTGTGCAGTGGAGGAGATGGCATGTGAGCCATAGATGATTAAAACACACTAAAGCAAAAATGTTACAGACCTTCTGAGAGTTTTTTAAAATAAGCAAGAAAGTGAACCTTCTCAATATAAGCAATACATGCCAAATGGATAAAGAAAATAATTAACTGCAAATGAACAAAAGATAACTTCGATTATTAATAATTCTATCTCAAAGTTCACCTTGTATATTGTCAATATTTGTATTTGAAGGATTTCCCATTATTCAGGACAAAGGAAATAATACACTATTATACCAACGTAACATGTAATACATTATTCTGCAACTATAGCAGGAATACTTTTAAATTGAAGTTTTAGTGAATGGGTTTGTCGGAATGCCAGCAGGTACTGCATCTTCACCTGTTTACTGGTTGACTTTAGCTTACCTTTGTTTCAAGCATGCGTTAAAGTGATACAGGTCTTAAGCTGGTGACAGTACTAACCTGGAGTGGGAGAAGGAAGGTTGACATCCCTAAACCTATTATATAAGAGACAATGCTGCAGTATTTAGCATGTGTTTTCAGTTATAAGAAGATTTAGTTCTGAGGTAGGAAGACAAATTGCAAATGACAACCTCTCACATTCTCTATAACTGGGCCAGCCACCGATTTGGAATCCAGTGATTTTAAGTGTTCAGAGTGCATGCATGAGGCGTTGGTTGAATAAATAAGCCTAATGTTGGTGATTGAAACTGGACAAGTAGGCCGAATTTGATTCCTGAGTTCTGTCTAGTTGTGCTGGGTGATACATACTCTAGTCAGAAGGCCACTGGAAAAAATTGCAATTTTTGCTTCCATTTTTCTAGCACCAGGTTGGGCAGGCATGTTCCACTAAAGTGTCAGAGGCTGCTGCTGTTAGCCTGGAATCATCCCTTTCCTCTTGCTCACTTGCCAAGTGTCTGCCTGTAGGTCAACAGCTAAAGTTAGTCAGGCACCAACCAGTCAGCTGCATTGCAACAATGCAGTTGCCGTCTGTAGCTCACCAATTTAATTGATTTGGATTCTTATGCCAAATTTTAGTCAGTCTAAATCAGGTTGTGGCCAGACAAAGCAATCACATCACTGATTTTATCCACACTTCGAAGCTTTAAACCTGTGTCTCATCTTTGCCATTGTACTTCATGGAAGAATTGAAGTATTTACATAGGAAAGTTAGAGTTTAAAGTATTAGTTATAGAGTTGTACAGTGTGGAAACTGACCCTTTGGTCCAACTCGTCCATGCGGACCAGATATCCTAAATAAATCTAGTCCCATTTGCCAGCATTCGGCCCATAACCCTCTGAACCCTTTCTATTCATATACACATCCAGATGCCTTTTAAATGCTGTAATTGTACCAGCCTTCACCACTTCCTCTTGCAGCTCATTCCATACTCTCACCACCTCTGTGAAAACATTGCCCTTTAATTCCTTTTTAAATCTTTTCCCTCTCACCTTAAATCTCTGCCATTGCATTCTGGACTCCCTCACCTCGGGGAAAAGACCATATCTATTTTCCCTACCAATGCTGCTCATGATTTTATAAACCTCTATAAGGTCACCCCTCAGCCTCCGACGCTCCAGGGAGAACAGCCCCAGCCCTATAGCTCAACTCTGGTAACATCTTTGTAAATCTTTTCTGAACCTTTGCAAGTTTCACAACATCCTTCCTGTGGCAGGGAGACCCGAATTGCACAAGTATTCCAAAAGTGATCGAACCACTGTCCTGTACAGCTCCAACATGACCTCCTAACTCCTATGTTCAATGCACTGACTAATAAAGGAAAGCATACCAACTGTCGTCTTCACTATCCTGTCTACCTGGGATTCCTCTTTCAAGGAACTATGAACCTGCATTCGAGGTCTCTTTGTTGATTATTATTCCATTCTTAAATTTAATACAGTATATCGCATACAATTAATTTTATTGATTGTTTCTTTTCTGTTTCTTCAGATCTAGCTCCAGGAGTAGAAGAGATATACGAGGAAAGTCAGCAGATCTTCCTTACACCAGGACATCCACAGGATGGACAAGTCGTTCTTTATAATGTAAATTATTGTTGTGCAGCACTCTTTCTCTGTCTTTATTTCTGACACTATACCCCTACCTCCAAATTCATCGAAGTGAATTGCAGAAACAAAGCATCCTTTGGACGCTTTAACTTCTGAGTTAGATGTCATGATTATGTTTAAGTATGGAGCAGCATTTTGGGCCCAGTTAATTTTTAACTGCTTCATCAGTGATCTTTCTTTCATTATAAGTTTAGAAATGGAGCAGTTTGCTGATGCAGTCTTCAGTATTTGTAGTTCATCAGGAAACAAGCTTTTGCATGTAGAATATCCTGCCTGAATTGGTAAATGATGTTCACGTCACACAAGTGGTCAATCCATGATCATCTCTCAGGAAATGAACTGGACCAGCCACATAATTGCAAGAAAAGCTCAGTGTTGTGCACTGAGCTCACTTCCTGACTCCCAAATGTGTTTCTGCCATCCCGAAGGCACAAGTCATACACATGACGGAAAGATCCCCACTCACGTTGACAGACACAGCTCTCAACACTCAACAGTACTCAAGGGTGTCAAAACTGTTCACTTGATTGGTACCCATCTAATTGCTCCACCATTGACATGCTGTAACTGCATGTGTGTCGTTGCAGAAGCTTCTTGAGCAGCTACTTCTAAATTTGCAATCTCCACCAACCAGGAACAGTATTCTACATTACTGTTCAATGCATTGTAGAAACATTGAAAATTTCACCACCTGAGCTTGCTGTGCCATTCAGTGTGGTCATGCTGATCATCCAACTTGGTACCTCTTTCCTGCTTTCTTCCCATAACTTTTGATCCCTTTAACCCTCAGAACCATATCTACTTCAATATTTTGATCTCAACTACTTTCTGTGACAGATAATTTAATAGGTTCAACACTATGTGGGTGAAGAAATTTCTCCTCATCTTAATCCTAAATGGCCTACCTGTATCATTAAACTGTGATGCCTTGTTCTAAACTCCCCAGCCACTGACAGCATCCTTCCTGTGTTTACCATCAGAAGTTAACTTTTTTGGCTTTTCATCCCATTTCTTCAATTCTTCCTCTAAATTTCTTTATTTTATTGATCTATCTTTTTGCCTTAAAGAAACCTTTAGATTAAACAATCTATTGTCTTGTATCTTTGATATGCCTTTCTCTTCCTCCATGTCCAACTCCTGATAACTACATGGTCTTTGTGACAAGAAAGGGAGGAGAGAGAGAGCGTAAGAGTGAAGCATGGTGAGAGCAGCAAAGAGAAGAGGGGAAGTTCTGTGCTGTTTCAAGTTATCAGCTGGGGATCCTTGGATGGGCTGTAGGTTTTACAGCCTAAACAATTGGATGTTGAAGAAAGAATAAATTACATCGCAAGCAATGGGGGAAGCAACTCTACAATATTTTGCTATTTTTGGTAACCCAAGTCCGTCTTTTTAAGTCATCATGCGTGCACAAAAGGAGCAGGGTATTTAAACAAATTGTCTGTGCATTGAGGAAAAAAATTAGATGCTACATTGCTAGAAGAAATGTAGAAGGTTTACAGGGAAGACTTGCCATTCCTAGTTCTCTTTCAATTTATACACCAATTTGACTTGGACATATGTTACTAATTCAAAATTTTATAACTTTCGCTTTTTTGAATTGACAAGAAGGTGAGATCTTAATTGTGTCTCTTTCATTTTAGATATTGACGAATCTGTTGAATAGCTACAGCAACTCTTTCTTTAGTTTCAGACTTACAGAACCTGTGGTATTTTACATTTGTAGCAACCAATATAACATAAATTTTCATAGTTCCCGGCTAACCTACATAATAGGAACAAGGAATTGTGTTTCTGGAAAGACCATCTAATCAATCTTGATAGAAGATTGCCTTGCATTGATTGTAGACCATACTGCTATTAGTTTGAAAGCAGTCTGCAACTAAATACTGAAATAGGATATGTGATGTTGGATGGTAGTAAAGGAAATAAAGAATATAAATATTGGTAATTAATTGTCAATTTGTTTTGTCTTCTGTAGATAAGTGTGGACAGAGGCATGCCCTGGGAAGAGGCTTATCAGAAGTCACTCACTTTAACGGGACCTAATGATGGTTTCTACCTTTCGCACCGGGTTAGTATCAATGTTTTGTTATTTGTTACTTGCTTGCCATGTAATTGTGATGAATAATTTCAGAAATGAATTATTGGAGTTGAATTGTAGTTTCTTCTGTGATGCAAATGGTGTAAATGGAGTACAGTAAATAAAGTTTAACCTGAATACTTTATATTCTGAATACTTGCCAGTTCAACAAATACATTTGCAGTAAAATATGATTTAAATCTCAATTTGTCTGCACCATGGACAACTTCTAGTCTGGACTTATTCTTTGTTAGGTCACTTCAGTAGCATCAGTTGCAAGAATTACTCCAGTAATAGGGGGTGGGTGACTTCACATCCATCATGAACAGCACTGATGCCACTGATCCAAGGGAACCATTCTTTAGATTTTCAAGATTGCAACTTACTTGATGTTTTCTTGAGGTTAGAGTGCTCAATGGTGCTTTCCAGGCTGGTTTAATTACAGATCCTTTTACTGTTTGCAATGAAGTTATTCTGGGAAACTATTGATATCACGAGAGCAGGCTAGCTGAGGGAGAGATCCTCCTCTGAGCTGTTCGTGGAAAAAGGAACTTTCCAGAGTTTTGGTGGGAGCAATATTTATTTTTATGAAAAGCTAAGCACAAATAATTTCTTTAAACTTCTATAATTTTTCCAACAGTAAAAAGAGTTAAAGTTAGTCGAAACATCATATTTAGAATTCACACAACACTACGATAGGGGCAGAAAATGCAAGTCTTCAAAGTTTTCACTTTGACCATACGATGGCTGATTTTCATTATCAAGCAATGTGTGGCAGCATTCAGAGCATGCATACTTCCTGCATTTAATCGCAGCAAAGGGTCTGAGCCATTTGGAGGCCTGGACCTGACTGTCATGGCACAAAATAATAAAGGAAAAACATGTAACTTACTGCAAGTCTTTGATTGTGATAGGGCAGAACATTGTTAGATTGTCACATTGGTCCAGCCAACTTTTGATGCTTGATGGGTAGGGGTGAGCATAGGTGTACGAGGTACCTTTGTTGAGCCGGAAGTGGCCTGGATATGTTTAATTTTGGACACAAGCAAGTCAGTACAGCTCCCTTAGGCACCGCTGAAAGAAATCATCTGGGCTACTTTGCAAGCAGCCTCTAACTGTTTAAGGACTGTGTGCTTGACATGAAGCAATGAAGCATGCACGATATGCACTTCACCCATTCATACTTCATTATCCATTACTTTTGTACATCATAGGAACCTAAATTTGTATAATTTAATGAGGTAACTGCCTACCGTTGTAAAGGCACTGGACAAAATAGTTTGGGCAGAATCTGAGCAAGACAGTTTGGCCTTCTGCGGTACTCTGAATATAGAGCCACTAACTTACCAGAGTTTCAATTGGCCTATTGTGTAATGAGAGGAAATGTATAATATTAACAAATAACCTTTAACTGATGGTAGTGCTATTTCACTTTATCAGTGAATAATAACATAAAATTTGAATATTTGTCTGAGAATTTGAAGTTTTTTTTATTTGTGTGGAAAAGCAAATGATTTTACTAAGATTGTAGAGTTATTTTTGCTTCACAATGAGATTATGGTGTTTTTATGCCAAAGTGCTCTCCAATCCTACATGTTTTTCACTGGTTCTTAAGCTGATATCTTGTATCTTCAGACATTTCTAATGCATTTTTTTCTCTTACAGCTTAGAGGAAATGAGCCTTTTGCACTTTTGGCTGAGCAAATCACTGTGAAGCATTATGTGTTGTATAAACCAAATATTGGCAAACAAATACAACCAGAAAGTTTTGATAACTTAAGGAAGAAATACAAAAGAGTGAGTATTGGTCTTTTGTTTTAGTTATATGCAAAATTCAGTCAATGAGAAGTTGCCTCACTCTTTAGTAAGTTGAGTTGCTGTCATTAGATTGCGTGAGCTCGGACATGTGAACATCAAGTGTTTTTTTTAATACTGTTTATTCTAATGTGTTTTTTTCACTGGAGCATTGGGAGCTGAAGGCTGACCTTATAGAGATTTATAAAATCATGAGAGGCATAGATAAGGTGAATAGCAAAGGTCTTTTCCCTTAAGTTGGGAAGTTCAAACCTAGAGAGCATAGGTTTAAGGTGAGCGGAGAAAGATGTAAAAGGGAGCGGAAGAGTATCTTTTTCACACAGCAGGTGGTTCATGTGTGCAGTGAACTGCCAGAGGAAGTGGTACAGTCACAATGTTTAAAAAACAGGGCTATAGATCAAACGCAGGCAATTGGGACGAGTTTAGTTTGGAAAACTTGGTCGGCATGGACAATTTAGACTAAAAGGTCTGTTTCCATGCTCTATGGCTCCCATTATCCCAGATAGAAATGTGTATTTATACAGTGCCTTTCAGGAGTATTGAATGACACAATGCATCTTTACAGCCAATGTGACTACACTCCAAAAGGTGTTTTTGAGATGGCATCCAGTACGCATCCAGCAAACTCCCTCAAACAGCAATATGATCCTGACCAGATAATCTGTTTTTGTCGTGTTCATTGAGGGATAACTCCTCAGTTCCTATTCAGAATGGTGCTGTAAAGTCTTTTATAATGATTCAAGCAGACAGATGTGGCCTTGGTTTAATGTCTCATCCAAAAGACAGCACCTCCAACAGTGCAGTGTTCACTCAGATTTACACTGAGTGTTAACTTCGATTCTCCCTTATTGTAAAGGGATTGAGTTTAAAAGCAGAGAGATTATGTTGCAGCTGTGCATGGTGCTGGTGAGGCCACACCTGGAGTGCCGCACGCAGTTTTGGTCTCCTTATTTGAGTAAGATGTACTGGTACTAGAGGGGGTGCAGAGGAGGTTGGTTACATTGATTCTGGAGTTGAGAGGGTTAGTTTATGAGGTGAGACTGAGTAGTCTGGGATTATATTCATTAGAATTTAGAAAAATAGAAACAAAATTATGAAAGGAATAGACAAGATAAAGTAGAGAGGATGTTTCCACTGGCAGGTGAAATTAGGACAAGATGGCATAGTCTCAAGGTTAGAGGGACTAGATTTAGGACTGAATTGAGAAGGAACTTCTTCACCCAGAGGGTTTCGAATTTATTGAATTTCCTCCCAGTGAAGTAATTGACACTACATCAGTAAACATTTTTAAAACTAAGATAGATTTTTTTTTTGAACAATAAAGGAATTAAGGGATATGATAAGAGCACAGGTGAGTGGAACTGAGTCCACGAAAAGATCAGCCATGATGTTGTTGAATGGTGGAGCAGGCTCGAAGGGCCAGGTGGCCTACTCCTACTCCTGGTTCTTATGTAGTTCTTATTTTCTACTCAACAGCTGAAGTGGGACTTGGATCTAGAATCTTGTGACTGAGAGGTAGCAATGCTACCAACTGAGCCATAGCTAGCACCATGAATACAGTAAATATTCAAAAAGCATTCAGCTGTATGGATTACGGATCTGTAAAATTTAAAGTACAGACAGTATGTCCAGGGAAGAACATTTTTAAGTGAAGTTTGTAAAAGAAAATGTCAGTTGTCTTCAAGGCAAACATATCAAGAACAAGAGATATGTTTATATTTTTGCAGTAGTTTGATACAAATTATGTCATTGCATCCAAGTGTTTGACCAACATAGACAACCAAACTAATTTCAATATCTTTAATCATGGTAAAATAAGTAAGTGGCATTTGATCAGCTGTTTTCTCTGCTATGTAACAATTCTCTCAGAGACAGATAAGCAATATTTGGACCAAAGCAACCAACTTTTCATACTAATTCCCCAACAAATCTTTGTTCTTGGAATGTAAATGCAAAAACTCAAGCTATTCTGTCAAAACAATTAAAATTGTGAAGATAACTAAAGTAATGTGAGTTAGTAAATAATATATAATCTCTTGTCGCCAGATGTGTCTCCCATTTGAAGTAATGGTTCTGTACAAATACCTGTTGCAACAATAAAGTTGTGAATATTTATCCCTGATTTCTGCCCATGACAAAATCCCCTTCACACCTTTACTCACCTAAACTATCAGGAAAATGTACTTAACAAATGCAAAAAACTATTACCTTATACTACAGGGGAAATATAAAATTTAAAGTCTCTGATCAGTGCAACTTTGACACGCTTCCCAATGTGCAGTTACATTGTGGCTGTGAGGAATGCAAACAGAAGGAAGTCATAGAAAATTTGGAAAATTTAAAGACTTGCAAATACTGCTATCTAAACATTGTAAAATAAAACTGCATTTGGCACTAGAAATAAAGCAGTTGTCAACTTGCAGTAACCGAAGCTAATGATTAGGAACATGTTTTTGAAGGAGGAATAGAGTAACAGACCTTTAACCCTGAGACTGTCACAGGTAAATTTGTTGTTGGCTTGCATTTGGGTTGCTTCATCGTCAGCAAGATAACTCGCCACCTTGTCTTTCCAGTCACTGTTAAATGTTAGTACTGATATTCTGAAAATCTTATTTAATATTGTTAATATTTGAACATCTTAGTTATGTTCTACACAAATTTAAATCACCATTTTACTTTTCACAAAAATGATTTAATTCTGAAGCAATTTAATGTCATGAGGTTTGAGTGGGTATCATAGGATGTTAAAGATTATCCTTGCTAAGAGTACTTTAAATATATTTTAAAAGAATCAACAATCAATTTTATACATTTAATTAAATGCTCGTAGTTAACTCTCGTGTGGATTATAAAAAATAACTAAACTTTCTCTACTAGCACTACTTTTTATTTGAATTTTTGACTTTCCAATTGTAATTGTTTTGTATTAATTATTGACACGTTTTCAATTCTACAAAACAAACTAAAGAAAGAGAAAAATAGTCGTTTAGCTTTATTTTAAGCAGTTGTGCAATTTTAATTTAAAACTTTATTATTGCTTATTTTCTTTATGTATTTTAGGTTGAACCAGAAGAAGCCAAAGAAATTTGGCAAAACCTGTATAGTTTCTCATTCAGAAAATGCAGTCACGCAGCTTGGTAAGGCTTTGCTAGTTCAAATGAAATGGTTCATAATTAGTCCTTCAAAAGTTAACTTAGTGTAGAGAAGTTACTTTAATAAGGTAATTAATATCGTAGTTCAGATGACAAATCCGTTTTTATTGCTTCTCAGATCTTTTTGCAACTCTTTGACATATGTTTGTTTCAAACAACCATTAAAGCTTTCCAAAACTCTTTCAATTGTATTGTGTGATGTAATTTGATATTTCCTATATACTGAAGGTGCGTATTTATTGTACACATTCAGCTTTGAAGGATAATAAAAACTAGAGTCGTGAATATCTATTTTGAGTGAGCACTATTTTCATGTTTGCAAAAAGCACATAAACTAGGATTAAATTACCACAATGTGAAAAGAGTCTTATCATTTTTATATTCTCTTTAATTTCTATTATTTACATATTTATTTTCATATTTACCATTTTGTAAACTTAAAGTATTTTTGATCATTGTATAAGTTTTTTTTATTTGATCATGGATTTACAGATTTCAAAATTATCAGCATAGCAACCAAATCAAAAAAAAAATTCAATCTTGATGATCCTGGGTGCTGTTCTATCCACCCACACCAATTTCTTTCTGTTGGCTGATATTTAATCTGGGTGTGATTCGCTCAGCACAAATTCTGTTATATAGTGTGGGTGCCTACATCATTGCATTCTGCATGATGGATCTGGTTAAACATGAAAGATTACACATTACTATGTTCAGTATTAGAGTCTATTTGCTTAACTGATGTACAACTGATCTTTGCCCTTATTTTTTAACCAAACTATTAATAATTTTATCTGTTAAATTGGTGCACATAGGAATGTTATGATTTCTGAATCAAGTCAATCATTATATCTTGGTACAATTGGTATATAATTATTGTGGCACTTTATGATCGTCTTCTCCCTCATTCCTACTACACATGATAGGACATTATTATTGTATGCCAATTCAAAACAGATCATGGGAAGTGTTATGCATGCTAAAATAACACATGTTTGGTCATTGACAGGAATGGGAAGTGTAAAATAGTGCAACAAGGGAAGGAGTGTGTCCAAGGAATGCGGTTGCGCCATTACTACATGTTGTGCGGGGCTCTTCTAAGGGTTTGGAACAAAGTTGGAAACATTATGTCTGATGTTACAAGTTCTAGTCACTTGCAAATTGTGCGTCTAAAAACCAAGGACCAGAGAAAGCAAGTTGGTAAGTAAATGTTTAATTTTCAGGGATTGAATTTGAGATATTCTGCAAATAAATTTGATTATCGAGTTTTGAGAAGATTTGTAGCTTAGGTTGAGGTGCTGGATGTAGGTTTGCTCGCTGAGCTGAAAAGTTTGTTTTCAGACGTTTCATCACCATACTAGGTAACATCATTGAGCCTCCGGATGACGCGCTGGTGGCATGGCCGACTTTCTATTTGTGTTTAGGTTTCTTTGGGTTGATGATGTTATTTCCGTGGTGACGTCATTTCCTGTTCTTTTTCTCAGCGGGTGGTAAATGGGATCCAAATCAATGTCTATCAACAAATACATTGACTTGGATTCCATTTACCTCCCTCTGAGAAAAGGAACAGGAAATTATATCCCCACAGAAAATGACATCATTAACGCAAGGAAACCTAAACATAAATTGAAAGCAGGCCATGCCAACAGTGCTTCATCCAGAGGCTCACTGATGATGTTACATAGTATGGTGACGAAATGTCTGAAAACAAACCTTCCAGCTCAGTGAGCAAACCTACATCCAAATTTGTTTATATACCAACTTGTCCCTTGGTGGAGTAATTGGTGGGACGTTTGCTTATTTTTGTACAAACTTGCACTGATTCATCCCCTAACAAACAGTATTCCCAGTACTTGTGCATGTTTTGAGTGCACTAGAGTCTCAAATCTGGCAGAATACTTTGGTTCAAATTCACTTGTATTTTCATAGAATTCATAGAATCCCTTCTCTGTGGAGACAGGCTCTTCAGCCCAACAAGTCCACACTGACCCTCCGAAGAGTAACCGACCCAGACCCATTCCCCCATCCTATTATCCTATATTTACCCCTGACTAATGCACCTAACCCTGAACACTATGGGCAATTTAACATGGTCAATTCACCTAACCTGCACATCTTTGGATTGTGGGAGGAAACCGGAGCACCCGGAGGAAACCCACGCAGGCACGGGGAGAATGTCTATGCGTGGAGTTTGAACAGTCACCCAAGGCTGGAATTGAATCTGGGTCCCTGGTGCTGTGAGGCAGCAGTGCTAACCAGTCTCCAAATATAATCTGTCAAACACTCTTGCTAATTCATTAATCAACAAAGCTAATAGAAGAATTTCATTGTAGTTACTGAATTCACCCATTCACAAATATTTGTACTATAAATAGAACAAAAGAACATTACAGCACAAGAACAGGCCCTTTGGCCCTCCAAGCCTGCACTGATCCAGATCCTCTATCTAAATCTGCTGTCTATTTTCTAAGGACCTGTATCCCTCTGCTCCCTGCCAATTCATGTATCTGTCTGGATACATCTTAAATGACACTATTGTTCCCACCCCTACCACCTCTGCTGGCAACGCTTTCCAGGCACCCACCACCCTCTGCATAAAGAACTTTCCACCGATATCTACCCTAAACTTTTCCCCTCTCACTTTGAACTCGTGACCCCTAGTAATTGAGTCCTGCACTCTGGGGGAAAAGTTTCTTGCTATTCACCCTGTCTGCACCCCTCGTGATTTTGTAGGCCTCAATCAAGTCTGCCCTCAATCACCTCCTTTCCAATGAAAATAATCTTAATCTACTCAACCTCTCTTCATCCTGGTGAACCTCCTCTGCACCCTCTCCAAAACATCTATAACCTTTTGGTAACGTGGTGACCAGAACTGTATGCAGTATTCCAAATGTGGCCAAACTAAAGTCTTATACAACTGTAACATGACCTGCCAACTCTTGTACTCATTACCCCATCCGATGAAGGAAGGCATGCCGTATGCTGCCTTGACCACTCTACTGTCCTGCATTGCCACCTTCAGAGAACAATGGACCTGAACACCCAGATATCTCTGTACATCAATTTTCCCCAGCACCTTTCCATTTACTGTATAGTTCACTCTGGAATTACATGTTGCAAAATGCATCACCTCACATTTGTCCGGATTGAACTCCATCTGCCATTTCTCTGCCCAACTCTCTAATCTATCTATATTCTGCTGTATTCTCTGACAGTCCCCTTCACTATCTGCTACTCCACCAATCTAAGTGTTATTTACAAACTTGCTAATGAGGCAACCTATACCTTCCTCCAAATCATTTATGTGTATCACAAACAGTGGTCCCAGCATGGCTCTCTGGGACACCACTGGTCACAGGTCTCCATTTTGAGAAGCTCCCTTCCACTACTACTCTCTGTCTCCTGTTGCCCAACCAGTTCTCTGTCCATCTAGCTAGAACACCCTGGACCCCATGCAACTTCACCTTCTTCATCAGCCTACCATGGGGAACCTTATCAAATGCCTTACTCAAGTCCATATATATGACATCTACATCCCTTCCCTCATCAATCAACTTTGTCACCTCTTCAAAGAAATACAAGAAAGAGAATACTATGTTTGAGGCATAGCCTCTGAAGATCGTGGCATTATTTTCCAAGTGCATGCTGAGAATGGAATGTTTGGAGAAGAGTTAGTTTCCCTCTGGACAAAGGACTCCACCACATGCTCGTAAACTTTAACTGGTACTCCTTGTCTAGAGAATCAGAGGCAGGTGTTATATCTGAACATATCCCAGTGTTTTGCATTCCTATATCATAGAATTTCTGAGCATTCGTGAGAACACAAAATTCATTAATTTGTGATCCAGACTCCCAGTGGCTCATGACTTTTTTTGTTCTTGGGTTGTGCATGATATTTATTGCTCAGTCATAATTCTCCTGACAAGGTCTGTTTGGCCCCTTTTGAGGGTCTGAGAACAAGACTGAAGCTACTTCTATAAGAATATAAAAAATAGGCAAAATGGCTCACTACTACCCCTATCAAGCCTACCCTGCCGCTCTATGCTACTTACGTTGCATACAGAAAACCATCCAAACCCCTTTGTGCTGCACCTTTCTGGAGAATCTCTCCATTCAAACAATGTTCTGTCTTTTGATTCTTCCAATGAAAGTGCAAGACTTCTCACTTTCTCACTCTACTGACCTGATTTTTGTCCAGTTTCTCAATCTATTTAAATCCCCTTGCAGATTCTTTATCCTGTCACTGCAAAATATGCCCCCGCCCCCCCCTCTATTTTTGGATTGTCAGCACATTTGAATAGATTACACTCTGCACTCTCTTTCCAAATCATTAATGTAGACAGTAATTGAGGCCCTTGGACTGAACCTTGTGGCATCTTTCCAAAGGACCCATTAATCCTGACGCTGTCTTCTATATGTTAACCAGTTCTCAATTCATCCTATGACGCTTCTCCCCTTGCCATTAGTTTCTACATTGTGCACTAACCCTTCTCTGTGGCATCTTATTGAATGCCTCCTGGAAATTCAAATGTGCTACATATTCCAGTTCTCTTTTTCTCAACTTTGCTTGTGAAATCCTCAGAATGTTTGCAAATAGGTTAGATGTGAATTCTCATTCACAGAATCATGTTAACTGTGTTTAATTGCATTAGGCTTTTCTAAATACCCTGCCATTTCTTCCATTCGTCCTACAGTTACTTTCCCTGAAGGATCACAGTAAACCAAATGATGTTGAGGCAGCTTTTGTGGTCATTTGTTTGATACCAGTTCACTAAATAAACAGATATAAACATATGATCTGTAGGTTATTGTTCCAGTACCATTACCAGTCACCTATCAATCCAGTAGCAAAGTTTCACTTTCAATCCAGCCACAGAATTGTTAGGGGAAGCTCTCTAAACAGACGATGGAGACCCCAGTGAGCCTGTTTATAGTTTCTAGTCCACAAACCTAAATGCTTTAAGTCATCAAGCAACCATATAATACAATTAACTGCATCAAGTCATGCAAGATATACTGCAGTGCTTACTGTGATTGGGCAGTTGCTATCAATTATAAAACTATTTTCTGGCAGAGTTGAGTTCAGCAATAATTGTTCACTAAGCTAAGCAAACATGCATTCTCCTGTTTTCTGCAGGTATAAAGATTCCTGAAGCCTGTGTTTATGCTGTTGTTAATGAGCTGAAGAAAATGGACATGGCAGTAAAGAAGAAGCAGGAGGAGAGTCGGCAGCTGCTGGCAAACCAAGTACTACAAATATGTCAAAGTGAAGCACAGAGTAGTTTATCTGTAGAACAAGCATTCACTAACAACACTCAGATTTTAACAGATACTTTCGACCCTGTTCAAGTTTTACAAGAGCTGTTAGGACATGATTATGATGCGTTTGGAGAGCAGGAGCAAATGCTAAATCAAGATCGGCAAAGTGTTATTCAGTATGGCCAACCATCGCACCTCTGGGAAGCTGGCTGAATAGCAGGAGACTAGAATACTGCTCTAATAAAGTGCCTGACTCCAGTCAAAATCCTTCTCATGCAGGCTGAAAATTGACAAGTCATAGATTCACCCCTTCAGTGACACTGCCTGCATTTAAAGATCCAACTGAGACAAGGCTGCTTTTTTTGACAATTTTCTTGAAGGTTAGGAACTTTGAAGATGAATTTCTTCAACCTTTGAATCTTTGATATGGCGTTATCAGAAGCTGACATGGTTCTTTCCTTCTCGCATTGTATTTTTGGTACTGTTGTAATCAATCAAGCACTTGCTCATTTACACCTGGATATTGGATGAGACCTCTGGATTTGCACAATCAAAAACCTACGAGAAGGGCGAATTGTATAAAATAACAGATAATAAGGTTCAATGGTTGGAAAATAAAGTTCACCCCAACCTAATGAAACAGAAAACCAGCTTTCCCAACATCTGCCATTTCATTTGGGAACCTGCTCAAAAAGCTGTATTTCCAAGATAGAGTATAATTTTCTCTGCTGTCGAGCAACTGCTGTTCTTTTATCTAAAACGTTTTTTTGGGGGGCTTAAATAAGCACTTAACAGCAGTGTGATTACAGTGCAGTAAACTGTTCATGTACAATTAATATGCTTTAACAAAGTGCAACATTGTAATGTACAAGTATATAAATATATAAACTCTGCCATCTTTTAAAAAGATTGTAACAGTTTTATACCACACATGGTCTGGTAACTGTGGTGATATGTTTCTTATTGCCACACTTGTAGTATCATAAAGATGTAAATTTATTTCTAAATTATATATTTTAAGCATGTGGTATAAATATATGTTGTGGAAAGCAGCAAGACATGATGTATGCATCCACAGAGTTACAAACTTTCTGACTTAAGGATGTTAGTCATGTCTTTAACTATATTGGAACAACTATGCAATAGCTTATAAGAGTGTAGTTACAGAAATTGCTGGTTAAAGTATTGTTATATGCTTATATATGTCCCCCTTGAAATATTTACTTTAACCTGGAATCGTCACTCTTGTATAGAGCCACTCCAGATGATTGAGAAAGTTTACAGCCCTTGATTTTAATTGAAGTTAAAGCAAATTAAGTCAGATTGTTCTGTCTGAATCTTGTAAGG
This sequence comes from Chiloscyllium plagiosum, assembly GCF_037043375.1. Lineage (NCBI taxonomy): Eukaryota > Metazoa > Chordata > Chondrichthyes > Orectolobiformes > Hemiscylliidae > Chiloscyllium > Chiloscyllium plagiosum. The sequence continues at coordinate 20,346,475 of NW_028270166.1, forward strand.
AACCATGTTGGAAAATTGAAAGTCAGTTGGAGACAGAAGAGTAACTTGGTTGTGTGTTCAAAACATAACTGATTTGACAAGAATGTGAATTCTGGCAGAAAAACCGTCTTAATTTGCTTTACTTCATTTTAAAAAAAAAGAAATAAAGTCATATTTTGTCATTTTATTTATTTTTATCCTTTTTAAATGTTGTTTTTATGGCTTTTTCTCCCTCTCTCCATTCATGTCTACCCTGCAGGTTACACTGCACTAATCTCCTCTTACTAATCACTGTTCCTTCAGAAAAATGCAGCAGAAATCTTTCTGTTCTTCAGTCATTCAGTAATTCACTAGCAATACCGTTGTAGAGCAAAGGAGCTGCAATGGTTGGAAAAATATGCAACTTTTTAAAGTAAATGACTCCATGCTGGAAGTTTCTTGTAAAGTGAAATCTGTTGCTCAGAATATTGTCAGTATTGGTACTGTAAACCTACTGATTCATTTGGAGTGACCTAAAGATTACTTTATGAAAGCCTGGTTCCTTGCTTATAGGTAAAAAGTTCCTTTCATTGTCCTGCCATTCAAAACTGGGAGTAATCATTGGGGACAAGAAGCAGTTCAGTTCTTTCGTAACCCTTGCATTGGTTTCTCACACCCTTGCATTACTTAACTCAGGTACAGGAAAGTTATCTCGATCCAGTGGATATACATACTGAAACATGGCAGAATCAGAATGGTGATATTTAAGAAGTCATTTTTTTATAGATTGAAATTAGGATCTGACATAATTGCTATCATAAGATTTGCCTAAAATCTGCATCACAATTTTTTAGTTAAACTGACATGCATGTACTCTATAAATCACTTTATTCAAGGCTGATGCTCAGCTTGTGAATTTTGTGAGATTCACTAATTTCTTTTTAAGCAGGTAAGGGTTACAATACCCAAGATAACTAATCCAGTGCCTAAACATAGTTTGATATATCCATTCCTGCTGATGACTCCAGAGTTCTGGTGGATATAAATTCAAGCAAATAGAAGCTCAATAAAATAAAAGTAATAGTTCACAGTTATAACTGACCTATTGCACCTTTGGACCAAGGATGGTTTGGAACAATACAAAGAGCAAAATAGTGGCCTTTAACTGTCAACCAGTTTAGGCGAATTGACAAACATGACAGCTTGATTTAGTGTGAGAGGAATGCGTAATAGCCACTATTTAATATTGTGAATAAATGATTAACACATTCAAACCAAACATTATGGTATTCATATTAATGCTGCTATTGCTTGATAGAGAAGCTCTTTGAATGGAGCAGTGAGTTCTGGGAATTAGACAGGTAGGTTAGAAGTAAAGAACCAAACACACTCAGCCTTTAATTGATGGAAAATTGTTGAAGTCATAATAGTTGATATCTAATGGATTAAAAGAAAGCATATCTTGATCACTTCCTCTTCCTGAATGTAATGGATTGTAAGATCGTTGTCAGAATCCTTTTTGCTTCAGTTCATTTTGAAGCTTGGCTCCAGCATTATTTGTTCTCCGTAATCACAAGCCCAGTTGTATTTGTTTGCTTGATATACAGAAAGGAACAATTAACATAGTTGTGTGCAAGTAACAGGGAACAATGAGAAGATGGTGAAATAGGGAAGATGTATGTAATTTTTGCTAATGAAAAGCACCCAACTACAAATGTTCTATCGGCTTAATGTAAGTTTAAACAAATTTAATTCAGGGACTGCTGTAAAACTTAAAAATTTGTATTAATCTGTCATTCAAAATTTTGAATGCACTGTAATATTAGAAACCAGATATTATTTGCTTCGGTGCCCGTACATTACTATTTTCACCAAGTATTCTAACAAGGATAGAACACAAATACCAAAGTATTCACCATCTTAAGTTGCCTGCTTATGAAATCTCTTTGCCTCAGGAACCAATCCAATGGCCCTTTTCTACTTTTTATATCAGGGTTGTCTACGTGAATTAAATGATTCATGTTGCTTTTGTTCATTAAACAGTACATTTTGACTTTTTTACATAAATTATTTTGTTAACCGATAAGGTTCTATTGATTGTAGCTATTGTATATGCTGTGGGTATCTGTAAACAATGCAAGCACTTTTGCCTACTTACAATTTACTGGGTTGTCTCTGTTTTCTATTTGTATTTATAAATGTAGGAAATGAAGTGGTATATATGTAAAAAAAAATTATCAAAATGTGCCTTAAACTAATTATTCTTAATTTTCTACTTTCAGAGGAGGAAAATAGTAGCATGCTTTCATTTTTATGATAAATAAAAAAAATCCTGCAATTATCTTTTTTTACAACTTGCAGTTCACTGTCTCTGAATGTGTCCTTGTTGTTTAGCAATAATTTCTTGTAATATAGTAAGCGAATGTCTACCAATACTAAACTGAACAGTTTGCTTTCATGGTAAATTGCCAAATCCCAAAAGACAGTTGCACTACATGTCTATGTATGCATAATGAAACATCCTCATTTTACAAAGTTTTATGGTATTATTCTGTAGCATACAATAATAAAGTTTCTGTAAAGAAATTTTATGTCACTGATTGCCTCAGTTAAATATAATTTGTTTTGGTTGCATCAGTAAATGGATGCATATCGACAGTTCTTATACCTGTATCTTATTACCCTGTACAAATGTTCTTTTGCCTTTTCCTTTGTTCAAGTCTTAAACCCATAAAGGAATGTGATTTTCCACTGAGGTAGCAACAATAATGACAAGTGTAATGAACACAACAAATGTTGGAGATCAGAGTGGGTCAGACAGCATCCATAGAGAGAGAGAGAGAGCAAGCTATTGTTTCGAGTCTAGATGACTTTCCATCAGAGCTCTTCCCATTTTCACTTAACTTTTGCCTATGGAGCTTTTCAACCCTTTAGAAACCTGACACCAATAAACCAAAGTCTCCCTAGTTATGGTTACCTCTGCCAATACCTTCTTAATGATCCTTGCCATCACTTTCTCTGTAATGTCTGCAACTGCAGTGAGAGACACCATGGAGACTAAGGCACAAAATATCCCTGATCCATTGCTCTACCGAGCTGGAGAATGGCAACAAACCTGCTTCAGCTCTATGGCCGATGTTAGCATACAACTCCAGCAGTAGCTTTTGTATTAGAACACTACTTTTATGCAGAAGGAATGCAAATAGCTTATGGCAGATGGTCACAGTACATACCACTTCAGAATGGAATGCAAAGCAGGATCATGTGATTATAAAATTTAAAAAGACAATCTGAAAGATGAGGTACATATTATTGTTATGGCATGGTGTTGTATCAACATAAAGGTTGGTCTAAAAGCCTGTAGTTTACATAGCAAATAACATGCCTGAAGAGCATTGTGATGTGTCAAAAGGAAAGTGGAGGCATGTATAGTGGAGTGAGGGTGGGCTTCCATCAGCCAGTCCAAGGTCTTCGTCTATTTCTAGTCTAGGGAGTTGGCCACAGTCCATCTACTAGAAGTCTGGGAATCTGCTCCATTCTAGTATTGATTGGGCTGTGGTTAGTCATGCAGGGCAACCTGCAACTTCATTCCAGGGTATGTTGTGGTTATTCAGGGCAATTTTGCACAATGTTTCTGGGATATAGGCCATGGTTAGTTTGGGGTAGACCATTCATAAACCAGTGGGTTTTTTAGAGTCCATCCATGGTTTCATTGAGGCAGCTCAAGTCTGGTGATTGGCTGGCTCATATTCACCACGCAAGAGACAAATTTCCTTTTTTATAAATTGAACTGCTTTAATGAAAGTGCTAAGAGTTTTGCAACTTAAACTCTCCACTGATGTATATTGTTGAGCTGGCATAATACAACATTGCTTTGTGAAACAATGAGGGGGAAAAGAATTTGAGACCAAGAGAAACAGAATCTTTTGAGTTAAAACTATTCTGCCTGAAAACAGCTCTGATGGAGCTGCTGAATAATACGAAAGTTGTAACTATTTGTGCAGCAAAGGAGAAACCCTCCACACAGCCTGCAAAGATCATCCATTTCCCTATGAAAACAGACCAAAAAAAAAGCTTTTCTAATTTGATGGTTGTGCATCATTCTACAAATATCAGTGTGATGTTATGGTCAAAATGAAAAATTAGTGAGAAAATTAAAACTTCCAAATTTTGTTTACCCACTCATTAAAATTGTTACAATAGATACTAGTTTTTGTGTTACTGATGAAACCTGGTGTAAATTTTGACCCAAAGTAACAGCCAGGAAAATAGTGCAGTAATTGAAATGTTATTTTCTGTGATAGCCTGTGGAAGATTAGGGCATCATCATCATTGTGCACTTACCAGTTAAGTCATGACGAGCAGAGGCACTGATCAATGTGATAGACCCACAAGTTGAATAATCAGGTAGGATCTGCTAGAACCGTCTTGAAGTTGGGGTTCAAGGCAGTTCATGGTCACTTTGGCCTTGATATGGGAAGGGAACCTGGCCATGCAAGGGCACAGACATTTTAATAAATCAGGCTCCAGGGATAAAGGGGAAACATTACTTGTAACAAAAAGGGCCTCAACTGAAATGAGGACTGTCAGGGATTGCAATGAGGAAAAATTGGTTAAGAATACCATGGGGTCACAGGAGGAACCTGCAAGTAGCGGTGAACTATTTCAAAAGCTCATCTTATTGTATAAAAGCCAACTATTCAATAAGCTGACAATATCAAAGAAGCAGGATTGAAAGTGGGAGAAGTAAGAACTTATTATTTGTAAGAGGACAGAGTTGCAGGCTGAAAAAATGTTGAAAAAGAGTTACTCCAGTGATCCTATTTTCTAACCAACCTGTTCAGATCTAATTAATCCCATGCCTTTAGAATAGGTGGGAATTAAACCCAGCTCTCCTCATTCAGAAGTTGAGATGTTACAATTGGCATCACAAGAGCCCCCGACTCAAGTAATCAGCAGCGATGAATTTAGCTGCCTTTAATTCCCACATTATCAGCACATCACCATAGTTCATCCCATCCAAGGGAGCATGCAGTCTTTAGAAGGAATAGTTGAGGTCTCTAGAGACCAGTGGATACCTGTTATCTGCCTGATATTTAAAATGTTGAGTTCAATTTGAGTATTTTCTGTGTTACCATAGTTTTTTTTATATCCATTTTCTAACAGACCTCAGATCTAAATTACACACCTCTACAGCAGTTGTGCCATTAGAACTTTTAGCCTTCAAAATTTGATTTGTTAAGTACCTCAATCAAATTATGACAAATCTCATTAAGTATCAAGTGAGAGATAGTATCAATGTGGCCAAGGTGATATCTTGTAATTTCTACAGTCAACAAGAGACCATGGAGCAAGGCAGATTCACTCCGCACCTTATCTTCCAAAGTTTGAGAGAAGAAGATTTGTAGCTCGGGTGCTCGTTGTTGTGGTTCTGTTACCCCAGCTGGGAATGTGTTGCAGACATTGTCCCCGGCCTAGGTGACATCCTCAGTGCTTGGGAGCCTCCTGTGAAGCGCTTCTGTGATGTTTCCTCCAGCATTTATAGTGATTTGTATCTGCCGCTTCCGGTTGTTAGTTTCAGCTGTCCGCTGCAGTGGCTGGTATATTGGGTCCAGGTCGATGTACTTATTAATTGCACTTCAATTAATAAGCACACCGGCCACTGCAGCGGACAGCTGAAACTGACAACCGGAGGGGGCTGATACAAATCACTATAAATGCCGGAGGAAACATCACAGAAGTGCTTCACAGGAGGCTCCCAAGCACTGAGGATGTCATCTAGACAGGGGACGAAACGTCTGCAACACAAATTCCCAGCTCAGCGAACAGAACCACAACACCTTCCAGTTTGCCTCAAGCATAAAGCCTATACAACTGCAAATCAACAAATTATAGTTGACAGCATTCTCACACAAGTCAAAAGGTCATTAGGAGAGGGTTGTGGCAGTGTCCTCTCTGTAGCTGCTTTAAAGCTAAGGCCACACTGACATTTCAAATGAGTTACCTTGTTGAGGTCAGGGTGACAAATAGACATAAAACATAGCATTACCAAGCAGGATGATTAGTCAGCTGTGGTAGATAATGCCAAATTAAACAAAGTTAAAAAACAAACTATGCTGGAATGTATCTGTTGGTCTGCATTTAAAATGCTAAAACTGTTTACAATTATCTTGGCTGTTTCAGTGCACCATTTTAACCACTGCAAGTTTGTATAGCTATGATTTATCTGGTGTTTCAATTAAATGTTGAAGTGGTTAGGTACCTGGCAGAACTGGCTGCCTGGGTATAAAAGTTAAAACAGCTTTAAACATAGTCAACTCACAGAAGAGACTGACACCTTTTCCTACCCCAAGGTTTGATTTGAAAGTAATTTCAAAATTCACCAAGGTTACAAGGAAATTTGTATCTGACTGATTAGCAAGTGCTGCAGTAACAAATGGAGTGATTCACAGTTACTGGAAAAGGAAAGCACATTTCAGGGTCTCCGATATGGAGATATAGGACATACTTTTTTAAAAAATAGTCAATAGTGTGGTGCTGGAAAAGCACAAATCAGCCAGCATCAGAGGAGCAGGAAAAATTGATGTTTCGGGCAAAAGCCCTTCATTTCACCTATACCATTTTTATAGTCAAACCATTAAGCATTCAACCCAAAACTAGTGTGATAATTTTTTTAATTGCCATAAAACAAGAAAGTCAACAAAACAGTCTAAAGTTACTATTTAGTATTAATTATTACAGACAAGTTATTGAAATACATTATTGCCAAGAAACTCAATTTTGATATATACATCAGAATTTCCACCAGGTATGCGAGTCACATTTATCAGATCCACTTTTCCACATCAGGTGGTTTAAGAGCAGACCATCATTAGCTGGACCGAAAGGCTGATATAAATTCAGTAGATTGAGTTATATTTCCATGAGCTGCTTGTATTGGTCAATTATAGGTACTTCAGGAGATCCTTTTCAATCACCTGTTTGAAATGAAGACAATAAAACAAATTTCAGCTGGATGGCCTCATCATGAAATGTTTGCTAAGTTCCAGGACTGACTGATGCATTCAACCTTCATGTTTACAATTGCAAAATAATGTGTACCAGCTTTGTTTGACTGACCTCTATTGTAATAAAAATTGTTCAAATGGCAGTTGTTTGCTTTGACTTGAGGACTACTGGTTTTCTTATTGAACTACTATTTGATTGTCAATTCACAAAAAAGTACATCCAAAGCATGCGGGCTATTTCTTATTTGGTCAGGTTTCAGAGCATTTAAAACACCTGTCAATGTTAATATGAATCATACAGTGCAGAAAAAAAGCCTTTTGGCCCATCAACTGTACTGCCAATATAGTTCACTGCTTCTGTATAGTGGAGACTGGAGGGGGTAAGTTAGCTGAATGGCTGGTTTTAAAGATACATCAGTGTATTCAATCCTTGCATTGGCTTAAGTTACCGTGAAGGACTCCTTCTCAACCTCTCCCATTACCGGGGGAGAGGACAGATGGATCACTTAAAATGTGAATGCAGCCTTGTGATTAGTTAGGACTGTGGTGACTAGATACTGGAAGAGTGGGTATGGTAGATGCACATGAGATGAGGATTACAGGGCTCAACTATGAGTTGAACTGTGCTGAAATCCAAATCTCCTCAGCCACCTGCCTGCCTTGTGGGAGCAAATGACCACGCAAATGGGCTCACACAGATGTTGGGAAATGAGAGAACAAAAGGCCAGCCCTGAATGTCAGGTAGCAAGAAGGGGAGACAGACTAAATAGATGAAAATGGAAAAAGTAGAAACAGATCAAGTTGTTAGATGAAGGAAGGGCTGCTGATGTCAATACATGGACTTTAGTAAGGTGTTTGATAAGGTTGAGGAGAAAGTGAGGTCTGCAGATGCTGGAGATCAGAGCTGAAAATGTGTTGCTGGAAAAGCGCAGCAGGTCAGGCAGCATCCAGGGAACAGGAGAATCGACATTTCGGGCATAAGCCCTTCTTCAGGAATCTAAGATTCCCCATTGTGGACCAATGGAGAAAGTGAAGTCACATGGTGTGCAGGGTGTTCTAGCTAGGTGGATAAAGAACTGGTTGAGCAACAGGAGACAGTAGTAGTTAAAGGGAGTTTCTCGAAATGGAGAAAGGTGACCAGTGGTGTTCCACAGGGATCAGTATTGGGGCCACTGTTGTTTGTAATATACATATATGATCTAGAAGAGGGCACTGTTGGTATGATCAGCAAGTTTGCAGATGACACAAAGGTTGGTGGAGTAGCAGAAAGCATAAGGGGCTGTCAGAATACAGGAGGATATAGAGAGACTGGAGAGTTGGATGGAAAAGTGGCAGATGGCTTTCAATTTAGACAAATGTGAGGATGCATTTAGGCAAGTCTAATTATAGAGCAAGTTACACAATGAATGGAAGAGCCTTGGGAAAAAGTTGATGGGCAGAGAGATCGGAGAGTGCAGGTCCACTGTACTCTGAAGGTTGCTGCACAGGTGGATAGAGTGGTCAAGAAGGCATATAGTATGCTTGCCTTCATTGGACGGGGTATTGAGTATAAGAGCTGGCAAGTCATGTTAACATTGTACAAGACATTGGTTCAGCCGCATTTAGAATATTGTGTACAGTTCTGATCGCCACATTTACAAAAGGATGTGGACGCTTTGGAGAGGTGCAGAGAAGGTTTACGAGGATGTTGCCTGGTATGGAAGGTGCTAGCTATGAAGAGAGGTTGAGTAGGTTAGGTTTATTTTCATTAGAAAAAAGATGGGGGGGACCGGATTGAGGTTTACAAAATCATGAAGGGCATAGACAGAGTGGATAGAGACAAGCTTTTTCCCAGGGTGAAGGATTCAATAACGAGAGATCATGCTTTCAAGGTGAGGGGTGGAAAGTTTAAGGGGGATACATGCAGCAAGTACTTCACACAGAGGGTGGTGGGCATTTGGAACACATTGCCAGCAGAGGTGGTAGAGGCAGGCACAGTAGATTCATTTAAGATGCATCTGGACAGATGTACGAGTAGGTGGGGAGCAGAGAGATACAAATGCTTAGGAATTGACCAACCGGTTTAGACAGTACATTTGGATCGGTTCAGGTTTGGAGGGCCGAAGGGCCTGCTCCTGAACTGTAGATTTTCTTTGTATCTCATGTCCTGCAGAGGACATGGATGAAAAGAAAAAGAAATTCAAAAGGGATGTTATGAATGCATTAAATTAAAAGCCAAATGCCTTCAGAGAAGGTCCTATACTGTTAAGTTTTATGTAAGCCAAAAAGGTGCATTACTAACTGATTTATGCTGTAGATAAAGTACAAGTGATGTTTATATCTTGTGCGATGTTTCTACTACTTTCTGTTTAAGACTGATTTGTACATCCACAAATCAACCAGTATATTCCTGGTCCTATTGGTGCCAGTTAAAGTTTGCTGTAATTGGCAATTCTTCCTTTACATGGGCATCCTGTATGCTCAGTATGTTGATAACTAACCATTTATTGGATGGAATGTTACTGTAGCACTAAAGTTTCTCACGCTTAGTTTTTTTTTTTAAAAACCCCCTCTGGATTTGTGGGAAGTGAATTTTAAAAAATAAGTTTATATATTAGTTACTTGCAAGTGACTTGTGTGTGTCACCTATATAAAACATTCACTTTATTGGTGCATATAATTAGTGGAGGAGATCATGTAGCTCCTTGACTGATTTTCAATGCGGAGTGCCACCAAAACACATTCATTTCCCATACCAGCTGAGGTTACCATGAAAGTCTTGTCTTCTCAACCTCACCCGGGACGGAGGTGAAACTCGCCCCCCCCATTGTCTCAACCTGAAACTACAGTAAGGGTTTTTTTGTTTAACTGACTCAACGCAAACTTCATTTTTATAACAGGCACTAATTATGGGACACAAGAATAGCAACAATTGTGACAATTATAATCAGTAATCTAACTCCTTCATATATCTTTGATATTTTGCAGGAAGAACCATACCTATTTAAGTTATTTTGCACATTTCCAGAATCCATAGCACTTTCATCTAAGTTTCAGGTCACTAGTTATTTTAATCAATAGTAAAATGGGATAACTTTAATTCTGATTTTAAAATAAGTCTTAATTTCTATGTACAGTATAGTAGTTACGTTCCATGGGCACTTTATACTTAAAAGCTTATAAAGTGCAATCACTGATAGGCAAACATAACCAATTTCACACAGTTTGGCAGAAAATGTTAACTAGGGCATTTTTGAGACCTCTATTCTGTGGTGGCAGATTTTTTGCTTCTTAAAAAAAAAAGAGCACCAAACTAAGCACAGGGGTGGGATATTGGAACATCTTTCTAGAGTGGTCATCAGGGGTAAGGGGCATGATTAGTGTAAACAGCCACACAGTCTCCCCAATCCCCCCCAGGGTAGGGAGGTTCAGAATTAGAGGGCATAAATTTAAAGGAGGAGACGAAAGATTAGAGGGATCTGGAGGGGCAACCTTTTCCACACACGGTGGAAAGTGAATGGAATGAGTTGTTAGAGGAGTTGGAGCAGGTTGGTACAATTACAGCATTTACAAAGCATCTAGATGGATACATGAGTAGGAAGAGTTTAGAAGGAAATAGGACAAATGATGGCAAACAGAACTAGATCAGTTTAGGATATCTGGTCAGCATGAACACGTTGGACTGAAGGGCCTGTTTCCATGCTGTATAACTGACTCAGCTAAAACCTACAAAAAAAAAAGTTCTTGCATGAATTGCATCAACTTCAGCTCCTCCCAAAAATTAGAATGAAGGAAGGGTAACTTGAAGGATATTATCCATCAATATGGAGATTAGTAAATATTCCCTATATGAATAGGGAAGCAACTGTAAACATTTCTATCCTTGATGTTGGAAGACAAAATCCAGGGGCAACTGCAATATTTAGAGCTAGTGTACAGGGTCAAATGAGAAGTAGTGGTGAAATTTTTTTCAAAAGTTAGAATGATACATTTTCTATTAGTGGCTATGGTTCAACTGCAAAATGTCTAGATACGAACTCAAGCTGCGAGTATTATTACAGTGAGAACGTCAAGATTCCATTAGATTTCAAGCCAAGTACTATTTTCCATTACCTGATTTTCATGGTCTTTTTTCCTCTCCTTTCTACTTACTTGGTTTTGTCTCTCTGCCAATGCTCTTGTTGCCTGGCCTGCTGGTCTCTTTTGACCCTCACTGCACTGAAGTTCAAAAAAAGAACAAGAAACTTTCCTACAAGATAGAAGGCCAAAACTATGACAACTTCTAAAGTCTCTCTTCTGGGAAGTGATGTGAAGCTTCAAAACGCAGGAGCTACTCCACAAGAAAACACCACACAAAAAAGTTAGTTTACTGCTAAATCAAGAACCAGACGAACCAACTGCAAAGTAATGTCCTCAACATCTTTTACAGCAAAGAAATATGATGCACCAATTATAAAGAAAATACAGCTATATTTACTTGCTGAATAATTCTGGTGTAACTCAATCCCACATTGTATTATACATAACAGAAGCAAAGATACAGGAATTCACCAAATAAAAAAATTAAATATCGCCATGTCATACTTTGATTGTTATTTGAAAGTACTGAATGGGGCTAAAGCCAGGAGATAAAATGAAAATAAGGAAAATCATCATCCATCATCTCTTGATGGTTCAGTCTGCAATTTAATACGTGGCAAACCCACAAATTGATAGATACTCCTGTCTAAATTTTATGTGCTATTGACTATTCAGGGGACAGGAGATGGTGCCGCAACTAGCAGGCAAGAATAGAATTTCACTGATCTCAAAACACTTCCAGCTGGGATGTGGCAGAAGGATTGGTGCTGGATCAGTTACATTGTACAGCCAAATAGCCTTCTAATCAGTCCACTAATCTGCTACAGAGATGACCATTTATTACCAAGATGTGTCAAACCAGATCAACTAAGAGACATGTTTTCTAGAAAGTATGGGCAGCACATTAAATACAGGAAGAGCTCATTCTCAACAGCTGGATTACAACTTAATAGGTTCAATTGCACAAATTTCACACAGAACAGAAGTGGGTCATTCAGATCATCTGGTCTGCACTCATTCCCCAAATAATCTCAATAGCATTCTGCCAAATCCAATACCTTGGACATTAAGCATGCCTCCACCGCCCTCTCACCATGTGCAGTACAAGGTGCCATGGTTCCTTAGTTAGGAATAGAGTCTCCCCAGCTATTTACAGGTAAACGATCCAGCTCTGAACTGCCAGCACTGCACTCTGGGCTTAAATGTCATCTGGGTGGTTAGTGATAGAAATAGTGATGCCAGTGGGGGAAATCAAATATGTCCAGGCACCTATTAATGGCATCCTACCACCCAACAATAACCAGCCCTGCCAGGTGAGCATTTGGGGTCAGCTTGGGCACACTGGGTTTAACCTGGCCTAAAGTTAAGTATGTTAATAAAAAGAAACGAAGAGCAAAGCAAGAGGATGAGGGGAGATATTTCACTTCCAAACGAATGTAGCCATCAATATGGCAACAGGTTAAGGGAAAAGTTAGCTGCTATAACTCACTTACTGAATTGAATTGTTCACAGTAAAATATCAAAATGTTCTCTGCATTACCCAAGAGTAAAATTTACCTTTTCAGAGACAATTTGAAATATTGTGGATTTAAAACAGTGGATGAGCATCTAAATCCAGTGTTGGACAATGTACTTTTACTTCTCATAGAAGGAAGAGAAGAGAAAGGTTACTGAAAAAAGGATGCTGCAACATAAGTTTGGGACTGTGTTTATATCAGCGATGACTAAATGGTCTAATTCTGCTCCTGTCTTATGGTCACAATGATGATTTTAGAAATTAGGCAGGCATCAGCAAGAGGGACACATGCTGTGCACATTTGGTTTGGTACTGTTTCAGTTCCAGTTGGGCACCAATTTGGTCTAATAGTTACCTCCTCAATTTGGAAGCACAGTTCACAAGGTTGGTTTAAGTTAAAACAAAAAAGTAACTTACCACAGGGTCATCCATGGGAGAATATCTCTTGACAACTTGACCTTCACGGTCAATCAAAAACTAGAAGAGATGAAATAGAAAGTTGCCACTTGGGATCAAATGCAGAGTCCAAAGTCTTTCCACAAGCCACCCATCAGCAACATTCAGAAACAAGTCAATATGCACCCATGAAATTCAATTCTACCTTATTGCAACATCTCCTCAATCCACCACCTCCAAGAGATCAGACATTTGGCATGAGCAGTTATATATTGAAAAGGCTGAAGATATTATCTGCAGTTCTGCATATTCCCTTAACCTAGTGGGTAGAGGTTGAAGCAAACTTTTCGCATCATGTCATTCTTGACACAGGCAGTGATCTTTCAAACACATTGATCACCAAGGTTGGAATAGACAATTTCTGATAGGACTGATCTCCACCTGTGTCTCAGCTTCAGAATTCTTTCTCCATGCTCATGTTAGCCCTAGACTTTCAACCTTCTAAAAAGTGGAGGCACTTTTTTAAAAAACTGCTTCTGTATTCCACTTCATCCATCATCTCTGTTGGCTGATGTCAACTCCCAAGTTTCTTAAAAAGGATGAACATTTTTACTGTTTCCATAATTTGGTCACTATCTCTTAATCACCTCCACCCTTACAACTCGGAGATATTTTTACCCAGTTAATTCTGGCCACCAGAGCATTCCCTGTCTTAAGACTGTTCCACCATTGGTAGCTGTGATTTCACTCCATAAACCAAGTTCAAATTCCCAGAATTTGACTTTTCTTGAAGAGACCTACTTTTTGTTTTAAAAAAAAAAAACAAGTTGTCACCATCTGACCCAATATCACATTGTAATAGAACATCAAATATTACAGCTCAGTACAGGCCCGTCGGCACAAAGTGCCAACCTGTGAAACCAATCTGAAGCCCATCTACCCTACACTATTCCATTTTCATCCATAAGTTTATCCAATGACCATTTAAATGCCCGTAAAGTTGGCAAGTCTACTAATGTTGCAGGCAGCGCGTTCCACACCCCTATTACTGAGTAAAAAAACTACCTCTGACATCTGTCCTATATCCGTTACCCCTCAACTTAAAGCCATGTCCCCTCATGCTAGCCATCACCAGAGGAAAAAAGGGTCTTGCTGTCCACCCTAACTAATCTTCTGATCATCTTGTATGTCTCAATTAAGTCACGTCTCAACCTTCTAACGAAAACAGCCTCAAATCCCTCAGCCTTTCCTCATAAGGCTTTTCTCCATATCAGGCAACATCCTAGTAAATCTCCTCTGCACCCTTTCCAAAACTTCCACATCCTTCCAGAATGTGGTGACCAGAACTGTACGCAATACTCCAAGTGCAGCCACACCAGAGTTTTGTACAGCTGCAACATGACCTCGTGGCTCCAAAACTTTTATTAGTAGGGGGATTGAGTTAACACACCATATGCCTTCTTAACAACTATCAACCTGGGTAGTAACTTTCAGGGATATATGTACATGGACACATATCTCTCTGCTCATCTACACTACCATGAATCTTCCCATCAGCCCAGTACTCGATTCCTGTTGCTCCTTCCAAAGTGAATCACCTCACACTTTTCTGCATTAAACTATTTGCCACCACTGGAACTACATTTTAGGTTTTCATCCCCTGCAGAAGTGGTTTAAACCCTCCTAGGAAATTGGTAGCCCTCTGGTTCAGGTGTAGACCATCCTGTTTGTAGAGGTCCCACCTACCCCAGACTGAGCCCCAATTATCCAAAACCCTCCCTCCTGCACCATCCCTGTAGTCACACATTCAACTCCTCTCTCTCCCTATTCCTCACCTCACTAGCATGTGTCATAGGCAACAAACCAGTGATAACAACTGTTTGTTCTAGCACTAAGCTTCCATCCTAGCTCTCTGAATTTCTGCCTAAAATCCCCATCCCATTTTCTACCTATGTCGTTAGTAGGTATGTGGACAATTACTTGGGGCTGCTTCCCTCCCCCTCAAGGATCCCAAATACACACAATCAGAGACACCACAAACCCTGGCACCTGGGAGGCAACACACCAACCACGACTCTCTCTTGTTCCCACAGAACCTCCTATCTGTCCCCCGAACTATGGAGTCCCCAATAACTAAATCTGCTCATCTCCCCTCTTTCCCTCTCAGCAAGAGGGACAGACTCTGTGCCAGAGATGTGTACCCTATGGCTTACCGCTGATAAAAGTCATCCCCTCCCCGCTAACCGTATCCAAAACCATATATTGGTTTTTGAGGGGACCAGCCACCGGGGTTCCCTGCACTGCCTGCCAGTTCCCTTTCTGTCCTCAGTAATCCATCTGCTTTTTTCTTGTACTGGAGGTGATGGTCATACTTGTTTTCTGAACAAGCGTCAGGGACATGTTAAAAACACAAATGTTTCAAACACGAGAGAAAATAAAAACTCAAGACGTGGCAGATTGAGTTTAGTTTAGATAAATGCGAGGTGCTGCATTTTGGAAAGGCAAATCAGGGTAGGACTTCTACACTTAATGGTCAGGTCCTAGGGAATGTTGCTGAACAAAGACCTTGGAGTGTAGGTTCATTGTTCTTGAAAGTGGAGTCGCAGGTAGATAGGATAGTGAAGGCGGCGTTTGGTATGCTTTCCTTTATTGGTCAGAGTATTGAGTACAGGAGTTGGGAGGTCAAGGTGCAGCTGTACAGGACATTGGTAGGCTGCTATTGAAATATTATGTGCAATTCTGGTCTCCATCTTACCAGAAGGATGTTGTGAAACTTGAAAGGGTTCAGAAAAGATTTGCAAGGATGTTGCCAGGGTTGGAGGATTGGAGCTATAGGGAGAGGCTAAAAAGGCTGGCGCTGTTTCCCCTAGAGCAGAGGCTGATGGGTGACCTTATAGAGGTTCATGAAATGATGACAGGCATGGATAGGGTGAATAGACATTGCTTTTCTCTGGGGTTTGGGAGTTCAGACCTAGGAGGGCACAGATTTAGGGGGAAGGGGAAAAAACTAATTTGTTTTTTTTAAAAAAAGGGACCTAAGTAGCAACTTTTTCTACATAGGATGGTGTATGTATGGATCAAGCAGCAGAGGATGAGGTGGAGACTGGTACAATTACAACATTTAAAAAGGCACCTGGATAGGTATATGATAAGGAAGGGCTTAGAGAGATACATGCCAAGTGTTGGCAAATGGGACTAGATCAGGTTGGGATATCTGGTCGGCATGGACGAGTTGGACCAAAAAGGTCTGTTTCCATGCTGTACATCTCGATGACTCTGGATTTTTATTACATGCCTTTTATAGAAAATATACATGCTCAATACTAGAGTAAGTAGCTTCCATACCTTTGTGAAGTTCCACTTAATGGCACTGTAAAAACAAAATGCAAGTGTTAAATTGTTTTGGGAGAGAGACCTTATTCACTCAGTTTAATATTAGTGCTAACTCTACATTAAAGAGATTTAGAATTTGTTCAAACCTCAGCTGCTTTTTTTTTAGAAAAAAGAAAAAAGTGAATTGGGTATGCACCTATAAAGAGAGACTTAGCACTTAGAATTAAGGATTTCTTAATTATAATTGTGCAAGATACCACTATGTTTTGGGCTGAAGTAGTGTTGAGAGGTGCCTTTGATACACAGCTGAAAGAAAGGATTCTATTTAATAGAAACAATACAAATTCTTGGTTTAGCAAAATATTAGATATAAACATACTTTCCAAGGAGTCCTTTCCCTTTTGGCTGCTCCTTCATCCATTTCCACAAAGGGTGGGCGTTATCCCCATTGACATCAATTTTGCTGGACATGTCAAACTTTACATTGTATGTATTTGCAAATGCTTTTATTTGTTTCTCATCCCCAGGTTCCTGAAACAAATGGCAATATTAAAATGTTTTAGTCTGTACTTTTAAATTCCGATTTCATTAGTGTCCAAAACTCAATTAATTACAATTCCAATGATCAAAAGCTTTAGGTATCCATCCAGAAAGTGTTGGGAATGCAACTTCAGTTGATAGTGCACAAGTACCTGGATGGATAATTGTTGCAACATTTATAAATCATTAAAATCAAAAAGGCAGTCAGAATTGTTAAACAGTTCATTCAGTTTGAAGTAAGTTCAACTCAGAAATCATAAGGCCACAAGAGAAAGCAGCAGAAGTAAGCCGGACAGCCCAGAGTCTGCTCCGCCTGATATGTTCTCATTCTCTGGTCTTCTCCCTGTAACCCTGGATCCCCTCACCAGTCAAGAATCTCAGTCTTAAATACACTCAATGACTGGCCTCCACAGTTCTCTGCAGCAATGAGTTCACAGATTAACCACCCTCCGGCTGAAAAGATTCCACTTCATTTCGGTTCCAAATCTACAACAGTGACCAACTTCTATTACAAATAGGATAAAGTCAGTCTAAAATGATTGGGCAAAATTGTACCAGATTGGATTTCAATGTAACAAAATACAAGGTTATCCATTTTGGACCAAAAAGGATAGATCAGGGTACTTTCTAGATGGTATAAAGTTTGGATACCCAAACAAATTTCGGGAGCTCATCTTTAAAATGTTATGAACAGTTGCAGAAGAAAAAATAATCAAGAAATCTAAATGGAATGCTGGCCTTTAAGAAAAAAAAAGAAAAAAGGAAAAAAAAAGAAGACTGGAGTAAAAGGATGCAGACTTTATACTGCATCTGTGTTATAGCCCTGGTTGCAGTCCAATTGGAATTCTGCAAATGAATCTGGGCAACAAGGAAGGATTTTGGTCTTGAACAGACTGCAAAGTACATTTATGAGAATAAATACCTGGATTTCAAGGGTGAACTTTGAGGAGAGATTACACAAATTAAGCAAGTTTGCCCTAGAAATTAGAAGATTGAGGGGTGATCTGATCAATAGTTCAGGTCATTAACAGGAAAATGCAGAGTAGATAAAGATAATAAATTTCCACTATTTGGAGTTCCAGAACTAGGGGGGGGGGGGGTCAGAGTCTAAAAAAAATTAGGGCCAAACCATTCAGCAGAGGTATGGTTCTACATGCAGAGAGGTTTGGAATGTTCTCCTGAAAAAAATAGCAATTGATGCTAGGTCAATTGTTAGTTTTAAAATCTAAGTTAGATCAATTTTGGTCAAGCAAAAGTATAAAGGAACTGGCCAAAGGCAGGCATATGGAGTTAAGCCACAGAGGAGCCATAATCTTGTTGAATGGCGGAACAGACTCAAGGGACTGAATGGCCCACTCCTGTTCCCATAGTTTTCCACTGAGCTTACACAGTTTAGAAGGGGATAGGAATCTAATAAAATACACCCTTTTAGGGCTGTATATGAAGAAACAGCAACATGCTATTAAAACCAACAGGTTGGAAACATGGAGAAAATCTGCATGCTGAACTGTGTTTTCCCAAGCTTACCTGCTTACCAAACTGATTGCAGGGGAAAGCCAAAATCCGTAAACCTTTCTCAGCATATTTACTATCCAGTTCAACAAGCTGAGTGTAGTTTACGGAAGTCTTTCCTCATTTGGAGGCCACATTTACAAAAATGCAGACAAGTCCCCTAAAAAAAAAAATAAACAACAAGACTGTGACATATTTGTTTCAAGCGTACAGACAAAGCAAGTAATGACAGTGATGCTAACCACAAGTTGACTGGTGGGGTACAGTGTCACAGTCAAGTGGTCATGGATCCTAATGAATGCATGCACTAGCAGCCATTTTGACATCTGAGCAAGGAGATGGATCACTCACTGACAGAAGCAGTGAGGAACAGTAGAGAAAATCCAAGCACGCAGCCGTGGCTCTGAAGTATTTCTGATTCTGAAGGGCCCCTCATGATATCAACAGCATGCATGTAAAGATTTCCTGTGACTGGTCGCAGCAGGCTGTCAGTGGTGGTCTGTGTGGCGGCTATTTTGGCATTTCTGGATTAAAAATTCCTCAAGAATAACAACATGCATGAAAGTACAGCCACTGCTCAGGCTAACTACTGGAACTTGCACAAGTTAAGTATCAAGGGTGGAACAGGTTTTCAATGTATTAGGAATTGCATAGACTGAAAGGTTGCAGTTGCTTAGCGTAGGCAAATACAAAAAAAACTTTGTAAAAAGCTTTGTTAGTGCAGTTCTCAAACAAACAAAAATCTTGGCCTAGCCTGTGACACTCATCCTACAAGTTTAAAATAAAATTCCTTGGAGACAGCAAAGCAAAAAAAAAGCCTATTTCTGAACAAAAATAAAATTTGAAACTCAAAACAATTGAGGTGAAGAAAAAGGCCTTCGACCCCAGAGAAACAGCATATCAAGATTTTCAGACTGCTTGAAATTTAGGAATCAAACTGATCCACACCAGCACAGAATGAGATCTTTCATATTTTGTTTTCCACTGAATTGCAAAGTGTTACCAAGAGACAGGCAATAATTAGAAAGTGAAAGTGAGTCACTAAGGAATAAAGTGTGGATTATTTTCTATGAACTTCATTAGAATGGTCAGATGTAGTGAAAAGAACACAGCTGTCAAGTTACAAGTATATGTTGGTCTTCTGGCACAGAACCCCTTAGTGTGTTATGGTGCATTAGTTCTTAGAACAATGTTAGTGGTCTTGAAATTTATTGTCTCTTGGGTTTAAGTCTAATGCCAATGCTTTTATTTTTAAAACCCTCCCGAGTCAGACTCATCTTTAGCCAATTTTGGGCCCAATGAGAACTCATTGAAAGGAATGCCAAAGATCCACAAGGTCATTCCAAAATCCTGCCAAAGTTTTGAATTGAAGAACTGGTTCAGAATCTTATTTCTTGCAGATCACCTTGTTTGAAACTGGTCAAACTTGTTTTTCAAATGGTAAATGCTGGAGGAGAAAAGAAAAACCACAACTGGGTTTCTGCCCTCTTACTCAAGCCAGACAAATTACAAACTTTGGGCTTGATGCAAGACAGAAGCAAAATTTGAAACACTGAACAATTAAGTGGTGATATCAAATGGAAATTAGAATTAGTGTACTTTAGTAGGGAGGCAATGGCCTAGGCATACTATCAGTAGACTATTAATCCCAAAGACTCAAGCAATGTTCTGAGGACCTGGGTTTGAATCCTGCCAAGACAAATGGTGGAACTGGATTTTAAAAATATGTTGATTCATGTCAGGTTTGGGTGGGGAAAATATAACAACTATGAATAATCCAGTTACAATCAGTTTCTCAATGGGAGCAATTATGCCTAGTTTTTGAAAGCTAGCTAATTAAATTAGTCTAGCCTCTTGTAAATTCTCTTTCAAGTAGAATGCAATTTGTTTTAATAAAAAGTACAGGATTTCTACAGACTTATCCTTTCACTATACATTGCAGTTCATAATTTTAGGTTAAAAATTCTTCAGCTCTTTCAATTATTTTAATTCTTGCATAAAAGAAAAAATGCTGGAAATAATCAGGTCAGATCTGAACAACAGCATGAAAAAAAAGTTAGTTAATGCTTCAGGCCTGTGACCTTCCACCAAACTAGGTTATGAGCAAGGAGTGAGTGGAATAATGTCTGAAGTGTGTGTGTGTGTAAGAGATAGGGTAGTAGATTGAATGGCAAAGTCAATTTTCCAGGGAAAGGAGATGGAAAGGCAATGAAACAAGATGTCCCTCAAGCAAGAATGCTATTGGTCAACAGCAAACAAAATCAGTAAAGAAAGTGACTTAAGTTTTAGACAAAACATTTTTATACTGTACTTTTAATTATAAAGTTAAATATCCTGTATGTTTGTTAATCAGCAAACCTGTTCTGCCAAAGATTGGGATATGCAAGCCCTGGTCTTGCAACTTCTCTACTAATTTACATTCTCCTAGAACAGTGGAGTGGGACAAAGTGAGGACTGCAGATGCTGGAGACCAGAGTTGAAAAATGTGGCACAGGAAAAACACAGCAAGCCAGGCAGTATCCAAGGAGCAGGAGAATAGACGTTTCGGGCATAAACCCTTCTTCAGCCCTGCCCTCCACTCCACTCCACTCTTCCTCAAATTAAGTCACTTCATATTTTCATTTAATTGAATTTGCAATATTTCTAAATATCAGTCAAATTGTCTGGAAATCTGCTACATAATTTGCAGAGGCTTGACCTTGAAATAACCTCGTATACATCTGGATATCTAATGCATTTGTGTGCAAAGCTTCTCCAAGAGGCTTGCATGTGGAATGGATTATGTGCCTGAATCAAAACCATGTGGGGGAATCCCTGGGAAATGCAAAGACAGGTAGTAGAGATGGTCTATTTTGGAAAATCCAATACAGAGACATACATGCCAGAAAACCAACATCAACTTGACAAACAGGAAGCAGTCAGTGAGAAGGAAACATTAGCAATGGCCAAAGTGGATTTGTTTTATTCATTCATGGAAAGTGGGTGTTGCTGGCATAGCCATCACTTAAATTCTATTCTTAGTTGCTCTCCAGAAGGTAGCGGGATGCCGCCTTCAGCCCACTGCAGTCCATCTGACATACAATGCAGTCAGGGAGAGATTAGGGTTTTGATCCAGCAGCATTGAAGGAATTACAATATATTTTTAAGTCAGGATGAATTGTGCCTTGGAGGGAAGCTTGCAGGTGGTGGTGCTCCAATATAGCTACTACCTTCTTCTGTGATGTTGGTGGTCAACAGCTTGGAAGGTGCTATTTCCAAATCTTTGTACATTTCTACAGTACATCTTTGTAGATTGCACAGACAGCTACTACAGACTTTAGGGAGTCAGAAGGGGACACTAATCCACCGTCTACAAGGCACAAACCGTAAGTGCCTGGAGGAGTGCAGCTGCAACATTCGAGGTAACCACCACTCAGGCTAAGCAGCCCATTTGAATGGCATCCCATCAACCATCAATATTCACTTCCTCCATCAATGACAGTCACCATGGGTCTTTTGATGGCACCTTCCAAACTTGCAACCGCAGTCACCTAGAGAAGGTGAACAGATACAAAATAACACTACCTACAAATTTCCCTCCAAGCCTGACTTGGAACTATGACAATCTCTTCACTTCCATTTGCTCAAACCCTAGAATCCCCTTCTTTACACATGGGGATTGCAGTTGTTCAAGCAAGCCACCACCTTAAGAGGACAATAAATGCTGTGTTGATCAGAAATACACAGCGATTCGAAGACCATTTCAGAAGAGAGAAATGGTGCAGTGGTATAATGGCCCAATCTCTGGCCCAGGAAGCCCAGGTACAAGTCCCGCCTGTTCCAGATAGCAATTCTGAACAGGCTGTTCAGTAAACAGCTTGTATTTCTCAAGAAATGAAGGAACACAGCATAACTTTCAAACAGACACTGGAAACTTTGTAAGCAAGCTTTTAGAAGCAGTTAAAGTATTCTGTAAATTGAATTGAACAAGGCAGCAACGTGCTTGTTCACTCACTTGTATTCTTCCAGATTCACCTCTTTGCCATCTATGTCCGTGATTGTAAACTGATAAACAGATGTGGCCTTACTCCAGTCTTCTGGTTGCGCACTCTGAAAGAAATTTCATGAGCAAGAAAAAAGTGTCAATACATTCAATCCATTCATTAGAAACTAATTTTACATCTAGCTAAAAAAAAAAACATGTACATTTCTTTGTAATCAAACAAACGCATCAACATAAACCCGTAGGTATTGTCAAATATTTCGGCCATTTGGACCCCTTCAGTCCATAACTCCTGAAAATGGTAAAAGATAGATGGTGAGAACATGCTGAATGTTAAAGTTAACAAAAAGTTGTTTTAATTAATACCCAATTAGGATGCATAAAAATAAACATTCAATTTAGATTATTGTTCCACAGGCAGATCTGTCCCACAACTGTACATACTTGCAAATAAAAAAGTATGCAGACAAGTACTATTTTACCAGATGAGTGGAAAGTGCCAAGCCCAGTCATTACTATGGTACAACTGCAGCACGGTCACCTCAAGGTCAATTAAATTTGACAGAATAAAACCTTCATTTGCTCAGGTCCATTAATTAATGGCCTTAACTCACCTCCATCACTGTGCAGGTGAAAACCTGTCACACTATGAAATTGGAATTTTATTCCCAGCAAGCGTGCTGCTCAGATCAGAAAAACCAAAGAGTTGCAAATGCTGGAAATCCGAAACAAAAAAAACACAAGTTGCTAGCAAAACTCAGCAAGTCTGAGTGACCCTTCTTCAGAACACCTGGTCTTTTCTGAAAAACTCAAAACATAAATTCCGATTTCTCTCCACAGATACTGTCAGATCCAAGTTTGCCCCAATTTTTGTTTCTGCTCAGATCAATTTTTTTGATCCCCGTGAGTCACAGGGTAGCAGTCAAAGGGAAGACTCTAGTGCATAGGTTAGTTACCACACCACCATCAGAACATTACAAGCCACAAGATTAAACAGTCCACAGACATTCTCTTGAAGAAAGAGGAAAACAACCCTGGAAAGAATCTTAGCTGAAGTCAAAAATTCAAGTAATTTACAGCAATCTTGAAGCATTTCTAGAAATGCAGTTTCCTGTTATCTAGAGATACTCAGCTACTTCAGAAAAAAGTAATTATAATATTTAAGACAACCAAGTTAAATGCCATTTAAAGATTTAATGCACAACTTGAATGTAAAATGCAACCCATTAGCATGGCAGCCTGTTTGCAATGACAACGCTTAGTAGATAATGTTTCAAATGAAAATCATTACTCCTATCCAAATATCAGCTCAAAATAGGAGTCAGATGTACAGCATGGAAACAGACCCTTCGGTCTAACCCGTCCATGCCGATCAGATATCCCAACCCAATCTAGCCCCACCTGCCAGCACCCGGCCCACATCCCTCCAAACCCTTCCTATTCATTATACCCATCTAAATGCCTCTTCAATGTTGCAATTGTACCAGCCTCCACCACTTCCTCTGGCAGCTCATTCCATACACGTACCACCCTTTTTGTGAAAAAGTTGCCCCAATAGGTCTCTTTTATATCTTTCTCCTCTCACCCTAAACCTATGCCCTCTCATTCTGGACTCCCCGACCCCAGGGAAAAAGACTTTGCCTATTTACCCTATCTATCTATGCCCCTCTTAATTTTGGAAACCTTTATAAAGGTCACCCCTCAGCCTCCGACGCTCCAGGAAAAAACAGCCCCAGCCTGTTCAGCCTCTCCCTATAGCTCAAATCCTCCAACCCTGGCAACATCCTTTTAAATCTTTTCTGAACCCTTTCAAGTTTCACAACGTCTTTCCAAGAGGAAGGAGACCAGAATTGCACATAATATTCCAATAGTGGCCTAACCAATGTGCTGTACAGCCGCAACATGACCTCTCAACTCCTGTACTCAATACACTGACCAATAAAAGAAAGCATACCAAATGCCTTCTTCACTATCCTATCTACCTGCAACTCCACTTTCAAGGAGCTATGAACTTGCACTCCAAGGTCTCTTTGTTCAGCAACACCCCCTAGGACCTTACCATTAAGTGTATAAGTCCTGCTAAGATTTGCTTTCCCAAAATGCAGCACCTCGCATTTAGACAATAGGTGCAGGATAAGGCCATTCTGCCTTTCAAGCCTGCACCACCATTCAATATGATCATGGCTGATCATCCTTAATCAGTATCCTGTTCCTGCCTTATCTCCATAACCTTTGATTCCACAATCCTTGAGAGCTCTATCCAACTCTTTCTTAAATGAATCCAGAGACTGGACCTCCACTGCCCTCTGGGGCAGAGCATTCCACACAGCCACCACTCTCCGGTGGAAGAAGTTTCTCCTCATCTCTGTCCTAAATGGTCTATCCCATATTTTTAAGCTGTGTCCTCTGGTTCGGCACTCACCCATCAGCGGAAACATGTTTCCTGCTGCCAGAGTGTCCAATCCTTTAATAATCTTATATGTCTCAATCAGATCCCCTCTCAGTCTTCTAAACTCAAGGGTATACAAGCCCAGTCGCTCCAGTTTTTCAGTGTAAGGTAATCCCGTCATTCCAGGAATTGACGTCGTGAACGTATGCTGCACTCTCTCAATAGCCAGAATGTCTTTCTTCAAATTTGGAGACCAGAACTGCACACAGTACTCCAGGTGTGGTCTCACCAGGGCCCTGTACAGCTGCAGAAGAACCTCTTTGCTTCTATACTCAATCCCTCTTGTTATGAAAGCTAGCATGCTATTAGCCTTCTTCACTACCTGCTGTACCTGCATGCTTACCTTCATTGACTGATGTACAAGAACACCCAGATCTCTCTGTACTGACCCTTTACCTAAACTGATTCCATTTAGGTAGTAATCTACCTTCCTGTTCTTGCCACCAAAGTGGATGACCATACATTTATCCACATTAAACTGCATCTGCCATGTATCTGACCACTCACCTAACTTGTCCAGGACATCCTGTAATCTCCTAACATCCTCCTCACATTTCACCCTGCCACCCAGCTTAGTATCATCAGCAAGTTTGCTAATGTTATTAGTAATACCATCATCTTCTATATCATTAACATATATTGTAAAAAGCTGCGGTCCCAGTACTGATCCCTGCGGTACCCCACTGGTCACTGCCTGCCACTCCGAAATGGAGCAGTTTATCACTACTGTTTCGTATCAGCCAACTAATGTTCAATCCAAGTTAGTACTTTGCCCCCAATACCACGCGCCCTAATTTTGCTCACTAACCTCCTATGTGGGACTTTATCAAAAGCTTTCTGAAAGTCCAGGTACACTACATCTACTGGATCTCCCTCGTCCATCTTCAGAGTTACATCCTCAAAAAATTCAAGAAGATTAGTCAAGCAGGATTTCCCCTTCATAAATCCATGCTGACTCTGACCTATCCTGTTACTACTATCCAGATGTGTCTAACTTCATCCTTTATAATGGACTCCAGCATCTTTCCCACCACTGAGGTCAGACTAAACTGGTCTATAATTTCCTACTTTCTCTCTCCCACCTTTCTTAAAAAGTGGTACAACATTAGCCACCCTCCAATCCTCAGGAGCTGATCCCGAATCTGTCGGACTCTGAAAAATAATCACCAACGCATCCACGATTTCTCGAGCCATCTCCTTCAATACCCTGGGATGTAGACCATCAGGCCCCGAGGACTTATCAACCTTCAGACCTAACAGTCTCTCCAATACCAATTCCTAGCAAATATAAATTCCCTTAAGTTCAGGTCCTTCAGCCACTGTTACCTCAGGGAGATTGCTTGTGTCTTCCCCAGTGAACACAGATCTGAAGTAACAATTCAATTCTTCTGCCATTTCTTTGTTCCCCGTAATATATTCCCCTGTTTCTGTCTTCAAGGGCCCAATTTTAGTTTTAACCATTTTTTTGCCTTTCACATACCTAAAAAAAAAAAAACAACCTTTTACTATCCTCCTTTATATTATGGCCAGTTTACCTTCGTACCTCATTTTTTCTCTGCGTATTTCCTTCTTAGTAATCCTCTGTTGTTCTTTAAAACCTTCCCAGTCCTCCGTTTTCCCACTTATCTTTGCTATGTTATACTTTTTCTCTTTTAACTTTATATGTTTCTTAACAGAATTTATCTGAATTAAACTTCATCTGCCACTTCTCAGCCCATTTGGCCCATCTGGTCAAGATCCTGTTGTAATCTGAGGTAACCCTCTTCACTGTCCACTACACCTCCAATTTTGGTGTCATCTGCAAACAAACTAATTGTACCTCTTATGCTCACATCCAAATCATTTATGTAAATGTCAAAAAGTAGAGGACCTAGCACCGTTACTTGTGGCACTCCACAGGCCTCCAGTCTGAAAACCTACCCTCCACCACCACCCTCTGTCTTCTACCTTTGAGCCAGTTCTGTATCCAAATGGCTAGTTCTCCCTATATTCAGTGAGATCTAACCTTGCTAATCAATCTCCCATGGGGAACCTTGTCGAACGCCTTACTGAAATCCATACAGATCACATCTACTGCTCTGCCCTCAATCCTCTATGTTACTTCCTCAAAAAACTCAATCAAGTTTGAGAGATATGATATCCCACGCACAAACCCATGTTGACTATCCCTAAATCAGTCCTTGCCTTTCCAAATACATGTACATCCTGTCCCTCAGGATTCCCTCCAACAACTTGCCCACCACCGACATCAGGCTCACTGGTCTATAGTTCCCTGGCTCGTCCTTATCACCCTTCTTAAACAGTGGCACCACGTTAACCAACCTCTAGTCTTCCGGCACCTCACCTGTGATAGGTTCTACTAATTTGAATAACTAGGTTACAGTGCAAAATAAACACTTAAAAACTAGCTCAATACCTAGAACACTGTCCACAGAAGAATGCCACAAAATCTGAGGTCTTTGGAAATTAGTGTCAAAATTTGCTACTCAACGTTCCATTCAGCTTATGGTTCACATGAGAATGGAGAGTCAAAGGAGAAATACATTAAATAAAAAAATGTCTGAATTAAGCCAAACTCCACAATAAGCCACATTTTATCATATTAGTCATTGTTCTACAATCAATAAAATCATCTCCAGCTGATTCACGATTAAAAATCCATTGTACAGATTTTGAATTACTGGTTCCTGATATTATTTTTAAAAAAAAAAGGAGTACATGAAGTTAGGGTCAGCATTGTTAACAACTGCTCACAAATACAAAAATAAGTGCACTTCAGCAAGAAGTGACAGTTGTCCTAATTTTTGGGCAAACTAAGATAGTCCATCCCATTGTTTTGGGCCACCCTATATGATTAATTTGCAGACATTTCAAAATCCAAATCACAGCAGATCCATGTCAAGGCTTGGAGACTTATAAAAGTGCTGCAAGACTCACAAATAGGCAAGGTTGGAGGTCCTTCTCCAGAAGAGTATAGCTTACTCATGTACTGGGAACACGTATAAAGATTAGACCAAGAGCTGTCGACACTTGTGGGATTGAACACTGAAGGCAAGTGGAAACGTTTCTGTAGTCTAATGGCAAGATAAAACTGGTGTTTGACAAAGAAAAAAAAAAATCACACCTATACTTCACTAAAAACAGAGTATGCACAATACAAAAATCTGCTTTATTTATAAGTATACAAAAGCCCATACCATCTGTAGCCAACAGCCTGAAGAGACAACTAATTTGAAATCTCGTGGAAAAACAGTAAAGAATTACTAAATTTACCCAACTTTATCAGAAACATTTCTAAACAAGCAAAATCTGTTAGTACCTGACATGCTATTTGATTTTTGGGATTAAGTGCCTTTGCAACCAATCAACTCTGATACTGAAAACAGAAAGCAATCAGAATATCAAACTGACCAATTCAGAAGGAGATATGAAAAATGTAGGTATTGACTTTTCTCAAAAGAAGCTTATTACTGCAGCAGTTTCAAGCAGTTAGCAGACAAACTGGGTTTAATTAGCTTTATTTTCTTAGACAGAAGAACACAATCTAATTGTTGTAGTAAAGATTTAATTATTTGTGGGAAATATCTGGCATTCTGTGTACTGGATTGAAACAAGCTGAAAGATATACATGAGCATGTTGAAGAATAACACTAACAATGTCAAAAAAGAAAGCAGTGCAGGGGAATGCTTTTGTACAGAGCATGCAAAACACCAAAGACAAAATTTCACACACCAGAGTCAGGCAGAGCACAAAAGGTGCACATCTTTATCAAATCTTCAAATTTAATTCATGCTTGAGCATAGACAATAGGTGCAGGAGTAGGCCATTCTGCCTTTCGAGCCTGCACCACCATTCAATATGATCATGGCTGATCATCCTTAATCAGTATCCTGTTCCGGCCTTATCTCCATAACCCTTGATTCCACTATCCTTGAGAGCTCTATCCAACTCTTTCTTAAATGAATCCAGAGACTGGACCTCCACTGCCCTCTGGGGCACAGCATTCCACACAGCCACCACTCTCTGGGTGAAGAAGCTTCTCCTCATCTCTGTCCTAAATGGTCTACCCCGTATTTTTAAGCTGTGTCCTCTGGTTCGACACTCACCCATCAGCGGAAACATGTTTCCTGCCTCCAGAGTGTCCAATCCTTTCATAATCTTATATGTCCCAATCAGATCCCCCCTCAGTCTTCTAAACTCAAGGGTATACAAGCCCAGTCGCTCCAGTCCTTCAGCGTTAGTCCCGCCATTCCAGGAATTGACCTGGTGAACCTACACTGCACTCCCTCAATAGCCAGAATGTCGTTCCTCAAATTTGGAGACCAGAACTGCACACAGTACTCCAGGTGTGGTCTCACCAGGGCCCTGTACAGCTGCAGAAGAACCTCTGTGCTTCTATACTCAATCCCTCTTGTTATGAAAGCCAGCATGCTATTAGCCTTCTTCACTACCTGCCGTACCTGTATGCTTACCTTCATTGACTGGTGTACAAGAACACCCAGATCTCTTTGTACTGCCCCTTTACCTAAATTGATTACCTAATCTGCCTTCCTGTTCTTGCCACCAAAGTGGGTAACCATACATTTATCCACATTAAACTGCATCTGCCATGCATCTGACCACTCACCTAACCTGTCCAGGACACCCTATAATCTCCTAACATCCTCCTCACATTTCACCCTGCCACCCAACTTAGTATCATCAGCAAATTTGCTTATGATATTACTAATACCATCTTCTATATCATTAATATATAATTGTAAAAAGCACACTTTTATTTTGGTTCAAATATTCGTGATTTAACACGTTATCGATCACAGCCATACATATGCAAGCTAATTTTAAAAATTTTGATTCGAGTCCAAGAACCCAAGACATTAGGTGAGCAAAGATTTAAAAAAAAAAGTCACTTCCACTAATATTTTCACACTCCGAAATGGAGCACGATACCAACATTCTCCAGCAGTTCAATCTTGGGCTATTGACCCTTTGCAGTACAATATCTCTAACAAAGGCCAGACCAGAAGTCTTTCAGATCTGTGGGCTCCTGGAATTGAAGGCTCTCACATCCAATTTGCAAAACAAAACCAAAAAAAAAAAAAAAATCACTCCATTCATCAGTTGCATTGGCCGGAGGTGCTGGAAATCTCTTCCTCAAACTTTCCATCAACACTTCGAGTCAGAGTCATACAGCATGCAATCAGACCCTTCAGTCCAAATTATCCATACCAACCATGCTCCTAAACTAGTCCCACCTGCCTAAGGTTGGTCCATTTCCATTCAGTCCTTTCCTTATCCAAATATCTTTTAAACATTAACCACATCTGCATATCCATTTTCTCTAGCAGGTCATTCCACACATGAACCACTATGTTAAAAAAAAGTTACTCATGTCCTTTTGAAACCCTTCTCCTCAGACCTCAACAATATACACCCGAGTTTTGAACTTTTCCATTAGAGGGAAAAAAACCATGGTCATTCATCTCATCTATGCCCCTCATGATTTTATAAGCCTCAATAAAGGCCACCCCTCAGCCACATAGACTTCAGTGAAAGGAGACACAGACTTTCCAGTCTATTTTTATATCTCAAACCCTCCATTCCCAACAACATTCTGCTAAATCTTCTGAAGCCTCTCCAGTTGAATAATATCATTCTGATAACAGGGCAACCAGAATTGCATACCATACTCCAGAAGAGGCCTCACCTACATCCTGCACACAATCTCAACATTATCCCTCTTCTACACAAAAATCTGAGCGATGAAGGCAAGCATTCTAAACACCTTTTAGCGACCCTGTGTACCTGTGATGTAAATTTTAAAGCAAATGCAGATGTTCAATGGGTCTCTAAGAGGAGCATTTAAATAGCAAATTGGATTTTCTTTTTTCTACTTGGTTCTCACTTGATATGCTGCTGTTTTGACATATACAAGGTGCTGTTTATTACACTGAAGTGCTGTGGATTTTTTAAAAATGTATTTGTTAAAATTCTTTACGAGCTTAATTCTGACAATTTCACATATGTTGTGCCTTTGACAATAAGACCTGCAAAAGAAACTTAGGTATGAAAAGAAAATGCTTAAAAACAAAATCAGAAATGGCTGGAAAAACACAAGTCTGGCAGCATCTGTGGAGAAAAAGCAGAATTAAGCCTTCCAGGTTCAGTGACCCTTCCTCAAAATTGTTTAATTTCCAGAATTCACAGTTCTTTGATTTTTTTGTAAAGAAAATGCTTGCTGGTGCAAGAAAGGTGCTATCGGCACATGCAATCATAACTGGTTTGTTTGTGAATTGCATCAGAATAAGTTGGCTTAGTGTGGATCACTAAGGGATCAGACAAATCTTGCAGACTTTAGAAGCAATGGGAAAAAAGAAAACTACTGCAATGAAGAAAACAAAACACAAAATAGATAGATGAGCAAAGAACACAAGCAAGCAGATGGGCATTTGATATCACAGATACAATCGAGTCTTGGATGAAAGATGGACAGGATTGGCAGATCAACATTCTGAGTTTACACAAGATAGAGATAGGTTCAGGCATGTGGATGTTGCAATATTTAATGGGGGGTGGGGTGATGAAAGAAGGGGGCTGGGGGAAGGTAACCTGGAAGGCGATAGGTAGATAGGGAGAGTGGAACGCTTTAGGTGAGACGGAAGATGGACAGTTCAGAAGGGTGGTGCTGAGTTGGACGCTTGGATGACACATGGGTGAGAGTAGATTAGGAAACTGGTGAAAATCAGTTTGGAAGAGCATGGCACTGCGCCTAATTTCAAATATACTGAAATCTGAAATGTATTTTGCAGGCACTTTGTAAAATGTTTTCACAAACACACAGCCAGGGAAAATAGGGAGGCCACGCAGTCTGAGGTAGGTGCAGCTGGGTTGCATATTGCAGCAACTTACACCTGACCACTACCTATTCATTTGGAGGAACAGCTGTTTTGAGGTGCAACTCCAGCACTGCCACCCGCAACGTACAAAAAAAAGTTTCTCTTAATGTCGCTCCCACGATATCGGGTGTCCCCGAGAAGACAATAAACGAAGTGAAATCAAAAAGTGACGCGGCTTCAATGATTGTCGTTACCCTACATGCTGTGGAAGGAACACCACATTTCATCCGCTAATAATAAAGAACCACGGATGCTGAAAATCTGAAAGAAATGGAGAAACGCAGGGGTCACTGGGCTTGAAACTGATTTGCTGTTCACAGATTCTGCCAGAGCTGGTGAGTTTCTGCATTCTGAGGATGGATCACCTGACCCAAAACATTAACTGATCTCTCTACACAGATGCTGCCAGACCGGAGCTTTTGAAGCCGTTTCTGATTTTGTTCCTGCACTGTGTGTTTCACAATTCGTGCGTTGGCCCCCATCCAGTGGGGCATCGTTAATGTAACCGCAATTTGTTACACTCTTCATACAGAATCCCATGTCGCCCAGCTAGTCGTATTAACGCATGCTCCAGTTCGAAATCCTTTCGGATTATCGCTGAATAAAGCCCAGCGAGAGGGTTTAATCGGTTTTGTTTTAAAGAGGCGGCTGGCAGCATTAGCAGGCCTGAAATGGGGAGATGGTTGAAAAATGCAGCTCTTGCAATGCTCCAGGATTTGAGAGCCTTGAAATGGGTAAAATGAACAGATTCAGAAAGAGCGTGGTGAAATAGGCTCTACGTTTTAATCACGTTTGAACTGCTCTGTCAAAATACTGTAAAAAGAGACTACTGCCAGATCTGCTGAGTCTCGCCAGCAATTTCTGTTTTTGTTTCAGATTTCCAGCATCCGCAGTTCTTTGTGGTAAACCAAACACTCACCATTGCTCTTGTCCTTGCCTTCTCCTTGCACGTTGCTAGACCCACCAAAAATGCTCGCTTTATAAATCGCTGAGTACAACTGATCATCGTCCTGTAACAACACGAGATGGTGAGTCACGTTAGGGAGGGGCCAGAGACACTTAAACTCGCCTCCACTGGCTCTTTCTCATGAACAGGACTGGAAAAAATAGCACATACAAATGAACGAGTTCAGCCTATTGATTCCCTGCACTGCCTGATCACCAGCAAACAAATGTTTTTTTTAAATTCTATGCAAACGTTCTTAGTCAATCTTAAAGCATATATTCGGTGTTGATATTTGCACAGGCTTTCTGGGGTAAAACAAAACCCAGTCTCAATCTTCTGCGCTTGGAACAGACTATCTTTTATCTTCAAATGTTTAATCACATCTTAAGGAATCTGCATCCACTGCCCTTTTGACTGGGGCGTTGTAAGGGAAACTTAGATCAATGTGGGCGGCACGGTTAGCACTGCTGCCTCACAGCGCCAGAGAGCCGGGTTCAATTCCCGCCTCAGGCGACTGACTGTGGAATTTGCACGTTCTCCCCGTGTCTGCGTGGGTTTCCTCCGGGTGCTCCGGTTTCCTCCCACAGTCCAAAGATGTGCAGATTAGGTGCATTGGCCATGTTAAATTGCCCGTAGTGTTAGGTAAGGGGTATGGGTGGGTTGCGGGTCGGTGTGGACTTGTTGGGCCGAAGGGCCTGTTTCCATACTGTAATGTAATCTAATTTAATCTAATCTAAAAAGGAGCTGTGTGCTTTGGGTATATAGCCCTTCAAACCTGCCCCCCTATTTGATAGTCATGGCTTATCATCAACTTCGACTATATTTTCCTGCCCAACCACTTTATTCCTTTAGAATCCCAATTATAATGTTTTTTTTCCCCTTGCTTAGGTGGATGAGTGTTCATTTTATTTACTCATAGATTGTGTTGGACTGGTCCTCTGAGTCTACCCCAAGACCCAATGTGGTCCATTTTGATGGTGGGGCACACATTGAGCCCTCAGCTGAGAACTTCAGTCTCTTCCATGTGAAGGGCGTGGTCCAATAAATTGACGATTGATTTCCCCCGGGTGATAATGTTTTCAAGCGTGGTGCCAGGGGAGGCTTGGCTACTGCTGGTGGTGATGCCAAGTTTCTCCTGTTGCTTGTTTTTGGTGTGCATGCATGTGGTGTAGTTCTGCCAACTTGTCCATTAGGCAGTGCCTCATAACTGGACTGCTGTATCCTGAGGAGAAAGTGAGGACCGCAGATGCTGGAGATCAAAGTTAAACTGTGTGGCACTAGAAAAGCACAGCTGGTCAGGCAGCATCCGAAGAAAGGGGAATCGATGTTTCAGGCATAAGCCCTTCATCAGGAATCCTGAGTGCAAGCTGAGAGTGTGGATTCTAACTTGATTTCAAGGTTATGGGACCTGCTGTAGAGTTGGTGCACGAGATAATTGAGGAGTTTGCGAGAGGTGTAACAGCAAAGTCTCTCAGCGGAATCTGTTGTAGGTCAACTTGAGTGGGTTTGTGATCCGTAATCCTTTTGGTACCATGAGCATAGCTAGCTGATCCAAGATTTATTACCTATCCTAGTTGCCCTTGAGAAAGTTGTGGTGAGCGGATTTCATGAACCAACAGAAAAAGAAAACTAGCTAAGAGTCTAGGTTGATGTCTGTCTTGTGAGATGTTAGAGCAAGTTCATTTTGCATAACCACTGCATGCATACGGTGGAGAAAATAACTCTCATCTCAAAAGTTGAAATAGTTTGATGGCAGAGGCTTCTCCATTTGAGTCTGTTAAAGATTGTTTTTGTCCATGTTTGGGATCCCACTAGCAAGCTCTGTGGTTGGTTTTCAGAACTTGGTTTTATTGGAATTTGTGATGCCCTCTGGTGAAGATCCTTGAATTCCGCTTACTATAGAGTACAGTCTTTTATATACAGGATTCCTCCATGTGAACAATATAACCGACCAATCAAAGCTGAGCTATGAATAGCATGCTCTTCCTGCCAGCTATGTTGGTGTCCACATTGTTAAAGGGCTGCTAGTCATAACTCATACCATAATATCATTAAATGGGACAAAAGACAGACACAGACCCCCAAGGATCACTTTGAT
The DNA here is from genome assembly GCF_037043375.1 of Chiloscyllium plagiosum. Taxonomy (NCBI): domain Eukaryota; kingdom Metazoa; phylum Chordata; class Chondrichthyes; order Orectolobiformes; family Hemiscylliidae; genus Chiloscyllium; species Chiloscyllium plagiosum. The sequence continues at coordinate 20,381,168 of NW_028270166.1, forward strand.
GAATATAAGGGCTGAACTCACACTGTTGGCATTATTCTATTTTTTTTTTATAAAACAGTTTACAAAAAACATTAACAGCTGTACACAAGAGACAGCAATTTTACAAGGGAGAGGAGCAGCAAAGCTAGGCCCCAAACCCTACCGTTCAACCATTTTGGCATTATTCTATACCGCACTACAACTAAATGAACCAATCAATCCCTATCAATCTCAACTTGAATGCACTTAAGGACTAAGCATCCATACCCCTCTGCAAAATTCTAGAAATTCACCTGAGTGAAGAAATTTCTCTGTTTTATTCTACCATCTCTTATTTCTTTTAGAGATTATCTTATTGCTGCTCCCACCTTGACTCATTTACCAGTCGAGACAGCTTTATCTGACTTACTTTATCAAATCTCCTTCTGCAACATATGATTTCATCCTAATCTTCATTAACTCTTCAGTACAGATCCTTTAATTAATATTACTTTAACATAGCTTAAAATTAGCTGGGAATGTAAAATAGGCATCAGTTCCAAACTCACCCTAATCCCATCAGGAAGTTAGGTTAAAATTTGGGTGGTAATGGCCCAAGGCTGAAAACGGGAGATTTTATTTGCAGAAATTGCCTTTTATTAAATAATGCACCACAAATCCCATAATTTGTAACAAAATTAATACTCAGTCGATCACATTGCTAAATTTATCTTATGTATAAACTGGGTTAAAAAAATTTAGCTTTGTTATTCATTATGCTATGTTCAAGCCTGTAATTGAGTGGCAATTTAGCAATTAAATTTACCAACTTAAATCTGGGTTATAATATTGTTCTGCAGTCTTTTATTTTGTACTTGTTCCATAAAGGACAGGCCAGCACACTGAATCAGCTCAGTTCATGTGGCTTGAAGTTAAATACAGGCCAGATGCTAATTGCAAAACTTTAGTCTGCTGACTGTGATAAGATTACATTAAAGTAATTTGAATGGTCTAACCTAAAGCTTAGTAGATGCAATGCATATTACAGAGCAAATCTTTCTTCAGGAGTTGCTATCAAATTGTATTCAAAAGCAAAAGAATCAAAAGGTTAACTGTATAATTAATAATTAGGATAGTTATTGTATGATATTGAAAATTAACATGAATACAATTTGACATGCTTTTCTAATATTTAAAATATTAGATTAGCTTTGTGCGTGAAGCTATTTTATCGATATCCACTCCAAAGAGTTGGTGCCACATTTTCAAAGGGCTGTGAGTTTGAGACCTGGGGGTTGGGGGAAATCACATCTACATAACACCTCCTTAAGCTTCTAAAGGGGTTTCTTCAGAGGTTTGTCTGTTGGGACTGCAGTGGTACTTTTTTTCCTGGCGAGCTGGAACAGTCTTGTGTACGTTAGTGCACAGATGTTGGGTTCCCTGTGGGGTCCAACCAAATTTCTTCATAGTTATTTTTATACCAAATCTTGGGCTCACAAATATACTATGGTCACTGGTCCTAACCTTGATATGCATGGCCACATTCCACTGCATTGAATTTCCTGGAGCAAGAGGTACTTGCTCTCTTTGGCAAGACAGCAGCAACATCCAAAATAGCTGTTGCCCATCTTTGTCATTGGTGCCTGGCTGGTAGTTCCTGCTTTCTGGAGATATACTGTTCTCTGGTTGGGCAATTTGTATTTATATATTATGTTACAAGAGCAACACAAGCATGGAGCAATGTCAGGAACTAGGATTCATGGGTGTTGGGTTTTAAGTCCTATTCTGAAAAACCATCCTTTGAGCACAAAAATCTAAGCTGAAACTACAGTGCAATTCAAGGCAGTGTTGCTTTCACACCTCTATAATTTCAGATGTTACATTAAATCAATCTGCTCCCAGGTGAACATAAGAGATTGTGACTCTATTTTGAAGAAGGACAGACAGTGTATTCCATATCCTAATTATTATTTATTCAATGATCAACATAAATACAAATCATCTGGTCATTATCATATTACCATTCGTTGATCATGCTGTGTATAAAATGGCTTAATGATAACACTGATTGCATTTCAAATGTACTTCATTGACTGTAATGGGATGTCTAGCATGAAATGGGCTACAAAAACCCAGATTCTTAATGGTACAAGGGCCCAGAGATTTAGAAGGTTAAAAATGCTGATTGCTGAGTCCAGTGAAATAAAAAAAAACCACAGCAGCTAATTTCATTCAATGCAAGATTACCCTTTAAATGACAGACAGGTCCCAACTGGCAGTCCTACCATTTTGTGAAAACAACCATGCCTGGTACTGCAGTAAATTGGGAGAAAGTGAGGACTGCAGGTGCTGGAGGGTCAAAGTCGAAAAGTGTGGTGCTGGAAGAACACACCAGGTCAGAGGATCAGGAGAGTCAATGTTTCAGGCATAAGCCATTTATCAGGAATGTGGAGGGGGAAAGGGGCTGAGAGGTAAATGGGGGATGATATGGGGATGGGGATGGGGAGGGGATGGGGATGGGGAGGGGCTGGGCCCAAGGTAGCTGGGAAGGCGATAGGTGGATGCAGGTAGGGGGTAATTGTGATAGGTCAGTGAGGAAGGTGGAGCGGATAGGTGGAAAGGAAGGTGGACAGGTAGGGCAAGTCAAAAGGACAGTGCCAAGTTAGAAGGTTGGATCTAGGATGAGGTAGGGGGAGGGGAGATTAGGAAACAAGTGAACTCAATGTTGATGCCACGTGGTTGAAGGGTCCCAAGGGAGAAGATGAGGAGTTCTTCATCCAGTTGGTGGTTGGCTTTGATTTGGTGGTGAAAGAGGCTGAGGACTTGCATGTTCCCTTGCCGTCGCAGGTGTAAAACCTGCGCCCACACTTTTCCCCTCATCTCCTTCCAAGACCCCAAAGGATCTTTTCACATCTGGCACAGATTTTCCTGCACATCCACCCACCTCATCCACTGCTCTTGATCTGGTCTTCTCTACATCAGGGAGAAAGGATGTCAACTCACAGAGGATTTCAGGGACCATCTCTGGGACATGCACACAACAACCCTACTGCTTTGTCGCCAACCTCATCAACTGCCCCTCCTACTCCCCCAAGGACATGCAAATGTATGAGCAACAGGACCAAAGAACCCTGTATATCTAAAAATACTCAGGACTGGATAAAAAGAAGGTATGTAAGACATACAAAGGGGGAGAATCAATGGAGACCCTAATAGAAGGTTCAAGAGGAAATTTAAGAAAGTAATTAGGAGAACAAATAGGAAGGATGAAAAAATACTGACTGGCAATGTTAGGGAGAATCCCATGATATTCACGTCTATTGACAAAGCCCTAGCCAGAGAAACAATAGCCAACCTGCTGAACAGACATAACAGACAACAGGACGTTGAACCCATCAACAAAGACGGCATACTTAAACTACTGGACTTGTGCCTCACAACACACTTCACATTCAACAACCAGATATACGAACAAATCAACGGAATACCCATGGGCTCACCGATCTTGGGACTCCTAGCAGAAGCAGTAATGCAAAGGTTAGAACAAACAGTCTTACCACAAATTCAACCCAAACTCTGGGTCAGATACGTTGATGACACCTTTGTAATCATTAAAAATATGGAAATAGAGAATACACACCGGATCATCAACTCCACACTCACAGGAATCCGATTCACGAGAGAGGAAGGAAAGGACAACCAACTCCCATTCCTAGACATGAGGGTACAGAGAACACCAAATGGAGAATTCACCACTAAGGTACACAGGAAAGCAACACACACAGACCAAATCCTGAACTATGAAAGCAACCACCCCAATACACACAAACGAAGTTGCATCAAGACACTATTCAAAAGGGCCACAACACACTGCAGCACACCAGAACTGCAAAAAGAGGAAGAGGAACACCTATACAAGATATTCGCAAAAAACGGATATCCTCAACAGAATTTCATCAACAGATGCCTAAGGGAAAGACAACGGAACGAGGACATGCCGCAACCCAAAGGATTAGCCACACTACCATACATCAAGGACATCTCTGTAATGACAGCCAGACTACTGCGACCACTAGGACTTATAACAGCACACAAACCAACAGCCACACTCAGACAACAACTCATCAAAATGAAGGACCCGATACCCAATATGAGCAAAACTAATGTAGTGTACAAAATCCCATGCAAGGACTGCACAAAACACTATATAGGACAAACAGGAAGACAGCTAACGATCCGCATCCACAAACATCAACTAGCCACGAAATGACACGACCAGCTATCCCTAGTAGCCACACACGCAGACGACAAGCAACATGAATTTGACTGGGACAACACTACCATTATAGGGCAAGCCAAACAAAGAACAGCCAGGGAATTCCTAGAAGCATGGCACTCATCCACAAACTCCATCAACAAACACATAGACCTGGACCCAATATACCGGCCACTACAGCGGACAGCTGAAACTGACAACCGGAAGCGGCAGGGACAGGCTACTATAAATGCCGGAGGAAACACCACAGAAGCACTTCACAGGAGGCTCCCAAGCACTAAGGATGTCACCTAGACAGGGGATGAAACGTTTGCAACAAAAACTTTCAGCTCGGCGAACAGAACCACAACATTCTACAAATATATCAGGAGAAGAGGATAATCAAAGAAAGAGTAGGGCCCATTAGAAAATCTGTACGTGGAACTGGTAGAATGTTACACAAATAATTCACATCTTCACTTGGGAGAAGGAAGCCGCAAGTACAGAATTTGGGAAAGTGGGCTGTGAGGTTCTTGAGCAGATGATATAGGGAGTGAGAAAGTAATGAAGGTTTTGGCAGGTTTAAAAATCACAAACCTGGATGATTTGTATTCCAAGCTGGTGTGGGAGTTAAAGGAGGCAATCACCCTAACCTAAATATTTAATTTTTCTCTAGCCACAGGGAAGGTGCCAGAGGACTGGAGGACTGGAGGCATGAATAGGGTGAATGGACAAAGTCTTTTCCCTGCAGTGGGGGAGTCCAGAACTAGGGGGCATAGGTTTAGGGTGAGAGGGGAAAAATTTAAAAGGGACCTAAGGAGCAACTTTTTCACACAGAGGGTGGTACATGTAAGGAATAAACTGCCAGAGGAATGGCTGGAGGCTGGTACAATTACAACATTTAAAAGGCATCTGGATCGGTAGATGCAGAGGAAGGGTTTAGAAGGATATGGGCCAAGTGCTGGAAAATGGGACTAGATTGGGTTAGAATATTTGGTCAACATGGACGAGTTGGACCGAAGGGTCTGTTTCTGTGCTGTACATCATGCAGTTAACATGATTCCCCTTTTAAAGAAGCATGGTAAAGATGAGCCAGAGAATTACAGATTTAGGAGTCTCACATCAGCGTTAGGGAAGCTATTGGAAAAATTCCGAAGCAGAAAATTAATCTTCATCTAAAGAGGCAAGTTTGATCAGGGATAGTCAGCATAGCTTTGCCTAACAAATAAAGTCATAGAGATGTACAGCATAGAAACAGACCCTTCGGTCCAACTCGTCCATGTTGACCAGATATCCTAACCTAATCTAGTCACATTTTCCAGCACTTGGCCCATATTCCTCTAAATCCTTCCTATGAATATACCCATTCAGATTCCTTTTAAATGTTGTAATTGTACCAGCCTCCAGCCACTTCCTATGACAGCTTATTCCATACACAAAACACCCTCCATGTGAAAAAGTTGCCCCTTTTTAATGTTTTTAAATTTTTGCCCCTCACCCTAAACCTATGCCCTCTAGTTCTGGACTCCCCCACTGAATACTTTGTCTACTCACCCTATCCATGCCCCACTTGATTTTGTAGACCTCTACAAGGTCACCCCTCAGCCTCCAACACTCCAGGGAAAAAAAGCCCCAGTCTATTCAGCCTCTCCCTATAGTTCAAATCATCCAACCTTGGCAACATCCTTGTAAATCTTTTCTGAACCCTTTCAGGTTTCACAACATCCTTCCGATAGGAAGGAGACCAGATTTGCACACAACATTCCAACAGTGCCTAACCAATGTCCTGTCAAGCCACATGACCTCCCAACTCTTATACTCACTGCTCTGAACAATAAAGGAAAGCATACCAAATGCTATCTTTATAGAGTCATAGAGATGGACAGCATGGAAACTGACCCTGCAGTACAACTCGTCCATGCCAACCAGATATCCCAAACCAATCTAGGCCCACCTGCCAGCACCTGGCCCATATCTTTCCAAACCCTTCCTATTCATATACCCATCCAGATGCCTTTTAAATTTTGCAATTGCACTAGCCTCCACCACTTCCTCTGGCAGCTCATTCCATACACTAACCACCCTCTGTGTGAAAAGGTTGCCCCTTAGCTCTTTTTTATATCTTTCCCCTCTCACCCTAAACCTATGCACTCTAGTTCTGGACTCCCTGACCCCAGGGAAAAGACCTTGTCTACTTATCCTATCCATGCCCTCAAGATTTTATAAACCTCTGGAAGGTCACCCTTCAGCCTCCAACGCTTCAGGGTAAACAGCCCTAACCTATTCAACCTCTCCCTATAGCTCAACTCCTCCAACCCTGGCAACATCCTTGAAAACCTTTTTCTGAATCCTTTCAAGTTTCACAACCTCCGTCAGATAGGAAGAGGACTAGAATTGCAAGCAATATTCCAACAGTGGCCTAACCGATGTCCGGTACAGCCGCAACATGACCTCCCAACTCCTGTACTCAATACTCTTACCAATAAAGAAAAGCATACCAAATGCCTTCTTCACTACACTGGATCAGTGGTGCTGGAAGAGCACAGCAATTCAGGCAGCATCCGAGGACAGGCAAAATCGACGTTTCGGGCAAAAGCCCTTCATCAGGAATTTACCTTCTTCACTACCCTACCTACCTGCAGCTCCACTTTCAAGGAGCTATGAATCTGCGCTCCAAGGTCTCTTTGTTCAGCAACACTGCCTAGGACCTTACCATTAAGTGTATAAGTCATCCTAAGTTTTGCTTTCCCAAAATGCAGCACCTCACATTTATCTAAATTAAACTCCATCTGCCACTTCTCAGCCCATTGGCCCATCTGATCAAGATCCCATTGTAATCTGAGATAACCTTCTTCACTGTCCACTACACCTCTAATTTTGGTGTCATCAGCAAACTTACTAACTGTATCTCTTATGCTCACATCCAAATCATTTATGTAAATGACAAAAAGTAGTGGACCCAGCACAGATACTTGTGGCACTCCTCTAGTTACAGGCCTCCAGTCTGAAAAACAACCCTCCACCACCACCCTCTATCTTCTACCTTTGAGCCAGTTCTGTATCCAAATGGCTAGTTCTCCCTGTATCCCATGAGATCTAACCTGACTAATCAGTCCCCCATGGGGAACCTTGTCGAACGCCTTACTGAAGTCCATATAGATCACATCTACTGCTCTGCCCTCATCAATCTTCTTTGTTACTTCTTCAAAAAACTCAATCAAGTTTGTGAGACATGATTTCCCACGCATAAGGCCATGTTGACTATCCCTAATCAATCCTTGCCTTTCCAAATACATGTACATCCTGTCCCTCATGATTCCCTCCAACAACTTGCCCACCACCGATGTCAGGCTCATTGATCTATAGTTCCCTGGCTTGTTCTTACTACCTTTCTTGAACAATGGCATCATGTTAGCCAACCTCCAGTCTTCCAACATTTCACCTGTGACTATCGATGATACAAATATTTCAGTAAGAGGCCCATCATTCACTTCCCTAGCTTCCCACAGAGTTCTAGCGTACACCTGATCAGGTCCTGACTATCCTATCTATCTGCAACTCCATTTTTAAGGAACTATGAACCTGCACTCCAAGGTCTCTTTGTTCAGCAACTTTCCCAGGACCTTACAACCAGTGCTTAAGTCCTGCTCTGATTTGCTTTTTCAAAATGCAGTACCTCACATTTATCTAAGTCTGGTGGAATTGTTGAAGGAGGTGACCAAGTGTGTTGATGAGGGTAGTTGATGTAGTTCATATGGATTTCAGCAAAGTCTTTGACAAGGTCCCACATGGGAGACTGATAAAGAAGGTAAAAGCATATTGGTTCAAAGGATAATTTGACAAATTGGGTCTAAATGTAAGGATCTGAAATCTGAATACAGGCTGCTGTCAGGAACAACCATTTAATACGTGCTCTTCTTAATGCCAGTAACATGACAAAATGGCTTCTAGGCTACAAATTGACAATTCTGCTTAAAAGCTGCATAAAATGGCTTTTAACCCTGAGAAAAGCTGCATACTTGAACTGACCATGGCTTGTCTCAGACAATGCTTCCTGTTGTTGGAGGGAATCCTGAGGGATGATGTACATGTATTTGGAAAGGCAAGGACTGATTAGGGGTAGTCAACATGGCTTTGTACGTGGGAAATCATGTCTCACAAACTTGATTGAGTTTTTTGAAGAAGTATCAAAGAGGATTAATGAGGGCAGAGCAGTACATGGACTTCAGTAAGGTGTTCGACAAGGTTGCCCATGGGAGACTGATTAGCAAGGTTAGATCTCGTGGAATACAGGAAAAACTAGCCATTTGGATACAGAACTGGCTCAAAGGTGGAAGACAGAGGGTGGTGGTGGAGGGTTGTTTTTCAGACTGGAGGCCTGTGACCAATGGAGTGCCACAAGGATCAGTGCTGGGTCCTCTACTTTTTGTCATTTACATAAATGATTTGGATGCGAGCATAGGAGGTACAGTTAGCACATTTGCAGATGACACCAAAATTGGAGGTGTAGTGGACAGCGAAGAGGGTTACCTCAGATTACAACAGGATCTGGACCAGATGGGCCAATGGGTAGAGAAGTGGCAGATGGAGTTTAATTCAGATAAATGTGAGGTGCTGCATTTTGGGAAAGCAAATCTTAGCAGGACTTATACACTTAATGGTAAGGTCCTAGGGAGTGTTGCTGAACAAAGAGACCCTGGAATGCAGGTTCATAGCTCCTTGAAAGTGGAGTCACAGGTAGTGAAGAAAGTGTTTGGTATGCAAACAAATCCCTAAAGATGGCAGGTTAATAGATCAGTTAAGGAAGCATAAAGGACACTTGCCTTTATCGTTGAGGCTTAGATTGTAAGAGCATAGATGTTATGTTGTGTTGTACAATACTTTATTGTGTGCCATTCTGATCATAGGAAGGATGGGATTGCAAAGGATGGGGTGCAGAGGAAATTTTCCAGGATAGTTCATTTTAGCTATCAAGGGAGGCTGGATAAGCTTGGGTTCTTTTATTTGGAGTAGAGAGGTTGAGGGAACCTAATAAATTTTTCCAAGATTCTGAGTGGCATAGACAAGGTGAACAAAAATCAGTTGTTCCCCTGAGTTGAAGTGTTAATAATGAGGGGGAAACATGTGAAGGTAAAAGGCAGAAATTTGGAGAGCATATGAGGAAATGTTTTTTACCCTCAGGGTAACAGGGAGGGCTGATGAGGTGGGTAATCCTACAACCTGTAAAAAGTACTTGGAGTAGCATTTGAAATGCCACAATGTTCAAGGCTATGGGCCTAATACTGGAAAATGAGACACTATAGGTTTAGTGTAGCTTTAGTGATATAGATTTGATAGGCTAAAGGGCCTCTTTACTGTATGATTCGAAGAAATAAGCACATTAAATAAAAAAACCTGGCCAATAATTTTCCAATTTGTACCTTACAGAGAAGAAAAAAAACATTTTCATCTGTCATTTTGATGCAAATTAAGGCACAGCTGTTATATATGAGATAAGATTATGCCAATAAACTGTAAGACAGACAACTTCCTATAAAACCAAACAAGTATTGTTTAAGTAAGATATTTTTATAATGAAAACTATTTTTAAAAGATGAGATTGATGCAATTTTACATCTCAGTCCAGGCTTCTGTTTAATAATGTGTTAATTTGTAAGATGTGGAAATGGAGCTGATAATAAGAGAACAGACTCACATTTGAGGAGAATGGTTAAGCATGGATAGGTCAAAAGGTGGTTGTTTGATAAGAAACACAAGTTTCTACTACAATGCCTGTGGAGTCAGTGAATACTGCTACTCTGCTGTTATTGTATTGTCATGGTAGATACGTTCTCATCAAACTGTTCATTGATATTATTACACACCTCAAGAGCAGGTGGGAATTGAACATAAGCCTCCTCTCTCAGAGGTAGGGACACTATCATTGCACCACAAAAGCCCGTACTACTTTTATTGTATGCTCTGCTTAACTATCAGGTACCATCCTCACACTCCACTATAGCCTGTCTGCCCTCACTCTGTGACTTTTGTCATGCAACTGCCTGAATTGGAACTCCCCTTTTGCTACTTTCCACATTGCTTTCTAGAACAGCTTTTCAGTTGTGATCAAGTGGCTAAAATAATGATCATTTTCCTCTTTGCTCTTATAGTTTCTTCCCAATTTCAAAACCCCTAATTTATTCCATAGATCTTCTTTTATTGTCCAGATTTCTGAGGCACACAGGAAAGTCAATGGAATGGACCACATTATGAGATTTGTCCTCTGTTAACAAGAAAGTTCAAGCTTGTATTACATCCTTCATCTTCACAGAATTACTTCTATCTCTATCCTTTGTCTAACTTCTGCATCACACCTGCCATCTCCTGCTACCATCTGTCTAAAATAGACAAACCTATCATCTTGTTCCATTGTGACAATATTCACTTTAATCTTCACTCTAGTTTTTTAAAAATCTTTCTAACTGCTATAGTTTTAAGTTTTATTGGTGTTCATACTCAAATCCACATTTCCAAACTTCTAGATTTTGCTTAATCCATGGTAAGGGTCTCTTCTGATTCTGCCAGTAATATTGCATGGTCACCATACCGTAAGTTTGTTGTGCTATTGCCTCAAACTTTTATTCCTGAAACTGCACCTAATTCTTTTCATATTTGGTCTGTGTACAGATTGAATAACCTTTGTTCTACCTTGATTAAATGCATTGAGACACATCTTTTATCAGTGGACACAGGGAATGTTAATAAAAACCTTATGTCTCAACACTAATTGGTACCACTTTTGAAAAGTGGTCCTCCAATAGACTTTAAATCACTCAAAGACAAATTCAAGTGAACTAGTACCTGTGCTAGGTGGAAACTAAAGTATCTACAGAATGGCCCCATGTTAATGGTAATGTCACCATATGAATCATCCAGAAGCCTGTATTAATTCTCGAGGGATGTGGGTTCAACTCCCAGCATCGCAGCTAATAGAATTAAATTTGATTAATAAAGTCTTGAATGGAAAGCTAATTGCAGTAATGATAACCATTAAATTATTTTTCTAAAATCATGTCTGGTTCACTAATTTTCACTAGAGAAGGAAATCCACCGTCCTAATGCAACTCCAGATCCAAAATAATGTAGCTGGCTTTTGACTGTCTTCTGAAATAATCTGGCAAGCTATTTAGTTCAATGGTAATTAGGGATGGATGAAAAATGTTGTTCTTGCCAGCAATGCGCACCTGGTGTTTGCTTGAGTTTATGACAGCAATGATGAGTATGGAAAAACATGCTCCTCTGAAGGATCATTATTCTAATTGTGCAGTTTTGGTTGTCTTATTTAAGAAAAGATGCTAATGTGGTGGAGGCAATTCAGAGAAGGTTTATTGGCTTGATATCTTATCTTGCATGGAAAGGTTGGACATACTGGGCTTGTTTCAAACAGTAAGGAATGCCTTGATTAAAGTGTATAACATCCAAAACATTCCTGACAAGGTGAACGCAGACAGGATATTGTGTCTTATGAATGAGGCCAGAACTAGGAGGCACTGTTATAAATTAGGAATCATCCTTTTAGGACAGTGATGAGGTAAATTCTTTTCTCTGAGAGATGTGTGACTTTGGAACTCTGCCTCAGAGGCTGTGGAGGCAGATCATTGCATATTTTTAAGGCAAATAAGATCCAGATTCTGGTTAAACAAGGGAATGAAATGTTATCAGGATAGATGGGAATGTGGAATTTGATCTGATCTTACTGAATGGTAGCTGGCTTGTGGGTACAGAAGACTTGCTTCTGCTCCTAATTCATATACTGTATGTACATGTATGTTCATAGACTTGTTGTGGTGTCAAGGACAAAACACAACACTTCTGATGAAAAATTGCTAAAAACTACTCATTTAAGATAAGCTTTGTGATCACACATTTAGGTGCAGGAAATATGAATGTCTCAGTTTGTATATCATCAACACCTTTTATTCTTCCATCCTGTGAAGATCCTAAATGAATTTAGTAAAAAGTTGCATCTGCATCATCATACTGATTGATTCAGTGTGTTCTAATATTTGGAAACTTTCTCTGCAAGAAGGATGATAATGAGTGGCTAATCTGTATATTTTTTGGCCTCCATGGCAGTATTTCAAAGAGATGATTAAATGCACTAAAATTGTCACATGTTTATAAATACAATGGTAGTAATTGCATTTTCACATCTCTACTTGCTGTATTTCTCCCCTATTGCTTGTTTTTTTCCATTATCAAGTCATTATTAGTGTATGTCACAACACTCATATGTTAAATATTCTATCAACGTAGGCTAAATACTACTCACTTAAGCAAACGTTTGCAGCTTTACCTTTTCTAGTCATAAATTGACTTCTTAATATACAGTATTCTAAGCTTCACATACGACCGTCTCCATTTTTCTGTTTACATCTTGCCACTGTTTAACCTTCAGCTCAGTTCAGATGTCACAGTAAGTGCAACCATTATATGCTTTGTTTTTAGCAGATTTAGAAATGCCTCTCATATCTGATGTCTTCTCTGATTTGTTGATTGAGTTACTCCTTTGTTTCACAGAGGACAGCCTGGCATGTAATCCATGTTCACTTGTACAGCTCTTTCAGTGAACCTGCCTTTCTGTTTTCTATGAGCACCTACAATGTGTTGCCAAAATCAAAACTGGATTGGCCGAATTTGGGCTATTTTTATCAGATAAGTGCTTATTTAATTTGCTCATTATGGAGGGTGCATTCCCAGTAGCTGCAAACTTTTACATTGGGCATAAGAGCAGAAATTGCAAGGTACCATTGCTAGACATGTATATTCAGTGAAGTTGGTACATAACTTTGTCAAATGGGTTCTTGTGACATGATCGTAGAATCCCTACCCCTGTGCGAAGAGGCCTGGGTTCAAGTCCTACCTGCTTCAGAGGTGTGTCAATAATTAGAAAATCTGTACAATGTTGTCACCCTTGTTAGAAGCCATGTGAGTTACAACTTACAATTTCTGCCCACTGTTTTTTCTGCAGTTATGAACTCCTGAGGAATATATAAACATTTTATGCATCATGTGGCCTAGTAATATTATTACTTGCTAGCATTCTAGACACTGAATGCAAGTTCATCAGTCTTCATGTTAAGATTTAGATCCAATATTTTTTACATTATAATTGTATCTTAAGTTGAGTATATGATAGTGTAAAAAAAGTGCAAACAAAAAGTACTGTCCAAGATCATTAAGTGAACAACCATGAATCAAAAAAAGTGTACACATTGGATTGAAAAGCAAACCCACATGGTGGAGGATTACCAGATCCTTCATGCCAGAGTTTGCAGAAGACCTGGGGCAGGACTTCTTCACATGGGAGCCCCTGTAGACAGCAGAAAGCTTCAGATGAGCAGCCACTCGGGAGAAAGAGCAAGGGTATTTCAACATTGACACACTCCAAAGAGCTCCCTTCAATTTTATAAATTAATTGATAATACTAGCAACCCCTGAAGGAGGCTGCTTGGGGTACCCATGATTGTACAGACTGGTGGAGTTAGTTCAATTGTTGAATTTAGGGCTTCCGTGTGTTTCTTAATGATAACAAAACAGGAGGCCACTGGACGTTAGATCATCGAGTCATTGAGGTCTATAGCACAACTCCTTGACATATTGAGTGATCAAAAACAACCACCTTACTATTCTAAACAAATTTTCCAACACTTGGCCAGTAGCCTTGGTATCCTAAGTGCACAACTCAATACTTCATAAATGTTATGAGGGTTTCTACCTATTCAAACAAAACTAGACTAAATATCATCAGCAAGGAGAAATGTCATGCAAAAAACACTACAATAAGGAACTAGAAGATAACTATACAGAGAGAAATCTATCTATTCGCTCTAATGTTACAGTTTTCTACCATTCTGTGAAAGTCTGACCTGCGCGGAAGGACTCCTGTGGAGCATGCGCATTGACACCGCACGCTCGGCGTTGTTGCTACTGCACCTGCGCAGGCGGCCAACGTGCGCGCTCGGGGTTTCCGTTGTGAAGTAGCGTCTCGAGCGGAGCGGCCTCGAGCGGGGGGGATGGACGATGAAGAGGAGACTTATCGCTTGTGGAAGATCCGCAAAACCATCATGCAGGTGGGCCGTCAGCAAACCTACCATCTATTCGCTCCCTTTTACCCTCTCGCCCCGCGATCTACTTGGCCTCGCACCCTTCCCCTCCCCCCCCTCAGCCCCCTTGGTCACTTTCTCACCTCCACATTCCTGATGAAGGGCTCCTGCCCGAAACGTCCATTCTCCTGCTCCTCGGATGCTGCCTGACCTGCTGTGCTTTTCCACCGTGACTCTGGTCTCCAGCATCTGCATCCTCGCTTTCGCCCACATTCTCAGTGCCCCGCGCATCGCCTTGGCTTCCCACACACACACACTCGTCTCCTTGGCCATTTTCTCACACCTCCCCCACCCCCCTCCATCCCCTTGGCCACTTTCTCACCCCACCCCCTTGGCCCATCTGTATCCCGTCCTGTCCCCCTCCCTTGGCCTCTGTGTCTGTCCCTCCGCCTCTCTCTATCCCTGTAGGTGTGGACAGACTGCAGTAACAAGAAGCCTTTGCAAAAGTGAATTTTATTAGAATTAGGGAGAAAACTTTGGCTGCAGTCATGCTTGGCATGTTGGAAGATGGTTGTGGTTCAAGTCCCACCTGCCTTTGGAGGTGTGTAACTTTTCAGAACAGGTCCGATTAGCAAACTAATGAACTGCTGTGGTGATATCCTGAAGCTGCAATGACTGACGACTAACTATCATGACCATCTTTGTACATGCCAGGCATGATTCCAGCCAAAGTTTTCTCCCTGATTCTAATAAAATCTAGTTTGCTAATTGACCTGAACAGAGAGTTTATACAACTCTGGACCAGGTGGGATTTGAACTTGCCTCTCTTAGCTCAGAGACAGGCAGGGCACGACCATTGTGCCACAAGATTCCTCTTGTTAGTTCATCATGAGAGGTATATTTAATTTACTTGTTGGGCTGTGTTATGACCCACCTCTGGAGCTGGTTGAACTGAGGCTTTCTAGCTCAGAAGTAGAGACACAATCATTGAACCACAAGAACCAGCAATTCATCAAAGGAGTTTCCTATGTTCAGCTAATCTTCTGCTTCCATTCCTCAATGAACCTGAGTGCTGTTACAATTTGAAACAGGCAGCGGGTCTGTCCATGTTCTTTCTTTCTGTAAGGAACAGTGCCCTGTATAATGAATATAGCTTGAATTGAATTGGCCTTATTGTCATGTACTTTAAATGAGTAGTGAAAAGTTTACAGTTGCTGCATTACAACACCATCTTAAATACAAAGGTACCTAAGTACAAATACTTAATTTCAAATATTTAGGAAACAAAAAAGCAAATTAGAAAACTAAAGAAATAAATAGTCTGTTTTAGGTCATAGTGAACTTTTTACAACTTTATTTTTCAAATTTATTTCTATTTAATCTTTCTGACCCGGTGCATACCGGCACCTGGCTTTAAGCGAGACCTCTGTTGCCTTGCTGCTGCCTGCGCTGGAGTCACCCCACTTTAAGCATCATCTCTTCGCCGCTAGACACATTTCATTAACGCCACTGAACCCATACTGTTCCTGCAACCAAGAGTCCTGGCCTTGAGGCCAAGCCAGGCAGCTGCCAAACCACAAGTCCCACTTCAGCGGCAGATGTCAGCTTGCCAGTGCCACTATCCAGTACATGTTGATGTGCCACGCTGAACCTGAATGACAATCTTAAATTAATTGCCAGTCTAATTGCTCCCTCATTTAGGATTGTCCATCAAATTTGACAGTTGCAGATTTGATCAAATATTAGACATTATTGTGAGTTTTGCATGCTTGGACTGTTTAAATAATCATAGCTTGCTTGTTGCAAATAGCAGAGGGGAAATGCTATTTGGGGTGTATATTGGAAGCTACACTAATACACAGGGCCCTGTTGTTTGTAGACAGAAGATGTACATGCAATGTTCCTATTTCAATTGAGCAAAATAGGGGTTACAGCATTGGGCTAGGTAACAGCAAAATCAGTCAACTGCCTGCTTCAAAATTTGTCAAGTTTGGCATTAACTGTGTGGCAATGCCTCTACCAGTCAGAATACTTGCCAACTATTTGGCATTCCTTTTCCTTCTGCACTATAATATTAGTTTGTCCTTTCAAACTGTATGCTTGTGAAATGCTCTGATACGCTTTGAGAAGATTTATAGCTCAGGTTGAGGTTTTGGATGTAGGTTTGCTCGCTGAGAACCCTGATATCGGAGTTCTTAGCAGAGACAGTAATGCAGAGACTTGAACAAACAGCTCTGCCAACCATCCAACCCAAAATTTATGTCCACTACGTGGATGACACCTTTGTCATCACTACACGAAACAAATTAGAGGAAATCTTCAAGACCATCAATAATGCCCTTACTGGCGTAAAATTCACTAAAGAGGAGGAAACAACAACAAACTGCCATACCTAGATGTCACAGTAGAGCAAACAGCCAATGGGGAACTTCAAACCAGCGTCTACAAGAAAACAACACATACAGACCAAATATTGAACTACAGAAGCAATCATCCCAACATCCACAAATGAAGCTGTAACAGAACATTATTTCAACGAGCCAACACACACTGCAGCACAGAGGAACTACGCAGAGCAGAGGAAAATCACCTATAAAGTGTATTCAAAAAGAATAGGTACCCAATGAACACAGTCTGCCGTTTTTTATTTTCTCAGCAGCAAACCCAAGCAAGCAGACAAAACATGCCCAGAAACTTAGCCACTCTCCCCTACATCAAAGACATCTCTGAAATGACTGCCAGACTACTCAGACCCCTTGACATCATGGTAGCCCACAAACCCACCAACACACTAAAACAGCAGCTAATGAACTTGAAAGACCCTGTACAGACAACAAAGAAAACTAATGTCATTTACAAAATACCATGCAAGGACTGTAACAAACATTACATTGGACAAACCACCAGCCACCAGGAGACATGAACACCAACTAACCACAAAAAGACATGACCCTCTCTCACTAGTATCCTTACATCCAGATGAGGAAGGACATCATTTTGACCACAGGAGATGACATCACCACCCAAAGAAATCCAAACGTTAGATTACAGTAGATTACTTTGGCCCAACAAGTCCACACCGATCCTCCAAAGAGCAACCCACCCAGACCCATTCCCCTACATTTACCCTTTCACCTAACACTATGGGCAATTTAGCATAGCCAATTCACCTAACCTGCACACCTTTTGGACTGTGGAAGGAAACCGGAGCACCTGGAGGAAACCCACGCAGACACGGGGAGAATGTGTAGACTCCACACAGACAGTCACCCAAGGGGGGAATTGAACCCGGGTCTCTGGCGCTGTGAGGCAACAGTGCTGACCACTGAGCCGTGCAGCCCCAAATCAAGGCTGACACTTAGTGATTAGATTCCCTACAGTGTGGAAACAGGCCCTTCGGCCCAACAAGTCGACACCGACCCTCCGAAGAGTAACCCACCCAGACCCACTCCCTCTGACTAATGCATCTAACACTATGGGCAAATTAGCTTGGCCAATTCACCTGACCTGCACATCTTTGGATTGTGGGAGGAAATCAGAGTACCCGGAGGAAACTCACGCAGACACAGGGAGAACGTGCAAACTCCATACAGTCGCCCGAGGCTGGAATCGAACCTGGGTCCCTGGTGATGTGAGGCAGCAGTGCTAACCACTGTGCTACCATACCGCACTACAAAATGGTTAATTCAACCTTGATTAGATTCCCTACAGTGTGGAAACAGGCCCTTTGGCCCAACCAGTCCACACTGACCCTCCGAAGACTAGCCTATCCAGACCCCTTTCCCTCTGACTAATGCACCAACACTATGGGCAATTTAGCATGGCCAATTCTCCTGACCTGCACATCTTTGGACTGTGGGAGGAAATCCACGCAGACATGGGGAGAACGTGCAAACTCCACACAGACAGTCACCCGAGGCTGTACTTGAACCTGGGACCCTGGTGCTGTGAGGCAGCAGTGCTAACACTGAGCCACCGTGAAAGCAGGAATTATCAGCAGTGCTTCGCCTGAGGCCCACTGAAGATGTTACCTAGTAGGGTGACGAAACAACTGGAAATTAACCTTCTAGCTCAGCAAGCAAACCTTCATCCAAAATGTCCTGATGAGCCCAAAATCAAAAGCCTTATCACAATTTTGTTTTGAGTGCTTTCTTGCTGCGTGTTTAATGTTAGTGTTAAACAGGTGAATAAATTGCCTGCTAATGGGCTACAAACTATTACCTTGAGAAACTTTAAATTTCCAGTATCTTGACAATCCTTGCTTCAATCTGCATTTTAGTATCAGCAAAATCACCCTTTGGCTGCAACGGGATTCTGAATTTGCCCTTTGGGTTTGAATCATGTTCCACATATTTTACATTTTTTCCTTGATCAGTATAGTTAGAATAATTAGAACAATTTTTTAAAAACTGACAACTGGAGATAAGTATTTAAAGGAATTTTTATCCTATGGAATTCACAGCTTTGCCATGATCGTGGATATTTGGTGACACAAGATGAATTGGATCAGACACTGGAAGAATTTAGGGGTCAATTTGGAGATAAGCCAAGTGAAGGGCGGCCACGACGTTCAGACCTTACTGTGCTTGTTGCTCACAATGATGATCCCACTGATCAGATGTTCGTTTTCTTTCCAGGTATTTAAGCTAAAGTATTTGTTGTTTTTCCTTTTTCCTCTGCATTTTAGGGTTGAATCACTTGTAATCCATCTTTCCACCATCACTCAGCATGTTTACCAGTAGCTGGTAATCAGGAGGAACATATGATTACCCCATGGATGTGTAAGGTCATAAAGGTCTTGTGACACAAAGGCAGTGTTTCTATCTCTGGGCCTAAAGGCTTGGGTTCAAGTTCCACCCACTCAGAAATATGACACACTGCCTGTGAACAAGATGATAAGAAAATGTGTACAAGTTAATGTAGATATCTAGTCTTAAGCAACCGGATCCAAATGTGAGAAGGCATGTCTGCATTATGGTACTTTAGCATTCTTCACATAGCAATTGTTAACTATAATACCACACATTTTCCTGGAATCACATACATGGCGTTTGAGATCTGTTCTTCTGATATGAACAACACTTCCAACTCCTATCCCACTGCATATACTGCCTTAAATTAAACATGACTAGCAAGCCTATTGACTTGTTTAATTGGCAGGGCAGTGTGTGTTTTCAATTGTTCAGTCAAGAATCAGTGTATCTTCAATAGTGGCAACTCTATTCCTGTTAACATTCCTCACATGTCTTGAAAAGATAAAGTGGCCCAACCCCACTTGAGATGAGTGACATTTACAAAATGAATGGGAATGTGATATCAGACTTGAAATGTTAACTCTGTTTCTCTGCTCCAGATGCTGCCAGGTCTGCTGAGTGGGTCTCCAGCATTTTTTGTTTTATATTCGCTAGGTAGCATTTATTAGTCTACTCAATGAAAATAGCGCATTGTTGCTTTTTCAACTGATTTTTCCCTATGAACAATGTAGACTTGTTTGAAACTGATATAAAAAAATGTTCCTTTATTAGAGGAGCCAAAAGTTGGGATCAAAACCATTAAAATGTATTGTCAACGCATGCAGGAAGAAAATATTACCAGAGCCATCATTGTGGTACAACAAGGGATGACCCCATCAGCAAAGCAGGTATAAAGTGAAAATTTAACTATTACAAAAATTTGCTGAAGTATTTTTTTCTTCTGCTTGCTTGCTGTTAATTTTCAGTTACCAAGTGTACAAACAAATAAGTTAGTGGAAAAATAAACTAAATTATGCAGAGTATTAAAATAGAAATTCTTGCTAATGTGAAGTTAGGTAGTATCAGCGATCCTCACAAGGTAATCAGGTCAATTTCATGTCTGCCTTGTCCTTTTCCCTTCAAGACAGTACTATAATAGATGAAATTCATATCCTAAATATTGTGGTTGTTTGGAGTATACTAATGATTGCTGTGAACCAGCATGTGACTTAGATTGAGGTGTACCATCCTATATGATGCTTAGTGAGAAACTGTTTTTGCTGATTGTGGAATCTAGGACTAGGGAACTTAGGTCTAGACATTCATAGTGAAGTTGCAAAATGCTTTCACATGTAAAAGCTAGCAGTTTGTACATTTCCCATAAATAGCATTTGAGGCTAGATCAGTTGTTAATTTTAGAACTGAGAGTGATAGATTTTAATAAATAGACTTATTTTAAAAATGTGAGGCAAATGGGATTATACAGATTGGGGCATTATTGTTATGCAATGACTGAAAATGTTTGAGTGGTTACATGGCCTACTCTTATTTTTATAGACCATCCTTCCCTTTTACTGGAAAAGGAGAAATGAAAAACTTTGGTATCTTCAAATTTACTATGTTTATTGTTGCACAGTATTAGTTTTGGATGCCTTTACATTGTGCAAAATTTTGGAAACATTTAAAAAGCAAGAGAAGTGTTTGCTCACAGGGGAGGAGTGTTCTGTCAGCTTCTGAGCCTGGTGACTATAAGAGAGAAATGAGGTACATGATTGAGGAAAACATCAATGTTTTTGACAGTAAAATGAACATAATCCCAAATTATTTTTATTTCATTTCTTTTTGTTCAGTCTCTTGTTGACATGGCTCCTAAGTATATCCTTGAGCAATTCCTTCAACAGGAACTCCTAATTAACATTACAGAACACGAGGTGAGTTTTTAAAACACTTTCTTGAAATATATATTGGTTTGAAGCAACAAAATATACAAATGATCCTCCATGTTTAATCTAACCTTTATTTAACCATTTAATCAAATCTATTCTAATTCACTTTTTAAAAACTTTTCTACACAATGTATATGATTGGACATAGTGTAACCTTTGTCATTAACTTGGCTTTGTTATTTAATCAGGAATATTTTTGGATTTCAAAAAAGTTATCTAGCAGAATTCTGTTTTTGAATAAACTGGAAATACTCAGCAGGTTTTGTATTTTGTTTTAATATCCTACACAGGTATTATACACATCATATGCATAAACCTTGATGTAAACTTTTATAAATGATGATTTGCATTAAAATAGTTCTCTTGGTCAGGTTTTTACCTGCACTGATTTCTTTTCTTTAAAGAATATCAGGTGCTCTCCCATAGTAGTATGATGAAAGTAACTCATAATTAAGTATGCACTGGGGAAATATTTGAATTTTTTTTACAATCAGAATATAGAAACTGTCAGGCTATCTAAAGTAGATCCTGTTTTCTGTAAACAAATTGAATGTAATTATGTCCTTTAGCTTGTTCCAGAGCACATAGTCATGACCAAGGAGGAAGTTACAGAGCTACTGGCACGATAGTATCCTTTGTGTGTTATATTGAAAATATTTAACATTTCAAATGATGCAGCTCTGCTCTTTGATTTATCAGAGTTGTGCTTTTCCAAACATTACATTGACAATGTGACCAAAGTTAATTTTTGAGGTTTGTACTTCAGTAATACACTAACTGAATTTTGGAATTTCTCATGGCTGTTTTCAAGTCCCAATTTTACATTAAGTTTTACTGTGTAGAATTGTTCTTTGTGCTGCCCTTTAATGTCTCTGCAGTATTTATGTTTTGTATTCTTCTTCTTGCAAATCTGCAGTTATCCTTTGCTCTCTTTCCAGAACTTAGAACGTACAAGTTCCTGTTCATGGAGAGAACTTCACCTTTCTTCACCTTGCTATGAAGAAAAACACCAATCTTCTGAATTTACAATTTGGCATTATAGATGTAAGATCTCCTTAAAAGATTTGTTGATGGGTTCCTTTCTGCTACCTTTACTAAATGTCTTTATTCTTATCAAGTGATGTCACCCTTGAGCACAAACATTAGCGAGATTTTATGACCACATCAGGAAAAGCATGTTTTCTCACTTGATTTCCACACCGTCTGCCAGCAGTAATCATTAGATCATTACTGACATGTGTGTTTAACGTGACCAAGAAAAAAGTTGTAAATAATGAACATTGGTCAGTTAACAGAAAATAAGGAACGATCTCAACATTTTGCTGGGTTACAATTATTTGCTTTAAATATGTTTACCAGTAAGTTAAAGGAGAGCCAATTGCCAAGAATACAAGCAGGTGATCCAGTGGCACGATACTTTGGATTGAAAAGAGGACAGGTTCGTTGCTGTATATTGTACAAATCTTGAATCAGCAAGTGCATCATTGCAACTGGTATAAGACATTCAAGTGGCACTCCAGACTTTTTGCTATTTCTTTTATAGGTGGTTAAGATTATAAGACCTAGTGAGACTGCAGGAAGATACATTACCTACAGACTTGTGCAGTGAAACACACTGTAAGTATGTTTTAAAACCTTTGACAAATATATACCCATCAACTTCTTCATGCCTGTCTCTCACTTGCAACCAGTATTTATAATCATAGGAAAATCAGAGTTAAACCAAATACATAACTGTATTCTCTCAATCACCTAAGTTGCCTGCTACATGTCTTTTAACATTGCTTCTACCTCAGATAATCATTAAAACCCACATTCATATCTTTTTATCACTTCCCAGATTTGCGTATTAAAGTACACTCCTGGCCATCATTCATCTTTTTAAAACTTAAGAACATGAGGAGAGGAGGAGGCAGTTTGGCCCATTGAGCCTACTCTGCCATTTAATATCATAATGGATTTTTAAAAAATCTTGGCCTCAACTCCCCTTTTTCCTGTCTGTGTTTCATAACCCTTCAACCAATTAATTTAAAATCTATCCATCATCTTTAAACTTACTTGGTGGCCTGTACACTGGGTAATGAATTCTACAGATTCTTAAACCTTTACAGAAGTCCTCGTCCTCAAATCTGCTTCCCTCTTATTGTAAAACTATGACCCCTCTTTCTAGATTGGACATTGCCATTGTGGGGCCATTCAATGCCTACTTTGTCAGTCCCCTTTTTAATACCATTTTAATATACCTTTAATTAGATTTCCTCTCATTCAGACAATGCTGGAAACGCTCAGCATGTCAAGCAATACCTATGGAGGGAAAGCAGAGTTAATGTTTTGGGTCCAGTGACCAGTTCCAGGAATTTAATTTTATTCAAAACAGTTCATAGACTAACTATATAAGGCATAAGGCCTTTATCAGGAGAAGACCATATTGTCTCTGGAGCAATGATGCTCTTCTAACTCAGCACCACTTCCCTAACTTTATTCTGAGAGGTCAAAATCTTTCTATCTCTGACTTCATTAGAGTTTATTTAATGGTGGAGGGCTATCAACTCTCTGGTGTAGCTCCAAGGTTTGATACCCTGTGTGTGAAGAAATCTCAATTCCATCTGAAATAACAAAATATTTAATCTTTAACAGTAACAGGAAAACTATAGTACTCAAACTTTTAGCTTCCATTTAGCATAGAACAAAGACTACGTTGTCCCTGTGCTAAATGGAAGTTACTGTATATGACCCTAACTTTAGAATTTGTTTTTCTTGCTGCATTCTATTATATTCACCTGAACATCAATTTTTCAGCATAATCTATTGGTGAAGTAGGGTAAAAAGCTCATCTACCATCTTGAATAACTGACTTCTCTTGGAATGCAATTTTAGGTATGTGATGAACAAGTCCAGAGTGCTGAATGAATTCATCTTTCACTCCTAAGATTGGCTATGACAGTTCAAATTTTCAAAAAGTGTTAATTTTAATTAGCTTTACACATGGTAAAGGGCAATGAGAAGCCAAGCCAACCAGTTCTCTTAAGTTGATCAAAAATTAAGGTATTTATTGTATACTCACTTGGTTAAAAGTATCAGCTTGATTAAAAGATTAAAATGCCTTGAATCCCATGACATAATATACCTACTAGTATGCAAGCAAACAGACCAGGCTCGAGTGATAGGACGGCAAAATTTAAAGTTTGTTTTGAAATTTTGGTTAATGTTTGCCAAACTTGATCTTCTGGAGGAGTTTTCTCAAATTGAAGTTTGTCTTTTTCCATGAGTCGGCACAATAGTACTTGAAGTTCTGTTTATTTTCACTGTGAGGCTTTTGATGGATGTGGAGTCAGAAAAGACATGAAAGAGGAATTCAGTTGTTCCATTGTGAAAGCTTTATTGATACTGCTTTTTTTTAAACAAACGCAAACTTACAATATTAGTTCTTCCCAATTAGGGTTTTGAATATGCCAGCTGGCAGTGGTACAGAAATGAGGAAATCCATATTAACTAAAGATTTTTAAATCTGGCCGACTGTCATGGCTATCAAGTGCCATTTGAAATAGAAGATTCTTCTTTGGGCTTCTTTTTGTCCTGGGTAGTTTCTATAGACCAACTGTTCGTTATCCTTGTTCAAACGAAGGCAAGTGTGAAATCGTGCATAATCCATATATTAAACTTCATGACACATGGCAAACTTAAAACTAGTCCGATTTAACAGATGTCAAATGTAAAGGAAAGGCGAGACTAATCTTTTTCTCTCCTCTCTAGGTATGAAACTGGCATCAACCACAGGCAAACATTGAAAACTTCAAGTTGTTGCTGCTTTTTACTGACTCTTGATTTGAGCAATGGATGGTCTTTCAGTTCATGGTTAATTTTTATCAATAAACATTTTCATAAAAGCAAGATATTTAAGTGTTAAATATTAAATCAATTAAATTCTGTTGAGAAGTAGGAGCATTTTACTGTATGGGATTTTATACAGTAAACAATTGAATAGTTGACGTCCACTGAGAGTTAGTGACTGGGTTGTCAATGTTAAATGCTCTTTAACAGAATAAATGGACCAGTTAAGCAAGATTTCTTTCCATAAAGTTGGAGAATTGAATGCTTTTGTTGCAGAAAATAATTGAGGCAAAGACAACTGTTTAAAGTGGAAGTTAAGTAACAGTCTTGGTGTGTTGCTTTTAACATAAACATGACTCAAGAAATTTCGGGAGCACAGTCTCAAACTGAAGTTAGGACTTGGATGACTGAAGGTGCATGTGATAAAGGTAGGTAAAGATTAGAGAGTTCATAAAATTCCAAAATTGGATTTTTTTTCAATGATTATGGGGTTTGAAGAGTTTGAATGAAATGCTTATTTCTGCAAAAATGTAGGGCAAGGGCAATAGGCATAATTTTCGATTGCTGTCAAAGAACTGGCACAGGCACCCTCGTTATGTAAGGAATTCTACGGAGCTTCATGTTAGTTCAGTGATGTGTAGGATGTATCAACCAGTATCCCTTCAAGAATGTTAAACTCGCTATAACTTTCAAATTTAAATTTTCAGCTTGAATACATACCTTGGAGTCAGGGCCACTCAGAAGGACCCTGGTTGCCTGTCACCTCCAAGACTGGTGTGGATAAAGCGTATAGAACATAGAACAGTACAGCACAGAACAGGCCCTTCAGCCCACGATATTGTGCCGACCATTGATCCTCGTGTATGCACCCTCAAACCTCTGTGACTATATGCATGTCCAGCAGTCTCTTAAATGTCCTCAGTGACCTTGCTTCCACAACTGCTGCTGGCAACGCACTCCATGCTCTCTCAACTCTCTGTGTAAAGAACCTGCCTCTGACATCCCCTGTATACTTTCCTCCAACCAGCTTAAAACTATGACCCCTCGTGTTAGCCATTTCTGCCCTCGGAAATAGTCTCTGGCTATCGACTCTATCTATGCCTCTCATTATCTTGTATATCTCAATTAGGTCCCCTCTCTTTTTCTCCAATGAAAAATGTCCGAGCTCAGTCAACCTCTCTTCATAAGATAAGCCCTCCAGTCCAGGCAGCATCCTGGTAAACCTCCTCTGAACCCTCTCCAAAGCATCCACATCTTTCCTATAATAGGGCGACCAGAACTGGACACAGTATTCCAAGTGCA
This sequence comes from Chiloscyllium plagiosum, assembly GCF_037043375.1. Lineage (NCBI taxonomy): Eukaryota > Metazoa > Chordata > Chondrichthyes > Orectolobiformes > Hemiscylliidae > Chiloscyllium > Chiloscyllium plagiosum. Next base: position 20,407,278 of record NW_028270166.1, read on the forward strand.
GTCTAACCAAAGTTTTATAGAGCTGCAACAAGATCTCACGACTCTTAAACTCAATCCCCTGTTAATGAAAGCCAAAACACCATATGCTTTCTTAACAACCCTGTCCACTTAGGTGGCCATTTTAAGGGATCTATGTACCTGCACACCAAGATCCCTCTGTTCCTCCACACTGCCAAGAATCCTATCCTTAATCCTGTACTCAGCTTTCAAATTCGACCTTCCAAAATGCATCACATTGCATTTATCCAGGTTGAACTCCATCTGCCACCTTTCAGCCCATCTCTGCATCCTGTCAATGTCCTGCTGCAGCCTACAACAGCCCTCTATACTGTCAATGACACCTCCAACCTTTGTATCGTCTGCAAACTTGCTGACTTATCCTTCATCCAAGTCATTAATAAAAATTACAAACAGTAGAGGCCCAAGGATAGAGCCCTATGGAACACCACTCACCACTGACTTCCAGGCAGAATCCTTCTACTACCACCTCTCTGTCTTCTGTTGGCCAGCCAATTCTGTATCCAGGCAGCTAAGTTTCCCTGTATCCCATTCCTCCTGACCTTCTGAATGAGCCTACCATGGGGAACCTTATCACATGCCTTGCTGAAGTCCATATACACCACATCCACAGGTATGCAGTAGAAAATTTACAGACTAGGATTGTGAGAGCTTTGCATAGAACAGTAACGAGGATGCTAGAGAGCATAGGTTTAGGGTGAGAGGAGAAAGATTTAAAAGGAATATAAGGGGCAACCTTTTCCACGCAAAGGGTGGTGTGTTTATGGAATGAGCTACCAGAGGAAATGGAGGCTGGTACAGTTACAATACTTAAAAGGCATCTGGAAGACTGATATGCACCAAGTGCTGGCAAATGGGATTAGATTAATTTAGGATATCTGGTCAGTATGGATGAGTTGGACTGAAGGATCTGTTTCATGCTATATATCTCTGACTGTATGCTACTGTGTTAGGAACGAGTATGGGCCATTCAGCCTGTAACCTCCTCTTGGTATCTGTCTTAAATTGTGCCTGTCACTAATGACTCCCAACCAGAGGAAATATTTCCACCTTACTGGTATCTACCTAGTCTCTGCCTATTTTAGAAAAAGTATTTTGTAGGTATTGACAAGTCCCCTTTCATTCTTCAAGACTCTAGAGGATACAGCCCCAGTTTGTCCAATATCTTTGTAAGCATTAACAGTAATGGTCGGTGTAAGTATTAACAGCTTTGTGATAGGTCTTAACTGCCAACCCAAAAATAACTCATTTGGGTCCTGTATGATGCGAAGGACTAGTAATTTTGCATTTTAAACTTGATTAAATCTTGTCACTTTTCATGGTTTAAGTGAAAATGTTTTAACTTCAAAATTGAATTACTGACTTCAGACTTCCTGTTCCATAACTAGCCTATTTTCAAGGCTACATTCCATTTCCTTTTAACATTCCTCCTATTCTTGCTCCTGCCTGCAGTCCCTCATTTATCCCTTGCCCCATCTGGTGGAGCACTGCCTCCAATGACAAGCCTTTGCCACTAGATGGAGTGTGGTCAACTAAAACTTCATAGTTTGTAAATACAGTATATTAAAATTGCACAGCCATACTTTTATTACGAATGTATTTCCAAACTTTATTTTGAAAGCTATTTAATTATGAATGAAAACATTTAGAAATGTATACCATTTAAACTTAATGTTCTAAAGTTTTTAGCCTAACTGTACAATGTTTATTTTATATAAAGGAAGGCACTAACATCATGACAAATGTTGCATATCAAGTGTTTTTTTAAAATACTGAAGAAAAATAGTTACTATTTCATCAGAAAGCTTAATTTTGAAGTTTAGAGTTACAAAGCACGTGTATTGGTAGATTTAACATTTCTCTACTTTAACATCATACAGTACTTAAAGCTTCAAGGATGTAGCACTTGCACTATTACGCTAATACATGGTGAGTCCACTAGGGGGTATGTTCGAGTAACTTGTGGACTGTCCCAAACTGCTAAGAGCCACAATTAAAAGCATGATCATACAGTCAGAGTCACCAGTCCATGTTGAAAATAATCGTAAACTAAACTAGTCCCTTTTGCCTGCTCCTGGCCCGTATCCCTCCAAACCTTCCCTACTCGTACTTATCTGAGTGTCTTTTAAACGTTGCAATTGTGCCTGCATCCACCACTTCCTCAGGAAGTTCATTTCACATGTGAACTACCCTCTGTATTTTTAAAAAAACAACAAATGCCCCTCATGTCTTTTTCAAATCTCTCTCCTCTCGCCATAGTGTGTCTTCCATTCTAGGGAAAATACAGCTGCCGTTATGATTTTATAAACCTTTATAAGGTCACCTCTCGACTACCTGGGCTCCAATTCTTAAAACAAGTCCCAGACTTTCTTTATAACTTAACCTTCCATACCCAGCAACACTCCTGGTAAATCTCTTATGAACCCTCTCGAGCTTAACGTTCTTCCTATAACAGGGCAACCAAATCTGGACACAGTATTCCTTAAGAGGCTTCAATGTTCTGTACAACCTCAACATGACTTCCCAACTCCTGTACTCAAAGGACTGAGCAATGAAGGCAAGTGTGCCAAATGCCTTTTTAACCACCCTGTCTATATTTGATGCGAACTTCAAAGATTTATGTACTTGAACCCCTAGGTCTCTTTGTTCTACAGTACTACCATCATATAAGTCCTGCCCCTTTTTGTTGTACATCAACTTTTTTTTTAAGAAGATTTTTTTTTCCCTGATTAACACAATTTCGGGTTTCATTTCTTTCTCTAAACTTGAAATTCAATAATGAAGAAGTGAATGGGAGTAATTAATAATTTTGATCTGTCACTTTTTTAAATACAAAGTAGGAGCTACAGCATTGGCAAGATAACATCATAGATCAATGAGAAGTTTTTAGTGTCTTAAAAGAAGGTAGAGCAGTTGAGAAGCTGTTTCACCCTCAAAGGGTCATAAAACTCAACGTTAACTTTTTTTTCTCCAGAGCTGCTGCCAGTTCTGAGATGCTTCAACATTTTCAGTTTAAGTCAGAAAATCCTAACATTGAATGAATGGTTTATATTTATAGAGCACATTTCTTGATTTTGTCCTTTCAAATTTAGCAGTGATTTACTTGTACTACTTTTTAAACTTTATTTGCTGCTGTAAAAATGGTCTCTATCAGATCAAGTGGACCAGCTGTGTGTTTGCCTGCTCAGAAAGAATCCCTTATTCAATGGCAATACTGAACACACAAATTGAGTAGGTGTTAGCCACTTGAGTCTACTCCACCAATCAGTAAGACCATAGCTGATCTGATTATTTCATATTTCCTAAAGAATCTCTCTACCTCTGCCTAGTACCTGATCAAACCCAAAAGTCTCACAACACCAGCTTGTAGTCCAATTGTTTATTTAAAATCACAAGTTTTCAGGGTGTTGCTCCTTAAAGTGAACACCAGCATTACCACATCATAGGACCTGATCAAGTGAATCAATATCGGGCAGTTAAATCTTAACAGATACAACCTTGTCATTGCTTATATTGAAATCCATCCTCCACCTTGACCATTCTTATCAGTTCCTTGTAACTTCAGAAATGTTTACAAAATCACCTTTTTTATTATTGTCTTCAAATCTGGACACTTTCCTCGAACTCTACAGCCAGCGAATGTAAATGTTCCCAGGATGCTGTCAGGCACCGCTACCCAGTTTCAATTATTCTTGCATGCTTCATCTTTAACTCTTAAGTCACATTATTACTGTGAGATTCAGACACGATTAGTGAAACTCGGAACCACACTCCGCAGCAATTATCTTGGCATTCTGCCTATGCTTGTTTGATAGAAGTACCAGGAGACTTTCACCCCAAGTACTCCATACTGAGAATTTTCAGGAGCAGATATCACATTCCCTTGTGCTGTGGAGAAACAGATAGTAGTGGTCATATGAGAACCTTTAATGCATGGATATATGTCAGAAGAGTGTGCTCCATCAAAGTGAAGAACTGTCCTCACCACAGCTCATCCTGTATAGACTGGAAGAGTGCAACACTGAAAACACTCAAGAAGCTTGACATCACCAGGTCAAAGTAGCCTGATTGTCATCCCATCACTGGGACTTGGGGTTTATACTCATAGAGTCAGAGATGTACAGCATGCAAACAGACCCTTCGGTCCAACTTGTCTGTGCCAACCAGATGTCCCAAATTAATCTAGTCTATTTGCCCGCATTTAGTCCATATCCCTTTAAACCCTTCCTATTCATATACTCATCCAGATGCCTTTTAAATGTTGTAATTCTACCAGATTCCGCTACTTCCTCTGTTCCATACACACACCACACTGAAAATGTTGCCCCTTGGGATTTTTAAAAAAATTTTCCCCCCTCACCTTAAATCTATGTCCTCTAGTTTTGGACTCCCCTACCCTGTGAAAAGACTTTAGCTGTCCACTCCCTCCATACCCCTCATGATTCTGTAAACCTCTATAAGGCCATCACTCAGCCTCCAATGCTCCAGGGAAAATAGCCCCAGCCTATTCAGCCTCTCCCTATAGCTCAAACCCTCCAATCCTGGCAACATCCTTGTAAATCGTTTCTGCATCCTCTCAAGTTTCACAACATCTTTAGGGCTGCACGGTGGCTCAGTGGTTAGCACTGCTGCCTCACAGCGCCAGATACCCGGGTTTGATGAAAATGGAGAGAAGTGCCATGATCCATTCAAATCAGGAGCCTGTGACATGCAATTTTGAGTTAACAGAGTGGAATAGAGTTCCTGGGCCACCCACCTTGCCACTAAGCAGCCTAACAATGCTGCTTAGGTGAGGAGCCCCACCCCTCACCCCCTATTTATCTCTCCACTCTGGTGGCTCCCTGCCTCTATTCCTGATGAAGGGCTTTTGCCCGAAACGTCGATTTTACTGCTCCTTGGATGCTGCCTGAACTGCTGTGCTCTTCCAGCACCACTAATCCAGAATCTGGTTTCCAGCATCTGCAGTCATTGTTTTTACCCGGGTTTGATTCCAACCTTGGGTGACAGCCTGTGTGGAGTTTGCACATTCTTCCTGTGTCTGCGTGGGTTTCCTCCGGGTATTCCGGTTTCCTCTCACAGTCCAAAGATGTGCAGGTCAGGTGAATTGGCCATGCTAAATTGTCCATAGTGTTAGGTGTATTAATCAGAGGGAAGTGGATCTGGCTGGGTTACTTTTCAGATGGTCGGTGTGGACTTGTTGGGCTGAAGTGCTTGTTTCCACACCGTAGGGAATCTAATCTAATCTTTCCTATAGCTGGGAGACCAGAATTGAACAGTATTCCAAAAGTGGCCTAAGCAATGTCTTATACAGCGGCAACATGACATCCCAACTCCCATACTCAATGCTTTATCTAATAAAGGCAAGTGTACGAAAAGCCTTCTTCACTATCCTGTCTACCTGTGACTCCATTTTCAAGGAACTATGAACCTGCACTCCAAGGTCTCTTTGTGCAGCAACATTTACCTTACCAAAATGCAGCACCTCATATTCATCTAAATTTCTGATACACATTGGCCCATCTGATCAAAATGCCATTGTAATTTAAAATAACCTGCTTGGCTATCCACTGCACCTCCATTTTTGTGTAAAGTGACAGAGCTGTGATTTATCATGATTTTACCATGCATTTCTTTAAATCTTAAGCGGTGATCCATTTCCAGGTAGAAAAACAGTTTCACCTTCAAAAATATTGACAATTGTGACATCTACAAAAAAACTACCATCATTGACATTACATAACTGATTTTCTGATTGGAAAAATTTGCAGTCAATGCCTACTAACTGTATAGTCTGTTGTATTTTTCAAACAGTTGAGACGGTTATTGTACTGATCATTGTACTAATTAATCCATCTGTGCCTTTCTAGTCAATGTATATACTTCAGCTTACCAATATAAGTGAGAAGACCCCTGCAAAATCCATCAAACAGAGCAATAAAAATATATAATAATGTATAAGTTAGATATTGGCTTTGAAGGTTACAGAATGCCTATGTTAAGACTCACAAAATTTCAATCTGGATTTAATCTGCGTTAGATTTTAGGTAACAGGTTTAACTTCAATCTGAAATATCAATAATAAGTGGAGTGACAAACTCTGAATGTCTCAATCCCATAGAGAATGCTGGGGGTCTTGGCTTATTTACGGTCACTTTCTCAGGGCTGTGTGCTCCAGGTCCTGGCTTTTGAGTATAATAGGTGGGCAAATCATATCGACCCAGCATCGAGTAAGCTGGAAGTTTCCGCTTGTAAATATTTGGGTCAGTGCGGTTATACCTGCCAGGCCCTGGGGTTTTAGATAGATCATTTCTCTTTGTCCTCCCAGTGACCGAGAAACTAGCACTGGAAGGCTTGGTAGGAACCTTTGGTCCCAATAGAGAGGGAAGAGTATAGCGATTAGGTGCAGGAACTACATCCAACTTGCGATATTCCGTTCTGGATCCTATGGAATATGCTGGTGATCTGTGCTCATTAAGGTGGGGTGCAGCCTCTGGATTATATGTGCCTGGTCCAGGTGTTCCCAGTTTCCGCGAAACATCTGAATAGGCCAAGAGGTTAATGTTAACCAGGTACTAAGTCAGAATACTATCAAAACAAATACTACATTTTACACTGAAATTTTCTTCTTTAACTCACATTAAGAGAAGGCTCCACAGATTGTCTAACTGTGGCTTCTTGACCAAATGACCATTCTGCATACATGAACTTGACAGCAGATGGTGGGCTGGGGTTTGAACCTCACTCTAGACAGTCCTGGGCATAGAAGCTGAAGCTCTGAGCCTCAATTGTCATCTAGAATGATGTGAGGGTAGTACTTGATCTATAATTTGTTGGAGCCTAAAATTCTCCTCATGGTTACTGGCTTCAAACTATGGCCTTTCAACAGCTAAAACAACCTGATCACCCTTCTATCTCACACAATCCTTCCCTGGAGTGTCAAGTACAAGACCTGAACTGTATTACTGTCTGAGACAAGGGGTCCCTCAGGGCATTTGATCATCCAAATTGCTGGTCCGAATGAGATACAGGTAAAATTTCCATTGGAGTTTCCTGCTTGTCCATTGTAACTTCGGCTGCAGATCAGCAGAAACCCTGACACAACATTGTGGATGGCTTTTTATGCCAGTCTCCAATGCATAGGTTTAGGGTGAGAGGGGAAAGATATAAAAGAGACCTAAGGGGCAACCTTTTCACACAGATGTACGGGTATGGAATGAGCTGCCAGAGGAAGTGGTGGAGGCTGGTACAATTGCAACATTTAAGAGGCATTTGGATGGGTATATGAATAGGAAGGGTTTAGAGGGATATGGGCTGGGTTCTGGCATGTGGGATTAGATTGGGTTGGGATATCTGGTCGGCATGGACAGATTGGACCGAAGGGTCTTTTTCCATGCTGTACATCTCTATGACTTACAGTTAAGACCGAAGATCAGGAGAACTGTCATGGAAATTAGCCAAAAAATCTTTACAGCTCAGACCAGGAACAGATTAGGGATCAGATCCTGTGGTCTTCTCAGACTTTTTTGCTTATATCATAATAATTAGCCCATTAAAAACCCATTTTTAAAAAGCAGATTTTCATCCTCCTTCAGAGTGAGAAAGAGATGGCAGCACAATTGAGGTACCCTGTTCCCAGTACTCTGTTCCCACTGTCCAAATAGTCACCACGCTGCTGGTGGTCTGCGATCGGATAGGAGTTCAGAGGCAGTGTTAAAAATGGAGAGAAGTGCCATGATCCATTCAAATCAGGAACCTGTGACATGCAATTTTGAGTTAACGGAGTGGAATAGAGTTCCTGGGCCACCCACCTTGCCACTAAGTAGCCTAACAATGAAAGGAATGTCTTGAAAGACTCAAGAGCTTTTCACAAATAGACTTTAATGTGATTTTTACTGGGTGGGGCTTAAATGCATGACTAATTTCACAATTAATAACTATCAGCAATATTGCTTCAGCGGTGTGTTTTATCCAAGTTTAGAACTCAAACATATAATGAGTTTTTCTCTAACATTTTGTATTTAATTTTCTGTTTTACTTCAGTGTTCCATGGTATTAAAACAAAAGCTCTTCAAATGATAAAAATATGGTAGTAAAATCTTTAGAAACCTGAAGAGATTGATACTGTATTTATTGATAGCTTTTCTCACCAGAGGTTTTCACTCTTCCTAAAATGGAGAATGCGGGTGTTCCACTCCTACCAAATCGTGTGATCTTTGGATCAACGTAATACTGAGGTCCTGGACTGCAGTTGACTTCGTACACTGTCAAGAGAGTGTAAATACATTAAAACTTCTTTTTTGTGTCTGCTTAAATATTTTGAATTGGAACATACTTCCATATTCTTCATTTGTTATATCTTGCAGGATATGTTTGCGTTTTGATTTAATATTGATAATGACAGTGCTTTTGCTATCAAGAACTGAAATATTGGAATGATCTGCTCAAAAGTGGATTATAAATCACTGTAGCAGGCACAGTTACTTGTCACAAAAATATTGCCTATAAATTATCATGTGGAAAATTAACATACAATAACACAATGTAGCCATATAATTAATTATTGTGCCCAAAATCTCCTTTAAAATAACAGACAAAGTAATTATAGGCATACATTGTGCAGCCAGTATATATACTATAATTTGCAGAGACAAATGAATTGTTTTTCAAAGTAATACAAGTAAATTATTTGGAAGTTTCAATGGAATACAGAATCCGTTATTTATATATTGTGAAAAGAACATTTATGTGATATACTCCTAAAATGCTAAAGTAAAATATTTCAACTTCACATTTGAATAGTTCAAAGCAATGGCTCGGTAGTTATTTAGATATCCTTAGCTAGGTCAGTTCGAGTGACCAGCTCAATTGTTATCCTATCATTATCTCATACTATTGCACATACTGCCCAGACAATGGACTTAGGGGTATAGGTGAGTGTAGATGTATACTTGGACTCACACCCATGTCCATTAGGCAAAACAGCAGTCCCTGATAGTAGCAAGATGGTCCTGATTCTGTTTATCACATTCTTAAAAATTGCGAATAGTATTTCTATAAGAACCATTTTTACTATTGACATTTGGCACACAATAGAATCTCAATAATTAAGAGGAAGACTTTTTTTTACTGGAAAGATTATTGGCAGTAGATTTGAAATATTAGTTAATTTACTGAAGCAATGACCTATATATGTTTGCTGATTCTTCCATTCTTGTTTCCGAGCCTTGGGCCATGGATTGGTCCTCATTAATAGACAACTGCAATGGTTCATCATTTCCTTCTGCAGGATGGCTGACCAGAAAACTCTGCCACTCGTATGGACAGTCAACTTGTTTGTTAAAGTTATGAATGCCCCTTCCACAGCCAGCAAGCCCAGACATGGACCTGGAACCCAGAGTTTCTGGCCCATAGGTAGGGGCATTATCAGTGCACCATAGGACCATCCAAAATAACCTATAAGATTCTCTCAATACTACATTTTTTGACAGAACATGTTTCAAATTTGTCACTTTGTCACACTATAATGAAAAGACAGTTGTTTTGTTAAATGAATTCTGATTACTTACATGCACTGCTGTGTTTTTTCCCAAATGTATAAGCTGGATTTGTGTGTTTGGTATAATCATGTCCCACAAACCCAATTGCTGGGGGTAGTCCATATCTTCCTGGTCCGGGTCCTATATAAAATGAGAAAATGGGAATTTTCTCCAAAATGAAAGGTCACAAGAAATTGCTTTGAGATGTCCAGTGAAAGGTGCTCGATGAATGGCAATCTTTCACATAAAAGTGGAACCATCCTACTCTAAGAACAAATGAATTGATTCTGTAGAGCTGTACTTTATTACTTTCAGCATATTTTTGACATTTATGGAAGTTTGCCATCGCAGTGTTGACAGCAACTGAAAAAGAGTTAGCTGCTACAAACCCATCTGCCTGCTGAACTGCTTCAGATCTCCCACAAAGTCAGGATTTTCAATTGACCTGCTTGTCAGTTTTAGACTGTGGTTTGTCAGACCATTTTCCACTTGTTCATTTTTTAACCAAAGAATGAACTGTTTGACAGCATTCATATGAAGTCAGAATAATAATTTGTTAGATGTTCATAGTTACTTTAATTGTTAGCCCTGACTTGTTTCAAAGCCTAAGCTGGGCTTTGAGCCAAACTGTGCTTTGCCTGCATGTAGTACATTCCCAATACATAACTAATCTGGATTCTGCACAAACACACTACAGGAGGTCTTCGTGAATGTGACAGAAGTATTTTTCCAAAGCACCAAACATTGTAAATAAACAAGAAAACTGACAACAAGTTAATTATTCCCATAAATCTAAAACACTTTTAAAACTTTTTTTTTAATGTGATGAAGTCTATACACAAATTTTCTTTAAAAAGTCCTGTATAATGTAACTGATGAATTTATGTTTGAGACAAACATAAGTTGGGTGCAGCACAATGGAGAGAGGTGCTGTTGTCTCAGTCCCACAGGAATATTTCATTGCTGGATCAATTTTCCTGTCAATTTTGGGAGCAATGGTGCTCTGTGTTTTCTTGGGCATTAATATATTTCTCCATCACTACTGGTCTCTTATCGCACTCTCTTATCAAATATCTCATCCTAGTGTAATAGTGTGGCAGACACAGTCATTCATTACAGAAAGTGAACACCCTTTCAGACACTAGCAGTGAATGTTGCATTAATCACCCAAGAATGCATCTCCCAGACTCCTCAACCTACCTTACATCCCTCGCACAATTGAACCACTAACAGTGATTACCCCTTCTCTCACAATTAGAAGGGCCAATGTTTCAAACCTCCTGCAACCTCTACTTACACCCCCATGATTGAAAAACCCCTCACAGTGGCCAACTGTCACTCCAAAAATCACATTTCAACGCCCTGCAATCACTTGTGTTCCCACAAGCCATACTGCACTCGCCAGTACTTTGTGATCTATACCCCAATCAGCCTGAAATTACATATTGCTGGGCAGCCTGAAATTCAGCCATTCAGGCTGGCTTCCAGGTGGGATTCTGTTTTAAAAACTCATACACAATGTGGTGATAAACTTTGCCATGTAATATTTAATTGATAGGAAGCATTTAAGCAAAGATTTGTCTGACCAGTTCTGTTTCAATCTGTTATGAATTTCAGGTCAAATTTAATGTCGGGAAAATAAGACAGTGTTTGAGATCTGCAACTTTGATCTTTCCTAGTGCACTTTCTTCTGTAGAGACATGGAGTCATGAACATAGAAAGGTCACAGTCTGAATCTGAGAAATATTTTTACCATCATTTTATTTCAAATGGATAGAACAAAATGGGTGCTACATGTTTCCAAGTTTACTTTTTTATTTCGATCACAACAAAACATTTAGACAAATGAGTCAGGTTGAACTGTTTTACAGAATTATTTTGGACATGATGTAACTTTGAATCAGGAAGTAAAAATTGAAACTCAGAAATTAGGAGCAGGGGTAGGCCATTTAGCGTTTCAAGCCTGCTTTGCCATTCGTTATGATCATGGCTAATCATCCAACTCAATAGATTTCCTGCTTTGATCCTTTTAGCCCCCAGTGCTACATCCAATTCCTTCTTGAAATCTTACAATAGTTTGCCTCAACTACTCTCTGTGACAGTCAATTCCACAGCTTTACCATTCTAAGGGTGAAGAAATTTTACTCATCACAGTTGTAAATGGTTTACCCTGTATCTTAAAGAGTGACCCTTAGTTCTAAACCCCCCCACCATCAAGAACAACTTTCCTGCTATTATACTTTCGAGAGGTTAGTGCAACACAAGAATATTGTGTGATCCTAGAGAATTGCTGTTGATTGGTGTTTTGTTGTAAACAAAAATAAAATCGATATGCACACATCATTTTTTAAAAAATTAAATCCTAGCCAATATTGCCCTTGATGTTGTGCCGGCCTTTTATCGTACTCTAAGATCAGACTAATTTACACACCCTTCATTGTACTATCTTCCATGTGGCTACCCAAGAATCGCTTAAATGTCCCTAATGTATCTGACTCCACTACCACTGCTGGCAGTGCATACCATGCACTCACCACTCTCTGCGTAAAGAACCTACCTCTGATATCTGCCCTGCACCCTCTCTAAAGCTTCCACATCTTTCCTATAATGAGGCGACCAGAGCTGAACACAGTATTCTAACTGTGGTCTAACCAGGGTTCTATAGAGCTGCAGCATAACCTCGTAGCTCTTAAACTCAATCTCCCTGCTAATGAAAGCTAAAACACCAAATGCCTTCTTGACAACCCTCTCAACTTTGGGTGGCAACTTTGAGGGATCTATGGACATGGACCCCAAGATCCCTCTGTTCCTCCACATTGCCAAGAATCCTGCCTTTAACCCTGTATTCTGCATTCAAATTCAATCTTCCAAAGTGAATCACTTTACACTTTTCCAGGTTGAACTCCATCTGCCAGTTATCAGCCCAGTTCTGCATCCTGTCAATGTCCCGTTGCAAGCTACAACGGCCCTCCGCACTATCCACAACTCCACCAGCCTTCATGTTGTCAGCAAATTTATTAACCCACCCTTCATGTCCTCATCGAAGTCATTTATAAAAATCACAAACAGCAGAGGTCCCAGAAGAGATCCCTGCGGAACACCACTGGTCATCTACTCTAAGATCAGACTAATCTACATACATTGTACTACCTTCCACGTGCCTATCCAAGAGTTATATTTTGTCTTCAGCTAACTAACCCATATATGTAATATCTTTCTCTGAAATTAGGTTTTGCAGTGCATCCAACAAATAATTTGCATATTGTCTTATCTCTTAGGGTGCCTACAAGCATTTTATAGCCAAGGGATGATCATTTTTATTTATGTAAGAGACTAATTTGTGCTCTTCAAGACCTGAAAAGCAACAAATTAATGGTCAGCTGTTTTGTTGATTAGATTCCCTACAGTATGGAAACAGGCCCTTCGACCCAACAAGTCCATACCGACCTTCTGAAGCGTAACCCACCCAGACCCATTCCCCATATATGCACCTAACACTATGGGCAATTTAGCATGGCCAATTCACCTAACCTGCACATCTTTGGACTGTGGGAGGAAACCCACGCAGACACAGAGAGAATGTGCAAATTTCACACAGTCGCCCAAAGCTGGAATCGAACCCGGATCCCTGGCACTGTGAGGCAGCAATGCTAACCACTGTGCTACCCTGACACATTTTGGCTGACACATTTACTCTTCCTTGACATCCACCTGAGCAAGCAGACAGGGACTTATGTCAAATCCACTGTAAGGCATTTGCAACAATGCAGCATTCCTTCAAAAGTCCTCAAGTCCTGGGGTGGAATCTTAATGTTGCAATCCTCTGACTCTAAGCTGAATGTTTCCAAACTAATTTGGCACGGCTTGACTCAGTAACGTATTTTCCAATACTTTTATGTTTATGAAGCAGTTCCAGAGTGCTGTGTCCTCCATGTCTTTGCCACTACAGCTACAAGGAAGAGGTCAAGAGGCTCAGAGTTTCTATACTATAGAGAAACCTGCTGTTATGAAAAGTTTTATACCCTTTTTAATATAAAATGGAAGAATACTTTGACTAGATGCGACACCCTTAAATTTTCCTTCCCAATTGAGGCTTTGGTATATACATCATATAACAGATGTTCATTCACAATTTACAAGCAAGTTGAACAGGATATATCGATAATTACACACAGATTGCAATGGCACCATAACTGAAAGAAAAGAAGGCCTTCGCTTAAAGTTCCAAAATCAATGAAGTGTAATTATCTCAATATTCTTATCTAGCATTGAATATATTGATCCAATGGATTTATAATTCAAACTGTATTCGAACATTCCTGAGCTCCAACTTTCAGTTTCTTCCTGCCATATACTTTGCAAATTGTTGCAGCACTGATATTTTATTCTGCATAAAATGTATCAGTATTGGAGGAGCAATCTTAAAACAGAATATGAAGCTTTGCTTTGAGAGCGAAAGCCCAAGATAGAACGGGCACTGTAGTTACTGGCTGCATTGTAGCTCAGAACTGAATAATATTTACTTCAATATTGTCTGCAGTTTTTGGATGACTCATACAACACAGTCGGAGGATACCTTAGCATGGACTTTGCTGGTTGTTGGTGAATCTATCCAATTAGTGACAGTCTTCTGTTATTTGCACATGGCCCTTCATCTTTTTTCCTCTTCAAGTATATATCCAATTCCCTTTTGAAAATTATTGAACCTGTTGATCCACCAAGTTTGCATGCCATAAACTCTGGGTCATAACAGCTGACTATAAACAAATTCTATTCACCTGGGGACAGGAGAATCGACGTTTCGGGCATAAGCCCTTCTTCAGGAATGAGGAAACATTCCTCATTCCTGAAGAAGGGCTTATGCCCGAAACGTCGATTCTCCTGTTCCCTGGATGCTGCCTGACCTGCTGCGCTTTTCCAGCAACACATTTTCAGTTCTGATCTGCAGACCTCACTTTCTCCTCAAATTCTCTTCACCTCCCATTTGGTTCTTTCATCATTTATCTTAAATATGCGTCCTCAGGCTATCAACATTCTTACTAATGGAAGCAACTCATATAGATGAATAAAACAGCTTTACGAAATTAAACATGTAATAAGTATAAACTTTAATTCCATTCTATAACCTTTAACACTCAAATATGTTTTACAGCGGTAACTGTAACTTAAATATTACTTTTGAATAACCAGCTTTGGACTTATTCAGCGCATCTTTATGTAAATTGTGTCTGAATTGAGAAAAGTTGTCCATATAGTGTTTTAATTACAAGGAAATTATTAATGCTAGAGCAAAAGGTTACCTTTCTCGCGAGCTGCAATGGTGGGATATGCTTTCTCCGTGTTATTCTCCATCTTCTGGGAATATATCAACCTGTTGAGCAGGGTTGAGCAGTTCAAATGATTACAGATACTGAAATGTTATCCTTGCAATACAACTGCCCTGATGAAGCAATGATACAATGTTTGCTGCTTTTAACAACCACCAAGTTTCCATGGAAGCAATTGCACTTAGCTCATCCAGGCATACAGTTACTTATGCATTCGAGTGGGACATGCGCTTCTAGACTAGGCTGTACTCTCTGTCCTATTGAAAGCAGGGTGCATACCTGACAGATGTATAATGCAGCGTCACAACTATGTTACTGGTCCATTAACCAGGGAACATGAGATCGTCTCCCACTACAGCAGTGTTCAAATTTGAATCTGGTCTTAACAGCCTGAAAATAAAAGACTGATATCATCACTTTTATCACCAATTGCTCTAGTTTGAGACTGCCTTCACTTTCTTAGAATGACAGATCCTTGGGGTACATTTTTGAAAGTTTTGTCATATCAGAATTATACGATTTATTACAAAATTAACTGGTGTACAGCAATGAATCTATTAAACAAATGATTCTGTATTGATTTTTAAAATACATTTTTAGTGATTTCAAATCAGGGTTACTCACAGATTGAGTCACAGATATTTATTTTTTTCTTTTTATTGAAAAAGATTTTTATTCTTTACAAAATTATAAAATTACAAAAAGTATAACAACCTGAGAGTATAACAACAATTACAATAAACTACTACTCTATACTACAAAACAAATAATAACATAAAGAAAAGCTACTCATACTACAATGCAATAAATAACTGGACATAAGTTAAATTAAACTAAATTACACCACTCAGTGCAACCCCACCGAAGCTCCCCATCACCGGAGCATCAGTTAACATACCCCTATTTATTCAGGATTCTTCCTCTCAGGGCACCCCGCCCATCAGACCCAAGCCTTGAGGCTAAACAAAAACCTTAGTTAGTATCGCCGACAAATCTGCTTCTAGATTGTTCCAAAAGGGCTGCCACATCTTGTAGAAAAGTTCTGTTTTCTGGTGCTTGTAAGGAAGAACAAGGGGATGTGGAGGATTTGAGCTACAGGGAGAGGCTGAACAGGCTGGGGCTGTTTTCCCTGGAGCATCGGAGGTGAGGAGTGACCTTATAGAGGTTTACAAAATTATGAGGGGCATGGATAGGGTAAATAGGCAAAGTCTTTTCCCTGGGGTCGGGGAGTCCAGAACTAGAGGGCATAGGTTTAGGGTGAGAGGAGAAAGATATAAAAGAGACCTAAGGGGCAACCTTTTCATGCAGAAGGTGGTATGTGTATGGAATGAGCTGCCAGAGGAAGTGGTGGAGAGTGGTACAATTGCAACATTTAAGAGGCATTTGGATGGGTATATGAATAGGAAGGGTTTGGAGGGATATGGGCCAGGTGCTGGCAGGTGGGACTAGATTGGGTTGGCATGGACGAGTTGGACAGAAGGGTCTGTTTCCATGCTGTACATCTCTATGACTCTATCCCAACAGGTCCAGAGGGCCCAACTCATCAAAATGTTCTTCCTCTCACAAATGCTCATCGAAGGAAGGCAAATCTGGCAGGCCCAGGAGAAGATACACCAGATCTGCCTTGACCTCAGTCCCCAGGATCCCTGCCATGACACTCACTATAGCGCCCCAATACTTGTAAAGCTTGTGACATGACCACAAACAATGGGTAAAGAGTACCTACACCTATTTTGCATTTGGAGCACAACAGAGACACTCATTTTTTTGTATTTTGCAAGCTACTCGGGGCCAGATGAACCCTGTGAATGACCTTCAGCTGCATAGCATACATCCTGTTGCAGATCAAGATCTTTCTCACATTCTCGCAACTGTCCTCCCATAGCTCTGGCAAAATCTCCACTCCCAACTCATGCTCCCAGACCCCATGCAGCCGCTCAATATCTATTGAGGTGCCACCTCCCAATAATGGTAAAGGGTGCTAACCGAGAGAGTATCTGTAATCTAAAGTACTCTCCTCTCTACTTCAGACCGAAAAGGATCAATCAGAAGTGTAGTCTTTTTCTGGATAAAGTTCCTGACCTGAAAGTAATGAAAAAGGTCCCTGCTGGGCAATTCATACTTGCAATTCAACTGATCAGAAGACATCATGACCTCCCTCTCAGATAAATCTCCCAGATGACAGACTCCTCTGGATACCCATAACTTAAAACCAGAGTCCATCACCCCTGGTTGAAATCCTGGCATTCCTACCATAGGAGTGAGAATGGAGGTTTTAGTTAAACTGCCTTTGCTTTGTCACATCGCCGTTCACACTTCAACCATATTGACGACAATTGGGTCCCGACAATACTGCATGACTGTCCTCATCTTATCCATAAATAACAGATTAATAAGAGGGCACTTTGCCTGGGAGGCCTTGATGTCCAGCCATATCGACTTCAGGTCCTCACATCCAATCATTCACAAAGAATAGCAGGGACCGTATTTGATACCTCTTAATTTCTGGAAAGTCTACCCCATCTCCCCCTTTCCCTGGGGAAGCTGCAATTTGGCAAGCATAATGAGAGGCTAACTGTGACACCAAATAATAGAACCAAGCCAACTGTTGAATTTCCGTAACGTTTGCCTAAACAACATTTGCCTAAGCAACATCAGAGGGAGCATTTGCATGGGGTATATTAAGCGAGGAAGATCATTCATTTTAATAAGAGCTATTCAGCCTAACCAGGATATTGGAAGAAGCTCCCAACGCTGAAGATCCTGCCTTATCTTATTGAGCAAGTGCACAAAGTTAGCCTTATATAACTGATCAAAGGCGGGAGTAATAAAAGTGTCTAGGTACAGAAAAATCTCCCTGTGACCACCTAAAAGGGAATCGCATTTCACCTTCAAGATAAAATATTCCCCAAGACCCCCCGACGGGCATGGCCTCTGACTTCATAAAATTAACCTTATATCCTGAGAAAGAACCAAGTAAGTTGATACATTGTATTAAATGAGGCACAGACACAATTGGGTTTGATAGGAAAAGGAGAACATCATCTGTGCCCCAGTCCCACTTCCGGGGCAACTATGTTGGGGCCCGTCCGGATAGCCTCAGTCAATAGCTCAATCACCAGCGTGAACAACAGTGGTGAGAGGGGACAACCTTGCCGGCTGCCCCTACCAAAACTAAAATTATAAGATGTTATGTCATTAGTAAGGACTGCTGCCTTAGGATCACTATGTAACACTTACAACCATCTGGTAAAGACCCCACTGAGAGCAAACCACTCCACAACATAAAAAAGATACACCCACTCCACCCAGTCAAACGCCTTCTCCCCATCAAGGGAGACCACCAAGCCCAGAATTGACCTCTGCTGGAACATCTTGGGCCATGTTCAATAATTTTCTAATATTATTAGAGGGCCTATAGGCCTTAATAAAACCTGCCTGATCCTCCTTTACAATAAAGGGCAACACCTTCTCCAATCTCAACATGAGTGTCTTAGATAAAATTTTAAAACCGAGTTTAACAGTGAAATGGACCTTTACGAAGCACAGTCCTCCGGGCCTTCCCTTCTTGAGGATGAGAGAAATATTAGCTTCTGTCAGAGAGGGCGGGAGGCAGTCCTGACTGTATGAATAATTGTAGCTGTCCAGCATTGGCCTGGCCAATGTATTCATAAATTCCTGATAAAACTCACTTGGAAGGCCATCTGGGCTGGGTGCCTTAGCACTTTGGAGCTGTCTTACTGCTTCTTGTTTCTCTTGCACTGTCAAGGGAACGTTCAAAAGGGACGCCTGCTCCAGAGTCACACCTGGAAGGTCCAGGTTCTTAAAGAAGGATTCCATCTTCACCAACCTGTCCTCACAACCTTTTGACCGATACACCTCAAAGTAAAATTTCCTTAAATTTATATTAATCGTTTTGGAGTCTCAATTAAGAGTCCCAGTACCCTCTCTGATAGATGTGATAGATTGGGGGGGGGCTCTTTTCCTAGCCAAATATGCCAGTTATTTACCTGCCTTATGCCAGTTATTTACCTTTGTTTCGCAAAAGAGATCTCTCTCTTTGCTGTTTGAGTAAGTGCGGATTTCAGAGCAGCCCAGAGAGTTGTGATTTGCTGTAACTTTAACACAGATAGCCTATCAAAGTACATGATCTCAGCTGCCTTCAGCCGGGCCTCGAGCAGACATTGCTACTGTCCCCTCTGTCGTTTCCGACTAGCTGAAGAGATGATTATCCTCTTGTGTAGGCCTTGGCAGTCTCCCAAAGCACAGACAGATTGCTGGCTATGCCCAAGTTGACATCCAAGAATGCTTTAAAGAGATCTCTGTTCGAATCACTTAAAATTGCCGATTTTTTCCCAGAATAGATAAAATGTGGAGGGTAAAAGCACCACTTTGCCTGAGTTTTGGTGCAGAGCTCAGCAAGGCAGAGCTGTTAGATCGCCGCCATCTTGAATCCTCCCTGAGCAGCAGATACTTATTAAAATTGCTTACATTTGGTGATTAACCCATTTTCAGCTATAATCAAATTCCAGCTTACCACTCTTAATTGCAAAGAATGTATTCAAGAAATGAATTCTATAGTTTGTTGGATCATAGAAGGTTATATAATTGAATTTTACCAGAAAGCTGAAGTGTAACATAAGCACAATTTCAAAGGTATTTTGAGTGTAGTTTTTCAATTCTGACAAGATGAAAACTTTAATCCGATATGTCAGGCAGTGTTCATTGAGAGCGAAATAGAGTTAATGTTTCGAGTCCAGTATGACTTCTTCAGAACTGAGTTCGACTTCTGAAGACCATAGACTTGACACATTCGCTCTGTTCCTCTCTCCACAAAAGCAGCCAGACTGGCTGAATTTGCAGGACATCTTTTATGTTTGTTTCAGATTCCCACATCTACAGTATTTTGCCTTTACTTGCCTTTGAATGGAATGCTACACTTTGTTCTGAGAGGAGTTGAAGATAGAGGCAAGGATGTTCTGCTTCAGTTGTACATGGCATTAGTGAAACCACATTTCAAATTCTATGTTCAATTTTTGGCTCCTTATTTAAAGAAGAATAAAATATATTGGAGGCATTTTCACAGGACATTCCCTGGATTGATATGTGGAATGAGCGGGTTGACTCATGAGGATAGATTGGACAGGCTGGACTTATTTTCGCTGCAGTTTAGATGAGGGGGTGATTTGATTGAAGTGTGTAAGATCCTCAAGGGTCTGAACAAGGTGGACCTGGAAAGGACATTTCCTCTCATGGGTGAGTCCAGAATTAGGGGCATGATTTTAGAAGGAGAGGTTGCCCACTCAAGACAGAGTTGAGGAGAATTGTTTTTCTCTCCAAGGGTTGAGAGACTCTCTGCCTCAGAGGCTGATGGAGACAGGGTCATTAAACATTTTTAGGGCAGAGGTTGATAGATCCATATTAAAGAAGGAAATCAAAAGTTATCGGGCAAGTGGGAATGTGCAATTTTAAACATAAATGGATCAGTATGAACTTATTAAATGACAGAACAGGTTTGGAGGCCAAAGGGGTATGTACGTTTGTATCAATGTTTTACCAACATACCAAAGTAAGTTAAGTAAACCAGTGAACCTCCCTTCTCCATGTTACAAAGGAAAGAAAAATCAATTTTCTGGCCTTTTTCATGACGAGAGGTAATTTTGAAATGCCTCAGAGCCACTTAAAGTACTTCTGAAGTGTAAAGAAAGACAAAGTTGCCATAATTCTAGAGGACCAGAGGACTGCTTTCTCATTATAGAGAGTCAACTGGCGGCAATTTAACCTGAGGGTCATCATACCTTGGGCAAGGGGCGAGGGGCAAGGGGCAAGGTTGAGAAGGTGGCCCTTTATGTTAAGTTCAGCCATTACAGGAATCGAATCTATATCATTGCTGTCACTTTGCACTGCAAACCAGCCATCTAAGCTAGCCGATCTTCTAGTGACATCTGTAAGGTCAGAAACTCAGGCAATTTTCACACAGCAAGATCCCGTAACCAGCAACATGATAATGAGCAGATCATTTAGATTTGTGATGTTGATTCTCTAGGACTCTCCTCTTGTTTGGAATATTGCTATGGGTTTGTTTACCTTCTTTTGCCAGGGCACACAGAATAGATGCTCATTTAAGGTCATATCTCAAGATAGCCATTCCGACATATAGCACCGCCTCACCCCTTCACTAGAGTGAGTGGTCGCATCATTATTTCGTCCAGCAGCAGGTATTTAGAGATCAGAACCGCAAAGTAATGCATTCAAATACTGATCAGATTTCATAACTGCACAGCCAAGGTCAAGAGCTGAGATGGGTAAACTAACACTGTGACTTTTATCCATAAATATGCAAAGTAGGATAGTATGCTGCAAGGCGGTGAAGGAAGTAATGGGAGAAAGTGCTACAGGATTGCCTGTGGATTGATTTGTAATGGCTACTTTCAATTGAAGTTTATAAATAATTCTTATATATATATCACATTATACTCAAAAAACTGCCTTATCACTTTTAAAAAAATCAAACCTCTAATAATACATTCCAGGCTTTATACTACCAAAAGATTTGATTGAGAGAGGAAGGAGGTGAATGATCTAAGAGTCTGTCCTTGGCTTCGCTGTGAACAGTCTCTCAGTCAATCATTGAGACAACCCTGGGAATTGTCAACCATAGAAATGCTGGCCTTTGTGGGTCTGCAGTACTATCTAGTCAAATCTTTTTGGCCAGGGTTAATTAGATCATTCTGTCCTTTGAGTAAATTCTGCCATTTAATTAGATCCTGATTGATACACCTTAACTCAATCTGCTTGTCTTGATTATATTGTTGCCACATTCCGGTGAGATGTGTTGGAATTGAGATACAACATTTTAAGCTTTGAAAAAAAGCTCAGTAAACTCAAATCTTTTGTTCAACGGTCAATAGAATTGAGTTCTGTGAGTGAACAACAGTAGCTGATCAAATTTATAATATTTGGAACCGTCATTTCCCCCCTTATTGTATGTTTTGGCTGCTTTATTTTGCTCATTTTTAATTAGGTTTTGTTCCTGCTTGCCACAAGTTATCCAGTTGCATTGGTTTATATATATCGTTCTGACCTATCGGCGTGACATATGTTCCAAATATGACAATTGACAATTCTTGTGGTGTGGTGGTAGTGTACCTACCTCTGGACCAGGAAGCCTGTGGTCAAGTCTCACCTGCTCTACAGGTGTGTAATAACATCTCTGAACAGGTTTAGGAAATATCTATAAATCAAGACAGGTAGATTGAAATAAGATACAGACTTGTCTGGATCTAACAGAAGGGCCGAATACTTTCAAAGGATTTAATTACCTACTTCTGTTCTGATGTTTCTTTGAATGCAGTCGTGATGTTCAACTCTCATAAGCGTATGGTAAACCCACATCTTTCTTGATCATGGTCATAGTTCTTACTTAAAGTGAGTAATTCCAGATTGCATGGTACATAGTTTCATGCTAACTGGGAAATAGATTGAAATATGGTGCATAAAATTGAAACTTTTAAATAAATAATGGTCTTATCAATAACTGATAAAATAATTAGATTAGATTCCCTACAGTGTGGAAACAGGCCCTTCGGCCCAACAAGTTCACACCGATCCTGATGGCTCAGTGGTTAGCATTGCTGCCTCACAGCACCAGAGTCCCAGGTTTGATTCCAGTCTTGGGCAACTGTCTGTGTGGAGTTTGCACATTCTCCCTGTGTCTGCATGGGTCCCCTCCAGGTGCTCCGATTTCCTCCCACAGTCCAAATATGTACAGGTCAGGTGAATTGGCCATGCTAAGTTGCCCATAGTGTTAGGGGCATCAAACAGAGGGAAATGGGCCTGGATGGGTTACTCTTCAGAGGGTTGGTGTAGAATTGTTGGGCTGAAGGGCCTGTCTCCACACTGTAGGTAATCTAATCTAATTATTATATCACTTGTCAGTGGGGTGACATGGTAGCTCATTGCTTAGCACTGCTGCCTCACAGCACCAGGGACCCAGTTTTGATTCCAGTCTCAAGCAAGTGTGTGGAGTTTGCACATTCTCCCCGTGTCTGCGTGGGTTTCCTGTGGGTGCTCCAGGTTAGTTCCATCTCCTCTGTCCAAAGATGTTCAGGCTGTGTATTGGCCATGGGAAATGCAGGTTACAGGAATGGGGGGATGGGGGGTGGGGGAGGGGAGGTCTGGATGGGTTGCTTTTCAGGGGGTGGATTTGATGGGCCAAATGGCCTGCTTCCATATTGTAGGGATTCTCTGATTCTAAAATATAAACAGAACACAACAATGCTAATCTAATGCTCTTCTACTGAATCCAGTTTTTAAAATGACTTGTTTATTGTAGAAAAATCAAACTTGTTTTGGTGCTGACTTTTCCAACCCTTCTGGTATTTATGATTTTGCAACATTAACTAGCCCTAGGATCCAAAAGATGGGACTGGTTGAAAAGCCAAAGCTATTGGGTTTCACAATAACAATTTGTTCCCCATAGCGGTGCAAAGTTTTCATCTGATGACTAAGCTAATGCAACTATTTGGCTTCTTGAGTCTGCTCTGCCATTCCATTCATGATGGATCTGATTGTGACTTAAATGCAACTTTCCCATCCCCATAACCCTCGACTCCCTGGCTGATCATTAATTTGTCGAACTCAACCTTCAACGCTTTCAATGAACAGGCCTCCTCTTCTGTCTTCGTTGGGAAAGACAATTCCCACAATCTAACCACTTAGAGAAAAAAAAATTTTGGTTGCATTAAATGGGAGACTCCATAATTTTTAATGTGTTCCATAGATCCAAGCTCCCTTATAAGGGGAGGTATCCTCTCAATATTCCATTCGATCAAGTCAACACAGAATCTTATGTTTCAATAAGATCACCTCTCAATCTTCTAATCTCCGATGGGTAGAGATCGAAACTGCTTTACAGAAAATTTCACTGCCAGGCTGCATGAGATGATCTGAACTGCATTAGCCTCTGTATTAATTAATTATCGAATGGAAAAAGAAATAATTCAAGATTCCCACGCAGTTTCAAGAATGTATATGTGAAGGTCAACAGAAAATAACATTGCATACTGTGAATTCTAACAAGAATAGGCACCTGGACAAGACACTGGAAGGGTGGCTTGTTTCCAATGGAATTTCTTGCCCAGTATAGAAACATCTTCAAACGAAAAGGGGAGAAAAATGGACAGGAATCAGAAAAGGACACTGATTTAGTAGCAGCAGTGTTGCAACTTTCAGCGATAAAAGAATCTATTCAAATAATTTCTTGTGCTAAACTGTAACCTACATTATTATTGAACAAGCTTGTAGTGAATCAGTGTTTCAACTTTGAATCTTGCCATTATTTTAAATGGAGCTTTTCCTGATCGTCCACCATTAATTCATTTAAATATGGATATCCTGAATGCATCCAATGCATGGGCCAAAGCTGGAGTTAGTCTTTATATCGGTAGGAGAAAGTGAGGTCTGCAGATGTTGGAGATCAGAGCTGAAAATGTGTTGCTGGAAAAGCGCAGCAAGTCAGGCAGCATCCAGGGAACAGGAGAATCGACGTTTCGGGCATAAGCTCGAAGAAGGGCTTCCTGAAGAAGGGCTTATGCCCAAAAGGTCGATTCTCCTGTTCCCTGGATGCTGCCTGACCTGCTGCGCTTTTCCAGCAACACATTTTCAGCTCTTTATATCGGTAGGACTGAGTCTGGCAAAACACTTTCTAGAACATGATTAATGATTTGTCTTTACTAAACCCTAACAAATACCTTATCAAGATACTTGTGCCAATTTGATTTCAGTGGGAGGTGGGGGGGGGGCGGGGGGGGGTGTGGCCTTCAAACCAAACTAACTTATCAGCTGAGTTACAATATTGAGTGCTCTGTGTAGCAGAGATAGCAACACATTTCATTACTGTTTTGCAATCTTCTCCCTCAGCCTCCAGAAGTCAAGATGAAACAAGCCCTGACCTGGCTTCTCAAGGACACTGGTTTCCCTTGAATGTTAGGAATCAAGTTTTCTATTAACAGAGGATAAGAGTGAGTACTGTATGTTTCACTTAAGCTAATGATGTAGCTGTAATTACATGATGAAAGTACCTCTGATGCATTTGGAAATTGTCCAGCATCAATGACAAAATATGACATTCAGCCATCCAAGTTGGTACAGGCCAGTATCTGCCATGTCACTGAATACAGGGCATTGAGATTTTCTGTTCAACAGAAAGGTGTAATGCAATTAGATGATGGAGATGTGAACAAAAAACAAATACATTGTCATTTGAGTTCAGGGTTGTATTTGAAGCTCTGACACCAGGAGATGGTAGAGATTTGAAAGACATAAATTATAACGATAAAAGTTAATGAAACTCAAACTGGCCTCAGTTCCACCGAAACCGGAAACAGAGCTGAAATTCTAGTTAGATGCATTTCCATCTGAGTTATTTTGTTCAGACATGATGTTTCTGCCAGTTTATTTCCGAAGGGTGAAAATATAAGATGCACAGTTTTTCCCAGCGTTTCTCAACACTTAGCTACAGAGTTTTCTGCTGCTTTCAAGAATGCTGCAACATAGGAATTCATTTAGAATTGAGGCATGCAAGGAGCCAGTTAGCTCTTTGTGACTTATCAGTGCAGTTCTGAACTTAGGCTGTGCCCATTTTACATCATCATCATCCAATCAAGTGGCTTGCTTTAGTCAAACATTTTAGTTCCACCCAATTTGCAAATTTGGTGAAATGCATTTAAACATAAAGGTCCTCAAATCACAGTCAAGAACTAGTGACATATGTTGGTCAAGACTCCAAGGCTCAGGGGTCCAGGGACAGCTTAATTTAAAGAATTACTGATGTCATGACCTTGTGAATATCTTACTTTGTTTTTGTAACTAACTGAGATTAGTATTCAATGCACATGATGCTGTAACACAGTCACACCTTGTGCAATATTATAAATAAATGTGAGATATGGTCAGTTACAAATGACAGGCCAGAAGTCTGCAGGTTAGCAAGAGAAACCTTTTTGCAGAACATAAACTTCACCATTATTGAAGTTATCATCAATGTAGTCTGGGTACTTGATCCATTGTTGGATGATTTATTTCCACTCAAGTCAATATTATCCATTATTACAGTTGTGACCTTGCTTTCTGTCATTCGGAAGCGGTGGGGTGCAATGCCTTACATATATATATTTGGTAATAATTTACATATTGCACTCTTTCATTTGCTCTTTCTGATGTTAATGCAGGAAGTTGCTTGTGTTATAAATCAGAAAAGTTAGTTTGTCTGAAAATTGTGAATAATGGAACCATGTTAAGATGGTATATTCGATAGTATTGTACGTTTATAAAGTACCCTTACTGTAAAACAATGCTGATACCAAGGAACATAGGGATATTACGACTGGTTATCTGACATAATCAGATAGATTATGAAAAGCTTGGTCACTGAAATAGGCTTTAAACAGCATTCAGAGGAAAAAGAAGGTTCGGAAAGAATTTCAGGGTCCGTGGCCTCAGCAGCTGACACCAAGACTGACAATAGTGAAACGACAAAAAGTGAGCACTGGCAAGATGTCAGAATCAAAGACTGGAAAATTGACTCCATAAACATTAGTGGACTAAACTGGAAAGGTGCACTCAAATGAGCTTCAGACAATAGCTGTGCGCAGTACCCTCATGTGGTTTTGTGATCAAGAGTATTACACATTCAGCAATAACAATGCTCCAGAGAATAAATAATGATGGACACATTCATTATTAATCGTACTGAAATATAATATCAGAAATATAAATCAATTTCAGCATTTTTGCCCTGGATAAATGCAAGTATAGTATAAGAAAAAAAACATATTTACACAATAAAATGTATAAAACAAACCCTGTTATACAGAACAATTGCTTTTACAGTAGTAGGCCAACAGAACAAAGAAGTAATTCCCACTTCTCCATTGTATATACACATTGACCATTGTACATCAGGGAATTAAACTGTGTTCTATCAATCAATAACTTTCAAACAAGACTTTACCCATCCTGCTGAATATTACCCAAGACATGCTGATGTAAGGTTACACAAGCACACATACATACACTTACAGGCCATTGTATAAAAACACTCATTTGCTCATATAGTAAACTTCAAATTTGAAATGTGAAGCAAATTAACTAAAAAAAAGTTGCCACAAAGCTCTGACACTAAAGAATTGTTCAATATCCCAATGTAAAAACACTAGGACAACTGCTGTATTATATAATGCCAATAAAGCTCAAAAGGCTATATTAAAATTAGATGTTGGATCATATATCATACACCAAAATGTTATCATGTGACAGTGAGGATTATTTTAACCGATCACCTCATTGCCCTAAATAATGATACCACAGAGCCAGTGTACCTCACACAGCTCGGGTAAGTTGGAAATAAGGTGACCTAAACAAAAGCTGGAAATCTGAAATATACTAACCCTATCTTTAAATAGGCTCATTCAGAAATATTTCCTTCCCTATCAAAAACTAACTAAATATAGGGTCAAAATATTAAAATCAAACAGATGTTGGCGATACAGGTGTGTCAGCATCTGAATAGGGGAATGAAAAGTTTCTTCATCGGAAAACTGGGACACAAGACTCCAATACAGAGTTATACAGCATGGGAACAAACCCTTTGGTCCAACTCATCTGTGTCAAAAAATCCAACGAGGAGTCTACAGGTATGGATAGGGCCTGAACATATGATTTCTGGTTTACAAGACCAGCACCTTATTCCAGACTGAGATGCTTCAATGAACATGGTATCTTAGATTCTATTTGTCTCTGGAAGGTGTCGCATCAGTTTCAGCTTCTTAAACACTCCAGTTTTACTTGTTCCACAATAGCATCATGCTTTCTGCTGCATTAGTAGGCCCAAATTTCTGAAATTCTCTCCCTAATATTCTCCACCATTTTCTCATCCTTTAAAATACTCCTCAAATCGTACCTAGCTGTCGTAATATCCGATATGTGGCTTGATGCCAGAATTTTGTTTTCTAGCATTCCTAAGGGCACTGTAATGTACTACAATTTGAAAAGATGCTATATAAATGAAAGCTTTGTCAATTTCCCTGGACTGCTTCCAGAACAGCATCCACCAGGTCCTTGGCATTAAGTAGTTCCCTTTAGTCTAGACCATTCCTGACTAACAGACCTGAACTGCAGCCTGCCAAGGGGAGTCCTATCTGGCCCATAATATAAGGCTCAGCAAGAAGCTGCTTCTCTAATCAGAGATAATTTATCTCCCATTTTGTTGCTTGGCTCATTGAGGTAAAAAAAAGTCTCTGATTGGATAAGCAGCAAGTCATGTGCAAGTCCTTATCTTCAGCCAGCCTGAGTGCTGAGGGTGGTGTGGGGAGGGGCCGGCATTAGACAGAATGCCCAAGGACTGGGTATGGGGACCGGTTGGGGGGTCTGCTCATGAGCCACAAAGTGGCAAATGGATCAGGGTGAATGAACCTCCTTCTCTCTCTCTCTCTCTCTTCCTTGTGTACTCTTGGAGGGCTACGATTAAAATGGCGCACAGAGCACCCAAGCCTGTGGAGCGTGGAAGCATATGTGGGAGAGTGACAGTATCAACTGTCAGACTGAGTGAACCAAACACAAGTTTACTCTTCCCAAAACACTATCCACAAAGCACACTGGGATGGAGCAAAATCCAGGTTGTAACACCAGTTTTCTATGAATTCTGCCCAGGTCAGTTCAAAGTGTACATCAGAGATGAACACTAGGTCAGTGCCAGTTAAACTTCTATCCCCATCCACTTTACTGATAATCAGGACTTGGAGTATAGTCTGTGTCTCTCTAACTCTGCTTCTTAACCAGAATGAGAAGAGGAGGTTTTATTAATTAGCTCTGCTGCTTGGGTTGTAATGATAGCCATTTTCATTAATTTTCTTTTTTATAAAAATTCACTAGTACATGTCACTGGCTCGGCCAGCATTTAATATGTGTCCCTAGTTGTCCTTGAGATGATGGGTGGTGAGCTGCCTTCTTGATCTGCTGCAGTCCGCGTGCTTTAGGTCAGCCCTCCCCACCGACCTATCACAATCACGCCCCCACCTGCAGTCCCACCTATCACCTTCCCCCAGCCACACCCCCCAACCCCCTATTTATCTCTCAGCCCCCTTCCTCCCACACATTCCTGATAAAGGGCTTATGCCTGAAACGTTGACTCTTCTACTCCTCAAATGCTGCCTGATCTGCTGTGCTTTTTCAGCGCCACACTTTTTGACTCCGAATCTCCAGCATCTGCAGTCTACCTTCTCTCATGTGCTACAGGTAGACCTACAGTGCCATTAGGGAGGGAATTCCTCAATTATTTAAAATATCAAATGATTGCTTTGGAATCTGTTTTGAAATTAATGTTTGTTGTTGTGCCAAACCCTTTCTTTCCAAACTTTGTTCACCTTTCCCCTTCCCAATGAGTAAAAGCAAAACTAAAATATGCCCCTTACCCCAGCTCCTTGTCTTTGCAAAAAGTTTAGATTTTCCATGGCTAGAGACTTAATATTCGGGATAAGGCAAAGTTTGAGTAAAAATACACCTATTTTCTTCTGTAGTGAATCTTTGTTCCATATAAAAATTTTCCCAATGCACAAAGAAACCGTTGTTAATATAGATTCCTAAATCAAAGCAGATTGGATAAAAATAGAATGGATTTGCTCCCATTAATGTAATATATTCAAAACTTAAGCTGTGAAATTTAAGTTCTATTAATCTAATTTATTTAACAACGTCTTGATATTGGTAATTTTAATCTCTTTTCCAGTCATAAAAATCTTAGAAATTGTTTTATCATGTTGCCTTATTCCCACATGCAGAGGCACAGCAATGCCAAGTTCTTCTTGCCTGATCATTAACCATAAGTGTTAATGATTTCACTTCTTTAGTTCCTTCATTGACAGGATTTGGTTTAAGACTTGGGTCAGCAAGTCATTTATAAAAGGACACTGCTGCAGTTCACACTCTTAGTCAATTTGTTTCAGTACAGCTACAACTTCTACAACTACCATCTGAAACAATCCAGCAAGCCACTCAATTTAATGGCCTCTTGCATATGGTCATGAAATGTTGGCTTTGCCCGTGATGCCCTCATCCCAACAAAAGCTTTTATTAAAAATGCTGAGGATGGTTGGGCATGGGATGCTGTGATGAGGAACTCCTGTAGTGAGGCCCAGAAGTACAACCATCTTCCATTGTACTAAATGTGTCTGCAGCCATTGGAGACTTTTCTGTCTGATCTGTGTGCTTTGGCCAAGGCTGAAAGTCCTGGTAATATGCAAACAAGGTATCGGTGAACAGGTAATTGGTGAGTAAGTACTACTTCTGAAACTGTCACTTGCTAACGATGTAATCTAAATCTAATCTAGTCAATTTGTTTCAGTACAGCTACAACTTCTAATGTAGACAAATCCAAATGAACAATATTGACCACCCTACCCTCAAATCGTTAGCAAGTGACAGTTTCAGAAGTAGTACTTACTCACCAATTACCTGTTCACCGATACCTTGTTTGCATATTACCAGGACTTTCAGCCTTGGCCAAAGCACACAGATCAGACAGAAAAGTCTCCAATGGCTGCAGACACATTTAGTACAATGGAAGATGGTTGTACTTCTGGGCCTCACTACAGGAGTTCCTCATCACAGCATCCCATGCCCAACCATCCTCAGCATTTTTAATAAAAGCTTTTGTTGGGATGAGGGCATCACGGGCAAAGTCAACATTTCATGACCATATGCAAGAGGCCATTAAATTGAGTGGCTTGCTGGATTGTTTCAGATGGTAGTTGAGTCAACCACACTGCAGTAAGTCTGGAGTCACATGTAGGCCAAAGATGGCAGATTTCCTTCCATAAAAGAAGAGTGTCATTTTGTTCACAATTATGGCAGTCATTATTACAGACACTAGCTTATAATTCCAGAATTGATAAAGTTTGTCTTCTTACATTGTAACCGGAAGTGGGGATGTTTTGCAATGACTATTGAGCTCCATTCACAATTCCTCAGATAATGAAGCAGTCTGTATTTATATGCAGTGAGTCTGAGAATTACATCCAAGTCTA
The DNA here is from genome assembly GCF_037043375.1 of Chiloscyllium plagiosum. NCBI lineage: Eukaryota > Metazoa > Chordata > Chondrichthyes > Orectolobiformes > Hemiscylliidae > Chiloscyllium > Chiloscyllium plagiosum. The sequence goes on from NW_028270166.1 coordinate 20,438,241, forward strand.
GGCTAATAAGTGCCGAATGACATTTTTGCCACTGAAGTGCCAGGCAAGGACCTTCCCAACAATATAGAATCTAGTAAACCTCCTCTTGACATTTCATAGCATTATTTCTCCCTACTCTCAAAATCCTGGAGGTCATCACGGTAAAGAAACTGATTAAGCCACAAAGATGATATCGCTATTGTAGCAAGGCACAGTATGGGTATCTTAAGCTGAATGACTCATTGATAAATTCTCAAAAGCCTGTCCATCATCTGCAAGGCAGAAATCATGAGCATGACAGAATAATCTCCATTTGTTTGGATGGGTAAAGCTGGAACACCATTCAAGAAGCTCAATATCATACAAGATAAAGCAGTCCATTTGAAAGCCACACACACCATCATAGTCATTCACTTCCTGAACCACTGGCAGTAATGTCTGCAGAGTGCATCATCTATATGACTCAATCCAACTTAATAAGGCTTCTTCATCAGCCATTTTGACATTCACAGCCATCTAGAAAGGCTAGGAATGTGGAAACATAGTTATGTGCAATTTTCCAACTAAGGTCATACACCATCCTGACTTGGAAATATTATGAACATTTGTTCATATTTGCTGGGGCAAAGATCTGAATCTCTAAGTAACAGCATAGAGTACATTCAACGGAATACTGCATTGTACCAGGCAGCATTTTCACCTCCATTTACACTAGGGATGGGTGATAAATGCCAATGATGCCTATCGCTGGTTAAAAAAAATGAAAATGTTACCCTTGGGCACACAGAATAACTAGAGATTCCTGCTCAAAAATGGTCAAAATGACAGCTCAAGTGCACCACCTGATGGTGCAGAGAGTTGCATAGACTGAGAAGGCCCAAGTTCAGTGCACCGGGGGTAAGTTTCAATTTCTTTCAACAAAGCTTGGGCTGGCAAATATGATCTCAGGACTCTCAGGTTAGGAGGAAGGGAAGAAAATTCACCTTTCTGCTCCTGAACAACATTGAGCAACTTCATCGGAAAGCACATTGATGTTGTAGAAGCACAGATGTATACATCTCTGATACCTCCCGTGACAGAACAGCCAAGACATAAGAACAATGACCATAAAGATGACAGAAAATGCCTACAAACTTTAAAAGGAAATCAAGCAAATCTTTAAAAAAAAAATTGAAAAGATCTTTATAGTCCATGTTGGCTTCAATTATTAAATTTTTTGCATCTCACAAAAGAATTTCATAATTCTTGAAAATGACTTCATACTCCTGCTTTCTATAAATTAAGATATTGATGCTTACGACAAATAACTGATCAAGTTGTCCAATGCATGTTACATGCAAAATAACCAGGTTCCTTCTATTTCAGGACCTCTTCAATTTTTTTTTAATGTTCCTGAAGTAAATAACTGCTGAATATTAATACTGTTACCTTTGTAAATTGTGACGCTGATTTCAATTTTTGAACTCAACAAATTCATTCACATTTTAATTAGAACGACCTCCAGATAAAATCATTGGCACAGTCCTTGTCTCAAAATGGCAACCACCAAACACTCTGAAAGTTATTTTGAAATTTGATCTTACGCCATGCTACTGTTCATATCATTCTTTCATTAATCCAGCAAAAAGCATCTTTAGCATTTGTGGAAAACTATACTGAAAAAAAAAAGCAAATCACAACAAAATATGATTAGACAAATTCCGGGTCTCGAGTTTCAAGTCCGATGTCTATTTTCCCATGACGCATCCGTACCCATGGCAACTGACTGCGCCGCGCTCTCACGTGTAATGGCCTGCTGGTATGAAACCAATGATTTTTGTCCACATTATTTGACTGGTTTGTATTGAAGTCTGCCAGACCTTTGTTCGCTCGGTCCAGTTCCTCATCACCAGCATTTGCCTGCCCATCTTTCTCCAGCTGTTGTGACAAAGCTGTAGAATATTCAACAGTTGTTTCCGATGCTAAGCCCTCAGTCTGAGACATGTCAGCAGCTGAACCCTGAGCCTGACTATTCTCAGTCTGTTTAGCCAATTTATTGCAGTCTTCTTCTGCATTGTCACTGTAGAAAGGAGGCTCATCAGCACTAGCTACGCTCTCCTGTTTTGGCAAATATCCCTTTCGACTTCTTTGGACTCCTTCCTCAAACCCAGTTTGTCCAGTAGTACATTCATGTGCCCCATCTTCTAGCTCGGAGTCAGAATCCAGTGAACGTTCACGGGATTCTGAAGACTTTTCTGATCCTAACGAGTTTCCTGGAACAAGACAAACATAGATTATTATTAGAGTTCTTAGGAAGGGTCACTGGACCCGAAACGTTAACGCTGATTTCTCTCCACAGATGCTGCCAGAACTACTGAGCTTTTCTGGCAATTTCTGTATTTGTTCTGATTTCTAGCATCTGCAATTCTTCTGATTTTTATTATTTGATAGATTATTAGCATCCTGCTTTGTGGAACAATAATGCCAGTGGTTTTCACTTGCAATCATTTGTATTTGTACAATATTATGAGTATTAAAAACATTAAGATGTAGTAATATAATGAAGACTCGTTCCACATCACACAAACATTTTAGCTGCAAAGAAACCGGAGTAAGTTTCACCACAAAAAAAATGGACCTCATCATATAGCAAAGATTCCACCTAGAATCCTTACAGTATGGAAATATGCCCTTTAACCCAACAAGTCCACACCGACCCTCCGAACAGTAACCCACCCAAACCCATTCCCCTACCCATCACTCTACATTTACCCCTGAATAATGCACCTAACCTACACATCCCTGAACACTATGGGCAGTTTAGCATGGCCAATTCACCCTAACCTGCATATCTTTGGATTGTGGAGGAAACCAGAGCACCCAGAGGAAACCCACACAGACACGGGGAGAATGTGCAAACTCCACACCAGACATTTGCCCGAGACTGGAATTGAACCCAGGTCCCTGGGGCTGTGAGGCAGCAGTGCCAACCACTGAGCCACCGTGTCATCCTTTGTTCACTGATTTGCAACCTGGTGTATACAGGTGTTGGCGTTTGTACCAAAAGGAGGACTAACAAGATAAGAGAAAATACATGAGGGCTAACTAGCAAGGAATATAAAAACTGACTGTAAGAGCTTCTTTAAAATATACAACACGAGAGAAATCAAAGTCATGTAAACCCCTAAGAGATTGAACCTGAGGAGATAGTTATGGGGAACAAAGAACTGGAAGAGGAGTTAAGCAGATATTTTGCAACAATCTTTACGGTGGAAGATACAATGAACATCCTGTTAATATGGAGGAAGAATTAAATAACCTCACCATGGTCCTAATGGCTTGCAATTCATGTTTCTAAAATAGGGAGCTTCAGAGTACATGGCTACATAGGTTAAAATTTTCCAAAAATCCTTGGCTTCTAGAGAAGTACATGGAATTGGAAATTTGCTAATGTGACACTCCTATTCAAAAAGGAAGGAGGCAAAATTAAATAATTAAAGGTCGATTAGTCTAACATCTACTGTTGAAAAAGTATTGGAATCAATTATCAAGGATGCTGCAGCAGAACATCTGGAAAATCATTTGGGCAGCACGGTGACAGTGGGTGGCACGGTGGCACAGTGGTTAGCACTGCTGCCTCACAGTGCCAGAGACCTGGGTTCAATTCCCGCCTGGAGTTTGCACATTCTCCCAGTGTTTGCGTGGGTTTCCTCCCACAGTCCAAAAATGTGCGGGTTAGGTGAATTGGCCATGCTAAATTGCCCGTAGTGTTAGGTGTAGCGGAATGCGTCTGGGTGGATTGCGCTTCGGCGGGTCGGTGTGGACTTGTTGGGCCGAAGGACCTGTTTCCACATTGTAAGAAATATAATCTAATCAAGTCCAGTCAGCATGGCTTCATGAAAGGGAAATCGTGTCTGACTAATTTATTACAGTTTTTCAAGGAAGTCTCAACTAGAATAGATACAGAGGAACCAGATGTGTTGCATTCCAGCAGGTATTTCACAAGGTAGCTCGCAAAAGGTTAAGTTATACCAGCCCATGGTGTTGGAGGTAGTGTATTCACATGGACAGAGAATTGGCTAATGGGCAAAAAAGCAATGACTGGGGTTAAGAGCTTCAAGTTGGTGATCTACACCCAGTGGGGCTCCAAAGGTACCAATGCTGGGATCATAACTGCTCACAATACAGTATATATTAAATACTTGGAGGAAGAAAGCAAATATACTGTAGACAACACAGTCAATTGGGCACTAGCTGGACAGACAGACATTCACTTCAAAGTAACTTTATGGAACATAGAACATAGAACAATACAGCACAGAACAGGCCCTTCGGCCCACGATGTTGTGCCGAACATTTGTCCTAGCTTAAGCAACCATCCATGTACCTATCCAATTGCCACTTAAAGGTCACCAAAGATTCTGACTCTACCACTCCCACAGGCAGCGCATTCCATGCCCCCACCACTCTCTGGGTAAAGAACTCACCCCTGACATCTCCCCTATACCTTCCACCCTTCACCTTAAATTTATATCCCTTTGTAACACTCTGTTGTACCCGGGGAAAAAGTTTCTGACTGTCTACTCTATCTATTCCTCTGATCAACTTATAAACCCCCTCATCCTTCGCCATTCCAACGAGAAAAGGCCTAGCACTCTCAACCTATCCTCGTACGACCTATTCTCCATTCCAGGCAACATCCTGGTAAATCTTCTCTGCACCCTCTCCAAAGCTTCCACATCTTTCCTAAAGTGAGGCGACCAGAACTGCACACAGTACTCCAAATGTGGCCTAACCAAAGTCCTGTACATTTGCAACATCACTTCATGACTCTTGAATTCAATCCCTCTGCTAATGAACGCTAATACCCCATAGGCCTTCTTACAAGCTCTATCCTTCTGAGTGGCAACTTTCAAAGATCTATGAACATAGACCCCAAGATCCCTCTGTTCCTCCACCTCACTAAGAACCCTACCGTTAACCCTGTATTCCGCATTCTTATTTGTCTTTCCAAAATGGACAACCTCACACTTGGCAGGGTTGAACTCCATCTGCCACTCCTCAGCCCAGCTCTGCATCATATCTAAGTCCCTTTGCAGCCGACAACAGCCCTCCTCACTATCCACAACTCCACCAATCTTCGTATCATCTGCAAATTTACTGACCCACCCTTCGACTCCCTCATCCAAGTCATTAGTAAAAATTACAAACAGCAGAGGACCCAGAACTGATCCCTGCGGAACTCCACTTGTAACTGGGCTCCAGGCTGAATATTTACCATCTACCACCACTCTCTGACTTCGACCGGTTAGCCAGTTTTCTATCCAATTGGCCAAATTTCCCTCTATCCCATGCCTCCTGACTTTCCGCATAAGCCTACCATGGGGAACCTTATCAAATGCCTTACTAAAATCCATGTATACTACATCCACTGCTCTACCCTCATCCACATGCTTGGTCACCTCCTCAAAGAATTCAATAAGACTTGTAAGGCAAGACCTACCCTTCACAAATCCGTGCTGGCTGTAATATCAAATAACATACATTAAGTGAGATATTGGCATAAAAATTGGACTTTTAAAACATTCCTTCAAAAAAACGTGATAAGCAATGTCTGTACATATTTAGCTGTCACATGTAACTAATACTGTTCAGTGAATGGGATATTTGCCTGGAAATGGTAGAAAATTAAAGCAACTAAACATGATAGTTCAGACAAAATCAACTGATCTGAATTGGTCTAACAAGCTGACTCTGAACTAGACCAGCATACTGCAAAGGTATCACAGAGCTCTGATTACATTGTGGGTATAAAGGATCACTTTTTATAACTTATTCTAACATTACGCACAATTTTCTTTTGCTTACTTACCACAAAGTGTGTCAGAGTATAGCCTCTCTCTGTCAAACTCTGCTGATTCATCAAGATAAGGTAAATCATTCCCAGATCCCACTCTTCTTGCAGAAGACTCTCTCTGAAACACAGAATTAATTAATAAAAATAAAATACCTTCCCCAAGCTGCAAGACAAAACTCAGAAACTGACAATATTAGTTGGCTGATTAGTTTGTGAGTTCAAATGACATTCTTTTGGCTACATTTCAATAGAGGCTCAACGTAATTTAAATGGATTATAACTTTTGCTAAAAGGACAACCAAAGAAGTTTAAACCAAAAGAGTAATTAATTTGTCCAATTGTGCATGCCAGCAACTAGGTATAATAATCCAAAACTAATCCCACTGCCTACTCTCTCCCCCTTCCATTTCTTCAAGGTTTGACATGACTCCTCTTTAACAAGATGTTACGGTCTCTGTTTCAATCATTTTCTTTGCCACAGCATTGTAGGCTTGAACAACTTTGCATAATTGTATTCTCCTAACCCCTTTCCTGTTGTCATTATGTCAAATTAACAATTGATCTTCCTGACTGGCAAGGACAGCCTTTCTTGGCTCTATTAAAATCCACTTTAGAAGCCTTCACCAAATATTTTCAAGTTCACTATCGCAGTAGAAATAATTTGTCCCAGTACTTTTGAGTACTAAGTAGAACTGAGGTTTTTAAGGTTGTTAGAACTGCAATTATCCAAGCAAGAGGACAGTATGCTATCATATCCCTGATCACAGATAACTCTCCTCGACACTGATGAGCACGGAGAGAGCTGGTTATACCCATTTCTGCCACCACATCTCAATGCCCTTTTCTCAGTTGCCATGTGTTTTACAGTGTACTTGGACAAGAGATGAACACTGGCTACATGCTAAATACAACTTCTTAGATAGGAGTAAATTGACTCAATACATGATGTGAGGAACAGAAAGGTCTAAAAATTGTGTTGTGTGATATTAATGAATAAAAATGTATATGTTCATATGAAATTCCTTTATCTACTTTCCAGGAAGGCTCAACTCATTCACAATAAATTAGTAGATTAATCACTAAAACAGGAATTGCATAGGACTCTGAATATCATGACCTAAATTTAAGGTCTGAGCATCACTTCCAGGTCTTAATAGCTGTTGACTTCATTAAATAACTGATGACTTTACAACCATTGTAAAATAATTTCCTCCAATAATTTTGTTTTACTCTGCAATGCTGAGCACACAAGACTGTCACAATCCATAATATGACACTTTCAGTATATTATACCTGCATAATACTGCACATTAAGTATAGAAAGTCTAGTGTCACTTGAATCAAGTAGTGCTCATTTCAATTAAACTCATGCAACTCACTCAACAGGTCACAATGAAACAATTATACAAAAAGGCACAACACAGTTGCAAAAGGAGAAAACTTCTGTCAATTATATTGTAGAATAGCTGAAAGAAGGTTTTCACCTTGCACTCGTCGGAATGGATACAAAAACACCAGATTTCAAGGGAACAGCAATTTATACTACATGAGCTAAAGGATTCTAATGGTTGGCCAGTGTTTCCATGGGAAATGCACTAGGAAACAGCTGTCTTCCAAGCTTTTGCTAAATATAAAAGTATGCAACGCCGGGGTGCATTACTTCTGCTTGCAGAACACTGGTGCATTCTCCATGGGAGCATCTCAACTAGAGTCTACTTGCCAACCAATCAGCAGGATAAATTGTTGTGTTCCATCAGATTTTGTATTTTTGTGTCTGTCACAATGAGTGAAAGACAAGATAACTTTCAGCGGTACTCAAGTACTGTACTATCAAGTGCCTATTAGGGGAAGTTATGCAATATTCTATGATATGGTTTATAATTTGAGAAAATAAGGAGCTTTTAACAAATAGTTGTGCTGTCTCTGCAATAAATCACACTGCTCAGTAAGTGTTTACATTTAGAGACGTTTCTTACCTCACTATAACCATCAGTTGGTGATGCTTCATCCACAGTATCTTCATCTGAAGGCATGTTAAACTCTGCTTTAGGTTCAAATATGTCTGTGTAGCAGATAATTAATGTTTCCACAATGCGAGCCTGATGAGGGTAGTCAACAAGGGATGACAAAGACACAGTTGCCTCTGTAGGTCTGGGTCTCATCAGCGTCGGTCCAAATACAATCCCCAGATTACTTGGAGACATCTTATTGCTTTGTTCAAGTTCTGAAATTCTAAGGATTAGAAATATACATTACTTAATGCCTAATGTCAGAAGATACTAGAGGACATTCTCTTTCATGATCCTGTCCAAAGTGGGAGTATGGCAGACATTATCAGAAATATTGGATGACGACATCTAGCAGAACCTCACTGACCAGCTGGGATTTGCAATCCCCAATACCTCTTGTGAGGACTCCCATCCTCTCAGTCATATCACTGATACCCAGTGAAGGGCATTAATGTAGAACTTGATCGACAGTGACTTTTGTCACCAATTCCTGAAGTCACCATCATGACAATAAATCATTAGAGACAGCAAATACCTAATTTGAAAGTTTGTCTTGTAATGGTATTTCCACCCTCAGGCAGATCTACATTAGATACTGAAAGCTCATTATTGGAGAGGATTTTCAGTCAGAATCTGTTTTATTCTTCACTGCATTTCTTTTTGAAGAAGGGTTCTCACTGGATCTTCCAGTACTGCAGAGGGTGTCCCAAGAGTACAACTCTACACTGGCTCCTCCCATTCCCTCACCATTGCTTCCAGCACTCCCCCAGCCCCTGTGAATCCCATGAAGAGTCCATCATTTATCTCTGATGAATTCAAAACAAAGCTGCAGTTGTACCTCAAAAAAGAGAAACAATTTCCTCTGGTGGGCTTACTGGACCTAGGGCTATAATCTTGAAATTACAGTGAGGCCATTCATGAGGGATATCAGGAAGCATTTCACCTCACAATGAAGTGTGGAAATCTAAAGGCGCTTTCCCCGGGAACATTTCAAAGCTGAGATTCATAGAACATTAGCTAGACAAAGGTAATAAGCGTTATGGAGTCATGATGGGTCAATGTAAGGAGACTAAAAAAACTCCGCCCAGATCTTATACAACGGTAAAAAGGACTCAAGAGGCCCACTGGGCTTCACCTGTTCCTAATTTCCAGAGAGAGGAATGTGGGCCACTGGGGCTATTACTTCTGGAAAGGAGGATGACAGTTAACAGAGCTCATTTTATAAACATGAAAGAATGAGGATAATATGGAAAGATTAATTCATCCTGACTGGGGAGTCACAGGTCAATAAATTGAAATTGTCAAATGAACGCAGTTGGAGTTTGAGACAATTTCTTTCTGTGGCAATTTTCTAGAGCGCAGAATACTTTGCCAAAAGGAAAAGCCAAGGGAAGACCATCGTTTTTTTGAAGAGAGAAAAGAAAATATAGAAAAGCAGCTAATTATTGGCCTACAGCAAGGCAATGGAATTGCTTGGAATTGTTAAGAACATAAGACCATAAGACACAGGAGTGGAAGTAAGGCCATTCGGCCCATCGAGTCCACTCCACCATTCAATCATGGCTGATGGGCATTTCAACTCCACTTACCCGCATTCTCCCCGTAGCCCTTAATTCCTTGTGACATCAAGAATTTATCAATTTCTGCCTTGAAGATATTTAGCGTCCCAGCCTCCAGTGCACTCTGTGGCAATGAATTCCACAGGCCCACCACTCTCTGGCTGAAGAAATGTCTCCGCATTTCTGTTCAGAATTTACCCCCTCTAATTCTAAGGCTGTGTCCACAGGTCCTAATCTCCTCGCCTAACGGAAACAATTTCCTAGCGTCCACCCTCTCCAAGCCATGTATTATCTTGTAAGTTTCTATTAGATCTCCCCTTAATCTTCAAACTCCAATGAATACAATCCCAGGATCCTCAGCCGTTCCTCATATGTTAGACCTACCATTCCAGGGATCATCCGTGTGAATCTCCGCTGGACACGCTCCAGTGCCAGTATGTCCTTCCTGAGGTGTGGGGACCAAAACTGGACACAGTACTCCAAATGGGGCCTAACCAGAGCTTTATAAAGTCTCAGTAGCACAACAGTGCTTTTATATTCCAACCCTCTTGAGATAATTGACAACATTGCATTCGTTTTCTTAATCATGGACTCAACCTGCATGTTTACCTTTAGAGAATCCTCAACTAGCACTCCCAGATCCCTCTGTACTTTGGCTTTATGAATTTTCTCACTGTTTAGAAAGTAATCCATGCTTCTATTCTTTTTTCCAAAGTGCAAGACCTCGCATTTGCTCACATTGAATTCCATAAGCCATTTCCTGGACCACTCCTCCAAACTGTCTAGATCCTTCTGCAGCCTCCCCACTTCCTCAGTACTACCTGCCTGTCCACCTAACTTTGTATCATCGGCAAATTTTGCTAGAATGCCCCCAGTCCCTTCATCCAGATCATTAATATATAACGTGAACACTGAACCCTGCAGGACACCGCTTGTCACCGGCTGCCATTCTGAAAAAGAACCTTTTATCCCAACTCTCTGCCTTCTGTCAGACAGCCAATCCTCAATCCATACCAGTAGCTCACCTCGAACACCATGGGCCCTCACCTTGCTCAGCAGCCTCCCTTGTGGCACCTTATCAAAGGCCTTTTGGAAGTCTAGGTAGACCACATCCACTGGGTTTCCCCGGTCTAACCTACTTGTCACCTCTTCAAAGAACTCCAACAGGTTTGTCAGGCACGACCTCCCCTTTTAAAATCCATGTTGACTTGTTCTAATCCGACCCTGCTCTTCCAAGAATTTAGAAACCTCATCCTTAATGATGGATTCTAGAATTTTACCAACAACCGAGGTTAGGCTAATTGGCCTATAATTTTCCATCTTTTGCCTTGACCCTTTCTTGAACAAGGGGATTACAACAGCGATCTTCCAATCATCCCGGACTTTCCCTGACTCCAGTGACTTTTGAAAGATCTCAACCAATGCCTCTGCTATTTCCTCAGCCACCTCCCTCAGAACTCTAGGATGTAACCCATCAGGACCAGGAGATTTATCAATTTTAAGACCTTTTAGCTTTTCTAGCACTTTCTCTTTTGTAATGGCAATGTTCTAGAATAGATAAAGCCACTGCCACTAAATTACATGGGGAACTCCAACCAGCTATTTCTTCAGTTTCTCCTGGTTTTGACCAGATAAGTTTCAACATTCAGCTATGGTATAAATCAAGACAATAATCTGAGGCATTTTGAGGATGAATTCTCCTCGTGGAGACAGGAGACCAGAATCAGGACTGTTTTTCAGCTCCAGGACCATCTCTGATGGAAAACTGGTGCCAGTTTATAAGAAGGCAGCCAGGTCACTAATCAACACAGCAGCGTTTGGCTGCACCTGTGATCTATAGGCCAGCCAGGTATAATGGCACTCAGACCTGCCACAGAGTGCCAACTTCTGGCAAGGTCTACCTTCTCTGTTGCTTTGGGAAACTGGAGACTGACTGAAAAATCCCAGTTGGCATCTGTTATGCATCTTGAACAAATCTTTTAAAAAACCCAATTACCTGCCCACCTTGCAAGGATTAGTCACGTTCCTGAATCCTGTATGTTGCAAAAGAATATAGCAGCTGATACCGCTTAAAGCAAAAAAGCACTGGTGAAACAGGCAGCAGTACATAGCCTGTCCTTCAGACCAAGGTAAAGGATGAATTTAGCAACTGCCTGGACTCACTTGCTAAGATGTCGAATGATGTACTGTAGCGTGGCCTTGTTTGCAGGTGGCAGATCCTTCAGTAGTTCTTTCAGTCGTGCCACAAGTAGCAGTAAATCCTTTTCGATTGTCGATTCTTTACTTCCTGCATCCCCTGTACTTTGCAGGCTCTCTTTGGCCAGTCCCATCAAATCGTGATAGAGACGAAAGAGCATAATAGGTTCTGGAAGCTAACGTTAGATGTTCGCATTGGTAATGTTGCATTTAGAACTCAGAAGTCTTTTTTTGTGAGAGGTGTGTGCGTATGTGTGATAGAGAGTGAGTGAGAGAGGATTGACAACTCTGGCTTCTCTCAGCTACTTTCGCCCAGCCCCGCCACCACCCCCCCCCCCCCTTCCTATTTATCTCTCCACCCCTAAGGCTCCCAGCCTCATTCCTGATGAAGGGCTTTTGCCCGAAACGTCAATTTTCCTGCTCCTCGGATGCTGCCTGACCTGCTGTGCTGTTCCAGCACCACTCTAATCTTAATTCTGGCTTGGACATATTTCTGGGAGCATCTGTGACATTATCTATTGCTTCCAAACAGCCCACTCCTCTTATGAGGTTAGTTCCTCTCATACCAATTACATATTCTTCACCAATCCTCAAACAGCTATTAACATAATATTACCTTCGCTGGCAAACAAAAATATACTGAAAGCACTTTTAAAACAACACATTTCCTTCACAAAGCTCCCCCCTCACCCCAACATAGTTTGCTTGCATTTGGAGACATGTCTGCAGTTCTCATCTGGAGAGTTGGTAGCTCTAACCAGTAGTAGTTTATTTTAAAATAATTCTATCTTACTGCCTAATGATCAAGCTCTGATCACCAATTCTAATCTACCTTCTGAGAAACAACAGAGGCGATGATGGTCACATGGTTTCAAATCCCACCATGGCAGCCTAGGGAATAATAAATATCTGGAACTGCAAGTTAGTGTCAATAATGTGACCATGAAATGCTCATCAGTGGTCTTTTAGGGAGGGAAACATGCCATCTTTCCCTGGTCTGGTCTGTCTGAGTCAAGACTCACAGCAATATGGCTGACCCTAAACTATTCTTGAACGACCTCACAATGTCTCAGATCGATGGCAGTTAGGGATGGGCAATTAATGCCAGCCTACTCATGACACGTACATCCCAACAACAAACAAAAAGAAACAAGTAAAGAATTTTATCTATGAAACCACACATTGTCAGTGTTGAACAATCTGCCATTAACCTAGCGAAGGCTTTTGCATTAATTTGTGTAATGAAATGGTGCAAGCAGATGCACTGAAGCCAAATTGATTACATTAAAGACCTACTTCAAGGACAGTAGCCCAAAATCTTTAATTTCTTCCTGTTTTGTCTCTGATTGCAACATTCAGAAGAACAGGCATCTAGCTCTCAAACTGTTAAACCTTTAGTAAAGCTAACTGCTTCTCTCTAAGTTGTGAATAGATTGAACTCTCCAAAAGCAACAATTCTTACAAACAATTAAGATAAATGGAATTGACAATTTTTGACAACTTCATCCTTAAAGCTCAGGGATGTTCTCCCATAAGATTTAATACAGCAGCTTCTTAACAACAAAAAAATGGCCGTTTGTTACCTGTCGCAGGTACAGTTTGAGCACATTGCTGATGTCATGCGGTGATGCTTGTGAGAGTTCGACCAGTTCCTTTCCATTCTCAAAAGCCTGGCACAGTTTCTCAACACGGGTCTTTACACCATTAACACGGTAGATTCCCTGAAGATAATATCAAAGAGGCAAGATGTGTGTCAAGCTTTTCTAGGTGTGCAGTAACACTTGGCATCCTAAACTCCCGATGCAACATGAATTAGACAGTGAAAGTTTGGAGATACTAATAAAGTATGGGCTTAGTGAATGGAAAAGGAAGAGGGAGAATTGAAGACCAGATAATGAAAGATTAGAATACTGGAAGAAACGGAATGTGGGAAGAAAAGGATGTTGACAATTTTGGGAAGGCTAATTACAACAGTATTAGGCCGGAACTGGAGAAATTAGATTGGGATTGGCTGTTTGAAGGTAAATCTACATCTGACATGTGGGAATATTTTAAAGGCCTGTTGGTTAGATTTCAGGACCAGCATGTTCCTGTGAGGGTGAAAGAAAGGAATGACAAGATTCAGGAACCTTGGATGACAAGAGATATTGAAATTTAGTCAAAAAGGAAAAAGGAAGCAAATGTAAGGACTAGGAACCTGGATTCAGACAAGGCCTTTGAAGAATATAAAGGAAGCAGAAAAGAAATTAAACAAGGACTTAGGAGGGCTACAGGGACCAGGAGATGTCCTTGGCAACTAGAATTAAGGATAATCCCAAGGTATTTTATACATATATTAGGAGCAAGAGGGTAGCCAGATAAAAGTAGGTGGCCCACTGAAGGAAAATAAAATTATACATGGAGGCAGAGGAAGAGGGTTAGGTCGTTAAAAAGTAGTGCGCGTTGGGTGTTCACCAAGGAGGAAGGCACAGACGATAGTAAGATTATGGAAGGGTATGTTGATATTCTAGGCATGTCAATATTAAGGAGGAGGAGGAGGAGGTGGGGCATCTTAAAAAACATTAAGGTGGTTAAGTCTCCAGGGGCTGATAGGACCTATCGCAGGATGCCATTGGAGACAAGGGATTGCTGGGGCATCCTGAAATCTTTGCATCCTCTTTAGCCAAAGGTGAGGTCCCACATGACTGGAGAATAGCCAATGTTATTCCTTTGTTTAAGAAGGGCAAAACAGATAAACCAGGAAATTATAGACCTGTGAACCTTACATCAGTGGTAGGAAAATTATTGGAGAAGATTCTTAGGGATAGGATTATACACATTTGGATAAGAATGAACATAGGGACAGTCAGCATGGCTTTGTGTGAGGAGGTCTTGTCTCAAATTTGATTGGGTTTTTTGAGGAAGTGACGAAGGTGATAGATGAGGGTAAGGTAGTGAATGTTGGGTCTATGTGTACTTTACTAAAGCATTTGACATGGCCTCTCATGGTACACTTATGGGCATTTCAACTCCACTTACCCACACTCTCCCCGTAGCCCTTAACTCCTTGCGAGATCAAGAATTTATCAATCTCTGCCTGAAGACATCCAACGTCCCAGCCTCCACTGCACTCCGTGGCAATGAATTCCACAGGCCCACCACTCTCTGGCTGAAGAAATGTCTCCTCTTTTGCGTTCTAAGCTGACTCTCTCTAATTTTAAGGCTGTGCCCACGAGTCCTAGTCTTCTCTCCTAACGGAAACAACTTCAAAGCATCTGCCCTTTCTAAGCCATGCATTATCTTGTAAGTTTCTATTAGACCTCCCCATAACCTTCTAAACTACAATGAATACAATCCCAGGATCCTCAGCTGTTCATCGCAGGTTAGGCCTACCATTCCAGGGATCGTCCGTGTGAATCTCCGCTGGACACGCTCCAGTGCCAGTGTGTCCTTCCTGAGGTGTGGGGCCCAAAACTGGACACTGTATTCCAAATGGGGCCTAACTAGAGCTTTATAAAGTCTCAGAAGCACATCACTGCTTTTATATTCCAACCCTCTTGAGATAATTGACAACATTGCATTCGTTTTCTTAATCATGGACTCAACCTGCATGTTTACCTTTAGAGAATCCTCAACTAGCACTCCCAGATCCCTCTGTACTTTGGCTTTATGAATTTTCTCACCGTTTAGAAAGTAATCCATGCTTCTATTCTTTTTTCCAAAGTGCAAGACTTTGGGCTTGCTCACATTGAATTTCATCAGCCATTTCCTGGAACACTCTCCTAAACTGTCTGAATCCTTCTACAGCCTCCCCACTTGCTTGTCTGCCTAATTTCGTATCATGGGCGAACTTCACCAGAATGCCCCCAGTCCCTTCATCCAGATCATAAAATGAACAGCTGCAGCTCCAGCACTGAACCCTGTGGGACCCCACTTGTCACCACCTGCCATTCCGAAAAAGAACCTTTTATCCCAACTCTTTTGCCTTCTGTCAGACAGCCAATCCCCAATCCTTGCCAGTAGCTCACCTCGAACACCTTACTCAGCAGCCTCCCATGAGGCACTTTATCAAAGGCCTTTTTGATGTCTAGATAGATAACATCCACTGGGTTTCCTTGGCCTAACCTACTTGTTACCACTTTAAAGAATTCTAACAGGTTTGTTAGGCACGACCACCCCTTATTAAATCCATGCTGTCTTGTTCTAATCTGATCCTGCACTTCCAAGAATTTCGAAATCTCACCCTTAATGATGGATTCTAGAATTTTACCTACAACGGAAGTTAGGCTAATCGGCTTATAATTTTCCATCTTTTGTCTTGATCCTTTCAAGGGTCATAATCTCCAGATTACTGCCCGAGCCACATGCTAATTGGCAATGGGATAAGAAAATTAGGGAAGTAAACACGTGGCTAAGAGATTGGTGTGGGAAAAAGGATTCCATTTTATGGGGCATTGGGCATCAGTTTTGGACCAATGGGACGGTCTCCAACTGAACTGATCTGGAACCAGTGTTCTGGAAAAAAAGATAAATAGGGTGGTCACTAGGACTTTAAACATGAGAATTGGGGGGGGAAAGGGAACAGGAAAGCAACAGGGAGTATGGAGGCAAGTAAAAAGATAAACAGCAGGTTAGCATGTGTGCAGGGTTTAAGTTCAAGGCAGGCTGGGAATGAAGCAAAAAGGAATGATAACTTAGGACATATTACTAGAGATGCTGGAAATCATGAAGATAAGAAAATTAGCATTAAGGCGCTTTATCTGAATGCCCGTAGTATTGGCAACAAAGCAGATGAATTAACAGCACAAATCATCGTGAATGATGATGATGTGGTAGGCATCACAGAGATGTGGTTGCAGTGGGGTTCAGGACTGACAGTTAAATATTCAAGGATTTACAACGTATTGAAAAGAGGGAAACGGGCAGAGAGTATGTGCCTGGAACATGCTCCCAGGGAGGTTGTAGAAGCAGATACGATAGCAATGTTTAAGGGCATTTAGATAGACATATGTACAGGCAGGGATTAGAGGAATACAGACCATGTGTAGGCAGATGGGATTAGTTTAAAATAGCAACATAGCAGGCCAAAGGGCCTGCTCCTCTGCTACACTGTTCTATATTTAAATTTATTGATCATAAATATCTTAAAATGACAAAAACTCTTGAATAACAAATAATGAGCTTTCATCTCTCAGAAATTCTTTATCTGCTGTTCTATTGGAGGAATGAAATTACCATGGCTGCCATCACATGAGAAAAAACAATCTTCTTTTGTGCTAACTCAGAAGAGTAATTTTAGTACCTTTGAAATCATTAAGAGTTTATCCAGAACAAGTTATCTTTCAATAAACTCAGCATTCCGATTGTTTGGTTTTTGCTTATTGGTCAGGCAGCAATTTTCCTCATGTCCAATACTTTTTCAAACTAATAAATATCTTCTGAAGAAAGATTTTGAAAAATACGTGTATCACTACTATTCTTCCTGGGTCACTTGTAGCGGTGTTCCATAGATCCGACCTTAATTCCCAGACAGCAGGAGGTTGGTAGCTTATTAAGATCAGTTAGACTCGCAGGCATTAATCATGAATGTAATTTAAATCCCAAAAACCAAAGTTAGAACTTTTATTTATGGTTGTACCTGAACTATCTTGGATATTGAGATAAAAGGGTGTTCTCAGAGTCTGCTCCTGAACTTACTTTCATATTTAAAGCCCTCTTCTCAATCTCAGAGATGCACGCCTTGATAATGAATGGGATTCCATCATGACTGTCTCTGGAAACTTGGGCAAAGTCCCTTCCAAACAGCTGTAACTTCCGCTGTAGCTTCTTGTGTCCACATTTAATTGCCAGCGTCTCCAGACATTTCTTGTGACAAGCCAGATTGCACTGCAAGGTACATTACACCACGATTAGTGTCAGGAAAAGCTGGAAATCTATTCAAATGAAGGGAATCAATTTGTGATACTCGTTAATCTCTGTCTTACATAACATTTTGATCAAAATTATCTTTGTGAAATTTCTGCATATGGCATTATCAGATCACAGACCTTATGTAATAATATTCTTTCATAATTTTATATCATAGAATATAAGAACAGGAACAAACCATTCAGCCCTTCCAGCATTCTCTGCAGTTCAATTTGATCACGGCTAATTTTCCAACTCAATACCCAGTTCCTGCTTTCTCACGAGATCCGTTGATCTCTTTAGCCCTAAGATCTATATCTAATTCTTTCTTGAAAACAAAGAAGTATTTATTCTTTTTTTTCTCCCAGTGCACCAAGTACTGCACAGTTGTAACAAGGAGGGGGCAGGGTTTTGAAACCATGGAGTCCCAGGGCTCTGGGTCTTTTACATTACCTGACTTGCTCCAGAAGACCTTCAGCAGGCACCAAAGAGCAGTCATGGTGATAAAGTCGGAGGGGTGTTTCCAGACAATTCACCTTTGCTTTTTAAACACTTCCCAATAAAATTTTGATGAGATGTGAGACATTGTCCTCTTTGCAGCCACTCCATGATAGGAGAGTGACATACAGCAAGGACCAGATAGTCTCTGAAGGGAAGTACGTTTCAAGTTCAGTGAGACAGAGACAGAGAGAGAGAGAGAGAGAGAGAGAGAGAGAGAGACAGACAGAGAGAGACACACACACACACACACAGATAGACACAGAGAGACACACACACATAAACAGAGACAGAGACATAGAGAGAGAGAGAAACACAGAGAGACAGAGGGAGAGAGAAAAAAAAAAAGAGAGAAACAGGGAGAGAGAGAAAGAGAGAGAGCCAGAGAGACAGAGATGGAGAGAGAGAGACACACAGAGAGACACACAGAGAGAGAGACACACACAGACACAGAGAGAGAGAGAGAAAAACACAGAGAAAGAGACATAGAGAGAAAGAGAGAGACACACACACACATATACACAGAGAGCTGTCGTGGACTTTGGTAAAGGTAAGGTTGTATTCTAATTCCAGCCTTGCAAAGGTGTTCTTGTACTTTCGACAGGGGAAGTGATTAAGGGTGTTTTTATAATTAAAGAGAGAGGAAGTGATCATGACATCCTCTGGCAAACCCCATGAATTTCCAACCTGACCATGCAGAACACAATGTGCTGCTCAAGTGCTAGAGTATTGCTTCATAAAATCCCATGGTGAAACATTTGGCTTTGAATAGGTGTACATGGTGAACGGTTCACTTGATCAAATAGGCACTGGTGTCACTTTGATATCTTTAAAGAGAAAAGCAGTGGGTCATTCTAAAACAACAATCCTCATCAAAAATGGCAAAGTAGAGAGCTCAACTCATCTGTTTCCAATTATTTGAAATTTAGAAAGAAAGAATCTATATATATATAGTTCCTAAGTATATCCTTTAAGAAATTCCAAATATTCTATGTTATGAATTGTCAATAAATTTACAGACCATTACTGTGGCAATTAGCAGTTTGCAAATATACAACAGTGAGACATGAGACTATTAATTTGTTTTGGTAATATTGGCTGACAGGGGAATATTTATCGAGAAATGGAGAAAACTCATTAAGTCTAAGAAGATTTCAAAGCAAATTACTGTTTAATGAAGTTGACAAATGAGACCTTGTTTTCAGGCCTCATTCTCAAGGATATTAAAAAGATTCAATGATCTGTTAACATTCATAAAAAAAGTTAGAAACCCATTACACCAGTGCAAAAGGTTATAAATATGGTCTAGGTAAACGATCAGCATGAATGTCTATTATGGAGACAATGATTTGTTTTACTTTAGCTCTAATATGCTCTACTACGTTTCCACAGCCACTACTAATCCCATAGATCCAGTACTTACTTCCTCACACTCTGCTCCCTGGAAATACACGTAGCTGTCACACTCTCTGCATTTTGATGGCGTACGAAGTTTCCTGAGGCGATGTGTTTGTGCAGCCTTCGAAAGTCGCACATTTTTGAAAGGGCCGGTAGATACCGCGATTTCTGGAGCCATTCCATTGATGCCTATTCCAAAAGGAAACCAACTGCTGATTTAAATAAAAATCGCCCGACAAATTTCTTTCAACGATCAAAACGTCGTTGTTTTGCGTCGGACTGGAAGGTACTTTGATCCAACACTGCTTCACTGCAGTTAGGTTTTTGTGTTGCTCTGACCCAAAATGATGAGCATTAACAACAATAAACTGGTTTCACAAGGTACAACTATCTCCTTGGGCTCCACCAGGATATCTCAATTTACCTCAGTCTGGGGTTGGTTAGCACAGTTGGCTGGAACAGCTGGTCTGTGATACAGAGTGACACCACAGGTTCTACTCCTGCACCAGCTGAGGTTGCCATGAAGGTACCTACTTCCTCGTCTCTCTCTTCCTCTCGAGGCATGGTAACCCTCAGGTTAACCACTGCCAGTCAACTCAATCTAATGAGGGAGCAGCCTACGATCCTTTGGAACTATAGTGACTTTATCTTCACGGATTTCAAACAACTTTTTCACAATTTTTCAGGTTTCTTATAAAGGACATTTCTCTGCTCCCCACCTCCCTCCAATGATCAGGTACCCGGGCCTCCCCGGCTGGTGCATGGCCAAGATGCCACCCAATGGGGGTGGACGCCCAGTGCTTGTTCTGAAATTGAAGATCTTCCTTTGACCTTGGAGGCCATGTGGAGGTCAATGGAGGAGATTCTTACATGGGTCTCTCATGGTTCCTTCTCCAGGATGCAATCCTCGTGAATTCTTGAGACCATCACTTAACTTACAACTTGAGGACCATATTGGGCGGCACAGTGGCTCAGTGGTTAGCACTACTGCGTCACAGCACCAGGGACCTGGGTTCGATTCCAGCCTTGAGCAATTGTCTGTGTGGAGTTTGCACATCCTCCCTGTGTCTGCGTGGGTTTCCTCCAGATGCTCTGGTTCCCTTCCACAGTCCAAAGATGTGGAGGTTAGGTGAAATGGCCATGCTAAATTGCCCATAGTTTTCAGAGATGTGTAGCTAGGTGCATTAGTCAGAAGAAATGTAGAGTGATAGGGTAGGGGAATGGGTCTGGGTGGGATTTGATGGGCCAAATGGCCTGTTTCCACACTGTTAGAGATTCTACAATAAGTGATTCTTTCTCACTACTACCACTCTGCAGAGTTACTTTTGTTGCCTTGGTTACTAATGTTCCTGGTATGAGTCCTTGGCATACACAGGCACAGTTTAATGGACGTTTCTGGACATTTTAGAAGCAAATTCCCGTTCACTCACTTTGCTCAAAGTTCGTGCTGCCATCTTTCTCGTCTACATCCTCAGTGGATGATATAGCACCAGAAGAAGGAATCCTGGGCAATTTTCTGGAAAAATCACCTATGGAGACATTGGAGGTAAAATCTTGATGAAATATTATTCAGAACTAATGTCCTAGAATATACTAAAAATGGGTTAAAACTTTATAATTCAATTAGTACAATGCCTTCAATGTGTGTTTCTAGATGTGTGATTTTTGCAGTGTTTCTTTGGTGGTAGTGGTTGGGGTTTGAGCAAAGGTTAAGCTGCAAAAGAAAGAGGCTGTTTTTGTATTAGTTGCCAAGCAGGATGTTGCTCAGAATTAAGGGAACAAGGAGTCACCAAGAGACACTTGGTGTTCCAAGTTGGTTTGAGGGAAATTTAAAGTGGAGTGGAGTGATTTGTGAAGGATACTGGAAGACCTGACCTCAGTACATCAGGGAAAATAGGAGTTCCTTGGGTGTGGATTTTGAACTTAAATGTTAAGACCTCATATCTACCAGACACTTGCCAGTGTGTTTTCATTGTTTGTATCAGGTGATGTGAAAGTACCTTTTCTTTAGTTTTGTGTTATTAGTTGCCTATAACGTTGTTGAATTCATGTTGATACTGGTTTGTTTGTTACAGTAAAAGCTTTAAAGTACAAGCTCTTGTCCTGTGATTCTTGAGTAATCCTACCTGTTGCAGATGACGGGGAATCCAGACCACTGCCTCCTCCAACATTGTCTGCATCACTCATGGTAGTAGGCCAGGATTTGTGTACCTGGTGACTGCGGACTCCTGAAAGGAATAATTTGGGTGCAGACTTGACTCCATAAATGAACATTCCTATCCATGGAAACTTTGTCCTCAACTCTCACGACCTGCTTCTTATTCCAATGCTTCATCTTAATTCAACCTAATATATTCAACTGGCTGTGTTTTGTCACTAATAGTCAGTCATCACAGCCAGTACTCCTTCAGTGAAGGCAGACTTCAGAATAACATTTGTAAAACCTGCTCTTCTCAACAGCATTGTCAAAAACATTAATAATGGTTATAAGGCAAGGATTGAAAGTCAATGATCTGAATTAGGGTTTGACTGTGACAAAAAGTGTTTGATTTACAGTCCTACAACCTCAAGTAACCCCCTTAAGACAATTACTTGCTTGAACCTTCCTTGGTATCAATTGTCTCCATTCTTGAGATGCTTTCATGTGGAATAAACGATGCATTTAAGTGTACCTCAGTTTGATTAGTAAATGTAATATACAATTTACTTACATGCATTCTGAATTTACAAATGTTTACAGAGAAACCAGAAATGTTACTTAAACTAAATACTTCACATATCAACTTCAATCATTCAGCAGGAGATTCTCCAAAAGCTTTTGGCCTACAGTCACATAAGCGGGCAAAGATAGAAAGTTGTCCAGGTATGTCCTGTCCTCAAACACCAGCACAAATCCATCCTGGCCAATTATTTTCCCATCAGTCTACTCTCGATCATCAGCAGTGATGGAACAGGTTGCCCACAATGCCATCAAGCAGCAATAGCAAAGGAATAAACTGCTCACTGATGTTCAGGTTGGGTTCCACCAGGGCCACTCAGCTCCTGACCCATTTACAGCATTGGTTCAAACATGGACAGAAGAGCTGAATCCCTGAGGTGAAGTGAGAATACTGCCTTTGACATCAAAGATGCATTACAGAGTGTGGCACTAAGAAGCCCTAACAAAATTGGAGTCAATGAAAATCAGGAGAAAAACTCTCTACTGGTTGGAGTCATATCTGGCACAAGGAATACAGTTGAGGTTGATGCAGTCAGTCATCTCCTCCAGGATATTAAGAAGTATGCCAACATTGTAGAGCCAATAATCTTTAACTTCTTCAGTGACTTTCCCTCCATCGTAAATAAGGTCAGAAGTGGGAATCTTCACCAATGATTGCACAATATTCAGTACCATTAGTGACTCCTCAGATACTGAAGCAGTCCATGTCAAAATGGAAAAAGTCCTGGACAACATCTAGGCTTGGGCTGGTAAGTGGAAAGCAATATTCATGCTGTACAAATGCCAGACAATGATCATCTCTTAAAAGAGAGGATCTAACTGTCACCTTTGACATTCAATGGTATTATCATTATTGAATCCTTACTATCAACATCAAGGCGAGTTACCATTGACCTGAAACTGAACTGGTCCAGCCAAACAAATACTACGCATTCAACAGCAGATTAGGGACTAGGGATTCTGCAGGAAGCCACTCACTTCTTGCCTCCCCAAAACCTGTTCACCATTTACAAGGCATAGAAAAGGTACATGAAGAACATCTTGCACTTGCCTAGATGGGTACAGCTCCAATAGCCTTCAAAAAGGTTTGTATCATCCAGGACAAAGAAATCCACTTACTTGTCCATCCATCATCTTTAACATTCACTCCCTTCACCACCAACATAGTGATAGCAAAATGTACCATTTCAAGTTACACTACAGTCTCTCACTATGACTCCTTTAACAGCACCTTCCAACCTCAACTTCTGCCACCTACAACAGGAGCAGCAGATTCATGGGAACACCACCTGCAAGTTCTGTTCCAAATTAGATACCATCCAGAGAAACTAATTTTTGCAACTTGTCCTGTTTTCTTAACTCTGACTTCTTGACACCAGCTCATAGCCCCTAGAAATGGGAGTAGTCATTTTCCATTGCTTTTTATTTTTTGTTAAACATAAATGCATTCTTTACATCAATGTTCAAAATTTTGGCATGAAGAGGTGGAAATCTTTCCTTCCACCTTCAGGGACAGGGTGAGGAGGCAGGTCCTAAGCCTCTCTGGGCTAAAATAAGTATCAAACTTGCACTGTTGGCATTGTTATGGGTCACACAATAGCCACTGAGTTTACCAACTACCACAAAAGTCAATACTGTTGTTAAACTAAAATTCCAACAGCTATTCCCATGTCATTAAGTTTAAAAATATGCTAAACTCAGATAACAATTGATACTAGAAGCTAAACTGTACTAGACTTTCTGTAACATGAATCTTCAGTTTTCTTTCCCCCTCTCAAGAAATGCTGTGAAATCTTGCTCTGCTGAAGAGGTTTTTTTCATCTGACAAAAATTGGACTTTACAATCAAATACTAAAACAAATTTGTTATATTACTTCTAAAGTTAGGATCATTCACATATGCTTAAATTGGAAATGGTGGGAACCTTCAGGGTAGGACTTTAGCTTGATATATTCCCCATAAAAACTTTTACAGTTAGAAAACATAGCCAAATGTTAAGCATTACCTCTTCTCTCAGTAGGTCCTCCACCTCGTGCTTCCTTCTGAGTCGATCCTCCCTCTGGACTGCCAGGCTCATCCATCGAGGACTGGGACTGTATCTCATTTGCAGGATTGGAAGCAAAGTCACTTGTATTGAAACTACCCTTACGAGCCCTTACATGGGGAGACCTAAAATAAAAAGGAGAAAAATTAGATTAATCTTAATGTTGGTCTTAATGTTAGGTCTTAAGGAGCAAAAATTGACAGCCATCTCTCAGCACTGCAATGAATTGTGATTCTGGATCACACAGAATAAAGGGACCTCAGAGTGCCGGTTCATAGTCCCTTGAAAGTAGAGACTCAGGTAGATGGAATAGTGAAGAAGACACTTAGTATGCTTTTCTTTATGGTCAATGCACTGAGTACAGGGGTTAGGGGATCATTTTGCGGCTATATCAGGACATAGGTGCGGCCACTTTTGGAATATTGTGTGCAATTCTGGTCTCCCTCCTATAGGAAAGATGTTGTGAAACTTGAAAGGGTTCAGAAAAGATTTACACTGATGTTGCCAGAGTTGGAGGGTTTGAGCTATAGGGAGAGGCTGAATAGGCTGGGGCTGTTTTCCCTGAAGCGTCAGAGGCTGAGGGGTGACCTCATAGAGTTTATAAAATGAGGAGCATGGATAGGATAAATAGACAAAGTCTTTTTCCTGGGTTGGGGAAGTCCAGAACTAGAGGGCATAGGTTTAAGGTGAGAAGGGAAAGATTTAAAAGGGACCTAAGGGATAACTTTTTCACACAAAGGGTGGTGCATGTTTGGAATGAACTGCCAGAGGAAGTGGTGGAGGCTAGTACAATTGCAACATCAAAAAGGCATCTGGATAGGTATATGGATAGGAAGGGTTTAGAGGGATATGGGCCAAGTGCTGGCACACGGGACTAGATTAATTTCGGATATCTTTTCAGCATGGCCGAGTAGGGTCTGTTTCCATGCTGTTTCTATGACTCATATTTGAACTGAAATGAACCAATATGCTCAACTTTCAATTCTGTCAATGCCACATGTCTTTTTTTATAGATCTTTGAGCATTACCAGCATTATCAGTGACTTCAGTCAAATGCTGCCTTGAGATGAAAGGTAAGCACTCTCATCTCACCCTGGGATTCAGCTCTATGTTTGGATTAAGAGATTTAGAGTTGAGTGACCCTGACAGAGTTCTAATTGAGCATTGATCATTGAGGTTATTGGTGATTCAGTACACTTGATAGGACTATTGATGGCACCTCCCATCAATAGAGCAGCAATTGGTCCTGCGTTTTATGGGTAGGACATAACTTACAATTTCCCACTTTTCTGGGTACACATCAGTGTTGTAACTGAACTGGAACACCTTATCTCAGGACCCAACTAGTTCAGGAGTGCAGGTTTTCAGGAATACTGCTGGGACATTGTTACGATCCATAGCCTTTGCTGTATCTAGTGCTTCCCAAATATTGTCGAGAGTGTGGTGCTGGAAAAGCACAGCAGGTCAGGCAGCATCCGAGGAGCAGGAGAATTGATGTTTCAGGACGGAGCCTTTCATCAGGAAACTTTCTCCTTCCCAAATATTGCCCCCCACAACAGTGACTCAATTTCGAGGCTTGAAAATGTCATGATCCTTCAGTCAAAACTGTGAGCCTGGGAGAGGGAGGGGTTCAGGTAGGCCACTCTACATACTTGCTCATGACCTTACTTTAGGTCCTGGCTCCATTTTGGAAACCCCTGGTGTTCATCATTTTCTTGATGTCACAAAGAATGCCTTGAATTGGCTGAAGACTGGCATCCACAATAATGGGAATCACAGACTAAGGTTGAGATGGTTCATTGAGTAGCATTTCTAGTTTCAGCCTTGTCTGACTCTTCACACAAATGAAAATGTAAAGAAAAACCCTAAACTTCCACAAAATGAAGCTCAACTCAATTCTGAGAAGTTCAGATTTGTTCTGTTAAAAAGAATGTACAGATTCACCACTTCATTACCAATGTAGTAGCTATCGATCATAAAACATGCTCTTTCCATTACGCTAGACAAAGTAAACACTTTATGACAGGACTGCTCCATATGCTTCCAAGAAGCTCCTCACTTCAGTTCCATAAAATTATTTCAAATATGTCAATGCCTTGATTACATTAATGTACAGGGAAGTGTCATTCAAACATATTTAGCATTATAAAGTGCAGCCAGTCCTCAGCAATGTTTTGAAACATATAGATATTTGAATGTTGATGGTCACAAAAGATTGAGGTGCATTGTATATGGAGGGTTTACTATCACTGCCTTTTACAGCTTAGAAAGTCACCAAAATGACAGACAATGTGAGTAATTCACTCTCCTCAGGGTCTGCTTCTCTCGTTGAAAGAGAAAGAAGCAACAAAACGACATGTGGGAATCTACAAATATTTAAATGTCTTTCAAACTGGGCGAGGTCTAACCAATTCCAGTTCAGGAGGTAAAAACAATGACTGCAGATGCTGGAAACTTGCCCGAAACGTCGATTTCAAAGCTCCTTGGATGCTGCCTGAACTGCTGTGCTCTTCCAGCACCACTAATCCAGAATCCAATTTCAGTTCAGACATCCTTTTGATTGTAAACACTAACGACAGGTGGTTAGTGAATCTATAGAGGCCATTCTCAAATGCAGGGAGGAACAAAGCAGCAATACAGCTTTTGGCTTTCCCCTTTCTCCAGGGCAGTGCACATTTTTATCAAAGCAGCTTGATTGAGATCAGTAATGGGAGATCGAGATGCTCACTGTACTGCTCATGGCTGCTCAGGAGGTCCGCGCACACTCATTTCCAGGAAAGGCAGAGTGAATGTAGCTCACCATTACAACAAAGCCTTTGGGTCATAGCATGAGGCAACATCAGATTTCATTAATTATACCAACAAAACTGTTTTTCACTTTTGACTGACTTTGTTCCATCAGCATCGCTGGATTTTGGTTGTTAGCCCGAGGGTGTACCCGCTATGGTTTAATTGGTAGCACCTCCTGACTCTGGGATGGTTATGAATTTAAATTCCACTTGAGAAACTGGGGAATAAAAATCAATAATGTCATTACAATGACATTGAGAGTTGTGGGCGGCACGGTGGCACAGTGGTTAGCACTGCTGCCTCACAGCGCCAGAGACCCGGGTTCAATTCCCGACTCAGGCGACTGACTGTGTGGACTTTGCACATTCTCCCCGTGTCTGCGTGGGTTTCCTCCGGGTGCTCCGGTTTCCTCCCACAGTCCAAAGATGTGCAGGCCAGGTGAATTGGCCATGCTAAAGTGCCCGTAGTGTTAGGTAAGGGGTAAAGGTAGGGGTATGGGTGGGTTGCGCTTCGGCGGGGCGGTGTGGACTTGTTGGGCCGAAGGGCCTGTTTCCACACTGTAAGTAATCTTAAAAAAAAAGTCCTGAGGGCATGCTGCACCGTTGGTGATGTCATCCTACCATTCAACGGTCTGGCCTTTCAGTTAGACATGAAAATTCCCAATGAGGTGGCCTTGTCAATAGTCATCGTGATTATGTTTCACAGATAACGTTACTGGCTATACTTAAAAAAACTTCATTGCAAAGCAAGTTGAGACAGTCTGAGGTTACGAAAGACACTACATATATCTAAGATTTTTATATTCTCTTGATATTTGGAGTGACCAGGAAAGATGCGCGAAACAGTTTCATCCAAATGATACTCGTCTTGAAAGGCAACTGAATCAAAGTACTGACAAAATGGAAACTTGCATCAAACAGTATAAATTCTGATGTATCAGCACTTGAAATAAGGCGGCACGGTGGCTCAGTGGTTAGCACTGCTGTCTGACAGTGCCAGGGTTCAATTCCACCCTTGGCTAACTGTCTGTGTGGAGTTTGCACATTCTCCCCTTGTCTGCACGGGTTTCCTCTGTGTGCTCCAGTTTCCTCCCACAGTCCAAAGATGTGCATGTTAGGTGGATTGCCATGCTAAATTGTCCATAGAATCCAGAGTTATGCAGGCTAGGTGGGGATTAGCCATGAGAAATATAGTGAAAAGGTGGGATGCTGATCGGAAGGTCAGTGTGGACTCTATAGGCTGAATGGCCTGTTTCAATGCTGTAGGGATTCTATTTCTGAAAAAAATGGTTCATGTTTTAGGTACAGACCTTTTGTCTCAAGTCTAAATGCAAAATACAAAACTATTTCCTTTCGGTTTTTGATGGATTGGTTATATGTAACTGCATTATTTTCTCTGTAAAGCAGAAAGCATCATGGGATACATAAGTCAACTGGATACATTTCAGGAGAGAAGGATTGAAGCACACGGCAGGAAAGTGGGAATTCAAGGTTGATCTGTTGCAGGGATGTGTTTATTGAGTTAAACAGCCTTCACCTGCTGTGTGTTCTTAACTTACATACATTAGCAAAGGTAATACACAATGGCCGATGAATAACTTTTTATTTTGAGCTGCTGTTAGGGTGTGCAAAGTTCTATGATTTTGGGAAATGAAGAAGTGTTTCTCTAAGGGTTTCCCTAAGGCTCAAGACCCATATTATGAATCCAATTATTTATCTTTGTCCAGGCCTTTGGAATGCTCCAGGACCTCATCCAGCAGTAGCACACATTACCTCAGACTCTCTGTTTAGTGTCACATTGTTAAATGGTGCCAGCCTACAGCAGGTAGTTAAATCAGCTTGTCTTAATTGCTGATAGGATGTCATTGAATAAATAGACAGAAAACAGAAGTGGGACATGATTTGCTGGCACTAGTGATTGATAACTTTTCATGTGATCCATCCTCCTTATAACTAGAATTGTATTTAACAGGGATGGTTTTACAGTTTCAAAGCTTTTGCAACATTCTTTCAGTCCTACATAGACTTCAAGAGCTTGCTGCTGCATGGTGAAATAGAATGTGGCTGTTTTAATGCTGATGGTAAATTTAATCAGGTAAATTTGCTAAACATCAGCATAAAATTGTCAAATCTTTGCCGACAAAGCACCTGCACCCTGAAAGAACAATAGTAAATGAAACACGATGGGCCTGATCTTTTGAGCACTCTGATCTTTACAATGGCATGCAGATGTGGAGGATCTGAACCAAATTTCAACATTTCTCACTTTTGCCAGCAAGTGAAAGAGGGTGGGATGTGAATCTCACAGAAGGGAAACTCCCCTTGGCAAGGCCATTTGAACTTAGCCCAGAGTTCAAGCTGACCCCATTTTAGCTGTTCCAAGGCATTAACCTGCAATCAGAAATCTCAAATTGTAGTTTGGAATGTTAGTTGTATATTACCTAATGTTTAGTCTATTTTCATTTTTGTTTGTTACGGTAATAGACTTATAAGGTGAAATCCCTCTGCATCGTTCCTTTCATTGGTTGCTGAGAAATTTATATCTCTTCAAAAGTTGTTGGTCACTATGGGGATCAGCAATACTCACAGATTCACAGAACCAGTCCATACCAAATATAGTCCCAAACTAAACTAGTCCCACCTGCCTGCTCCTGGCCAATATCCCTCCAAACCATTCCTACTCATACTTATCCAAATGTCTTAAATGTTGTAATTGTGCACACATCCACTATGTTCTCAGGAGGTTCATTCCACATGCGAACCACCCTCTGTGTCAAAAAATTGTCTTTTTTAAATCGCTCTCCTTTCGCCTTAAAAATGTGCCACCTCGTCTTGAAATCCCCCATCCTGGGGAAAAGACAACTACCATTAACTCTGTCTATTCCACTCATTATTTTATAAACTTCTGTCAAGTCACCTCTCAACCTCGTATGCACCAGCGAAAAAAGTCCCAGCCTTTCTTTATAACTCAAACCTTCCATATCTGGCAACATCCTGGTAAATCTCTTCTGAACCCTCTCGAGCTTAATAATCCCCTTCCTATAACTGGGCGACCAGAACTGGAGTCAAAAAGTGTGCTGAAAAAGCACAGCCAGTCAGACAGCATGCGAACAACAGGAGAGTCGACGTTTCAAGCATAAGCTCTTCATTGGGAATGTGGGGACCAGACCTGGACACAGTATTCCAGAGGAGGCCTCAAGAACATATCACACTATCAGTGTCCCAACAGCATTTCATCTTGTCTTGTTTTTTTATCCCTTAAAGCACAGTGTACTAACAGGGAATGAGACGGAGCTGATCTGATCACTTTCAAGAAAAACACAGGCATGTCACTTGTGTCTTATGTGTCAATTTGAAACATGACTCAAAGTCACAGTTTACTTGATACCAAATTGCTGAGCAATTGAGCAATAGATTACGGTCATGCCAATCCTGAGAATGAATAAAAGAAAATCACATCCATCGTATTCATTTTACTTGATTCACTCTCTCACAAGTACTTCTCGCTAATATGAAGAATTCGGGTGGATAACCAAGAGTTAATAATAGTCGTACACATACC
Organism: Chiloscyllium plagiosum; assembly: GCF_037043375.1. NCBI lineage: Eukaryota > Metazoa > Chordata > Chondrichthyes > Orectolobiformes > Hemiscylliidae > Chiloscyllium > Chiloscyllium plagiosum. Next base: position 20,468,716 of record NW_028270166.1, read on the forward strand.
CCGTTATTTGAGATGAATATGATTCAAAATCATAATGTGCTTCCGTTTCAGCTTCCATCTGGAGGTCCTTGACATAAGATGCATATTGCTGGCCTGGGTCATATAGCTTGCTGCTCTCACAGAGTGTCTGGAAGTGCACAGGCAGTGGTGCCGTTTGCATGTGCATTCTCTGGTAGTATGAGATGGTGGCCTGCAGATTCCAATAAAGAGATTTAAACAGAATAAGCAGACTTCGGAGTTTTTCTAAAATAATTGGAGGGATTTAATAATTAATAATCAGAACGCTCACTGGCAGAGGATTGCTGACACTTCTTTTACAAATCAAGTTTTTACATCACTAATCGTTGTTAGACTCCTAATATTGAATTTATAAATGTAAGAAGAAATGTTTCCTCACTCTGTGCTTTCCAAAGCATGTTTATCTGCCTTGCTCAGCCTCCCAGGAACCTCCCACTATGTTGGTATCCTTCATTTTCCAACCATATTCCTGGAAGTGTAAAGGCAAGACTAGCATGGAAATAGAAGCTGACACGTAGGCACAGTACTTGCAATTTACCAACTGTTGCCAGTTTACCCTTTGCCTACAGCAACTTAAAATGAATGCTTTAATCTCAACAGTGAACTTTGAACAGCCCTCATCCTTCCTGTGAACACTTGCTGTCTCTCCAGTTTCCTCTTTCAGCTCAAAAAGCAATAACAACATTGAAAAGTGAGTTAAATGAAGCCATACGCACCGATTTCAATGTCTGGTCACTCTGTTTGATGATTTCCTGGATCTGTCGCAGTACATTCACTTTCACGTCTTCCAGCTCTTGTTTTTGTGTCTTGGCATCTGCAATGCATGTTCTGTATGTTGCCTCGGCTTCATCAGCCTGCAAAATACCAGCATTAATAAAATATCCTTTCTAATATGATTGGAAGCAAATTCATACCAGAGAGGCCCAGGAGCACAGCCTTACATAGAAAGCTGTGAATTTTCAAGTCCAAAAAGCTCGTTAAAATTAGACCAATTCAAAATTTCAAAATTGAGATGGATGGATTTTGGTTAGGCTTTAGTGAACTGAGATACAGTACTGAGGCTGGCAGATGAAGAAGCTAAAGATACAGATCTAACAAGATCGGGTTTAATGGCAGTAGCTTCAAGCAACTGAAGATTGTTTTCCTGCTCCTCCATACTTGAACAAAACAGGATTCAGTTCACTAATCATCTACTGATCTTCTACTCAACTCCCATCAAGAAAATAAAAAGAATAAAAATCAAATTAGAGTCATAGAGATGTACAAAATGGAAACAGACCCATCAGTCCAACTAGTCCTTGCCGACCAGGTATCCCAAATTAATCTAGTCTCATTTGACAGCGTTTGGACCATATTCATTACCCATCCAAATGTTTTTCAAATGTTGTAATTGTAGCAGCCTCCACCACTTCATCTGGCAGCTCATTCCATACATGCACCATCCCCAGATCTCTTTTAAAACTTTCCCCTCTCACCTTAAACCCATGCCCTCTAGTTTTGGACTTCCCACCCTGAAGAAAAGACCTTGGCTATTCACCCTATCCGTGCCATGTGTGATTTTATACAACTCTGTAAGGTCACCCCTCAGCCTCTGATGCTCCAGGGAAAATAGCCCCAGCCTATTCAACCTCTCCCTCAGCTCAAACCTTCCAACCTGGCAATGTCCTTGTAAATCTTCTCTGAACCCTTTCAAGTTTCACAACATCTTTCCTTTAGCATGGAGACCAGAACTGAACACAATATTCCAAATGTGGTCAAACCAATGTCCTGTACAGCCACAACATGACCTCCCAACTCCTATACTCAATGATTTGACCAATAAAGTCAAGCATACCAAACATCACCTTCAGCACTGGTGAAGCAGTAGACTCAGCACTGGTCCTTGCGACACACCACTGGTGACAGCCTCCAATCCGTAAAACAATCTTCCACCGCCACCCACTGTCTACTACCTTCAAGCTAATTTTGTATCCAAATGGCTAACTCTCCCTGTATTCCATGTGATCTAACCTTACTAACCAGTCTACCACGTGGAACCTTGTTGAATGCCTTGCTGAAATCTATGTATACAAGGTCCACCACTCTGACTTCATCAATCCTCTTCGTCACTTCTTTGAAAAACTCAATCAAATTAGTGAGACACACTTTCCCAGGCACCAAGCCATGTTGATTATCCCTAATCAGTCCTTGCCTTTCCAAATACATGTAAATCCTGTCCTTTAAAATCTCCTCCAACAATTTATTCACCAATGAAGTCAGGCTCACTGGTCTATAGTTCCCTGACCTCTCCTTACAACCTTTCTTAAATAATGGCATCACATTAGCCAAACCCCATTTTCTGGCACCTCGCCCATAGTTATCAATAATATGAATATCTCAGCAAGAAGCCCAGCAATCACTTCCCTAGCTTCCCACAAAGTTCTGAGATACATTTGGTCGGGTCCCATGGATTTACCCACCTTTATGGGTTTTCGGACGTCCAGCGCTTCCTTCTCTGTAATATGGACACTTTTCAAGGTATTATTATTATTCCTCCATATTCTCTAGCTTCCATATCCTTCTCTAGCAAAAACTGACACAAAATACTCATTGTTTCTGAAGAAATTTTGAAAATGTAGATTTGTGTGTTTGGGAAATTTTGTCTGTGCACTGCGTTTCCCCATGAGTGTGTTGTCAACTTGAGGGAAATTCCAATGTGCTCACTAGCCCAATGTTTATAGCAGAACTTTACACTTCCTCTAGAATTCTTCTTAGTTCCCTGGAGAAGCAGTCAAACTACCCATAATGTCAGAAAAGGATCAAGAACTACGGGGACCATGAATTAAAGCTGCAAGAACAGGAAGGCACAGAAGGCAAACTGATATAAACAAGAAGAGCACTGAGAGCTGAAGAAAATAAATTGTCAACAGGTGGCATAGAATTGTACTACATTGTTGGAAATGGCTCCAGATGCTACAAATATCATGACCATGACCCTCTAGTCATTCCCCCATTGTAATTCCAACAAGGGGCCAGCACAATTACCAGGGAAAGGGAGTTTAGCCAGGCAGCTTCTGATGTTAGTTAAAGACTGGTAGTTTCATTTGAAAAAGTATTTTAAAAGGCTTTATACAATGCGATGAATGTATTTATTAGTTATGCTGTTTCAATATAAACCACAAAGCAGACGGTTACTAACAAAACAGTTTCAGATCACAACAAACCAAGTAATTTGACATTCAGTTCATTGTTACCAAGGTACAAAATGTTCTAGCCTTCCAACAAGATATTCAGTTTATTGGTCAAAAGGGAACCTGGCCTAGCTTTCAAATGTCAAAATTAGTATTCCTTAACTGGACACAAATGTTGCTAGCTATGTTGTGACAGCTGTTACGCAGAACATGGAACAGTACAGCACAGGAATAGGCCCTTCAGCCCACCGTGGATCTGCTGAATATGATGCCATTGATCCCATCTGCCTGCACTTGGTCTGTATCCCTCTATTCCTCAGCTGTTCATGTGTCAATCTAAATGCCTTTAAACTTTGCTATTGTATCTGTTTCCACCATCTCTCCTGACAGTGTATTCCAGACACCTACCATCCTCTGTGTAAAAAAAACGTTCCTTGCACATTTCTTTTAAACATTCACCCTTTCACCTTCAAACCATGCCCCCTAGCATTAAACATTTCCACCATGGGAAAAGGACTCTGACTATCCACCTGCCTCTCATAACTGGCATACTTCTATCCTCAGTCTCCAAAGCTCGAGTGAAAACAATCCAAGTTTGTCCAATCTTTCTTAATAGCTAGTACATTTCAATCCAAGAAACATCCTGGTAAACTTCTTTTGCATGGTCCCCAAAGCCTCCACATCCTTCCTATAGGGTGGAGACCAGAACTGCACACAATACGCCAAATGTGGTCTGATGAAACCTTGCTACAACTTGCCACCTTCTATACTCAATGCCCTAAGCAACGAAGGCAATCATGCCGTATGCCTTCTTTACCACCTTACCCACTTGTGCGCAACTTTCAGGGAGCTATGGACTTGCACCCCAAGATCCCCTTTGTATATCAATTCTTTTTGAGTGTCCTGCCATTTACTGTATATTTTCCTCTTGCACCTGACCTCCCAAAATGTATCACATCAAACTTGTTCAAAATAAACTCTGCCGGTTCTCCGACTAACATTTCAACTGATCTATATCCTGTTGTAATCTTTGACGACCTTCCTCATTATCCACAACTCTACCAATTTTCTTATCATCTGCAAATTTACTAATCAATTCACCTATATTTTCCTGCAAATTACATATATGTATCTGATTTTTGTGGAACATCACTGGTCACAGACCTCAATTCAGAAAAGCAGCCCTCCATTATTCTCTGTCTTCTATGACCAAATCAATTTCGTATCCAACTTCCCAACTCACCATGGATCCCATGTCTACACAGAAACATCACACCTATATTACAAACTTTAAAAAGTTCCACTGGTGACTAAGGAAGCATGATTTACATGTTCATATCATCTTTTCCCTTCAGTTTTACAACAAGTACAATGCTTGTTTGAAATTGACTAAAATCACTGATAAATTAAAGAACAAAAGATTATGATATGGCTTTTGGAAAATTATACAATAACAGCAAGAGGTCTGTCACCATCTGAATTTCTGATTGAAGACGTTTTACAATATTAATATGCCACCAGAACTTGCAAAATTACTTATTCTTTATGTGCAATATTACTTTCTGTGTCTGCATTTGTCATGCCATTGACAGAACATCTAATGAATTCCTCGTAGCACCAGATCATCTTAACTTCAAGACAAGTGAATGCATGTTGTATATCACATTGATTGGTTTTTAGTTGTCTGTTTTTTGTAAAATGAGATAAGGGTTTTAATCTTATTTGTGGTCTGAATGATCTCAGGCTGTTTATCTATTTGGTTCAAATATCAACATTCAATGCACCCAGTGATAATCAGGTTCTGGCCCCTCTAAGATTACTCTGTAAGTTGACAAATGAAAATCTTTTTAACAAATTAATGATTGGGGAAGTATATTTTCCTGTGTTCTGCATTAGCAATACCATCGACATCTACTTTTTCTGAAAGGAAACCGTCACAAAAGCCCACACAGTGACAGGGAGAATGTACGTATATACACACACACACACAAACACACACAAACACGATAATACTGAACGATGTGGCAGGTTCACAGGGCTTCTCCTATTTTCTCCAATTCAATGACACTAAGGGGCTAAACGATTAGTAGGAGGATATGCTAGAATGCATACAAAGGGTCGAGATGCCATTTTAAAAAAAAATTACATTAGATTAATACAGAGGTTCATTGTTAAAACACGATAAAATGTTTGAAAACATGCCCACAACGAGGCAGTATATTCACTCTTCAGGCCTCACCTTGTTGCGTGCATCCTCCTCTGTCCTTCGCTTCTTGTCTAGAGTCTTGCTGGCGTTACTGCTGCTTGCACTCTGCTGGTCCTCTTCCGCTTTCACTGTCAGGATCTTGGCCTTCTCGTACTCCTCGGAACGTTGCATGTACGCCTGCTTTGCCTTTTTAAGGTTCGCCTCGGCTTCTTGCTATGAGATGATAACAGAAAGTCAGTCTGGTTTACTGGACAGAGGTGAGCTATGGTTGGTCCAGGTCAGATGGAACTCTTGCTGCTTCACAAAAGAAAAATGTTGAGGCGTATGTTACTATTACTGAGCAGCAGTGTGTCAATTCAAATACATTCAGAAGTGGCCTCACACTGTTAAGTTTATATTTGCCGAATGAATACACCTAAATGAGCAGGAAAAGAACATAATAAGAAGAGTAGGCCATTCAGCCCTTCAAGCCTACCCTTCAATATGATCATGGCTGATCTGCCCCAGGTCTCAACTCCTGTTTGATTCCTCATTGCCCTCAACTACTCAATATTCTGAAAATCAACCTCTTTCAATACTTTCAATGATTTAGCCTCCCCAACTCTTTGGGGTACAGAATTCTAAACGTTCACTGCCCTCTAGGAGAAGAACTTGCTTTGCATTTCAGTTTTAAATGCATTTATTTTGTAATTATGTTCCCGAGTTCAAGATTCCCACATTAGAGGTAACACTTTCTCAACATTGACCCTGTCAAAGCCACTAAGAATCTCGAGTATCAATAAAATCATCCCTTAGTCTTCTTAAGTTAACCCCTTCATTCCAAGAATCAGCCCAGTGAATTGCTTTTGAACAGCCTCAATGTCCAGTCTTAAGTACAGGAACCAAAACTGCACACAGTACTCCAGGTGCATTCTCACCAACACCCTGTACTGTTGTAACAAGACATCCATGTTTGCAAACTCCAAATTCATATCAATAAAGGCCTAAATTCCATTTGTTTCCCTAATAACTCGCTGCACCTGCATGTTTCATATAGATGGACACACAGATCCCTCTGCACTGCACTCTGTTTGGAGTCTTACTCATTAATTTAGATGGCTTTAATTAGTCCCATTGATCATAGAACAGAATCTCTACAGTGTGGAAACAGGCCTTTCGGCCCAACAGGTCCACACCGACCCCTGCAGAGTATCCCATAGAGGCCCATTCCCCTATCATATTACTCTACATTTCCCATGACTAATGCACCTAACCTACACATCCCTGAACACTATGGGCAATTTAATATGGCCAATCCACCGTACCTGCACATCTTTGGACTGCGGGAGGAAACCGGATCACCTTAAGGAAACCCACGCAGACACGGGGATAATGTGCAAACTCACACAAACAGTCGCCCAAAGGTGGATTCATTCCCGGGTCCGAGGCGCTATGAGGTAGCAGTACTAACCACTAAGCCACTGTGTTGCCTCCAAAGATAGCTTCATATTGACCCAAGTATTTTAGGTGAGCAAAATCTGTTGGTTGGATTCATACTGGGGAACCTTAAGGCATGGATTTGTTCTTTCAGTCTTCCAACAGCTGCTTTTACCCAGGAAACAATGATGCCAAAAGTCTTCTTGTTACATGATTCATTTTGACAAGATCTCTTTCTTTCAAAGGAGGCTGACCTTTACACAGACGGTATCACATTAAGTAAAAATAAGGCAAGGCCAATCAAAATAAATCCTAACAAATGCATCTGCCCTTTAAAGTCAAGATTTAACTCCGAGGTTACTCTGCACTTGTATCTGATTTGGTGGAATTTCTTGCACATCCTTTGGTGTGAGTAGCAATCACAATGTGACACCAAAATCTGTAACTGAGATTCTTCTCATTTATTTTCAACTCGCTCCACAGCAACCCAACAGACATTTCTCAAATTCACTCCGAATTATTTTTAAAGTCTCAAAACACTTTTCAGTGAAACATCATTCTCTGTCATCAATATCAATCCTTACTGTGCCTTCTGCTGGTAACTAATAATGTAATTAAAATCATTCTCCCGTTTAGGCCTCCTAGCATATTTGGCAGGTAATTCACAAGTTTTGACTCAAGCACGCCAGGAATACCCCCAACCCCCGAGATAAATTCCTGCTTTTTGCTGATCTCAGCTGGAACAATGCCAATGGTGCCACAGTCCAGAAGTCAAGAGGGAAAGCTATCCAGGTTTTCCATGCCTGGACACTGTCCAATGCTATCTCCGTTGACAAGTGCACAATAGGCTTGGCAAAGTTGCACCCAGAAATTAAATGGCCTGCGGGCATTTCTCATCAACTCGCACACTGCAGTGACCATACACGACAGTTAACAGAAGGCAATAGGAGCTGGTTAAACACAAGGGGCAGCAGGAATGTCTTCAGTGGGGGGGAGCAGAATTAATGATAACAGCATAACTGCAAATGGAGGACCGTTTGGGAGACTTGTTCCAGTCTATTTTGCATACTTCTTCAAATGTACGAACTTGGCACCATTTTTACAAATTTCAGAACAGATTGGGAAGTCTGAGTTTGTAAAAATGGTGGCTCACTTTGTGAAGAAAACTTTCAGCTTGGGTCAAACCAAGTGCAAGCTCATCTGCCAGCAGTCTGACTATTTCCTGTGCACTTCCTCTGTCTGTTGCACATTTTCATAAGGAACCCATTTCCTGCAGTTGTTTTATCTGATACCTGCTGTGAGTGCAGCAGGAGAAAATGGCAGCTTCAAAAAGCTCTACTGTTCCCTCTGTGGTTGCCCTGGGTTAATTTTAGACAATGAAAGCTTTACTTCATGTCACCTTTCTGTTTCTTTTTCCAACAACAGCACTGAAATGCAAGTGCACACAACAGATTTTATTTCGTAGACCTTTTAAATTAGAAAACATTCCTCTTCGGTCATGACGTGTGAAAATAACGGATGCTACGACCATTGAAAATACAGAGGAGATAAAGCCAAAAGGGTATGGTGAAGTGGGAGGGTGGTTAAAGTGAAGAGATCAGATTACAACAGGATCTTGATCCGATGGGCCAATGGGCTGAGAAGTGGCAGATGGAGTTTAATTCAGATAAATGCAAGGTGCTGCATTTTGGGAAAGCAAATCTTAGCAGGACTTATACACTTAATGGTAAGGTCCGAGGAAGTGTTGCTGAACAAAGAGACCTTGGAGTGCAGGTTCATAACTCCTTGAAAGTGGAATCGCAGGTAGATAGGAGAGTGAAGGCAACGTTTGGTATGCTTTCTTTTATTGGTCAGAGTATTGAGTACAGGAGTTGGGAGGTCATGTTGCGGCTGTACTGGACATTGGTTAGGCCACTGTTGGAATATTGCATGCAATTATGGTCTCCTTCCTATCGGAATGACATCTCTCTGCACGGCAAACTAGCCATCAAGTCAACTGAGCTAACCAGCCTCCTCTACACTTCTTATAGTAGGACTAGCAGGTCAAATTATGAGAATAAGTTTGCATCATATTTCCTTAAATACAGAAGGTGGAGGGGTAATCTAAATGAGGTGCCTGAAACATTAAAATAATGACTGAGAACAGATTACTAATAGAATAAAATTTCCATACCAGAAATAAAAAGGGTGCATTCTTAAATATGAGCTAAGTCCTATTACAGGGGTTTAAAAAAAAGAGAAGCTCTTTCACACAAATCGAATTCTCCTCATCAAAAGACTGTGGACTTATGAATAATTGGAACTTACGATTGTGGTTGGTTGATTTTTGTTAGTTATGGGCATCAAGAAATAATTAGGGTAATGGAGTCAATGTACTTGATCTTGCCAAACACCAAAACAGGCTTGTGGGTTGAATGGGTTATGCCCATTGCTATAACTTCCAACTCGATCACCTCAGAACAATTGCTGAAATCAGAATTGTCCTTGCTGAAAAGTTGCAAAACTCCAAAGGTGCATCCCTGTAAAAAGAATTAGGAATAGCTGGACTTCCCTTGTGGTTCATCAAGTTTATCCAATGATTGGTTAAGGGATACAGACCAAGAGAGATCAAGGGTTGCTACTTGGTGATTTCACTCTGTATGGTCATTACAATTTCTGAAGAAAAATATAATTGAAGCTCCCCATTTCTCACCATTAATTAGAACTCCTGACAGAACTGATCAAGCATGAAAGATCAGGTGAGGACAATGTCTTAACTTTTCAAATTTCCTGTAATAACACAGCTTGGAAATGTTTATTACCAAGATGATTAATTGTTTCTGCTAAAGGCTACTGATGAACCATCAGCTCCTCATGGTTTTACTGTGGCAAAGAGTCAGTGAAAAGAGAGAACACTGATGTAGAAAGAGTTATGGAGTCATACAGCATGGAAACAGACCCTTCAGCCTACCAAGTCTATGCTGACCAATTTCCCAAACTACACTAGTCCCACCTGCCTGCATTTGGTCCAGACCCTCCAAACCTTTCCCATTCATGTAATTATCCAAATATCTTTTAAATGTTACAACTGTACCTGTATCCACCACTTCCTCTGGCTGTTCATTCCAAACACAAACCACTCAGTGAAAAATGTTGCTCCACATGTCCTTTTTAAATTTTTCTGCTCTCACCTTAAAAATATGCCCCTAGTTTTGAACTCTCCCACCTTAGGGAAAAGGCCTTTGCTATTCACCTTACCTATGCCCCTCATGATTTTATAAGCCTCTATAAAAAGGTCACCCCACAACCTCCTACACTTATTGAGAAAAGTCCCAGTCTATTTTTCTCACTCAAATCTTCAATTCCTGGCAACATCCAAGTGAATCTTTTCTGCACCCTCTCCAGTTTAATAATATCCTTTCTGTAACAGGGCAACCAGAACTGCACACAGTACTCCAGGAGGGGCCTCACCAACATCCTGTAGAATGTCAACATGACATTCCACCCCCTATACTCAAAGGCCTGAGCAATGAAGGCAAGTATGCTAAATGCCTTCTTAAGCACCCTGTCTACCTGTGACATAAATTTCAAAGAATTATGTAGAGGTCTCTCTGTTCTACAACATCTCCCAGGGCCCTTCCATAAGTCCTATCCTTGTTTGTCTTAACAAAATGCAATACCTCGCATTTATCCAAATTAAATTCCATCTGCCACTCCTTGGCCTATTAACCCAAAAGATCTCTTTGTAATCTTAGAAAACCTGCTTTATTGTCCACGATGCCACCAATTTTCATGTCATTTGCAAACTTTACTAATCATGCCTCCTATATGCTCATCCAAATCATTTACATAAATTACAAACAAACGTGGACCCAGCATTGTTCCCTGTGGCATACCACTGGTCACAGGCCTCCTACCAGAAAAACAACCCTCCACCACGACCCTCTGTCTCCTACCGTCAAGTCAATTTTGTATCCAATTAGCAAGCTCATCTTGAATCCCATCAGACCTCACTTTACTAATTAGCTTACCATGCAGAACCTTATCAAAGGCTCCACTAAAGTCCAAGTAAACAATGTCCATCACTCTGCCCTCAATGTTTTTGGTTATTTCCTCAAAAAACTCAATCAAGTTTGTGAAAAATAATTTCCCTTGCAAAAAACCATACAGACTATCCCGAATCATTCCTTACCTCTTCAAATGCATGTAAATTCTATCTTTCAGAATCACCTCTAACAACCTACCCACCACCGATGTCAGACTCACAGGTCTATCACTCCCAGACTTTTCCTGACAGCCTTTCTTAAATAAAGGCACAACATTAACCGCCTCCCAATCCTCCGTATGGCTCACCCATAGCCGTAGATGATACAAATATTTCTGCCGGGGCTCCTAAAGTTCCTCACTAACTTTCCATAATGTCCTGGGATACACTTGATCAGGTTCTGGAAATGTATCCACTTTAGGTTTTTGTAAGACCTCCAGCGCTTCCTCATCTGTAATGTGAACTGTTTTCAAATCATCAATAAGTATTTGCCAGAGTTCCTTAGCCTCTATTTCTTTCTCCACAGTAAAAACTGATACAAACTATTCATTTAATATCTCTCTGATTTCCTGAGGTTCAACACAAAGTCGACTTCATTGATCTTAAAGCGGCCCTACTTCTCTCTAGTTGGTAAGATGAAGCAGCTACAAAGTTAAAAATTAGTTAAGGCTAAACTAACAAAACTAAAAAGAGAGTGCTGGAGAAACCTCAAAGGTCTGGCCACATTTGTGGAGTCAGACACAAAGGTTTGAGTCTGGCATGACTCATTTCCAGAACTGGGAACGTTAGAAAAGTGTAGAACAGAAAACACATTTGCAAGGCAGTGTCTGCATTGTACTCCTACATGAGAGGGGCATTCAAACCTTCACGAACAAGAAATGCAACAGTTAGTAAAGCATTTTGTTAGTTTACATCATTCATTAAAAAAAACTTTCTAATATGAAATGCATTTGAGATCGAGCCATTAAGAATAAACGGAAAGCACAGGAAATCTACATTTGGCTGTCAATTAAAAAAAATCAATATTGGAGGATGGGGATTTCATTTTCAATCATCAGTGATTCACCCTGAGCTCAAATGCATAATATCTGGGAAAAACGGGCTCAGACTGTAGGATGACTACAGTGACGGGGAGATAAAAATATCCCCTCCGATTAAAGTGTACAACCGTGTGTCAAAATGAAGGAAATTTGGAGGACAAGTAATTCAGTTGTTTCTCGTACCAGCTTTCTCTGTGCCCGGTGCCATTGTTCTTTAATTTCTTTTCTGCGCTTTTCATGATCCAGCCTTCTTCCAGCTAACGGCTATGTCAAAAAAAAAGACAATTTCACAAATTCAGCATGAATACCTCTTGCACACTCTGCTGATGAGAGTATAATCAATAGAATGTCATTGAGCTGAACTCCCAACAAAGTGGGAACCCAGAGGATCTTCAGGTTGAGTGGGTAGAACGCAGACTTGCCAGGATTGTAGCTGACTCTTCTCTCCTGCCATTTACTTTGGGATGGAGATCAGCAGCTGGAGTCGATGGTTGGAAATGGAACCAGTCGAGGAACTGGATTATGGGTGAGGGGACAACACAATTGAAGGTGATGAAGAGAGTCTGCAGAAACCTGGGGCTGGAGAGGCCCCCTATTCCTCCACAAGGAAGATTTTGAAAATAGGGCTCTCGTAGCCTGCTCAGCTCTCTTCTGGGTCCAGTGCTACTTGGCTTCTGTTGTTTATGATAAAACCCAAACTAGATGTCAAATGCGGATATGAGATATAAAGAGCACTGGGGTCTGAATGGCACCATTAGGCCATTGCATTCTAACAAGATGTCTGCCTATCTCAGGCACAGTTTTTAATAATAATGTGGGTGACACAACACTGGGAACAGTTAAAAGCCGAAAGAACTGCAAATGCTGTCAATCAGAAGCAAAAGCAGAAATTGCTGGAAAAGCTCAGTAGGTCTGGCAGCATCTGTGGAGAGAAATCAGAGTTAACATTTCAGGTCGAGTTACCCTTCCCCAGAACTGGGAGCGTGTTGCTCACTGCTGAGGTGTGAACCCCGTTCTTGTCTGGTATGAATGGTACAAAGCTGTTGACATTTTGGGTTTGGTCTGAGCTAAGGGACCCAAACTCAGAAATTCATTTCTAACAGTAAGTTGTGAAATACACTCACAACTGGACTTCAAATATAATAAGTGAATGAATTTGGATTCTTAAATAATGACTAGTTAGAAGCTGTCAAAGACTGATGAATACCGGGAACAAAGAAAGCCACTAATGTCAAGTCAAATACTCCTTCAATAAGAGGTCCTTGGCAAAAATTCAGATTGAAGACTATTAGATGAATATTCTGCTGTGCCTCCTGAATTACTGCCAGAAACTCCTGCCATTGCTGCTAGGCTCCCATTCTAATCAATTCCTCCATCGTTCCTTTGTAGTTACTTTTACTCAATTGTAATATCATTATATCCGACTCCAGCTTCTCCATCTCAAACTGCAAGGTGAACTATATACTCACTCGCATATTTGCAAGAATGATTAAATATTACAAAATATTCCACAACTAACAATGCAAATAAGTTAGTTCTCAGGTGAAGAATCCTTTGAAGAAAGGATTCCTTTGCTCCAGATGTTGGATCCAGAACCAAAGAGGTGGATTTCTGGCAAATTGGGAAACAGCAGAAAGGACAGACACCTTTGGCCTGTACCAATCAGTCAGCAGGTGCTTAAACCTCATCACTAACATGTCCCATTGCAAAGCTCTTCATAGAACATGCGGCTGGGGAAGAGCAAGCTAGTCATGCAACACTGGTTTTGGTGATGTTTACAATCCTACTTTTGCTGACACATTGTAAACTGTTTTCATACATTTCTGCATAGACTGGATGAAGAAACACCTGCTGAAAAGTGCTACCTGGATGCAAGATGAAAACACGTACTAGTCTGTCCTGAATCCAATATATAACATAATGGGCTTATAAAGAATGTAACTCTGAACCTCTCACTGCTTGACATTCCGTGATGCCCCCCATGACCTCCTTTAATCTTTTCCACATCCTCTTTTCCATCTACTCCTTTCTCATACCTTTCCCCATTACCCCACCTCTCATCTCACTGCACTCTTTTTATCCACCTCCTAATTCCTACACAAGATATACAGCGCTGAAACATGTCATTCAGCCCAATTACTTAATGCTGTTGTTTATTCATCACTTGAACCTCTTCCGGTCTTTTCTCATCTTAACCAAATATTTTCTCCTCCCTTATGTGCTTGTCTTGTTTCCCCTTAAAACTATATATTATTCACTTCAACCACTTCCTGTGTAGCAAACTCCATATTCTTTATTTCTTTGAATTAAGAAGTAGTTTCTTCTGAATTTCCTGTTGGATTTCTTGGTGACTATCCTATATTGGTGGCCTGTAGATACATTCTTTCCCACAAGAGGGAACATTCGCTTTTAAACCCCTCTGTTAGATCACCCCTCTACTTCCTTCTGTGAAGACAGAAGAGTACGAGCCTGTCAATTCTTTCTGGATATGTCCAGTGCATGCATTTCTGGTATCATTCTTTTAAACCTGTTCTCACCCTCTCCAGTAGCTCTCTCTCTCTCATTTTTATGTTACGGCAATCAGAACTGCATGAAATATTAAAGTGAGACATTGGCTCAGATTTAGTATCATCCCCTTAATTTTCAATTCTATTTCTTTTGCAATGAATTCTAATGCTTGATTTGCTATCTGCATTGGTTTTGCTAACCTGTGACATAACATTTAATGATTAATGCATATTCAGAGATTCCTTTGCTCCTCTAATCTATCAAAAACTTTCATCTTCCAAGGGATAACTGACCTCCCATATTTATTAGATTGTAATCTAATCATCAAATACATCTCACTTGGGTTGAACGTCACTTCCTAATTAACAATCTTGCAGATTAGGCAAATAACATCCTCCTGTAATTTGTTGCAAATCACCATTATAAGGACTTCCTTCCCTCTGTGCTCCCAAGTGCTTGCATCTAAATATTCTGCACCCTTTAACCCAATCGTGACTTGGTCTTGATTTCTTGTGTGCAATGCCACAGGAGATGAACTTGAATGAAATGAATGTTAACCTCAGATACTTAAAAACAAGATGTATTTCGCATGCAAAATGTTTTAAAAAGATAAATATTCTCTCATTTCCTCCAAGAAACACCATTCGTTTGACTGCCATGCAATAATAAATCTATTATAATTTCTGGATTCTTGTTCTGGAGTGTATCTGGTTACCTGGAGGAAGGTTTGGTTCTGGAGGACGTTAACTCCTTGTATCATGCTTTGTCCGAAATCCAGGTCCTGTTCCAGAGCCAGCGAGTAAATTGACAGAAAAGGGACATGATACTAAACAAACAAAGCATTGATGTTAAAATATAAGTCACTCAAAGAGGACACAGAGTGAAGTAACATATTGCAATGTATGTTACATAAAAGTGTTCCAGTGTACAATCAAGTGAAAGCTATGACTATAACACCGACTGGACTCCTTGTATCTTATGTTTAAAATTGGCACAATATGGGATAATCTTATATCCCTTTTTGCTTCTTTTAGTTTCACTGCTTTTAGTACAAGAGTGAAGTACTGATCAGATTAGTTCAGTTAATTCTCTTGAATTGCTACAGTCTGTGTTGTAGGTAGAAAGGAAGTTCTAGGACAAAGGAATCACCAAACATTTCCAAGACATGGTGAGGTGCAACTTGGAGGGGATTGGTGTTGTTTCCATGTGCCTACTGTCCTCGGAACTTCAAGTTGTAGAGATCATAGGTTTGAAAGGTCTTAAAGATACCTTGGCAAGTTGTTGTGGTGCATCTTACTGATGGTACACACTGTAGCAAAGATACAGCAGCGGAGGAGGGAGTGAATGTTGAAGGTGATGGATGGGGTGCCAATCAAACGGGCTGTTTTGTCCTGAACAACATTGAGCGTCGCATGTTGTTGAAGTTGCATTCACCCAGCAAATGGAGAGTATTCCTCCAAACTCCTGACCTGTGCTTTGTGGAGGGTGGAAAAGCTGTGGGGAGCTAGGAAGTGAGCTACTTGCCACAAATTCCCAACCTCTAACCTGCTTATGTTCACAGTATTTGCAATTCCCTCCAAATGGATTATCTCAGAAGTACAAGTCTCAACATAAAACACTGGACTGGGGTATGAAGTGACCGTTTGTAGAGAGAGAGCATAATGAGACTTGTACACTACCTACATGTCATCACGTACCACTGCTGTAGGAGAACAAATCCAGAAGTAAACTGAATTTTAATTAGCTGCTTTAGTGCATTTTAAAATTTAACAGTAAGTACTGTCCAAGCTCTATTCATTCATGTCCATTTCCTTACCTCTTGAGTAATAGTGTGTCTACAGGTGTGGATCAGTTTTGTCAACCCTTTGGCAAAGTCCATTTCTGCGGAAAAAATACAAAATACTCCTGTCATAAACAGGAAGCGTGTAATCACATAGCACTGTTCATATACATTTTTTTTCACTTTATACTGATGATGTTTCTTACTGAATTCATTCACTGTTAAATACTATTCACACAAATAACTGGAGGATATAATGACAAGAGATTTATCAGGTATCTATTGTAGACATTTGCCTGTAACAATCAGTTGAGACTTGTTTGATCTCCTTCAGTTGACTAGATTGAAATAATATTAAAAATCACACAACACCAGGTTATAGTCCAACAGGTTTAATTGGAAGCACTAGCCTTGGGAGTGCTGTCCCTTCATCAGCACAACCACCTGATGAAGGAGCAGCGCTCTGAAAGCTAGTGCTTCCAATTAAACCTGTTGGACTATAACCTGTTGTGCGATTTTTAACTTTGTACACCCCAGTCCAACACCGGCATCTCCAAATCTTGAAATAATATAATTCTTCTGTGGTTTCTACCTCAACCCATCTGCTACTGAAACTCTCATCCATCTTCATGCTCATCTCCTCCAATGTTCTGCTTTCTCCCCACTCCCTTCTTCCAGCCACTGTAAACAAGCAGCTCAAGAAACACTCTACTTCCCAAGATCTATTCAAAATCAGTTCTTGTCAGCCTGTCACAGCCATCACACTGGCTCCTGGTTTATCAACGGCGAAAATATTACATTCTCCCCTTTGCATTTAAATCCCTTAGCAGCTTCGCTTCTTTACATTTCTGTTACTAAATGATGTATTAATGCAACCTTCCTGTCACTAGTTCTCTGGTGCTCTGGCCTCTTGTGCAGCCCTCCCTCATTTCTTCCCACCATTAGCAGCAAAGTGACCTAGGCCAAAAGATCTTGGAAGCCCCTACTCAATTCCTTCAATGTCTATCACTACCTTTAATAGATATGAATTCCAACTCAACTGACTATGTTTTTGGTCATGTTCAGTCCTAGTATCTTTTCCTTGGTTTGACTTGGTGACATATGCTTCTATCTTTAAGGTGCGACAGAAATGAAAGCATTAGAAGGAATTATAATCTCTCGCCACAATGAGGGCTTCTCTACAATCCAGTATATTGGTTGCTCTAATTCATAACTTGTGTTTGATCTTCACTCACCACTAAATCCAATTGTTTGGTCACCACTAGGTATTGACCAAGTTTTCAAGTGACTGGTAACTATTTTGATACAAGTGACCAAAAACATCTTGAAATCTGGACTTGCCAAACAGAAAGCAACACCCACAGGATGATGTGTCCGCATTGTACTACGTCTCTTAGCCAGAATGTAACAATGACAAACCCAACAGTCCCTCACCCAAAGCTGTTCTTTTCTCCAGGTAGCTGATCAGATCTTTCATGTACTTGGAAACGGTTTTGGCATATTGCAAAGCAGCTTCAACACCCCCCTCAGACCTTTGAAGTATTATATCCACTTCTTCTGCAGAAAGACAGCCTAGAATCAGAAATAAACAGAAAGAAGAGGAAGAAAAAAAGACATATTTTACTTAGAGTGCTCCACATAAAAGATTCATTTTCAAATGGGTTTCGTGTGAATTGCTTGGATTCTTTGCTTTCTTAAAAGATTACAGCCGCTTTCACAATTGTCACTGCCCAGGGAATACTCAGTTTCTAGATGAATTGAAGAGAACAAGGGATGGAGACTTTATGTACCATGTCTCCCTTCAACAATTCTCTGCCAGAATTTCGATGGACAAGGCTTGGCCTGTGTAGGATGCTGAAGTGGACAGCTCTCTTATTAACATTCAAATGAGCTGAGCTGAGAGAATGAATTCCCTATGGCCTGCCTCAGTTTGCTGTTTGTCCGAACAGGCGAAGTGAAGACCTGAAGGAAGAAGGCTCTGCTGCTGAACTGGGAGCCATAGATTTTACAGGAAATGTTAGCGTGTAGTAAATTTAACTAGGGATCATTAGAGATCGTCGTAGTGTCCTGGCTACTGCCTTCCAGAAAGACCCAAAGCCAGTGGGCAAATGTGCGGCTTGGAGTCCAACAGCTTAAACTCTTAGCACAGCTTTGTGATCCCAGTGAAAATGTGAAGCAACAGCCAAGTGTGTGTATGGCCATGGGAGCAAAAAAAAGCTTATTTGCAGCTCCAGACGTCCAGGGGCAGCACACCAGCAAATAATAGGGGCTGAAACTAAATCTCTTATTCATTTCTGAATGTCCATCACAGAACTGCCTCACGCAAGTTCTTAGTACTGATTTCATGCAACAGTTTTGTTTGATAAGAATTTATTGCGACGATGGAAATCCATTTTCTGACCAGTTGGCTTCAACATCTGTGTACACTTCATAAACTGTCTCAATCAGTTGGCTTGACTGCACCCTGCATCGTAATGACAATGTTTAACCACAGTATTTCAACTACATGATGCATTGATGTAACACCTTGAATGTGGAATAATACCCCACAAGACAATTCATTGGTTTGAACTGAGCCAAGAAAGGGGATGTAGGACATGTGACCAAGGGTTTTTTTTTTGAACAGGTAGGTTTTAAGGCAGCATCTTAAAAGGAGATAGAGAAGGAGAATCAGAGGGCTTTTGGGAGGGAATTACAGAGCTGAGGATGTGGATAGTTTAAGGCATTTCAAGGAATGAAGGAAATGACGGTCAAGAAATCAGAATGGAATGAATACAGATTTCTTTGCAGATTACAAAGGTCGATGATAGGTCTAGAATTACAGCAATAGCACAGAGGAATTACAACACGTGTATGGAAATTTTAATATTGAGGCCCCGGAATACCGATAACATTCTAGTGAATCGCCATTGCATCCTCATATGGTCAACATCTAATTTTTAAAGTTGCAATATGCTGAATGTGTACTGCAGGAGGGTCTATAAAGGGCTCTGTGGGGTTGAAGCACGTGCTCCTCTCCTTTCTAATCTGGCTCGCCTATTAGAACGACAAAAATCCAACCTGCATGCTTGATTTTTGTTTCCACTTAATAACCACATTTTAGTGACTGTGTACACAGACCCCAAAACCTCTTTTGAACTTCTACTGTTTCCAGTGATAAAGGTAGAAGATCAGCAACGGCAGCATTGGAATAGTCAAGTCAGAAGGTAATAAAGATAACAATGAGAGTTTCAGGAACAGATGGACTCAAACCCAGGTGAAAACAGGCAAGATATTGTATTGCTGGAACACAAAATGCAGAGATTGGGATCCACAAGGATGTTAAAGGTTGGAAAAAGTGAATTCTGCCTGAACCAGTGACCAATAATGGATTTGGCACTAAAAGGAAATGAGATTGTCATGGGGCACAGTGATCCGAATGCTTAATTGGAGGAGATTACTGCTCATCCATGTTAGACAAGCAACCTGACACCACGGAGAGGTCAAGAGAGCTGGTAGTGTGTAGAACTCAGCGTACATGTGGAACTTGATAAGTTTGGTTTCAGATGATGTGTGGAGTTAGTGGGGTAGCCCTGGTGGAGTAGTGCTTATACTTTGGTTCATTGGGCATTTAGGTAATAAGGTGTAATATGTTTGTTTTAAAAAGCTGTGGGGATTTGGCTTCTGGACAGGGAAAGGATCAGGAAGGGAAAGGTAGAAACTGGTGTTTGTTCCCCAAACTGCAGAGAGTTACAATAAGACCCTTGTAAATCTGTGAAAGTCTTTACTGCCTCATTCAATATGATTATTAGTCTGTTACACATGCATGATTTGTTACTTCATGCTTTCAAAAAAATTCTGTGTTTAGTCCATGCTGGCTAAAAGCCACAGAAGTACATATTACCTGAATCACTGAACTCATCCTTCACTTGTACCATATCGCCTTGTACAGCAATTCCACCACAGAGATTCTCCATTGACTGAAAACACACAAAAGGAAATTAGACTTGTGCATAGATGAATGAAGCGAACGTTCAGATCAAATACTAAGATATACTTCCACCTCATCATCTTAGAACAACCATCTTCTGCAAATTATGGATGAGCAAGTTGTGAGGCCTGACCTTTCAATCAGTTATGATATTCACTACACAAAATATAAAACATTCCAGAATGCGATTTAGCCCAGTACTTCGTTCAGGTTCTCCATGAATTCTAATTTACCTTCCTAAGTAAAACTGCATTACTGCGAAAACATTAAAAATGTTGCATCTCCCGAGAAGAAACTAATAGAATTTCAATTTTGCTTTCTTTGCAAGTCAACATTCTTGAATACTGACACAGAGCAACTATTTGCCTTCATAACGAATAGCGATACTTAAGCAACGCACAGATCTGATTTTCTTGTAACTCTACTGCGCAAAGAAGACTATAAAAATATAAATTACCCAGAAGTGATGCAGCAGATGAGCACTGTGTCCAGCTGAAATGGAATAACATGTTGCTATTACAAGCAACTTAAGTTATAAAATCCTGAGCTCCTTGAATCAATCTTTTGTTGGTGGTGATGCAAGATCTTTCATGCTTCTATTTTCAGTTCTAAGTTAATTTAGTTTGAGTTCAAAGTTTCATATTTATTTGAACCTCAAACTGCCCAAACAAGTCTCTTCTAATGAAAGTTCCCACCAGTCTGTGTATTATTTGCTATCTCAGAGACATTGATTGAGCTGTTGCATTTTCCATCATTCTCAGATTTCCATCATTTGCAGTTTTCCTTCTTGTAACACGAGATAAAGCTGGTTGTGTTCGGAGTTTAGTTTGGGTACACACACCCACAGGTATGCAGAGATACATGCACAGTGTTGAGTTAGATTTACTCGGACCACAGTCAGAGAACGAATGCGAACGCGACACATACACACCTCTGGGTGCTCCATGTTCCTCCCACAGTCCAAAGATGTGCAGGTTAGGTTAATTAGCCATGCTAAATTGCCCATAGTGTTAGGTGCATTAGTCAGGGTGAAGGTATGGAAATGGGTCTGGGTGGTTGCTCTTCAGAGGGTCAGTGTGGACTTGTTGGGTTGAAGAGCCTGTTTCCACACTGTAGGGATCTAACCAATAGCTAGGCTAAGAAGCAGTCAGATATTAATGATCACTTATTATGTTTTGAGCATGTATCTTGTGTCTTGCAGTACATATGTCATTTTCCTCTCCCACTGTTTCGTTCACCTGTCTTGATGGACTCTACAGAACTATGAGATTATACCTTTATAGCTGTTGGCAATAATCTGCCACTGACACCATCCTGTAGTGGAGTTTTGGGAGGCTGGTTCAGTTGGAATATCAGTTGAAGTGTGGCAAAACAAACAAAAACAAAAACAAAAAAGTATACTGGAACCAAAAAAGCCTTTCATAAGAAGAATACAGCCAATTTTTCACCGTGAAAAAAAAAAGCATTTGAATTTTTGGTGCAATAGATAGGGCTATTTTCCTCCTGCTGGATGTATATAATAGTGCTTTGGAGCTATACAAGATGGTTAAGAACAACATTAATACCAACAGAAAACAGACAGGAGGCATTTCAAACTTTTCATGCAACAAGTACATTCTCCATCCTAATTACATACCTCAACACACATTCACTCAGGTACAGATCAATATGCAGTAAACATATCTGTATCTGTCACTGACAACACCTTGTGAATTCCAAATTTCCTCACCTTAGGGAGCAGCAAGAGGGATCATCTTGAGGTAAAAGAATCTCTCTGTGTCTGAGCTACCCACGTCTTTGACAGTGATCACAGTCTTGGAGGAATTCGCTGATCACAGCGAGGGTTCAAATTAATGTCAGTCTCCAAATTAATGTCAGTCTCCGAATTAAGGTAGATGAGATGACAACAAAAGAGAAGTCACCTCCTCCTAAACCTTATCCAGTAACAATACAATGTGCGAGTCTGCAATCATCCTCTGTCCCTACAGAACGCAAGTGATTACTTGCAGGAGTTGCATCTTCGCAAAAAAAACTAAATAAAGCAGCAAGGGTGTTACCATCTTTGTAATTACTTTCAATGCTTGGAGAACATTTTGACCAAAGCAGACTGTCGTTGACTTGATGTTACTGTAGCTTGAAGACTGTAAAAGGACACCCTGTGCCTGAACTGTAAGTCCTGCAATGTAATTACATTATTTCCTCAGCCAAATACGATGGCTTACTAATGACACTATTAACTTCTTAACAGAAAAAGGTTATTTGATTTCATTTCAAACTTAGTGGAAATATTCAGACTCTTTGGAAATAATACACTCAACTCCAAAAGGTCAGGAAAATCAAGTAAAATGAGAAGATGTTTTCAGCAGGGCTGGACAACAATTGGTGTGATGGGATCATGTTGTCACTGTTAGACTGCCTCAATTCACAGGATACTGGCATCAGTGCGATTTCTTTCAGAAACATACATGTCAAACCCATCCTATTTCTTAGGTGTCAACCATGGGACACTGCCTTTTAAGCTTGTAGGCAGGAAACAGAACTCTGCCAACATCTCAGTTCACCAACTGTAGCTGAAAAGGTGTTTTCAGTGGTGCCTCCATCTCACCTCTTAAGAATAAGGCCAGTTCTGAGAATTGACAATAATTCACCCCGTATTACATAACTTGTGACAAGTGTAATTGTGGCTTTACTGCTAGGGTAACCTCACAGGGAAAGGAGTTAGGAGTCAGATAAGACCCAAAGGCCTCAAGTTTTCAAAATATTTCCTGGCAAGGCCAAGACGAACGAGAATGTTCCTCCCAAAGTTTTACTCTCCTGGGTCCCTACTCCTGGAAGTCATTTCCCCTTCCCAGTCTGCTCGCTCAAGTGAGGAAGCTTGTTCCCCAGTGATAGTATGCTGCATTTCATCTTGTGCTCCTGTCCATAAGAACAGGTCAAATAGGGAGAAATGGAAGCAACAGGCCATTCAGTCTATCAAGCCTGCTTTGTCAATGTATACAATCAGTGTTGATCTAATTGAAATTGTAACTCCACTTTTCAGCTTGCTGCCCTTGCAGGCTCACCCCCAATAAACCTCGACTCCCTTGTTAAATTGAACCAATCAGAGCAGGGAAACCCACTGCAGGAGCCATGCAAGTGAGGCCCAGTATTCCCACATCTCACACACACCATACACAGTTAAAACTAGAGTTATATTTCAGCACTAAATCCAAATGGCTCATTTACAGGCATGTGCCATTTTAAAGGTAACAGAATCAATTTGATATCTTCAGCTGGTCCATAATTCATGCTTCTGAAAGCCCTTTACACTGTAAAGTGAAAATTCACTTGTCCATTGATGACAGTGCTAATCTTGTTAACAAGAGATTGCATTTGTGCAGCATCTTTAACATAGCCAAAGCATCCCAAGAAGCTTCATAGAGGCATAAACACAAAAACAGAAGTTTTGGTACAATGTGGGAGGTGGACAATAAAAGGTTCAGATAAAGAGGTTGATTTTAAGAATGGGCTTAAAAGAAAAAGGGAGAGTTAAGGACAACAGCAAATTACAAAGAATGGGCTTATTGGATGAAAGCACAATTAACAAATAGAGGGGATGTTTCAGAGACCAGCCATAGAGGGTAGAATGGAATAGGGAAAAGGAGGCGATTAAGAGGCATTCCATCTTATAAAGTGAATGTTCAGCTGTAAATGATATGGAATTGTTCTTTTTAATCATAACTCTGAACAGAAACGTCCTCCAACACTGAAGACTGGTTGTTATCTTGGGTGGTTAACAGGATTTACATCGAGGTTATATAAACATTTGAAAGGAATCCTGCAGTGGTGAACAGGCCACAGGTTCAATATGGCCGTTGCAATTGAATTGGAACCTAATTTAGTTTCCAACCCAAAGACTTGCTTGACAATAATTAACTGTACAAAGCAAAGATAAAATTAAATTTTGTCTCCAAAGTGTTTAACTAAAATATTAAAAGGTAAACCATTTTGTAGTAGAATGGATTTAGTTTGTGGAACGTGACCTCATGTTGACCCAGACTTTCCCAGATAAACCTGGTTGTTATTTAATTGCTTCATGGACATTGAAAAATTGTGCACAGAGACATTAGGAAGTCACTGAGCTCGAAAACTAAAGGCAATGCATTAGGAATAAATCCCTTTAATGTGCAACGTCTGGAAACAAAACCTTAGGAGTAAAAACCTTTGACTGACACTCAGTGCCATCTTTGGAGAGGTCATTTACAATTCTGGTGATTCAAAACTCTTCAGCAGAAATAATGGCCAGAATTTACAAAGTTTGACCAGAAATTAATCAACAAAGATTAGACAAACAAACTTTCATAAGTGGTTAGTGCACACAGGCAAAGAGATCTTTGCAGCACATTGACTCATTCCATAAACTCACCCTGCATTTATCTGTTGGTGGCAATGATAACAGAGTTGTGCTGTCCACCTCTCCCATCAGGAATTCAGAGACACTACCAAAGAGGAAACAGTGATTAAAGCAACCAATAAACTCAAACTCCACATTTCTATTTGCATAATTTAAAAAAAAAATCCTCCTACACAGTTAGATTCACTTCCCTTCACCAATGCTCCAGCCAGAAGATCAACTGGACGTTTACTCCTAGATCCACAAATGCTCCTAATAACCTGATTAGCAGGGTATCCACAAGAACAACTTGGGTTGACTCTCTCTGAATCTTTTCTCCCTGCAGTGTGGGACATTCCTTTCACTAAGCACCTTCTCCATTCACCACCCCCCTCCCCCCCTCCCCGCCTCCATCCCCCCAGAAAAGGTGGGGATCTCTCTTCAGTGGGAACTCAAAAACCAATATTTCACCATCATGTTGTAGAGGCTCTCAGCGTTAGTGTTAAAACATATCACTATCTTCAATGCTAAGACTACAAGCAAGTAAGCAGGTAAGTACACTACTTACTATAGCAGACACACACACAACAGTAATGATATGACAAAGACTACTCTCATTGTTCAAATTGTCCACAGGCCAACACTTCATTGGTGACCTATCCAAACCAAGATGGTCAGATCTGTTCTTTAGTTTGTACTGAGTTAAGTGGTCTTCTGGATGAACAAAGGGTATGATAGTGGTTTCAGCATTTCTTGGATATGAAAGGGTTGAGAAAACCTTCAAAGGCTTCCACTCTGGGGTGAGGGAGACACTATGCAATAACATAAAGTGGACAATACAGTATCGATAGCCTCTTCTGCCCATTTTTAATTAATTGACACATCTTACACAGTTAACATTGTAAAGAATAAATGGCATTCAAGTGCTATATAGTGGCCTCTATTGGAATTGTTTGGGTATGGCCAATAAGTAGGGACAGAAATAGCAACGATGTTTCACACGATGGCACCGTTGCTCAAGATGATGCATTAAATCTCTAAAATTGCCTCCATGGCCTATTGTTTTATTGCCGTTAATTAAATTCCAATCATATACAACATTCTTCTCATTTACATTTTGAAAGTTAACTCACAGCAAAAGAGCCACAAAGTCCAAGATGGAGCAAATTGATGTCTAAGTAAATCACCTTTCTCTATGTGTACTACACATGCACTACAAAGGTAAAGTCACTGTAGTTTTACTGTCTCTCATTAGAGAGAGGTGCCTGGTGGTGGTTTAACCATACCTCAAGCAAGGGGAGGAGATTGAGAAGGAGAGTCCTTCATGGTAAATCCAAACTACAGGAATTGAACCCATCTATTGACATCACTCTGCATCACAAATTAGAGAACTGAGCTAAACTAGTATGGCCTCCCTCTGTGCTCAAAATCCTGTGGGCCTGATTTTAAAGATTAGGTTTTCAAACTAGTTAAAATTGGACTTCAGAATTCTATCAGATCATTTCAATGTTTCAGCAAAAATATAAAAACTGTAATTGATTTGAGGAGGGCCAATGGGTTGCAACCAAACATGCCGATTTTTGATACCTCCTGTTTAGTGAAGCCGTATCTGAATATAAACAGAGCATTATTATTATTTTCAAGTACAAAGTCTGGACAACACAGCCTTTGTAACATATTCCACATTCACAGAAAAATCACAGAAAGAAACATTCACAATATCATGTAGACTTGCAACTTCCAGAAGTAAAAATCAAAAACCTGCATTTTAAATGTTTTGTTTCTTTTTAATAAAAACAGGGAATGTACTCACGTTATCTTTCTTTTCATTCTGATTGGTCACTGCTAGGCCCATGGCCAGTAACATCATCTACTCAGCATAGACCAATGAGAATGCAAAAGCAAAAGCAGAAATAAAACAAGAAATAGGATGTGGGTTCTCAACAGCATTCCACAAAGTATACAACACAGAAAGAGACCATTCAGCCAAAATATTCTATGGTACATACAAGCTTCCCCCCCCCCCCAGTTTACCTCAATAACCTTGGTTGAATACCCTTCCATATCTTTCTTGGTTATGTACTAACCTGGGTTTCCCTTGAGAGCATCTATGCTATTCACCTCAACAGCTGGTAGCAAGCACCTTATTCAAATCAGCAGGCTAAAAAAGAAGAATATGTGATGCAACTGCTGGTTATGTGTGCACTTTCCACAACTCATCCCGTACCTTGAAACACACAAAGCTCAATCTGTCTCCCAGACCACCCTCCTGCCACTGTCTTCCCTCTTACTCTGCCCCTCAACTTCACCTTCAGGTTTCTGGTAATCAGGATTTGGCTAATGGCAAGAACACAAGTTGTCCTAAATACATCAATGGGGTTCATTGTCAATCCACAATAATTTAGTGACTACTTTTGAAAAACTAGGAGAAAGTGAGGACTGCAGATGCTGGAGGTCAGAGCTGAAAACTGTGTTGCTGGAAAAGCGCAGCAGGTCAGGCAGCTAATGCCCGAAATGTCAATTTGCCTGCTCCTTGGATGTTGCCTGACCTGCTGCGCTTTTCCAGCAACACATTTTTCAGCTACTTTTGAAAAACATCAACATGATGGAGCCATGAGACAGTTACACAATCTTGATTTAAGCAGTAAAGTCTTAAATTACTTTAATATTTAATTCCACCTCTTTACAATCAGTTGTCTTGTTGAAACTTCTGTGGCAGCTGCCAATCGACAATTTACTTACTTGCTGCTAAATGCCACTGCTATTGTCTCAATTGCCTTCTCAAACTCCTTCTTATCATTCTCATTGTTAGATTCATAATGGAAGCCTGTAGGAAGAAGAGGCAAATGTTTTAATGGATATAGCTCCTTACTTAAAAGCAAGTTATATTTAAACAGGGATTGGCGCAAGTTTGGAATAGCAAGCCAACAGTCCGATGGAACAAGGGTGCAACACAATGCTCGTTTTCAATATTCATTACATTTCTAAGTATCTACTTTTTAGATTAGATTAGATTCCCTACAATGTGGAAACAGGCCCTTTGGCCCAACAAGTCCACACCGACCCTCCGAAGAGTAACCCACCCAGACCTATTTCCCTCTGATAACACTATGGGCAATTTAGCATGGCCAATTCAGCTGCCCTGCACATCTTTGGACTGTGGGAGGAAAGCGGAGCACCAGGAGGAAACCCACGCAGACACAGGGAGAATGTGCAAACTCCACACAGACAGTCACCTGAGGCTAGAATTGAACCTGAGACCTGGTGCTGTGAGGCAGCAGTGCTAACTACTGAGCCACCATGCCGCCTTGCTCCAAACATTTCTGGAATGATGAGGGAAGCTTTTTAATGGAAAATCAGCAAGAAATCTAAACTGTTGGGAAAGCCTCTGCTGGAGTTAGAATAGCAGAATATTATCCCTGGACCAGGCGTCAATCCAATTCAGGATAATGGCATCATCTTTCCTTCTCTCAAATCCCAAATTCAAAAAAGTGTCAACAGCTCGAATCCATTTGCCAAAAAGAGCTACCATCAGGCAGCAACACACCAACATGGCAACTGAACGTCACTGTGGCTAACAGAGCAGCAAGCAGCTGGATTAGGGAATCATCGAAAGGGAATAACAAACAGGTCAGCTCTTCCATCAGTTTGTGGACTTGTTCAAAATTCCAACCATTAAACCTTAAAGGACTCCATGTGCTGAGCATATACAATGTTGCGACTCAGCCTTACAATTTGTCTGCTGTAAGTTCTAAATGTTGTAGACGCCAAAATCAGCTGTTTTGCTGGAATGTATTTCCCTGTTTTTAAGTAAATGAATCCACAAAAGTTAGTCTATTTGATTGATTATTAGACCATCACCATTAACATGACAGGGGTGGGGGAAGGGAGGGGGGGTTGCTGACTGAAAGAACCTGATTAGCCTTGAGATGTCTTTTAATCAGCCTGATGGTTGAAATAATTCAGTTGGGAGAGCATTAGAGCAAAATCATAAGGTCCCTGGCCCAATCCTGGGTTTCACCAGCAAATTCATTTAACAGATTGATTAGAAAAATCATTGGGCTGATGATGTTGTGGGGGTTTGCAACCACGCTAGGTCCTCAGCAGAAACACTGCTGCACCTGGAACAGGGTCAGGCATGCCTGTATTTTTGAGCCCACCTACCTTCATTTTGTATCTTGAGTCAGTCCAAAATGAATCCAGTTTCTACTCCACTTTGAAACTAGTCCATCAGGGTAAAGCCTGGAAACCTTTTCGAAAGAATTCTTCCACATAGTTTGCCAAGTTTTCTCCAGACACACTTACAAAGTTTAATGGAGTTCGTTTGCTCAGTTAATTGAAGGTGTGGCTTGTCACGTAGAGCCCATAAAGTGGATTCAATTCCCATGCAGGTTGAGGTTACAGGGTTAGTGGTCATGTCACTGGACTAGTAGTCAAGAATCTCTTGGGTCATGGGTTCAAATTTCTCCCATGGCTTCAATAAAAATGCTGGGTTCACTAAAGAAATCTGGAATCAAAGTTGCTTTTCAGGCAGCACGGTGGCTCAGTGGTTAGCACTGCTGCCTCACAGCAGCAGGGACCCAGGTTCAATTCCCACCTTGGGTGACTGCTTGTGTGGAGTTTGCACGGGTCTGCATGGGTTTCGTCCAGGTGCTCCGCTTTCCTCCCACAGATGTGCAAGACTCCAAAGATGTGCAAATCAAGTGAATTGGCCATGCTAAATTGCCCATAGTATCAGGTGCATTATCAAGGGTAAATATGGGGTATGGGTCTGGATGAGTTACTCTTCGGAGGGTCGGTGTGGACTTGTTGGGCCGAAGGGCCTGTTCCCATTCTGTAGGGAATCTAATGTTTCAGTGGTTAGCATTGCTGTCTCACAGCGCCAGGGACCCGGATTCAATTCCATCCTTGCACGACTGTGTGGAGTTTGCACGTTCTCCCCGTGTCAGCATGGGCTTCTGCCAGCTGCTCCGGTTTCCTCCCACAGTCTAAAGATATGTAGGTTAGGTGGATTGGACATGCTAAATTGCCCCATAGTGTCCAGGGATACATCTGAGATGGGTTGCTGAGCTTTGAAAGCCCTGCTCCCCACCACTGTAAAGTGGGCAGGGTACCTTTCTCCATGCCTGTGTGAAAACCCCAGGGCACCTTTGGACTCCAGACACAGGTTCCAATAAGGAAATTGAGCTCTAAATGTTGAAGATGTGCAAACAGTTAGACTAACTATTGTCTACAGACTATATACACCACTGCTCAATTAGGATTGGTTGAAGCACCGCAATTATTCTTTGTTCCAAGTTATTTAAATAACACAACAGTATGGAACAATGGCTCAAATAGCAACCACACCCTAGCATCCCCCAGGAGAGATGTTTATAAAACTTTACAGGATTAGTATTAACTTCCTGTTATTCACTCTTTCCCATCACAGTTTCATCATCATTTCCAAACATAAGCTAATATGAAGCCTTACTGACAATACAAGGCAGATTAGAAACAGCAAATTTCATACCAGATTCTGAGTCCAACATTATGCTTATTGCCATTGCAATACGGTTACACAGGGAAACGTTTGAATGCAAGACAGAAAATGGAAAGGGCTAATACAAGCACATATCCAAGATATTTTCTATAAGCAATGCAATAATTTTGTATTTGTACACTGTCTTTAATGTAGAAAAATAATTTTATAACAATTTTTCATTATAGGCGAAGTCAAAAGTCATACAACTCCAGGTTGTAGTCCAACAGGTTTATTTAAAATCACAAGGTGTCCACCTCACCTGATAATGGGGCATCACGCCAAAAGCTTGTGATTTTAAATAAATCTGTTAGATTTTAATCTGGTGTCATGTGACTTCAACACCAGCATTGCCGTATCATCATTATAGGCAGTATTAGCAAGAACAACAAAAATATTGGAGGAAAAGCATTTTAATTAGTGTGATAAAAAGAGGGAGAGAGAGCGAGACACAGACATTCACAGAGACCCAGAGAGAGCCACAGAGACAGACAGAGAGAGAGAGAGAGATAAAGAGAGAGACACAAATGGAGAGACAGAGAGACAGCGACACAGACACAGACAGAAAGAGACAGCAAAGTAGAAAGATAGAGGGGCTGAGGGAGAGGGTTTCAGAGCATGGGTCAGGACATCTGACTGTACATGAATAAAGCAGAGGTAAAGGAATAGGGAAATGCAGAGGTGAAAGAATAGGGAAATGCACAAGAGGGCAGAGTTGGAGAGCTCTGTGCAGAGCTTTAAAACTGAAGAACATTGAGAATTGGAGGGGCAAGATTGAGGAAGAACCAAAATTGAAAGCGCAGATTATAAATTGGTTCCATGTTCTCCAACACCACCAAGGTTGGCCAGTAATACAGAGAAGATGTAAGACAGTGGGATGGATACTTTCTCTTATCATTTTGTGCAGAAAAATATGATTGCAGTGAAATGCCATTCCATTTGTACTCAGTATCATGGTAGAACATCAAATATTAGACAGTAATTCAATACAGCATTCTTGGAGAATTCTTAGTCCAGCACAGTATCAATTTATTGTTTACCCTCTACTTATTAATATGTAATCTTTCATACAATAATGTTAACTCAAGCAAATGTACATGAATGGATTGGGGTGCAGTAATTACAAATGGTATTTTTTTTTAATAAGCATGTTGGAGAGATCCTGACAGTTTTCTTGGGAAATGCAGTTACCAGTGGGTGTATTACAAAGGAATCAAAGAGTCTTTGAATCTAATTACAATGTCACTGAATGACACTGCCTTAATTCAAATGTGATGTTATGTTTATATCCAAGGGATGACTATTGAGGAACAGAACAAATCATGATTAAGTAAAGCACTTACATGGTTTAAAAAGTCCCTGAAATCTTGTCAGCCCGCCCTGCCTCAGGATTAGTGGTGTTCAAGGGTCATGGCAACTTGCCCAGTTTTCCATTCTGTCTATTTACAGCTGAGCACCAAAAAAAATGATCGCCCAAAGCAACACCCCCAGACAAACAGCAGATATGATCCCCATTAAAATCAAACACCTCCTCAACACTTGATAGAGTCTCGAACATAACTGTCAAGTTGTCAACTAACCTGAACTATACAGCAAACATAAGCATCAATCCTGCAGTATGCTATTAAATTCACAACCTTTCATTCAGTGGCATTTGAACTCTTGACCCAAGCATATTGAAAGAGTCCCACGCCACCTGTAATCCGTGTGTGTCCTGCCCTGAGGTAAGAGGGACAGCTGCAAGGGTTGACTCGATTTGCTCCATGATCCCAAACAATGATGATCCCTGCAGGATGTCCCTGTATCTTTCTCGCCTCCCTTTAAATATTCACATTATCTTTCAGATCAATGGGTTACTTTGTGAATATTAGGCTAATTGCACTTGAGCCTTTCCCCCCTCCTACCTTTCACTTTTGAAATCAATGTGCCTGCAGCAGTCAGGGTTTCCACGGTGTTCAGAAGGGGATACTTGTTGATGACTTGTCGCAGGATCCTCAACATTTCGCCAAGGCACTCGTGAGCGATTGGTCGGCGGGTTTCCGTTTTGTCTGTGGGGAAAAGAAGTCAAAGTCCAAAGTTAGCATGGCATAAGTTAAAAAAAATTAATTCACAGAACAAAGGCATCACTGTCTAGGCCAGCATTTATTGCCCATCGCTAACTGAGTTAAGAGTCAACCACATTGCTGTGGTTCTGGAGTCACGTGTAGGCCAACCCAGGTGAGGACGGCAGTTTCCTTCCATGAAGGACGTTCGTGAACCAGATGGGTTTTTCCGACAATTGACAACAGTTTCATGGTCATCAGTAGACTTTTGACTCCAAGTTTTTAGAGAATTTAATTTCCACCATCAGCCATGGCAGGAATCGAACCGAGGTCTCTGGACTAATCGTCCAGCAATATTACCACAAAGTCATCATCTCGCCAATTTGGTGTGGATTCCAATGGATCATCAATTCATTTTCAACATCAAAGACAACACGATCAGCAGCCCTCACATTATCCCTCTGTAAACCGGGCTGGTCCTGCCTCTGGAATTTTCATGCCTAATTCTGGCTTCCTGTGTATTTCTGGTTTCCACCACTCCACTCTCTCAAGCTCTGGAATTCTTTCCTTAAAGATTTCCTTGAAATTTCTACTTAGAATCTACTACTTGCTTCAAAGTATTAGTTACCTGTCCTAACATCTTGATAGCTCGGTGTCAAATTTAATCTGACAACTCTCCTGTGACACAATTTACAACATTTTATTATTGTTTCCAAGCGCAGCTGATAATTGTATGCAATGAAAGATGCCTGCAAGCCTTCTGGCAGTGTCCCCTTAACAATCCATTGTCATAGAATCCTTAGAGTATGGAAAAAGGCCATTCAGCCCATTAAATCTGCAGCAACTTGCAGATAGGTCCCACCCGATCCCCATGACGCACCCCTCATTTCCCACAACTATTCCACCTAACCTGCACATCCCTGGACATTACATGGACTGGACAATCTAATATGGCTAATCCACTTAACCTGTACATCTTTGGACTGTGTGAGGAAACCCACACAGACACCAGGAGAATGTACAAAACTCCAAACAGACAGTTGCCCGAGGCTAGAATTGAACCCTGGTCCCTAGCGCTGTGAGAAAGTAGTGCTAACCACTGAGCCACCATGCCACCCAACACTTCAAATACCTGTATAGGATATTTTTAACATGTCAAACACAGAAATTATTTGTCTCTGCCCAGTAAATGCTCATTTAACAACAGGCCATTGACCTGGTGTATGAAGCTTTAGACAGAATAGAATGTAATTCCTTGTCCAGGTACATTCCAGCCTTAGTTCTGGCTTTTGGGTCAGTGCAAGTGCTTCAGTAGTAGATCAGGAGCAAGTTCGAAAGTGAGACAGCAAATGGCCTTGTGTACTCTGGAAACTAAACTCAAGGGAAGCAAACTTTCTCAATGGAGGAATAGAGAATAGGGGGCTCTTAAATAAAGCAAATTACAAAAAAAAAGTGCCAAGATACAGAGGTGAATTTAGTACGAGGAATAATAAAGTTTTGGAGTAATTCAGGAGGTGCTGCCATACCCAATACTGACTTTTTCCAACACTCCAACACTGTTTTGTCTCAAATCTCCAGCACCCACCATTCTTAGTTTTAGTTTAGAGGTGCATTTGGTGTTTGGAGAGAATGAACTCAGAGTGAAGTGGCAGCCAGTTTCTTTAACATAGAACATAGATGTTAAAGACTTTCCCATTGTAAGTTTGTCAACTTGAGACCAGTAATAGGAAAGTGGATAAATTACAATTGGTAGCTAATGTGTAACTTAAAATTTTCTTGACTGAAAGAATTCAGAGGAGGAATGACTAAGTTACCTTCAGCTCAATAAGGATGATTTCCAGAGCTGAGCTGCACTAGTTCACAAGTCAATCCATCAGGCTCCTTTTTTTAATTTATTGCAACCATATACTTTCTTCATAAAAATAAATCTTAATGTACATGTACAGTTAATGAAGCCATTCAGATCTATACTCTCTTTATTACACAGAACAAATTAAGCCTTGGTGTTCACCATTCTCTATATTTATACCCAACCTCTTGGCATTTAGCTGAGGCATCGGCAGAGCCCAAAACAGTTTTATTGCATAAATATACTTTCTTAATAAAAATAAATCTTTATGGTCATGTACTGTCGATCCTAACGGTCGAGTCAGATAGTGTAACTTGTGTTGTCTTGTTGACACTAATGGATGATGATTCCTCACCTGCCATTAAACTGGAAAGTAGGTAGATCAACTTGAAAGCAGCCAATTATCATCTCGGGAGACTAGATTCTCTCACTCCCAGTTTGGTTTACTTCAGATTTTTCCTTGCACTAGAGACTAAGTGCTAAAATTGTAGGCTAGCCTGGACAGGATTGCAATTATTTTCAGTCAACTCAGTAACTTGCTTTTGAAAAAAATAATGCTCTTAAAACAAAACCTAGATTTTCATAATGTTTTTCACAGCTACTGGGAGACTCACGAGTGTTTCACAGCTAATGAGGTACTTTTTAAAAAGTGTAGTCACTGTTGTAATGTGGGGATATGTACATGTAAAAGTCAAAATTCCACAAATGAGGTGCTTAAAATGCTGAAGATATTGACAGGATTGTCACTTAGCTATTTTGAAATTTCTGCCTCTTTAGACTTTCCAGGTTTTACAAGCATCAAACTGCAGGTTTCTTTTGAAATATTAATTGCTGCAGCAAGTGTCAACATACAGCGTCAGAACAAACAGGCATAGATTCTGTAATACTTGTAATAGATAAAATTCAAGCAAAACATACATATAAAGTGCCATGAAAGCTTGGATGACCATTTTAATTGTGGACACATCAGTCAAGTTTTACCCTGATTAAGGGATTGTATTGCGATTTCAACTGTTCTCGTCCTCTACATAAGTATCACAGAAACACCTTAAAAAATGAAATGTCTCTGGACTGCAGAGAAAGGAAAAAGGAACGGGTGAAGATTTGGATCGCGGAGGTGTGCAGGGCAGGAAGAAAAAGAAAGAGTCAAAATGACAGTCCTGACAAAAGGTCACTGGAGTCAAAACATTAATTTCTTTCCTCTCTACAGATGCTGCCAGACCTACTGAGTTTCTACGTTATTTTCTGTTTTGTTTCAGATTTCCAGCATCTACAGTTGTTTTCTTGAAAATGAGAGGCTTTGAGTGCAGACAGGGAGATGGACATACAGGGCTGGAGTAAGCCCAAAAGCAAGTGTTCTGCACAGCAGGTGGGAAAGGGTGGAACTGGTGTTATGGTTATGGGGGGGGGAGGGTGGTCAGGAAAACCAGAAGAACAGGTTTGCAAAATTTAAAACTGAGGATTTCTTTGGTTTTTGTGCCACCTCCTCCCCACACCCTTCCAATCCTCTCTCTCACCACATGCTCACTCAGTGGAATTCCTGCCTACAGTCAGACAGACTGGAGTCCTCACAGAAACCTGCTCTGCAAGGTCAAAACCTGGGATGGTGGCAACAGTTGTGTGGAGCTTGAATGATGGTGGGAGAGGGCCTGGGGCGGAAAGCAGAGAGACCATGGGGGCGGGAGTTACTGGATAATTTATTAGACCTGGAGGAAACACCCCTGCTCAACCTGGGTTATAAGCTGTGCTGTGAAAGGTACTTGCCATCTATAAATTCAGCACTTCTTGCTCCCTTGTAACTGCTATGTTTCCCCAGGCCTGGGAAACCCAACCAAACATAGTGAGAAGTGAAATAACCATTAAAACGAATGCGGTACACTGTTCAACACAGGAATAAGAGTGACCAGGCCAAGTTACACCACACAAGGCAGATGCAACTTCAATGCAATAGAAAAGAACTCTGGTGACATTTGTGATTTTAGATGCTTCTATATTACTGATAAAACTTCAGGAGATTAATCTGAAAGACAAAGAGTGTGTTGCTCCTCTGCATTTGGGTTTGAAATGCAGGCAGTACCAATGGACACCAGTTTCAAAATGTAGACCCTGAGACATTGTTTAAGCCCAGACTGACTGTGATATTTGTATTCATCTTGTACTGACTGGATGACATCGTATTCTACATTTACATCAAAATGTCAGCACAGAGATTGTGCGGTCACACAAAAACCCATCGACTTCCTCCTCCACCATATTATCCTCCACAGTACATCTCCTGCTGAAACATCCATTCATCTTGCTTAGATTTCTCAGGTATTCTCCTTCACAGCCTTCCAAAATTCATCTTCCAAAAACTGCAATATGTTATGTCCTAACCAGCACAAAATCCTGTTCACATATCACTGACCTACCAGAGTCTCAAACCTAATATTCTCAGGCTTGTGTTCAAATCCCTTCATGGTCTCATTTTGAATCCCTACCTCTGTTTGATGTTAGAACATTCCAAGTCTGTTCCTCAGATTATAGTCTATAGTCTTCTTTGTTGTTCACCATCACTGGTTGTACCTTCAATTGGTTCAGCTCCATTCTCTGAAGTCATTATCTCCCTAGTTCCCTTCGAAACCCTTTCTGGGTATTAATTCAAGTTGTTCTTTGACTCAACACCCTTACTCTCTCTTTAATTGCTAAAACTGCCTTTTAGAAGTTAAAACGCTGCTCTATAAATATAATTACTGTTACCACTGGTTTTCCTGGGCCCAGATTAAGTGGGAAGATCCCATAAACTAAGCAGTATAACTAACAGCAGCACAAGAACAAGATAAAGGCAATTTTTATTTAATCATATGCACTTGCCTACAGGGTGAATAATTAATGACGGGAGGTAACAATTAAAAACAAAACTTGAGCTATTCTACATAACATACACAATCCAAATATCTTGGAGTTCCAGAGAGCACTGTGAACCAAATTAAAACCCTTTCATTACTATAACTACCTGCAACTCACTCTATTTTGCACCAAAGTTTCACTGTTTACAGATGCGTAGCGTTCTTTGTTGTAGAAAAGTGTAATGATAGAATTAAGATAGTACAACTTGAAATTAAAGCATGCATCAATCTTTTTAAGCCAATGCAAGTCCACTGACATGCAAGAAATGTCATCATTGTGCCTTGGTTTCAAAACTGACTCTAGTAATTTGACTCTAGTTATCAAAAATGTCTTCTGTCCCCATTTATATGAGGTTGTGCATGCAAATGGTACAACAGCATGTGTGCTTAGCATATCAACACTGTTTAGTTTCTGTTATCACTGGTGATTGTATATGAAAGTCCCTGTTAACACATCAAATCTATATATGCCCTAACCCAAAGCTGAAAGAAATTGCAATTTTTTCAAAGTTGAATTAAAAACCAGAAATGCTGTACCACAGTTCTAACAATATCTGTGAGGAGGAAAGATAATGTTTACCACCTCAAATAGGTTCAAATGAGTGTCTCTGCAATTCAGGGTTGCTCCAAGGTGACAGACTGGAGATTGAAGAGTGGAGTCAAGTCTTTGCCTAACGTCAGACTTCGATAGCTAATTAGGCAGGTGTGCAGTGCTTGAGGGCACCATTGGTGATTGATCTGCCAATTTAACTCAGTAAAAGGGGCCTGCAGGGACACACCCATCCCTGGGCCTCAAATTCTTTCCACTCTATTCCAGATAACCTTGCAACCCAAAGTGTACAATGTCCTTTGCTGGATCTAGCAGCGTAAAGCTGGTAAATGTGCACTTTTAAATGGCTAAACTCTATGTGTCTCACTTGTGAGGGTGCTTAAACCTCAATTCCTGTCAATTTGTGCTAAACCATTTGAATGTAGAAGGAGGTGGGGAAACCTGTTGTGCAATGGACAAACAGAAATTTCTCATTTGCTAGATCTGGAGACTCGGGAGTACAAAATCAGTTTCCACTCATACCAGAAATTCATCTAGCCAATAAAGGAAGTGTATTGCCAGATGCAAATGGGCCTGCTCAGCAGCTTCCATTTTCAACATTTCTCAAGAGCCAATCTGATCGACCAATGAGAACAATAAAGTCAAAATACAAGTGTAATAAGACATCAAATCAAAAGATTCTTCCTGTTACAAGGCCTTAGCTAAGTTTAAATGTTGGCTGTGGCTCAGTCAGTATCACTCATCTTCCAGTCACAAAGTTCTGGGTTCAAGTCCTATTCCTGGCCAATGTCATGTTGTGGTACAGTTAATGCCCTGAATTTCTACCACCTGATGAAGGAGCGACGCTCCAAATGCTAGTGTGCTTCCAATTAAACCTGTTGGACTATAACTTGGTGTTGTGTGATTTTTAACTTTGTACACCCCAATCCAACACCGGCATCTCCGAATCATATCTTTCAGACAAGCTGCCTTAATATAGAAGTCCCTTTGTGTTATTTTGAAGAAAAGCAGGAGAACTATCCTCAATGTTCTGATCCATAATTAGCCCCCCAAACATCGATCACACAAAAAAAACTTCTGATCATTGTCACATTGCTGTTTTTGACAGCCTGCTGTAAGCAAAATTGGTTGCTAAGTTTTCCGAATTACAGAATTGACTCTAAGGTGCTCAGACTTGTTTGGTGCTTATGAAAAGTAATTTGTGAAAGGGAGATTGCAAAAATGCTGGAAAACATAATGAAAAATGCTAGAATACTCAGGTCTGGCAGTTCTGCGGAGAGAAAGAAGAGTTAACACTTCAGATCTGTTTGGTATTTTTACATCCTTTAACAATGAGGAAGGATTAGCAGGGTGATTAACTGCTTGTTTGAATACTTCGGGCAGGCTATCGAGTCCTGGAGCTTCTGCCTCAGGGGTAGGGGGCATTTTATTTTGGTATATGGTCTACTGGTGAACCCTAGACCATAGGTGAGGGCCCTCCTAGATTAGGAGCTCCCCAACTTACATCCTCTTTGCTAAAAGCAGGCACAGTCATTACACAGAAAGCCTGTGCTACAATTCAAACTGATGAGTTGGTACATATGTGGATTGATGGGAAAAGCTTTTCAATTATACTGACTCCTCTCAGATAAACAACAGTGTTGCACAAGCATTTTCATGAGTTGGCTGTATAAAGGAATATTTGCTTTCACTCCACTGGGTAGCTGTGGAGGAGTGTCTTTTTCTGACTGGAAGTCTGTGACTAGTGATGCTCCACAAGGATGAGTGCTAGGACCTCTGTTGTTCGTTATATACAGAAATGACTCAGATGACAATGTAGGTGGTCTGATGAGTATGTTTGCAGATGACACAAAAATCGGTGGCGTTGTGGATACAACAAAGGATACAGCCGAATATAGATCAGTTAGAAAGTTGGGCAGGGAAACAGCAGATGGAATTCAATCCAGGCAATAAGAAGTGATGCGGTTTAGGGAGGTCAAATGCAAGAGAAAATGATACAGTAAATGTCAGGACCCTTCACAACATTGATAAACAGAGGGACCTTGAGATGCAAGTTCATTGCTCCCTGAAAGTGGCAACACAAGTGGATTAGGTGATAAAGACAGCATAGGGGATGTTTGCCTTCATTAGAGGGGAGATTGAGTATAAAAGCTGTCAAATCATGCTGCAGCTGCATTAGACTTTAGTTAGGCCACATTTGGAGTACTGTGTACAGTACTGTCACCACACAATGGGAAGGGTGTAGAGGGTGCAAAAGCGGTTTACCATGATGTTGCCTGAATTGGAGTGTATTACCTATAAAGGGGAGGTTGGACAAACTTGGATTGTTTTCACCAGTGCCAGATGCAAAGGGACAACCTGAAGATATATCTAAAATTATGAGAGGCATAGATAAGGTGGATAGTCAGAGACCTTTTCCCAAATACTAGGGGGCATAGGTTTAAGATGAGAGGGGGTAAGTTTAAGGGATTAGTGAGACACGTTTTTCACACAGAGTGGTAGGTGCCTGGAAGTGCGCTGCCAGGGGAAATGGTAGAAGCAATTACGATAGCAACATTTAACAGGCATATAGATAAACACATGAACAGGCAGGGAATGGGAACAGACCATATGCAGGCTGATGGGATTAGTTTAGAATGGCATCATGATCAGCACAGATATGATGGGCTGAAGGGCTGAACTGTTCAATGTTCTATATTGTTTTCCATCTTCCTCAAAATGTGTCTAGTTGCAATGGGATCCTCATTAGCTATTCTTTAAATGTTAGCTTCTCTGGATGTGAACTGAAGGAAATTAGACAAGGCCAAGCTGAATCTCATTCTCAACAACTCCTACTTATAGGAAGGAAATATTAGGTTAAATGATCAAAAACCTGATCATGGAGATTTTCAAGGCTTGTGTAAGAGGAGGAATGGTTAAATGTACGGTGTACAATGTGGGTATTCCAGAGCTTAGGGCCTAAGCAGGTAAAGGAATGACCCAACTTTGGAACAATCAAAACTCAGAGATGCTCAAGGATGCAGAATTAGAGGAGCTTAGGTACCTCAGCAGGTTGTGGAGCTGGATTGCATTGCAGAGATAGCGAAGTTAGACCATAGAGAGAATTTGAGATCAACAATGAGAATTTTTAAAAGACATTGCTTAGTAGCCAAAATAGCTAAATGAGAACTGTGACAACATGGGAACAGGACTTGATGTTAGCTAAGAATTAAAATGCAAGGTTTTCAATGAAATCAAGTTTATGGAAAGTACAATATGGGAGACCAGCCAAGAGTGCATTGGAATAGTCCATTCAGAAGGTAATGAAGGCATGGAGTAGGTTTTCAGTAACGGAGCTGAGATGTAGGATGAAGGGGAATGGAAATAGTGGTGTGTGTGCAAGCACGTATGAACATACTGGCTTAATCTCAAGACTGTTACCAGACACAGGAAGGAATGGAGTCAGAAACAAAAACCTAAATACAAATAATTTTCAGAACTCTCTGGACACCAACTGCTTTTCCAACAATCTTTGACTTCAAATAGGAAGCCCAAAGTCCATCCATCACTTCCGTGTGCCCTCAGTTTTGTTCAGGTCTACAAGAGCTGACTATTTCTAGTGGATTCAAGTAAGTGAACAACCTCTTTAATTGCTCTTACATGGTTCTCTTCTTTATGATTCTAGAGGCCTGGCACCCAGGAGCTAAACGGCAGCTTTACTCAGATCTCCACATCTGGCTAAAGATGAGAGAAAATGGATTTGACAACATCAAAACCAGGTGACGACTGACAATGTGCCCAATCCAAACTTGAAATCTGACACAAAGACCTGTAATGACCTGATGTACATTTCAATTCAAACTACCAAAAGAGAATGAATTAAAAACACCTTCAATGGGGATTGGGCTTGTTGACAAGATCAGCAATTGCTGCTCATCCCTACTTATCCTTGAGAAGGTTGTTGTGGAGCCAGCTCCTCAGATTGCTATTTTGACTATTCAGTAGGTTTAGTATAGTGGAGTATCTTTCTACACCATTTCAGAGCATAGCTAATGGTCTGTAGTGTGCGGTTGTGGAGTCACGTGTAGGCCAGATTGGGTAATAT
The DNA here is from genome assembly GCF_037043375.1 of Chiloscyllium plagiosum. NCBI lineage: Eukaryota > Metazoa > Chordata > Chondrichthyes > Orectolobiformes > Hemiscylliidae > Chiloscyllium > Chiloscyllium plagiosum. The sequence goes on from NW_028270166.1 coordinate 20,510,154, forward strand.
CAGGTGTCCTTCTCTGAACAACAATGAACCAGAAAGATTTTTAAAAAGAGAAATCACAACCCAATAATTTCAAGGTCATGGTTTCTGGGGCTAGCTTTCAATTTCAGATCTTATTCATTCATTGACTTCAAAACTAGCTGCCACACTGGGGTTGTACCCTAGTCCTCACAACTTTGGGTTTTCGTATCTACACATTATTAGTCCACTGATATTCCCACAATGTCACCACCCCCCATTTGCCTGACTAAGAAGCAACTCTCCTTGAGGCTGGTCAAAACAGTTTCTCACAACAGCAGCAATCCAAGGAGTTCAGAGAATCTGCTGCAATCAACCCCCTGACAAAAACAGCTAACAGATAAAAAACAATAAACAGCTGACAACTTCAGGCCTTTAACACATAATACAATAACAATGAGCATGTAGGAGGCATTTTGAAAGCATCTGTTGATTTTTCTCTTCAAATGGTAATTTAAAAATTGCTTTGAAATTACCATTAGTGAAATATTAGCAAATGGATGCTTAATATGTTCCTATGACAGTCTCTGTCCTTCCTAATTTCTCTTGTTGCGATCTTCAGTGTTTTAGTAGAATTTTGTTGAAGTCACACCTGTTGAAGGTGCACCTCAGGGCACCAACACTTCACTGTTATTGGATGGCTCAATGACACACCCTCTCCTCTCTGTGCTCATTAATGCCCAAAAGCACTGTGCCCTTGAGGCATTGTTCTGAGCTGTTTTTGGATACACCTACAGTGGTCTGTTTTTGGTCAATTTAACAGAATTATCCTACACTTACCCATGAGCTGGAAACAGTTGTGTCCTAGAGTCCATAATCCAGTTCACATTACCAGTTCAATCACTCATGTCGGTCAAAATGAAAGGGGTGGGTTTTCAGTACTCTGGGAGTGGTATGCTATACACACACACACACAAGAAAACTCTTTGAAACGACTGTGTTCAATGTATCAAATCAGCGATTCTGAAGGAGCTAAACTAATCATGAGATTGAAGACTTGAAGCATTGTGTGTGGAGTCACAGTGGTTCTGCAGTATCTCAGGGCCAATTACATTTTCTTCCTCTTTTATTGCTCTCAGACAGAGACTGATGGTTCTGACCGCACACACGTTGGCCCTTACGCTAAGGGAGCTGGAAGTAAATTGACCAAGGTTCAGATGCTGCCTGACCTGCTGCGCTTTTCCAGCAACACATTTTTCAGCTCTGATCTCCAGCATCTGCAGTCCTCACTTTCTCCAAGGTTCAGAAAGGCTTGTTCCTTGCATTGTAGGTCCTGGGCACTTAAGATTGAGACATTTGTTTTCCAATTGTGTCAGCTCTAGCCATTGACAAAGCTGACACTAATGTGGTACTAAAGAAGGTTATATTGGAAATATCACAATTCAGAGTCGATAAAGTGTAGAGCTGGAATAAGCACAGCAGGCCAAGCAGCATCAGAGGAGCAGGGGAATTGATGTTTCAAGTCTGAACCTTTCATTATTGCAAATCACCCAGGCTGATGGTCATAATCTGATAGTCATAATCCTGTTTCAAATCAAGAGAACTTGATAGTGAGCTGTAATGTGATGAAGGAGCGGTGCTCCGAAAGCTAGTTTGCTTCCAATTAAACCTGTTGGACTATAACCTGGTGTTGTGTGATTTTTAACTTTGCTTTAAAGTGCAGATGGATCTATGGGGGAAAGATAATGCAAACAATTAGCACCTAGTTCTCCTGGGATCTTTTTGGGGTAGACTTTCTGCCACCAACCCTTCTTGTAATATTTGTCTATGGAGATTACTCGCATTAAATGATGAGGGATGAACCATTAATAAATAATAGTCTTTAGCAGAAGAGGTACATACCTGAGTAAAAGTAGTAGTTTATTACCCAGATAATTGGTTATAATAGTTTAAGACTGGTTAACTACCGTAACACTAGGTAAAAGATACTCATCTCCCAAGAGATTGGCATTCATATATTAGTAGCTTTCAAATTAACTTTTCAGGCTAAATGTCTTATAAAATTGAGTGACGGTGCAAGGGACCTGGATTAAAATCATTAGAGATACAGGAAGTAAATTAATGTGCTGCTGGCAGGGTACTGACAGACAATGTAAATGAGACGGATTAACATCAGTTTGAGATTTTGCTTATAACACCCTGGGAAGGATTCACGGGTCCTTGCAAGGGCACAGAAGAAATTTACCAGATTGATTCCAAGTTAAGGTGGAAAGCCTGGGGTTGTTCTCTTGGAGAAAAGTTTATGGAGAGAAGTCTTGATTAAGACTGGTTTGGATTAAATTAACAGCAAAAACTCATTCCCATTAGTTATTAACACAAGCAGCAAAGGGCAAAGATTTAAAGGTGTTGGGCAAGAAATGCACGGAGATTAGAAAGAATGGTTTACACAGCATTGACCTGGAACCTACTGTTCAATAGTATGGTGTAGGTAGAAACATTGCCCTAGGAAGGTAGTGGAAAAGCAAACAATTGATTTCTATATGGAAACTGTGTAGATACTTGAAGGAAATAAACTGCAGGGTTACAGGAAACATATAGATCAGTGGGACTGACTAGACTGTTCCATAGAGAATTGGTACGCTGAATCAAATGGACTCCTTCTTTGTCACAAATAACTCAAATAGGTTTCTAAAGTGTCTTCAATATGCACAAAGCTCAACTGTTTCATTGTCAGTGAAATGATTCCTTTTTCTCCAAAATAGTCTAGCTATTGTCCCCACTTTAAAGATCAATTGCAGAGGCACATTTCCATTGAAAAAAGTTCAACCATCAACTGGCATTTTTATAGCTGCATAAAATTTAGGAAAAACACTTAAATAATGAGGGTTCTCAATTCAGAGAAACTGTTTAAAAGCCTCTCTAAAAGATTGGTGTCCAACAAGTCAACCCGGCATGGCAGAAAGATCTGACCAAGCTGAACTGCATGGCCAAACCGCCTTCCTCTCATGAGCATTTTCAGAGGGGAATTCATGAGAAAGACAAGTTGCAGATGCTCACTCTTGAGTAACCAGTTGCACTTCTCAATACTGTACCATAACAGGATGCGACTGAAGCTGTTCCAGGACAAAGAATCTCAGATGAGGGGGAGATTAAATAAAGACTTGCACATACATCAATCATTTCACAAACTTGGAAGGTCACAAAGTGTTCACACTGATATCATAGCATGCATTGCGAAATACAGTCGCAGTTATGACGTAGGAAACATGACAATTTGTTCACAGTAAGCACCCACAATGCAATGCAATAAATCACTCCTAGATCACCTGTTTAGTGGACAGAGAATTTGTGGTCACAACACCAGAAATAAGTCTAAATAAAACAAAGAACTACAGATGCTGGAGAGCTGAAAGAAAGAAGAACAAATTGCTGGACAAACTCAGCAGGTCTGGCAGCATCTGTGAACAGAAAGCAGAGAACTAATATTTCAGGTCCAGTGACCCTTCTTCAGAAACGAAAACAGAAATTGCTGGAGAAACCCAGCAGGTCTCCAGCATCTCTTACCCGCCCATAGAATCTCTACAGTATGGGAGCAGGTCCCACCCCTCTCTGCCTTCCATTCCCTTCGGCAGACCTTGGTTTGTCCTACTCTCCCCACCAATCCCCCAAACCGCCAGGTACCTTCCCTTGCAACCGGAAAATATGCAAAACCTGCCGGTACACTACCCCACCCCCTCACCTCCATCCAGAGCCCCAAACAATCCTTCCAGGTGAGACAGAGGTTCACCTGCCTGTCTTCCAACCTAGTTTACTGCATCAACTGCTCTCGATGTGGTCTTCTCTACATCGGAGAGACTGAGCTCAAACTTAGGGAACTGTTCACCAAGCATCTCAGCCGGGCTCACAGGGGCCAACCGGACCTCCCAGTCACTGCCCATTTCAATTCTCCCAATCTCCTCCATTGTCCCAATGAACCAAACCGCAAATTGGAGGAACAACATCTCATCTTCCACCTGGGCAGCCTACAGCCCAAAAGGACTCAACACTGAGTTCTCAGATTTCAGAAAACCTCCCTTCCCATTCTCTGACTCCATTCCCAGCCCCACCCCTCATTTCCACGGCTTCTTGCCACCAACTGGATTCATTCCACCCATTCACCAATCAGGTCGTACCCTCTACATGTCTTCACTTGTCCCCACTTCACCCCCTTTACTGCACCTCCACTCCTGAAGAAGGGTTATACCCGAAATGTCGACTTCTCCACCTCCTGATGCTGCCTGGCTAGCTCCTGCCCATCTATTTGGCCCATTGAGCCACACAGATCCTCCAAACAGCATTGCTAATCCACTTGGCATCCCTGGACACTGTGGAGCTATTTAGCATGGCCAATCCACCTGACCTGTGGACTGTGGGAGGAAACCACAGCAGACAGAGGGAGAATGGCACGGTAGCACAATGGTTAGCACTGCTGCTTCACAGCACCAGAGACCTGGGTTCAATTCCTGCCTCAGGTAACTGTCTGTGTGGAGTTTGCACATTCTCCCCGTGTCTGCGTGGGTTTTCTCCGGGTGCTCCAGTTTCCTCCCACAGTCCCAAAAAAAATGTGCAGGTTAAATTGCTCTTCGGAGGGTTGGTGTGCACTTGTTGAGCCGAAGGGCCTGTTTCCACACTGTAAGTAATCTAATCTAATGTGCAAACTTGACACAGACGGTCATCTGAGTTTGGAATTGAACCAAGGCGTTGTGCAGCAACAGTGCTAGCCACTGTCCTGCTGCTGTGGAGAGAAAGCAGATTTAATGTCTTGGGTCCAGTGACCTTTCTTCAGAACAAATTACAACTTCCAGTATCAGGAAGAACTCCCCAAGAATGCCACAGGATATTAACCAGTAACCAGACAAAAAGACTAGACTTTTGGTTTTATTGATCTTCTGAGTAAGAACTGCCTCTGACAATGCAGCACTCCTTCAGGACTACTCCCAGATGTCAAGCTAAGACTGTTTCAGTCTCCATTTACGTCTCCAAGTAATTATATTATTGCACAGACGTGATAATTTGAACTAAATACACTATAAATGTATTTTAGCATATACATTTATATGTATGGATACACTAGTGTATTTGTAATTCACACTGGACAATCACTGAAAGGGTTATTCCCATCACATTCCTCATTTTGTTCATAGTTTCTCATTGAAAGCATTTTAATCAATCTGAAAGCAATGAGGACATTATCAGCGGAGACACAGGTATAAATATTTACACTGGGAGAAAGTGAGGACTGCAGATGCTGGAGATCAGAGCTGAAAAATGTGTTGCTGGAAAAGCGCAGCAGGTCAGGCAGCATCCAAGGAACAGAAGAATCGACGTTTCGGGCATAAGCCCTTCTTCAGGAATAGAAGGACTTATACTCGAAACGTCGATCCTCCTGCTCCTTTGATGCTGCCTGACCTGCTGCGCTTTTCCAGCAACACATTTTTCAGCTCTAAATATTTACACAGTCTAACACAGCGGCACACACACGTACGCATAGGCGCTGCTGTTTTAACCCTTTACTGACGGCAGCTCTGTATTTATGAGGTCTCAGATTACAGAAAGGACTGTGCCACATTTATTCTCCACATTTCGTTGGAATCCAAAGTATAATCTTGTGTCCATTTGCGATTTTAAACAGGGAAACATTTTGAAATATAAAATGATAGATCAAATGTGGAGCAACAACATTAAAGCGAAAAATGCAAGAGGTCTTTGTTAGCCCACCCCTTAGTATCCGCTCAGAGTCAGAGTTCCAGCAAAGTTATCAGTAAGCAGGTCATCTGCAGGACCGCAGCCCATGCTGTACACAAGAGACCTCTGCAAAGATTTGTAACTATTAAAAAAACTTTACCCAGCACATCGTGGGGCCGAGAAAACTGTTTCTCCCTCTCCAGGTCACTCAGAAGTAAATTCATCGCATCACACAGGCACATCTTCGTTTAAACTGCTGGTGTGCAGTCTGCACAATTATTGAAATTGCTGCTAATCATATAACCAAACTGTGACCAAGTGCCCGCACACCGAAGGCTCCCAAGTCTTTGTTCAATTTGCACTGGATCAGTTGCAGCAAAGGTCAAACTTTAACAATGCAGGCCCTTGCCTGGGGCTATGCACAAAGCAGGATCACCCATCAGGAATAATGAGGACAGGAAGAAGATAAAACAAGCTCCTGACTCTTAAAGGGCTTATCTCATTAAAATGCAGGTGACAGTAAAAGCAGTTACAGTACGCAGTCAGGAGTAACTGCTGGCTGCCTGTTAGACCGTAATGCTCAGAAGACCTGTATTGATATAGTGCCTTTCACGTCCACCGGACACTCCGAGACGTTTTACCCAATGAGGGCAATTTTTCCAGGGGTCCTCACTATTACAATGCAGGGTTATTCAATGCTGAGTTTTATTTGTAATAGCCACAGCTGCTTACACCATATACTGTTACTAACCCCAATAATACGGATGGAAGCATGGTGAAGGTGCTACAAGGGTGAAAATAGACTTGGATGGTAGCCAATGGAAAAGAAAATCTGGCTAATGTAAACCCAGCTGCTCATGTGGTGTAACCAGCTAGGCACCATCACCCACTTTGTGCTGTGGTTCCCCCCAAGCTGAATAGCCCCCTTGTTTTATTTCCTTGTTTTCTAGCAAACTGTTCACCCCTCTCTCCTGACCTCTGACTGGCGTATGATTTGGCTTTCCTCTGTTACCTCCACCAAGCACTGTCAGCTACATGGTGAATCACAACAAAGCAGGGTCTGTGCATATCCTGAGACGCAGCGATAGGCAGGGGTGATATTTATTGGAGTGGGGGGGCTTCTCATTTCCCAAGGCTGTGGTGCAGACAGTGTTCTGATTTCAACTTAGTAAAGCTCTGCAGACACTATGGATTGTCTAACTCTCTAGATACATTTTCTGAACCAACTTTGTGCCTCATTCCAACAGTGAATAATGTTTCTTATCATGATCATGATGATGGCCACAGAATTCACGAGAATACTGCCTTCTGCTCCGGACTTCCAGCCGGACTTCCAGATATGTTGGTTTCAGTGAGGTACAGCACAAACTTGGCATAATGTTACTGGGACCGAAAAAGATTAAAATATAAAGCATTCAGTTTGTAAATATTTTGAATCAACCTGTTTAGATGTATTGTGGCCCAGCTTTAGCACATGAACCTAGGCTTTCTGGCCCAGAGTTAGCCAAACTACCACTGTGTTTCACCAGGTAAGTATAACAACTTTTCTTCCCTAAAGGACACTATTGTAAAATGCCATCTGAATCAATGATGAACAATGATTACATGATCACCATTATACCAACTTTCAATTTCAGCTCTTTAAAAAATTAAATTCAAATTTCACCATCTACCATGGTACGATATAAACACATGGCCCACATAAGTCTGGGATTCTTGATTTAAGAATCAAGGATGATTGAATTGAGATGTTTAAGATGACTGAAAAGATTTAATTGGATTTGAAACTATTCTTTCTGGTGGGGGTCCTGTTGTGGTGCAGTGGTAGTTTCCCTACCTCTGGTTCAACAGACTCCAGTTCAAGTCTCATCTGCTCCAAAGGTATGTAATTACGTCTCTCAGAGGGTTGATTAGGAAATAATTGCTCACTCTGTTGGGATAGAGGCTCTTCTGGGACAGAGGTAGTGTCCCTACTTTTGAGCTAGGAGACCAAGGTTCATGTCCCACCTGCTCCCAAGGTGGATAGGAACATACCTGAATAGATTGGTTAGAACATAGTTCCCCTATGGCGGAGGATTCAAAAACAAGAGACAAAACCTTAATACTGAAGCTAGCCCATTTGAGGATGATATCACTAAGCACTTTGTTACTAAAAGGACAGTGAGAAATCATAACTCCCTTGAAAAGCTTGTGGGGCCAGTTCAATTGAAAATGTCAGAGAAATAAATTAGGCAGTTGCATTCTGGATGTAGTATCAAGCTGGATGAAGCAAATTAAAATATAGATCAGCAACGATCAAATTTTTCAACAAGGCTGAATAGCCTCCTCCTGATCCTGTATTTTGGGCTCACCTCAGCTGAATAACCAGGAATCAAACCCAAAGCCATCCTATAAACTTTACTATTGATTGGATACATTCACTTACCCACCCCAGAGAAGATTTCTAATCCCACAGTTTGCAGAGATAAATAACAAATGCAGGCAATCCGTGCTGTGAATCTGCCTGCTGTCACCTGCACTTCAAAGTTCACAGCACAAAGAAAAGGCCAACCAGCATGATAATACAATGCAGAACTCCATGAGTATGGTATAAACTGTCAACATTGAGAGTTCGATGTTGCACATGTGTCAGGCTCAACAGAGGACATAGCTGGAGAACGCTAGGTTAAACTCCAGCACTTCCATTTCACAAGGTTCATCCTGAAGAAGTTGTCATGCTGCACTTAAATATCTGTTAAAAATCACACAACTTCAGGTCAGGTTACCTTAAGGAGGAGCAGTGCTCTGAAAGATAGTACTTCCAAATATTGGCCGATAACCTAGTGTTGTGTGTTTTTTAACAGTCCAAAGCCGGCACCTCCACATCTTAAATATCTGGTTTGAGCTGGCTGTGTCCTAGTGGGCAGTGAGCTCCTCCCATCAGGCACTTATGGTGACTGTTTGGCCTGGAGGAGACTCTTAAGACTTAAAAATCTGAGACATTCAGTTGACCAATAAAGCTCTTTGAGGCAACTTTTAAGACTATGACATCCTTTCAACCTTACAAAGTGATATCATCTTTTGTCTTTCATTTTGACCAATCCAGAGACTTCCACACAACTTGGAACTTGTATTTATGTTTGTGTCTTTTGAGAACATGCTGCAGATTCTGAGAAGTTTTAGTGCCAATTATCTAGACACGAAATGACCTTGCAGCGCACAGTTCCAGTCAACATGTCAGAAAACCTCTAATGTAAAAAAGAAATTGCCTGCAAAACTCAGCAGGTCTGGGAGCATCCACGGGAAAAAAATTCCACTGTGCATCTCTGGCATAGTTTAGCTCAATGAAGTTGTTGATTTGCAATGGGATGTTAGTGTGCCAAGAAGATAATTGCACGGCATTATTAATAACTAAAAATCAGGATACAGTCTTACACTGGACTTAAAAAGAATACATTTCTGTAGCCACCTATTAGGATATTGTTTACTCTGACATAGATTACCTTACTGATTAATTGGGTTCATCTCAGTTGACAACTGACAGTAGTGTTGCTGGTTTGCGATTACTAAACTACACTGCAATGTGGACCTTATTGAAAAAGTAATAAAAATATCACATTTCTCCTTTGAGCATTGCATTCTTAGATTCTTCCATCCAATTGCAAATTTGGAACATTTACTAAATTTGATAAGATACTATTTACATTCCAATACAAGCTACAAGGGATCTCAGCATTTCATGGCCGTAGATGGTGGCCCTTCTCGTTACATCTTGGCTGTGGCTGCCTCTAGCTCGACTTGACCAGTCTTATAACCGACTTATGGTTAATTTATGAATGAAGTATACTTTTGAAAACATACATTGTGGCCATTAAAATATCAACAATTAAAAATATCCATATGGACATCAAGTTTAATACTTCTAATAAAATGGGGAAAGACATCCCCAATGTGGCTCATTGTGCTTCGGTATCAACCTGCATGTAAACCCTCATTATCCAATACAAAGTGTGATTCCATGCTGAGGTTCCCCAGTGTTTTGAAGGATGGGTCTGATTATGTTGTTGCTGAATGCTTCCTTCAGTTGGATCAGGTCATATCACCTGTCCCTTGTTGAAAATCTTGTGCGGAGAAACACCTTTCACCATACATCAATCAGACAGTAGTCCACACTAACATCTTTGAGACTAGCAAGTTTCATGCAGACCAAAGAGAGAGTCTTTTGCTGAGTTGATAGTCCTCCAGCAGTAATTGATATTTGTCTTGGCGTGTGTCCAAGAAAATAAGCAGAAAGGAGACAATAAGTTCTGTCAGATGGTTCTCTGAGCAGATAGACAAAGCCAATTAAGACAACGCCTCTTTGCCAGAATATTCAAAGATGTAGCTTGGCTTATGGTGAGAAGAAGACAGACGGTGGTCGTGGAGGGTTGTTTTACAGACTGAAGCCTTGTGACCAATGGCGTGCCACAAGGATCACTGCTTTTTGTCATTTACATAAATGATTTGGATATGAGCATACGCAGTACCGCTAGCAAGTTTGCAAATGACACCAAAGTTGGAGGCGTAGTGGACAGTGAAGAAGGCTGCCTCAGAATACAGTGGGATCTTGATCAGATGGGCCAATGGGCCAAAAAGTGGCAAATGGAACTTAATTTAAATACATGTAAGCCGTTGCATTTTGGAAAAGCAAATCAGGGCACGAGTTATATAATTAATGGTGAGGTCCTGGGGAGTGTTGCTCAATAAATAGACCTTGGAGTGCAGGTGCATAGTTCTGTGAAAGTCAAATCACAGATAGATAGGATAGTGAAGGCGGCATTTGGTATGCTTTACTTTATTGGTCAGTGCATTGAGTATAGGAGTTGGGAGGACAATGTTTTGTCCATACAAGACATTGGTTAGGCCATTTTTGGAATACTGCATGCAATTCTGGTCCCCCTGATGTAGGAAGGATGTTGTAAAACTTGAAAGGGTTCAAGAAGGATTTACAAGAATGTGGCCGGGGTTAGAGGGTTTGAGCTATAGGGAGAGGCTGAATAAGCTGGGGCTGTTTTCCCTGGAGCATCGAAGGCTGAGAGGTGACCTTATAGAGGTTTATAAAATCATGAGAGGCAATGATAGGGTAAATAGACAAAGTCTTTTCCCTGGGGAATGGGAGTCCAAAACTAGACGGAATAGGTTTAAGGTGAGAGGGGAAAGATTTAAAATGGACCTAAGGGGCAACAGTTTCTTGCAGAGGGTAGTGCATGTATGGAATAAGCTGCCAGAGGAATTGGTGGAGGCTGATACAATTACAACATTTAAAAAACATCTGGATGGGTATATGAATAGGAAGGGTTTAGAGGGATATGAGCCAAAAGCTGGCAAATGGGGCTGGACTAATTTAGGATATTTGGTCAGCATGCACGAGTTGGACCAAAGGGTTTGTTTCTGTGCTGTACAATTCTATGACTCTATGAGAAGGACCTTCCTATTAGATTCCTCCTGCATGCCTGGAGTCACAACATCTCCACATACTTTCTTTGAAGTCCTCATCTGTGGTGAGGACACAACTGTGACCCACCTCCTTCTGGAACACGCCTCTACAAAGAAGGTTAGGAAAGAACTGTAGCAGTTTTTAATGCGTTTCATCGAAATCAGCTCTGAAATGTAGGGCTCTATGCTCCCAGGCTATTCCCTGGGATGGACCCCAAGATAGCTATGAACTGCCACTGGAGGACCAGCAGCTGCTGTTGGAGGACAATCATCTTGTTAAAGTCATCCTTTGGTCTGGCTAAAATTTGCTGGTCTTCCAGAGCAAAAAGAGTAGACCACAACTAAGTGTTGCAGACTGGCACTTTCCAAAGTGCAGGATTATGGGTCAAGGGACACAATAAAGCTTGGGGCAGCCACTGCAAAGACATAATGGGGAAAGGTCACTGTCTGAAACCTTCACAACATACAATTCTGAAAGGCTGGAGCCAGTGCAGAAGACCAACGGCTGTATGTTTGACCTAAACTCTACATTGAAATACAATTTATAATTGTAAATGTAATGAGGAATATCGAACAGATGAATTGAAAATATTAACACAGACTATTTGGCAGCTGTATTTAGGATAAGGAACAAGCAAGGTTGAGGGAATGAAGTACAACTCAGCAATAATATAATTGAATGTTTGAACATTAGTGATTGCCACATACCACATTGAAAGGGATTCATCGATATTGCACTTAATATAACATTACATTTCAACTGTTATGTCTTTACATTTTTAAAAAGTAAAGTATATTTTCTTTAAAAAAAAAGGTTAGGGGTCAGTTTAAGGTCCTGCACAGACACAGAATATAACTAAAAAGACAAATTGAATACTGGTCTTTCTGTTCAGAGGTTAAAATACAGGGAATTAAAGCATGCCTGTGGTATGGAAGTAAAACAAGATTGCAACTGGTCTGAGCAGACCTGAGCACCAGGCTGTACAATAATGTTTATCTTGGAGGGAGTGCAGATTTGTTAGAATAATACCTACACTCCAAGAGTTAACTGACAAAGAGACAGTGAGCAAAGAATGGATATATTTCTTGGAATTTAGAAGACGTGATTCGATCCAGGTTTTCAACCTAAAAAAAATGGATAGGTTGGATAGAGAGAAAATACTCCCATCACTTATGGAATTTAAGACGATTGAGCATCAGTTACAGCTGGACGTTTCAAAGATAAAATTAGTAAAGTAGGAAATACACCGTCATGTAAATGATGGCAGAAATTTGGAACTCTCCTCTGCAATCAACAATTGATATTATATCAATTGTTAATTTTAAATCTGAGATTGACATGTCCATGATAGCCAAAGGTATGAAGGGACAAAGGCAGGTACAGTATAATGGTATTTAGGTCAGAGATCAGCCTGGATGTCATTAGATAGGCTTGAGGGGGTCGAATGGCTTTCTCCTGTTCCTATGTTGTAAGAGTTGTCGATCTAAAATATCAAATTAATGTCTGCCATTGCACTTGACTCATTGGTGATGTGACATCTAATCCCTCCCAGAGGATTTGTAAGAATTTGTGACCTGGCATGTCCTGAAAGAATCCTGAGATGGATGGCAGGTTTTGAAAACAGAGTGAATTTTGATTGTGGTCAGTCCAGTAGAGTTCATGCAGTGAGTTGGAAAATACTTTGAAAACAATGATGAAGTAAATATCTTACCAAATGTGTCAAGAAAGTTCAAAATCTAGGGCACCATTGATTAGTACATCACTATAAACAGAACTGATTTGTAGAAAATGGAGCTCCTGGATTTAATCCAAAATCTATGCTGAGAGCATAGCAAGAGTGCCGATAGGCACATGACATGTCGCATCAACTGACTAGAGAGAGAAAAAGTGCATGTCAGGGACTCCTGCTGGAAAGCATGGACACTGGCTTAATTCAGGATCGTACTTAACTGTGAGGCCTTCCAGAATCAACTAGCTAGCAAATGCTTTCTGTCTGACTCATGTGTGGAGAATGGTCACAGTGTGATGTACCAAAGGCATGCTGGGGCTCATGTAATGTGCCCTAACATTAGTCAGCAGCTTCAGGAGAGGTGGATGGTAAAAAGAAAATTAATACAACATGCTTGAACCTTTAAACTCATGAATAACCAAAGACTTCAGAGAGTAAACAAAAATCCAGTTTGTGCTCGTAAATGATATGATTTTGATTAGACTACGTAAGTCTGTGTCAATATTTGTTCACCCTACTGGCATGTAAAGTCCATTGTTTTCTACACAAGCTCATTAACTATCATTTGGTCGGAAATCCAGGCTGATTCCTATATAAACATTTCTTTCTCCATGTCAAGCCCACTGCAAGACCACATTTAAATTGGATTCAGGCAAGATGCTGAGAAACGTAGGTGTTCAGTTTAGAGGAATGCATGTGTAGGAAGAGGTCAGCATTTTATTCCTAACTGTAATTTATTTTGTGACCTTTGCTTGTGAACCCATCGGCTCCTGTAGCAGTAGATATTGTAAAATCACGTCCACGGTAGTTTCAATGTGACAAGACAAAGAGGCTGAAACCTCTGGTGCCTCGGGACTCCCAAATGCAAGATGAATGGTACTCCACAAGACATTACTATAAGTCAGCTTCTGTTCTTTTAGATAAATGTTTGGTGTGTAGAGGACCATCTTACACCAATTTGAAACTGGAGAAATCTCTGACTAATTTGAAACAATGCTGTAAATATAAGGCAACAGAAAGACAGAAGTGGCCAGCTTCCTTTCCACACTTCCTGAGTGTGGACATGTTTTACAGTATACTGTAACCCTCATATCATGCAGCTGCCTCAATATGTTTTAAAGGGTATTGTGTTATGTACGGATGACTTAGCCCATCTGAGAAACAATGTAAAAAGTATAGCGATGGCATCAAACAGCTAATCCCTCCAAAAACTACAAAGTCTTCGTATAGTTGCCATGCTAACCCCTCCCAAAATATGTCAGCCACGAATTATTCAAGGTGAGTCAGTAATTCTCTGATCCAAGAACAAGTATCCACCCACTGAGCATTGGTAGAACATTCAAATATGGGAGCATCACTTTTTTTTTCTCTTCACTGGCTCCCCCACCCCTTAAGCATCCAAACATTTTACAGCAGAGTTACTACCTGGACTGAGAACCATTTTCTCCTCCCTAATGCTGTGACATTGGGGTCACTAATAGAACCCTGGCTGAGATGAGCCAGGGGTAAATGTAGGGGTATGGGTGGGTTGCGCTTCGGCGGGGCGGTGTGGACTTGTTGGGCCGAAGGGCCTGTTTCCACACTGTAATGTAATGTAATCTAAAAAAAAAATACTCTGCCTTCCTGTAATGTAATCTAATCAATGGAACAGTAGTGATTTACATATTTTGTGAACGTTGGTTAAAAATTTGTATAAAACAATGGAGTGATGCTTGGGTTGCATTGATATTATAGTGCATACTCGATACATGAAACAAAACCTCTGGCAGGACCAGGTGACTAACACTTAAATTAAAAAGGGACATTTTGGCCTTGGGTCTCCCAGAAAGAGGATGCGGTCTGGTGAAGATGTTTTTCCAAACAGAAGATGCTAGTGGATTGGAAGCTATGTTGGATTGTGACAAAAGACTGACTTTATTTTTAATCCTAGAATAATTTTATTCAAGGTTATGCTCCATGTTTTATGTCTTGGAGCTCTGCGGACAGCTTACCGAGCATAGATATGTAACAGGAAATGATTCACAATCATTGAAAATGTCTGCTTTCTTCTTCTTCCAATAGTTAGCTTCTAGATTTGTTTACTTCTGGGTGTACGCCCAGTCTTAACCATCAAGTGTACGGAGTAGCAATAATAAATTGATTCATCTCATCAAACACAAAACAATTAAGCACCACAGGCTACCATTCAGTTTATGAATACACTGTTCCTGATGAAGGGCTCCTGCCCAAAACGTCGATTTTTCCTGCTCCTCAGATGCTGCCTGACCTGCTGTGCTTTTCCAGCACCACTCTCATCTTGACTCTGATCTCCAGCATCTGCAGTCCACACTGTGAGTAATCTAATCTAATCTAATTTACCCCTTACCTAACACTACGGGCAATTTAGCATGGCCAATTCACCTGACCCTGCACATCTTTGGACTGTGGGAGGAAACCGGAGCACCCGGAGGAAACCCACGCAGACACGGGGAGAACGTGCAAACTCCACACAGTCAGTCGCCTGAGGCGGGAATTGAACCCGGGTCTCTGGCGCTGCGAGGCAGCAGTGCTAACCACTGTGCCACCGTGCCACCACACCATTGGTGTTGTATTCTACAACATATACAGATTGCCAATGTGAAACCTCCTCCTAAATGGCTGTAGGGATAGGTTATGAAGATGCCTTTTCTTTTCCTTGAACATTTGTATTCATTTGGGAAAATACCTGGGCCTACTATTTAAAAGAGGAATCACTGCAAGGATACTTTGTCTTTAAAAGAAAAGCCCCATTCTTGGAAGTCACATGGCCTAAGCCAATTGCTTTGGCTTTTTTACTTGAAATCACATGCCTAGGTTTATGGTTGGCAGGAATTAGTTTCTTTTTTGGATATTGTTTGAAATTCAGTTGGGAAATAGACCACTGAGAGAAGCTACCCAGCTCACCTTCTGCCTTTCCAAGAAAGGTTTTCTGTGGGTCCAGTGTGTTAATAGAAACACTGATCCCTGTCCCCATGAAAAACTTCTGAAATAGTTTCCTCTATGTTTCTTGAATGAATTGCATCTGTGAAGACCCTAGTGACAAATGCCCGTGCTTGGTGACACCAGTCTATGTGATCCAGAACAACAACTGAAAACTCAAATAACTCCAGAGAGGCTGGTATCCCATCACTAAGTCACCCTTTTTTTTAAACACGTGGAAAGTCCATGACACTGGTCCAACTCCCACAGAGCCAGCTCTCAGAGTAAACTAGATGTTTGACAGTCTGGTTCGCATCTGCAGCCAGGGCTCCCTGACTAGCCCAGATTAACAGCCTCAGTCAGGGAATTCATATTCTATGAGGTCCACCTGGCTGACCTTATTACAATCACTACAAAATCCATTCAGAATATTTAATTATTTTTATCCTTTCATTGTCTGCCAAATAAAATTTCAAAATTAATTTCTGCAGAGAAAGCTATTTACATTGTTAAAATTTTAATTTTGTGTGGGATATTGTTTAAAGTAATCATTTATACCTTCATGTTTCAAAGTGTGTGTTAATCCATTTGTATCTTCATCGAATAAATCTCGTCTTACCATAAATCAATAATTTTGTTTTTTTTAAAGAAACAAGTTTGCTGGATCTTTTTATTCGAAGCCCAATACAGATAAAGTACAATTGGCCATATCAGTAAATTGGCAAAGCATTTAAATTTCTCTTGTGACCAGAAGAGGAATGGGATAAAAGAGAATTTGGTCCTTCAATCTCAATCATAGAGATGTTTCTCACACTGCTCATTTTATCAGAATAGCTACAGTAAAGCGATGAACAAATTACTAAAGAAAGTTAAAATATGTGTTTATATTTCCTAATTGTCTAGAGGACACCCTAAAGTTCAGCTCGGCAATCTAACAAGAAAATGTCAGATGAAAGCAAACAATAACCAATCAAAGGATAGATTCACCTATACCCATTTCAAACATCTCCTTCAGATAGCTCCAAAGCAGCATAGTTATAAAATCATTGGAAAGCTTCTCAATTGAAGGGAAGACCTTAAGGGAGGAGTTGCAAGAAATATTTCAGAAAGCTATTTTAAAAAGTTGCTCCCTTAGTGGCACAGGTTTCTCCAATGAGCAGCTAAACACTACAATTTTAAACTTAGGTAGTCCCCATGTTCGTTTATCTTAATGAAATTTCTATCAGGGGATTAGAAAAGGTGTCAACACCCAGGGGCCAAGCATAAAACATTCGAACAAGGTTCAAGATTTGGATCATTCTCCAGTGACATTGTTACAAGTGTACGTGAATTACATGACTGAACAAGGTTATTACATTTTGTTCATTCACAGAAAGCAGTAAAGCCAGCATTTATTGCCCATTGCTTCCTGTGGCCATTTCAGGGGGCAGTTAAGAGTGAACCATATTGGGGGGGATTCTAGAGCCACATAGGCCAGACCAATTAATGTTGGCAGATTACTTCCCTGAGAACATTAGTGAGCCAGATGATTTTTATTATATTCCAACAGGTACAATCTCACCATAAAGCTTTATGCCAGATTTAATTAACTGGAGCTTGTTAAATGGATGAGGATATGCACTCATGATCAGATTTATTGACTGAATACTTTTGTGTACTGGAATAGTTTTTAATATATATCAAATCAATGTTAGACTTTTATGCTGGGGTATTCTTTTTCTTTTCTTCATTATTGTTATTTATTTGTTTGTACATATGGTTTTTGAATGAATGGTGAAAGTGAGCTTTGAGATTTGTAGCTCAGCTTGAGGTTCTGGATGTAGGTTTGCTCGCTCAGCCAGAAGGTTCATTTCCAGATGTTTCGTCACCCTACTAGGTAACACCTTCAGTGGGGTAAAAACAATGACTGCAGATGCTGGAAACCAGATTCTGGATCAGTGGTGCTGGAAGAGCACAGCAATTCAGGCAGAATCCGACGAGCAGCAAAATCAATGTTTCGGGCAAAAGCCCTTCATCAGGAATAAAGGCAGAGAGCCTGAAGTGTGGAGAGATAAGCTAAAGGAGGGTGGGGGTGGGGAGAAAGTAGCATAGAGTACAATACGTGAGTGGGGGAGGAGATGAAGGTGATAGGTCAGGGAGGAGAGGGTGGAGTGGATAGGTGGAAAAGGAGCTAGACAGGTACCGAGTTTGTTTCACGACATGGTTGAAGAGCTTCAGGGCAGAGGAAATGACCTGGGAGTTGCAGTGGGAGAGGGACTCCCTGAGATTCTTGTAGAGAGAGGAGGAAAACTTCTTCAAGGCAGGCATCCTTGCAAGAGGATTCGCAGTAGGGTTAAAATCAACGAGGTAAAAACAATGACTGCAGATGCTGGAAACCTTCAGTTGCTGGAAACACCTTCAGTGGGCCTCAGGCAAAGCACTGCTGATAATTCCTGCTTTCTATTTATATATAAAGAGACCCAAATATATAAATAGAAAGCAGGAATTATCAGCAGTGCTTCACCAGAGGCCCACTGAAGATGTTACCTAGTAGGGTGACGAAACATCTGGAAATGAACCTTCCAGCTCAGCAAGGCAAACCTACATCCATGAATGGTGATGCATCCATAAAGGCCATAAGATACAGGAGCAAAGGGAGACTGTTTTACAAATCTGCTGTATTACAAGTTCAAAACTATCATTATTATGTGACCATACTCCGTACTAAGAGCAGTTGAAAACCTTAATGCTCATATAGGAATAATGGCTATATAGATGATATACTAGAAACCCTTGGTGCCTACTGTGAGCTGTACTCTAATATAAAGTCACCACCTTCAGAGGAAGACTGTAGAAAGTGAGTAAGGCAATCAGCCTTAACTTTGGATTTACTACCACTGATTGTAAAGACTGTATCATTCTGTTTATCTGTGTTTTCAATTGTGGACTGAAATGATAAGACTTGTGATATTATAGACTTTTGAACTTTAATAACTGTCCGTGGATTGAATGAATCAAAGATAACTGTTGTACACAGAAAACAGCAGCAATAACTCTGTCTGGAATAAGTTACTAAGAGACAAAGACAAACTTGTACAAGAATTGAAAGCAATTAGTCACATATAGGAAAAAGAGGGAGTCAAAGTTATATGGACAAAACTGTTTTGACACCTGCTTGAGAACTGGTTGTCTCTTGCCAGAAGGATAAATGATTAAGCTGCAGAAGAATTTAAGGAGTTAATCACAGGAAAACTGTGTCTTCAAACAGATAGTTAAGGCCAAATGTAACAAGGAACAAATAAGTTACTTCTGATAAGAAGGCAAGCTGCAGACTTGCAATATTTTGGATGAAAATATCTAAGGAATAATGTCACCCCATAGATCCGAAGGACAAGACAACAGTATAAGAATCCAACACCAGAACAATTCAGCAGCAGGACTTTAAAGAACAATACTGCACAAGGGTTGCACCCTGGATATCGGAGACAGACACTGTTAGTTGGAATTGGTGCTAAATTCCATGATTAATTGGGTAATAGCCAAGTTCAGTTGTGAGGCTTAATTTGCTTACTTGAGGGGTTGCTACATACTACAACTTTTGGTTGCTACATACAATACCGTTTAAATCATTGTTTCAGTTATTATCTGTGACATTGCTTAATAAGTATCCAATTAAAGGTGACCTGATTTACCTCCCAACAGACTGTTGAAGGGATTGCTGCACTTTTTATAATGCAAGTTAGCCAACACTCATTGTAAGCGTTGTTTACACTGTTGTTTACTCAGTCGACGGGAAGGGAGGGGGGGAGAAACGACTGCAGGTGGCCTGGAGCCAGATGGTGTGTATAAAGAGGGATTCAGCCAACAACACACACCTGTTTGTGGAATGGCAACTAGTTGTTGATGACAAAAGCCTTCTGCCTGCCAACCAGTGTGTGATCTACACTCAAGTGGCTGGACTGAGTGTGTGTGTTCATGTATAGAGTGTGAGAGTGTGTGTGAGAGTGTGTATGAGAGAGTTTGTGTGAATCTGTGTGGAGTTTGAGTGTATGTGTGGAGTGTGTGTGTGGGTGGAGAGTGTGTGAGAGAGTGTGTGTTTGTGTGTTAGTCTGGAGTGTGTGTGTTCGTGTGGAGTGTGTGTGTGTTACTGTGCAGTGTGTATGGAGTGTGTGCGTGTTACTGTAGTGTGTATTCGTGCATGTGTGTGTGCACGTGTGGAGGTTTGGTCAGAAGCCAACGGAAAGAAACGTGCTGTACTTTCATCTGCAGTTTTAAAAAAACACCTCCAAAACTGAAGAAAGCAGTTTATTTTCCCTCATCAGTTATTGGTTAAAAGTCACAGCTTACAGTAAGTCAGAGACATTATAAATGTGAACCAGTCACTTTGTGCCTACCGCAAGCAAATGAAAGTACCTGAAGAGGTACAATCGAGGAGCAACAAGTCCTCACAAGCTAAAGGCTTATCTTAGCAAACACTTAGAAAGGGACCATTGAACTGCCTCCCAGTCTTCCCCTCTGTATATTACACTCAAGTTTTGTTTGGTGTGGGGATGGGATGTTTTATAAGGGGACTAGTAGAGTTATAATATTCACTTCATTATCATTTACCTGTAGCTAGAATCTATTTATTTTTAATAAATAGTCATTCTTATTAAGGTTAGAAACCTGGTCCATGCTTTCTGTCAACCTGGGTCTAACCGATAGGCAAATTGCAGAATTTTGCAAGTGCTTAGAAACTCGAGCATTTGTGACATTTCTGGGCATTATGGGAATTAATTTCCAGTACATTAGCCCAGTGAGGGGTAACATGTTGTAATAGATTCCATAAATCATATGGTCTATGTGACAATGGCTTTCTAAATACTTCATGATCAAGGCAAAATTGTAATCTGATCATGAACACCACTGAACCTCAAACAGAGAACATTAAATTTTTGGAGAACTATCACAGGGAATCCAGAGTGTCAACACTAAAATGAGATCCTGTCCATTTGTTCACATATTTCCCCATTTATTAACTTATTAGCACAACATTTTTATTGCTGAATTTTTAAAACAATTCTTTAATAATTGCACTATTTTCTTTGTGACAAACACTGTTTTAGAGGTTAGGACAAATAGCACCATCTGGAATGTATCAATGTTTGTAGGTGGTCCCCTTGTGGTTTGAAGCCACACTGCTGTAGCTGAGATGGCGCCATAGCAAACAATCCAAAGATGGCCTCTTGTGTGTTGAGTGAGCAATTGACACTGCAGGGTAGTTAAGGCAGCATCCAGGGAACAGGAGATTCAACGTTTCGGGCACAGGCCCTCATTCCTGAAGAAGGGCCTGTGCCCGAAACGTCGAATCTCCTGTTCCCTGGATGCTGCCTGACCTGCTGTGCTGTTCCAGCAATAAAGTTTCAACTTTGATCTCCAGCATCTGCAGACCTCACTTTCTCCTGCAGGGTAGTTAAGGGATTGTCTCTGACTGGAGTGAGTAACTAGAAGTGTATTTTTACCATCAATTCTATTAACTGGATCTAGTTTGGATCTACAGTATTCATTTTCGGTCCATTGTTTATACAGGACATTGTTTTATTGGTAAAAACATATGTTTACTTACATCAAAGTAACCCATCGGATAAAGTGAGGTAGAGACTTTAAGCACCAAATTGATTCTTGCTCAATACAGGAAATCAAGAATTATGGGGAAAACACAAGAAAATGGATGAGGAATGTCAGGTCAGCCATGATCCAATGGAATGGTAGCACAGCCTCAAGGGACCAAATGGCCTACTGCTCTTCCTATTTGCTACGATCTGAGTCATTCACAAGTGTTCAATTTGAGGTAAAATGAGAGGAAGACAGCTTTTATAATCTCAGCATCAATGGAATACAAAGAGCATTCTCTCTCCACTCATTAGGGGCCTGCCTTTAGAGGCAAGTTCATGTGTGCTGGCTAACAGTTTGCTATTGTCTATTCTGTAAGTACAGGTAGTTAGGTCCCAGCTGTCTAGGTCCCACGCAATGGGACTGAATTTAAATCCCACTGCTATCTCCACTTCCTTAAAATCCACCTGTTTAACCAAATTTGACATTGATGTTGTTTGAGGGACAAACGTTGACCAGGAAAACTCCACTCCTGTTCTTTGAACAGTGTTTTACATAATAATCTGAGCGGGCAGGTGGGAATTGGAGTTTAATGTCTCATCTGAAAGATGGTTTCTGTGACAATGCAGCATTCTCTCTACACTCGAGTGCTCACTAGCCTAGCTTTTGGACAGAAATATCTGTAAAGGAGTTCACAAACATCTGATTCAGAGCCTCAAGTGGTTGCAATTGAGGCTGTCACCCAAATGGTTTAAGCTCAGCAGGTTCAAAGCTCAGATAAACAGCATTTTCAAACACCAAAATAAAAGCAATGCCTAAATACTGTTATAGTCTCTGAACATTATAGACAAAATCAATTCAATCTGAAACTGTCTGCAGACTTCCTGTTGTTCAGGCGTTGGTCTCAGAGCTCAGGGGCTTGTGACTCACAAGTCGAGTGACGTGGCTTTAGGACATTTAAAGAAACAACTCATCCCCAAATGGAAATTTCCCTTTAATATAATCAACTGAGCATTTCTTGATTATCACTGAAATATGTCAAGGCAGGAATAGTTCCTCAATCTGCATGCGACATCTGGGAGTTGATGAAGAAGTCACTGGGACTGGAAACTATGTATGTTCAGAGCCTGTGTCACCTTCATTAAAGTCCCAAATAGTTCACCCAAAGAGAGAGAGGAGCAGTGACGCTGAGGGGAAAAAGGTGGGTGGTTGGCCGCAGGAGAAACCAAGTCCATGGTGTGGGTTTGAACTTGTCAAACAAGTTCACAGAATTTTATAACTGTACAAATGAGAACTATTATATTCCACAATTGCTTTCGTACTCATCACATATAGGTATTCACCCAACTCTCCTGAATTTGCTGATATGCTTAGTTCCCATTGCCTCTTTTCACTGCCTGCTCAATGCATTGAGCCCCTTGTGCATAAAGCAGATCAATCTAAATTGTGTCATTACCCTCCTTTAAAATTCAAGGCTTTACAGAAAGGATTTCATGTTGTGTCAGTCAATAGCACTGCTGTGTCCGAGTCACAAGGTTCTGGACTCATGACCCACTCTAGGGCTTGAGCACAAAGATCAAGTCTGACACTTTGGAAAAAGGGCTACTTCTTAGATGAGGTGCTAAACGGAAGCCACATCATCTGTTCTGATGGACATGAAAGATTTTGTGGCACCATTTTCTAGAAGAGCAGGGCCCTGATATGCCGGTCAATATTTGTCACAGAATCATGTAATGGTCACAGTGCAGGAGGAGACTGCCCATTATGTCTCTGGTGAATCTCCGAAGGAGCGTCTCACCTTCCTCCTGCCTTCTCCCTGTAATTCTGTACTTTTTTTTCAAATAACCATCTAGATCCTTGGTTGAAAGTGCCTTCACCACACTCAAACAGTGTATTCCAGAACCAGACATACACACTGCATCAACAAGTTTTTCCTCATATCACTTTTGCTTCTTTTACTAATTACATTAAATCAGCGGTCTCATTTTTGATCCTTTCATTCTGACAAAAACAGATTTTCTGGTCATTATAACTGTTAACTGTTTGCAGGAATTTACTGTGCACAAACTGGTTACATTATAACACCCAGTACTTCTCAAATGTCCTTACTGGCTCTCAGGCACTTTGGGCCATCTGTTATAGAAATCTTCGTTCTCTTTCATTTGTGGAAGGAATGGGCTTATAGACTGCATAGTAAATTTTAAACATTTCTGTTATCCCTACCTGGAAATAACAATGTACTAGTATAATTTTTAGTCAAAGCATACTCCAGCTTCAAAACAAAAAGGCAACATCAGAGCAGCACACATCAAGCTGAATCCACCTGGTGTGAATCCACCTGGTGTGGTCAGAGATTGATAATGCTCTGTGTGTATTCTGTCTGCCTCAAACATAAACTGGGCTTTTGCCAAACCACGAGTCAGCCCTACTTTGACATTTCCGTTGCCACCTGAAATGATTACACTAGATCTGATCTTAAGTTTCATACATCTCTTCACAGGTGGACCAATCCATGGTGAGATGAGATGATAAAGAGTGCAAATACAGGGAATCTGTACTAATATGGTCAGCACAGTGGGCAGTAAGCCTATAAGCTCCCCGTAGCTAAATGACAGATTAATATCTTGGGTGTAGATTGATTGGTCCTATCAGTTACAGAAACTTTCATTGTTTCACCACCTTTAATGTAGAAAAATCAACTAGGTAGTGGCACAAGGGAAAATAAACAGTAAGACAAGGAAAGAGAAGCAAAGGAGGTGCCTGGCAATGAAAGGGGCCAAGATTTTAAATCTATGCCAATCTTTTACTCTTGTAGATCCTGATAGACTTGGCAGAAAGTGTTAACAGAATTCTCTGAGTTAGTCTATGTTTATGCGAAGTCCAAATTACATCGGAGTTCTTTGGAAGGTGTTTTCCCATGAGGCCTAGTTCTTTTACCCCACCTCACTAATTATCCACCACACCCTTGTAGTATCACTTTTGTATCCAAGTTCTGCCCCATATTCCCATGGGCTATTCCTCGAACAACTTGCCACTCAATAGATATCCGCCAAAATTTTGGTATTCCTTGTGCCTGTTCCATCTATTCAAAAGCCTGTTGTGCACCCAGACAAGTACCATCAGTCGGCACCTGCTTAGCATGTTTCCTGATATTTACCCAGGACATGATAGACAGGGAGAAATTAGAGCCCCACAAGTGATGATGCAGACTCACGAAGTCCTCTTTCTCCAGGACCAGCAGTGAAGACCATTACACCTGACCATGGCAGCTTGGTCCACAGCTGCCAGTCAGTTCAGTCTCAAGACTATAGGAATGCGCAGCACCGTAGAAAGGAGGTCAATGACCTTTCTCACTCCACCAGCTTAAGCACCACTGTCTTCTCTCCAATATCTCACACTTATTCAATTTCTGCACCTGTCCACCACAGCTTGTGCTGCACCACTCACATGGGAGGGTGGGACTTCCACACTCACATGGGAGGGTGGGACTTCCACACTCACGCGGGAGGGTGGGACTTCCACACTCACACGGGAGGGTGGGACTTCCACACTCACACGGGAGGGTGGGACTTCCACACTCACACGGGAGGGTGGGACTTCCACACACACACGGGAGGGTGGGACTTCCACACACACATGGGAGGGTGGGACTTCCACACTCACGCGGGAGGGTGGGACTTCCACACTCACGCGGGAGGGTGGGACTTCCACACTCACGCGGGAGGGTGGGACTTCCACACTCACATGGGAGGGTGGGACTTCCACACTCACACGGGAGGGTGGGACTTCCACACTCACATGGGAGGGTGGGACTTCCACACTCACACGGGAGGGTGGGACTTCCACACTCACACGGGAGGGTGGGACTTCCACACACACATGGGAGGGTGGGACTTCCACACACACATGCTGCCAAGTGGCATCAATCTTTATGTCTGTCCAACTACACACTCACCCTCCTCAGTACAAGAACTCCCGCACCATGTATTTCTGCTATTGTACTGGTTTGTAAACTGTCGGCCTGTGCAGCGACACTAAAGCACCATTGCAAAAAAAATCTCTTAAAGGTGTGGAAATGTGTACTGCCTCACTTGATGGTTTTGACATCAAATTGCAGGATTCTATTAATGAGCAAACCGTCAGATTATTCCAAAAAGTGGAACATCCAATTCAATTAATGGATGATTCATTGTAGAGGGAGGATTCTGAAATGGATAGCACCAAACCCAATCCTGATTTATGGTGCTACCATAGCTGTGATGACTCACAATGCCAAGGAGAACTCTTTGCATTGGATACTGAAGAATTGATTATTTTAAAAATATTTTGATTGTGGTTAAAGGTGTATTCAAGTACAGGGATACAGGAGTACAGTGAAAAGTTTACAATGTTGCCATTCATGGCACCGTCTTAGGTAATTAATTCAAGGGTTCGATCTCTTGATCCCCATGCCTCTATGCTGCCATCTCACCACCGACTGCCATTCTCTCTCCCCCGTGCTGCGAATTAAGCCATTAAGCACCTCAAGTCTGTTCTGCCATTCAATCATGGCTGATGTGTTTGTCAACCTCATTCTCTTGCTTTCGAAAAGCATTTGATAAAACGTATTCAAGAAAAGCCACTGTTATTACCTCAAGCAGTGGTCATGGATCAGGAATTGCCTGAAATTAAAAAGCAGTGGGTAGCTATGGAAGGTTAAAGGCAGTACTAAATACTGGTGAGCTGTTATCCTAGTATATATTAATGACGTGGAGTCACGATGTCAAACTGAACAAATTTGCAGTTATTACCGAATTGGTGGCAAGGTAATTCTTGATGAATCAACTATGAACCTGCTTAAAGAGCTAAGAAAGTTTGTAAATGGGCAGCTGATCTTGTCCCAAGAGGTGATCAGAGGATGGATAAGTTGGTGACCTTTAAGTGGGTCTGTTGCCGGGATTGGCCAAGGCGGTTCTGGATGGCCCAGGCAAGGTATCACTCGGTTTATCTGTAGTCTCCCCACAGCCTTGCCTGTGCCCAGGTGACTTGCAGACTTGACCCTTTTGTTTGATACTTTCTATGACTGCTGAATGCCAAAAAACTTGTCTTAGGAATTAGCTATGTAATATATTCATTCAAAGTCATTATGTAAACAAAAAGATCTAAGTTCAATACAGCCAGGTTTAAAGTACTTGCACATTAAAGGAAAATACCTTAAGTGTTGTCTGAGCTGATGTAGAAACAACCAAAGCTAAAGTTAGAAATGCTGTAGCGACATTGTACATTCATCTCTGAACATCAGACTATCGTATGTGCAATAAACAGTCTGTCACGTTATATTGCGAGGCATGTTGAGTAAAAGTAGGAAAACATGATACAAAAATTGATTTTTGTCTTGGTCAGATCACACCTTGGTCATTATGTTCAATTTTAGTCACCAAACCAGGGTCACAAAGGTAAGAAGCACACAGATTAAGTCAAAGCACCAACGGCAAGGCAAGGCTGAATCATAAAATCCCTACAGTGTGGACACAGGCCATTTAGCCCAACAAGTCCACACCGACCCTCCAAAGAGTACCCCACCCAGACCCATTCCCCTACTCTAATACTCTACATTTTCCCCTGACTAATGCACCTAACTACACATCCGTGAACACAATGGGCAATTTAAGAGTGTGGTGCTGGAAAAAGACAGCAGATCAGGTAGCATCCGAGGAGCAGGAGAATCAACGTTTCGAGCATAAGCCCTTCATCAGGAATGAAGGAATCAACAATTTAACTTGGCAAATTCACCTAACCTGCACATCTTTGGACTACAGGAGGAAACCCACACAGACACAGGGAGAATGCATAAATTCCACACAGTCAACTGAGGTTGGAATCGAACCCAGGTTCCTGACGCTGTGAGGCAGCAGTGCTAACCACTGAGCCACCATGCTACCCTAAAACCAAAGAATTGTGAATGCTGGAAATTGGAAATTGGAATAAACTAGGCTGTTTAGAATTTGGAGTTACATGAGTGTTGTTTTTAAGATGTTAAACAGCATTCCAAAAGGGATGAGACAATGTAATTTAGGCTAAAAGCCATAAAAAGAAAGGACAATTAATTCCATGTGTCAGGAAGCATTTACTCCCTGAGAAAATCCCTAATGTTTTGAATCTTCTGGGTTGATTCCTAGAGACAAAATGCTTGGATTCATTCAAAATGCAATTAACATATTGCAAATTTTATGTATGGGTGGATTATCTAGGACGAGTTTAAGGCCTTCCTTATTTACAACAATTCCTCTCCACAAGGGGGCATCAACTATTTAGGGCACTGAAGTACAAATTCTGACAAAGTTATTCCTCCTGGTTCCAGGCATCATGTAGAATTTCCATTAAGTTTGATTTGTATGATTAAATGCCCAACAATCTTCCACAACACGTTAAAAAAAAACTCAAAGTGCTTAACCTCAATCATTTAGGGTATTGTTATTTGTTAAAAACACTTTGAAACTGCAGTGCACGCCTACAAATTTAAATTTATAAATGAAAAAAAAAGTAAATGATTATCTTAGATGGACAGACAAATAATTTTTTTTAAAATCCAAAGAACTGCGGATGTTGGAAATCGGAAACAAAAGCAGGAATTGCTGGAAAAACTCAGGTCCGGCTGCATCAGCTCCTTTAGGAATTGTCACTAGACCCAAAACATTAACTTTGATTTCTCTCCACAGATACTGCCAGATCTGCTGAGTATTTCTAGCAATTTCTGGAATTTTTCAAATTTTCTTTTGAGACAGTTTATCATCACTTATTCTCTGCTCAAAGTCAGTTGAAAACTTATCCATTTAAAGATTACCAAGCCTTTAAAAATTACTTTGAAATTTATTTGGAAAATAGTGAAGATATTTAACACCCCTTTAAGAAATGCCATTATATGTTATTTTAACACAGAGGCATTAACCATTTCTTGTACATGATTGTTAAAGTAACAGTTTTATTTTAAAACCAGTCTATGTTTTGCACATTTCTTGATTTGTTAGCTGGCTATATAAAATTTTCTCATGTGTCAGTGATTGGGAAGTGCCCATAATGTTTCATGATAAGCTACATTAAAGCTGGGCACATTTGCAGGATGGTTTTGATAGAAATATGATCAAAATAAATCCCTACTCTTCGTTTGGTGAGGAAGACTGAGTTAGGCATGACTTTGTCCTTGGCTTTAGACTTCTGAGCACGTGTCTTCTGAAATGTTACTCTGCCGGGTTTAATGCCTCAGTTAAATGGCCTTAAAATGCCACAAGTGCAAGTCATCCCTGATGTATTAGTGAAAACCTGAATTAACTTGACAGCAGCACTTCAGCATTCACATACTCATTTAGAGTGGGCTCTTGTGTCCCTACTTCTGGGCCAGAAGACCCAGGTTCAAGTCCCACCTACACATGTTGGGTCATGACATTCCTAAACAGATTGATTAAAAATATCTGTTCTAATCCAGGTTCCAAAATTATGCAGAGGTTCTGGTGATTGGAAAGAAATGGATTCCCAATTTCACCCTCTAAGTACTGGGCCCTCCTTTCCTGCATATGTTGGCTCAATCAGGACTGAGAAAGTAGTGGAGGTGCAATTCTGTTTCCCTGCTCACATAACTCAGGAAAGATCACCACAGGATCGATTTATGATAAATAGTGTGGGTCAAGCTAAAGCTTATCTACAATCTGGTGAAAAAGCAGGCTCCCTAGAAACGTAGGCATCACAAGTTTCCCATCCACGTGGAGTTCGTGAGTTTTGGGACATGACCTCACACAATGGGATACTTCCATAAAACAGGACTTGTCAGTATCTTGTCACATCTTTGTATCCCTCCATCCCACTGATGTACTAAGCAGTCTACACTAGCATGACTGTAGCCACATTGTGATTACATAATGAGCCAGTGATTGACCACAATCTCATGATCATCAGCTGGGTTTTCCTTAGCAGAATTTCATCCAGTCTATGGTTAGTCAATTGCAGTGCATTATATTTAGCAATCAATGAGCTGGTATTTTCTATCCGCATTGTTGTCATAATAAATTTGTGTTCTTCTTTCACCCCATTAACCAGTGTAAAATAACTAGATTAACACTTGCTGTAAAAGAGAACAGGCAACTTAGTTTCAGAATGCTAGGAACATGAATAATTAAAGTTGAACTCTCGATGGCGGATTTGACACATCCATGTATCCCTTTTGGGTTTTACTGCCTGAATGTGTCAAGTATAAAGTTTACTTATAACGCTGAAGTTATTTGTGTTGTAACCATTCAATTAGTTTGCTTATCCACAAATCTAATATTTGGTTATCCATTTTTTCAGAAAGGTCAAGGCAGAGAAAGTGGAAAAGAAAAGGAAGTAAAATAAAAGTAAGATGCAGGAGGTGCTCAGGGTGTATTGTCCTGTATTTCCCATATTAGACAGTGTATGCTGCACATGTGGCCTATGTCATGTTGCTTACTGGAACGTTTATAGATGGGCATTCATTTTTATTATGATCATCTCATTTTGGTCCAGAGCCTTTTAATAAGGGCGACTGTGATGGATTTTATACACGTCTTATTTTGTGAAACACTTTACTCCAGTAGGCTTCTATATATGCATTGAAACACTGTTTATGTTGTATTTTATCTTCTACCAGTACACATCACATTTTTTGGATGTTTGGAACCTTTTCAAATTACTCCCATTAAAAAATGTTATTTGTTTGCAAATAACTATTTAAGGTTTTCCAAGAATGTAACATCCATGAACAGCAAGACTTTATTGTTAATTAATATTAGGTGCATATATATTTTAATTGCTTTATTGGTGCTGAGAGCAATACATTACCAAAGCTTTTCATCTTGCACTCATATATATTCAATATTCATGTTCTGTCCCACCATGTGGTAATTTATAGTCATAGAGATGTACAGCACGGAAACAGACCCTTCGGTCCAACTCGTCCCAACCCAATCTAGTCCCACCTGCCAGCACCCAGCTCATATCCCTTCAAACCCTTCCAATTCATATAACCATCCAGATGCCTTTTAAATGTTCCAACTGTACCAGCCTCCACCACTTCTTCTGGCAGCTCATTCCATACACATTTCACTTTCTGCTGAAAAAGTTGCCCCTTAGGTCTCTTTTATATCTTTCCCCCCTCACCCTAAACCTATGCCCTCTAGTTCTGGATCCCCCATTCCAGGGATGAGACTTTGTCTAATTATTCTAAGCATGCCCCTCATGATTTTATAAACTTCTATAAGGTCACTCCTCAGCCTCTGATGCTCCAGGGAAAACAGCCCCAGCCTATTCAACCTCTCCATACAGCTCAAATCCTCCAACCCTGGCAACATCCTTGTAAATCTTTGCTGAACCTTTTCAAGTTTCACAACATCCTTCTGATAGGAAGGAGACCAGAATTGCACGCAATATTCCAAAAATGGCCTAACCAATGTCCTGTACAGCCACAACATGACCTCCCAACACCTGTACTCAATATTCTGACCAATAAAGGAAAGCATACCAATTTCTTTATGTACTTTTACTGTCTAGGCTCCCCATGACCTCAGTGGCCATTATACTAAATCTATCAGAAGAGGTCTCTGGATGATGTTCAAAACAGAAAACCATTGATTTTTTTTTGAAAACCCTGCCTCCCAGAAGGACTTGCAGACTTCCAGCAATGACCTGCTGCGATTGTGTTCAGCCAACAGCACAGATTGGTGGTCAGAACATGGAACTTCCTGCTCTGTACACAAACATTGAACCGTCATTTGAGTAATTAACAAAACTGCACAAAGATTCATTGCCAAACCAAAGTGGTATCACACAGGTCAAGTAACCAGTAATCAACCTGACTGCAACTGGGAGACAAGATACTGGAAAATGTTCAAAAGTTTTGCAATTTACCCCTGTGCCGAATTTTGAACTAGTTATCAAAAGAGCAATATCTAACCCGAATAAACATATTATCTTCAGTACATGGGTTTCGAACCAGCTATTCTACCTTTAAGGGGTAGAAGACCTAGGGAGGTCCATAGGACTGTCATGGACAAAAGAAGTATGAAATTATCGAAAAGGATGTTAAAAAAATTAATCTGACTCTAACTGAATACATAAGGCTAAAAAGTGGCTGATGGAAATGTGTTGCTGGAGAAGCGCAGCAGGTCAGGCAGCATGTAGGGAACAGGAGAATCGACGTTTCGGGCATTAGCCCTTCTTCAGGAATGAGGAAAGTTTGTCCAGCAGGCTAAGATAAAAGATAGGGAGGAGGGACTTGGGGGAGGGGCGTCGGAAATGTGATAGGTGGAAAAAGGTCAAGGTGAGGGTGATAGGACAGATTGGGGTGGGGGCGGAGAGGTCGGGAAGAAGATTGCAGGTTAGGGAGGCGGTGCTGAATTTGATGGATTTGACTGAGACAGGCTGGGGGGAGGGGAAATGAGGAAACTGGTGAAATCCGAGTTCATCCTTTGTGGTTGGAGGGTTCCTAGCCGGAAGATGAGGCGCTCTTCCTCCAACCGTCGTTTCGCTGTGGTCTGACGATGGAGGAGTCCAAAGACCTGCATATCCTTGGTGGAGTGGGAGGGGGAATTGAAATGTTGAGCTACAGGGTGGTTGGGTTGGTTGGTCCGGGTGTCCCAGAGGTGTTCTCTGAAACGCTCCGCAAGTAGGCGGCCTGTCTCCCCAATATAGAGGAGGCCACATCGGGTACAGAGGATGCAATAGATGATATGTGTGGAGGTACAGGTGAATCTGTGGCGGATATGGAAGTTTCCTTTGGGGCCTTGGAGGGAGGTGAGAGGGGAGGTGTGGGCGCAAGTCTTGCACCTCCTGCGGTTGCAGGGGAAGGTGCCGGGAGTGGAGGTTGGGTTGGTGGGGGGTGTGGATCTGACGAGGGAGTCACGGAGGGAGTGGTCTTTACGGAATGCTGATAGGGGAGGGGAGGGAAATATATCCTTGGTGGTGGGGTCCGTTTGGAGGTGGCGGAAATGACGGCGGATGATGCGCTGTACATGGAGGTTAGTGGGGTGGTAGGTGAGGACCAGTGGGGTTCTGTCCTGGTGGCGGTTGGAGGGGCGGGGTTCAAGGGCGGAGGATCGGCAAGTGGAAGAGATGCGGTGGAAGGCATCGTCGATCACGTCGGGGGGGAAATTGCGGTCCTTGAAGAAGGAGGCCATCTGGGATGTGCGTTTTTGGAACTGGTCCTCCTGGGAGCAGATGCGGCGGAGTCGAAGGAATTGGGAGAATGGGATGGCGTTTTTGCAGGGGGCAGGATGGGAGGAGGTGTAGTCCAGGTAGCTGTGGGAGTCGGTCGGTTTGTAGTAGATGTCCGTGTTGATCCGGTCGCCTGAGATGGAAATAGAAAGGTCGAGGAAGGGGAGGGAGGAATCTGAGACTGTCCAGGTGAATTTGAGGTCGGGGTGGAAGGTGTTGGTGAAGTGGATGAACTGTTCCACCTCCTCGTGGGAGCACGAGGCGGTTAATATCGCGGCGGCAGTTGGATATGAACAGGTCGAGGGCAGGTAGGAGGCCAGCACGGGGTGTCCAGGTGGATGGGGTGTGTTGGAGGTGGGAGAAGGGGTCATCAGAGGGTGGGCGGGAGTCTTGGTTAAAGAAATAGGCGCGGAGGCGGAAGGTAGCGGGAGGTGCGGGGTTGTGGGACGATGAGGTTGGAGGCGGTGGATGGGAGATCCCCCGAGGTGATGAGATTATGGACGGTCTGGGAGATGATGGAAGAATTGTTCAATGTCACGCGGCGTGACATTGAACAATTCTTCCGCCGCCTTCGCCTCTGCGCCTATTTCTTTAACCAAGACTCCCGCCCACCCTCTGATGACCCCTTCTCCCGCCTCCAACACACCCCATCCACCTGGACACCCCGTGCTGGCCTCCTACCTGCCCTCGACCTGTTCATATCCAACTGCCGCCGCGATATTAACCGCCACCTGAACTCCCCCACCCC
The DNA here is from genome assembly GCF_037043375.1 of Chiloscyllium plagiosum. Classification (NCBI taxonomy): domain Eukaryota; kingdom Metazoa; phylum Chordata; class Chondrichthyes; order Orectolobiformes; family Hemiscylliidae; genus Chiloscyllium; species Chiloscyllium plagiosum. Next base: position 20,543,472 of record NW_028270166.1, read on the forward strand.
TCTCACCCACTCCAACCTCTCACCTTCGGAACGCGCAGCCCTCCACTCCCTCCGTTGCAACCCCAACCTCACTATCAAACCAGCAGACAAGGGAGGCGCAGTAGTAGTTTGGCGCACCGACCTTTACACCGCTGAGGCCAAACGCCAGCTCACAGATACCTCCTCCTACTGCCCCCTTGACCATGACCCCACCCCCCACCACCAAACCATCATCTCCCAGACCGTCCATAACCTCATCACCTCGGGGGATCTCCCATCCACCGCCTCCAACCTCATAGTCCCACAACCCCACACCGCCTGCTTCTACCTCCTGCCCAAAATCCACAAACCTGACTGCCCCGGCCGACCCATTGTCTCCGCCTGCTCCTGCCCCACCGAACTCATCTCCGCATACCTTGACACCGTCCTGTCCCCCTTAGTCCAAGAACTCCCCACCTACGTTCGGGACACCACCCACGCCCTCCACCTGCTCCATGATTTTCGCTTCCCCGGTCCCCAACGCCTTATTTTCACCATGGACATCCAGTCCCTGTACACCTCCATCCCCCATCACGAAGGACTCAAAGCCCTCCGCTTCTTCCTTTCCCGCCATACCGACCAGTACCCTTCCACTGACACCCTCCTTCGACTGACTGAACTGGTCCTCACCCTGAACAACTTCTCTTTCCAATCCTCCCACTTCCTCCAAACGAAAGGAGTAGCCATGGGCACCCACATGGGCCCCAGCTATGCCTGCCTCTTCGTAGGATATGTGGAACAATCCATCTTCCGCAACTACACTGGCCCCACCCCCCACCTTTTCCTCCGCTACATCGATGACTGTATCGGCGCCGCCTCGTGCTCCCACGAGGAGGTGGAACAGTTCATCCACTTCACCAACACCTTCCACCCTGACCTCAAATTCACCTGGACAGTCTCAGATTCCTCCCTCCCCTTCCTCGACCTTTCTATTTCCATCTCAGGCGACCGGATCAACACGGACATCTACTACAAACCGACCGACTCCCACAGCTACCTGGACTACACCTCCTCCCATCCTGCCCCCTGCAAAAACGCCATCCCATTCTCCCAATTCCTTCGACTCCGCCGCATCTGCTCCCAGGAGGACCAGTTCCAAAAACGCACATCCCAGATGGCCTCCTTCTTCAAGGACCGCAATTCCCCCCCCGACGTGATCGACGATGCCCTCCACCGCATCTCTTCCACTTGCCGATCCTCCGCCCTTGAACCCCGCCCCTCCAACCGCCACCAGGACAGAACCCCACTGGTCCTCACCTACCACCCCACTAACCTCCATGTACAGCGCATCATCCGCCGTCATTTCCGCCACCTCCAAACGGACCCCACCACCAAGGATATATTTCCCTCCCCTCCCCTATCAGCATTCCGTAAAGACCACTCCCTCCGTGACTCCCTCGTCAGATCCACACCCCCCACCAACCCAACCTCCACTCCCGGCACCTTCCCCTGCAACCGCAGGAGGTGCAAGACTTGCGCCCACACCTCCCCTCTCACCTCCCTCCAAGGCCCCAAAGGAAACTTCCATATCCGCCACAGATTCACCTGTACCTCCACACATATCATCTATTGCATCCTCTGTACCCGATGTGGCCTCCTCTATATTGGGGAGACAGGCCGCCTACTTGCGGAGCGTTTCAGAGAACACCTCTGGGACACCCGGACCAACCAACCCAACCACCCTGTAGCTCAACATTTCAATTCCCCCTCCCACTCCACCAAGGATATGCAGGTCTTTGGACTCCTCCATCGTCAGACCACAGCGAAACGACGGTTGGAGGAAGAGCGCCTCATCTTCCGGCTAGGAACCCTCCAACCACAAGGGATGAACTCGGATTTCACCAGTTTCCTCATTTCCCCTCCCCCCAGCCTGTCTCAGTCAAATCCATCAAATTCAGCACCGCCTCCCTAACCTGCAATCTTCTTCCCGACCTCTCCGCCCCCACCCCAATCTGTCCTATCACCCTCACCTTGACCTTTTTCCACCTATCACATTTCCGACGCCCCTCCCCCAAGTCCCTCCTCCCTATCTTTTATCTTAGCCTGCTGGACAAACTTTCCTCATTCCTGAAGAAGGGCTAATGCCCGAAACGTCGATTCTCCTGTTCCCTACATGCTGCCTGACCTGCTGCGCTTCTCCAGCAACACATTTCCATCTCTGATCTCCAGCATCTGCAGACCTCATTTTCTCTTGTAAAAAGTGGCTGCTACAAGTCAACTCCGACCATATAGCTAGAAGCTCTAAAGGCATGTCCAGATATATAAGTACTGTTGAAGTAAAAAGAGTTTGCAAACAGACATTGGAGGTGTGAGAATTTTCATTGTCACAGAGAAAAAGCAGACAGGAGGAAGACCTTCAAAAAGGACAGCTTTGATTTCATTCTTCTGTAAAATTCCTGATTCTTCAAAATTAACATTCTGAGCATTTTTATTAGAAAACCTGGCTCAGAACAGCCAGTGTATAGAACTCCAAGAAGAGAGTTTTGAGAACAACCCTCAGACAGGAGAGTTAACCAAGTGAGGACAAAGAGAAAAAGGTGCACAAAAAACAAACATAGTTCTGTTAAAGGAAAGTGAAGTAGTAAGTGCTGAAATCACAGACGGTGAAAAACAAGCAACCTTCTCCCCTTTCAGATTGTGTTGATCTGAGGAAGCTACCTGTACAAGAAATCTCCACTACCTATTCAATTAGAGAAGCCGTCAAAGGGGCTGCCGGATTTGATTTCAATCATTAAACACTTCACTTCAGCAACAAGGAACTCAAGTAACGGGCCCTAGTAATGTACCAGAGAGACTTATTGGGACTTGTTTTTTTAAAAAAGATAAGCATTATTTTCTCTTATCTGCATTTGTTCTAAGCTGTGTAATTTCCTGGTATTATGTTTATCTCTCTATCTCTAAGGAAGTTTCAGTAATAACTTCTCTTAAAGTTAACCTTTTTTTAACCCGTTGAAACTATAAGCTTGACCACTAGTCTACTTTAACTTGAATTCATTACAAAGTGAAAGAGAGGGCCATATGAGCTATATTAATCTGCATTTCACTGACCATGTGATGGAGACATCTAATGGTCATGATGCAAACCATTAGGTTTTTGTTGTCACGTATTGGAATTCCTCACACTCCAGTGAATTGAAAATACAGATGTCTTTGTTATTGCACAATAGTAAGATGTAATTTCTTTGAAAGTAGAATTATCTGCATTCTTTCATATAGCCTATACTGGCTTCTCAAAAAGGTTGAAAAATGAATATTTTCTGGATTTTTTTTCTCTTAAAGGTGCAATTACATGCAATTTAAATTCTAACACAGTGGAATAATTCTATGTCCATCAAAAACAATCAGATTTAATTTTTAAAAACTACAGAATTTTACACCAGCGAATCAAATTCCACATCTGAACCAAAGCATAGACCTTGCTGTCAGCTGTGATTCTGTTGGTGGCACTCTCACTTCCAAGTCTTGGGTTTTCCGACATGATTTGGAGCTGCTGGTGTTGGATTGGGGTGTACAAAGTTAAAAATCACAACACTAGGTTATAGTCCAACAGGTTTATTTGGAAGCACTAGCTTTCAGAGTGCTGCCCCTTCATCAGGTGGTTGTGGAGTATAAGATCGTAGGACACTGAATCTACAGCAAAAGTTTACAGTATGATGTAACTGAAAAAGACTTGGATTGGTTGTTACGTCTCTCATCTTTTAGAATGGGCATGTTGGTTTCAGTTCTTTCATATTTAAATCCCAGAACTTTCTTAAAGTTACATTCTCAAGTGAAGTTTAACAATAGGTGCCATGGTGGCCCAGATAATGCGTTGAAGGTGTGAGGTGCCCTGTGTGAGACTGTCTGTGCCCCCATGTTCAGACTAATTCTAATCTAAAAAAGGGATTTACAGAATTTACATGGATCCATGCAGTTTTTGAGCAAAATAAAATGTAATTCTGCAAGTACAAATTCACCCCACAAACGTATGTGTGTATATGTGCGTGCATGCATGTGGGTATGTGCGCGCGGGGGGGGGGGGTGGGGGGGTATGAGTGTCTGTGACAGAGTGTGTGTATGTGTATGTGTGTGAGTGTAAAGGGGTATAAGTCTGTGAGAGGGTGTATGTGTGATCGTATGAGTGAGAGTTTGTATCTGAGAGAGGGTCTGCAGGAATATATGTGTGTGTGTGTATGTGTGTGTGTGTGTGTGTAGTGCAGTGGGGTCACCTGTAGTGTGACATGTACCCAAGGTCCTGGTTGAGGCCAACCCCATGGGTACCGAACTTGGCAATCAGTCTCTGCTCAGCATTTGCGTTGTTGTCTGTCCTGAGTCTGCCTTGGAGGATGGTCACCCGAAGGTCCAAGGTCAATCACCTTGGAGAATGGTCCTCAAAAAGCAGACTTCGGGACAGGCAACAACTATCTGGTGGTCATGAAAAGCCATATATGCAAGTCCTCATTTTCGCTGACATTCTCATCACCTCTTCTTTTCATGCTCTGTTTTCCCTCATTATTCTTTGGGAACTTGTCAAAACATGACAATGTCACTAACAGCACCAAAGGATCAAGGGATAGATTGGCTAGTCATACATAGTAAGTGTATAGAATACCCTTGTTTCTGGTTACAGTTCGTGTTAAGGACTTAATCAGTCTGGAAACAAACAGCCACAGACAGATGACAAAAGGCAACAGTAAGGAAAAAGGATGCTGCCGATAGGGAAAAATAAGGAAGGTTATTGAAATTCTTTGGATGTTGTACAAACATTCTATTTTATTCTTCAAAGAAATTCAAATATTGTGTTAATGCAAACCCAGTGTGGTATATGTAGAATAAACATCAATTCATACTGCTTTATAACCCAACCTTGCACAGAAACAAAACAGACATTTCAAATTTCAGGCATTCCTGAATTTATCCATTTTAACTAGTAAATTCCGACCCTGTTTTGTTCCAGTTAAACTGGGAGAAGAGCAGACAAAATGAAAAGGGTTGTGCAATGATTTAGAGAAGCTTTAAGCCAAGCCTAGTCAGCCGTGAACTATTGGTGACTTCTTTTTAAAGAGTTCTGCAGACTCATCTCTGAGTTTACCTTTTAAAAAAAGACGAACTGTTCAGGGATGTTCTTACATACCTCTGAAGCAGGTGGGACTTGAACCCAACCCTCCTGCCTCAGAGAAAGGAACATGACCACTGTGTCCCAAGAACCCTCTTAAGTGACTTTTATTGCACATTTAGAAGTAGTGTATTTAAAATTTTAAAAGAGAGATCAGAGAAACTAAACCTGTATTCTCTAAAGTTTCAAAGAAAGCGAGATGATCTTGTTGAAATCTACAAAATGGATGTAGTATACTTTACAAAATATTTAAAAAGGAACAGAAAGAGTAGATGCAGGTAAGGCATTTCCCCTGGCTGGAAAATCTAGAGCCTGCCAGTTCAATTTAAAATAAAGGGAAAGGACTGAGATGAGGAGAAATGGTTTTACTCAGAAGGTTGTGAATCTTTGGAATTCTCCATCACAGATGTTGTGGAAGCCTAATCTTTGAGTATGTTTGAAGTAGGGGTTGATAGATTTATAATTATTAATGGTGTATAGGATTAGGGGGATAATGTGCGTAAAAGGTATTGAAGTGTTGATCTGCCATGATCGTATTAAAGGGCAGAGCAGGCTGGCTGATCCTTCCCTGTTGCTGTGTCAGTGTCTGTATCCATTATGTTGAAGTCCATCACCTGCACAAACAGGAGATTTATATCAGGAGTAGGTGTATACCTTTTTGTGAAGTGCAGCATAGATGTGCAGCCCTGGAAAATGCACAGCTACTGTAACCTTGGGCAATGCCTGTTGGCTGTTCATTGGAGGTTTGGCTGCACATGGTCTCAGTCACCTGTGCCCATTTGACTGAAGATTCTCAGCCTTCTCTTTCATTAGCACCCCGATAATCCTGTGCTCATGGTAACAGTATGCCCTTCCTCTTGGCCCAGTCTCAGGATTCTGATCCTGTTGCCCATCTACCCCTGCTCCTGTGGGATGTACCTGCTACTGTCCTGCTTTAATGACCAAGCTAGAGGAGGGAGGTATACCCTTCAAATAACTGAAGGTTTCCTTCAGAGGGACAATTTCTCCGAGAGCCCAGCAGGACTGTCTGATGTGCACTTTGCTGCTGCAGAGGCGGCCCAGCACGAATCCTTCACACACCTTCCAACAGCGTACATCACTCTTTTCCAAAGTCTTTCTCAAAATGTTGAGAACAATGAGGTCTGCAAACCCTTTCCACCACAACAAAGTACTGGCTCCTCCAGCTCATTCTCTCCAAACTCATACGTAAAGCACAATCTGCCCCCTTTCCCTCTGTGCAGATGGGAATATGTACAGCCAGGAATGAGCTGAGACTTCTGCACCCCGGTCCCATCTGCTATATTTTCCTCATGCTGCCTCTGTTCCTAATCAGTCGAAGACATGAAAATCCAGGCCTTGATGTTAGAAAAGCATACATCCAGCAGAGGTGAATGAGTATAGTGTTAATGGATGGTCCCATGGTCCAACAGTGCAGAAGTGGTACAGTGATAATCCAGAACCCCAGGTTAATCTTTTGGGGACATGGGTTCAAATCCCATCCTGGCAGTGATGATATTTGAATTCAATAAAATGCAGGAATAAAAAGCTAACCATATAACCATTTTCACATCAGTTTTCATCAAAACCCACCTGGCTCCCTAATGCCCTTTGGGGCAGGAAATCTGCTCTCCCTGACCTGGTCTGGCCTACGTGTGACTTCACGCCCACAGCAATGGACTTCTAACTGCCCCCTGGGAATGTGGAAAGGGCAATGAATGGTGGCCTAGCCAGTAATAGCCTCATTGCATGAACAAAAGAAAGAAAAAGTCCGTGGCCCTTCCGAAACAATGAAATCCATGTTGTACTTGGTCTCAAACTGCTCATACTCCAAACTGTACCTTGGATCACTGGAGATTCACCTCAATTCTAAACTGAATCAGGTTGAACTGATTTTGAAATATCTTCAGCAATAATCTAGAATCGTTAAAAATCAACAGTGCACTAACACCACTGCACTTTCAGTTCAGCCAGTAATCATCAGTGTAGTGTATCTATAGATGGTTCAATGGTAACTTCCTCTTCCTCCCTCCCAATAGAATATGTTTTTATTCTTGGTTACAGATCAACTTCCTCCCCAGTAGTAAAATTATCTTAATCATTTTGTGCCTAGCAGTTTACTGTCTACATGTCTTAATTATGACAGATTACTCATGTACAGCTATAAGCTATGTTACCACAACAAGAGCCCAAAACACAACTCAGAGGTTTCTAGCTTCACACAACAACTTGTGGGAGGTCTGCCTTTAGGAAAATCTTTCTCAGGGAAATCTGTGTTGCTGAGACAACGTGTTCAAAGCAGTTTGTCATCTATTGTTTCTCTATCCGTTACCATTCACAAAATAATATTCCTAGATTAAAGCATCCATTAAATCCTTCAAATTGATCACGTCTTCCCAGCCCCACAACCCCTCAATGTTTTGTTTGCACAGGAGCTTGCTTTCAGCAGAGCTGACCCATTTACGCTATTAAAAGGTACCATTATCACCTACTGTTCAACCATACCTCTTCTCGACTACCATGAGCATTCACTTCGCCTTTTACTCTGGGCATCTCTGCATCTTTTCCACTTTCCGTTTGAACAGCATAGTCAAAGAAAAAACACTTTTCCACCCCCCCGTATTGGGCTCAAAATATTAACTCGGTTTCTTTCTCCATCGATGCTGCCAGACCTGCTGAGTTTCTCCAGCACTTTCTGTCCTTATTCCCAAATTAAATATGGGCAGGATCGTGCCCCCACATGCAGCGAATGCAGTAGTAGGTGGACATGAAGATTTGTGTCATTCTGTATCTGAGCCATAATTCCGCAGTTGGGATCAGAGTCGACAAGTCTATCCATGTGCCAGCTAAATGAGGTACATCATGCCCCATTTATGTCTCATGGCCTTGAGAATGAGGTCAACATAGAAACATAGAAAAAAGGAGCAGGAATAGGCTAAAAACAGTGTCGCACAGGAGAAACACGTGAAATAAATATAATGTGCGTAAATGAACAATCTTCTCTTTACACTAATAGAAAAGACCTCTAGTACTAAAATAAAACAGAATGCTAAAATTATCTAAGTCAGTCAGCATCTGTGAAACAAAGTTATGATATTTTGGGCGTGAACCTTTTGTTGAACTGGTTTCTCTCATAACAGCATCCAAAGAACACCCCATCATTTGTTTTTTTTTCTCTCCAGATGCTGACAATCTTTTTGAAGTATAACTATTTCCCTCCCTTTTTTCTGCCTGGTTACCTCAGGGAGAGAGATTAGCTGTGGTTCAGTGGACAGCATGGCTTCTCGGAGTCATGCAGCAGGGAAACAGACCCTTTGGTCCAACCAGTCCATGCTGAACATAATCCCAAACTAAACTAGTCCCATCTGCCTGGTCCTGGACCATATCCCTCCAAACCTTTCCTACTCATACATCTATCCAGATGCCTTTAAAACATTGTAATTGTACCCATATCCACCACTTCCTCAGAAAGTTTATTCCACAAGCAAACCACCCTCTGTGTAAAACATTTGCCCCTTGTGTCTTTTTTAAATCTCAATGCTCTCACCTTAAAAATATGCCCCCAGTCTTGAAATCCCCCCATCCTAGGGAAAAGACATCGATATCCCTCATGATTCTATAAACTTCTAGAAGGTCATCCCTCAACTTCCTATGCTCCAGTGAAAAGTCCCAGCCTTTCTTTATAATTCAAACCTTGCATAACCAGCAAAATCCTGGCAAACCTCTTCTGAACCCTCTCGAGCTTAATAATATCCTTCATGTAAGTGGGAGACCAGAAGTGGAGACAGTGCTCCTAAAGAACTGCAGCATGGAGAGTGTGCTGCACTGTCAGAGGTGCCATCTTGTGGATGGAACATTAAACTAAGGCCCTAATGGCTGCTTCGATGGGTGTAAAAGGTTCCATGGCACTATTTTGAAGATGACCCCGGGGGGTGCAGTGTTGGGGGGCTGGGGGGATGTTACCCCAGTTCTAGCTAATATCTCTCTTAATCATCAGAAACAGAAAGAAAGTCAGGTCATTATCACATTGCTTTTAATGGGAGGCTCTTGAGCACAAACTGGATGCTGCAATTTCTACATCACAACAAATATTACACTTCCATGTAATGTCCATTGGTCGTAAAAGTGCTATATAAATTAAATTCTTTTATTATTAAAACACAAGCTGACTCAGTTTATTTAAAGTTGGCAGCATTTTCAGCCTCAGACTCCTGCCAGTTTTAAAGAGTTCCCTTATTTTCAGTTCCTGCACTATGATAACTGGTATATTTGCATTAAAAATGCTACTTGAGCATTGGGATGATTGAGATATTAATTTTGGATAGATTAGACTTAAATTATGTAAGAATAAAATATGTGTGTTGATATTTAAATGTTCTTTGTGATTGAAAGCATCAGTTTTGCCCTGAAGACAACAGCTGGAGTGTTAGAATTGGGTAAGAATAATTCCAGGAATGAGGAGCTTCAGTTACTTAGGGAGATGATAGATGCTGGGGGCCATGATATTCACAATTCTCAGGGGGGTTTTGTTAAAGAAACTGTTTCTGCTGGCAGAAGGGTCAGCAACTAAATTGAAGATAATAGGCAAAAGATGGGAAATCAAAGAAGATTTCTACTTTATGCAGAAGATCACCTGTAATGTAATGCCTAAAAGAGTGGTCAATTCAAAACATATTATATAAACACTTGGAAAGAGAGAATTTGCAATGCTCTGGGAAAAGCGAGTTATGGTGGTGGTGGTGCGGGTGGACTGGGGCAAGATCTAATTGGACAGCCCTTTGAAAAAGCTGGCCCTGATGAACCATTTGACCTCTTTCCATGCCTCATGGTCCTAAGAACCAAGTTGACAATTCTTCCCTTTCTCTTTTCTTGAAAGTGCAGATTCGGATGTGGGAGGGCAGCTTTGGTACTCTTCCTGGGAACTGGTTAGCTCAGTTGGTTTGACGGCTGCTTTGCAATGCTGAGTAACTCCAACAGCGCAGGTTTGGTTCCCTTACTAGTTAAGATCACCGTGAAAAGTCCTGCCTTCTCAATCTTGCCCCTTGCCTGAAACATGGTGATCCTCAGGGTAAACTTATCACCAGTCGTCAGTTTCTAATGACAGCAGTCTCACTGTGGGACTGTGGTGATTTTACCTTTTCATTAAATAGTTCCTTAGCACGTATTGTCCAGGTGCACACTTGAACATCTTTTAGAAGGAGATGACCCAGGGCTGCTGGTGTTAAGGGAATTGTACCCAGCCTAAGAGGGGCAGGGAAAAGTTTGAGGATCATAAGAAAAAAAACAGACAAAAACCTAGAGACTGAATAAATAGCAAGAATACCGTCAGGGAATGGGAAAACTTTCAAAACACCTTGAGGATATTAATAATTGCTACTCAAATAATTACAGACCAAATGATATTGAAGTTACCGTTTCATAATTCATGACTCCTAAAGTGTGTCGATATAATAAGCAAATACTTCTCCAGATTAAATCAGTTTGTTTCCCCCTGTTCTTTTCCCCTGTATCCAAGGCACTGAGTCACATGGTGATACAACCCCACAGTAGCAGCCTCATTGCACTTTGGCTACTTACAGTCTAAATGGTATCAGCTAGGTATTCAATTATTGAACACACACACACACACCTCATTTTGAGCTATATTGAGGTCATCAAAAGCACCAATTAACAAGAATCCGAGTGATTTTCTTCTCCCCAGACAGGGGACATTAAGTGAAATGAGTTTTGCATGATCGACTCAGACTAGGGATTATAGGCTTATTATCATCAGTCTTCAAACTGAAAGCTCCCAGTCATTCCAAAAGTTTCTATATGAGTGTATTTATTGGGAATAAATTCAAGCCCTACTTATACCACACCTTCCAAATATCAAGTCTGCCCAATATTCTCTTGCACGCAATATTAATCACTGTAACTATGAGGCAGACACATTGCGATTGACTGCATATTTTTCAAACATGCCAAGCAATCATTATTCAGTTGAGAAACGAACTTTGTTATGTAGGGCCTGAGTGCAAGGGTCAGCACTACCAAGCTTTTTTTAAACATTAATTCACACGTAGGCATTGCTGGCTAAACCTCACCGATTGACAAAATAGGCTCAGGGAGCGCCCTGGTCAACTCTTGTTCTAATGGCTTTGTGTAAATCCAAATGAAAGAAAATCAAAGAACTTGTGTTTCATCAAAGTTTTGCATGATCTTAGGATGTACCAAGGCTCTGTATAGCAAATGAAGTAATCTTGATGTACAGTCACTTTTGTAATGTATTGTTTTGACAAGCATTTCTCCATTGAAGCATTACTGCACTTCAGAAAATGATTGTACGTTTGAGAGATTTCTTTTAAAATTGTGCCTCAATCCTCCTAATCTTCTTTCTCATGCTAATAAAAAGGTCTGCTGAAAATATTTCCTGATATTACAGCACTTCTAGCTGCTCCCCTCATTACTGCCCCGATTGCCTCATGGCCTTGAGCCAATGGCTGGAGTTGTTTGTATCTGTGCTCATCAATTTTGCATCCATAAAAGAGAATGGGGGATTCTGAGAGTGGACTACCCTGGCCATTTTATCCATGGGACCAAGGAGGGCCCAGCTTTGATTACAATTGTTAATATCAACCAGGGCAATTGCACAGGCCAAAGAGCACTGGGAAGTCACTCTCCAGGAAGTGCAAGAATATGCCTGAATGACTAACATATAAATATATACATTAATAGCAGAAGTAGGCCATTCAGCCCTTTCAGTCACTGCCATTCAATATGATCCCAGCTGAGATATTTTGTGTTCGAATTCCACATTCCCATCTATCCTGAAAAATCTTGGGTTTGCCGGCTTAACGAGAATCTACCTCTGGGAAGATTATGCTTGGGTGACTTGTTCTTCATACTCAGCCAGTGTCAAGGGTTCTATGTGAATAGTAACCACTTGAGAAATGATTCCCGTAGAGTTAAGCAGCAGCATAATTTAAAACTTTCATGGAAAGGGGGTAGTGGGTGGAGAGGGGGGAGAGGTGTAGGATTATGTGCACAGAAAAATAAAATCTGAGAGAACGATACATAAAACTTTTAAGCATCGCTTTTGTTTTCAGATAATAAACTCATTGAAGCAAACAGACTTCATAGTCTTACACAGGCAAAAGCCAGCGTTTGGAATAACTTTTTATAACAATATGGCGCTGTCTAGAATTTTTATTACTCACCAAATGTTTCAATCATAAAAATAAATAAATAGCCTTGATGGAGTTCAGCCATTGCAAGCAATCAGATTCAGCCAGTTCCACATCTATCAGATCTTCTCAGAAATGGTCCTTTCTTAAACATGGCAAAAGGCCAGAGTCAACTTTTTTTAAAAAAAGCAAACCCGTTTTCTTTTTCCCTGGGTGTATTGTTTCTGTTAAATGCCCCTTTACATCCTTTTTTTTCAAAAACCTGTCGTTTCTTGTTCTCTTTGACTATTTATCCTAATATTAAAGTTCAAAAGCACCTCAAGTTAACACTACCTCCTTCCCATATCAGGCTGCTGGGAGATGGTGGCCACTGTTAAGGTGTAAACATCACCTTTGATTTTCTCGGCTCACAGAAGCTATAAACCGAATTAAAATAAGCCATACTTATTAACATGTACATTGTCCTACACTCCAGAATATCCATGCTAGCAAGATCTTAAGTTTTTTTTTATATAAATCACTTAGCCCTTTTTCATTTAATGTGCAGTCTGAAATATAATTGTTCCCTTTTTAATGGTCCTCAATTTATGTAAGTATACAGGACATCAGGATTCACTTAATTTCAGTCTGCATCCTCTCATCAAGTTCATGCTGTAAGTCAGTCTGATTCAATTCATAATAACAAGATTCATTTAAACTCCCCTAAAAATTCTTGTTTTCCGGTCTGTCTGTTGTGTAATCTGAGAAATTGAGGGGAAGCAAATTAATTGCATGCATTGCAATTTTAACCTTGTTGTCGTTGTCCAAGTGCTTGTATGGGCAGGATGTTGGTGAGGGTCTGCAAGCAGAGCACTATACACCAGCAAAACGGCAATCTTTGCAGGAAAGGAATGGATGGGAGAAATTGGCTAGATATTTATTTATATACACACCTTATATACTTTATTTCACTGTTATTCAATGTACTTCTTATCTAATGCAAGATCCCTTTCCAACTTGCTATGACTTTTAATAATCTCAGGTGATAATAGAAATCTTGGCAAGGTCCAGAAGTTTCCTATTTGAAGCAGCCCAAGATGGTAAGGTTTTAGTTTTTCATCATGATACAGATAGATCTTCTATAACACGATGGTTGTGTTCTTGTGCAACCCTGCATTTTAGAAAAATCACGCTTTTGAAACAAAGATTAAAGTGTTGGTGGGGTGTAATGGCATTACAGCCAACACATGTTTTAAAAGTTTGTGCTTTAGAAACAGTGTCCCCAGTTTGTCAATCGCATTACAGCGAATTCGCATTAACGAAACGTGCAGAACGATCTGTGGTTGGGAATTCCCATTGTTTCATGCTGGAATTCATAACCCAGAGCAATTCTTTGCATAGCCAATGGGGATACTGAATTACCCAGGTATTGGCTTAAGTAGTCTCCTCAATTATTTGAGAGTTGTGAACAATCCATATTCACTGATTTTCCTATGGGAGTGACATGGAGGCAGTTCAGAGAAGGCTCACTCAGCAGATTCTTGGACAAATGGTGTTGTTTTATGAGGAATGATTTAACAGGTTGGGCTTTTATACACATTGGAGTTTAGAAAAATGTCAAGGTGGTCTTTTTGGAAATTTCGGAGGAACATTGACAGGATGGATGCTATTGGAATGTTTCATCTCTAGAGACCAATTACTGTAAAAAAGGTATCTCCTATTTAAGAGACAGATGAGGAGGAATTGTGTCTCAGAGACATGTTAGTGATTGGAATTCATACCCTCCAGCATACAGTAGAGCCTGGGTCATTGAAACCTCATGGTAGACAGGTTAGCAAGGTTAGATCACACAGAATAGTGGGAGAACTAGCCATTTGGATACAGGACTGGCTCGAAGGTAGAAAACAGAGGATAGTGGTGGAGGGTTGCTTGTCAGACTGGAGGCCTGCGACCTGTGATGTGCTACAAAGATTGGTGCTGGGTCCATTACTTTTCGTCATTTATGTAAATTATTTGGATGTGAACATAGGAGGAAAGGTTAGTCAGTTTGCAGATGACACCAAAATTGGAGGTGTCGTGGACAGCGAAGAAGGTTACCTCAGAGTACAATGATACCAGAGGGGCCAGTGGACTCAAAAGTGATAGATGGAGTTTAATTTAGATAAATGCGAAGTCCTGCAGTTTGAAAAGGCAAATCAGGGCGGGACTTATATGGTTAATGATAAGGTCCTGGGGAGTGTTGCTGAACAAAGAGACCTTGGATTGCAGGTTCATAGCTCCATCAAAGTGGAGCCGCAGGGAGACAAGATAGTGAAGAAGGCACTTGGTATGCTTTCCTTTATTGGTCAGTGCATTGAGTATAAGAGTTAGGATGTCATGCTGCAGCTGTACAGGACATTGGTTAGACCAGAATGTGAATACTTCATGCCATTCTAGTCTCCCTGCTGTAGGAAGAATGTTGTGAAACTTGAAAGGGTTCAGAAAAGATTTACAAGGATGTTGCCAGGGTTGGAGGCTTTGAGCTATAGGAGAGGCTGAGTAGGCTGGGGCTCTTTTCCTTGGAGTGGCGGAGGCTGAGGGGTGGCCTTATAGAGGTTTAGAAAATCATGAAGGGCATGGACAGGGTAAATAGACAAGGTCTTTTCCCTAGGGTAGGCGGAGTCCAAAACTAGAAACCATAGGTTTAACATGAGAGGAAAAGGATTTAAAAGGGGCAACGTTTTCACACAGAGGGTGGTTCATGTATGGAATGAGCTGCCAGAGGATGTGGTGGAGGCTGGTACAATTGCAACATTTAAAAGGCATCTGAATGGGTATATGTATAGGAATAGGAATATGTTTAGAGGGATATGGCCAAATATTGGAATGAATGGTCTGTTTCTGTGCTGTACATCTCTGTGACTCTATAATATAGTCAAGGTAGATTTTGACAGTGTTCAGATTGACAAAGGAGTAATGGGGGACAGCTAGACAGTGGTGTCTTGGTCAAATTAGGTCAGCCACGATCTTCTTGACTGGCAGAGAAGGCTCAATAAGTTCAAGACCTGTTCCTATTTATTTTGTTCTCACCAGGTGGACTCCAAATGTACCTTAGCTTGAACAGCTAAAACCCTGTGCTCATTGCTACTCTGAAGCACATGTCGGCTGTCTAGCTAACCAGCAAGAATCCAACTCGAGCATCAAATATTCAATAAGCAAGTCACTCCACCTTCTAATTTACTGCTGAACTCCTTTGATCAAATACTAATTTTTGGCAAAGGAAAAGTTCAGAAAAGATGTCAACTAATTACTGACCTCCCATCTTCTTTCTGTCACCATTTTCTTTAAGCCACATTTAATCTGGGACAACAGGAGCACATGAATGGAAAAAATAACATTTGTTGCATGCAGATATGGAACAGCAAGAAAGCTTAAAAACATTTTCAGTCTGGCCCCGGGTCATGAATTCTTCCTTTATTCTAAAAAGAACTTTATTTTCTGTCAACAGTCCCATTTCCCAAATTCCCCGGTGACACTGTGACTAGCAGAACTGGCATATTCATTTATCTTTCAGTTTCAATTGAATATTTTCCTCCCGGGAATAGCATGGGAAAATTTCTCTGCCGAGCTTTCCTTGTTTGCAATGGGCTCCAAATTCCCCGAGACAGTTTCTTCCAGCTTGCATCTGCCATTTGACTGAAAAACCTGAGACTAGAGCATACTGAAGTCCCTAAGAAAACAGAAAACCGCAAGCACTCCAGAGAGTAGACCAGCCCCACCAGCTGTAAACACACCCTCACACTGGAGCACACACCTGTGAATGTGGGCTGACAAATACTCACAAGTGAGCAACAAGGGACATTAAAACGCATTTGCAGGACTCAAATGACTTTTAAACAGCAATTTTCTCACTGCTTATTGAGGTCTAATCTTCAAAAGGATAGATGTTACAGCTTTGAGGGGGTGAAAGCATCTGCAGCAGCAGTACAAAATGGGCATGTAGTGAATTGGCAGCTGATGTTTTTACTGAGACTGATTCTCCTTCCATCTAAGTTCATAAAGCAAAAGTTTAAACTCTGTTTGGAGACTCATCTCCTAGTCTCACTATCATGTTAACTTGGTTTAAAATTAAAAACCTTTTACAACAAACTGATGACTGGCTACAAGTCCACTGTCTATGAACTAGTTTCAGTCCATTTGTGTCTGAGGTGTCTCGTCTGGGTCATTCTGCAGAGGGATATGCGTGTTCACCTCTCCCATTTTCACATGTGGAAAGCTGCTCTCCTTTGATTCACAGGACTTAAGTTTTACCTTCAGCTCCACAGAGAATTTCTTGGCGTGATCATCTCGTCACCTTTACTGTGCCAAAACCAGTCTCGAAAACCCAAAAGCAGAATCGCATATCTTTTTTCTTCAATGTTTTCACATACAATCAGGTAAAAAAATAGCTCACGTTTTGTTCCGGTGAGTTGGGATTTGCACTCAGGGTGAAAAAAAGACTTGCAATTAGATAGAACCTTTCCTGACCACCAGACATCTCGAAGCCCTTTACAGCCTCTGAAGAATTTTTGCAGTAATGGCAGGACAAATCTTAGCCATTCAAAATGGCTGCCTGTACTTCTGCTTTTCAATCTGGGATTGTTTATTTGGAGGCGTGGGGGGAGTAACTTGGTGGCGGTCAGGTGGGATTGGGATTCAAGATGGATGGCCCACAGGAGCCTAAAAAAGTTGCTAGCTTCTGAAGCATGCTGTGGCAGAGGCTCTAGTACTGTGGTTAAACTTTAAAAGCAAAGATGCAAACATAAACCATTACTCCAGATTACACCCCCTCACCCCTACCCCATACTCTCCGTGTCCCATTCAAGCCACCCTATTCCCTTGGCCCCACCCATTCCTTGTACCACTCCATGTTGATCTACTCTCCCCCATCTATGCCTCCTTTGTTATTCTGCTCATTTACCAGTCCCCATGTCCATTTATAGCCCCTATACTCCCCCCCCCCCCTACTCAACCCCATGACTTTTCAAAGCCCCTATGCTACCAAGCAGTCTTGGCTATCCAAACATAATGCACTGACTTGGTTTAACATCCATATATTTGGAACTCCAAAATCCAATCTCACTGGCAGCCCATCATTAAAATAGTCAGCTGCTTCAGAGTATCACATATGTGCAAATTACAGAGTGCCCCCAATCATGACACTGTGAACATTAAGAAATGCTGGCTTCTGAGGGAGTACTTGAGATTTCTAATTTCTTTTGCTATTTTCGCCTTGATGGGGGATGTTTTCCGTGCCGAAAATCTAGGCCATAGTTACCAATTCGCACACAGCAAACTCATACAAGCAGCAATGTGATAACAGCCAGAGGATCTGCTGATGGGAGGATCGTTGTTGATCAGGACAAGAATAACTCCCCTGCCCTTCTTTAAATTCGAGCCATTGGGACTTCCACGCACACTTGAGCAGAGGGGAGGGGGATGTGGTTTAATATTTCATTCAAAAGACAGCACCTCAAAGTGTGGCACTCCCTCACTAATGCACTGGAGCATAACCCCTAACTTAAGTGGTTAAGTCCTGGAGTGGGGCTTGAACCTACTAAAGCATGAACTCAGTAGTGAGTGGTCGAGTTCTAATAACTGAACAACAGAATTTGGCAATATTTGCATATAACATAAGTATAGCTATATTATAAATACTTATACATGCTATATTAAATTTGTAATTATTTGTAAATACAGCCATATATGTTTAGCTATAGTTCAAAGATGTGCAGGTTAGATGGATTGGCCGTGGTAAATGTGAGGTTACAAGGATACTCTTTGCAAAGGCCAGTGCAGACTTGATGGCTGAGTGGCCTCTATGTGCACAGGGATTCTATGTTGGGTAAATACATAAAATACTGTACGTTTTATACACACACACATATACACACACATTGCTATTATTCTGTAATTTTTATTAATTGAACTGACATCGATGTCTTCTCCATAGGCAATAATACAAACTGAATATTTTGACTCTAGTGTTGCTCTTTTTCTCATAAGTGAGATCTGTATCAGAAAATAAGATGCACAGGGCGAGATATATTGAAGAGGAAATGGAAGAGTATAATCACTCACCGTTCAAAAGATCTCACTCTCAATCTAAATGATTTGGAGATGCTGGTGTTGGACTGGGGTGTACAAAGTTAAAAATCACACAACACCAGGTTATAGTCCAACAGGTTTAATTGGAAGCACTAGCTTTCGAAACCTGGTGTTGTGTGATTTTTCACTCAATCTAAATGGAGTGATTCGTTGTAAATTACTGATGGAAGTGTAATGTAGAAACATTGGCACTGCTTTGCACTGAAGCCAGCGGCAATGTACATCAGCTAAAAACATGGTGATTGCCAGTTAACATGCACCACTATGCCAGGCACTGACACATTGCAAAAACATCACTTCATGGGTGGGAATGTGTAAATCAGTCATTCAAAAATTGAACTTTTCTGGTCTGTTTTCAATCACTTACATGCAACCTGAAACTGAGTTGACATTGTCAAAGACTCATGGTTGTCTCTTGTGGTCTGGTAAATAAATTAAACTGATGCAACGTGTCAGTCTGCATGTCCTGATCTAAAACATTCTCATGTTGTCAGCAAGTTGGCTCACTTTTCAAATTGTTGGCCACTGTTTAGAAGGGTCCAAACTTTACTGCTCCAGCCTGGTTGAATACAGGCAATAGGGCAGATACAATAACAGGAATCATTTACTCTCCCCCACTACCATCACCAATTCTTCATCCCCGACCAATGCCACATCCTTCACCCGCCACATGCCATTGCAGCCTAATCTTTTGAACAATTCCATGAGTCAAACTTCAAAAAACATCCATGAGGAGCTTAGAATCATATGCACTTTGAAGGAAACTTCAAAACTGGCAGTATGGCATTAAGAATTTTATTCTAATGATTATTCTGTGAAATGGCAATGTTCAGCAGTAGCCCTGGTTCATGCATTACTAATTGGTGGTTGCACTGATCTAACCACCACCTCCCAGTAGGCTTGGCCTCTGAAAAAAGGCATTGCAAACAATAAACACATTACAATTTCCATGCAAGTGGCTTTTAATCCATTATTTCCTTCCTGAGTTTCTTCTACTCAGTGCACTGCAAATGCTGTGCTTAATTTGGTTTTTTTGCAATGCATAATGAACCAAGATGAAACCTGGTTTCTTTTAATGACAAAGAAAAGAAGGTTCGTCCTAACTTTTTCTGCCAATGTTCTCCCCTTTTTACTGACGAATTGTGCATTATTTGCTGCAATTTGGTTACCGGGGTTCTGAGCTTCATTTTGTCCACGTGTTAGCTGAGGCAGTGTCCATTAGAGAACTATTCAAGCCCAGTCTGTTCTCAAACACTGGCTGTGCACGGTTTGCAATGTAGGTTACAAATGAGGAGTAATGCTCGGATTTCCCACTCCTCCTTACTTAGCAGTTCATAATGCACCTGCAATTGCTAGGATTGATATAACAGTTAGTTTTCCTTACGGGCGTCCCCCAGTCACAGAATTTAAGCTGTGCCTTTTTCTCCTTCCCCTCCCTGCAGTTTGGACTTTTACCCAATATCAAGTTCACTTGTATACATAGGGATGCAAGAAGCTCAGTGCTAGCCTAACCTTGAAGGCTAGAATCAACACCTCACTGCTTTTGCTACAGAAAGCAACTATCATTTTGGGAAAGAAGCACCTCTTTGATGTGAACATTATGCTCTTTGGGAGGTGCTCACTAATTTATATTAGATTTGCTGCCAATAGTATGATAAAACTATAATATAAAGTAGAATGACCTGATTCTCATCCACTATAGTCTCTCCAGCTGCAGTCTTTGTTCTGCTCAGACTGAAGCAGAGACACTAGATGGCAGTATTACAGGTCATTTTGATACCTCAGGAAACTTCACAAACCTGTCTTAAAAGAAGTTGACTCCAGCAGGATTCAATATGCTTCAGGTGCACTCTGGTCAGTGTTCATTCTTTAAGAGTGACCCCATGCAAAGTAGACTGATAGGTAATACTTTGTGGAGTGTATGCCAAAACCTGTATTCACCAGATGTTCACACATTCACTTGTCATGCTGCAGGACTTATGTGGACAACAGTCTGGAGTGGAAACAATGGATGATGTCCCACTTCTGCAGTGGAATTCTGAGGTTGGACAATTGTAGCATCCAACTTACTACTCTAGCTAAAATCGTTAACTCAGCAATAACTAGGGCTACACCTCTAGATGTGTCAACCTTGCTATTTTTGCTCCCCACTGACAAATGAATTAACCTTTCAGGGGGAGCAGAACGTTATTTATTTTATTAAAAAATTACAATTTCCAGACTTCATTATTTATCGCATGCTGAGAATCGCACTTCCCATAAATCTTTAAACTGTCAGAAATAGGAACTACCGTGAAATAGTTTGAAGATTTTCTGTTTCTGAATCTGTAAAAAGTATGGAATAAGAAAGTTCAAAAAGTTGATCAAACCTGTTCCCTTCACAAGCCATGTATAATTTATGAGAATTTTACCCTGACTGTAACCTCCAAAGGGAAGGTTCTGAGCCAAATACTTGATACTTAAAAAAGGTAATCAGTCAAAACTCCAGGCAATCTATCAATTCCTATGTCCCCAGATTACCCTGTCCACAGCCAAGAGTTTAGGAACTGTCATAATTTTGGATTAGTTCAACACTTGACCTCTACTGTTAAATTTCCTGACATTAAAGCAATCTCTTCAGTTTACTGTTTCTTTCCCTGACTTTAACATGCTTAGGGATGGCCAGAGAATGTGAAAGGTGCTCTATGAATGCAATACATTTTCCATTGCTATCTGCCCACCTCTTTTCATGAAGGAATGAGAAGAGAACATTCTAGAAAGAATTAGTGGAAATATTTGAAATAAAAATACCATTTGCCCCAATTTCACAGCTGGACCAAAAACATTTGCGAAAAAAAGGATAATTTTCTGATGAAGGAAGCAAGTTATATGCCATCGTTAGAGAATTCCATTTATAATCCTCCAAATTTCAATTAATGTGCGCTTTTGTGACATGATTATAAAGTTGGAAATTATGGTTTGTAATTAGGGCAAATGACAAGTTAACATTCCTCTGGTGGGTGGAGGCATTCAGACTGATGAACGTGCAGAACTTTCAATATTCAGTTCCAATACCTGACAACTGTGGGTTCTTTAATAATATTTAATAACTGAAGCTCTTGTTCTAGCACTAATTTCATTGTTCACATCTGGAGCATGGACTCCTGCAGATGAACCCCATTCTCAATAACCCCTCCGCTCTATTCCTTCCCCATGCTATACCCACCCTTTCTAATTTCTTCCAGGCATTGAAGCTGCCTGAATCTATGCACTTAATATTCTGGAGTCCACCAGGGATTGAATGGCTGAATCCATACAACATGCTTGTGTGAACACTTAATTCTGTTTACATGAAATTCTTTAGTCTGTCATTTTATCAGAGATGTTAAATCATTTGTGTAAAATTTTAAAACAACACAGAAAGCCATCTCACACAATAGTGTAAAAGGTCCAAACGCTAGTATAGGGTGGAGCAATTTCATTTTGTGACGTTAGATGTGGTTCTACAGGAAGAAATTACACTGATATCTTTAAAAGTGGGAGGGGATCTAACAATTAAAAAGAGGAAATCACTTTGTTTTCAGGAAGAGAGAGTACAACCAACTCCAGAGTGTTCTGAATATTCTGTTCTCTTTAAACAGCATGACAGTAGCCTTTTCTCCCATAAACGTATCTTGGTTATATTCACTTTTTTTGGTGGCCTGGAAAGAAAGTTCCACCCTCAATTTCAGCGTAAGACCAATGTACAACAGTGAGCACTTGCTTCCAGTGACAAGGATATAAGAGAGACCTAAGGGGCAACTTTTTCACGCAGAGGGTGGTACGTGTATAGAACGAGCTGCCAGAGGAAGTGGTGGAGGCTGGTACAATTGCAACACCTAAGAGGCATTTGGATGGGTATATGAATAGGAAGGGTTTGGAGGGAAATGGGCCGGGTGCTGGCAGGTGGGACTAGATTGGGTTGGGATATCTGGTCAGCATGGACAGGTTGGACCGAAGGGTCTGTTTCCATGCTGTACATCTCGATGACTCTGTGACATGGGAAAGACAATGCTATCCTATTGTTACCTGCTATCAGGGTGAAAAATGCCTGTCATTACACAATCTTGTGAAAGTGGAGTTAAACAGGAGCAACACTGGGCACCTTGTTCATGCCCAAGTTGGAAGTGAACAATGAGGTGCTTTATCCTATACATAATATCAAAATACATAACACAATATCAACATTCAATGCTTGCTCCTTTTCCTTAATCTGTAGCTCCTACAGATGTTCTAATTTTTTTTGAACAACCAGGTGTCTGAGACATGAAAACCCATTATTTGGTTTCAGAGATTCTAATCATGGATACTGACATAGGTGGACCAAGCCCACCGAAAGAAGTAATTTTGTGAGAATGAAGAATGCGTCAATAAGAAAACTCAAGCTTGCAAGAAGCAAGTGCTCCATCAACTTTCCTGTATGCCTCAGAAATCTGGACAATAGGTAAAGATTAATGGCCTTTG
The DNA here is from genome assembly GCF_037043375.1 of Chiloscyllium plagiosum. Taxonomy (NCBI): domain Eukaryota; kingdom Metazoa; phylum Chordata; class Chondrichthyes; order Orectolobiformes; family Hemiscylliidae; genus Chiloscyllium; species Chiloscyllium plagiosum. The sequence continues at coordinate 20,566,335 of NW_028270166.1, forward strand.
AAATATAGATGCTAAGACACACACTAAAACTTCATATACACAGACTGTACCATAAATGAAGAGGTACTTGAAACTGCAAGAAGAAAATTATCCCATAAAAAAATGACATACAGAAAAGAAAATGTTAATATTTCACCCATTTGATTGGAGTGGAAAAGTTTCAGAAGGAATTAATGGCCTTTGAAATATAGATGCTAAGACACACACTAAAAACTTCATATACACAGACTGTACCATAAATGAAGAGGTACTTGAAACTGCAAGAAGAAAATTATCCCATAAAAAAATGACATACAGAAAAGAAAATGTTAATATTTCACCCATTTGATTGGAGTGGAAAAGTTTCAGTGCTCTTTTCCGTAGGACAAAAGATAGAGGAGTCTACCTAGGTGTAATTGGATGGTAGAGCGTTGCAGATGACATTCACAGGATGTATAACAATGGTGTAAGACAGATATCCAGATCTCCTGGCAGGTGTAGCTGCAGTAGCAGCAGTAGAAGAACAAGTGATGGGCTTTGTTTGAAAAATACTAAAGGACGGTACACTGTCTTCTCAGTAGGGAGATGTCCAGTGCAGAGAATTTTGGTTCACTTTGGCCAATATTTAAAAACTGTCAATTGTACTGGTAAAACCATGCATATTACCCAAGCATTGCACTAACAACTTCCTGCAGCTTGTCAAACTAGGACCAGCCTAACTGGTGGAATTTAACTTGCCAGAAGCAGTTCAGAGAAGGTTCACTTGACTAATTTCTAGGCTGAAGTGGTGAACTATCGGATGAAAGATTGGCTAAGTGGTACCCGTATTGAACGGGTGGTGGTCTTCTGACAAGTGTATATGATCCCGAGAGGAACTGACAGGGTGGATGCAGAAAGGGTGTTGCATATTATGGGAGAAATAAAAATTAGGAGACACTGTTTAAAAATAAGGAATGTGCCATTTTACACACAGGAGTTTTTGTTTTACATTCGTGGCACTGGTCTGTGGAATTCCCTTTTCCAGAGACTGGTAGAAGCAGGGTCTTTGAATATTTTGAAGGATAAGTTAGATAGATTCTTGACTAACAAGGTTTAAAGGATATGGGAGGCAGGCCAGAAAGTGAAGTTGAGGCCAGTAAAATCAGCAAGTCTTTACAAATAGTGGAGCAGACTTGAGGGGCAGATGGCCTATTCCTGTTTCTAGTTTGTACATCTGTATGTTTATATACAGTATAGGGTTATCCAGTGCCAAGTGGCAAGAATCCTCAACCAGGTGATGAGCCAATCCTTCTAGTCTCCATTAATGGGCTTGGTTGGCTAAATGCAAACAGATTCCTGGAGTACTGCTGGTCCACATCGATTGCATAGTCTACCATAGTGAGCTGACTTGATTCTGAGCTCCAAAATCATTCCCGTGGAGTCATCTACCAGCCTGTTACCAACCCTCTCACATCCTCAACTAACTTTCCCAGCAAGTATAGTCACTAATTACTCATCAGACAATGGGCAAAGATAACATTTTAGCCCTGACCAAATGGCTCTGGCAGACCCAAGGAGCTTCTCCCCAATGGTACAGGGAGCAGCACATGCCACTGTGAAATATGTGATGACACTGCCATTGTATCCTGATCACAGCAGTTTATGGAATATTTGTTCATGCACTCTTGCTAGGGTGGTGATGGCCTCGTGGTATTATTAATCTTGAGACCCAGGTAATGCTCTGGGAGCTTGAGTTCAAATCCCAGCACAGCAGAATTTGAATTTAATTTTTAAAAAATCTGGAAGTAAGAGCCAAGTGATGACTATGAAACAATTGTTGGGGAAAACCCACATTTATCAATGTGGAAGGAAACTGCCATCCTTACCTTGTCTGGCCTATATGCGACTCTAGACCCTCAGCAATGTGGTTGACTCTTAACTGCCCTCTGGGCAATTAGGGATGAGCAATAAATGGTGGCATAACCAGCAATGCCCTCATCCCATGAATAAAATAAAATCACTCAATTTAAAAAAAAATTGTTTGAGAAGCAAGCCAAAATTAAAAATTCAAGCCTGATACCAAAGCTAAACACTGCAGATACTAGATGAAAATAAAGTATTGGAAATATTCAGTTAGTCAGACAGCATCTGTGGAAAAAAAAACTGAGTTAACGTTTCAAGTCAATGATGAGTCATCTTGGCTCCATTTCATTGACCTGAAATGTTAACTGTTTCTCACCACAGATGCTGCCCGAGGAGCTCTGGCATTTTCTGTTTGAACCTGAGAAATTCAAGGCTTGCCAATGAATTCAAACTGAAATGGTTTGGCACTAAACCATACAGAACAGAAACGTCCCAGGTTTGCTCCCAATCTGCAGGGACCCAGCTGGTTTTGGCAAGTGAAGAAGGCCTAGTAGGAAAAACCACTAAGACTTGTGAATGACACATGCTGGTCTCAACATATCTCAAAATGAAGATCCAATACAACCAGCATATTCATTTCCAAATATTACCTTTTTTTTGGTTGGTTTGTGTCTGTGGGTGGGAAGTTACAAATTGTCTCAATATTACGAGGACAGTGAGGAAAGGAATCTACCTAATGACTAATTCCTGAGAAGGGTCTAATTGGATGCAAGTGGATGACAGAAGGAAACTGAACTTTGATTATTCCCAAAGGGTGAGTTTGCTGCCGATATTCACCATTTGGATCCTATACATGAAGAAGGTCCACTTGAAGAAGGTACCAAAAGTCTGCCTGAAATTGGATTCCATATGAAATACTAATGGTGATTTGGTATCAGCCATTCTCTGAAATCATTGTTATGCAAGATGAGAAGGCTTTCTTTGTTACTGTAAGTGACCAGTGGTGAGAAATGCAAGCCACAAGAATATCAATGCAGTTGGATGTGACCACAGAGAGTTGCTCTTGGATTGAATCATTCACATAATGATGAAGGCAAACCATTCTGCTGAACTTTATATAAACTGTTCATCTAACTTCACTCAAGGCCAAAAGTAGTTATAAATTACATGGTTTTGACTTGAAAAAACCTTTTCTTTCAAGACAATGTTTTTGCCAAGTATTAAGGAGATCTCATTGTGATGCATATTGAATCAGTCCACTCAGATGTCAGCATTAGCTTCAGCTTCAATCACTGTCTCATTAATAAATGCAATTGAAATCTGTATCCCTGTCTTTGTCACCTTATTAATTCCAACACACTCCCTGTTGTAGCATCTAAAAGCTTGTGGTCATCCAAAATCCCACTGCTTCTGCTCTAACTCATACCAAGTCCCATGTATCTATTACCCTTATGCTTGTTAATTTACACTGACTCTCAGTAAACAACATCCAGATTCGCTGAAACCTCCTCAAACACCCGTAGCCCCTCAGACAATTCATTTCCTCTAATTCTAGCATCTTCAATTATCCCAATTTTAACTGCTCTATTACTGACAGTCATGCCCTCAGCTCCTAAAATTCTCAACTCCGGAATACCCTCCCTAAAACTCTGTCTCTCACTCTGTTTCTCTTTTTAAACAAGCTTCTTAAAACCTCTCTTTGACCAAATTTTTGATCAGCTAAAGTGGGACAGTGCCAAACAGTTTTTGTAACACTCCCATGAAGTGGCATGAGGGGATTATTTTATTGTAATTACTCCCCATCTATCCCATATTTGCTCTTTGGTGATATGCTCCAGAAGATCCATCTCCCTTGATTTCCTCCTCCCCACTCAACTCTAACCAATCAACTCCGAGACTGGCTTTGATTCTAACTGATATGGTTTCATCAAGCATTGCCCATTCCATCCTCCCCATGTCATGGTATCCAAAATCCATTTTTTTCTGGGAGATTTTCAGATGCATCCTTGTCTCCAGCTTCATAACATCCATTCAACCATCAAGATACAGATCTTCAACCAATTCAATTCACTTCACAAAATGTCAAGAAACAGCTGAAGACACTGGATACAGAAAAGGCTTCGGTCATTGACAATGTTCAAGCAATAGTACTGAAGCGGTGTGCTCCAGAGCTGACCGGATTCCAAGCCAAGCTGTTCCAGTACATCAGTGATACTGGCATCTATCCGACAAAGTGGAAAATTGCTCAATTACATCTGTCCACAAGAAGGACATATCCAAAGTGGCCGATTATCACCCTTATAGGGTGATAATCATCAAAGCGATGGAAGAGGTCATCCACAGCATTGTCAAGTGGCATTTGGAAATGAATAACCTGCTCACTGATGCTCAGTTTGTATTTGACCAGGGTTACTTGACATTTACCTTAGTCCTCTAGACTTGGTCCACCATAGATAAAAGAGCTGAATACCAGAGATGACATGGAGAGTGACTGCCATTTTATTTTCAATCTTCATTCACAGGATGTGGATGTTGCTTTAAATATTTATTAAATTCAAACTCCACCATGATAGAATTTCAACTCAGGTCTCCAGAAAATTACCTGGGTGTCTGGATCAATGGTCTCATTATAATACCATTAGGCCATTGTCTCTCCTTGACATCAACCCAACATCTGACCTTGTATAGCATCAAGGAGCTACAGGGGATGGGAGGGGTTGATAGCGATGTGTGTGGAGGACTCTGCTGGTTTGAATCACTTCTTGCACAAAAAGAAAAATGGTCATTGGTTCTTGGAGGTCAACTTCTCAGCTTCAAGACAACACAGTGTCATAGGCCCAATGTTCTGCAGTTGCTTCACCAATGACCTTCTCTCCATCATATGATTAGATGTAGGAGAGTTCTCAGAAGATTCCACAATATTCATTTGCAACTCCTCAGATACATGAAGCAGTTAGTGTCTATATGCAGAAAGACCTGGTCAACTCCCAGGCTTCGGCAAATAAGTGGCAAGTAACATTCATGCCATACAAGTACAAAGCAATGATCTGCTCCAGGATCAGATTCCTATTTTCAACAATCTAACTATAAAGACTTGACATTCAATAGCATTGTCATCGTACCAACATTTTGGGGTTACCATTGATCAGAAACTAAACTATTTTTATATATGCTATGGCTACAAGAGTAGAGCAGAATCTTGGAATCCTGCAGTAAGTAACTCAACTCCTGTCTCCACAGTGCCTGTCCACTAACTACAAGGCTCAAGTCACAGTGTGGTGGAGTACTCTCACTTATCTGAATGGCTGCAGTTTCAGTAGCACTCAAGAAGCCTGACACAACCCAAGACAAAGCAGCTCGCTTGATTGACACTGCACCTACTCCTTCAACATTCACTCCCTCCACCACCAATGCACAGTGGCAGTACTGTTTACAAGGTATATTTCAGTAACTCGTCAAAGCTTCATTGAAAGCACCTTCCAAACCCTTCAGATCTACTCATGAAGGGCAAGGATAGCAGATGCATGGGAACAGCACCACCTGCAAGCTCCCCTCCAAGTCATACACTGTCCCGACATGGAACTATATCGCTGTCATTGAGTCAAAATCCTGGAACTCCCTTCCTAACTGCACTGTGGATATCCCTACATACCAATGACTGCGGCAGTGCAAGAAGCCAGCTCACCACCACCTTCCCCAAGGTAATCACGGATGGGTCTGCCAGTTTATTCGCATCCCATGAATAAATATAAATCAAAAATATTTGTGTTGTCATACTGTCTGACCAACATAACATCATGTTGTGCATAAGCCACAGTTTCCTCCTAATTAGCACTGGGAAGATCAAAGTAATCATTTACAATTCTCAGGAATAAAAATAAATTCTGCTCTCTTACCACTGATTCTACCCTCCCTTCCAAATCACTTGCTCAGCTAGATTTATCTGGTTCGTAACCTTAGAATCCTTTTAACACAGAGCTGCACATTCTATCCATCAATATCACTACCCAAGTGCAAGTTATCTTACTCCCTTTGCATCTAAAACTCTTGACCAATGTTTTACCACCTTCAGACTCCAGACAACGAATTACCCACAGGCAGCTGGAATGGGTTGGGATCACATGCTAACAATTTAAAATCTAATCATAAGATACCTCTTTATATTTATTTAAGGGGTGGGGTGGTGAGGAGCCAACCTGTTCCCTGGGTGCAAGTTGGCAATATTTTAATGAGGCTGGCATCCTTTGATTTTAAACTTGCTTCTGTAATGGCTGCCTTCATTTTGCCAGACCTTGGGAAACTCAGGAGCTGAAGGTGCGTGATGACAGCTTCAGGGAGAAGGTGTGTTTCTTTATAGGATATGTTGTAGGCCAAAGAGAGCAGGAGAGCTTCCTACTCACCTGGCCCTTAGTGCATACATCGATCCCTGGAGTAGGGGATTGGATCTCCAATCTGCTCCAGGATCAGACTCCTGCCTGCTGCTTCCCTGCCCTACTTTGTCTGAAGATTGAGGCTCATATGTTCCGAAAGCCTGTTCTAGCATGTTCCTTCTTGAAATAGAGTGACTGTCTGTCAATAAGGCTACATTATGGGGTTGGCAGTCAGTGAATCTGTCAAAGACAAAAGTCACATGCTGTGGAGTTCAAGTTACTTGTTTCAAGGAGGCAATAGATATAGAGTTAAGTCTGAAGTGAGATGGGGCAGAAGTGGGATTGGGGGACTGAGTTGGATGATCAGCCATGATCAAATGGAATGGCAGAATTGGGTCAAAGGGTCAAATGGCCTACTCCTGCTCCCACTTTCAATGTTTCATAATATGCATTTGCAACATTATCTGCATTTGAACCATCACTCCTTTCACCTACATAACCCACTCTTATTTAGACTCTCACCTGATTTATTCCAATTTTCTCCTCAGCTGCTACTATCCAGGAATCGTCGTATGCACCAAGGGCCAGGTATGATTCTACAAAGCTTTGCCCTCAGCATCAAGCCTGGTTGATGGAAATGTACATTTGAGATTAGTTCACAATAGAAGGGGATAAAATTCAGTGATTTGTCCAAAATGCCTAGTCCTATCTTAATGATAAATCCTGCTCACCCATCACCCACATCCTCCTGTACTCTAATGCTACCTTCTTAAACTTAAGTCTTGCTCCTCAATCTTCTGAGTAAACCCCTCCATGGCCAGCAAGATTCTTTAAACTTCTATCTCATCCGGTACATTACTTAGCTCACTGATTCTGGTCTTTTGTGCATTACAACTCCCTTCATGCAATGTTTGTGAAGGTTTGTAGCTCAGGTTGAGGTTTAGGGGGTAGGTTTGCTCGCTGAGCTGTAGGTTTGATATCCAGATGTTTCATTACCTGGCTAGGTAACATCATCAGTGACGACCTCCAAGTGAAGCGAAGCTGTTGTCGCCTGCTTTCTATTTATATGTTTGTCTTGGATGGGTGATGTCATTTCCTGTTCGTTTTCTGAGGGGTTGATAGATGTTATCTAGATCTATGTGTTTGTTTATGGCATTGTGGTTGGAGTGTCAGGCCTCTAGGAATTCTCTGGCATGTCTTTGCTTAGCCTGTCCCAGGATAGATGTGTTGTCCCAGTCGAAATAGTGTTTTTTTTCATCCGTGTGTAGGGCTACGAGGGAGAGAGGGTCGTGTCTTTTTGTGGCTTTGCTCTCAGCATCAAGCCTGGTTGATGGAAATGTACATTTGTGATTGGTTCACAGTAGAAAGGGGTAAAATTCAGTGATAAGGGTATTCTTGCAAAGTTACCACTGAATTGTGTCAGGCAAAATGGTGAAGCTAAGCATATATCAACTTTGCTTCTAAATGTTCTGGTCACTTTGGAGACAAACTCTTTTTAAATACATAACTCACTAATTTGGCACAAATAAATTATTCATCATTTACCCTGCTTGGCAAATTAGCCATCTGAAATTTTATTAATTTCAAGTTAAACTTCATAAAGTACGAGCTTTAGTTTTAGATTGATAAGGGACTCTTACTTTTCTTAAATGGCTTTTTGGATTTGCAAATGTTGTTTTCCCATGTCACATCTTTGTTAAAGTGAGAGATACTAACATCACAGCAACTTCTTTATTTATGTTACAGAAGAGGTGGTGTTGGAGGTCTTAAAACACATAAAGGTAGATAAATCTCCAGGACCTGACAAAGTGTATCCCAGGACATTGTCAGAAAGTTAGGAAAGAAACTGTGGAACACCTAGCGGTGATATTTGTATCATCAGCAGCTATGGGTGAGGTGCCAAAGGTCTGGAGGGTGGCTAATGTGCCATTATTTAGGAAAGGCTGCAAGGAAAAGCCAGGTAACTATAGACTGGTGAGCCTGGGAACATCAGTGATGGGATTCTGAGAGACAGGATCTATGTGCATTGGGAAAAGCAAGGACAGATTAGGGATAGTCAGCATGACTTTGTGTATGGGAAACCGTGTCTCACAATCATCACTGAATTGTTTTGAAGAGGTGACCAAGAAGGCAGAGTGGTAGACATTGTCTATGTAGACTTTAGCAAGGCCTTTGACAAGTTTCCACATGATAAATTAGGTAGTAAGATTAGATCCCATGGGATCCAGGGAGAGCTAGGCAATTGGATACAAAAATGACTTGATGGTAGAAGACACAGGGTTGGGGTAGAGGGCTGTTCCTCAGACTGGAGTCCTGTGGTCAGCTATCTGCTGCAAGGATCAGTCCCTTGTTGTTCATTTATATAAACAATTTTTAAGAGAATATAGGAAGCATGGTTCATACATTTGTGGATGACACTAAAATTGGTGATATAGTGAAGAAGATTATCTAAAAATACAATGGGATTTTGATCAACTGGGCCATAGGGCTGAGGAATGGCGGATGGAGTTTAATGCAGATATATGCGAGGTGTTGTAGTTTGGTAAGACAAACCAGGGCAGGACTTACACAGTCAATGGTAGGGCCCCGAGGAGTGTCATTGAACAGAGAGATCTCGGGGTGCAGATACATAGTTCCTTGAAAGTGGTATCACAGGTATACAAGGTGGTAAAGAAGGCATTTAGCACACTTGCCTTCATTGGTGAGAGCATTGAGTACAAGAGTTGGGACGTCACGTTACAGCTTTACAAGGCATTGGTGAAGCCACATTTGGAGTACTTCATACAATTCTGGTCACCCTGCTACAGTAAGGATGTTATTAAACTGGAAAAGGTACAAAAAAGGTTTACAAGGATGTTACTGAGGCTGGAGATGCTGGGATGTTTTACCCCTAGAGTGTAGGAGGCGGAGGGATGATCTTACAGAAGTTTATAAAATCATGACTGACGTGGATAACGTGAAGAGCCATGGTCTTTTTCCCAGTGTAATGGAGTCCAAAATGAGAAGGCAAAGGTTTAAAGGTGAGAGGTGAAAGATTTATAAGAGACTGGAGGGATAACTTTTTCACACAGAGGGTCGTGTGTATACGGAACAAGTTACCAAAGGAAGTGGTGGAGGTGAGCACAACTACAACATTTAAAGAAGGCATATGGATAAGTACAAGGATAGGAAAGATTTAAAAGGATATGGGCCAAATCCAGGCAAATGGGACTAGTTCAGTTTAGGAAACATGGTCAGCATGGATGGGTTGTACCAAAAGGTCTGGTTCTGTGTTGTGTGACTCTCTGACTCCTAGACACCAAAGTCAGGAGTTTCGCTGAAGACACACCCTTGATCATCCCTAATTCTATAACCAAGTGCAGCTCATCTTCAGGGACTGTACCTTTCACTCTCTTGGGATCAAATAAACTGTCCGATATTTGGCTTCTGAATGGAATTCCCCCACCACCCCCATTTGTCATGCATGGGATGGAATTTCCATTCTTGAAACCGATGTGAGTTCCTACTGGAGGCACATTATTTAACTGACTGATGAAGGTCTCCTCCACAAAAATGTGACTTTTATGCCCACCAAAGAAATATGACTCTGTAGATTAATAAGACTGACTACAGGAAATAATAATCTTTTAGCCTGATTGCACTATTTCAGTCCACGGGCACTTGTTAAACCCCTCAGAGGGTTCCATCAAAGTGAATTGTCAGCACGAAAGCACCTGATAGAATTTCCCTTTACAGCTTCTTATGCAAGTTACAGCCCTAGCACTGGAATCTAGGTCACTAGCGGACAGCTGATTTCAAGCTTCATCAAGTGAAGAATAATTGAAACATATACATCCACACTGCATTTAGCTCATTCGCTATGTTTAACAACAAATGCATTTTCTGTGGGTTAAAAAGGTGAAAGAAAACTGATTCTATTAATTAATCTTTGCAAAGTATACACCTTTGTGTTAGATTGAGCAAGATATACTTCTAAAGAAATCACTGAACATCAATTTAAAACTTTGATCTTGAAGGATATTTCCTTAAAATGTAATAACTGTCTAATTCAATTTTTTTTTAAAAGTATGCTTAGAAAAGGGATATTCTAGAGAATTGTCATCATTTTATTTTCCTGAGCAGTCTTTGATGTAAACTCAATAGTTACACTGGACTATTTCCTCCTTCACACTTCGTATTTTTATTCCACCTTGGTAATAATTGACATTTCCTGACTAAATAGGAAATTCAGCTGGAGAACAATAAACAGTTGGTACCTAAGCTGTGATTAAAGGCTGCACTTTGAAAATTCCGACTGAGAATCTATATTGAGTGTCTAATTTTGTTTTTTAGGTAATTTTAATTTCACATGAAACCAAAAGATGCCAGTACTGGCAAATAGAAGAATTTCCCATTTTGGGAATCTCATGTGAACAATAAACACTTTGAGATGAGAATTAAGAAGGTCAAATGCAAGTACAGCCCCCTCTACTCTATCCAACCATGTGCTAACACTAGCCTCAGCAAAGCAACTCACAATAAAGCAGACTCCTCTTCTCCACCAACCACCCCCCACCCTCCCACAGACCATACTACTTATCCTTATGATGTTTTTAAACTTCATCTCTTTCTAGTTTCTCTCAAATTTGGTTTCCTTCACACCTTGCGTTTCAAGATACTGAGGGCTGAATTTTCAAACTGTTTTTTATATGGGATGGTGATGGGATTGGGTCTGCAGAAAATTGGCAACAGAGTGTCTTTTGTCAGCACCTTTCTGCCTTGGAGTCATTTTAGTAGAAATGGAAAGATGGTGGGACCCTTCTCATGCAATTGAGAGCATAATAAGGCAATTAAAAAGGGACTATTAAGGCCTAGTCAGTGCATTAGGGTGGTCTTGGATGTTCTGGATTGTTTAAAGACCCTAATTCCCACTCTTCCCTCTGCCGACCTTTCCTTCTACAACGTCCGCCCATAGCTAAGACTAATTTCATTCTTAAAGTTTAATAACAATCTTTGGAATGCACCTCTACCTTGGGGCACTTTCTCTTTCATTTATAGAAATTTAAAGTACAGGGTGTGGCTCTTTTCTGGAGACTAATTTAAAAAATAGGCAAGTTTTAAAAAATGGTTGAAATGTTTTGACTACTGCAAAAGCTACGTTTATGGTTGAGCCACATGGTGCTCTTAATTCACAAAGTCTTTTTGACCACAAAATCCTTTAAAAATTTTGCTTATTCAATGTTTATTTTTTCCACTGATTTACTAACTACTGGAGTTTAGATTCTTCAAATTTCTGTTTCCTATTATGTAGGAACTTTGCTTGAGCACAGAAATTCTCCAGATTGATTACTGAGTGTTTCGCAACAAATGAATTTATCTTTTACTAGAACACTGGTCCATCACAATAGGCCAAATGGATACCTTCAGTGTAGTTTAATGCTAAATTCTGTGTACTGTACAGGGTTTCTTTGCAGCTTTTCTCTGGGTTCAGTGAGATGATAGTAAAAGGTTAATCATTCTGGTCAATGGTTACAATCCAATTTTATGAACTCCCTGTGAGATAATCGGAAGGGAAATGGTTTGTCTGCAGGAGGCTGGCTTTGTCTTCACTTCCTCACCTACAGAAAATGAACTTTTGCAAAATGATTTCTTCTCACGAGGTGAAACGTTTATCAAAAATTAATGTCTCTTATTAATTCCATTCCTAGAAACATAATTGTATGTGAAAATAAATTATTTCAAACTTATATAACACCTGAAAGTGTTCCTCATCTTCTCAGACCTACATATTAGAATTTCTTCCATTAAAAATTGATAATGAGAAAGAAGACACAGGTATTAAGCAATGCTCCCCAGTTTACACTTTATTTGCTAAAATTAATGAACAAAGGAAAATGCTTTCCAAAATCTTTGTCCATACAAAATTGATTATTCATCACTAGTTCAGTATTTTGTGTTGTCGAATAAGCAGTAAGCTCACAGGATGCTACATAACAGCTCATATCCTGCCCGGGTGAAAGGCCATCAGTCAAGTATCTTTATCATATGCTACATATCACTACAGGGCTCTTGCTTGTATTAGAACTGTGCAAACATTAAAAATGCTATTAGATAGACAACCTGCTGTCTTAGGTTGTTGATCTAGTAATCCATCTTATAACGTTGCCTTCAGGGGTTATACAAAAATACTTCATAATGGGGGAAATATTGTGGAATATGGAAAGTGTTATTGTGGCTTTTCCCTTTGAAAAAAAAATTGTAGGGGGCCAAAGGCACAAAATGAATGCAGTGTTAATAGACATGACTGACTGCTTAACCTGCTACATGACTGCTTAAACTGCTGCATGACTGCTTAACCTGCTGCAGGACTGCTTAAACTGCTACATGACTGCTTAACTTGCTGCATGACCGCTTAACCTGCTTTATGACTGTTTAACCTGCTACATGACTGCTTAAACTGCTACATGACTGAATTAATCTGATTTAGTCCTAACCGCTGATTACCATAATTTGCCTGCATGTGCTTAAAAAGAGACTCCAGCAAATTTGACATCAAAGTGCTGAACAGACACAATGTTCATGGAACAGTGAATATTGGTTCCCCACACCCACTTGTCCCGAAGCTGTGGAGTGTTTCTGGTTGGTACTCAGTGGCTGCTACACAATGGCATATTACAATACATACATTTATATATCTTAGAATGGCCTCAAATGGTAAATGGAGGGAGTATCTTGCTTAAACTTTCCTAGTGAAAATCAGACAATACAAAGTTTTGTCCAAATGTTTCATGTTTGTTAGTGAGGGAATCATAAAATATACATATTATTGAGTTATTACAGCGCAGCTGGCCATTTGGTCCACCCAATCTATTCTGATCCTCTGTCAGGCAATCCAGTCAGTCCCATTCTATCCTGTTTTGATATCCAGAAGAGTTATCAAACCCAAATGGACAGCTTTCTTCCCAACCAAATGACCCATGATACTTTTCATCTGTAAAGTACCACATTTCTTTCATATTTTTATGAATATTTTCCAATTAACCTGTTCAGCGATGTTATGACACATCTTTAGAATAGTTGGGACTTGAACCCAGGGTTCCACAGCCCAGAGGTAGGAACATACCACTGTGCCACAAAGGGCCCTATCATTCTATCCTGTAGCCCTAGGTTTATTTCTCTCAGGAGTCCATTCAGTTTTCTTTTGCAATCCTTGATTGTTTTCACTTCCATCACCCTCATAGCCATTGAGTTTAAGGTGATTAATATTTGCTGGTTATAAAGGTTCACCCTCACAGTCCCCTGCATCTTTTTTCTAGAACTTTCAATCTGTGTCACATGGTCCTTGTGCCATCAGCAAATAGGAACAGTTTTTATTTGTCTATCAACTAAACAACTGAAGAGATCTTGTATGTCTATTAAATTTCCCCTTAAGTATCTGCTGTTTCAAGAAGGACAGCCCCAGATCTCCAATCTAATTTCCTAATTAAAATCCACTTCATTACGACTTCTTGATGTCTCATTCAGTCAAACGCTGCCTTGATGTCAAGAATTATCAGTCTCGCTTTACCTGCAGAGTTCAGCTCTTTTGTCTATGTTAGAGCCAAGGCTGCAATGACATCAGGAGCTGAGTAGCCCTGGCAGAACCCAAAAGGAGCAGCAGTGAATGGTTTATGACTAAGAAAGTGCTGCTTGATAACACTATGACTTCTTCCTCACTTTGCTGACGATCAAGAGGTACACAAATGGGATGGTAATTGGCTGCACTAGTTTGATCTTGTTTTTTGTGCAGATGTCATACCTGGGTAAATTTTCCACACTGGTGCTAGTACTGTGGTTGAGCTGGATGAGCTTAGCTATGAGTGCAGCTGATTTTGGAGCATAGGTTTTCAGTACCATTGCCAGAATGTTGACATGACCCCCATCGACTTTCCAGCATCCAATGCTTTTAACATTTCTTGATTTCCATAATGCATCAAACTGGCTAGAGACTGGCATCTGTGATGCTGGGGACATCAAGGGAAGGCAGAGATAGATAGTCCATTTCGAACTTGAGTCTGAAGATGGATGCAAATGCTTCAGCCTTATCTTTTGCACTGGTGTGACAAATTCCTCTATCATTCAGGATGGGGATATTTGTGGACCCTCCACATCCTGTTAGTTGTTTAATTGCCCAACTACATTTATAGAAATCATGCCAAGGAAACATCTTTATAAATCAAATCCATATCAAGTCTATACTTGTATGGAGGACATGAAAAGATTCTTCCACCCTATAGCAGTGACATTCCTAACCTTTCTAGCCACTCTTAAAAAAGGGAATGGCTTCTAGTTTATGTTGGTATGAGCTAAATTAATGCTTTGATGTTTATATTTATACTTTATTGGATGTGAAATGCATTGATAACATTTTAGTGAAAATTAATTTTGACTATAGTTTTTAAGCATTTTGCTTTCCTTCAACAGTAACTGCAAATCCTTATCTGGGTGCCGACAACTGTCAACATGCAACCATATACAAGGAGGTAAACAGGAAATGGTGCTTGCAAAAATAGTGCAGAAACAGGAAATGCTGTCATCTTACCAGACCCTCTCCCAGTCCGCAGTCATGCTCCAATGAAGTGATATTAAATGAAGAAACAAGTCAAAATATTGTCAGCTGATGTAAATATCCAAAGCACAACCTCTCAGAAGAGAATTTTCCTCAGACATTCAAGCTCATTTGTGGGTTACTGTAGTTGTTGACAAGCTACATTGACTGCTTTTCTCCCCCACTTCTTTCCCATTACTTCACTTTCTGCAGTTAGTTGTTTAAATGTGTCAGTTCTGGTTCTGAATTCTTAGCGAGTTTGAAAGGATTATCTAATGTACCAACTGAATATAAAATCTGTGTGACTAATTTCATTAGAAACACAAGCCTCCTGATTACATGAACCGCTGGCATGTAATTTCTTAAAGTAAACCTTGAATGTCACTGTGCACTTTATCAATTTTTAGTTATAATACTTTAAAATCCTCAACCTGAACCTCAAGTCTAATTGCAAAATCTGAACTGCTTTCTTCTTCCCCTTTGAGAAGCCTTTTCGCCAAGTATTAGGTTGAGGGGGCAGTTGTGTTACAATCACACAGTGTGATAAATATTTGAAGAGGTTTGCAGGAAATATTTTGCACATTCAGGGGAAAGGTTGATTTATTTCACAATCTTCAGTGGAACTTCTCCAAGATAGTCATTCTAAAAGTAAGGCTTTTAACGGTCCTAATATTCTCTTTGTGAGATTCTATGTCAGAGTTTGGTTCATAACATTCCTTTGAAATGCCTTGGGACATTGTTTGATGTTCAAGCACAATAGATTTTCAGGGTGTTGTTGCAGTGAAGACTCGGAAGATTGGCAAAATTATGAATGTCCCTCATTTATTTGAGTTGAGGAAAATGGAAGATGGTTAACTTGAATTCTGAGAACTTCAAAAGCATCAAAAGATCCTTTTTGGATGAGTTACAAGACCCTTTCCAAGCCTTTAGTGTGCAACAACATGAACCCTCCCCAGATTGTCAACAGAATGCAGTGATTGTGATCAACGGGTAATGCCATTCTTAGTTCTTGCAACAAGTACAAATGGACCAAGGATACCAATTATGGGTGGAACAAGAAATGTTCTTATTTAGATGTTGTGATTACTTTTTTTTAGACTTTTAAGACATTTGTCAGAAAAAATGCAGCCAAAATTGACAGTCGCCAAGTAATATGATTAATCTGTTCAATCCACTCAACGATACAATATTTGCACCTCCTTTTTTATATAAGAGGAAGCCATTCTCTGCATGCCTAATGCAGCAACAGTTTATGTCAATTTTTTGTAATTATATATGATTGTGCAAAAGAAAGGCGTAATGAAAAGATGCGTTCTGACAACTCTTGTTGAAAATCACATGCCAGGTCTTATATTAAAATATAGTCAGTAAACAACTTATCTTTATAACAGATGACTTCTTCAACTCCTATCCTGAATTAATCAGATCATTTCATGCAATCAAGCTTCACCCAGAGTGAGTTCAATCTGTTAATATCAGCCATAACACAGCTTTATGAACATCTTGGGCAACATTTAGTTACTGGTCAATATCACCTCAGTGTATCAAAGAGAAATTAGCAATATCAAACACATCACATCTTACATTAGGGAATTTTAAAGGAGGGGAATGAAGTTTCAGTGCAAATTATTCCATTTGTTGGAATAACAAGTTAGGGAATGTTGAGACACAAAGACTAGGTTCATCCCCAATTTACATTATGTAACCTGCTCTAAGCTGTGTTGGATGAGAGAAAATAAAATCTTCCTATATTGGAGCTCCAGTTTATTTATTGGAAGTCCTCAAAAATGATGAGAAATTACAGTAAGTTTTAATACATTATTACTACTGATTAATTAATGGCAATGTTGAAGCAGGTAATAAAATTATTTTTTATTGGAGGGATATTGGGATATGGAATTCCCTTCCATAAACCATTGTTAAAATGTAAACCATTTGTAATTTTAAAGATGAACTGGAAAGTTGCTTTAAAAATGAGGAACATCAAAATTAATGGATAGTGATAGGGTTAAAATAAACTAGTGTTTGTAAGTTTAAAATAAAAGTGTGCGGATTGGAATTGCTCAGTGACAGGTTTCTGAGGATAGCATTTAGTTCATCAACAACCAAACAACCCATGACGAAACTGTGACAGTGTGAACAGACTTGGGGGTGTGATGTCCTCCACTGTTAAATAACCAGTTGATAGCTAAGCCAAAGCTCCATAAACAGTTCCACCATAAGGAACCGTTTTCAAGGAATATTGTTGTGACCCCTCAGGGAGACGTTGGGAGCTGGAGTGATGGAGAAGGAATCTATAAGTTCAGTGATTGGAAACGGGAACAGTAACAGTGGGTAGGACGAGCAGAACTATAAGAACAGGGGAAAGAGAGAGGCATCTGAGGAGTTTTATTTCTTTTTTAAATCAGATTTTATTGCTGCAAAACCTAGGCCTCAAAGTTGCCTCAATGAGGTCATGCCCACAGTTTGAAGATAACGTGGGGATTTAAAGGAGCTACCTATCCGGTCAGGATTCCATGACAGCTCGCACGGCATTGGACCTTTCAACTCCAACATTCCAGCTCAGTATCCCACATTGGAAGCAATGCTCTCAGTGAAAATTAGGCCCCACCTGACAAGGGGTGGAGTATTTAAATCAGGCAGGAGTTTTGCACCTGCTGATCCCGCTACCTCACGACTTGGACATGACAGACGCAGGGTGGGGGGAGGGCGGGGGGGAGGCTTGTGGATGGCTTGTGACTCTCCCCCAGCTGAGGTCCTTAAGTGGACAGTAAATGCCCATGATGGCTGGAGACACCAAGGTGAATTCTTGGCTTGAGGGGCTCCATCATTTAAAGACACTCAGTATCTGACCAAGACACTCTGCATCAGTCGGGGTGGGTGTGCCCAGTGAAAACCAGCACTTACTTTCAACACGCCCTTACTTTCAACACGTCCTCCCTCACAACTTCCATCCTGCCTTCACTCACCTTTGGCCAGGGATTTAGAGCAGAAAGCTAGGGCCCCAGTGCTGCTCCCAACTCAGGGGTCTCCAACCCAGCTCTGGAGGCCACTCACACCATCGCCCTACACCACTATTGTCCTGAGCAGAGAAGGCCCCCTTTTGTTATTGATGTATTCACAGTCCCTAGCCCTGCTGTGACCCCTTGGGGTGGACACATTGCCAACCGATGCCACCACTCCAACTGGTACTGCGACAATGGGCAGCAACTGGCTTTTGATCAGTCACCGACTGCCAGGTGGAGAAGGGATTCCCAGCCCCTGGGTCTTGGATTCCCAGCTAAGCTTCCCACAGTCTATTCATTTGACAGGCCTTCCCAAATGGAAAAAACATGGGCGCCTCAAGCGCAAGCCCTCATACACCTCATACACCCCTGCAGTTTTGCATGTGAAAAATAGCTGCCAGAAGCTGTGTCTCAACTTGAGACACATCCTTCTGAAGAGGAGGGAAAAGGTGAGCCAAAATGAAACAAAAAAGGGACCTGTTGTGGGTGATTAACCAGCAGAGAAATATTCTGTTTCTCATATTCACCGCTGGAGTGAACTACAGCAACAGTAAGAAAGATCTCATGATTTAATCACGAAGGAAATGCATGAATATTGATTTTGTTGATTTACACAAGTTGTGGTTATACTGTCTATGCTATTCCCACAAAACCCAGTTGCACCATCCCCATTGCAAATAAATAAAATTCCCAAAATTCGTCCATGTAAAGAGTTCCATAATGAACACGTGCATTTTCCTGTATCACTGTCTGGCTTCCAACATTTAAATGACTTACTCTTTTAGGGATAATCCATAATGGTTTAATTTTGTTTTTTTTAGCCAAAACATACGAGCACTGAGTAAGTGGTAATATTGCAGAGAGAAAATTTAATGAACAGTGATTTTCCCTAACATTAGTTTTATTTCCAACAACACTTAATAATAAACCTCCTATTATATTTCGCTTCACTCTAAACCATTTCCTGTTGCCTTGCCGACTTTGGAGACTTTCGCTCTAAAATAACAAGCTAATTTTGAAAGTCAGTTTTTCATCCAGTCAACAGGGTTAATTTTAAAAATTGACCAGGTGACTGGGGAAATCCCACCGAAACTGCAAAGCCGTGTTAAACAATGAACAAGGCAGTCAAAAGTTATCAAGAGGAAGAGCAGCAGGGAGTTGAGACCATAATCAGATCAGCTGTGACTTTACTACATGGCAGAACAAGCTCAAAAGGTGTGAAAGGTCTGTTCCTGCCCTGAATTCGTATGCTTGCAAATTAGAATAACTAATGTTTTAACACACAACAAAGCTCAGCAAAGAGCCTTCAAATGTGGAACTTTTGGGGAAGGTTAATAAGAGCATTAGGGAATGCCAATACAGAATGCTATCTGATCAGCAGAAGTTTAGACTCCCTATGAATGCCTTTGAAACATATGTAAGTATGTCAATTTTATGTTGGTATGACCACCCTGGTAGAGGAGCTTCATGTACCAGCTTCAGTGCAAATAGCAAAGATATGGGGGGGAAAGAGTTCAAGACCCATTTCAATACTTCTTAGGAGCTCCAGCACAAAGCTGCACTCCCACTGTTTGCTATGGAACCATTCCAGGATGCCTAGAGGTTCTTCTTATCCATGACATTAGGCAGACAGTCAGCAGGGAGGGAGACACCACTTGAAGCTCTCAGTGACATCAATAAAATGAACATTTTTACCAATACATCAAATAAATTTATGGGGAACCTGTTATTCTCAGCCATAGTAACATGTAGTTGAGCTACAATATTTTAGACCTTTTTAACTACTCTGTTTTAAACATGGCAACAGAACAGAATAAAATTTGGCTTTTCAATTGTGTTTCTGTCTCTTTATATACACTGCCAGATCTGTGGAGTACCTCCAACAGTTTCTGTTCGATTCTATATTCTGTTTCATTTTTGATTTCAAACATCTGCTGAATTTCAATTGTGAATGGTGTTATTGTAAATTTGGCCAATGTATTATTGTAAATACCCCTATAAAACATTCTGAAAATCCAAGCTCTTGAGTGGCAATGTTAATAATCCCAGTGAAGTACCAGAAACAAACAAAAACTGCTGAAATTGCTGAAGAAACCCAGCACCGAGTCACTGAACCCGAAAATATCAACTCTGTTTTCTCTCAGTAGCCATGATGCGGAGGTGCCAGTGTTGGACTGGGATAGACAAAGTCAGAAGTCACATGATACCAGGTTATAGTCCCACAGGTCTATTTGAAATGACTTGCTTTTGGAGCGCTGCTCCTTTGCCAGATGAAACTCCAAAAGCTTATGATTTCAAATAAACCTGTTGGATTATAACCTGGTGCCAAGTGACTTCTGACTCTGATTGGTCTCCACAGACACTTCCATACCTGCTGAGTTTCTCCAGCAATTTTGTTTTTGCTTGCAATGAATTACAAGAGTTTGTGCCAATTACATTTTTTTAAACAAGTAGTTTAGTATGATTACAAAATACATAAGGATGTGCAAAAATTGATCAGGCTAAAATAATTGCAGCTACAAATTTTGAATAGAATTTTGAAGGCAAAATGCTGAGACAAATTTCAAAAACAGTTCAATATTAAATCTAAACTTCTTTAAGACAGGTATTCTCTATGCTATGATGGGATCACAATGAAGACACCCAGTAGTTTTATGAGCTTCAAACGTGATACTGGTTTTAAGAAATAAAGTATATGAACTTTGGATGAGAAACAGTTTTCATATTAATTCCCAGCTATCTATAATTCTCTACATTACATAAGCAAGTCCTGTGGCTTTGTTCGTTACAAATCAGGGAGGAGTAATTGGTTGATGCCTGACCACAGATGGGAAATGAGGTTGAATAGGCTGGGGCTGTTTTCCCTTCAGCATTGAAGGCTGAGGGGTGACCTTTTAGTGGTTTAAAAAATCATCAGGGGCATGGATAGGGTGAATAGATAAGGTCTTTTCCCTGGGGTTGTGGGAGGGGGTCCAGAACTAGAGGGCATAGGTTTAGGGCGAGAGTGGAAAAATTTAAAAGGGTCTGAAGGGGCAAAGTTTTCACACAGAGAGTGGTGCATGTATGGAATTAGCTGCCAGAAGAAGTGGTGGCAGCTGGTACAATTAAAAGGCATCTGAATGGGTATATGAATAGGAAGGGTTTAGGAGAGATATGGGCCAAGTACTGGCAAACGGGACTAGATTATTTTAGGCTATCTGGTCAGCATTGACGAGTTAGACCGAAGGGTCTGTTTCTGTGCTGTACATCTCCGACTCTATGACTGTGATTCCAAGGAAAGATGGAACAGTTGGGTTGAATATCTCCTGAAGCTGAATCTTGGTCTCATTACCATGACTGCTGAGCTGCAGAAAGTAACCATGCTCCCAATTAAACCAGTCCATCAGTCCCATACCTGGATCATTAGTTCAGCAGCTGTAGGAAATGAAAAGCTTGATAAATATGTAATGTGAACTCCAGCTAGCTTTGGATTCATTTTGGAGTAATTCCTAAAACGTGTGATAGGCCTATTCAAGTCTTCAGGTCTGATGTCAAACCAAAGCCCTGACTGCCTTTTGAACAGATGTCAACAATCCCATGATTTTTCTGAACAAAAATGAGGCATTCTCCTGGCCAACATTCATCTTTCGAGTGTTAATACCAAAAACAGATGGATTTCTCATTTTTGATTTGCAATTTGCAGGGTAGTTGGCTTCGGACATTTCCTTAAATTATACAAGTAATTGCATTTAAAATAAACATACTTATGTTATACTGGTTGTAGGACATCTTGAGGTTGTGAAAAAATGCTACATCAATGCAAGCGATCGTTACTTTCTCTTTCCCTATCAGAGGCCTAATGTAAGGCAGCCACAAGGAATATTCCTGAAGAAGGGCCTGTGCCCAAAACGTCGAATCTCCTGTTCCCTGGATGCTGCCTGACCTGCTGTGCTGTTCCAGCAATAAAGTTTCAACAAGGAATATCACCCAAGGCAAATTAGAATTGGACATATTTCTTGGGGTTTGAGACACAGAAAATGGTTGCTATGCCTCCCTCCACTTAACCCTCAAAAGTAAGCAAAAATCACATCCAATTCTGTATTTTTAAAAAGAATTTGAAGAATATTCTAAGCATCATAGGGATTTTAGGTTTTTCATTTACTTTACACTGTCCTGCAGCATTCTTGAGAAAATATGACAGTGGCTATTTGATCTTTTTGAGGTCAGTTGATGTTTGGACATTTCAGCAAGAACGATTCCAAATTCGCTTTCATTGACTGGACACATCATTCTTAGATTTGCACGCTTTCTGCTGATGAGGAACTATTACTGGTATAGGCAAGGGGCTCGTTAGGCACAGTGGTAGTGGTCTATCACTGAACCAGAAGACCTCGGTTCAAGTTCCACCAGCTCCTGAGGTGTCTAATAACATCTCTAAGCAGGTTAATTGGCAAATATCTATATATCTGTTGATGTAGGCAATAAGGCCCATGGCACAGTGGTATCGTCCCTGCCTCTGTACCAGAAGCCTGGATACAAATCCCACTTGTGTTGGAAATTACTTGAAAAATGTACCAACAGGCTGATTCAAAAAAGAAGAAAAACTGGTGTAAGCAGAGGGGTCCGTGTGGTGTAGGCATTAGCAAAGATAGAGTGAACATCTACTGGAAGTTGCAGAGCAAGCATCAATCCAGTCAATAAACCCTAAAACACAGTGAAACCCAGCAGCATGAGGGAACTCTGTTCAGACTATTTAAAGGGATCATTAACTTCCATTGCAATTCTGTAAGTACTCATAGCTCCAAACTGCAACTATCTACCAGGAATAGTGCAGCAGTTTGACATCAGACCTGAAGACTTGAATTGCCAAGTTCAATGGTTCTGCACAAAACAGTTGCTCCTAGATGTAGATTTAGAAATAGGCATTCTTCCTTCAAGACAGCATGACTCTGGGAATAAGGAGAGCTTCCTAAAATGTGAAGGATAGAGAAGATTCTCAGCAGAAGAAATACCAATATCATGAAAGTGCAATTAACTGGCGTTGATTGCAATCTCAGCACCCTTGTTTGGAAATCATCTAATGTAGTCCCACTGTCTTAAAGTCTGTGTTCAGTTTAAAAGAAAAGCATGTCAAGGCCACACTAAATGGACAATGCTTTTGGTTCAAAGTATTTTAGATTTCATTTGATTTAACTTATGATTTTTGACACGTTTGACATTCGGACGAACATTTGCCATTTAAAATAGCTACAGATCATTCAACCAACTCCGCTGGAACATGGCCCAAAGACACTTGGTCTCTCTGTTTTAGCCATTGTTTTCAGTTCACACACTGATGTGGTACAGTCACAAATCTATTGCAATAACTTTATTGTAGCAATCCTTGCTAGAATCACAGACTAATATTGTTCTGCCAACATTTTGTTCTTATGAATGTGGTTAACCATGTGATACTGACTAGATAATCAGATAAAGGGATAGATATTGGTCAAGACTCAGGGGGATAATTTCCCTGTTCTTCTTTGAAATCATGTCCTGGGATCTTTTACATCTAGCAGATCAGACATAAGGGGTTTTGGTTTAACACCTCATCTGAAGACAGTACCTGTGGCAGGACAGCACAAGGTTTCAGCCTTGGTTTATATGCACCCATGCTGTGGTTGAGAAGCAAGAGTGTTATCAAAGGAGCCACAGCTAACAGTTTAGCAGGACAAGATAGTCAGTAATGGTCACTCAAATAAAAGGCAAAAAATATTGCCGATGCTGGAAATCTGAAATGTAAACCAAAAATGCTGGAGAAATTCGGCAGGTCTGGCAGCATCAGTGGAGAGAGAAATGGAGTTGATGTTTTGAGTCTAGTACAGCTCCACTTCAGAACGCAGCAACAGGGAATCTTCAGCATTCTGAAGGAGCGCCATACCAGACTGAAAACATTAATGTTGTTTCTCGATCCACATATGCTGCCAGACTTGCTGAGTTCCCCCAATATTCTGTATGTTTCAGTAATGACACGGCACTAGGTTATAATCCAACAGGTTTATTTGAAATCATAACCTTTTGGAGCACTGCTCCCTCATCACCTGGCATATCATGTTTCAGTAATGACCAACAATAATCTCAGGTACAAACTCAGCAAGAAATTTAGTTAACAAATATATACTTTCCTTCAGCTCACATTCTTATTTGTTTGAGATTATCTGTTAAGTTTATTATTTTAACTTTCACTAATAACACACATTCAAACATTTCTGTAACGTATCTTTCAAATGGAAACAAATAGCTTCAAATCTGCTGATGATCAGATTTTCATGCAATCAAGTAAAGCCACAGGAATTTTCAATAGTAGCTCCTACCAAAGAGGGTCAGGAACTGACTGACAGCTGGAGATCTTTTCCTAAGGTGCTGCAATAGCCCACTGTCAACAAGGCCACACCTATCAAAGAGAAGGTTTTGAATTGTAGAGATCACAGTCCAGGTGAGACATGCCCAACTGCACATGCACTTTGGAGCCTGCAGGCAATGGGAATGGAAAAGAAGCCGTAGATAGGTTGCTCTCTGTATTTCTCATTTACCTGGGCTCCCTGCTCTGGCATCTGAAGAACTGCAATGAGGTGAACTCTCCAAAGGACAGGACTCCTTTGATCTTCAAAGTGTGGATAGAAGTTGCCCAGGGAGATTAAGAGAACAAGTGCGATCTAGAGATTGAACAAGTGAATCAACAAGATTCAGAACCTCAGGACTGTGAGAAAACTGAATGGCATTGCCCTTCAGAAGCCAAACCTGTCACTCTGACATCCACTCATCTTCAATCCCACTGTCTTTACAAGTCTCTATCACATCTTCCATTTCACTTTAACCTTCCTCTTATCTTTCTTCTTGGCAGTCCCATATCCATTACTTGCCTCATCACATGGCCTCTCTGTTTCTACAACAGAATGGCTATACCATCTTTCAATTTTCTCTCACCTTCTTTTGTTGATACTTCTATAATTGTTACTGAACTCCTATGCATTGGTCCCTAATTTTGTTTCTTTTCTTGTCAGTCCACACATCCATCTCAGCATCCACAGCAGGCTGTCCCTCTCTTTTCAGTGTTTCCAGAGTTCCTGTGCTATAACAAGGTTATCTCACAGCAGTCTTGTAAGATTCTTCCTTTCCATTTCAGGGATACTTTTCTGAAACATATCACTCTACATTCTTCAAAAATCTGTTGCTTTATTTCTGTTCCCAGCTCTGGGCTGAAATTTAACTTTTTGACTGCATTTGGTTGGGGTGGGGAGCCTAAACCTCAAGCTACTTCCCATTCCAACCTGCCCATTTCTGGCTTTAACGGATACCGGAATTTGCTTCAAAGTGGAGGCTTGGAACTTTACAGGTATAACAGTGGGCAATGGGGAAGTGGTGGAAGGCTTGATTCTTTTTCCCCACTCATTCCAGCTCCACAAAAAGTATCTGGAATGGAACAGAGGAATCTGCACTCGTAGATGTCGGAATATCAGTCAGAATTATATTGAACTCAGTTCTGTTGAGATCCATGGTTAATAGTTTCATCGATATTCAATGTTAATGCCCACACATAAAGATGTGGGCAAACTACAGGGGTATTGGTGAAGCCCAATAACTGTGGATCAGCAACGAGGAGTACCTTCGGAAGAGGTAAGAACACTGTAGGAGTTTCATAGGAGAGGGTCTATCATTCTAATGGACAAAACAAACAATGGAAAGACAGAGGAGCTTTCCCTCAGAATACAGGAAGTAACTTTCCATCATTTCTGATACTTCAGTACATACAACAGTGCAGTTGACATACACCAGCTCTGAGTTTGCAGTACAACTACAAACATAAGTAAGAGTGTTGTTTTACAGTATAACAACAGTGCCAGCAGGAAGCGACATCTGAAATCAAACTAATTAGATAAGGCATAGATGCCATACACTTCTCGGGAGCTGATGACTCATGGGAGCATGCAGCTTCACACGAGAAAGGAAGTAGTTGTCATGGGATACAAAAAAAAGATAGGTTTTAACAAACAAGTTGATGGCTAATGAGATCTCAGTCAAAAATAAAGTTTTAAAAAAAAGTACAACTTCCTAATGCAGTATGCTTGTTTGGAGAAAGCTACCATTTGGTTGCCCCTCCCATTTTCATTGGAGGTTAATGACAAGTGCTTTGCAATTTACTGTCATCAATCTAACCCCGATCCCTGACAAGTTCCCTCAGCTGCACCGAGCTAACACGTCCAATTCAATTCAATTCTCCAGCAAGCCAATCTACTGTGCTTTTTGGTTTCAGATGTAAAATTCAGAGGTCTTGTGCAGTTGGCTCTTACACAGAAGGAATGGGATGCAGTCATTTCAATTGCACTCTTACATTGACCTCAACTCACCATTCTTGACTGGATTGGCCCCGAAGTGAAAGTGCACCAAAAGTCAATATACTTAAAAAGTCTTGACTATTTTTGAAAGCCAAAGAAAGTCTCTGACAAGCCCAAAGTTTTGTCCTGTTTTCTTGGTAGTGCACAGTGTTCCTTTCCTTAGTAGAATACTCCTGAATAACTTAGTCAGAATCCATCAGTGTGAGCTAGATATATTTCAAATAACTGTCAGAACTCAAGAACATTTTGGGTGAGATGTTTGCTTCATAAGTGGTTATTGCATAGACTGAGTGAATAAAGGAGAATTTCCTGTTTCATTGTGGCATACCACAGAGTTGCTAAAGGAAACTGAAGGTCACCATTGTGCAACTTAGCGTTGTCACAAGTAGAAAAACATCATTTAAGGGAAGGAAGAAAGGACACTTTGGAATGAAAGCACTAGAAATTGTCCCAAGATATTTACAGCAGCAACATCTCCCACTTTAAATTATCTTCAGTCCCATGATCTTCCTAGTATTAAATCTTCTGCTTTCAAATTTATGATTAAGACCTGATATACTTTGAAAGTGCTCTAGCTACCAGGGCTGACTTTGTCTCATGAACTCTCTTGCTGCCTTAAATGTGCACTTTAAGTAAAATGTGTCTTGTGGAGTGAGGCATGAACTATGACCTTCTAGCTAGCATGCGACAGTCACTTCCGTGGGCAGATTTCTAATAGTGTCAATATGAAGCTGTACCCAACTTCCTGCTGCTAGTGGGCACGAATTTTCTTTAGCTAGAGGTTCAAGCATCTATAGAATTTGGAAAAAAAATACACTGCACTATTACATTTTTCTTTAAGAAAGGAGGAGAGGGGGGTTGCTCAGTGTGGCAGGATGTTGATTAGAGGCTGAAAGGCCCCCAGATTAGGAAGGCTTTAGATTTTTAGATTTCAGTCTGAGCTAGGAGTCTAGAGAAGTCTATAATTGAGCCCTGTAGTGTAAAGTGTCTGCTTACAATAGGGATACCATCCCGTTTCAATTCCTTATAGTAAATCAGAGGAAATCTAACTCTTAAATTCCTATGCTTTCTTTTCAAGAAATACTTCACTGGATTTTATCCATCCATTTCACATCTTAAATATTTTTAAGAATTTTTTTATGGGATGTGAACACTGCTGGCAGGGCTAATGTTTGTTACCCATCCCTAATTGCCCCTGAATTGAATGGCAGGGTTGGTTAATTCACACCATAGTATTCAACGCAGGAATACAGAAAGGGTAAATGGGATGATGGAACACCTGAAAGTATTGTTCAAAACCATGCATTTAGATTGGTATATTTACAAGAACATTTTTTCAAAAAATATACCAGTAAGTCCTGTTTCAGAAACACTGGTAACGAAGGAAAACTGTCAGTTAATGAATATTTGGGGTCAGTGACTTCAGTATAAAAACCCATCAGTTAAGCTGAAGAATGAGTTTCTTCATGAAATGTTTGTATCCTTACCAGTTGGGGCTCTTGTGGTACAGTGGTAGTCTCCCTACCTCTGAACCAGAAGGGATGTATTCAAATACCACATACTGCAGAGAGGTGGTACACGATGCCTGAACAAGTCAATTAAAAATATCTATTATGTAGATGAAACCACCTCTGCTGCAACCATAATTGTGCTACACACAACTGGGAAATTGCGATGCATGCAGCATATGGATTTACAATGATTAGCAAAAGAAACATTAGGCATAAGGAAACTTAGTTTCACATAGTGAGTTCCAGTGATTTGGAAAGGTATGACTTGAACATAAGCTGGAGTTGAACGCAATAGTTGTTTTCAAAAAGACAACTGGATAAGTAGTTGAAAGAATGAAAATAACAAAGATATGGGTGAGAGCAGGCCAATGAGGAGAGTTGAACAAAGTTAGAAAAGAACTGGTATGGGTCCGATTGGTCAAATGGCCTCCTTCTATGCTCCAAAATTCTCTTAATCTATCAATAGTTGAGTCACACACCCTCCAGGATTGTCCTGGAGTCTCCAGGAATTAAAGATTAATTTTCTGGACATTGCTGTGATACTTTCAGAAGAACATTCACTCTGGTATTAAAAAAACATTAAAAGGATGAGTCTTGGAATCTTTGGCCAAGGTGCGAGTTGTGATGAACATTTTTGAGCAATTCTTGTCACAATGCCCAGTGAGTTTTCTTGCCCTATCTTACCAAATCCACCTCATTAACGACCTCCCCTTACATCTGATTCTAGCCGCATCTTACAACATGTCATTCATTCAACAACTCACCACTTGCTGGATATCCATTGAAAGACCAGCAACCCATTGCATCCTTACCATCTTTTAAAGTCCGTTGTGCACCTGCTCAAGGACTGCCAGTCTGGAGCTACTCTGCACAGTTCATGAGATTTGCCTTATATATGGAAGACAGGGAGTAACTGACACCCTGCCTTGCTGGCAGGAATGTGGAGGTCCTCCTGGATGGGGTAAAAACAATGACTGTAGATGCTGGAAACCAGATTCTGGATTAGTGGTGCTGGAAGAGCACAGCAGTTCAGGCAGCATCCGAGGAGCTTCGAAATTGACGTTTCGGGCAAAAGCCCTTCATCAGGAATAAAGGCAGTGAGCCTGGAGCATGGAGAGATAAGTGAGAGGAGGGTGGGGGTGGGGAAAAAGTAGCATAGAGTACAATGGGTGAGTGGGGGAGGGGATGAAGGTGATAGGTCAGGGAGGAGAGGGTGGAGTGGATAGGTGGAAAAGGAGATAGGCAGGTAGAACAAATCTGGACAAGTCATGGGGACAGTGCTGAGCTGGAAGTTTAGAACTAGGGTGAGGTGGGGGAAGGGGAAATGAGGAAACTGTTGAAGTCCACATTGATGCCCTGGGGTTGAAGTGTTCCGAGGCAGAAGATGAGGCGTTCTTCCTCCAGGCGTCTGGTGGTGAGGGAGCGGCGGTGAAGGAGACCCAGGACCTCCATGTCCTCGGCAGAGTGGGGGGGGGGGGGGGGGGGGAGTTGAAATGCTGGGCCACAGGGCGGTGTGATTGATTGGTGCGGGTGTCCTGGAGATGTTCAATAAAGCGCTCTGCTAGGAGGCGCCCAGTCTTCCCAATGTAGAGGAGACAGCATCGGGAGCAACGAATACAATAAATGATATTAGTGGATGTGCAAGTAAAACTTTGATGGATGTGAAAGGCTCTTTTAGGGCCTTGGATAGAGGTGAGGGAGGAGGTGTGGGTGCAGGTTTTACAGTTTCTGTGGTGGCAGGGGAAAGTGCCAGGATGGGAGGGTGGGTTGTAGGGGGGCGTGGACCTGACCAGGTAGTCACGGAGGGAACGGTCTTTGCGGAAGGCGGAAAGGGGTAGGGAGGGAAATATATCTCTGGTGGTGGGGTCTGTTTGGAGGTGGCGGAAATGTCAGAGGATGATTTGGTTTATGCGAAGGTTGGTAGGTTGGAAGGTGAGCACCAGGGGCGTTCTGTCCTTGTTATGGTTGGAGGGGTGGGGTCTGAGGGCGGAGGTGCGGGATGTAGACGAGATGCGTTGGAGGGCATCTTTAACCACGTGGGAAGGGAAATTGCGGTCTCTAAAGAAGGAGGCCATCTGGTGTGTTCTACGGTGGAACCGGTCCTCCTGGGAGCAGATTCGGCGGAGGAGGAGGAATTGGGAATAGGGGATGGCATTTTTGCAAGAGGTAGGGTGGGAAGAGGTGTAATCCAGGTAGCTGTGGGAGTCGGTGGGTTTGTAAAAAATGTCAGTGTCAAGTCGGTCATCAGTAATGGAGATGGAGAGGTCCAGGAAGGGGAGGGAGGTGTCAGAGATGGTCCAGGTAAATTTAAGGTCAGGGTGGAATGTGTTGGTGAAGTTGATGAATTGCTCAACCTCCTCACGGGAGCACAAGGTGGCGCCAATGCAGTCATCAATGTAGTGGAGGAAGAGTTGGGGAGTGGTGCCGGTGTAATTACAGAAGATCAACTGCTCTACGTAGCCAACAAAGAGACAGGCATAGCTGGGGCCCATATGTGTGCCCATGACTACCCCTTTGGTCTGGAGGAAGTGGGAGGATTCAAAGGAGAAATTGTTAAGGGTGAGGACCAGTTCGGCCAAACGAATGAGAGTGTCGGTGGAAGGGTACTGTTGGGGACGTCTGGAGAGGAAAAAAACCGAGGCTTGGAGGCCCTGGTCATGGCGGATGGAGGTGTAGAGGGATTGGATATCCATGGTGAAGATGAGGCGTTGAGGGCCGGGGAAACAGAAGTCTTGGAGGAGGTGGAGGGTGTGGGTGGTGTCTTGAACATATGTGGGGAGTTCCTGGATAGGACAGTGTCAAGGTAGGTAGAGATGAGTTCAGTGGGGCAGGAGCATGCTGAGACAATGGGTCGGCCAGGGTGGTCAGGCTTGTGGATCTTGGGAAGGAGGTAGAACCGGGCAGTGCGGGGTTCCCGGACTATGAGGTTGGAAGCTGTGGGTGGGAGATCTCCTGAGGTGATGAGGTTCTGTATGGTCTGGGAGATGATGGTTTTGTGATGGGGGGTGGGGTCATGGTCGAGGGGGCAATAGAAAGAGGTGTCCTTGAGTTGACGTTTGGCTTCAGAGGTGTAGAGGTCAGTGCGCCAGACTACCACTGCGCCCCCTTTATCTGCTGGCTTGATGGTGAGGTTGGGATTGGAGCAGAGGGATTGGAGGGCTGCGCGTTGTGAGGGTGAGAGGTTGGAGTGGGGGAAGGAGGTAGACAGGTTGAGGCGGTTAATGTCCCGGCAGCAGTTGGAAATGAAGAGGTCGAGGGCAGGTAATAGGCCTACGCGGGGTGTCCAGGTGGATGCAGCGTGTTGGAGGTGGGCAAAAGGGTCCTCGGAAGGCGGGCGGGAGTCCTGATTGTGAAAGTAAGCTCGGAGGCGGAGGCGGCAGAAGAAGTGTTCGACGTCACGGCGTGTATTAAATTCATTGATGCGTGGACGGAGGGGGATGAAGGTGAGTCCTTTGCTGAGGACTGATCATTTGTCCTCAGTGAGGGGAAGGTCTGGAGGGATGGTGAAAACTCGGCAGGGCTGGGAGCTCGGATCTGGTGTGGGTGTAGAGCTGGGAGTGGGGGCGGAACCTGTAACTGGAGTGGGTGTGTTGGTGGGGGGAATGGGGGTGGAGTCATGAGCAGGGGTAGTGTTCCCCTCAGGGTTCTGGGGGGTGGAGATAGTGACAGTAGGGTCCATGGGGGGCATGTCAGCAGAATGCAGGTGAGTGGCGCTGGGGGGGCGGAAGTGGTGGTGACAACGGCAGTAGGACTCTTTCCCCCAGGACCAGCAGTTGAGGCCATAATACCAGACCATGCTACCTGGTCAATGCAGTCTCAGCCATCTGGAGGAATGCACAGCACTAGAGAAAAACAGTCAATGACCTTCTCAACTCCATCAGCATAACTGTCACCATCTTTGCTCTGATACCACACACTCGTTCTATCTCTGCTTCTGTATCCATCTTCCACCAAAGATCATGCTCTACAATTCTCCCTATTGCCTTCAGCACCTTCCCTAATGACTCTCACCCACCTCAATCTATCTTGTATGCCTTCAGAGCTGCCTACTCGCTCCCTGACTAAAAGCTTAACTGGGACCTGCTGACAACCATGATGACCTTCCTTTCTTAGTGCCCGTGCAAACTGGCAAGGCTAGATAGAAGCAATATCAAAACATTAACTCTGTTTCTCTTCAGAAATATTGCCAGACCTGATGAGTTTCTCCAGCATTTTTTGTGTTTGTTTCAAGAGTAATAGGAGCCTGGTATCTTTGGCTAATGGGGCAAAGTACAAAAAGGCAATGCAATCAGGGATGCCATGAGTTTCCAGGAAGGCTGAGAGTGAGTGAGTGCTATGATTCTGAAATGAAGAGCCCAGTGGAGTAGGCCATAGGCTGGGTGTGTCCCCGTGAGGGCACAGTAGCCTTGCTGTAGCAATGACAGTTCCTATTGTGCACTGTAGTGTGAATCGCATTGAAAGTGTGCTATGAGGATTCTTAGAGGTTGGTATGTTGGATGCCAATGCAGGTGTGTGTGTGTGTGTGTGCGTGCGCGCGCGTCTGTGTGTGCGCGTGCCCCCCCATGGAACTGAAGAAATAAAGTAGAGTCATATTTTGCCTCAAAATGTTAACTCCAGTTCTCTCTCCATGCTGCCACATCTGTTGAGTTTCTCCAGCACTTTTTAAATTCAGATCAACATCTGTAGTGCTTTGCTTTTATTTGATTCTCCCAGCACTACTGTATCTCACTGAGACACTTTTGATCAATGGATGACACTTTCATAGAATCACAGAATCCCTACAGTGCAGAAAAGGCTATTTGGCCCATCAATTCTGTACCGATCATCTGAAGAGCATTCCCCTGCCCCCTGCCACTCTAGCCCCACACCCCCACACTTACCATGGCTAATCCATCTAATCTGCACAACTTTCCTGTTCAGGTGAGTGAATGAAGGATTAAATAAAAGGTTTAAAGAGCTTTTTAAAAAGTTGCTTTTTAATTTTGGGCAGCTTGGCTCACCTTAGAAATGCAAGGCCATGGTTTCAACCCCCACTCCAGGAAGTGGATATATGGTCTGGACCAACATTCCACTGGAGTATTGCACAAGAGCTGCATTGCCAGGTTATTTCTCTTAAATTGAGATGTTTAACTGAATCCCTCTTTAGACACTAGAATGATTGATGTGCCCTATGGAATTAGGTGAAAAAGCCAAGGAATTTTCCCAGTGTCTTGGTCCACATTTCAAGCAACACAAAAGAATGAGATACTTGCTTTTCATCAATTTGCAATTCATCTTTCTATAAAGATGATGATACTGGCATTATGACTGTTTGAACCAGCTAATTTTTATCCTATTCTCGCTTTACTTTGAAGTTACTTTTTGCTTTACTGTTCACTATCTTATAGAAAATTGTCTCTAAACTCTGTTTCAATACTAAAGGTTTCCACAATATTTTCTCAGACCACAGTCCTATTCCACCAGGATTTAATTTCATGGTTCCAGAGTTTGAATATCAACTATTGATCAAAACTAGATATCCTACACAAGGCAAGGTCTGACCACAGCACCACTCAGTTTCAGCTCTTTCCAACTTTAAGACTACTCCTTTGACAATGTTGGTGAGAAATCAATTAATTTCTCCATTGGTTAGATAACTTGGACAGAATATTGTGGTGCTGAGGATGTGAGGTAGGAGGTGGGAAGAGCATTTCATTAGGTGCAGTGATGGTGTTTTTTAAAACAGATCATTCATGAAGTGTGGGCATCGCTGGCTATGTCCTTCCCTACTTTCCCCTGAGAAGGTGCTGGTGAGTTGTCTTCTTAGTTACAGAGGGAGTTATAGAATTATGACCGTACAATATTGAAAGCATGTTGATATATTTCCAGGTTAGGGTGGCGTGTGGCTTGGAGGGAACTTCTGATGATGTTGTTCTCATGTATCTGTCCTTCTAGTTGGTAATGGTGATGGGTTTGGAAGGTGCTGTTTAAGAAGCCTTGGTGAACTTCTGCAGTGCATCTTGTTGATGGTACGCACTGCTGCTGTTGAGTGTCACTGGTGGAGGGAATGGATGTTAATGTCCCAAGGGACCCAATTCCAGATAAGGATTGCCAGTGTCCTTGAAATTGCCTGATTGCATAAAACGTTCTGAAGAGCCTTTCTCAGAAGATACAGCATAAGCCTCTCACTAGCTTTTCTGCTGGTAGACAAGACCCATAACACCAAAAGGTTGCAGCAACATTCAAGGTGTATTTACCTCATCTATTGTTCTTTACTGTTGCAATATTATATACCCATTCCACTGCAAGGAAGGGGCAGTTTGGAAGATGTGAAAGACTGGTCAATTTAAGTTTCTCAACAAACCTAATATTTAGTTCCACTGATTGAAGCTCTGAAAGACTATTTTGTTTGCATATAATGTGCCTGAGGCTGGTTGGGATGGGTCAGTCAGCTGGCACAAGAGTAACAAACAAGGATCCTGGTTTTAGTCTCTAGACAGGATTCCAAATTGCGGTGAAGTGGTGGATCATTTAAATTATTGGAATTCACTCCACACACCTTCAAGGGCCCTTTAGTGACACTAGCCTCAAGCTAAATTATAAAGAATATTGACCACAGCCATTTTGCTTAATGTGACCCTGGGAAGTTCAGGAACAAAGTTTACAAGAACTCAGTATTCTTTACTTAAACTGGAAATTGAAATCTGGATTACAGTTAGGTTTTTATAACTTGAAGCAAAAATGGAACAGTGTGGTGTTCTTTTGCTGAAACTGAATTTGATACTAGTACAGCGACACTAGGTCTCTTTTGAAAAATATTATAATTTTTTAAAATGCCCAGCAACAGCATTGGATTGTTTTAAAGTAACACCCTGACACAGATCTGGGGGAGAGCAAGCAGTTAGGACTCAGACCTTCCAGTCTCCCAGAAAATGAAAGCAATTTCTCTCCCTGGGATGGGTAATGTATGAATATTCAAAGACTTGCAAAAAGAAAGAACCTTCTAACTCAAGCCAAGAGATAGGTCCAAGTGACCAGCTGCTGACTTGAGTATTGCCACAGTGGGCAACAATATGACAGCACTGTCAAAAATCAAAATGCTGAGAGAAAGTCACTTTATTCTATTACTTCTGCATTGCATTCAATTCCAGAGATTTTGTACCTTTTTGCCAGAAATTTTGGAAGCATACATTTATCAGAATTCAGTTGGACAGATTCTCAAATACTAAATTAATGAGTCAAAATCTATATAGATTCTAATTATGTCGTGGATTATTTTTTCATTATTAGCTCCTATAAATCATGCCATCAAATTTAAAGCAGAAAATTACTCTGTAACATAGTAGAGTATTAATTATTCTTACAATCAAATGGAAGTAGTGATGATTCTTGTTGAAATAACTACATGCTATAAATCCTAATATATTTGTCTTTGCCTAGCTACAGACAGAAACAACTAAAGTATCAGCCTGGATTTGTTTGAAGTCTGCAACTATTTAATTAATGACTTGGAACAGGATATTAATTTCAGTATATTAGTAACATAACTTATGCTTAATGAAATGATAATTAAAGACCTGGTTACCTGATTGCCCTGAAAGTTAAAAGCAGTTAGAAATCTAAACATTCTCACAATCACAGAATTGTTACTTTGCAGAAGGTGGCCATTTGGTTACTTGTGTCTACAGCATCTCTCTGAAGAATAAATTAATCGTGCAATTCTTCCACCCTCTCGCTGTAACATTCTCCCTTTTCAGCTGAGGCTTAATGCTCTTTTGAACCTTTCAACTGAACCTGCCTCCAGTGGACTCTCAGCCAGTGCATTCTAAAACTTAACCACTCACTGCCTGAGAAAGCTTTTCCTCATGCTGCTTCTGTTTTATTTGAAACCAAAAGACCAAAACATACAGGAACAGAATTGCAGCATAGTACAGTAAGAGGGGATCTGATTGAGATGTATAAGATTATTAAAGGATTGGACACTCTGGAGGCAGGAAGCATGTTTCTGCTGATGGGTGAGTCCCGAACCAGAGGACACAGTTTAAAAATAAGGGGTAGGCCATTTAGAACAGAGTTGAGGAGAAACTTCCTCACCCAGAGAGTGCTGGGTGTGTGGAATGCTCTGTCCCAGAAGGCTGTGGAGGCCAAGTCTCTGGATACTTTCAAGAAAGAGTTGGATAGAGCTCTTAAGGATAGTGGAATCAAGGGTTATGGAGATAAGGCAGGAACAGGATACTGATTGAGGATGATCATCCATGATCATTATGAATGATGGTGCTGGCTCGAAGAGTAGAATGGCCTACTCCTGCACCTATTGTCTATTGTTTATTGAATCTGAAGAATCTGAAACGTTGACTTCTCCACCTCCTGATGCTGCCTGGCTTGCTGTGTTCTTCCAGCCTCCTGCTTGTCCAAGTCCTCCTGCAGCCTTCCCACTTACTCAAAACTACCTAACTTTGCGAGTTGTTTTAAACAGGATATTCCAGGAAAAATGCCACCCGGCAAACCACTTTGTTTCCAACAAAACAGAATTTATTAACAAGATTACTGAATGAAACGAACAAAAAAAAAACAGAATGCAGAATAACTTAACCCATCCGAAAACACAATAGGTCATCCCAACGTAATGATGCTGTTCCCAATACTGGCGACAATCCCCATAAACACTCTTTGGCACAAAAGGAAAAATCAAACACAGGGCCTTGCACCTAATAGCATGGGCCCTTGTCTTATTTAGCAGCCTCCTGTGTGGCACCTTGTCAAAGGCCTTCTGGAAACCCAAATAGATCATGGCCACTGGCTCTCCTTTGTCTAACTTGCTTGTTACCTCCTCAAACAATTCTAACAGATTTGTCAGACCTCCCCTTGACAAAGCTGTGCTGACTCAGTCCTATTTTACCATGCATTTCCAAGTACTCTGCAACCTCATCCTTACTTGAGGGCAGCACGGTGGCTCAGTGGTTAGCACTGCTGCTTCACAGCACCAGGGACCCAGGTTCGATACCATCCTGCGGTGACTGTCTGCATGGAATTTGCACATTTTCCTCATGTCTGTATCGGTTTCCTCCGGGTGCTCCGGCTTCCTCCCACAATCCAAAGATGTGCAGGTTAGATCAATTGGCCATGTTAAATTGACCATAGTGTTCAGGGATGTGTAGGTTAGGAGCATTAGTCAGGAGAAATGTAAATACGATAGGGGAATGGATCTGGGTGAGTTACTCTTGGGAGAGTTGGTGTGGACTTGTTGGGCCAAATGGGCTGTTTCCACACTGTCGGACATCTATGATCTATGACTAAAGACTCTAAAATCTTACCAACAACTGAGGTCAGGCTAACCAGCCTATAGTTTCCAGTCTTCTGTCTCCCTGCGTCTTAAACAGGAGCGTTACATTAACCATTTTCCAGTTCTCTGGGGCCCTTTCTGATGCCAATGATTCCTGAAAGATCATCACACAATCTCCTTCAGAACCTTCAGGTGTAAGCCATCCCAGGCCAGTTGATTTATCCACTTTCAGACATTTTAGTTTGACCAGCACCTTCTCTTTAATGACAGCCCTTAGACTCATTTCTGCTCCCTGACTCTCTTGTAATTCTGGTACGGTATTGGGATTTTCCACCATGAAACTGATGCAAAGTACCCACTCAGTCTCTTCACCATTCCTTTGTTCCCCATTACTATGTCTCCAGCCTCATTTTCCAATGGCCCAACGTTCTTTCTTGCCCCTGTCTTATCTTTTATATAGCTAAAAGAAATCTTGGGATCTTCTTTTAGATTACTAGCTCGTTTACTCTCACATTTTATCTTGTCCCCACCTATTGCTTTTACTTATCCTCTACTACTTTTTAAAAGGCTTGCCAGTCCTCTGGCTTCCCACTAATCTTCACCACATTGTTTTTTCTTTTGCTATTGCACTGTTCCTGACTTCCCTGGTCAGCCATGGTTCCCTCATCCTCCCCAATTAATCTAAATCTGTGCCCTTTTGTTCTTGACCCTTTCATGGGGAAGACTCAGCTTCTCCCTATCAATTCTACCCAGACCCCACATGATTTTGAATACCTTTATCAAATTTCCTCTCAGCCTTCTTTATCTCCAAGTAAAAGAGTTCTAACTTCTGCCAAAAATCTTCACCACTCAAAGTTCCTCATTCCATTCTCATTAAATCTTTTCTGCACTCTCTCCAATGCCTTCACATTCTTCCTAAAATATAGAGCTTAAAACTAGATACAACACTCCAGCTGAGGTCTAACTGTTGTCTTATACAAATTCAATATAATCTCTCTGCTATTGTACTGTGCATCTATTAGCAAAACCTATAGTACTGTATGCTTGATGGTAAAATTGCACAGTTCATTTTCTGAATGCTCACAAATGTCTAATTCATATGGTTCTTAAGTAGAATTTAATATATATATACCTAGCACCATACTCTAATACAATTTGTAGGAAAGGAAGTAGAGAAACAAGCAAAAGTTAACTTTCTCTGGGCCTTATGTCAACATTTCACTGACTTTACAAAATCTGCATGAATGGGGAAACTTTACGGAACATTTCAGTTATATCCAGCAGGCTTTGTACTCAGAGGCACTGCATTATTTACAAGAGTCACTTTCTAAATGGACAATGCCAGTGTCTACTATATACCACAATTATTTGAGAACTATTAACCCATGACAAACTGATTCTGTTACTTTGTGTCAGCACTGAGTCAATGAGTTGAAATGGCATTACAAAAGAGCATGCTGCCTCAGCATTAAGTATAAGATCAACAGTTGCTTTATGACAAAACAGCACATTATCTAAAGAAAGATCTACTGGAATTCAAGGCAGTCCAGAGAAGGTTCACTGGATTTACTCTGGGTTGTGGTGGGACTGTTTTATGAGGGCAGGTTTTGGCTTGTACTCATTATAAAAATATAGGAGTGCAGAAGAATGAAAGGTGACCTTATTGAAATGTATAGGGTTTGGAGGGCTTCACAGGTTAGATGCAGAGAGGTCGTTCTCCTTGTGGGGAAGTCTAGGACCATAGAGTAAGTACTCCCTACCTTAAGTTTGAGGTGAGGAGAAATGTCTTTTCTCAGACAGTTGTGAATCTGTGGAGTTCATTAACACAGAAGGCTGTAAAGGCTGGGTCATTAAGTATATTGAAGGCTGAGGTCGACACATTTTTAATCAGTCAGGGAATCAAAGGTTACAGTG
Organism: Chiloscyllium plagiosum; assembly: GCF_037043375.1. Classification (NCBI taxonomy): domain Eukaryota; kingdom Metazoa; phylum Chordata; class Chondrichthyes; order Orectolobiformes; family Hemiscylliidae; genus Chiloscyllium; species Chiloscyllium plagiosum. Next base: position 20,605,138 of record NW_028270166.1, read on the forward strand.
AAAAACAGGAAAGAAGAGTTGAAGATTAGATTAGATTGGATTACTTTACAGTGGGGAAACAGGCCCTTCGGCCCAAAAAGTCCACACCAACCCGCAAACCACCCATACCCCTACATTTACCCCTTACCTAACACTATGGGCAATTTAGCATGGTCAATTCACCTGACCTGCACACCTTTGGACTGTGGGAGGAAACCGGAGCACCTGGAGGAAACCCACGCAGACAAGGGGAGAATGTGCAAACTCCACACAGTCAGTCGCCCGAGGCAGGAATTGAACCTGGGTGTCTGGTGCTGTGAGGCAGCAGTGCTAACCACTGTGCCACCCACGGTATTCAGATCAGCCACGATATCATGGAACAATAAAATAGATAAATAAACTGAATGGCCTACTCTTGCTCCTGCTTCTTATGGTCTTATAGCAGCAACTAGATTGACTAGCTTGTCCATCTAAGAATGTTTGGAGAAGGGAGAGGTTTAAATTAACCACAACTCCTACTCGAGTAAGTAAATGAGTAATGAGCAGAAGTTTGGGAGAACTGTGATGTCAATGCAGAAATAAAGAAGCATTTTAAAGTGATTTCATTACATTCAGTTTTGAGATTTAGTAAATCCTCCTGGGGCATTTATCTCAAGGTATCACTACTCTCGACTTATTGTAGCCTTCATTTTAAATGCAGGTAAAAACAATGACTGCAGATGCTGGAAACCAGATTCTGGATCAGTGGTGCTGGAAGAGCACAGCAGTTCAGGCAGCATCTGAGGAGCAACAAAATCGACGTTTCGGGCAAAAGCCCTTCATCAGGAATAAAGAGCTTTTGCCCGAAACGTCGATTTTGCTGCTCCTCGGATGCTGCCTGAACTGCTGTGCTCTTCATTTTAAATGCAGCCCACTGCATTTCGTTTTCAAATTTCAAAATGTTACCATAACTCCAGAATACATTTCAGCTAAATATTATGGAAATTACATTGGGAGATTTCAACTGGAATAAGACCTGATTGATTTTCCTCCCTGATCTCTTGCCAAGATGGTCAGTCAAGTATAGAAGCAAGTTGAAGCCTGATTCAGGGTCAGGAAACTATGTTCCTCACCCTCTCTGGTCACCAATGCTGCCCCCCCCCCCCCCCTCCCCAGTACCTTCATTCAAGTGCAGTGAGATTCTGAATTTACTGGGTTTCAAAACCTTCCAAAACTAAATCCCACTTTTGCATCATGATTCCCTTCAGTACTACAGGTTTGCATTTTTTTTCTAATCAAATTACTTCATGAATTATGTTTTTATCTTCAATCCCAATGCTACAAGTGGCCAAACAGAGTAATTGGATGGCATTTGTATGAATGCAGGAGACACAAATGGCAAAAGAGGAAACAAAAAGGGAAAGAAATTGAAAATGATAAATAATGTAAACAAGATGAAAATGCATAATTGTGACTTTCTTTATAAATCAGTTTTTAGATAGCCCTGCAACACAATTTGGGTATGGAGAGAAGTACAGTCACATCAAAATCTACATATTATAAACATAAAGGATGTTAGTATTATTCAGTATGACTACTTCACACCATTTAATGATTATGCACTAAGTTGAATGCATTCTAGACGTTTGGTCGATGAAACAGAGTATCAGAGTAATCTTGTGAAATCCAAGGCTGGTTTCAATGGAAACTTAAACAGTGAAACGTGTTTAACGAGTGATTGTACAGATATTGCTGATTTTACACTATCTCTCAGAATCAATATTACTCGCAATGCCTTCATAAAGATCATGGACTGAATCCAGCAAATCGGCAATTTGTTTATTTCATCCCCAGATGCTGAGCACTGACATTTTTCTTGTTTAAAATTCCACATTCAGAAATCACATTTTATTAAGTTGTTGAAAGTGCTCTTCTGTGCTAGAATGTTGGCTTATCTTCAGCTTCCATTCACTAGCATTGCATGTCATTATTACAATTTCTGAAAAATCTCCACTTACCTTCCAACACAATATCCTTCAGTTTTTCCACTGATTCAGCAAACCTTGCCACATCAAATAGCAACTGTGTGATCTCTTCCACTTCAGGTCCTTCATAGCCTTCTGAATTGGTACTGGATACGGGAGAGGCTTTGTACCCTTTACTGTATCCCCATGTTCCAGAGGTTGCTACCGAGAAACCAGCAGCGCTGGAGTGTCTGCTCAGGGTGGTTGGCCTTTTGAGGGTATTGACAGCACTCGGGCTGCTACTCAGCTTTGTCATGGATACATTCCCAGCAGATAATTCAGACAAGCTGCCGGTCTGCAAGGCAGGTATCTCAATAGCATCTTTACGAGGCAGCTCCTAAAAATGGAATAGGAAAAGATTACAAACAATGATAACTGAAAGACTGGAGATCATTAAGCATTAATGAGATTGGTTTGCAGGAGTGATTTGATGTAAACCCACACTTCCCATTCTGAATTCCTCTCTTGATTTGGAAAGCTCGTTGCGACAGTTTTCCATCCACACTTCCTTTGTGTGTGACTTCCATCGCTACATCCCTGCTCACCCTATGGCAAAACACTAAGCATTCACTGTTTAAACAAGTAATTTATTGACTTAAACAAATGCACAATTATGGTTCCCATGTTTCCGGCAGCTCAACGACTGAAGAAGTATTCCATTTCCATGCTGTGTGGAGACATGATAAAGTCCCAGAATGCCAATGACTCCTATAATGGTGCCATCTACCATTTATATTGGCTATGGATGCTCAGGCTCAGTAGCCCTCATATTAATGTTGCTTGCTTCTACTTCATATTATAAACAACACAGCTTCCACAGTGCTGGGAGCCAGAACCAGGAATAGAAGTAGTCTTATAAATCATATAGACTTCATGAGAATTCCCTCTTTATGGTGAAATTATTGGAAATAACTGAACTAACAATAGACTTAGAAATATCTACAATAAAGCATATTCTTAAATCTGATTATTACATAATATGTTTTTCCTTTCGACTCTTCGTTAACCCTGAAATACAATGTCAACTAATGGACACAAATCAGTTCATAACTCTAATATCTATAAAACATAACGGGTGGATTAAAATCATCGCGTTGTCAAGCTCATTTCTTCCACATATCATGACAGTCCATCACCATGATTAGTTTGGCAACAGGCACTTTAAGATCATGCCATTTCATTTTCACAGCTGTCTGCCATACTCCAAGACCATGTACAAATTGTTCTATCACAGACTTGATGCAGTTCAGTTGAGTTCCAGGTGAAATATCGTACTGGTATTCTTCCCTTCTGGGGCTAAGTCAAACAAAATTCCAGACATGCAGCTAACCTTCTGGCAGGGATCGCATGAATGCTTAGTGCTTCAGAAGCCACCACTTTCAATCAATTATCTCAATCTGCAATTTTCCTGTAGTCCCCAATCCTGTCCCGGGAAAATAGTTATCCAACTCGTTCACAGGAACTTGATATTAAATATTTTAATTGGTGCTAAACATTCCACATTTTTATTGTTCTGAGGAAAAACAAAACCGATTTCTCTTTCTTCTGACAATACTCAGGATCATACCTAAATCTACTGAAAAAACAAGAATCAGATGTCATTCTCTCTTTAGCGATTGGGGAAAAAATAATGTCAACTAAGAGTGAAACCAACAAGAAACAGAACACAACTAATTCTGATCTGAGATGCCCCTAATTCCTATTCTAAACCCGAAGTAGTGACGCAGCTTTCTTGGTTTATATGCACATACGCAGTATTTAATTTTTTTTTAAAGACTAGCTTATTCATCTGACCATGCCTAGGTAATGGGCATTGCCATCTGTTTCCATGTGCTTTATGGATGGAGTATGAATTTTTGATTGATATCTGTATGCGTTTCTTAGCCAACATTTTTCAAATGTTTATATCCACCTTCAAAAATGGAGGCTGAGAGCAAAGATGAGGGAAAATGCCAAAAGGATTTAAAATTTATTTTCAAAGAAAAACTTTTAGTATATAAAGATTAGGCTAGACTAAATGTCATACAATAATAGTAGAAATCAGCTTGGCTGGTGAATTGGCCTACCCTTAAATAATAAAAATTGGAAACAAAACATGGAGAAGGGAAGACAGATGTAGAACCGTTTATTTTTAATTAAAATTTTCTTTGAGATTATTTTTGTCACTGAGGTTTAGTATTAAAATAATAAAGTTACTCCTGCATACCAGTAGCTTCAGAATTGCATATTAAAGGTACAACACCACAATGTGTGTGAAACGCATATAGCCTTTTAAAAGAATAAGCAGTGGAGAGAAATTGGACTTTTGTTGGAAGTGCCATCAGATAACAGGTTAAAAGTTGGCAGCCCAAACTACATTGTCAGTTTCAGCAAAACAGTTTACCAACAGGCAGCCAGCTCACAGGCTTTTTTTCAAAATATAAACAACAACTGAATTTAATTGGGATCTTTACTTGATAGAAAGATAAACTGGCAACTGATAACCACAGAGGCCAAGGGCAGAGCCACTGCAGATCCTGGTGGGTATAAAACATCAGGCAGTGCAGGTGCTGTTTAATGTTATGTTCCTGAGTTTGCACTAACATAATAAAACCTGTTTTGAATATCATTAATAAGACATACATTTTTACAGAAGCTCAGCTGGAGAAATTGCAACAGTACATTGTTGTGAAAAGGGCTAAGTATTGTTACATGACTTAAGTTGCATATTGATGTTATTAAATTAAGCAACACAAACTTACAATATCATATTAACCCCAGTGAGCAAGTGTATCTAATCATTATGTGTTTTGTCCCTCCCTATTCTGTCAGCATTGAAGTGAATTTGTTGCCCCTCATTATTCCCTTAATGAAGATCAGCTAACACAACAGTGAATGACTAAACTTGGATGCTGCCTGGCCTATATGACTCAGAACCCCAGCAAATGGTTCTTTTAGCCACCGACCCATTGGAGAGTTGTAGATTCCAACTTCTGATAGATTATGTATTTAATGTTACACCCAGTTACATTTCACCATAAACTCTCTCATTGCCATGTGTGCTCTGTCTTTTTGAATTTTCATCCTCATGTGGGTTGGCAGCTGTGATAATGTTTTTCACATTTCCACAGCTGTAATGTTGCAATGGCTTAGTGACGGTTTCCTCGACTGTTCCCTTTTTCAAAAGTGTAGAAAAATATTCTAATATATAACTTTTGAACATTAACAGAGACATAAGAGTTTTGGCAGCCTAATTTTTGGTTCCTGGAAATACCAGTGGTATCTTCATGACATTAGACATTATTGTCTGAAACACAATGTTTCGTCCCATCCATGACAATGAATTTTCCTACCCACATCCCGACTACATCAGCACCAGGTGCCATGTTTGCCTCAAATATTGGCATAGGATGTATATTTCACCAAAGGGTGTTCATTGTCTTCCTACTGTCCATAAGTATATACCATGGTTATTTAAATTAATGGTTTATAATTCTGATATACATCGAATATTTATGCTTAAAAAGTCTCATGTTAGCACACAATGATTAAATTTGCCCCATGAATGAACTTTTCTCCCTTTTGCTTTTCTGGCATTATTTCTCCGCTGGACAATTCAATCTATGTGAATTTCCTAGCTTCTTTAGCACTGAACTTTTCAGACTTGAATGTGTCATTCAAATTTACATCCATGAATTAGAAGTTTACTGATCTTTATCCAACAACATGAGGGTCAATCACAAATACACCTACTGAAACACATCAGCCAAATGTCTCTTTTCTGTGTTTGTCATGATTAGCTTAGTTATTTGCCTTGTCAGTACAGGAAACTGATATCCATCTCAAGCTAAGCAGAATTTAAATACATTTTCTGATTTTTGAAGAAAGAAACTACTGATTATTAATGGAAAGCATTTATTTCAGAGAATGTTGGAGCAAATTATTGCAGATGCTGGAATCTGTACTGAAACAACAAATGCTGGAGATCACAGCGGGTCAGGCAGCATAGAGTGAGAGCAAGATAACTCTCCAGAGTCATCTGGACTCAAAACGACAGCTTGCTTACACTCCATGGATGCTGCCTGGCCCAGCATTTGTTATTTCAGAGGACGGTTCTATTTGCAAGGCCTGAATCCATTTCACATCTAAAGAGAATAAAGTTTCATATCACAGCAAGAGTGAAAATATGAATCACTCATAACAGTAATTCCTAAGAATATATTTTTGTTGGAAAATTTCACTCCTCTTTCAATGTAATTTCTTTGTCACCTCTTGATAAGGAAACAGAGAAGTGGCAAATAGCTCATACTCATAAAATGTGTCAACCATGCTTCGATGCAATGTGGGTTTATCAGACCTTGTAGGCATGACAGATCTCAGCTTCCTGTCTCAGTGCATCTTGCAGTAACATTGCCTTTTTGTATTTAACTTTATTGCACATTTTAACAGACATCACAAAAATACTGCTGGGAATCATTACATAAATGTCAACCTCGAAAACTTGCCACAGCTCCAAAAAAAATACACATCCTTAAAACATTAACAAATAAAAGATCAGTTCTTTTTATGAGCTGCAAAAGGTAATGACAAGTTACTACTTTGGTGCTGCAATTAAGGCTAGAGGAATAGCCTGCACTTTTCGAGGAAAAATAAACATGATATGAAAGTATGAAGGAGTAAAACTCACATATTGAAGGTTCTAAATTAGCAATGCACATCTGAAGGAGGAACCAGGAGGTAAGTGCTCACAAAGTTTGAAGGGAGGAATTTTGGTGACTCTTTCAGGTGCTGACGAATTTCCACAATGATATCATCAGCCGAAACACTCCCCGAAACACTACAGTCCATTTTTAACAAAATGCATTAAAGAATGGCAGCCCAGAGAATCATTAAGGAGCTGACTGCCAATTAAGTTGTTTGTTAGACCTCATTAACAAAGCTACATGGCATTTGCTGTATAACACTTCAACTGAGACCCTTCGCCAACAGTGACCAGCTGATTGCCAGTAAATAATAATTGCTGAGAGTTCCTCATCTTACATCTAGACAAATTACCTTTGACTTTTCATTTGCTGATGGAAGTTTAAAGCTGGGTTTTGAAATCACTGGCTGCTATTTTGGGACATTTTGTTTGAGGCTATAGCATTTTATTAATGTTTATTCTGAAAATTCTCTGAGGATTTCACCCAGAATCACTGAGATAGTGAGTGATTGGTCATGGGAAACTTGCTGGTGGAGTCCTGCGCTTGATAGACAGAACGGGAGGTGGATACATGACCAGGTAGAGCAATAAGAACTGCTACAGCAAAATGGAATAGGAGAGATATAAGGTGAAGTGAGCTCATCCCTACGGAAGAGTGATATCCCTCCTTCTGTTGCCTTCTATGGGTGTTTTCTCACTCTCTTTTGGCGCTATCCCAAAACCTGCTTGTGCATGTCAGGTAGTACATAACACCTTCAGTGTAAGTGGGTGAGTGATGCCCATTGTAACCATGTCATGAAAACTGCAATTAAATTGACAGTTCTCAACCTACAGGTGTTTGCTCACATCCTTGCCATTCCAAATGACCAAAATTGTGCATTAGTCCTGGATTTAATATGTATCTTGTTTGTATATCATACATTTAGTTTTTAGATTTCCTCCAAATTAACTCCTGAATTTTGATTTTAAAATTGTAGTATGATTAATTTGAAACATTTAGTCGCCTTTCAACTGAAATTGAAAACAAAGTAACAGTTACAATGTAAAAGACAATCCAGATTATCTCAAATGTTCTCTTTTTCTTCCCCCTGATTCAAATTGCCCAACTGGCTCAGTTCCTGGAGGCACTCTACGCTATCCAAATCCAATATCTCTTGTCAATCACATTCTGATGCTCTCCTTCCAGTACATGCTGGCATTCTCATTATCTTTTCTCTCTCAATTCCTGAAGATACTCTCCCTCCTAAACTCCTAAAGTGTTGCTTCCAGCTTCACTACGTATCCACTAGTCCCAAGCCCCATTCCTGGTGTCAAACCTTCTCTCCAATTTTCTATTCCATCTTCCTTTCTCTAGTATTTTCTCTCTCATCCAACTTCTCTATTGCTTTTGTCTTCATTATCCTCTCTACCCATTTCCTTCCTTGCTGCTTCAGCATTTCATTAGAATTTGTTTTCCTTCTTCAACTCTTTATTGCCACAGATTTTCCTTCTCTCTGTACCATTGACCTAAGTCCTATTGCAGAGGAGAGGAATTCTCAGCACTGTGCTTTGTCCTGTTCATGTTGGAATTCTCTAACATGGCAAGACTCTCTTGATTAACAGGAAATGAGAAACAGTACTGAAGACAGTAAGCTTGTATAAAAGCTGCATAGGGTCCCCAAGCCAGTCTGAGCCCTGAGGAGCTCTAGCTTCACTTGTTGGTTCTTGGTATTATTGTCTAGTCAAGTGTAGGGGTCCCGAGCTGATCATTTGCATGGTACCCCAGCAAGGCAAACACTGAGCATGCTTCTTGCTTTGCAGGCTGCACTTTTGTTTAGTTTATTCTCAGGATGAAAGCCCTGTTCTTAATTGCTGTATGAAGGTGATAGTGAGCCACTTTCTTGAACCATGGCAGTTCAGGGTGCGGGGATCGGGTAGGTACACGCATAATGCGGCTGGGGAGGGAGTTCCACAATTTTAGCCCAGTGACAGTGAAGGGACAGTGATATATTTGCAAGTCAGGATGATGTGTGGCACGGACGAGAATTTGCAGGTGGTGGCTCAATGCATCTGTAGCTATCGGCCTTTAAGGTGCCAGAGTCACTGATTTGGAAGGTGCCTACAAAAGAGCTCATGTCACCTAGTTACAGATGAACTATTCAAGGGAGGCGAAACTAAGATGGTAGTTTCTCATTCCCTCACACAGTACACTAAAAGCCTAGCTAAGAACTCTGATATATATAGAAGAAAAAAAGAGTATATTTAAGATCTGGGAAAGACAGCAACAACTGTGGTTTTAAGATACTTTTTTGCCGCCACCCCCATTTTCCTGCTCTTTCCATGATCTACAAATGGCAGCGGTTTTCCCTAACTAGTAACTACACAGTGGTTGTTGGTCGTCTGTTTGGTGATGAAGGGTTTCAGAAATGCCCAATCCTATTCTTAGGCTGTGTTCGGGTGACAATATTTTCCAATCAACTTGTTCAGATGTTTTTATACACTTCTGTTTCATACCCACTTTGTCCAGACCTCTGGACAGTTTTTTTTAAACCACGATCAAATCACCCATGTTACTAATTAAAAGAATCAACAAGTATTACCTACCAGGAGCAGTGCAACAGTAACATCACAGGGGATGGAAGGGAAAGAAAGAGGAAGATCCTGACCTTGTGTGATCACCATTCATTCACTTCCCAACAGGATTCACATGATGGTGATCAGGAGCTCGAGCCATGACTAATCTTCCCTCTTTGTAAAAAAATTCTCACTGATATACATAAAGGAAATTGATTCAAAGACACCTTTAATGTCCCAACATGTGCACCAGTTCTTATAGAGTCACTTCCTCTGGCAGCTCATTCCATACACATACCACCCTCTGCATGAAAAGTTGCCCCTTAGGTGTCTTTTATATCTTTCCCCTCTCACCCTAAACCTATGCCCTCTAGTTCTTGATTACATTAGGATTGTGTTTGCTATTTGTGTTATTTTGGGTTTTTTTTAATATCCATTGACTTTTTACATTTCTACGTATCTACAAAATGTCTGGTATCTTTGACGTTCAACATCAATCTTAAATTCTATTAACAGAGATATTCAAGTTGCTTCTGATTATAATTAGGGGTGGGATATTGAAATGTTAATGCTGTGGTATTTTGGGCATCAAGCATCAACTTTAAACCAATATGGTATGGAGTAGCACCATGAGACACTAATATTCTTATAATATAGAATCTCTGTAACGTGGAAGCAGGCCAATCGGCCTATCAATCCACATTCAAGAGCATCCCTTCCAGACCCCCCAATATAGCAGATAGTTATGTGGGTTACTGGGGATAATTGATTAATTGACTGGGTTGCTGAGGGGGTTGACAGGAACAGTAGCTCTTGTGGCACAGTGGTAATGTCCCTACCTCTGAGTAAGGAAGCCTGGGTACAAGTCCCACCTTCTCTAGGGGTGTGTAATAACATCTTCATTAACAGGACTATTAGAAAATGTAATCCTAGGTGGGCACTATAGGCGCTAGAGTTTAACATCTCCCTATCCAACACTGTTTTAATTTAGTCCATCTCTTGTTTGCCCACCTTAGTTTTGTCATTTTTGCACTGATGGGCAGTGCTTGTTAGTTGCTAATTGTTTAGCAATTTCATTGGGTGATGGGTCTTAAAAAATAAGACATGATCCTATCTAAATGTCACCATCCCTTAGACCAGAGATGTAAAAGTGAAAGTTGATCTACAGCCTGACTTCCTCCTGGTCAGTGTTCCTTCCTTGTGGTACTGTCCCTACCTATGGGCTAGATTATCTGTGTTCAAGTGCCACCACCTACCCTGGAGGCATGTCATAATGTGACTGAAAATACTTTTCCTAAATCAACTTGATCAGGGATGTTATAATACATCTCTGCAGCAGATGGAACTTGAACCTAGAAAACCTTGCTCAGAGGCTGGGATACTACCTTCTACCTTCCCCCACCCACTCCCCAAATAGGTGGGTTTACATATAGCTACAATCCGATTTCAACATTCCAACAAGACAGGAATGTAAAGTTAAGCAAATTCCTACTGGCAGGGCATCTTACTGCCGAGTTCCTGGAACAGCACCTAATTCCCCTTTAGATTTATTTGATAAAATGAGGATTCTGGATTAGTGGTGCTGGAAGAGCACAGCAGTTCAGGCAGCATCCAAGGAGCAGCGAAATCGATGTTTTGGGCAAAAGCCCTTCATCAGGAATAAAGGCAGTGATAAAATGAGGACTCTTTCAATTCAATAGAATAAAACAAGACATAAATCTGCTTATACAAATGATAATTCTCTTGTCAAATTTCTAATATCTTTTGTTAACACATATTTAGACCATGGGTATATGGGGAGATGGCATAGTCCATATCTTGGCTTGGTTTCCTTCCCTTCTCATAAATACTATACAGTATATCATAACAGCTTAAAGAAATAAATATGTAGTGTATGATAAGCAGAGGCTCCTACAGTTCCCATTTACTACCCTAAGAGACATTTTAAAAACATAAAGGGTCATATTATTACAACGTTCAAATATCTAAATTTCATTTTAATTACACTTTAGAAGCCTATATAAAATATAAAACTAAATATACTACACCCACACCCTTGTATTGCAACCCTTGCCATCTAGACAGCATGCTGATTAAACACCAAAACCAAATTTTCAAACTGCTTCTGAAGAACAGACTGCACCTACAGTCCCTTGCCCGGTGCTATTCAATTAAACGCTACGGTGGTCTGTCAATGCCAGATGCTACGTGCCATTGGTTGCTGGTGGTGTCCGAAGCATCATCTGATGGGACTGTCTGGAAATCTGTGCTGGTGTCTAACTCTCAGGCAGTGCCACCACAGACAAGGACGCCAGCACCAAAGTTTTGAGTCACCTCCGGTGCAACCCAGTAATGGTAGTAACCGTGAGCAGAACCGTAGGGAAGTGTGACTGCCTGCCAAGTCGAAGCGGCTCCGCGTTTGGACAGGATGCTGCAGGACTTCAATCCAAGTTACAGAGTTAACGTCAGTATTTATGAGCGGGCTGAGGAAGCAATGTTACTGTAAATACAAATAAACTTATCTCCCCAACATTCTTCTACCTACCGTAAGCCATACCTTTGGGCGATTGGGTAAGACGTCCAGGCCAGTTTTTGATTTCGTTTTCTTGCCCCTCAGTGCTATAGTGTAGGGACTGTAACTACTTTTCCCCGTGCTTCGCTTGCTCAGCATCCTTGTCTCAAGCTTGTCACGATCATGTGTTACAGATACACGTATATGTGAAGTTCAGATATCTCACTAAGATCACTTCGCCTCTCTCACACGCGGTTAAATGAACACCAGTGGAGTCTTAACTATTTCAGTCGCGTTACTGTTGGTAAGGACCTGGGTTAAGCCTTTCATCGATTCATGACTTTCCGCTCAGAACCTGCCTTCCCCCTTGACAGCTAAATCTGCAAGCGCTGTATATTTTGCAACCACCCCAAAGATCATTTAAATACATGCTTTTGTAGCAGAGAGAGAGAGAGGATGCTTGCGACTTACAGATGTGCTGTGCGGTACAGGACTTCCTGTTCTGTTCTTCTTAGATATTGAAGGCGTTTTCATCAATTCCCTTTTCTTGCGAGAAAACATTTTCTTCGCCACCAGCGATTGCGCGCGGTCTCTCCCTTCTTCCCCTCCCCAAAAAAATGTTCTTTAAAAAAAACTGGAAGACAACTAGATAATCAGAGCCCTCCCTCCCTCCCTCCCTCCCTCTGTCTCCGGACGATCACAGTCCTTCTGGCCGCTCGTTTCACTGCATCTGAAACCGCAGTGAACTCTCAACGTGCGCAGAGAGAGAGAGAGAGAGACAGTGAGAGACGAGCTGGTGACAGTAACCACATTCCGTTACTTTGTTCTCTCCGCTCTGAGCAGCCATGTGACACCCGTCTACTCATCTCATTGGCTTCCAAACAGAAACATGTTGCATTTCGCTACATTACTCCACCTCAACGTTAGCTGGTTCAGGTATCGACAGAGGTCCACACCCACTCGGAGTCCGCATTGCCCTTGTACATGGGCTGTGTGCAGGACAGTAAAAATCCTCATGACAACGCCCAGGGAGCACTTTCGGCCCATCAAAGCCGTGCACCCTCCTTGGAAAAACTCCCCAATAAATCCCACTCCCTTTTGAGCCCTTGTACTCTTCTCCATCTAGAACGGATTTCCTGAATCGTTTCCCAGTGTGCTGCAGGATACCTGTGTTATGGAGGATGGTGGAATTTGAGTGCAATTTAAAAATCTAAAATTAGGGTGACCATGGCAATTATTGGGGGCGGGGGGGAGGGGAGGTAACCCATCTGGTTCAGCAATGTCCTTTAGGGGAGAAAACTGTAGTCCATACTTGGTCTGGCCTAAATATGACTCCAGACCAAGGGGAATGTGATTGACTCTCAACTTACCCCCTCCTGGGCAATTAGACATGGGCAATAAATGCTATCCAGCAAGCAATGCACATCCTGGAAATGAATAAAATCAAGTTCCAAAAATATGTTTTGAATCAAACCGTTATAACACAGTTCCAGTGCAGGTGGGACTTGAATCCAGATCTTCCAGTTCAGAAGTGAGACCACAAAAACTCTCCCCACCATCTCACTGTTAAAAAATTCCTACTACACATTTTAATAACTTGCCTCAAAAGTAATTTTACCAGGAAGTAAAGGTTGCTGGGGAAGATCCCGAGTTTGGTTCCTCAGTTTCTGTTGAGTGGGCTACCCTCAACAACCAGGATGGCAGGAGTGCTTGAACTGGTATCTTTTGGTTTGAGGTGGAGGAAAACACTACCAGCTTTCTGCTTCTGACCTGAATCCTGTGATTCCCTCATCCCCTCAAACTCACAACCACTCCCTGACTCGATATGGGGAAAAGAGTGAACTAGCCTCACTGTGATACCCACTTGTGTCAAATGTCTGACTGAAACTCACTATCCAGGCTCATACATTAAGAACATCACTCGTTTACAGTACCAAATGACCTGCCTGTGTATAACTAGCCCAGCCCATATCAGTGCTTTCAGGAGTGGAGGGGAGAAATAGGAAAAACAAAGCCTATATACAAAAGGATAAGATCTACGTACCACATAATAGTTAGATACTGAAGATCAGAAAAACAATTTCAAAATTCAGTTGAAGTTTCTGATGTTATTTGTACATTGAGAGCTCTACCATATCGTGCAATGAAAGTCAAATGTATCTTTAGTGGACTATACGATTTTATTCCTGATGAAGAGCTTTTACCTGAAACATTGACTCTCCTGCTCTTCGGCTGCTGCCTGACCTGCTGTGCTTTTCGCCACACTTTTCGACTCTACAATTTCAATGTCAGATTACAGAATTACATATTGACAAATCCCAATACTGTGCAATATCCCTGTAGTTCAACTCCAATGGAAGCAGCTTGATCTATCCGATATGGATCACATAGACTGCAATAGTTTAAGAAGGTGACTCACCGCCGCCTCCTCAAGGCAATAAATAGGCAGCAACATCCATAGTCCAGAAAAATGGTCTTAGAAAATGAAACCAGTTGCAACTCAGCTGGAACTTTTAAGTTCCAGTAAATTAAAAGAATTATCCATGAACTTCACCTTTTCATGTTATAAATATTAACTGGGTGGATTGCTTTTGGATGATGTAATTGAATTCAACCAGTTTTGATCCAATGAATTGCCAGAACAATTTGTTTCAAAAGTGACTAGAACTTACTTAGCAGCATCAGTTGGTTACACTCTCACCTCAAAGACTACTGGCTTCAAGTTCCACTTCAGGGCATTAGTGGATAATATTGACTGATGTTTTGAAGCAGAGCTCAAGTGGCTGTTGGATTGCTTAAAAACATCCATCAGGTAAGCTATTAATCAAAGTTTCTTATGAATCTGAAGGGTTCCATGGCAATATTAAATCATAGAATCACAGGAGTGAAATATGGGCTAAACGAAGAGTAAAAAGTTCTCCCAGAGTCTTTTTCTAGTGTTCCTCTCGCATCACCAATCCTCAGAAAAACAGATTAACTGGTCATTAATCTCATTATTGTTGGACAGTAAAATTGCCTCTGCATAAAAGTAAAATACTGCAAATGCTGAAAATAAAACCAAAAAGTGCTGGAGAAACTCAGGCAGCATCTGTGTAGAGAGAAGTAACATTTGGAGTCCATATCATCCTCAAAATTGAAAGAAAGTTTGAAAATGGTGGGTTTTACTTCCTCCCTCCTCTCCGTCCAAGTCCTCAAATACACCTTATAGATAGAGTGGTGTTTTACCCATACTTCTTCCAATCTATTGCATTTGCTGCCTCCGATGTGGTCTCCTTTTTGTTAGTGAGACCAAGTGTCGAATGGGTAACCACTTTGTGGAACACCTCCGTTCTGTCATAGAAATGACCCTGTCTTCCAGTTCGTGTCCATTTCAAGAAGTCATCTTGCTCCCACATTAACATTCCTATCCTTGGCCTACTGTTGTATTCCAACAAATCACAACACAAGCTGGAGGAACAACTTAGGCATTTTACACCTTCCACAACTTAATATTGAGTTCTGCGACTTGAGAGTATGATTTCTGAACTCCATCTTTCTTATGTCACCCACCCTCCCCTGGCCGTGCCTAGTTTGTGACTTGCTTGCTTTACTCTCAGTAGTGTGGATCCATTTTTTTTCCTTTTCACTGCTTATATTTATATCTGTTTTACATAACTCTCATTCCTTTACAACTTGGTCATTCATATTGAGTGTGTTGACTATCTGTTCTACTTGCTCCCCCTCTCCTTCTATCACTTGCATAAAAATGACCATTTTCCACATCCTTTCAGTTACAAAGATGAAACATACTGCATTTGGAACAGTAACTCTTTTTCTCCATCCACAGCTGCTGTCAGACCTGCTGAGTTTTGGAATTTTCTGCTTCCAGTACAATAAACTTTGTGTTTCCCCTAATAGTTAAAAATGCATTCTAGGGATATGAGTACAGGTACCATTGTCAAGATCCATCTCTAATTGCCCTCTAACACATGGCAAAAAGGCATCAACAACTGAGTGACTTGCAAGACCACGTTAGAGTCAATCACATTGTTGTCAGTTTGGAGTCAAATGTAGGCCAGACCAGATAAAGGCAACAGCTTTCTCTGCGAAAGGACATTGGTGAACTAGAGGAGTTTTATGATAATCCAAAGCATTTTAGTCCAGATTTACTAATTAATTGTTTTGAAGTTCTTCTCGCTGCTGTGGTGAGATTGAACTGATGATGTTGAACATGAGTCCAGGTTACTGGATTACCACAGAAGGGTAACAACCCAAAATATTAAATTTAAAGTGCTCGGTCCAGACTTGCTGAATATTTCCAGCATTTTTATGTGTTTATTATTGGATTATTAATCCTGTAGTTCTACCACTATGTTACTATGCCCACCATGGTGGCCATAATGACCAGTGTAATCCAGTATCTCCATTTATGCCAATGTTTGAATCTGGCATCTTCTGTTCCATAATCCAAGGATCATAGGAGAGGATTAGCATTACTAACTAAATATTGGATTGTTAGGCCACTGGAAACATTGCAGCCAGTTTATTTCAATGCTGTGACCACATCCTTTGAGTCTTGTTCCTGTCCAATTATATCCTGCTAATTTATTAGCCACTTAACCATGTTTCACATCTTAGTAAGTTTAACAAGATAGAGTCATAAAGTCATAGGGATGTACAGCATGGAAACAGACCCTTCGGTCCAACTTATCCATGCCGACCAGATATCCCAACCCAATCTAGTCCCACCTGCCAGCACATGGCCCATATCCCTCCAAACCCTTCCTATTCACATACTCCAGATGCCTTTTAAATGTTGAATTTGTACAAGCCTCCACCACTTCCTCTGGCAACTTGCTCCATAAACGTATCACCCTCTGCGTGAAAAAGTTGCCACTTTGGTCTCTTTTATATCTTTCCCCTCTCCCCTAAGCCTATGCCCTCTAGTTCTGTACTCCCCCACCCCAGGGATGACACTTTGTCTACTTATCCTATTCATGCCCCTCATGATTTTATAAACCTCTATAAGATTAGATTAGATTAGATTACAGTGTGGAAACAGGCCCTTCGGCCCAACAAGTCCACACCGACCCGCCGAAGCGCAACCCACCATACCCCTGCATTTACCCCTTACCTAACACTACGGACAATTTAGCATGGCCAATTCACCTGACCTGCACATCTTTGGACTGTGGGAGGAAACCGGAGCACCCGGAGGAAACCCACGCAGACACGGGGAGAACGTGCAAACTCCACACAGTCAGTCGCCTGAGGCGGGAATAAGGTCACCCCTCAGCCTCCGACGCTCCAGGGAAAACAACCCCAGCCTATTCAACCTGTCCCTATAGCTCAAACCCTCCAACCCTGGCAACATCCTTGTAAGTCTTTTCTGAACCCTTTCAAGTTTCACAATATCCTTACAATAAGAAGGAGACCAGAATTACACACAATATTCCAAGCAAGACGATAAGGAGAAGCAAATATCTTCTGGTAAGATTTACAGACTTGTACAGAACCTTAAGACAATTATGGGGAACACTGTCACAACAGTGAACTGTGCCACTAATTCTAATATGGAGAAAAGGGAAGTTTCTAAATCGACTACTCCAGAATGTAGACAGACAGGAGAGAACAGGTTAGACGCCATTTATTAAGAAAGATTGATAAATGCCATCTGGTGGTCAGTTGTGAAACCACAACTTCAACCAGGCAAGATATTTGGCAGGACCAGTATGCAAGAGCAGTATAACAATAAACATGTCACAAAAGAAACAGAAATATGTTCTGAAGTATAGTTTATTTCTTAAATATAAACAGGCATTGCATGGTTTCCACTTTTTATTGCCATTCTATTCGGCGTACAGTTCAGCACATCTCGGGGGAAGGGATCATTTTACAAAACCAGAGGTTCAATGGGACCAGCTGACAGGAGCAACCAGCTTTGCTGAGAAACAATGTCACAGGATCTTAGAAATGTAATGGCATAGAAGGGGCATTCAGCCCATCATGTCTGCAGGCTTGTTAAATGAGCTTTTAAGCCCAATGCCAATCTCTTACATTTACCTCATTATCCAAATAATCATCCAATGCCCTCTTGAATGATGTAACTAAACCTGCCACCACCATACTTCCATACCCTAACTGAGTTAAAAAAGGTTTTCCTTGCTTCACCCGTGCCTCTTTTGCAGGTCACTCTATGCCCTTTTGTTTTTGTTCTTATTATCAGCAGAAACATTATTATTCCAGAGGTAATACTACTACACCATCACCTCCCCAGGTGTTTTCTTTTGGCTGCTTTTTGGCTTTTTTTGTGGCTCATGACCTGAAGGTCTATATGTACATGACCTGAAGACTATATGTATTTTCCCAGTTTCTACACTGAATATTCTACATAGAGTCATAGAGTTATACAGCACAAACAAATCCAACACATCCACACTGACCAGATGTCCTAAACTGATCTGATCCCATTTGCCAGTATTTGGTCCATATCTCTCTAAACCCTTCCTACTCATGTCTTTAAATGTTGTAATTGTACCAGCCTCCACCAGCTCCTCTATCAGGTCATTCCATTCAAACACCACCCTCTGTGTGAAAATGTTGCCCCTCAGGTTCCCTTTTAATCTTTCCCCTCTCACTTTAAACTTAAGTTTTGGACTCCCCTACCCTAGGAAAAAGACCTTGGCTATTCACCCTAACCATGCACATTTCTTTCAACTAACAACATCACCAATTGGCGATAACCAACAATAAGGTTTGTGCTTCCCAAGTGACCAAGAAGTGACTTATGTTAGCCTTCTTTCTGCCTTTCCTGCGCCAGCTCAAGGAACTTCCCACAAGCTGTTCTTCTTGTCCGTCGAAGTTTCAATCTATTTCTGCAGCACCATTACCCCTTATGAAATTAGCCTTCATTGTAATAACAAAGTACATGTACCATGTACTTCCTTCTTGTGTCAGAAAATTTATTTCCTGTAACAAGTTCTCACCGCAGATTGTTGAGTTGATAGAAAAACATTTCATTTGATCAGCTACTATCTGTATCATATGTTGCAGCATTACATTGGCATGATACCTTCCACCATACTCTCCCGCTCGATTTCAGTAAGTGCTGAGGAGAGCTGCCAATTTATAGAGAAATGGAAAAGCTAAATATAGCTGATTCTGTATAACTGAAATTATAAGTAGAAAGGGCTGGAAATATTGAGTAGACCAGGCAGCATGGAGGTAGGCAGAAACAGAGCTGATGTTTCAGACTGATAGACAAAGATTTTCCAGCACTGTCTGTGGTTTATATTGAAAAATGCACAATTATATTTGTTAATGATTAGTTGATGAAGTTGTCATAAGAAGATTGCCTTAGACTTCTATCCTGAGCTTCCCACACTTTGCAATCATTACAAGTATTCTTGGCTGAGCTGTTAAAACAGAATATGCAAAATTATGTCAATGCATAGGAAGAGAAAGGAATTCAGCAGATGGGGTAAACATTAAAGAGATTTATGAATGCAAATTAGTTGTATGAGTGATTCATTAACTATAAGGTAGCATATATTGGTACTTAATGTAATTGCAAAAAGAGGTAAGTAACTAATGTAGATAGGCTAAGCATTGAATAAAAATATACCCCCGTTTATAACTGAACTTCACTTTTCTTCCTTTCCCATTCATTTTATTCTCTTTCTTTCTCTCACTTATTGACATTTTAACTCTCCAAAGAGGTAAGTTAACACAGACAACATCATCGTCATCCTCCAGTTCCTCACTTAGGTAGTCTGTTGACACATGTAATTCTAAACACCATCAACAGGATTGTAATTGAGCATTATTCTTTTCTCAGACTCAATGCATGTTCACCTAACAAGAGTCACTGGATAGCAATCAGGAGCTGGATCTGTGGCTGATTATTTTCCTTGACCTAGTCAAAGGCATGGGGTCTAATTGTAATATTTCTACTCCAAATCTAGTTCAAAATAGAGTGTAGTTCAACCAATGTAGTATTTACACAATTATTCGTTTTTTAAATAAATGGAATGATTGGGGAACCTCTAAGGATAACAATATGTGTGTCCATGGAAATTAGGGACTAGTTCTAAGGCCTTAGTCAGACCCGCCATGCATTATTATGCTTACATATTAACACCTTATTTCGAGAAAACTTGTACAGCAGAGAAGGTTTAGAAATTGAAAGTAAGGATGATTCCAGAGTGCATGCACTATGAATAGTTTTTGTTAGATTAGATTCCCTACAATATGGAAACAGGCCCTTTGGCCCAACAAGTCCACACCGACCCTCTGAAAATAACCCACCCAGACACACTCCCCTACCCTATACTTACCCCTGATTAATGTACCTAACTCTATGGGCAATTTAGCATGGCCAATTCACCTGACCTACACATCTTTGGATTGTGAGAGGAAACCCACACAGAGAGTGGCCTGAGTCTGGAATAGAACCCAGATCCCTGGTGCTGTAAGGCAGCAGTGCTAACCACTGAGTCACCTTGTATTAATGAAGCAAGTCTATTCTCAACACAGAATATACGATTTTAGATCAACTGGTGTGTCAGTGGGGGTGCACTTTGGGGCCAGCGACCATAATTCTATTCGTTTTAAAATAGCGATGGAAAAGGATCGACCAGATCTAAAAGTTGAAGTTCCAAATTGGAGAAAGGCCAATTTTGACGGTATTAGGCAAGAACTTTCGAAAGCTAATTGGAGGCAGATGTTCGCAGGTAAAGGGATGGCTGGAAAATGGGAAGCCTTCAGAAATGAGATAACAATTATCCAGAGAAAGTATATTCCTGTCAGGGTGAAAGGGAAGGCTGGTAGGTATCGGGAATGCTGGATGACTAAAGAAATTGAGGGTTTGGTTAAGAAAAAGAAGGAAGCATATGTCAGGTATAGACAGAATAGATCAAGCGAATCCTTAGAAGAGTATAAAGAAAGTAGGAGTATACTTAAGAGGGAAATTAGGAGGGCAAAACGGGGATATGAGATAGCTTTGGCAAATAGAATTAAGGAGAATCCAAAGGGTTTTTACAAATATATTAAGGACAAAAGGGTAAGTAGAGAGAGAATAGGGCCCCTCAAAGATCAGCAAGGCAGCCTTTGTGTGGAGCCACAGAAAATAGGGGAGATACTAAATGAATATTTTGCATCAGTATTTACTGTGGAAAAGGATATGGAAGATATAGACTGAAGGGAAATAGATGGTGACATCTTGCAAAATGTCCAGGTTACAGAGGAGGAAGTGCAGGATGTCTTGAAACAGTTAACGGTGGATAAATCCCCAGGACCTGATCAGGTGTACCCGAGAACACTGTGGGAAGCTAGAGAAGTGATTGCTGGGCCTCTTGCTGAGATATTTGTATCATCGATAGTCACAGATGAGGTGCCGGAAGACTGGAGGTTGGCAAACGTGGTGCCACTGTTTAAGAAGTGCGGTAAAGACAAGCCAGGGAACTATAGACCGGTGAGCCTGACCTCAGTAGTGGGCAAGTTGTTGGAGGGAATCCTGAGAGACAGGATGTACATGTATTTGGAAAGGCAAGGACTGATTCGGGATAGTCAACATGGCTTTGTGCATGGGAAATCATGTCTCACAAACTTGATTGAATTTTTTGAAGAAGTAACAAGGAAGATTGATGAGGGCAGAGCAGTAGATGTGATCTATATGGACTTCAGTAAGGCGTTCAACAAGGTTCCCCATGGGAGACTGATTAGCAAGGTTAGATCTCATGGAATACAGGGAGAACTAGCCATTTGGATTCAGAACTGGCTCAAAGGTAGAAGGCAGAGGGTGGTGATAGAGGGTTGTTTTTCAGACTGGAGGCCTGTGACCAGTGGAGTGCCGAGAGGACCGGTGCCTCTACTTTTTGTCATTTATATAAATGATTTGGATGCGAGCATATAAATGATTTGGATGCGAGGATGCGGATGTGGGTGGCACGGTGGCACAGTGGTTAGCACTGCTGCCTCACAGCGCCAGAGACCCGGGTTCAATTCCCGACTCAGGCGACTGACTGTGTGGAGTTTGCACATTCTCCCTGTGTCTGCGTGGGTTTCCTCCGGGTGCTCCGGTTTCCTCCCACAGTCCAAAAGATGTGCGGGTCAGGTGCATTGGCCATGCTAAATTGCCCATAGTGTTAGATTAAAGGGGTAAATGTAGGGGTATGGGTGGGTTGCGCTTCGGCGGGTCGGTGTGGACTTGTTGGGCCGAAGGGCCTGTTTCCCTTACTGTAAGTAATCTAATCTAATCTAATCATAAGAGGTACAGTTAGTAAGTTTGCAGATGACACCAAAATTGGAGGTATAGTGGACAGTGAAGAGGGTTACCTCAGATTACAACAGGATCTGGACCAGATGGGCCAATGGGCAGAGAAATGGCAGATGGAGTTTAATTCAGATAAATGTGAGGTGCTGCATTTTGGGAAAGCAAATCTTAGCAGGACTTATACACTTAATGGTAAGGTCCTAGGGAGGGTTGCTGAACAAAGAGACCTTGGAGTGCATGTTCATAGCGCCTTGAAAGTGGAGTCGCAGGTAGATAGGATAGTGAAGAAGGCATTTGGTATGCTTTCCTTTATTGGTCAGGGTATTGAGTACAGGAATTGGGAGGTCATGTTGCGGCTGTGCAGGACATTGGTTAGGCCACTGTTGGAATATTGCGTGCAATTCTGGTCTCCTTCCTATCGGAAAAATGTTGTGAAGCTTGAAAGGGTTCAGAAAAGATTTACAAGGATGTTGCCAGGGTTGTAGGATCTGAGCTACAGGGAGAAGCTGAACAGGCTGGGGCTGTTTTCCCTGGAGCGTCGGAGGCTGAGGGGTGACCTTATAGAGGTTTACAAAATTATGACGAGCGTGGATAGGATAAATAGGCAAAGTCTTTTTCCTGGAGTCAGGGAGTCCAGAAGTAGAGGGCATAGATTTAGGGTGAGAGGGGAAAGATATAGGAGAGACCTAAAGGCAACGTTTTCACACAGAGGGTGGTACGTGTATGGAATGAGCTGCCAGAGGATGCGGTGGAGACTGGTACTATTGCAACATTTAAGAGGCATTTGGATGGGTATATGAATAGCAAGGGTTTGGAGGGATATGGGGCCGGGTGCTGGCAGGTGGGACTAGATTGGGTTGGGATATTTGGTCGGCATGGACGGATTGGACCGAAGGGTCTGTTTCCATACTGTACATCTCTATGACTCTATGACTCTAACTGCTGTACTGTTCCAGTAATAATTAAATGAAAGTAAAATTTTGAATACTAACCTCAGTTTGATTTGAGGGAAAAAAAAACAGATTTAATTTACAGAGGAAAATAGTCCACCTGGCACCTTGAAAATCACTTTTTACACAAACTTAGAAACTAAAATGTTTGGAAACTGTTTGGTATATAAGAACATTAATATATTTTTTATTTTTTGCCAGTTGATGGCAGTGCAAGCTGCATTCAAAGCTGCTGATGGCTGTTTGTTGAATTGTTGAAACTTTATTGCTGGAACAGCACAGCAGGTCAGGCAGCATCCAGGGAACAGGAGATTCGACGTTTCGGGCACAGGCCCTTCTTCAGGATTCCTGAAGAAGGGCCTGTGCCCGAAACGTCGAATCTCCTGTTCCCTGGATGCTGCCTGACCTGCTGTGCTGTTCCAGCAATAAAGTTTCAACTTTGATCTCCAGCATCTGCAGACCTCACTTTCTCCTGTTTGTTGAATTGTAAGGTTCAGGACTGAAATGTTTGTTATTATTAACGGGCTTCAAACTTGAAAAGAATACCACTTCCTGCTTCATATCTAACACCATTCAATCATATTCACTTCAAAATATTTACTTTGTTTCCTCTGGATTGTATTCTGCCTCGCACCTGAGGAAATCACTCATATATTTAATCTTTCATTTTAAATCGTGAATGTTTTAAACGTTGTTTGCAACCTTGGTATCCTATCTGATCCTGAGCTGGGTTTCTGGATCATTACCAAGACTGCCTTCTCATTTGGTATCACCCACCTGCTGGAAACCTCATCCAGGTTTTTGTAATCTCCAGGCTCAGTTATTAAATGCAGACAAGCCTTTCATATTTTACCATTCATAGACCTGAGCTTATCCAAAATTCCAGCTGCCTGCATACCACTTTGTCCCAAATTTCTCAATAACCCAAGCTCGCATTGCTTCTCAGTCTCCCGCCATCTTAACTTTAACAATTTTGGGTCGGAGGCCTTCATGGCCTCACCCCTCCCAATTTCTGTAATCTTCTGAGAAAAGAAAGTCCTCTTCATCTCAGCCTTAAACTACTGCTTTTTATTCTGAGACTTTGCCCTCTGGTTCTGGACCCTCCTATGAGAGAAAGCATCCTATTAGATTTTACCCTATCAAGTCTTCAGGAATCCTATATATTTCAGAGAGTTCCCTCTCATTCTTCTAAATTCCAGTGAGTAGAGTCCCAAACTCTTTAGCCTTTGTTCATAAGACAAATCCCTCCAGACTGGGGATCATCCCAGTGAACCTTCTCTGAACTGCCTCTAATGAAAATAATATATTTCCTTCAATTAGGAAAACTGCTCATTCCACTCCAGATATGGTCTCACCAGCAAATTGCACAGTTGTAGTAAGACTTCACAGTGATGAAATATAGTTACTTGTTGGATTATCAATAAAGGACTTTCTCAAATTGATTATAAAGAATGCATAAGGCACCCACAACATTCTTCCTTCACATCAATGTTAAAAAAAACATAAATAAAGTCAGAAATTGCAGAAGAAACTCAACAATATATGCAAAGAGAGAAGCAAAGTTAATGCTTTGAGTCCAAAATTACTTCTTCAGAAAAAAAATCATACTGATACTCAGGATCAATTATTTATTCTAAATAATAATGGATAATCAAAGATATAAGAGAAAAGCAGAGAACTAGAGCACCGCTCAATACTTAATGAACAAATCAGCACAAAAGGGACAAATTATTCAGAAAGTAAAACCCTTTAGCATCTCCTGGGAAGTGGCAATTCATTGAAATGGGTCTTTTGTGTTACTCCAGTAAAGTCCTGACTGCCCAGCAGAAATTTGTTTTGCTGATATGCTGTCTGCAAGACCAGGCCAATAGTGCCAATGAGACACTTATTGAGATAGCCTTGTAATGTAATGTACAGAGATCCACAGGATCCTGGAACAGACATTGTCTCAATGCAATTAATGAACGATGTTGTCCTAAATCTTTCTTTGCTCAGATCAGAATACAAAGTGACTGAAGCAACAATCAGTGGAAAGGAAGTTAATATTTAATTTTTTTTTCCAGAGTTGATAACCTGAGTCATATAGCATGGGCCCCTCTGTGTAACAGTGATTAAGTTACGTTCTGAAGGAGGGACCTAAAATGGACCTAAAATGTTAACACTGCTTTCTCTCCACATTTGCTGACAGATCTGCTGAGTTTTCCATGCAATTTATGCTTTTGTTTTGTTTTTGGAATTAAGTTACGAATGAATTATAGACAAGACTTCTCTCATTATATAACTAAGCATTTGAGAGTAACTGTTGCCCATGGAATCACAACCAGTAGGTTGTCAGTATTTTCAGCAGTGGAGGAAAAATAGTGTGCAAAAAAATGAATCTGAGCTCATATAAATTGAGGCATCATTGTTACATGTAAGATTAAGCAGGTATATAAAGATTTTTTTAATTTCAAAAAGATGCTTTATTCATAAAATTATTTTGATATCTATACAATTGGTGATGCCATACATACGTATACATTCCATTTCTTTATATACAGAGATCGGAATTAATCATTCGTATGTACAAGTCTGTACATTTACCATCCAGATATTTTGCTGAGGCGCCAGCAGACCCCAATTTCTGAGTGGGCCCCCTGTTCTTCTTAGGCAGGCAGACTTTACATGGTGGTCTTTCCCCACCGCGCCTTGGCGGCAGCTGCCTCAAGCTTCAGTGCATCCCTCAACACGTAGTCCTGGACCTTGGAATGTGCCAGTCTGCAACACTCAGTCGGGGTCAACTCCTTCAGCTGGAAGGTCAACAGGTATATAAAGATGTATCTTCTTTTATTTCAAAAATATACTTTATTCATAAAATATTTTGATGATCTGTACAATTGGTCATGCCATAGATATGTAAACATTCCATTTCTTTGCATACAGAGATCAGAATTTATCATTTGTATATTCAGGTCTGTACGTTTACCAATCATATATCCATATGTTGCGCTGAGGCGTCAGCGGGGCCCGATTACTGAGTGGGCCTCCTGCTCTTAGGCAGGCAGACGTTATACGGTGGTCTTTCCCCACTGTGCCTTGGCGGCCGCTGCCCCAAGCTTCAGCGCGTACCTCAACACGTAGTCCTGGACCTTGGAATGTGTCAGTCTGCAACACTCAGTCGGGGTCAACTCCTTCAGCTGGAAGATCAACAGGTTTCGGACCGCCCAGAGAGCGTCCTTCACCAAGTTGATGATCCTCCAGGCACAGTTGATGTTCGTCTTGGTATGCGTCCCGGGGAACAGACCGTAGAGCACGGAGTCCCATGTCACCGAACTGCTCGGGACAAACCTCAACAAACACCACTGCATTCCTCTCCAGACTTCCTTTGCATAGGCACATTCCAGAAGAAGGTGTATGATTTGGCAGGAAAGCATACCAAACGCCTTCTTCACTATCCTATCTACCTGCGACTCCACGTTCAAGGAGCTATGAACCTGCACTCCAGCCTCTCCCATGTTCTGTTGTCTAAGACCTCCGTGATAGAGGACAGGAACAGACTGGGAGGCTGCGCTGTCGGTTGGCTTCGCGGCATACAGACTGGCATAGAAGGATTTGCTGATCCTCATGATGTCAGCCTGAGATGACGTTATCGAGCCATCTTCTTCCTTCAGGCTGCTGAGCTACGGTCGCTCTCCATCACGGGTAAAAACTTGGTCATTAGTGTTGTTATATGTGGCACAGGTCTGGCCTATTCCTAGGACCTGTGCAGTCGCAGTCACCCGGGCCATCTTCCATTTTGTATGGAGATCAAAGATGGACCGGGTCCGAAGGGACTCGATGTACAAAGCTCTGGGCAATGGGGGAAAATACACGCAGAGGGTGGTACGTGTATGGAATGAGCTGCCAGAGGATGTGGTGGAGGCTGGTACAATTGCAACATTTAAGAGGCATTTGGATGGGTATATGAATAGGAAGGGTTTGGAGGGATATGGGCTGGGTGCTGGCAGGTGGAAATAGATTGGGTTGGGATAACTTCTTTTTATTTCAAAAATATACTTTATTCATAAAATAAGTACAGTTGGTCATGCCATACATACATAAACATTTACATACAGAGATCAGAATTTATTATTTGTATATACAGGTCTATATGTTTATCAATCATATGTCCATATATTTAGCTGAGGCGTCAGCAGAACCCAAATGACTGGGTGGGCCCCCTGTTCTTCTTTAGGCAGGTAGATGTTACACAGTGGTCTTTCCCCACTGCGCATTGGCGGCTGCTGCCCCAAGCTTCAGCGCGTCGATCAACACGTAGTCCTGGACCTTGGAATGTGCCAGTCTGCAACACTCAGTCGGGGTCAACTCCTTCAGCTGGAAGATCAACAGGTTTCGGACCACACAGAGAGCGTCCTTCACTGAGTTGATGATCCTCCAGGCACAGTTGATGTCCGTCTCGGTGTGCGTCCCGGGGAACAGGCCATAGAGCACGGAGTCCCGCGTCACGGGATGAACCTCGATAAACACCACTGCATTCCTCTCCAGACTTCTTCTGCATAGGCACATTCCAGAAGGAGGTGTGTGACAGTCTCGTCCCCCCCGCAGCCGCTTCAAGGGCAGCGTGCGGTGCGGCTGAGAGTCCGGGAGTGCATAAAGGATCTCACAGGCAGAGCCCTTCTCACCACCGGCAAAGCCATGTCTTGGTGCTCGTTGGAAAGTTCTGGTGATGAGGTATTCTGCCAAATGGCTTTGACAGTCTGCTCAGGGAACCGCTCGATAGGATCCGCCCTCTCCTTTTCCCGAAGGGTCTCAAGGACACTATGTGCTGACCACTTCCTGATGGACTTGTGGTCAAAGGTGTTTTTCTTCATAAACTTCTCCACGAAGGACAGGTGGTACAGAACGGTCCAACTACTCGGAGCGTTCTGCGGCAGCGAGGCCAGGCTCATCCTTCGCAACTTCGGGGACAGGTAGAACCTCAGTACGTAGTGACACTTGGTGTTTGCGTACCGGGGATCCACGCACAACTTGATGCAGCCACACACAAAGGTGGCCATCAGGGTGAGGGTGGCATTGAGTGTGTTTTTTCCCCCATTGCCCAGATCTTTATACTTCGAGTCTCTTCGGACCCGGTCCACCTTTGATCTCCATATAAATTGGAAGATGGCCCGGGTGACTGCAGCGGCACAGGTTCTGTAAATAGGCCAGACCTGTGTCATGTATAACAGCAGTGACAGTGCCTCACACCTGATGACCAGGTTTTTTCCCGTGATGGAGAGCAACCGTAGCTTCCATCTGCCCAGTTTCTGCCTCACTTTGCTGATACGCTCCTCCCAGGTCTTGGCGCACGCCCCAGCCCCCCCGAACCAAATACCCAGCACCTTCAGGTGGTCGGTCCTGACGGTGAAGGGGATCGAGGATTGGTCGGCCCAGTTCCCGAAGAGCATGGCCTCGCTCTTACTTCGGTTTACCTTGTCCCCCAGGGCCCGTTCGAACTGGTCACACATGCACATGAGTCTGCACACGAACAGTGGATCCGAGCAGAAAACGGCGACGTCATCCATGTACAGGGAGGCCTTAACCTGCAGGGCCCCGCCGCCAGGAATAGTCACCCCTCTCAGGCTCGCATCCTTCCTGATGGACTCGGCAAACGGCTCTATGCAGCACACAAACAAGGCTGGAGAGAGAGGGCAGCCCTGCCTGACTCCAGATCTGACTGGGAAGCTATCCGATTCCCACCCATTGATTGAGACTGCACTGACAATGTTGGTGTAGAGCAGTCTGATCCAATTGCAGATTCCCTCCCCAAAGCCCATTTTGGAGAGAACATCTCTCATATACCTGTGTGAAATCCTGTCAAAGGCTTTCTCCTGGTCCAGGCTGATGAGGCAGATGTCCAACCCTCTGTCCTGCACGTAGGCGATCGTATCCCTGAGGAGTGTGAGACTCTCAGCAATCTTCCTGCCCGGTACAGCACAGGTTTGGTCAGGGTGAATCACCAACCCCAGAGCAGACCTGACCCGGTTAGCAATGACCTTTGACAGACTTTTGTAATCTGCATTCAACAGTGAGATTGGTCTCCAACTTTTTAGTTCCTCCCTTTCCCCCTTCTGCTTGTAGATGAGGGTGGTGAGGCCTTTCCTCATGGATTCACTCATGGTACCTGCCCGAAGCATACTGACATACACCTCCAGCAGGTCCTGGCCAATCAAGTCCCACAGAGCGGAATAGAGCTCGACCGGTAAGCCGTCACTTCCGGGACTCGAGGGCCTTGGTCAGCTCGTCCAGAAATAGCAGCTGGTCCAGCCTCTCTCGTGTTCTGTCGTGTAAGACCTCCGTGGTAGAGGACAGGAATGGCTTGGAGGCCGCGCTGTCGGTCAGCTTCGTGTCACACAGACTGGCATAGAAGGATTTGCTGATCCTCATGACATCAGCCTGAGATGACGTTATCGAGCCATCTTCTTCCTTCAGGCTGCTGAGCACGGAGCTCTCTTTGTGCACCTTCTAGAAGAAGAAACGTGAGCACGTCTTGTCCTGCTCCACGGAGCGGACCCTGGATCAGAAGATTATCTTGGAGGCCTCCGAGACAAAGAGCGAGGTTTGCTGGCCCTTCACCTCCTGGAGGTCCTCCGTGGCATCGACCCCCATCGTTCTGAATACTTTCCTGGAGCTGGGACAGTTTTCCCCGTCTCTCTCTTGCCTCCTGAACACCTTTGAGGATGAAGAACCTCTTGATGTTCCCTTTCACTGTTTCCCAGCAGTCTGCTGGGGACTCAAAGAGGGGCTTCACAGTTCTCCAAGCTGTGTTGTCCCTCTTGAGCTCCTCGATGTTTCCCAGGGCCAACAGCTTTGTGTTCAGCTTCCACGTTCCCATACCAGCCCGCTGCTCGTCCTGTAGGTGACAGCCAGCCAGCAGGAGGCAGTGGTCAGAGAAGAACACCAGCTTGACAATCTTGATCTGACCAAGATTGGGGTTTTTTTATTTCAAAAATATACTTTATTCATAAAATAATTTGATGGTCTGTACAGTTGGACATGCCATACATATGTAAACATTCCATTTGCTTGCATACCGAAACAGAGTAATCATTCCTATTTACAGGTCTGTACGATTACATTTTTTAGCTGAGGCGTCAGCAGAGCCCAAATGACTACATGGGCCCCCTGTTCTTCTTTAGGCAGGCAGACATTACACAGTGGTCTTTCCCCACTGCACCTTGGTGGCAGCTGCCCCAAGCTTCAGCACATCCCTCAACACATAGTCCTGGACCTTGGAATGTGCCAGTCTGCAACATCAGTCAGGTCAATTCCTTCAGCTGGAAGATCAATAGGTTTCAGATCACCCAAAGAGCATCCTTCACCAAGTTGATGATCCTCTAGGCACAGTTTTTTTTAAATTTCAAAAATATAATTTATTCATATATATTTAATCTATACAATTGGACATGTCATCATTCTGTAAACATTCCATTTCTTTGCATATCGAAACAGGGTAATCATTCCTATTCACAGGTTGGTGCGATTACATTGAGCTGAGGCGCCAGCGGAGCCCAAATGACTGCGTGGGCCCCCTGTTCTTCATTAGGCAGGCAGATGTTAGACGGTGGTCTTTCCCCACCGCGCCTTGGCGGCAGCTGCCCCAAGCTTCAGCGCGTCCCTCAACACGTAGTCCTGGACCTTGGAATGTGCCAGTCTGCAACACTCAGTCGGGGTCAACTCCTTCAGCTGGAAGATCAACAGGTTTCGGACCGCCCAGAGAGCGTCCTTCACCGAGTTGATGATCCTCCAGGCACAGTTGATGTTCGTCTCGGTGTGCGTCCCGGGGAACAGGCCGTAGAGCATGGAGTCCTGCGTCACGGCGCTGCTCGGGACGAACCTCGACAAACACCACTGCATTCCTCTCCAGACTTCCTCTGCATAGGCACATTCCAGAAGGAGGTGTGTGACAGTCTCGTCCCCCCCTCCGCAGCCGCTTCGAGGGCAGCGTGCGGTGCGGCAGAGAGTCCGGGCGTGCATAAAGGATCTCACAGGCAGAGCCCTTCTCACCACCAGCCAAGCCATGTCTTGGTGCTTGTTGGAAAGTTCTGGCGATGAGGCATTCTGCCAAATGGCTTTGACAGTCTGCTCAGGGAACCGCTCGATAGGATCTGCCCTCTCCTTTTCCCGAAGGGTCTCAAGGACACTACGTGCTGACCACTTCCTGATGGACTTGTGGTCAAAGGTGTTTTTCTTCATAAACTTCTCCACGAAGGACAGGTGGTACAGAACGGTCCAACTACTCGGAGCATTCTGCGGCAGCGAGGCCAGGCCCATCCTTCGCAACACCAGGGACAGGTAGAACCTCAGTACGTATGACACTTGGTGTTTGCGTACCGGGGATCCACGCACAGCTTGATGCAGCCACACACAAAGGTGGCCATCAGGGTGAGGGTTGCATTGGGTGTGTTTTTTCCCCCATTGCACCGGTCTTTGTACATTACATCTCTTTGGACCCGGTCCATCTTTGATCTCCACACGAAATGGAAGATGGCCCGGGTGACTGCGGCGGCACAGGTTCTGGGGATAGGCCAGACCTGTGCCACGTATAACAATACTGAGAGTACCTCACACCTGATGACCAGGTTTTTACCCGCGATGGAGAGCGACCATTGCTCCCATCTGCCCAGTTTCTGTCTCACCTTCCTGATCTGCTCCTCCCAGGTCTTGGCGCACGCCCCAGCCCCCCCGAACCAAATACCCAGCACCTTCAGGTGGTCAGTCCTGACGGTGAAGGGGATAGAGGATTGGTCAGCCCAGTTCCCGAAGAGCATGGCTTCGCTCTTGCCTCGGTTTACCTTGGCCCCCAAAGCCAGTTCGAACTGGTCACAGATGCACATGAGTCTGTGCACGGACAGCGGATCCGAAAAGAAAACGGCGACGTCATCCATGTACAGGGAGGCCTTAACCTGCAGACCCCCGCTGCCAGGAATAGTCACCCCTCTCAGGCTCGCATCCTTCCTGATGGTCTCGGCAAATGGCTCTATGCAACACACAAACAAGGCAGGAGAGAGAGGGAAGCCCTGCCTGACTCCTGATCTGACTGGGAAGCTATCTGATTCCCACCCATTGATTGAGACTGCACTGACAATGTTGGTGTAGAGCAGTCTGATCCAATTAGCGATTCCCTCCCCGAAGCCCATTTTGGAGAGGACATCCCTCATGTACGTATGCGATATCCTGTCAAAGGCTTTCTCCTGGTCCAGGCTGATGAGGCAGGTGTCCACCCCCCTGTCCTGCACGTAGGCAATCGTATCTCTGAGGAGTGCGAGACTCTCAGCGATCTTCCTGCCCGGCACAGCACAGGTTTGGTCAGGGTGAATCATCGATCCCAGAGCAGACCTGACCCGGTTGACGATGACCTTTGACAAGATTTTGTAGTCTGTGTTTAACAATGAGATCGGTCTCCAATTTCTAATTTCTTCCCTCTCCCCCTTCTGCTTGTAGATGAGGGTGATGATGCCTTTCCTCATGGATTCACTCATGGTACCTGCCCGAAGCATACTGACATACACCTCCAGCAGGTCCCGACCAATCAAGTCCCAAAGAGCGGAATAGAGCTCGACTGGTAAGCCGTCGCTTCCGGGAGTTTTATTCTTTTCGAAGGACTCGAGGGCCTTGGTCAGTTCATCCAGAGATAGCGGCTGGTCCAGCCTCTCTCGTGTTCCGTCGTCCAGGACCTCCGTGATAGAGGACAGGAACGACTTGGAGGCCGCGTTGTCGGTTGTCTTCACGTCATACAGACTGGCATAGAAGGATTTGCTGATCCTCATGACGTCAGCCTGAGATGACGTTATCGAGCCATCTTCTTCCTTCAGGCTGCTGAGCACAGAGCTCTCTTTGTGCACCTTCTGGAAGAAGAAACGTGAGCACGTCTCGTCCTGTTCCACCGAGCGGACCCTGGACCGGAAGATTATCTTGGAGGCCTCCGAGGCAAAGAGCGAGGCTTGCTGGCCCTTCACCTCCTTGAGGTCCTCCGTGACATCGACCCCCAACGTCTGCAGCAGGAGCAGGTTCTGCATACTTTCCTGGAGCTGGGACAGTTTTCCCCGCCTCTCTCTCGCCTCCTGAACACCTTTGAGGATGAAGAACCTCTTGATGTTCCCTTTTACTGTTTCCCACCAGTCCACTGGGGACTCAAAGAGGGGCTTCACGGTTCTCCAACCTGCGTAATCCATCTTGAGCTCCTCGATGTTTCCTGGGGTCAACAGCTTGGTGTTCAGTTTCCACGTTCCCTTACCAGCCCACTGCTCGTCCTGTAGGTGACAGTCGGCTAGCAGGAGGCAGTGGTCAGAGAAGAACACCGGCTTGACGTCGGTGGATCTGACCGAGAGCGTTCGGGACACAAACAGGTCTATCCTTGAGCGGATAGACCCGTCTGCCCGTGACCAGGTGTATCTACGCTGCGCTCCGTCTGCAGGGGTGCTGAAGACGTGCAGCTTGGCGTCTTTGACCGTGTCCATCAGGACTCTGGACGTGGCGTCCAGTTTACTGTCCTCCCCGCCGGATCGTCCGTCTGCATCGATGATACAGTTGAAGTCTCCAGCCAGAATGACCGGCCTGGACGTAGCCAGCAACAGTGGAAGCTGCTGCAGGACGGCCAACCGTTCACTCTTACCCGCTGGGGCGTACACTTTGATTAGTCTCACAGGAGCGTTTCTGTATGTAACATCAGCGACGAGGAGTCGCCCGCCCACCACCTCCTTAACCTCGGAGATGGTGAAGTTGCCTCCCCGTAACAGAATACCCAGGCCCGAGGAGCGGTTATCGTTACCCCCCGACCTCACAGACGGCCCATGAGCCCACAAGCTCGACCATCTCCTGTAGCTGCTGAGGTGCGGTATCCCACACTCCTGCAGAAACAGGACATCGGCTTTCACGTTGGCCAGGAAGGCCAGTGTTGAAACACATCGCACAGCAGATTTTATGCTGCGCACATTAATAGTTGCAATTTTAAACCCCATTTTGTTAACAGGTTGTAAGGTTACCCATGTCCAATTGTCACTGGTCCTGCCCCTCTGGGGTAGCTGTCTGCATCCCCGTGCAGTACGCAAACTGCTGGACCCTCGCTGGGCTGAGGTAGCTGTCCAGTTCCTCACTCGGCCCATTTGCCCGCTTCGGTGTCATCGGGCCGAAACCAGGGTCCACGCTGTCTGTTTCTATATCTGACAGCGGGGCTGTCAGAGGGTCGCTGCTCCCAGTGACCTGGAGCTGTGTGGCGGCGGGGCCCTCCTGGCTTTCACCTGGTGGGGGGTGGTGGTTTCCCATTTCCTCAGGAGGCTCGTCCCTTGGTTGGCAGTTGCTGCTCTCCTTTCTCCTCGCAGCGCTCTGCCTCTTCTTTTGGTGACGACCCTCCTTACGTCCATCCTCACCCTCCGAAGAGTGTCCGTGTCTTCCACCTGCTGCTGCCTTTTCCCCTTTTTCTGCGAGGTCTTGGTGACCGGGTGGGTTTTCCTCTTCCTGTTTTGCACCACGGTCCATTCCTCTGCCTCCTTCTTTCCCTTCTCCGCCTCCTCCTCCTGTCCTGTCGGAGCTTCGCTCGGCAGCTGTACCTCTCCAGTAACTGTCATCTGCTCTGCTCCAGCCTAACCTTCCTGTTGCATGCCCCCTGACACCATTCCCTTGCCGGTTTGCGGGTGCCTTGCCGTCCTTTTGTGGCCCGCCTCCGGCCATCTGCGCGTAGGTGGCGGCCCCTCGTCTTGGGCAGGCCTTGTACACGTGGCCCGCCCCCCGCACAGATTGCAGTTCTTTTCCTCCTTGCACTCTTTGGTCGGGTGGCCCTCCTTCTTGCAATTGCGACAGATCGTGACCTTGCAGTCCGCCGCCATGTGGCCTGACCTCCCACAGGTTCGGCACACTTTCGGCTGCCCTGCATAAGTCAGGTACCCTCTGCTCCCTCCGATAGCAAAGCTGGAGGGTGGGTGGAGGATATTCCCGCTGGCGTCCACCCTCAGGGTTACCTTGACCTGACGTTTGCTGGTCCAGATCCCAAAAGGGTCAACCACATCAGTGCTTTGACCCTCGACCTGCGCATATCTTCCCAGGATCGTCAGGACATCAGTTGCTGGCACGTAGGGGTTGTACATGTGGATTGTAACAACCCGACTCCTCTGTGCAGGAAGCACACACAACGGGACCGCCGACAAGATGGAGAACAGCGGCTCCCCTTCCTTTTCTTTGAAGACCTTCAGGAGCTGCTCACATTGCTTCACGCTCCTGAAGGTGACATCGAAGTAGCCTGCCCCAGGGAAATCCTGCAGGCAGTACACGTCTGCTGCGGCGAATCTACAGCACTCAAACAACACCTTCTTGACGAACACCGTCCGATCGACTGGTGTACGCTCCTCCACCTTCTTGACAGACACCCGGACGGTGTTTCGAACCCCCTGCCCAGGGCTGCGCGCAGCTGTTGAGGCCATAGCTCTGAGATTGGCTGGTCCCTGAATTGGCGTTAGGCCGAAGCCAGCATGAAGATCCACCAATAGCAGGTCAGCACAACCAAATGATCTTCCAACGACCAATCACGATCCAGCAATGACCCAAAGAGCATCCTTCACCAAGTTGATGATCCTGTAGGCACAGTTGGGATTAAACCAAAGGATCTGTTTCCATGCTGTACATCTCTATGACTCTATGACCAGATACAAGCATTAAGGTGAGGGTGGGTACTTGGTGGTTGGAACAGGAGATTCAGGAATTGGGGTTTTGGGGTTTTAGGTTTAACAAACTTTGTCATTATTGCATCCTGCAGTTTAATCACATTACTCTTCCACAATTCTAGGAACAAAGAAACAGGAATAGGCCAATCAGCTATTGAGCATGTTCTGTCATACAATTACACCATGGCTGATTTTTATCATAATTCAATCTACCTGCCTTAATACCAGAACTCTCATATCATTGTCTCATGAAAATCTGCCAATCTCATTTTTGAAGTTCGATGAAGCAGGGTCAATAGCCTTTTGGATTTAAGTATATTCCAGTGGCACAGTGACTCTGCCCCTTACCTGTATGTGAGAACCTTTGGGTTCATGTCCAACTTCAGGACCTGATAGCCATAGAATGTGTATACGTTAAATGTCTGATTACTAATGTGTAAATCCTCCCCATGTGGTAGAAGGTGTAAGCAGAAGAGTTTTTGGCCAATCATCCTGTATAAGGCAACGACAAAACATTGCAGCATTCTGCCAACATTAATTGTGGACCTATCAAATAGATGCCGATGCTTTCTTATAACATGGTATCAAGAGAGAAACTGCTGCAGACTTCCACTGTACTCTTGTTTTGTAACAGCATCCCTGAATGGCCCAGCTTTAATTCTGAGTTATATTTCACTGCTCTGAGGAAGTAGTTTCTGCCTATCTACTCTAACAACTCTTATGGTCAAAAACCTTATCTAGATCATCCCCTTAATTTTTGACATTCAAAGGCTACAAACTTAGTCTCTACAACCTATCCACCTAATTTAAATCCTGGTATCATTTAGATTTATTTGTCACAAATCGAGCTGAAACTCAGTCATCACTGGTTATATGAGATAAAGCTAACAGCACTGCGAGTACATGAAGCATGCTGGAACATGTAGAGAGGAACCATCATGTAATCAAACAGGATTTGTTTTGAACAGTGAGAATTGTTTTCATGGAATAGAAAGGACTTTGGAGAAATATTTTGCTCAAAATAATTACTGACTAATGAAGCACGAAAGGTCGTACCTATCAGGAGAGAAAAACAATTTTAGCAAAAACTGATAGTCTGACTCAATGGTCATTGTAGGAAAGTCCCTTGGTTTCTCAAGAAATTTTATTTGAAAGGTTTGTACAAAGCTTGGAAAACAGCAAATAGACAAAACATTATTTTGTGCCTAATAGATTTTCATTACTAATTGCATGAAACAGTCTCTTTACAACATTAAATGAGGAACATCAAATCAAAGCTACACTAATAATAAATTGCCAACT
Organism: Chiloscyllium plagiosum; assembly: GCF_037043375.1. Classification (NCBI taxonomy): domain Eukaryota; kingdom Metazoa; phylum Chordata; class Chondrichthyes; order Orectolobiformes; family Hemiscylliidae; genus Chiloscyllium; species Chiloscyllium plagiosum. The sequence goes on from NW_028270166.1 coordinate 20,642,044, forward strand.
CAGCCATATTATAATTCAGCAGAAGGTGCAGCACAATAAGATCCTAATGTGATAATATATAAAACAAAATTAATCACAGGAACTCCATATAGAGTTAAATAAGGTTTTAATTACCTTGGCTTCAAATTCTATCATACTTAAATAGTAAGAATTATTTCAAAATAATACATTTTACCAGTTTTATACTGCCTGTATTCCTATTTGCAGTTCATGACCACAGTTCTTTTCTTGGGGACTGTCTTAATGTGTTGGGACAATTGTGAGACTTATGCTAATTGGAGTATAACTGTTGCCACGTAGCTAAATGCAGCATCCAAATTTTGCACACAGAAGGTCCCACAAAACAGGAAATGAAATCAGTTGTGTAGACAATGTTGTGGAAGGCTGATTATTTAGGTATTAAATTTACCTCAAACCCAGAAGTAAATGGGACACAGTTTAAAAGTGGGATGTGAGGAAGTAGGCTAAGTAGAAATGTCCAATCTATTTTTGCTATTGGGATGTATATGTCTTTAAGGTGGAGCTTTTGTTAGTTAGAGTTAGAACATGGGAGAGGCTGGACCAGCTGCTATCTCTGGATGAGCTGACCAAGGCCCTCGAGTCCTTCGAAAAGAATAAAACTCCCGGAAGCAACGGCTAACCGGTCGAGCTCTATTCCGCTCTTTGGGACTTGATTGGCCAGGACCTGCTGGTGTATGTCAGTATCCTTCTGGCAGGTACCATGAGTGAATCCATAAGGAAAGGCATCAGCACCCTCATCCACAAGCGGAAGGGGGAGAGGGAGGAAATCAGAAATTGGAGACCAATCTCACTATTGAATGCAGAATTACAAGATCTTGTCAAAGGTCATCGCCAACCGGGTCAGGTCTGCTCTGGGATCGGTGATCCACCCTGACCAAACCTGTACTGTACCAGGCAGGAAGACCGCTGAGAGTCTTGCACTCCTCAGGGGTATGGTCGCCTACATGCAGGACAGAGGGTTGGACACCTGCCTGATCAACCTGGACCAAGAGAAAGTCTTTGACAGGATATCACATACGTATATGAGAGATGTTCTCTCCACCATGGACTTTGGGGAGGGAATCTGTAATTGGATCAGGCTGCTGTACACCAATATTGTCAGTGCGGTCTCAATCAAAGGGTGGGAATCAGATAGCTTCCCAGTCAGATCTGGAGTCAGGCAGGGCTGCCCTCTCTCTCCAGCCTTGTTTGTGTGCTGCATAGAGCCATTTGCTGAGTCCAACAGGAAGGATGTGAACCTGAGAGGGGTGACTATTCCTGGCAGCGGGGGCCTGCAGGTTAGGGCCTCCCTGTACATGGATGACGTCGCCGTTTTCTGCTCGGATCCGCTGTCCATGCACAGACTCATGTGCATATGTGACCAGTTCGAACGGGCCTCAGAGGCCAACATAAACCGAGGCAAGAGCGAGTACATGGTCTTTGGAAACTGCGCCGACCAATCCTCGATCCCCTTCACCATCAGGACCAACCACCTGAAGGTGCTGGGTATTTGGTTCGGAGGAGCTGGGGCGTGCGCCAAGTCTTGGGAGGAGCGTATCAGGAAGGTGAAGCAGAAACAGGGCAGATGGAAGCTACGGTCGCTCTCCATCGCAGGAAAAAACCTGGTAATCAGGTGTGAGGCACTGTCAGTGTTGTTATATATGGCACAGGTCTGGCCTATTCACAGAACCTATGCCGTCGTAGTCACCCGGGCCATCTTCCATTTTATATGGAGATCAAAGATGGACCGGGTCCAAAGGGACTCGATGTATAAAGATCTGGGCAATGGGAGAAAAAACACACTCAATGCCACCCTCACCCTGATGGCCACCTTTGTATGTGGCTGCATCAAGCTGTGCATGGATCCTCGGTACGCAAACACCAAGTGTCACTACGTACTGAGGTTCTACCTGTTCCCGGTGTTGTGACGGATGGGCCTGGCCTCGCTGCTGTGGAACGCTCCGAGTAGTTGGACCGTTCCGTATCACCTGTCCTTTGTGGAGAAATTTATGAAGAAAAACACCTTTGACCACAAGTCCATCAGGAAGTGGTCAGCACATAGTGTCCTTGAGACCCTTCGGGAAAAGGAGAGGGCGGATCCTATCGAGCGGTTCCCTGTGCAGACTGTCAAAGCCATTTGGCAGAATGCCTCATCGCCAGAACTTTCCAACAAGCACCAAGACATGGCTTGGCTGGTGGTGAGAAGTGCTCTGCCTGTGAGATCCTTTATGCACGCCTGGACTCTCAGCCACACCGTACGCTGCCCTCGAAGTGGCTGCGGGGGGGATCGAGACTGTCACACACCTCCTTCTGGAATGTGCCTATGCAAAGGAAGTCTGGAGAGGAATGCAGTGGTGTTGTTGAGGTTTGTCCCGAGCAGTTCTGTGATGTGGGACTCCATGCTCTATGGTCTGTCCCCCGGGACGCACACCGAGACGGACATCAACTGTGCCTGAAGGATCATCAATTTGGTGAAGGACGCTCTCTGGGTGGTCTGAAATCTGTTGATCTTCCAGCTGAAGGAGTTGACCCTGACTGAGTGTTGCAGACTGGCACATTCCAAGGTCCAGGACTACGTGTTGAGGGACGCGCTGAAGCTCGGGGCAGCTGCTGCCAATGCGCGGTGGGGAAAGACCACTGTATAACGTCTGCCTGCCAAAGAAGGACAGGGGGCCCACTCAGTAAGTGGGCTCCACTAAGCCTCAGCTAAATGTATGGATGGTAAATGTACAGAACTGTATATACGAATGATTAATTCCAATCTCTGTAGAGTAAAATAAAATTCATATTCCTATTATATTGTATAAATGTTATCTTGCAAATACTAGTAGATCCTGGTGTAGCACACCAATGGGGATACTGGCACTTGGAATAATCCTTCCTAAACTTCAATAAAATTCAAACAGTATCAATGAAGGAATAAGCAATGTATCACAGATTGCACTCTATCAATCAATCTCACATAGAAGATGAGTTTGACCCATTTTCTCATTACCAAAATATATGTTTAGGCCAATACTTGGCCCTCACAATTAATGCATCTTAAGGGCTGTACTTATATCAGGTATTGACCTCAATTTTCCAGTTCAGAAATATATGCAAAGGTTACATTGGCCTTAAAGATTGCATGGGATCAAACAAACAAAATGGACTCAATTGCCAAAAAATGCTCAGTGGCTTAAGGCACACCATCATACAACAGGCCTCACCTGTCAACCAAGAAATAGAAATGGATCTTTCAGCAAAAGGAAAGAAGTAGAAAACTGGTTTCAAATAAAAGTCTCAACATTTGCTAACTCATCAAATAGCTGTCATTCAAGTGAGATAATTTGTTGTTAGTGAAAAGCTCGTGAAGAATCAGTCCTGAGGAGGATTCTCAAGATCAAATGAACAAAGAGAACGTAAAAACCTATTATTGGTTTTAAATGGGTTAATGTCTCCACTAAGAGAAGAGACAGAACAAATGTCAAATAAGTGCATTAAGCATTCCTTTTCTGTTATTCACTTGTGGGATGTGGGCGTCACTGGTTGGCCAGCATTTATTGCTTGTCCCTAGCTGCCCTTGAACAGATGATGATGAGCTACCTTCTTGAACTTCTGCAGACCACATGCTGTGGGTTGCCCCCTAATACCCGCAGGGAGGGAAGGAGTTCCAGAATTTCAATCTAGTCACAGTAAAGAAATGGCGATACATTCCCAAGTCAGGATGATGAATGGCTTGAAGGGGAACTTGCAGGTGGTGGCGTTCCCATGTATCTGCTGCTCTTGTCCTTTTAGATGGAAAATGCTGTCTAGAGGTCTTTGGTAAATTTTTGTAATGCAACATGTAGATGGTACACACTGCTGTGACTGAGCATCGCTGGTGGATGCATATGGATGTGGTGGCAATTGTCATGGATTATGTCAAGCTTCTTGAGTGTTTTTGGAGCTGAATCAATCCAGGCAAGTGAGGAGTATTCCATCACACTCCTGACATGCCTTGTAGACGATGGATAGGCTTTGGGTAGTTGAGTTACTCACCACAGTATTCCCAGCCCCTCACCTTCTCTTGCAGCCTCTGTGTTTATGTGGTGAGTCCACCTGAGTTTCTGGTCAATGGTAACACTCCAGGATGTTGATAGTGGAGGATTCAGTGGTGTTAACACCAATGAATGTCAGGGATGGTGGTTGAATTGTCTCTTATTGGAGATAATCATTTCCTGCAAATGCAATACTATTTTGCAGCTTGATATTGGTTCATGTGAAATAACAAAGTTAATGTCACACATTGAAAAAATGGAAGCTCCGGTTTCCAATGGTTTCCAGTTTAATGGTACCGTCCATTGACAACTAATGTAAATCTTTATGCATCTTCTGATCTATGCTGAGGTTGACATAGATCTCCTCTTGTGGTGTGTCATTATTCAGATATGGGGTTGGTATGATATATATATCTTGATTTTCATATTCCACAGTCTTCTGTTGCATGGGACTAGAAAAATAAGTGTGGTTGATTAATTTTCCTACTTTAAATAAGTGAATAAAATTTGTAAACCTAAGTTTTGTGCAATCTAATGTAGGCATTTCAGTCGAGTGAGAAGCATTAATTTAATCCCATATTTGAGGAGGATGACAGTACTGGACTCCCTTTTTTTCAATGACCAATTAACTCAACAAGCCTTTTTCCCCAATCAATACCCTCCAATCTGACCGTAAAGGTTTGAAACAAGCTTATAGACGTTTTGGTTTCAATGAATGAAGCATCATAAAATCCACAGCTTTTCCCTCCAGTTCTGATTCCACCTCACAGAAACATCTCCTGGTTTATCTTTGTCTGTCTGCAGCAAGAATCTTGTGCTTCAGAGCTCCTTCAGTCAGCATTAACCACTGAAAATCAAGATATATATATCTGAGAGGCTGTTTAACTGCCTCTCAGATCACTAGTGCTTACTGATGTCATATATAGTTGATTCTGGACAGATATTATTTCAAATTGTCATCCCTGCCCATATCGTTAAAAACAAACACTAGACCTCCTTTGCCAGGCTTTTCTCAGTGTGAATAGAATGAGCATTAATGCGGTGGAGGATGAGTTTCTGGAGTGTCTTAGGGATGGTTTTCTAGGGCAATACATTGAAGAACTGTCTAGAGAACAAGCTATTTTAAATCTAATTTTACGTTTTAAAATGAAGCTAATTAATATTATTGTAAATGAATCTTTGGGGATAAGTGACCATAATGTTTCACATGAAGACATTTGAGCAAAGAAAATTGTGACAGTATGAGGGACAAATTGGCTGAAGTGCTTTGGTAAAAGGTATGATAGTACATAGGCAGTAGATAGTTTCAAAAAAATTGTTACCTATTTTACAGAAACTCTGTATCCATTCTTTCAAGGCATAAATATCTACAAAAATGTCAGTCAACCATGGCTAACAAAGAAAATTGAGATTTGTATAAGATTAAAAGAAAAACCACATACAGTTGCTAGAAATGGGAGCAGATGTTCGCAGGGAAAAGGACGGCTGGGAAATGGAAAGCCTTCGGAAACAAGATAATGAAAATCAAGAGCCAGTATATTCCTGTTAGGGTGAGAGGAAAGGATGATATGTGTAGGGAATGCTAAAGGAATTGAGGTTTTGGTTGAGAAAAAGAATGAAGCATATGTCAGGTATAGACAGGAGAGATTGAGTGAATCCTTGGAAGAGTATAAAGGCATTAGGAGTATACTTAAGAGGGAAATCAGGAGGGCTAAAAGGGAACATGAGATAGCTTTGGCAAATAGGGTTAAGGAGAATCCCAAGGGTTTTGATAAATACATTAAGGACAAAAGGATAACTAGGGAGAGAATAGGGCCCTCAAAGATCAGCAAGGCAGCCTATGTGTGGAACTGCAGAAGATGGGGGTGATGCTAAACGAGTATTTTGCATCAGTGTTTACTGTGGATAAGGACGTGGAAGAAATATAATGTGGGGAAATAGATGGTGACATCTTGAAAAATGTCCATATTACAGAGGAGGAGGTGCTGGATGTCTTGAAACACATAAAAGTAGATAGATCCCCAGGACCTAATGAGGTGTACCCTAGAACTCTGTGGATGCTAGGGAAGTGATTGCTAGGCCTCTTACTGAGATATTTGGATCATCAATAGCCACAGGTGAGGTGCTGGAAGACTGGAGATTGGCTAACTTGGTACCACTATTTAAGAAAGGTGGTAAGGAAAAGCAAGCAACTATCGACCAGTGAGCCTGACATCAGTGGTGGGCAAATTGTTGGAGGAAGTCTTGAGGGATAGGATTTCTATGTATTGGGAAAGGCAAGGATTGATTAGGGATAGTCACCATGGCTTTGTGCGTGGAAAATCATGTCTCACAAAGTTGATTGAGTTTTTTGAAGAAGTACCAAAGCGGATTGATGAGGGCAGAGCGGTGGACATGATCTATATGGACGTCAGTAAGATGTTCGACAAGGTTCTCCATGGGAGACTGATTAGCAAGGTTAGATCTCATGGAATACAGGGAGAACTAGCCATCTGGATACAGAAGTGGCTCAAAGGTAGAAGACAGAGGGTGGTGGTGGGTGATTGTTTTTCAGACTGTAGGCCTGTGACCAGTGGAGTGCCATAATGATTGATGCTTGGTCCGCTATTTTTCATAATTTATATAAATGTTTGGATGTGAACATAGGAGGTATATTTAGTAAATTTGCAGATGACATCAAAATTGGAGGCGTAATTGTCAGTGAAGAAGGTTACCGCAGATTACAGTGGGATCTTGATTAGATGGGTCAATGGGCTGAGGAGTGACAGATGGAGTTTAATTTAGATAAATGTAAGGTGCTGCATTTTAGAAAAACAAATCTTAGCGGCACTTATACCCTTAATGGTAAGGTCCAAGGGAGTGTTGCTGAACAAAGAGACCTTGGAGTGCAGGTTCATAGCTCCTTGAAAGTAGAGTCACAGGTAGAAAGGATAGTGAAGAAGGCACTTGGTATGCTTTCCTTTATTGGTCAGAGTATTGAATATAAAAGTTGAGAGGTCATGTTGCGGCAGTATAGGATGTTAGACCCCTGATCTGGACTACTGTGTGCATTTATAGTCCTCTAACCACAAGAAGGGCGGTACAACTTTGTTACAGAAAGTGCAACAAAGGTTCACTAGACTTATTCCCAAGATGGTGGAACTGTTTGATGTGGAGGATTGGGGAAACTGGATCTCCAGAGCTTTGAGAAATGAAGGTATTCTAACTGAAACCTACAAAATAGGTTTTCTTTGTTACAGGGTTGATGCAGGTAAGATATTTCTCCTGGTTCAGGAGTCTAAAACTAGGGGACACACTAGTGGGCGATAATGGGGAATACCATCGAGGACCTAAATGAAGACAAGTTTTGTTTTATTCAGAGGATTGTGAATCTTTGCTTTTCTCGAACTGAGAGAGCTGTGGGAGCTCATCTCCAAGTATATTTAAAGTAGAGATTGACAGATTTAGATTACCAATGGTGTCCAGGGTTATGGGGCTAGTACAAGTAAAAGGCCTTGAGGTGTTTGATCAGCTAATTATATGGAAATGGTGGCATAGCAGAGAAAGGGTGATTGGTCTACTCCTGCTTCCATGTTTCTATGTTCCAATCAGACAGGGTTCTTGCTTCTGGCCAACATCCATTCATTCTTTAATGAACACACATACTTAAAAGATGTTGTTATAAGAACTGATTCTGATGGCTTCACAGTTGAATAGTCTGCTACAATTCACCATGCTGGCTTATAAATGAAATATGACCAGAGATATCAGAGGTCAGGCAGAGCATACAAACGTACAGTGTATCTAAGGTAATGCTTTCAGTTTTATACATAATGTTTACCTATGTGATACCTACTTTCTATCATAAATTACAGAGCAATGTTTTCAATGAATTTTGCAGTAATATCCACTTCCACTAGAATTAATATAACTTTTTTAAAAAGTGCGAGACAATTTCAAAATTATAAAAATGAGCCAAAATGTATTCCAATTTTATATATAAAATACATATATGTAAGTATTTATTTCTGAATGATTTTTATAGAAGTCAGAACAAAATTAAGAAACATAGGTACACTGAGCATAGAAAAGAGCATAGTACCTTAACTGAAATTGCAGTCTTTAATAATTTAGTTGCATAGAAATTGGCCACTTTACAAACAGCTGTCATGCTGTTGTGTTGAAAAACATTCCACTTGCAACAGGGCAATTTTTCCTTATCATTGCTTTTCCTTGGAAAGAATCAAATCAGTGGGGATTTGTAATTACACGGTAAAACTCTCTGACTTATTAGCTTTGGAGAGTCCAAAGTTCTGTGGAAATTAATTTGCCGCATATCATAATCCAAATTCCAGGGCAGGAAAAGAACTCAGCACTTTCTCTGCATTAATGAATGACACAGGAATTTGGTTGAATATTTCCATGACACATTGGTTCTATACAGCTGGCAGAGATTTTCATATGGGAGCAAATCCTGTGATGTTGATTTCTTTTTTCAAGTTAGGTTTAGTTCTTGCATAGTTCTATGGTCTTCTGCTGAAAGTTGCTGTTATTGTTAATGCCTGCTGTGCTTACTTAGATTATTTTCTCTGCTGCTTAAAATTAATGGGTCGATGCTTCCATTCACCGAATTAGGGTCAGACATGTCAGTAATGATATTGTGATTATGCAATTTGGTGCTCCCAGAACAGGGTGTTAAAATAGAAAAGGCAGACATCCCATAATTTTCCATTGATTCACTCTAGTGCCCAAATACCCAGGGAGTATTTAACATGGGAGTTCTTGAGATGTGTACCCTGTATTGGTCATACCCAGTCTTGGAATTATCTTATTATGTCAACATACCTCATGGCGAAAACTGATAAGTTTAATCTGCATTGGTCCAAAGTAACTGATGAAATTAAACTTCTGTCAAAGTACACAGTTTAGGGCGGTACTGTGCTCAGTGGCTAGCACGGCTGCCTCACAGCCCCAAGGACCCAGGTTCGATTCCAGCCCTGGGTGGCTGTCTGCATGGAGTTTGCACATTCTCCCCATATCTGCGTAGGTTTTCTCCAGGTGCTCTGGTTTCTTCCCCCAGTTGAAAGATGTGCAGGTTAGGATGGATTGGCCATGCTGAATTGCCCAATGTGTCCAGGGATGTGCAGACTAGCCATGGGAAATGCAGGGTGGATTAGCCATGGGAAATGCAGGGTGAGAGGTGAGCGAGGTGGGTTTGGGGATGCTTTTCAGAGTGTCAGTATTGGATTCAATGCACCAAATGGCCTGTTACCACACTGGAGGGATTCTATGAGTCATGATTCTATGATACACAACCATGTCATGTCCTGTCAGCTATGTTCTGCTTGAAGGTAGGTCCTGGACCCATTGTCAGCTAATGCTTCATTCTAAGATCGTGTCTTGGCAGCTTTTGTCTGGTTTGCCATTGTCTTTCTCTACACAAGCACTTACCCACATACATGTCATTATGAATCTGTGAATTATTGATTAAAATTGCTAGGACACGTACCGACTTGGATTTTAATATTAATGGCTCCGAAATTATTGGGACAGTACATTTTGCGATAAGCATCATGTATTTCACTCTCCATTCTGCATTTTATTGCCAGAAATTTCTTTGATTATTTTTAATCATCATTTTCACTTCTTTGTCATAGAGAAAAATCCCCACAGATTTGGTCATTTACTTTGATCTCAGTGAAACATCAGATGTCTTTGTGTTTAGATTATGTGGCACTATTGTAAAAGCTGCAATCGTGTTCGCATTCTTGAACTTGCAGGCACTTATAAAAACAGCCCCATCTGGAACTGTGTCTCAGAAGTAAAGAATTGAAGGATTTTAATAGTTTCAATACTTACAAGTCATCGCTGGTGTTGTTTTGCCCTAAAGGAAGTGAAAAAGTGGTACAACGTTATTTAAGAGATAATAACAATCTGCACTGTTGAATATTGCTGTTGATATCCTAATTCATAATAAATCTTACTCAGCCACCTCTTCATTGTGATTTTACAATGAACAACAATTGGCAATGTTGGTCTCTTTAAGAATGAATGAGGACTATTTTTTAACATCAAACTATTCAGAGATAATGTACCCTGGAGCAGTGTAACTTGACCCCGGGCCTTTAGGCTCAGAGGGAGGGACTCTATCACTACACTACAATGAACCAACCAGAACATATTCCATGGATAGTAGATGGTACCTAATGTTAATTGGAGTACATGCGGACAGTGTTTGTGCTTAGGAACTTTGTCATAGTCTATTAACATTTTAAAATGGTCACTGAGGAGCAAACATGTTGGGTGTGTTTATAGGTTCCCAATGGGTCTTGTGGCACAGTGATAACGTCCCTATCTCTGGACAGAAGATCCAGCTTCAAATTTCATTGAAATGCAAATCATATCAGCCATGATCAAATGGCAATGTAGAATCGATGTGCACTCCACAGTTACCCTCGCTAACATCCTGGACAGTAAGGGGTAAATTAGCATGGCTTTTTCACCTAACCTGTACATCTTTGGACTGTGGGAGGAAACCAGAACATCCAGCAGAAACCCATGCAGACACAGGGAGAGTGTGCAAACTTCACATAGATAATCACCCAGGGCTGGAATTGAACCATTGGCGTTATGAGGCAGCAGTTCTAAACACTGTGCCATTTTGATGCCCAGAGTTGATCCCCTGGTTTGATGGTAACGATTGAGAGGAGAATATACTGGGCCATGAAGTTACAGATTGTTCTGAAATACAATTCTGCTGCTGTTGATGGCCCTCAGCGCTTCATGGATGCCCAGTCTTGATTTGCTGGTTTTGTTTGAAGTCTGTCCTATTTAGCATGGTGATAGTGCCACACAACACAATGGAGAGTATTCTCAATGTGAAGGCAGGACTTCGTCTCCACAAGGACTTTGTGGTGGTCACTCATACTAGTACTGTCATGGACAGCTATGTCTGCAGCTGGTAGATTGGTAAGGATGAGGTCAAGATGTTTTTCCTTCTTGTTGATTCCTTCACCACCTGCCACAGACTCAGTCTAGCAGCTATGTCCTTTAGGACCTGACCAGTTCCATCTGTAGTGCTGCTGCCAAGCCACTCCTAGTGGTGGACATTGAAACCCTCCACCCAGCGTACATTTGCCACCCTCAGTGCTTCCTTTAAGTGTTGATCAACTTGGAGGAATACTGATTCCTCAGCCAAGGAATAACATACATGGTAATCAGCAGAGATTTCCTTGCCTATATTTAACCTGAAGCCACGAGACTTCACATGGTCCAGAATCAATGTTGAAGACTCCCAGGGCAGCTCCTTCCTGACTGTATATCACTATGCCACCACCTCTGCTAATCTGTACTGCCGGTTAGACAGGACATATCCATGGATGGTGATGGTGGTGTCTGGGACATTGTCTGTAATGTATGATTCCATGAGTATGACTATATCAGGCTGTTGCTTGACTAGTCTGTGAGACAGCTCTCCCAATGTTGGCACTAGCCTCCAGATGTTAGTGAGGAGGATTTTGCAGGGTCAGTAGGGCTGTTTCTGCCGTTGTCTTTTCTGGTGCCCAGATGGTCCATCCAGTTTCATTTCGTTGTTGAGACTTTGTAGTGATTGATACAATTGAGTGGTTTGCTAGGCCATTTAAGAGGACAGTTGAGAGTCAATCGTATTTCTATGGATCTGGAGTCACAAATCCCTGAAGGGCATTAATGAGCCGGATGGGTTTTTCCTAACAATTGGCAATGGTTTTATGGTCATCAGTAGGTTCTTATTTCCAGAATATATTTTACTGCATTCAAATTCCACCATCTGCCATGTTAGATTCAAACCTGGGTCCCCAGAACATTAGCTGGGTTTCTGGTTTAATAGACCATTAATAATGCCACTTGGCTATTGCTGCCCATTATGCAACAACAATGGGCTGAATGGCCTCCATCAGTGCTGTAAATGTCTAAGTTTAGGAGGCTGGTTTTCCTCTGTAAGGAGAAGTGATTGGAACAGAGAGAGAAGAGACTGGATTATGATTTGAATGTACAAAATGCAAACGAACAATTGTAAGAGACAGAGTTACTCCTGCTTCAGTAACTGGACAGCCAGCAATATCACAACAATGATCCGTACATTCTCCTTTTAAAATTCTAGGTTTCACCAAGGGCCTTCTTTCCATTATATGTTTGTAGCCCTTTGAGTACTGCAGGGCTTAGAACACAGACAAAGTGTTTTGTACAAAATGTTACCTTTGTACTCTCTTTCAAATTGATTAACTGCAAATCTTCAGACTTGACTGTTTTTGTTTTCAGTTTTTCAGCATTTGGATTTTTTATGCAAAGGGGACATGAAACATGGCAACATTCCCAGTGAAATAATGTGATACATTGCCATTGTGGTGTTGATGAGACTGGAATCAGTTGTCAATCAGACAACTAGAGTTCACGAGTTTCCATTTCTGACAACTTCTTATGACTATCAACAACAGCAACAAGAATGTATATTTTTCTAGTGCCTTTAATGTTCTGAAGCATGCCAAGGTGCTACACAGGAGCACCATTAATCAAAATAAGTCTCCACGCCACACAAGGGAAAACTAAGAATGAAGAAAAACTTGCTCAAGAAGATTTAGAGAGGCTTCTTAAAGGAAAAATGTGAGATAATGAAGGAGCGATGTAGGGTACTCCAGTGCTATAGGCAACTTTCAAAAATGGAGCAATTAAATGAAGAATTCACAAGACAAGTAGCCAGAATGAGAGGAATGTAGATTTTTCAACTTATTATCACAGCATGCCACAAAAGGATTTGAACTTACAATCTGTCACTGACTAATCCAAAAATGCAAAACAATCTGAATATGATAGATAAGAAAACTATGCTTTTGTAGTCAGGTGGCTTGAGTTCAGCATTCTGTTGTAATTAATATTGAAAGGCATCATCCTCCTTAAATGCCACTGTTGATCGATGCCCAAATGAGGCATGTCATGGTGGTAGATTTCTGTGGTTAAATACTTCCCTGCTAAATAGCTACTCACACTAACAGCACCTTTGTAGAATTCAAAGGCTGAATTCAAACATGTTTCTCTTGGCCAAAAGACAACTGAGTATGGACAGAGACACAGGAAATAGAAAAATACAAACAGGAAAATTAGAAAACAGCCTTGATCATGACTAGCTTCACATGATTTTTGTCTATTCAGTTGTAGTATACATTATATGTCTATCATCGTCTAAGTTCAAATTCCTTCTTCTCAACTGTACTGACACTCAGCATTATGTTCCCTTTCTTAGTTCCCTTAGATTTAACTAATAACAATCTAGTATGAGGTTTGTATTTCTCAAACAATGTGATCACCAGTCTTTAACCAGATGTATTTCTCTTCCTCTTTCACCTTCATCCAGACTGAATGTAACAGTATTTTTCACTTCTTTGCTATTTCCTTGCACATCTATTTTTATCTCTTTGTCACCTTGCTTCTTTGCTTCCCTTTTCTAGTTCGGTCTTGAATGCAATAAGTTAGTTGTATTTTATTGTTCTACTATCCCTTGATTCTCCTGGTTTTAAATGGCTCTGTCTCTCAGATCTACCATCATAATTGGTAAAAGCAGTGGTGAAGGGGTTTAGGTGAGTAGAAAAGGAACCCCCACACCACTCAAAGAGCAGAATGATGATAATGTTTCGAGTGGGAGCCTTTATATTATATACAGCACTGGGGAGAGTTTTAATCCACCCTGCCTTTCGGGAAACCATCTCATTGTACTCTGTGTTAATAAATAGAGAATATTAGTGTATGGGATGTAGGTACCAGATTTCCACTGCCCTGTGTGAGTTGGGAAATAAACCCACATTCACCTTTCTTTTTCTGACGATGTGTAGTTCTATCCATTTCTGCGCTAACAAATAGTTTTGGCAGAAAAATCCATAAAGTCTCATAACAGAAGTTATATACTAAATGTTGTGGTAATAGCTTTATGATGACTGTATCAGCATGTTACCTTCAGATTTTCTCCTCTTCCACCAACAAATGACTGATAGCATTAAAGGTGCCGTTGCTATTAGTACTCCCACAGAAATGAGGATTGGTTTGAGGTAATTCATAGAGCCTGCGGATGCATAACATAGAGGTATTAGATTAGTGAACTGTAACAATCAATGAACAAGGTTATGCACTGGCATTGTTGACTGTGCCTCTTGGGATTCACCTCTCACCTGCTCATGTAGGTGTTGCTAATTGCCTGTTTTAGGGTCCTCATCTCGACTGCTTGTTTTGGATTGATATCTGTGACTAAGTTACAGCTGTCAGGCAATGTAAACACTGAGAACTTGACAATTAAACATGAGAAGAGGAAAGAACTGACAGCCAAGTCGTTCTACAGTGGTCTTACAAAGATAGCATTGCCCATGGTTTTCAGATATGGAATATTTCTAGATTTGAAAAATAATTCTATGCATGTTGTGCTCCATATGAACATATACAATAGGAATAAAGGAAGTCCATTCAGCCCTCGAACCTGCTCCACTATTCAGTAAGATCATGGCTGATCTGTTTTGTCTAGAATTCCCATCTACCTCTGATAGCCTTTGACTCCCCTGCTTAACAGTAATCTATTCACTTTTATCTTTAAAATATTCAATGACCCTACATTCACTGCTTTCTGAGGCACACAGTTCCAAAGGCTGCAGAGCAGGCTATTAAATAAGATAAGATCCCATTCTTCAATCCATGCTACTCTATTACCATGTGCTCCTTAAGCTTTTATTGTTTGCTAAACCTTTGATGTGGCACCTTACCAAATGCCTTCTGAAAATCCAAATGTAATGCATTTACAGGCTAACTTGATCCACAGCTTAAAAATAAAACAAAGAACTGCAGATACTGGAAATCTGAAACAAAAACAGAAATTGCTGGAGAAGTTCAACATCTAGAACTGTTCTGAAGAAGGGTCTTTCTCCTTGAAACATCAATTCTGCTTTCTTTCTACAGATGCTGACAGAACTGCTGAGTTCCTTCAGCAAAGTCTGTTTTTGATCCACAGCATATTACTCCATCAGAGAACTTCAATAAACTGGCTAAATAGGATTTCTCTTCAATGTAACCCATCTCGGAGCTCCCACATAGTGTAGTCTTGACACATCTCCTGAACTGCTATTCTTAATGAGTTTAATTATTTTATTATATTATTCATGTAATTATGTTGTCTTTTATATATTTCATTAACTTTACCACCAATTTGTATATAACCTTAACATTTAAGGATTAAAAGATAGGCCTAAACCACTTGTCAGAGTTTCATCATGCAGTTAACTTCTCTCTGTGCGGTAGAGCAAGAACCAATACCAGTCAATTTGAATTACTCCAGCTCTGTCTCTGGCTGTCTGCTAAAAGGCCCTCACCCATCTGCTCCTCTAGGTGATGTTGACTGTGCCTCTTGGGATTCACCTCTCACCTGCTCATGTAGGTGTTGCTAATTGCCTGTTTTAGGGTCCTCATCTCGACTGCTTGTTTTGGATTGATATCTGTGACTAAGTTACAGCTGTCAGGCAATGTAAACACTGAGAACTTGACAATTAAACATGAGAAGAGGAAAGAACTGACAGCCAAGTCGTTCTACAGTGGTCTTACAAAGCTCCCTCTAATTGAGACACTGATGTCACTGGCAGAGTTCTGGCAGTCATTCAGCTACCTCAGTCAGGGAAGTTTATGTGACCTCTTAGCTGCTGGAAAAAATAAAGTAAGGGGCAGGAGTTAACTACAATTAAACTTGCACCCCAGACTTTATTGATCCATTGGATTAAATGTTTTGCTTCAATAATATTTATTTGGGAAACTTTTGTTTTACAACTGTTGCCTTCATAATTAAATAACTTGATATTTCTCATTTATTTTCACTTTTATTAAACGTAAGATTGAGGAAAGTGGTTAATGGATATATCATGGCTTCACACCTGCAGTTTGCCAGTATTCATAGCACGACCCAAAGGCCAACTTGTGGTTAATTCGTTCTTCAACAGTAGTTCTTGGCAGACCTTTTGTTCCAACTGTCTGTGGGGAACTATTTCAGACTTGACTCTGGTATGCTGAAAAATTTTATACTAAGTATTATTTTTCATCTTGCTCTTTCTTGGTTAACTAAAGGATGTATGCAAATACCAGGTCACAGTTTTGTACAGTTTTAAAATATCGAAGAACATAAATTTCAACAATTAATAATTAAAGAATATTTACATTGTACATCATGTGAATTCCAGTTTCCTGATTCCCCACAGATGGTTTTTTGATCCCCTTCCAGAGTGTAGCCATCATCACATGAAAAATAACAAGATGTGTTGTAATGCTTCCCACCATAGGGACCGGAGCAATTCACACTACTGTGTGCTGGTTTCTTTAGAAGTGGACAAGTAAGTGCTATGAAGGAACAAACTGATCAGTAAATATCTATTAATGATTCTTTCAGTATGTATTACAGCTAGTTGAAATAAATCATGTTGAAACAAGAGAAGATACGTTACCACTAAAATGTTTTTAGCTATACAGCACCAATATTTATCTCTAAGAAAAGAAGATTCTGCTGACTAAGAGCAAACGCTTTACATAAGTGTTAATAAATAACATTTGACACCAAGTAACATAAGTCAACAATAGAATGGGTTCCCACAAGGTCACTCAACAAGATAAATCTTGAGGAACATCTTAAAGGAGGACAGTGATTAGAAAAATGGACAATGTTCTGGGGTTTGGAGTCTAGTCAGGGGACAATATATCTACTAATGGTGGTATTATTGAAATTGGGATTGAATAAAGGCCAGAATTGGTATCATGAAGGATTTTAGACCTGGAAGGTATTAGAGATAAGGAGGATATTATGGAGGGATTTAGAAACAAAGAGGAGGATTTTAAAATATGACTCATTTTGTTCAGTGAGGACATCGACAAACTTGGGTGAGAATTTCAATCACTGAAGGCTTTTCTTGAGAACAGGACTTGACAATTCCACTCTTTTGAATCATGTTAGTTTTTGATAGGAAAGACATCTACAAATTTAGGACTTTGTGGTGTTATTTTGATAAAAGCCTATATTTTAATTTGCTCAATAGAATGAATAGATAGTAGTTTGGTATTTTGGTCATTTTCTCATTGACAAAGTTCCAATGCCTTGCATTCATGACTGTGCAATATAGAAGGAGAAAGTGAGGACTGCAGATGCTGGAGATCAGAGCTGAAAAATCTGTTGCTGGAAAAGCGCAGCAGGTCAGGCAGCATCCAAGGAGCAGGAGAATCGACGTTTCGGGCATAAGCTCTTCTTCAGGAAATGGGCTTATGCCTGAAACGTCGATTCTCCTGCTCCTTGGATGCTGCCTGACCTGCTGCGCTTTTCGAGCAACACATTTTTCAGCTGTGTAATATAGAAACCAAACATCTGTTCAAAGAGCCTTCTTTAATAAATTGTGTTATTTCATGTTTCTAACCTCAGTACTTTGGAGTTTCTTGCTATATCAAGTGGAAAATTTAAACTGTTTCTAAGTAGAGATCACATTATTTCAGTTCTATAAAAAGCAAAGCAAACAGGAACTAACACAATTTTTGCTGTTCTGTGTAATGAAACCTCAAGGACCTGTGTGATTTCAGAAGTGCAAGATTCTTGATAATTTTTGCATCATCTGAATTAAGAGGTGATAGCTCTAACAGAGAGTTGTATTTGTAAGAGTTCAGAGAGCCATTTGAATCTGATTGCTTTGCAATTGTTTGTCATCAATGAAACTTTACTAAACAGTACTTCTTTAGTTCGGGGCAAAAATTAAGTATTTTAAGCATTTGAGTGACAAGCTGATTGTTTTCTGCCAAAACATATTTTGTGCAATCATTTTGGCACTTTTGTGGGACCATTGAACTAACTTCACATCATTATAAGAATGTTGCTATAACTGTAATGGTGGTTTCTGATCTGATTTCAGAGAGATGTGTACCTGAGAGTTTCCCTGCAGTATTGGCCTCTTTACCTTGATAGTGTACTACGCATTAATTCAGTGCAGTGTCTACTAGCTGAGCTTTGTCTGCAATGTAAATCCAGTGTAATGTGTCAAGCCTTGGTTTGGGTACTGTACAGGAGACGATGGCTACTTTACAAATTTACAGAGAGACAATTCAAAGATTTTGAGAATTTGGCTGCTTGGAAAACTCTTAAATGTATGTGCAGCAAGCTTACACAAAATTCTCATGATCCCAGGAGAATTTCATGGTGTTTCATTGGTTATTTACAGTAAGAGTCAAAATTTTTTGTTTGTAAAGACACAGTTAGAAAATCAACAGAGTTGGAGCATTAGATGTAGGCAAGATATAGACAACTTGGCAGAAAGGCAGACATGTTACCAAAGACATTGTGCTCATCAGAATAAACACAAGAATGCCACCATTTTGAGCAAATCTAACCAACTTATAATACAAAATATAAGTGTGCAGAGAAGTCAGCTCAACAATAATCAGCACTGTTTTCTTCTGCAGTATGCATTGTTATGGTTGCTTGAAATTTGTATTCTTGTGATTGTTCTGATCAGTGCAAGGCAAAAAGCTTCAACAAGATGTTGCTTTCCAGCAAGGTTTTATGCCACTGAACAATTGCTTATGGAGGCAATATCCAGGACTCATGAGAAGGCAATCATTGCATTAATGTCATTTTGCATTCCCAAAAACAACTTTGTTGGTGTATCTTCTTTCATTCAGGAAAGTACCTTGACACATTTTAGCAATGAAGAAAAAGAGTCGCACGGAAAGAAAAGAATTTGAATGCCCATCACATCTTTAGGATATCTCAAAGTGCTTTACAGCTGACAAAGTAGCCTTGAGGTGTATTCACTGTTATTTTGTAGAGAAATATTGGAGCCAATCTCTGCAAATTGGATAAATATCCAGTTAGTGGGTTTATGAAACTCTTGTTTGTAGGATAGATATTGGTCAACAAGAACTCACAGCTCTTCTTTGAGTGGTGCTGTGTTCCTTTCTTGTTCATGTAAATCGACATAATTTCAGTTTCGTAGTTTATCTGACAATGTTGTACTTCCTCTTTACTGCACAGTAGGCAGACTTTGGTGAGACCTCGCCTATCCTGGTGTACTATCCTGGTCACTGTGTTATAAATAAAATGAGAGGGGCACCGAAGAGAGGACAATAATGTGTTGCAAGAGTGATACCAGGAATGGGGTTGTTAGGAGCTGGGTGGAGACAACAGTATATCAGGAGAGGTGGGAACAACCTGGGTCTCTTCTCTTGAAAAAATAAAGTTGAGAGATGACAAACCAATCATGAAAGGGTTTGATACAGTGGTTACAGAGAGAAATGTTTCCTCTTGTAGGCAAGACCATAACCGCAGATTATTAATGTCAAGTAATCATGAAGAAATCAAATCAGGAATTTAGAAGAAACTTCTTTACAGAGAATGGTGATAATGTGAAACTCAATACTACAGGGAGCAGTTGATATAAATAGCATTAATGCATTTAAGGGAAGATTAGAGAAGTTTATGAGGGAAAAGAGAACAGAGGATATTCTGGTAAAGGAAGATAGGAAGAGACCTTAGCAGAGCATAAACGCTGGCATGAGTTGTATTGATTCCATGTCATATCAGGGTAGATTCTCAAGTCTTGGAGTGTGACTGGAACCCTCAAAGCGCTTTCTCAGGTGGGAAGTTTAGCATTGATCCAAACTGATACAGAGATTATGTAGAATGAGAGATGAAAGATATAGTTATTATTCAAAGTTTGTGCGAAGATTTGTAGCTCGAGTGCTTGTTGCTGTGGTTCTGTTCACCGAGCTGGAAATTTTTGTTGCAAACGTTTCGTCCCCTGGCTAGGCGACATCATCAGTGCTTGGGAGCCTCCTGCGAAGCGCTTCTTTGATGTTTCCTCCGGTGTTTATAGTGGTCTACCACTATACCACTAGTGTTTATACCACTATAAACACCGGAGGAAACATCAAAGAAGCGCTTCGCAGGAGGCTCCCAAGCACTGATGATGTCGCCTAGCCAGGGGACGAAACGTTTGCAACAAAAATTTCCAGCTCGGCGAACAGAACCACAGCATAGTTATTATATATTAATTATATTCAGGTGATGGCATTAACTGAGGATTCATTTGTGCTTAGCTGAGAAAAGGACTGTATTGAAACTGTTTTGGTTGGATTGGCTATGTTGTTTATAAAGGATGTAAAAATTAGTGTCAAGCTCTCTCCATCATCTTCTGGCTAGAATAGTAGAAATGTTTCCAAGCTTTTGAAGGAGGTGAGAGAGAGTGATGTAACAGTGATTTCCATAATATTCTGGACAATGGACTTTGGGAGCAGTGAAGATATTCTCACATAATGGATTTGGAATTCTGTTTGGCTTGGTTAGAAGCATTTTAGCCTTTTAGTCAAAGGAATTGTAGCTTTGAGAGGTTTCTCTCTGTCATGTTCTGCCTTCATCCTTTTCCCATCTGCCTCCTTTGTCCAATTCTATCCACTATCCCTTTGCCTTGAGTACTGGGATCTATTTCTGCAGGTGGGGGATGACCTAACATTTAGAATCTGTCCTTCATGTATTTATGTAGTGGGACAGTACCACTGATGTTGTTTCATAAAGCTCTATATTAGATATACATTCAGGCCTAATTTAAGAAATGGTTCTCTTAACCAATATCGAAATTGCTAACAATAATTCAGCAAAAATGGCAGGCCTTGTCACTTTGAAAGAGCCAGTAACTTTTTCAAATTAATTTAACTATAAACCTTATCGTATACTACAATTTGCTTTTAATGAACTAGCAGACTGACCTTGGCAGGTTGTATTGTAAGTTGTCCAGGACCCAGATGCTTGGCAGATTGTTGAATTGTCTCCAATTAGAATAAATCGTAGGTCACAGGTAAATGTGCATACAGCCTGAAAATGATTCTCTCCATATAATCCTTTACATTTAATCATGCTATGGTCTGGATTTGTAATGATTGCACATGATATGACTGTAAAACAAGTAGGTAAATGCAGAGTATTTTGTGTACTGAATACGAGACCAAAAAATGTATTGTGTAGTGCATGAGAATTTGTGTTGTAAACAAAGGAGTTTCAAACTATGCAGTCACCATTAAGGTATATTGAGACATATTGGGAGACATCTGAACACACTTAAGGAAGTAAGAACATAAGAGATAGGTGTGGGAATAAGCCTCTAATGCCTTTTATGCCAATCAATAAAATCATGGCTGACCTTTAATCTTACTTACACCTTCCCCGACCATTCCCAAACCTTGCAATCCCTGTGATCTCCAAGCATTTATCAATCTCTACCTTTAATATACTTTTCATGTTTTAGCTAGTCAAAGATAAATAGTACCATAGTAACAGAAATTAATTATTGATATGGAAGGAATGTTTAAGCAAGCCAATAATTGCCTGGATAAATGTCGAATGGTACATGAACAGATGCCTAAGGAAAGGTATGCACTTTCTGACACAACATCTAGACTGCCTCAAGACATTGAATATCAATCCGTTGTAATAAGCGTGGGAACATAGAAAAACAACTCAAATTATTCATTCAATAGAAAGTATGAGCTGGATACAAATAGGAAATATGTTTGTATTTGTGACATACACTCACTTAAATCACTTCATTTTTAACAAATGAAGACTCCTGTGTTGTTCATGAGCTGATCTCAGTTAAAGAAACAGTTGAAAACTGCAACTAATCTCAATGTTTCTGGGATAAAGAAGGGACAGATCATTGAAGGCTCGAAGCCACGCTGGAGAGTGTCTGACAATAGGTGCTAGGCAAATGTAGGTCATGTTTCAATCGTGAAATTCTTCACAGTGCAGTAATTTACTGATATCATTAAGGTTTTACATGAAGAATGTCCAATAGGATAAAGAGACAGAAGACCACACCACATCATACTTCAGTAATGAGGAGGTTATAATCTTGAATATTTTTTTCAAAAAAGATTTTCTCCAACACTTACCATTTTCACAATTCCTTCCATAGAAGCCATGCTGACAGAAGCACCTAAAACCATTAACCAATTCAACACAGGTACCTCGTCTGCTGCAGCTTGTTGCTTTGCATTTCTCTGTAAAGACATTGGCACCAGTATTAACACTGGGTCCCCATGGATGCCAAGTGGCATTTAACTTGGGCAAACATGTGTAATAATTGTAGATAGGGCTCTGCCCAAGCATGTTCACATTAAGTAAAGTTCACAACTGATGTTTATTAAAAGGAATGAGCTATAATGTGTTTTAAATAAACTTGTATCGTAACCATAAATTCTTAGCATCAATGGTGAAGGGATGTAGCAAAACAGCAAATATATAGCTCAGTTAATCCAATATAGGACAAAATATATAACATAGTGGCTGTGAACTAGAACTTGTTTAGGCTCATTAAGAAAACAGAGTTCAATTCTGGACCCTGAATATGGTGGATGGTAAAGGGTCTTTGGAAAGGTTTTATGTGGTCATAAAACTGAGGGTAGTTTAAAAACACTGGGCTAACAGAGTAGATTTGAAGATTTCAGAAATTCACCTTGGAAAAGGGTACACTATAGAGCAATTTTGATTAAGGTATTCCATGGAGTGAAAGTCTGGGCTGTGACCATGGGCATTGACTCTTTGGGCTGAGTGTTACCTTTTTTTTGGCTGAATGTGAGTTGAGTTTGGTGGAGTGATTCTTACTGCAAGGCTAAGGGTGTTTTCTCACTGCATTGTCACCAAATCCCCCACATGAATTGGCACTTCAGCCTTTATGGTGAGCATCATGCCCAATTTCTGCCTCATTTTACCATAGCCATTCCCAGTGCAACTCACCACTCACTGGAGATCCCGGAATTAATTGACATTCTGGCAATGTCGCCATATTGAAAAGGCCATTGTACACCTAGACAACCACTGTCAGTCTGCAGCTGCCCTGTACAGTTCCTGATGTTTGCCTCGGCCATGGCTGACAGCAAGTCCTGTTGGTTCAGGTGGTGCCAATGTGGGCATCCTCTTCCCTCAGGCCACAATACCAAACGGTGCCACGTTATTCATGACCAAGCAGGACACCAGTGATGGAAAAGACAACCGCCCTGACCAGACAGCGGAGTTACTGGCCTGGGATGGCTGCTGATACTAATGACTACTGCTGCAGAGAGGTGTGCTTTGGTCAAAATGAGGAAGCGACTATCCTAACATGGGATCCTCATCCCCAAGACATCTCTAGAGGTCTTTGAAATGGACTTTATGGCCTTTGACCCCAGTAATAATGGGACTCAGTATGCTTTGCACCAAGAATGTCTTTACCAAGTCCATGCAGGCTTTTTCCACCCATAACCAAGAGAATCTCAACTGTAACCAGATGCTAGCATGTGATTGGTTTTTCTACTTAGATTCACAATGATCAGGGATGCAACTTGGAGATCACACTCCTCCAGATGGTGCAAAGTCTAGTTCAATATCATTGCCAAGAGCTGCACCATCCTGTCAGCAACAGAGTCATGGACTATGTGAACTCTGCAGTACTGTTTGTGTCCCTTGCCTCCTTAGAGTAAACAAAATTGGCCTGAGTACCTTTAGGAGCTGATTTATGGTTATAATAGCGCTCTACACTTTATCCGTGGGCTGTTTTCCACACCAGCTCTTCTTTGGATGAGCCCCAGGTTTTCCTTGAACCATCTCCTTACGCTACCTACACCCTCCAATGGAACTGGCCAGATCATTGAGCAGCTAGCCGTATCGCATGAGGCTAAGCCAAACGTTTGAAATAGCGTCTGAGACAGAAGTGCGGAGATGAGAAGCATTGAATGATTGCAAGATGGACAGGACTGCCTTTCCAAACAGTATAAAGGTATTCCTCAAAAATCAGAATGTCAGGAATTGGAATATGATACATGATGTGTGGAACCTTGAACCCTCCAGAGTCATCAAACAGCTGGATATGGGGGTTTGGGGAGGTGGGGGGGAGGGGTGGGGGGGGGGGGGGGGCAATATCTATGTTATTACATCAATAACTGTGGAGTAGCCTCAGACAATGTTCACAAAAAGAGGAACTTTGCTTGAGGCCCTGGGTCTGATAGATGATTATGGAGGCAAACAGCTCACTCTGTGGTGTTGCAGAGCCTGAAGAGTCAGTGCATGATGTCTCAAGTGAATCTGGATAACCGTGAGGAATCCTGGAGTGACCTGTGTCTTGTGAATCCAGTGCAGAGAGGCCTCCTCCTGCCCTGGAAAGCAGAGCAGCCTAACCTGCCGAGAAGCAGAAACTGAAGCAACAAATGCAGCTGATTGTCAGACTCCTGGGGCGCTGACTGACCTAGACCCCAATGTGGATTATCCACCACAGAGTCTGGATGCCTTGGAAAGTACCAGTACAATTGAGAAGCTGTCAAGCAAATACTGGATATCATTCCATCCTTCAAATCAGTGATGCAGGAAGGGAATGCTGACACTAATATTGACACACAAATACTAGACATCATGACGCAATTGAACCTGCTAAATGTGCAATTTCTGAACACATGGTCATGGTGCACTGTGTAGTTGCCAGGATGGCAAGTGGCAAATGGAGTCATGTGTAATGGGAATCTCCATCAGCAGGTGGCAATAGTGAGAGAGGGCTCTGAGCAGGGCAGCTGGGGGAGTCAGACAAAGAGGTGTCTTTTGGAGAAGGAGGCCTCATGGGGAAAGACAGAAAAAAGATTTTCTCAAATTGCTGTAAATCACAGGCTTGATTTTATGTGTATACTCTATCTTCCCTTGTTTAATCTTAACTTCCCTAAATGTTTGTAATGACCAGATGCCGATGGAACAAAGAATCTTTGCCTCTTGATCTTTGGACCGTCTGTGTATACATTTCATATTACATTGTTTAGAATGTCCACTTGGACAAAAAAACACACATACAGAAACACATACAGAGTGCAACTCCAGCAAGTGTCAATAACTTGAAAAGATTACATTCTGAAATACCTTTTAAAAACTTTTCTTTGATTCTTACCATTTTCACAACTGTTTCCATAGAAGCCTTGGTCACAGATGCATCTAAAACCATGAGACAATTGAACACATGTACCCCTTCTGTTGCAGTTTGTGGCTTTGCATTTCTCTGTAGAGACAGTGGTACAAGCATGAACAGGGGGTCCATATCTGCTAGATGGCATTTAACATGTTGCAAGTGTAATGTATGTGTGTAGGGCATCTTGTCAACATTGTCACTTTGAACAGAGTTCTGAATGAAATTATTTAAAGAGGCAAATTGTCCCAGGACTTATAATGCATGAGGAGGTAGCACAGTGGTTAGCACAGCTACCTTACAGTGCTAAGGACCCAGGTTCAATTCCATCCTCAGGCAACATTTTCCCTGTGTCTGTATGGGTTTCCTCCAGTCTCAGGTTAGGTGGATTGGCCATGCTAAGCTGCCTGTTAAGTCCAGGAATGTGCAGATATGCAGGGATGGGGTAGGGGATGGAATGCTCTTTGGAGGGTCAGTGTGGGCTTGATGGGCCAAATGGCCTGCTTCCACACTGTAGGGATTCTATAGAGCAAGTGTTTAAATAAATCTTTATTATGACAATAAATATTTATAAACAACTGAAAGGCTGTAGCAAACACAAACATAGCATTAAGATATATTCTACAAAAGACAGTATGCACTTTAAGGCTGAACTTTGTAGAATATCCATGGCCAGAAAAACAAGCAATGGGCCATGGAGTTGGCCCAGACTCGATGGGACAAATGGCCTCTTTCCGTACTGCAGGGATTCTATGTAAACTGGGGAGCCCACACAGCTCCAGCCCAGTTCTATCTTCCATTTAATGGGATGCAGGAGAGTCCAAATGTGTGGCCCAGCAGGTGTGACCCTGTGGCCTAATTATCAGTGAAAGGGATTCTGCCAACTCTCGTTCTCTATTCCTCTCTTGTTTGTCCAACAAACCCACCTCTCCACTTTTATTGCAAGAATATGTCAAGATAAACTCATATACAGGCCAGTCAGTTTAAACTTCTAGAAATGTTTAAAGCTTCTAGAAATGATAATTCAGGACAAAATACAGATTATAATACAGTAAACATTGTATTAACCAGCACCTATGGGACCAGGAGTGTGCCGTTTGATCAAATATTCCGGATAATCAAGAGGTACATATAACTGCAGTAAACTCTAACCAAAGGAAGCTTCAAGACATCAAGGCCGCTCAAGAAGTCTATGTAAAAACATCAACACACCTCCTAAACTCACTGTAAAAACATACAGTAACAGAAACGTAATGCTGGTGGTATACATATCACTGTTATACTTTATATATAACATAAATAGTGAGACATTGCAGTATTTGAGGCATATAATTTTTACCGGTTTATCAAGAGTGCTGGTTAAATAAAGTGGTGGTTAAAATAACGTTTGCTGTAAAACCAAGAACGAAGAAGTGATGTGGAAGGTGCTCATGCTGTTCATATTCACACTATTAGCAGCTCCTACCTTTTATTGTTGGGATGTAGTCCTCTCTGTTATAATGCATAATTAAATCAATCTTTATTATGCTTATCTTTTCTGCTTTATTGTGCTGATCACAGGTAAGTGCAAAATGGCATTTGTCCTCCAAAACTTCACAGCCAGAGGCTCAAAACAAAATGTCGTTGAAAATTCTAGTTGCAAGGTTTTTTTTATTGAGTTCTCTTTCAACTCACAGGTTCAACCAACAACCCCGAAGCCACCTCAGCTGGAATGGTGATCAACCCCCAGCTGTTGGCAGGAATCTGATGTGCACTGACTGCATAGATAAAATGGCACTCAAATGCTCTAAGCTTCTGAAGCAACACACTTATGTTTTGGCCCATTTTAAAAATCTTTAATAGGATGTGGGCACTGTTGGCAAGGCCAGCAAGTGTTCCCTATCCCTAAATGCACTTCAGCTGGCTTCCTAGGCCATTCCAGAAGGCAGGTAAGAGTCAACCACATTTCTGCAGGTCTGGAGTCACATGTGGAACAGATTGGGTAAGGATGGCGGATTACCTTCCCTAAAGGACGTTAGTGAACCAGATGGGTTTTTACCACAATTATGTATCTTTCAAGCAGGAGATCTTGTGGTGGAGTGACAACACTCCTGTACTTGAACCAGAAACTCCAGGGTCAAGTCCCAGTCCAGGACCTAATGCCCAAGGAAGATGTGATCATAATGCAGTCAAACAGGTTGAGTATTAACTTATAACACGTTCCAGCATACGCCAATGGCAGATAGTCACAGCGTAAGAAATTGGAGACTCTATCGTCGATTCAGCCTCAATTGGAGCAGGGTGATATCACTGGATTTGGCAACTGATGGAATTTAAAATGATACAATCAGCATGTGGAACTGAAAGCTAGGCTCCAAAATGGTAACTATGAAACTCTTGTTGAATGTTGTAAAAGCCCACCTGCTGGGGTGGGATTTGAACGAATGTCCCCAGAGGAATATGTTAGGCCTCTCCATTACAAAGTCAGTGATACCACCACTACACTGGGACTACATCACAAGATCTCATGTTTGAAAGATAAACCAAAGTTGAATATATGAAGATGACAGAAGTTAAGAACTACAGGTTATAAATTATGTTGGAGAGTGGGACAGGCTGAGTTGCTCTTGTAGAGGGCTAGCACAGATATAAAGAGCCAAGTAGGCTTCTTCTATGTTTTACACCACTGTATGATTCTATGAAATAAATTCTACATGTGAATATTGTGCATTACAGGTCATTTACTGTATTTTCTATGTTTAATGACAAGTCTTAGTTCACCAAAATCTATTCATCAACTTTCAGCAACAGGATAAAGGCATTACTGTAATCCTCTCTCTATGCCAAAGAATTCCATCATTCAATTCTTTATCTCTTCACCTTTCAAGGACAATTAAGGAAAGGCAATAATGCTGACCTAGCCAGCTGTGCCCTCATTCCGTGAATGAATAAAAAAAAATCTAATTTTAATTTTTTAAGACCTGTGTAAGGTAAAGACCATTAATTGGGAAGGCATGCAGTCAATTCAAATGCCACATGTAAATTAATTCCAATTCTGAGCAGTGAAATACCAGTTGGATGTATAGTATCATGCAGCAATTACCAGATATTCCATTTTGGACTACCTAATTCATTTTTATATAAACAAAATACTGTGGATGCTGGAAATCTGAAATAAAAGCAGAAATTGCTTGAATTCAGAAGAGTGACATTGAAATGTTAACTCTGTTTCTCTGTTCGCAGATGCTGAGTTTCTTCAGCTTTTTCTGTTTTGTTTCTAATTCACTGATAAGTGGGGATGAAATATAATAGAATTCTATGCTACAGCAGCTTTCAGCAATTATGACATAAATTAAAAGTATTACCACAATCAAGTACCAAGTTATTGATATATCCATTAGAGTGATAGGATAAATTGTCAATATCAATATTTAGTCATGGTGAATGACTACATGAACAAGGTATTGGGAAACCACTCACTCCAATGTCAGTGTCAGGAGTAGCAGTATTCTGAGATTTTGTTTTGGGTACATACTTACTGCTAGTTGTTTTCTCCAGTTCTTACCATTTTCACAATTGTTTCCATAGAACCTGTGGTCACAATGGCATCTAAAACCACCAGCCAATTCTTCACATGTACCTCTTCTGTTGCAAGTTGTTGCTTTGCAATGCACTGTAAAGGTATTAGCACCTGCATTATGCACTCTAACATGATATATTCAGTCGTGAATCACTTTCAGCTTAATTATTGACATTATAAAATCTGATTAGCTGTTGAGAGTGCATTGATTAAGTAATAAGGTATAGCTGCATAAATACCAATAAATAAAGAACTAAAGCAAAAAGATAGGCTAATCCTGCAAATTAAACATGCTATCCTCAAGCTCTTTTCTCCTGGAATGTGTGGCATTATATTTTTCTTGTCCACAGTTCAAAGTATTATATGTAGCCAATACTTGTGTTTGAAACCCAGTAACACGGTGGGTGGCACGGTGGCACAGTGGTTAGCACTGCTGCCTCACAATGCTAGAGACCTGGGTTCAATTCTGGGCTCAGGCAACTGACTGTGTGGAGTTTGCACATTCTTCCTGTGTTTGCATGGGTTTCCTCTGGGTGCTCCGGTTTCCTCCCACAGTCCAAAGATGTGCAGGTCAGGTGAATTGGCCATGCTAAATTGTCCGTAGTGTTAGGTAAGGGGTAAATTAAGGGTATGGGTGGTTTGCACTTTGGCGGGTCGATGTGGACTTGTTGGGCTGAAGGGCCTGTTTCCACACTGTAAAGTAATCTAATCAACACCTGGGCTGGGAACACGGTTTTAGCTTTTTAAATGATGATTTCAGAGAATATTTGCCTCAGTGGGTTCTCTAGTTCATACTTAACAAAATGTAATGTATCTACAAAGGGAGGATTTCCAAGGATGTCTGATGTTAGGGACATAAAACTAGAGGTTTGAGCTGAGGGAATCAGGCAGGTAAACACCAACAAAGAACGATTAGGTTGAAAGATATACTAATAGATCACATGGTACAGTGGAAAATGTGAAAGAAGGGTGCAGGTAAGCATCAAGGCAAGGCACCTAACTGAGGGCTGTTGGTAGTCAATGGAAAAATAGTGTCTGGAGTTATGTTCACTGGGAATAGAGCACAGCAGGAGTCAGGGGAGTACTTTTTTTTCTTATTTGTTCATGGGATGTGCGCATCACTGACTAGGCTAGCATTTGGTGCCAGTCACTAATTTGTTTCCTTATTCATGGGATATCACATTCATTGGTTATCTCTTGTTGCTCTTGAGAAGGTGGTGGTGATCTGCCTTCTTGAACTGTCGTGTTCTATTTGTTGTAGGTAGATTCACAATGTTGTTAGTGAGGAAGTTCCAGATATTTGATCCAATTGCACTGAGCAAACAACAATATTTTTCCAAGTTAGGAGTGTGTGTGGCTCAGACAAATCCTGCAGAGGGTGATGTTTCCATGTATAAATTGCACTTGCCATCCTAGATGGCTATGGGTTTGGAGGGTGCTTTGGGAATTTCTGCAGTGCATATTGTAAATGGTACACATTGTTGCATTGAGTGTCAGTAATAGAGGGAGTGAGTGTCTGTGGATATGGAGCCTTATCATTAACAGAAAATAATTATTTATTATACACACTTAACTTTAACAATGGCAGTCATAAGAAAAGATTTCTAATCAGCTACTGTGCAATGTAAACTATAACCCTTTAAAACTCCAAATACAGATACATTCATTCACAAACAAAACAGACAAGAGACAGAGGGTTTAGCACAAATATTATGTGTGGAAAACATAGACAGAAAAAACATTCTGAACATCAAAAGTCCAAATCCCAAGTGTGGGTTAAATTGTCTCTGCAGCTACTTTTAATTTTTGCAATGTTAAGGTGAAATTACCATGGTCCCAAACATAAGGGGTGACTTTTTCACTCAGAGGGTGGTGTGTGTATGGAATGAGCTGCCAGAGGAAGTGGTGGAGGCTGGTACAATGATAACATTTAAAAGGCATCTGGATGGATATATGAATAGGAAAGGTTTAGAGGGATATAGGCCAAGTGCTGGCAAATGGGATTGGATTCATTTAGGATATCTGGTCGATGTGGATGAGTTGGACTGAAGGATCTTTTTCCATGCCATACATCCCTATGACTCTATGACTGTTCTGTCATTAAAGCGAAACAACTGGTGGTGAGTGTAACCTGAGGGTGACCAACAAGTGAGGGAGGGAGGCTGAGAAAGCAGGATCTTCAGAAGGTAACCTCAGCCAGTGCAGAAATTGAACCTGTACTGCTGATGTCACAAACCAGCCATCCAGCCAACTGAGCTAACCAACCCTAGTAGCATAGCATTGTCTGTAAAGTGATGGTCATTCTTCAATTTGATTGTTGAGCTGACGGACCTGGGACTTTCCTTTTATTAGAATTCCTCAGTGTAAGTTTAATTGATTTCCTGTCTTTTCACTCAAACCAAGAGAAGGAAGAGAGAGAGATTTTCAGATTTTCAGCTCTGGAGATCTCTGGCTGCTCTGCACCTACAGATCTAAAACACGCTGCAGCTAGATCAATCTGAGGGCTGTCATCAGGCAGTGCTTCCATACCTCAATAGTTTCCAGTGCTACTCTGACTACAAAGTAACCATCTCAATGCTTTGAAAAAACTAACATTGTATTGTCTTGCATTGCGAAAAATGTGCGCCACCTGATAGATTTACTGGTAGTTGTCTTTTCCCTGTGATGAGGGATTTTAAGACTAAGGGGTACATTTTTAAGGTGAGTGCAAAGAGATTTAAAAAAGACATGAGGGACAATTTTTTTACACAGAGGGTGGTTCATGTGTGGAATGAACTTCCTGAGGAAGTGGTGGATGTGGGTACGATTACAATGTTTAAAAGATATAGGAAAGGGTTTGGAGAGATATGGGGTAGGAGCAGCAGGTGGGACTAGTTTAGTTTGGGATTATGTTTGGTTTGGACTAGTTGAACTGAAGGGTCTGTTTCTGTGTTGTATGACCCTATGACTCTATGGAACAATCTAACTTCCATTCCAGTTTACAGTTCAATGAAGTACATGGTCTCTTACAGATTTTTTTTGTCAGTCCTTGCTCCATACTCCATCTCATTTCCTTGCAACCTCCATAATATCACTAACTTAGACTCATAAAGGAAAAAGACCTTAAGCCCATGTAGTCTGCATCGGTCAATAACACCCATCTAACTATTCTAATCCTATTTCTAGCCCTTGCCCAATAGCTTTCTATGCCGTGGCATCACAACTGTTCATCTAAATACTTCTTAAATGTTATGAGGATTTCAGCCACTGCCATCCTTACAGGCACTGAAGTTCAGATACCCATCACCCTCGAGGTGAAAAAGGTTTTCCTCACATCCTTTTTAATCTTCCTGCCCCTTACCTTCAATATCTGCCCCCCAGGCATCAATTCCTCCATCAAGAGGAAAGGTTTCTTCCTACGAACCCTGTCAAGACCCCTCAGAATTTTATACACCTCAATCATGTACCCTCTCAATCTCCTCCGCTCCCATTCTGTCCAATCTCTCTTTATAACTAAAACTCTCCAGCCCAGGCAACATGCCAATAACTCTTCCCTGCAAGCTTTCCAGTGTGATGTTGATTCTAGAATAACACATAATACTTTAGCTGTGGCCTACCTGACATTTTATACAGTTCTAGCATGGCCTCCCTTCATCTGCTTCAGCTCATTTGCTGCTGTACCCTCATTCACACCTTGTTATCTCCAGACTTGACTTTTCCAAAGTTTTCCTGACTCATCTCCCACATTCAGGATCATTCAAAACTCTGCTGCCTATGTGTCAACTCATCCAATGCAGCTGCCCTGTGTTACTTGTGTAGATTCGAAGCTCTGGAATTTCCTCCCTGCAGTTCTCTGCCTCTGTACATCATTTTCCTCCTTTGAGGTAGATGTTCATTACAAACTTCCATTTTGACCTAGCTTTTGATCATCTGACCTAACATCATCTTATGTGGTTTTGTTTTTGTTTGATAATGCTCCTGGAAAGTGCCTTAAAGTGTTTAATTACATTTAAGATACAATACAAATATAAGTTGTTGTTGGTGGAACTGGTGTCTTGAAGGCTGTGAAATGCTCAGTTAAAATATCATGTTCCTCAAGTTGGAATTGACTTCCAATGGAAAACTGTATGAAGCTGAGGACAGTCTGGAGTCCAGTCCAAGTTGGAGTGAGGTAAAGAATTAGAACAACCAGCAGCTGAAAGTTTAGGGTTGCAATGTGAACGGAAAGTGCTCCCCCTGCCTACATTTGATTTCTCCTGTGTAGAGGAGACCTCATTATGAACAGTGTGCACGGTATATTAATAATTCCTGAGAAATGACAAAATTGGTTGAAACTTTTTATCTTGCACTCATCAGGATAATTTGCAAGAAATATAAAGTAAAGGGCAAATGACTTTTGTGCTCCAATCAGTATTTACCTCTCCAACAGCATAAATCACTGAACTGCTTACTTACTAATCTACTCTTGCCAAAGTTTCTTAGAAGCTATTTCTTCAATTGTTAGGTTGGTTCTTCTACCCTTATTTTTCTTTTCTCCTCCTGCTCAGAATGATTCTTTCTTCTTTGTCAATTACCTTGAGACTATTACAGCCCCAACATTAAAACTCTCATTGACCTGGCAAGTATTTTACTGGTGGTCGCAATGATTTCATCCAGGCAGTTCCCTGCAAATACAGATAACCCTTAAAGAAACTGAAGGGAAATTGAATTTTCTTGATGCTCATTTATAGGTAATTGGTATAATATCTTAACAATGTTACAAAATAACACCTAAATAAACAGTTCCAATGGCACAACCTCATAGATACCTTGTAGCACTTGTTTTTTTAGCGATAGAGAAATGAGGGACTAGTACTTACATTCTTGGCACATAAAAGAGTGTTCCTCAGAGCAATTTTCATCATTCCATTCGCTGCTACTGAGCATCAAAACACAGTTCTCTGCTCCGAAGATGATGGAGTAGTAGTTGTTAGGTTCTCCCTCTGCCCAGTTGGTGTATGAGACCATTTTACCTGTGCCACTGTAGCACCAGATTGAGTTACATTTTGACACACCAATCCAGACTTCTTTGCCACTTGCAACTGATGACAGATAATGCTGCAGATTCTCATTGTAGATTTCAGCTAGTCCATCATATGTCCAAGTGCAATATTCCCGGGAACTTTCAAATGATCTTGCACCCCATTGTAACCTATAGACTACACTTTCAGACATGTATGGATGACCTGAAAAAGAACTTTTTTTAAATACCATGGATAAAACATATTTGTAGCTATGATGCCTAATGAATAGACTTTAATTCTTTGAGACATTGTAACCACAGAGACTGATCAAGCTTTTTTTTTACTTGACTGATACATTTAGATTCATAAATTTGATTATAATAAACAAATTAGTATTTACATCAGTGCAATCATTTAGTGACAAAAATAAGAGCATGGCATGCATATCTTACCAGACGTAAAAAGGATTGTGATAATATTGATCCACATGCTGACAGATTTGAACCCAATGAAAACAACAGAAGAATTGCGTCATTTACATAAACAGCTTGAATTTAAGAAGGAATGACCCAACAATCCTTGACTGTGAAAAGAAGTCAATTACTGAATGAATCGCCAATTTTAAATCAAATAAACTAGTGCTAAAACTTGGATTATACTTAATTGGATTATAGATATGGTATAATTAAACTGAAGTTAAAAAACAAACCTGAAAATTTTTTGACATTGTTCCTCCCTTTCCTGGTAGATCTTGGTACAGTCCATGTCCAATGTGGTTTCTCTAATTACATGAGGAAATATATTCTGAAAAATAGATTGAAGAACTGGAGAAAGTTTAAGGAAGATTTATAAGGATGATGCTAACATATGAAACATATGAATTAGGAACAGGAATATGCCATTCAGCCCCTTCACCTTGATCCTATTCAATTGGATCACGGTTGACCTGATTGTGGCTTCCACCCTGTATTCCAACCTACTTCCAATAATCACTGGCTCCATTGTTAGATAAGAATCTATTTACTTCTGCCGTAACAGTATTCAATGATTCTACCTCCACTGCTAGGTAATGAAGTTATATATTCATGACCCTCCTGAGAGAAAAAAAATCTTCTTCTATATATTAAAAGGAGACCCTTATTTATAAATTGCATCCTTTAGTTCTTTTCTCTCCTATAAAAGGTAACATCTCTTCAGCATTCACCCTGTCAAGTCCCCTTAGGATATAATATGTTTCAATAAGGAACATGGATAGGCGATTCAGTCTGCCAAATTGGCAACTAGCTCATGGCTGATCACTTGCTCTAATTTTTTTTTTTTTCACACTACCTCTGTATTCCTTTGATATCTTTGTCTCCAGAAATCCAACAATTTCTGTGTTGAACATGTTGAATGTCTAAATTTTCACAGGTCTGTGATATTATGTTCACTATTTCCCAAAGATTTCTTTATAGCAAGGCTACAAATTATTAGCCTTTTCATTGTACAATATTAAATCCAAAATAGCCTGGTCTCTGATAGGCTTTTCAACATATTGTTCCAGAAACTCATCTCCTACATGCTCCAGGAATTCATCCTCCACTGTATTACTGCTGATTTGGTTAATGAGCATGATTAGATTAGATTACATTACATTACAGTGTGGAAACAGGCCCTTCGGCCCAACAAGTCCACACCGACCCGCCGAAGCGAACCCACCCATACCCCTACATTTACCCCTTACCTAACACTATGGGCAATTTAGTATGGCCAATTCACCTGACCCTGCACATCTTTGGACTGTGGGAGGAAATCGGAGCACCCAGAGGAAACCCACGCAGACACAGGGAGAACGTGCAAACTCCACACATTCAGTTGCCTGAGGCGGGAATTGAACCCGGGTCTCTGGCGCTGTGAGGCAACAGTGCTAACCACTGTGCCACCGTGCCCAGTGGCACGAAGTTGTATAAATTGAAGTCACACATTACTGCTGTATGACCAACACAAAATGCATCTTTAATTTGTTCATTTATACTGTGTCCAATATTACAACAGTTTGGTGGTCATTAACAATGCTGTTTCTTAACCCTACCAAAACTAATTCAACATCTTGTTCCTTCAATCAAAGCTCCTCTCTTACTAATGTACTGATTTTGTTCCTTATTCAGACTGCTAGCTCACCTCCTTTTCCTTTTTGCCTATCCTTCTAAATGCTAAGTATTCTTGGGTATTCAGTTCACAATTCTGGTTATCCTGTAACGATGGTCTCTGTAATGGCAATTAAATCATATCTCAGTTGGGCATTCAAATCATCAATCTCTTTGCGAATGTTATGTGCAATCAAATAGAAAGCTGGGAAGTTTGTTTTTGTATTGTTATTTTTGATCAATCCTATTTCAGATTTGCCCCTACTTCCTCTGTCTTCTATTTTTTACTTCTACTTCCTTTTATTAATTTTACTTCCTTCTAGTGTGATAGCCCTCTCAGGTTCACATCCTCCTGTCCATCAAGGTTAAGCCCTCCTGAACACAGTGGCTCAGTGGTTAGCACTGCTGCCTCATAGTGCCAGGATCCCAGGTTCGATTCCAGCCTTGGGGGACTGTCTGTGTGGAGTTTGCACATTCTCCCTGTGTCTGTGCGGGTTTGCTCCGGTTTCCTCCCACAGTCCAAAGATATGCCAGGTGAATTGGCTGTGCTAAAATTGCCCATAGTGATCGGTGCATTAGTCAGAGGGAAGTGGGTCTGGGTGGGTTACTCTTTGGAGGGTTGGTGTGCACTGGTTGGGCCGAATGGCCCGTTTCCACACTGTAGGGAATCAAATCCAAAACTGCTTAATCTGTTAGTGCTAGTCCTGCTAAGATGCAGTCTTCCCGTCTTGTACATGTTTCAACCAGCCTAGAACTGGTCCCAATGCTTCTGAAATCTAATGTTCTCACTCCTCTTCCAGTTCTCCAGCCATGTGTTCAATCAATCAATCCTCCCTTCTCGATGCTCACTAGCATGTGCAACAAGATATAATCCGGAGTTTATACTTTGGACATCCAGAGTTTGCAAGCTAAATGAAAACAATTCAGATGCCAGATGCATACATGTTTGCATAACTCTAGAGTTTAATTCCACAATATAAGTAGGACTCACTCAAAATGATATTTGGCAGTATAGTTTTACATTCTACTTGCAACAGTAACATTCCATCAAAGTGATTTGACAGTTGAGTTTTGGATTTACTAATACCCCTGCATATCTTTAAACTTCAGTCTTAACTACTCCAGTGCAATTCATAGAATATCTATGCTATTATACCTGCACAGGTTTCACTCCTTCCTGTACTACTGTTTACATTCTTGAGGTAGGTGTGAAAGGTTCCATAACACAATTGGGAGAGCAGGGAGCTCACCACCATTCGTCCCTTCAACTGATACTGCCGAAAATAGATTAACCTGCTATTGCCTTGTTTCACTGGCTTCATTTTCTACATTTGGGTGAATTAAGTATATTTTGCAGCAGCTGCTGTGGTGGGTTTTGAACTCACAACTCAGAACCATTTCCAAGGAAGGGAGGCTAAAAGCAGGACACTCTAGGCCAGTCAGAATTGATCATTAAAGAAATTAAAACTGGGCACTTGGAAAAGACTCAAGGTAAGTGGGGAGAATAAGCATGATTTTGTGAAAGATACGTCATGTTTAATCAATTTATTAGATTTCTTTGAAGGGTTAACGTGTGTTGTGGATAAATAGGAGATAGTTGTCATCGTCAGCAATCCCTCACTTATGAGTATGATTGTCCAGCTAGGAAATTCCATGTTACTGGTCATGGGTTCTGTGGATCTTCGCATGGCTGATGAGTTTGATCCTACAGCCACATTTCCAAGAATACTTTTGGCAGGTGTTTCCTAACGATGGATTTGATCCAGGTAGCTGCTTTGTGCTTTGTTTTTTTTTAAAAGTGGGAATCCTGTTGCACATCAATACTCACACTGATCAAAGATAGATCTAGTTTCAGTGGCAAGGAAACTTTGACAAATGTGTAACTCCCGCTGCAGCCTTTACCAGCTGTCGATATAACACACAACTATCTTCTACCTGGATCACTACTGAGTACTTGTTTTGGGTTGTTCATTGTATGGTTCCTACCATCATGGGTGACCCTCCTAGGAGCTGAGAGCATCAGCAGGATCAATGGAACACTCAAGCCCCTCAACCATAGAAAGATAAACTTTGTTTGAATGGCCAGAAAGCATTTGATATTGTCACATCTAAGGTTATTAGATTAGATTCCCTACAGTGTGGAAACAGGCCCTTCAGCCCAACAAGTCCACACCGACCCTCCAAAGAGTAACTCACCCAGACCCATTTCCCTCTGACTAATGCACCTAACCTATGGGCAACTTAGCATGGCCAAATCACCGGCACATCTTTGGACTTTGGGAGGAAAACCATGCAGACACAGGGAGAATGTGCAAACTCCACACAGATATTAGCCCGAGGCTGGAATCGAACCTGGGACCCTGGTGCTGTGAGGTAGCAGTGCTAACTGCTGAACCACCATGCCGCCCCATTAAGGAAGTTATAGGCTCATGTTGTAAGAGGAAGCATAAATGGAATATTTTCTGGCTGGTGGAAAACAAGATGCTTATTGCCAAAATGTGTAAATGGATCCTTGTCTAATTAGCAGGTTGTGATAAATGGAGTCTCACAGGGGTCTATGTTGAATCCTAAATATTTTACAATTTACTTCAATGACTTAGATGCAGGGAGTGATGACATGGTAACTTGATGCACAGATGACATCAAGGTAAGTAGGTAAGTATAAAAGCAAAGTACTGTGGATGATGGAGATCTGCATTTCCTTTCACCAATGTGGAGAAGGCTACAAATACAGTAGACCAGATTAGAAGTATAACTAAGTTGCTGCTTCAATTGGAAGGTGTTTTTGGGCCCTTGGAGAATGAACTCAGAGGAAGGAAAAGGCCAATTGGTACACTTTCTGCAATTGGCAAAACGAAATGCAGATTAGGGAACATTTTGCTGGAAGGCCTCTGCTTGGTCCATAAGAATGACACGTCCAGTCACTTGCCAATATTCACCTTGTTCTCATGTTAATCTAGGCTTGCAGCAGTGTTCCAGTGAAGTCCAATGCAAGCTGAAGAAGCAGCATATCATTTTCAACTTTATGGCCTTCAGGGCTCAACATTGAGTTCAATAACTCCAGACCATGAACATTATCCTTCAATTAAATTACAAAACCTTGATTGCATAGATTTATTCTCAGCAGAGCTGACTTGTTTTTGTTATTAACATCTATTCTGCATCCATATTAAGTTAAAAATCACACAACACCAGGTTATAGTCCAACAGGTTTAATTGGAAGCACTAGCTTTCAGAGCGCCACTCCTTCATCAGGTGGTTGTGGAGGACACAATTGTAAGGCAATTCTGTGCCTTACAATTGTGTCCTCCACAATCTGATGACTTGTTGGACTTGTTGGGCCGAAGGGCCTGTTTCCACACTGTAAGTAATCTAATTATCCTTTGCCTTTTGCTCTAGGCGCTCTCAACAGCATTTTCATTTGCTCCACCACTTTATCAAAAGTATAAAAAGCATAACTGAGGGGTTTTGGGAAATTAAGTCATACTGGGCTTGGGAACATTGGAACAGTAGTCGTCCATTCAGGCTCTCAAGCCTGTTACATCATGGAGAGAGATCATGGCTGATCCTTGACCGGACTCCACATATCTGCCTTTGGCCTATGCCCCTGAATATCTTTGCTTAACAAAATTGTATCTCTGATTTAAAATTAACTTTGGTGTTTTTCTCTCACTGCATCGATGCTGCCAGACCTGCTGGGTTTCCATTGCATTTTCTGGTTATACGTAGGAAAGTATGTTGTGAAGCAGACAGAATTTTGCAGGTATAGACAGGCTTAGCATGTGGGCAGAATTCTGGCATATAATGTGGGAAATATGATGTTATTCACTTTGACATGAAGAATGTAAAAGCAGAGAATTCTGAAAATGGAGAACAGCAGTGGAATTCTGATGTGAAGGATAGAAATATTCTTGTGCATGGATCACAAAAGGTTAGTACACAGGTACAGCATCTAATCAAGAAGCCAAATGGGATTCAATCCTATATAAGTGGAGGAATTGGACATTAAAAGATGTTACACTTCAACTACAGAGGAAATTAAGATTGCATTTGAATACAGTCTAGATTCTCTTTCTTAAGCAAAGATATAGATGCATTGAAGACAGATCAGAGGTCTTCCAGATTGATAACCGGAATGAGTGGTTGTCTGATGAAGATAGATTAGACAGCCTGGACATATTTTTATTGGCAACTTGACTGAAACAAAAACAACACAGAAGTAGGATATTTAGCCATTTGTGACTCTTCTGTGATTCAATATGATCAATACAAATCACCCAACTCATTATCCTGTCCCTGTTTTCTCCTCTACTTGGAAAAATAGAAAACAGGGGCTGTAGGAAGAAACTTGTAGTGTATAACACATATTGTAATACATAGGATTCTCTTGTGAATCAGTCCAGAACAAGGTGTCGCCATTTTAGGAGTGCAATGACCTTTCTTCTCTGAAGGTTGTGCAACTTTATAACTCTACCACAGAAGACAATGGAAGTAGTAAATGTAAATCGTTACGGCAGAGTCAGATAGATTTCTGTTAGGCAAGGGGATAAAAAAAACTATTTGGGGATAGATGAGAAAGTGGAATTTAACATAGAGAGGTAGTGGCTGAACTAGTTGACAGATCAGGCTAAAGGGGCCAAATGGACTAATCTGCTATTTTAAATTATTCAGTGAATATAAGTCCAGTGGCTTTATCACCATTGTCTCCCCTACATTTTAACTACATTCTCCCCTACAAACCAATTACCATATTTTTCTACATTACTGATTTTTTTCAAACAATCACCAGTTTAAAATGTGCCATTAAACACTCAGAGTCCAGTGACACTTCAGAATTCCTAAGGGCCACTGGACTCAAATTGTTCACTTTTCTCTTGAAATGCTTCCACACTTGCTGAGATTTTCCAGCAAATTTCAGTTTTTGTTTGCCTCTAATCTCCAACATCTGCAGTTTTGCTTTATTTTTATAGTTTTTTTTTGTTCAGCTCATTAGCTTTATAAAAGGTAAGGCTTTTGAAATTCATTTCTGCAAAGAATGATCTTTGGTTGCAAACTTTATTTTAAAAGAAATTGCAATATATAGATGCATTGGACAATAACGCGAATTACACAGGATTGATTTTTAAAAGTTCTTTATTTGTAACAAAGTAGATTTGTGAAACACAACTTTTTCTGAGCTTTGTACTTCAACTATCATACCATTAGGATGTATCAAACAATTTGTTTGCCACAGTGATTTTTTCTTTTAAAATGGTGTCATCCTACTTGTAACATGCACACATTGATATTACTTGAGGATGTGAAGCAGTTTTAAATGCAGCAATCCATACAAATCCATGAATAAGATTCAAACTGTTTATATATAAAAATAACAGATAGGAGTAAAAGCATTCAGTCTCTGGGGTTGATACGATGTATCATTCAAACTTCAGTCAGAACCCCTGATAGTACAACTGCTAGGTTAACTCCCTCCTACCAATGCATTACTCTATACCTCTCAATAGTATAGTCAAAGAATCATGGATGGCCTTTACCAGGAGCCATCCCTTATGCACTTTATGCCATTAACACAACCCAGGTGCAAATATTCAAAACTACATTTGATCGGTTACACTGAGGGCTGAATTTCTAGTGCCAAGTGAGGAGAACCATAATGAACTTGCAATTTCTTACCAAAAACATCCTAACATTCATTGACCAACTTGCTCGCTTGCTTCCTTTCGTAACAGTCTCCCGGAAGAGGCAATTAGATTACTATACATCCCAAGAACTTTGTGCACCTGTAGTCCAAACAAAGTCATAGACACGTAAAATAGAAATAAAACCAAAATACACTATGGTTTTAAGTATTCTACATTGTATAGCAGGACTGCACTGTAGTACCCCTTATGGTCAACTAACAGCACTGTTAGAAACAGTGATCTCTATAAATTTATGGATCTACAGTGGTTTGTAAAGTGCATATTAATATAGAGTAACTACATTTTATGATCATAAAATTCAGTTTTAAAAATGCTAAATGGCCACAGAAAGCTAATGGAGCTACTGCATGTACTGACTTAATTTTCTCCTTTTAAATTAAAAAGAAACCAAACTGAAAACAAAGTTTCAGAGAGCTGCAAATCAGTCAAGCCATGAACAGATAGCCCCACTGTAGTGTTTTTTTTAGGACTGGGCTATTGAAAGGGGACAAGGAGGTTGTTGCAACTATATCCTGTAGACTTTACCAAGTTATGCAAGAGTTTTGACAAAATCAATTTGAAGGAATATTCTTTTGGAATCAATACTATATGGCTTCACATTCAGGATGCAGCCTGAATCATATTGTCACATCTATTTTGGGAATGTTCGGATACTCAATGTTTTAAGTTTATGTTGCAAACTAATCTGCATGATTTTGAATTTACTTTTTAAAGTTTTCAAATTCAAAGCCTGTTTAAATGTCTGTACTGTATACTGTATTGGTGAATTTACACACTGATTCAATCATACACAATACCACACTACACACTTCCACGTCTTCCTGAATTGTAGACATCTTTACAAGATGGGCTCTCAAAGCTTATGAAATGAGAATACATTTAGGATAAGTTTACTGATCATTTTATACATTCATTGTACAGCATCTAAGATTCTAAAGTACTCCTTTTTAATTTACATGATATATTTGCTTGCGAATGCTAACAGGCAGTTTTCTAAAATAAAAAAATTACCAATACATTCATAGTCTAAAAAATAAGCAAAAAGTTATTTTAAGTAATGCCACGGTTTGTGTATTGGTTGATGAAAGGGCCACAACAAAGTTGCTGTTCAGCAAGCCTTCAAGTTTCAGTGCATCACTATGGTGGCTAACTGCTGATGTGACACGTTTTTATTCCAGTTTTCCAATTATACAGAGCTCCACTTGGTAGCTGATTCCAGTAGATTAAATAATGTATTAGTTTATCAAATGCACAGAAATGATACTTTAGAAAATCAGCAACTAAAGGAGGTACTTCCTAGCTGCAAA
Source organism: Chiloscyllium plagiosum (assembly GCF_037043375.1). Taxonomy (NCBI): domain Eukaryota; kingdom Metazoa; phylum Chordata; class Chondrichthyes; order Orectolobiformes; family Hemiscylliidae; genus Chiloscyllium; species Chiloscyllium plagiosum. Next base: position 20,684,714 of record NW_028270166.1, read on the forward strand.
TCAGACATAGCCTGCTAGTGAAAGCAAAGTTATCTACTTGCACAAAGCTACATTCTTCAGCTGTTACAACCTTTGAAAAACTAATATCATTTCAGATAAACATTTCCCAACAAAAATCTAGCTTCCAATTGGCTGAAATTTAGATTTTTTAAAATAGAATCTGTCAGGGGAGATAAACAATTGACAATTTTGAATAAAGCTGAATTTTGTTGTTTTAAATAGGTCCCTCATCTTTAAAATTAGTCTCAAATGATCAAGATTAGAACAGTTTAACAATGGTAGGGGGAGAGAACCAAAAAAACAAGCCTCATTCGTATTTTATCTTACTTAGCATCTTAACCTTCCCTCATTTAGCTATTTTTATTTTTGCACATAATACTTTAGTACTCAATCATTACTGCAATGTATATTACTTCACAAAAAAGTATTAACATTTTTAGGTTTCATTTTAAAATAATTTTGAACCTTAAAATCTTGTAGTCACAACTATGAAGTGTACTTTGCTGGCAGACAACCATGTATCACAGCATACTGCTGTTCAATTTATAAACTTCAGTTTAAAGGAAATCAATCCAAGCCCCTTTCTGCCCCCACAAAAAAAATCAAAACACTGATTATTTAAGCATAAGGAATGTGCCAAAAATAGGTTTACTTTTTAAAGTATCTTAGCTATTTCACAGTACTGGCAATGAATCTGCATTGTGCAGGTCGCTGAATTCTACTCCAAGGTATTTTTGAAATTGTTATGATAAAATCGTTGAGCGCCTTACAAATCACAAGAATTTTAGGGGCCAACAGATTTTATTTTGGGGTGGGGTTGGGGTGAACAAAAAAGGTCTTGAATGAGGGCAATCCATTTCCTCTATCACAAACCAGATTTAATCCCAATGGAAAAAGAAAATCTATACACAAGGTTAGGCATCAAAATGGTCTTCCTGATATCTGCTAGATAAAAAGAAAATAGTGCCAAACCTTATTTTACAAAGCAAGGATTAAATTTCAAGTGGCCAGAACTACCAGTTTTACACCAATATAGTTGGCTAATTAGCACCATTGTCTGTTCAGCTTTCCACATACAAATATTAACACCACAAATGTTTTACAATGCTTTTAGTTATGAAAGTGTTCTGCACCTAGTTTATCAAAAGGTGCCTGCACAGCAACATGTACATTAGAACTGCACTTGTGAATAGAGCACCAATGCAACTAAAAGAACAAGAAAAATGCTAACTGTTCTTGAAAGAATATGATTTTGTGCGTTTACTCCCGCTAGCACTAAAAGTGGCTAAGCTTCTAGAAAACATTTTAAAATATTTTGCTGCACTATTGTTCACAGTTGATAAGACAAAATGAAAAACGAACAGACCATCTTCTCTGCATGACTCATTGAAAGAGACGGGTTTAATTGCTAAAAGAGTCAAGTTAGCTGTTCAACTCCACAGTTGATTTAAAAAAGGTACAACGGGAAACAGCTGGGTCATAGGATTAGAGTAAATTGGTCCAAATCTAGAGCCAGTACTGGTATAGATGCATGAACCAATGAGTGGCTCTCATACTGAGAAGGTATGATATTTCTTTTCAATCCGGTTTGAATATAAATGCATTTTGAAATGAACGTTGCCTTACTGGTAATTTGAAACCAATGCAGTATCCATTAGAGCATTCATGGCAAACTTGCATAATATAGCAAATCATAATCAGTTACATTCTCCTTTCACAATTATCCTGAGCTTAACAGGTGGTGGTTGGGGGGTGGGGGAAAGAGAGGTGTTGTTGAGCAAAGAGAAAAAAAATTAATACAAATCAAATATATTTCCACAAGATATTCTGTGCATAACACATTTGAGGAAATGCAAGTTAGCATAATCGGCTCTTAGATGCAGGAGTTGTGTGGGGAATGGGATCTTTATTTCAAACTGTTTACATTCCTTAGGTTGGTGCTATAATCTATGCTAGAAATGTAAAACAGCACTCTGTATTCTTCTGATTTTGTTTAATCTGCTTTTATATTGTCACCGCTTCCAATCAGAACATCTGCTGAAAGCTGTCTCGTCAATTACATCTTGTTCACAGATTTGCCACAGTTCTGATTCAGATCCCATGAAAACAAAGGGGATTGTAGGTCTGTCAACTCAACAGCATTTTCACTGAAATACAAAGTGCATGATACTACAGTGGACAGTATAAAGGGCAGAAATAGAATGCTGAGTGGCAACCTGTATTTATTTTGAATTGTAGTTATTGTGTGATGTTTGTTAAACCGAGTACAAAATCACCTTTTAACTTGGAAAAAACATGCAAATTTTTCTATAATCTTACTAAACATATGTACTTTTGCTATAATTATATATCAATATCAGAAAAACATTAATAACCTTGTCAAACTGTGATCAATTAGGTAATGTTCCTGGAAATTGGGCCCACATATAGCTGACAAACTCAATTATGGCAATAGTCTGAAAATAATTTTCTAGTGAAATGTTTGGTACACCAGTTACAAATGTTAACAGCTATTGAGCTGAAAACTGATTAGTACATACTGCAGGTTTCTAATTACAATGTAATGCTGATGAACATTCTCATTTTATTTACTAATTCACTTCATTAAACATTACAAGTTAACACACTCCCTTTTTAAAATCTTGATATTGTTTCTTTTATCACAGACTTCTGGTCCAATCCAAAGTTTTGACAGAACATGTTATATATGCTTATTGAAAGGGGACAAGCTCTCCTCTCGTCAGTGTAATGTCTTTGGCCTTGACCACCACCACCACAAAAAGGTCCTTCTTTATTGTCATAACACTTTGGTTGTTTAAACTGAAACTTCAAGGCTTAAGTACTTAGCTTTGCTACAGCCCTGGTTACATAAGTGCTTTTCACACATCAATATGCAAAATGTTTGCTTAGAATTGGCACCACAATATCAATACTCCCATATTCTGTGACAATACAGAGCTGGGGTGGGGAGAGAGCAAGGAAAAAAAGCTTGTTTCTTTACACTGCCAGCCAATAACATTTAAAAATAAAGCACAATATTCAAAACCTGTGCCTAGCGGTAGGCACATTACTCTTCATTTCAAATATACAGTAGCATACAACCAGTTTGTATTTGACAGATTAGCCAAGGCCTCTGAGGACTTGCTGAGCTCAACTACGTGTAAAAGATAATCTCCGGAACCTGTCCATCTTCTACTGATGTTCCATTATTATTTCCAGCAGCATAACAAAAAGTGAAGACTGTTTTCGTGCCTGTTGTCGGAGATTCATGGATGACTTTACGAAGTCCTTTTGTTCCATAGTGTGAATCTGGCCCCTGTACATGTATAAACAAAAAAAAAATCAGAGTCAAATAATCTTCAGTACCAAAAAAATTGTACCATAGAGCCATAAAAGAAATCAAATTTAACTGAAAATTACTTAAGTAATCTTGAAAACTGTAACAGTTATATTCAAACAAGCTTGAAGACACAGAAGGCCGTTATCTCAACTATGCAGGTTGAATCAGAGTATAATGAACTCACATCTGTTTAATGCATTTATTGTACAACAATTTTGAGGAATGGATAGGCAGAGAAGACAATTGAGGCACCTTTCCATGTAGGGAAGGGATAAAAAAGGGAGGGGCTCCAAGATTTTCTTACTGCTTATTAGTTCTGAAAGTGAGTTTTGACAAGATTCATAGCTCAGGTTGAGGTTTTTGCTCGCTGAGCTGGAAGGTTCATTTCCAGACATTTTGTTACCCTACTAGGTAAAATTTTCAGTGGGCCTTAGTGAAAATGCCTGCTTTCTATTTATATGTTTGAGTTTCTTTGGGTTGGTGATGTCATTTCCTGCAAAATCACTTGCTGTTCCTTTTCTCGGAGGTGGTAGATGGGGTCTAACTCGATAGGTTTGTTGATAGAGTTCTGGTTGGAATGTCATGCTTCTAGGAATTCTCCTATTGTAACAATGTAACAAACACTACATTGGACAAACTGGCAGAAAACTAGCCATCAGGGTACATGAACCAAAGTAAAGCCAGAGGGATCTGGGAGTGCTAGTTGAGGATTCTCAAAAGGTAAACATGCAGGTTGAGTCCGTGATTAAGAAAGCAAATGCAATGTTGTCAATTATCTCAAGAGGGTTGGAATATAAAAGCACTGTTGTGCTACTGAGACTTTATAAAGCTCTGGTTAGGCCCCATTTGGAGTACTGTGTCCAGTTTTGGTCCCCACACCTCAGGAAGGACATACTGGCACTGGAGCGTGTCCAGCGGAGATTCACACGGATGATCCCTGGAATGGTCAGTCTAACATATGAGGAACGGCGGAGGATCCTGGGATTATATTAATTGGAGTTTAGAAGATTAAGGGGAGATCTAATAGAAACTTACAAGATAATACATGGCTTGGAGAGGGTGGACGCTAGGAAATTGTTTCCGTTAGGTGAGGAGACTAGGACCCATGGACACAGCCTTAGAATTAGAGGGGGTAAATTCAGAACAGAAATGCGGAGACATTTCTTCAGCCAGAGAGTGGTGGGCCTGTGGAATTCATTGCCGCAGAGTGCAGTGGAGGCTGGGACGTTAAATGTCTTCAAGGCAGAAATTGATAAATTCTTGATGTCACAAGGAATTAAGGGCTACGGGGAGAATGCGGGTAAGTGGAGTTGAAATGCTCATCAGCCATGATTGAATGGCGGAGTGGACTCAATGGGCCGAATGGCCTTACTTCCGCTCCTATGTCTTATGGTCTTATAACTAGCCACAAAAAGACATGACCCCCTCTCACTAGTATCCTCTCACGACTGGACAACACATCCATTCTAGGACAAGCCAAACAAAGACACACACGAGAATTCCTAGAAACATGGCATTCCAACTGGAACTCTATCAACAAACCCATCGAGTTAGACCCTTTATACACCCCCTGAGAAAAGGGACCGGAAGTGACTTCACCGCTGGAAATAACATCACCAACCTAAAGAAACCCAAACATTTAAATAGAAAGCAGGAATTTTCAGCATTTCTTCACCTAAGGCCCACTGAGGATGTTACTAGTAAGGTAATGAAATGTCTGGAAATGAACCTTCCAGCTTAGCAAGCAAACCTACATCCAAAAGTTCTGAAAGTACAACTTTAAGGAAAAAAAGGTACAGAGCAGCTACCAGATCAAATAATCTAAAAAGAAAGAAATGTCATCAGCAATCACTTGCTGACAAATATGAAATTTCCTGGGTAGACAATCATATCAGTGAAAGAGAAATGTATGTACGTTTTAAATAAAAAGATAAACAGAAATAGAGACAAGAGTGACAGAAAGGAAAGACATCTGGGAATAATTTTAAACATCTTAAACCTTTGATAATGCTTGGATGAAAATGAAACACTATTTTTGACATACAAGTGATGCTACACCAAAATTAAGTTACAGTAAAATAAGTTTAATGTTAAGAGTATAAGCTATGTTCATGGGCCACACTTTGCCTGAATTTCCGCTGTGTTATTGCCAGTAGCTAGTAGACCAAAGAACATTCACACACACATGAATTTCAACAACTTAAAGCCAATTTTGAAAGAGATGATGCACCACTGACTCACAGGAATTAACACAATGCAAGTGCTAATTTTTAAAAACAAACACGTTTCTTGCCATACCTTTAATGTAGCGCATGCAGTATAGTTAACATTGGGTAAAATCTCCACTGGTTCCTTGAACATAACCCTGAAAGTGTTGGATGATCCATCACAGCTGAAACCAGTGTCATTCTGTCCCAGAATCGTATTACTATCAGTATGTATAATCTAAAGAAGAATCAAACATTATAAACGCCATCAGTAAAGAATATCTGTAAATTTAGAACTCATTATGAACAAAGCTATCACTGTATGAATCCAGGCTAAACTTACACAACGTAAATTCTTTGTAGTCAAATGCAAATTAAATTAACAACATCAGCATCATAGAATGTTAATTGTAAATATTTACAGATAAGTTGCAAAACCAAAAATTTACTAGTAATTTACTAGAAAGCATTCCAAAGCATCCAAACTACTTGCAATGTATGTATGAAAATGCAGATAGCTGTAGCTTATACAGATAGTAACTTTTCACTAATCTCAGTAAAAGGAAGATACATTTGCTATATAACACTACAGCTTCTAGCCAAGCTTATTCTGAGTGTACCCCAGGCCTGTGGACAGTACTATAAAAAAAAAGGTATTACATCATAGGAACTTAATTGAGAGGAGTTTATAAATAATCACAAAACCATCCTGAAGTGGGTATAATCTCCAACTAATCCACCTGAGCATCACCATCCAAAGAACTGCAAAGTCCAATAAGAGAGTCTATCACCTGCTCAAGGCACCCAAAAGGGATTAGATAATAACATTATCTTTACCAGCTCCGCATTTCACAACAATTTAGGATTTTAAAAAAATAGCACTTGTGTACAAGTGTGTTTGAGATAGCCTTATGGTCTACTAGAATTTTATTTTAGTAGATATTTAATTTTAGAAATTTAGAAGTAATTTGAAGCTAAATGAAAGAGCAAGAGTTTGTTTTTTTCAAAAAAGGTTTAAAATATTCATGATGCAAATTAGCTGTCCCTACCCAGTTAATTCCATTTACTGTTCCACTCCTACTTCCTCATATAGTCAGAGGTACAGCTCGGAATCAGACCCTTTAGTCCAACTCATCCATGCCAACCAGATATTCTAAATTAATCTAGTTCCATTTGCCAGCAATTGGCCCAAATCCCTATAAACCCTTATGTACCCATCTAGATACCTTTTAAATGTCTAACTATACCAGCTTCCACCACTTCCTCTGGCAGTTCATTCCACACACGCAGCACCCTCTGGGCGAAAAGGTTGCCCCTTGGGTCCCTTTATATCTCTCCCCTCTCACCCTAAACCTATGCTCTCTAGTTCTGGACTCACCCAAACCAGACCACAGCTCAGGCCCTTATCATGACATGGGGCTGCTTCAGGCACAGCCAACCCCATTTTCACCTGTTGCCCCATGTTCAGCTTTTCTTTCTCCCTCCCTCACCACTGTCTAACCCTTGAGTTCCCTGACTGCTGTGCTCTCTCTTTCTGGGGCTCCATCTCCACCTACTGCAGGAAGTGATGATGTGGAGGTGCCAGTGTTGGACTGGAGTGGACAAAGTTAAAAATCACACAACACCAAGTTACGTTGGGAGTACAAGTGCAAGCTTCCAAATAAACCGGTTGGACTACATACTGTCCTCACCCACTATCTGCAGCATATAGACCACTATTATTCTGATGAAGGGTAATCGAATCTCAAACATTACCACTGCTTTAACTCCACAGATGCTACCAAAGCTGTCGAGTTTCTCCAGTGATTTCCCCCTCTGTCCACACACTATTTTCTTACCATATTTCTTTCATATATTTCTAAATTCATCTAGTAATGTTAATTGCCAATTATCACAATTTATTTTGGCACAAAGTGACTTGTGTTAGCATTAGGAATAATTAGGGTATCAGTGTCACTTGTGGCTCAGTTTGTGACATATTCAACTCAGAATCAGGCAGCTGTTGGCTAAGGTCCAATTCCAGGACATTTAATCCAAACTATTAGTGCATTACTGAGAGACTACATGGCCATCCTTTGGTTCAACTGCTAAATAGAAGCTGCATTTGCCCTTTTAAAGATGAGCATAAGATTCCAATACCTTATTCCCTACCAACTTCACAGCATTCTGACTCGCATTTATCCCTCAATCACCACAAATAGATTACAATGTTATATTCACACTCAAGACCCTTCAATGATCAAGCGAACTGTCAATATTTCCTATATTATACCAATAGCTACACTTAAAAAAAGAGCATAATTGGTTGTTAAACGTTCTAGGACAGGACTTTCTATTCCTGAACAATGCTGTAGAAATACTTTGGATTTATTTTACCTGTATATTTACTTGGTAGTCTGTGGGCCCATGTATTGATCCATACAAGCCAAACCCAACCACAAATATCCTTCTATTCACAGTAAACCTGTGGAATTAAAAAACAAAAGATCATATTAGAACAGTTTAAATCCATGTCATCTTCCAATCAAAACAAAACTGACCAGTAAATTCCCAAATGACATTTATATTGTAGGGAACATAATTCAACTGCTGTTACTACACAATATTCCTCATATGATTTAGGAAATCATACTGATGCTAAACTGCAGCTCAGTATATTCTATCTGGATGACAGTCCCTTTGACCTGATGCTACTTTTTGAAATTACACCTGAACTTCAGCTGTAGAGTTTCTTTTCAACTAATGAAAGTCTACTAGATTTTTAAAAACCCAAATAGTTGTGGAAAGGCAATTAGTGGATTTGGGACCTAAACTGACCAATGAGATAGCAGATCTTCCCACACTTAAAGTGTGAAGAGGTTTCACAATGATAAATGAATATTGAACAAATATCTTGCTTTGGCTTAGTTTAGCAAGTAACAGAAGAATTAGGCTCAAGACACACCTTAAATTTCAGGTTGTTCAGGGATATGTAGGTTAGGTGCAACAGGAGAAAGTGAGCACTGCAGATGCTGGAGATTAGAGAGTATGGTGCTGGAAAAGCACAGCAGGTCATATAGCATCCGATGAGCAGGAGAATGTTTCAGGCATAAGCCCTTCCTCAGGAAATCAGTAGTCAGGGATAAGTATAGGGTAGGAGAACGTTTTTGGATGGGTTACTCTTTGGAGGGTCGGTATGGACCGGATAGGACAAATGGCCTGCTTCCACGTCGTAGGGGCTCTTAAAAGAGAAACAACTTTGGATACCCTTTTTTAAAAATCGGATAGTGACTTGCAAATTTAGTTTAAATAATAAGAACACAACTGTATCGGAATCATGCAACACACAAGGTGGCCAATTCTGATCTTTGAAATAGCTAATAAATTAAACGTTGCTTCCTAACCCTAAAAGTTTTCAAGTATATATCATATTTGAAAGTTATTAAATCAGTTCCTGGTCAGTGCTTAAGGTAGCATTCCAGATTGCAACACGTTGCTATATTTCCCCAAGAAAGTAATCTTAAATTACTAATTAAGTAGGAACACATTTCTAAGCTTAGGTAAAGATGTCTAAAAGTTGACTTTATATCAAGGTCTGGCTTCTGAAAACACTGCCTTTTCAACAAATTCCCTCACATTTTGTTCCCTTCTTTGTGTTCAAGTGCTGCTGATGGATACTTATTTATTGCACATGCAGTCCGTCACTGAAGTCTAGACACCATTAGCAATTTATTTGAACTTGCTATGGGGGGTTTGTGGAGTAGTGACATGAAAAGTGGAACTTACAGTCAACCTTCTATTAGGGGAATCATTGCGTAACAAGCTGAAACAGGAATCCTGGATGATTAATAGATCTACAGCAGACGTAAGGACTTTTGTACACTAAACACTACCTCAGTTTAAGTGTCCAATTCTCACAAATAAAGGAAGATCAAACTCATGGGGCATCCAGAGTCCATGAATCTCAGCATCAAATTATTAATTCCTGTCACCACTGAACCTTAGGGAGATATACCCGAATAGAAACCCCTTACCTTATTCGATCACTTGTACCACTGTAGCCCCAACGGCTTTCCACTTGTTGGAAACGATTGATGCTACACTCTTTGCCTCTCAGACAACATCGAGGTCTGTCTATAAACTCTACTCTAGGCTTCGGGTTGACTGTAAAATGTAGAAAAAGACTAACGACCTCTCGGTCTGTTAGAATTCCTGACTGTGCAGGTCCTGTGGGAGGTAAAACATTTTATTTTATTCAGATTTTAGAAATTAGTTATCACGAAAACTACATTTTCCATTTGGCACAGACTCAGACAAATCAAGAAACTAAGCCATGGTGGTGGTAGGGAATGGGCAACTGGTTTCAGTTGCCCTATGCTCAGGGGAGAAAACCACAAAAAGACTGATTGATATTTAGTGGGCCCCTCTGAAAAATGCAAGTGGAAACCATGTGATGACCAGATCTCACAAACCAGGATCAAGAGTAGGGGACCCCACCCTTTTAGGCTGCTCTTCCTTTCAAGGAGATCATGACTGAATTGATTTTAACCTGAACCCATCTCAGGTGACAGTATCAGATGATGAGCCAGGACTCTGCTGGTTGATTCTGAGCCAGGACCCGACAGTCGATGTCCAGCGTCGGAGGTGGTGCAGGACCCAGTGTGACTATCTTGAGCACGGAAGCATCAGAAGTGATAGTGCTGGTGACAACAGAAAAAGGAGCACACTGCCAGGACCGTGGGGACAATATTGGACAGCAGTGACTGGAGAAGCAAATGGTAAAGTCTATCGATGGAATAGTACTGTCCATACCTCGGAGCCAGGAGACCTGGGTTCACATTCCACCTGATTTATAGGTGTGTAAATAACTTCTCCGAATAGGTCGACTAAAAAAAATCTATTCCATTCCCCTTGCGATAAGCAACATGCCATTTGTTTTCCTAATCACTTGCTGCACCTGGAAATGAGCTTTGGGACATTCACATGCCACGATACCCAGATTCCTCTAACTCAAAGTTAACGTCTCTTTCTGTAAAAAGAAATGGTGCTATGCTTTCTGCTAAGTTCATGCTTTCCCATTTTATACCCAATCTGTCAAATGTTTGCCCACTCATTCCCTGTCGAGCCTCATTTTATCCCCACCACAACATACCCTCCAACTTAAGTTTACTGATGGCATAAAGTTAACAATCATACATTTGGTCCCTTCATTCAAGCCATTGACAGATCATAAACAATTGGGGTCCCAACGTTGATTCTATGCCACTCTACTAATAACTATTTATTTATCTGAAAATGAACCATTAACTCTGTTAGCTAAATCCTTTATGTTAAAATGTTATCCCAAACCATAGTCTCATTTTTTTTGTGTGGAGTAACCTTTGCTGTTGCACCTCAAATGCCTTTTGGAAACCCAAGTACACTACATCTACAGGTTTCCCATTATCCACATTACTTATTACTTCTTCGTGCCCTCCAGTCCCAATTCCATAGCTACCACTCAAACACCATGGGCAGATATCAATGGCCACATGGAAGTGGAAAAAAAAATATGTACGGTCAGTTCTGATAGTTCCGTTCTCGTACAAGAACATTTTCTGATTCAGTGAGAGGATGTACCTACTAGAGAAGGTGCAAACCTTGACCTACTCTGGGGAAAAATGGCAGGGCAGGTGACTGAGGTGTCAGCAAGGGAGCACTTTGGGGCCAGCGACCATAATTCTTTAAAATAGTGATGGAAAAGACAGACTAGATGTAAAAGTTGAAGTTCTAAATTGGATGAAGGCCAATTTTGACGGTATTAGGTAAGAACTTTCAAAAGATGATTGGGAGCAAATGTTCACAGGTAAAAAGGACAGCTGGAAAATGGGATGCCTTCAGAAATGAAAGAATGAGAGTCCAGAAACAGTATATTCCTGTTAGGGTGAAAGGAAAGGCTGGATAACCAAACCCTCAATTTCTTTAGTGAAGAAAAGGAGAAAGCATATGTCAGGTACAGACAGAATAGATCAAGTGAATCCTTAGAAGAGTATAAAGTCAGTAGGAGTATACTGGGAAGAGGGGTGGGGAAATCAGGAGGGCTAAAAGGAGACATGAAATAGCTTTGGCAAATAGAGTGAAGGAGAATCCAAAGGGTTATTACAAATACATTAACGATAAAAAGGGTAACTAAGGAGAGAATAGGGCTCCTCAAAGATCAGCAAGACGGCTTTTGTGTGGAGCCGCAGGAGATAGAACATAGAACATAGAAGAATACAGCGCAGTACAGGCCCTTTGGCCCTCGATGTTGCGCCGATCCAAGCCCACCTAACCTATACTAACCCACTATCCTCCATATACCTATCCAATGCCCGCTTAAATGCCCATAAAGAGGGAGAGTCCACCACTGCTACTGGCAGGGCATTCCATGAACTTACGACTCGCTGAGTGAAGAACCTACCCCTAACTTCAGTCCTATATCTACCCCCCCTTAATTTAAAGCTATGCCCCCTTGTAATACCCGACTCCATACGCGGGAAAAGGTTCACACTGTCAACCCTATCTAACCCCCTAATCATCTTGTACACCTCAATCAAGTCACCCCTAAACCTTCTTTTCTCTAATGAAAACAGCCCCAAGTGTCTCAGTCTTTCCTCATACGATCTTCCTTCCATACCAGGCAACATCCTGGTAAACCTCCTCTGCACCCGTTCCAGTGCCTCCACATCCTTCCTATAGTATGGCGACCAAAACTGCACACAATATTCCAGATGCGGCCGCACCAGAGTCTTATACAACTGCATCATGACCTCAGGACTCCGGAACTCAATTCCTCTACCAATAAAAGCCAGTACGCCATATGCCTTCCTCACCGCACTATTTATCTGGGTGGCAACTTTCAGAGATCTGTGTACATGGACACCAAGATCCCTCTGCTCATCCACACTACCAAGTATCCGACCATTAGCCCAGTACCCCATCTTTTTGTTATTCTTCCCAAAGTGAATCACCTCACACTTACCTACATTGAACTCCATTTGCCACCTTTCTGCCCAGCTCTGCAGCTTCTCTATATCCTGCTGTAACCTGCCACATCCTTCCTCACTGTCAACAACTCCTCCGACTTTCGTATCATCCGCAAACTTGCTCACCCAACCTTCTAACCCCTCTTCCAGGTCATTTATAAAAATGACAAACAGCAATGGTCCCAAAACAGATCCTTGCGGAACACCGCTAGTGACGGCACTCCATGAAGAAACTTTGCCATCAACTACTACCCTCTGTCTTCTTCCATCCAGCCAATTCCTAATCCAAACCTCCAACTCACCCTCAATGCCATATCTCCGTATTTTCTGCAGTAGCCTACCATGGGGAACCTTATCAAACGCCTTACTAAAATCCATATATACCACATCTACCGCTTTCCCCTCATCAACCTCCTTCGTCACCTTTTCAAAGAATTCAATAAGGTTTGTGAGGCACGACCTGCCCTTCACAAAACCATGCTGACCATCCTTGATCACATTATTCCTATCCAGATGTGCATAAATCCTATCCCTTACAATTCTCTCTAAGACTTTGCCCACAACAGAAGTGAGACTCACCGGCCTATAGTTACTAGGGTTATCCCTACTCCCCTTTTTGAACAAGGGAACCACATTTGCTATCCTCCAGTCTTCTGGCACTACTCCTGTAGACAAAGAGGACATAAAAATCAAGGCCAATGGCTCTGCAATCTCCTCCCTTGCTTCCCAGAGAATCCTAGGATAAATGCCATCAGGCCCAGGGGACTTATCTATTTTCACCTTTTCCAGGATTTCCAACACCTCTTCTCTACATACCTCAAAGCCATCCATTCTACTTATTTGTGACTCAGTATTCACATCGACGACAATGCCCTGTTCCTGAGTAAATACTGAAGAAAAGTATTCATTCAGTGTCTCCCCAATCTCTTCCGCCTCCACACGCAACTTCCCACTACTATCCTTGACTGGACCTATTCCTACCCTAGTCATTCTTTTATTCCTAACATACCTATAGAAAGCCTTAGGGTTTTCCCTAATCCTACCGACTAAGGACCTTTCATGTCCCCTCCTTGCTGCTCTTAGCTCTCTCTTCAGGTCCTTCCTGGCTACCCTATAACTCTCAATCACCCCAATTGAACCTTCACGTCTCATCTTGAGATAGGCCGCCCTCTTCCATTTAACAAGGGATTCCAATTCCTTACTAAACCACGGCTCCCACGCCGTGGGGGGAAGATACTAAATGAATATTTTGCATCAATGTTTACTGTGGAAAAGGACATGGAAGATATAGAAATGTAGGGAAATAAATGGTGACATTTTGAAAAAATGCCCATATTAGAGGAGGAAGTGCTGGATGTTTTGAAATTTAGGTGGATAAATTCCCAAGACCTGATCAGGAGTACCCCAGAATTCAGTGGGAAGCTAGAAAAGTGATTGCTGGCCCCCTTGCTGAGATAGTCACAGATGAGGTGCCGGAAAACTGGAGGTTGGCTAATGTGGTGCCACTGTTTAAGAAAGATGATAAGGACAAGTCAGGGAACTATAGACCGGTGAACCTGACAGTGGTGGACAAAGTTATTGGAGGGAATCCTGAGGGACAGGATGCACATATATTTAGAAAGGTAAGGACTAATTAGAGATAGTCAACATGGCTTTGTGCATGGGAAGTCACGTCTCACAAACTTGATTAACTTTGTGAAGTAGTAACAAAGAGGATTGAGGAGGGCAGAGCAGTGGATGTGATCTACGGACTTCAGTAAGGCATTCCACAAGGTTTCCCATAGGAGACTGGTTAGCAAGGTTCAAGCTCATGGAATACAGAGAGAACTAACCATTTGGATACAGAACAGGCTCGAAGGTAGAAGACAGAGGGCGGTGGTGGAGGGCTAATTTTCAGACTGGAGACCTGTGACCAGTAGAGTGCCATAAGGATCGGTGCTGGGTCCACTACTTTGTCATTTTTACAAATGACTTGGATATGATATGAGGTATATGACACCAAAATTGGAGGTGTAATGGATAGCAAAGAAGGTTATCTCAGATTACAATGGGATCTTGATCAGATGGGCCAATAGGCTGAGGAGTGGCAGATGAAGTTTAATTTAGATAAATTAAAAGTGCTGCATTTTGGGAAAGCAAATCTTAGCAGGACTTATACACTTAAATGGTAAGGTCCTAGGGAGTGTTGCTGAACAAAGAAACCTTGGAGTGCAGGTTCTTAGCTCCTTGAAAGTGGAGTCACAGGTAGATAGGATAGTGAAGGCAGTGTTTGGCATGCTTTCTTTTATTGGTCAGAGTATTGAGTATAGGAGTCGAGAGGTCATGTTGCGGCTGTACAGGACATTGTTGGATAATTGCATGCAATGCTGGTCTCCTTTCTATCTGAAAAAGATATTGTGAAACTTGAAAGGGTTCAGAAAAGATTTACAAGGATGTTGCCAGGGTTGTAGGATTTGAGCTAGAGGGAGAGGTTGAATAGGCTGGGGCTGTTTCCCCTGGAGCGTCAGTGGCTGAGGGGGTGACCTTATAGAGGTTTAAGATCATGAGGGGCATAAATAGGATAAATAGACAAAGTTTTTTCCCTGGGTTGGGGAAGTCTAGAACTAGAGGGCATAGGTTTAGGATGAGGGGGGAAAAGGAAAAAAAAAAAGACCCAAGGGCCAACGTCTTCCGCACAGAGGGAGGTACGTATATAGAATGAGCTGCCAGAGGAAGTGGTGGAAGCTTGTACAATTGCAACATTTAAAAGGCATTTGGATGGGTTTAGAGGGATATGGGCCGGCTGCTGGCAGGTGGGACTCGATTTCGGTTGGGATATCTAGTCAGCATGGACAAATTGGACTGAAGGGTCTGTTTCCATGCAGTACATAATGCCTAGATGTACAAAACACTGACATCTGAAGCACTGACTACTAAATTAAAACATACTACACAAGTTCAACAGTTTCATACAGAAGAGAACTGGACTACATAAAGTCTTAGAAATTCATTTATACTTTCAAGTAATAAATCATGCCTTGGTCCGTTACCTGCTGCAAACTCCTCAATGGTCATTAGAGGAAAACGAATCAGTGACAATGCTTTTCCTAACACTTTACGTTTGTTTTCAGGAGTAAGTTGAAGCTGCTGTCGTTGGCATTCTGCTTCTGCCCAGCGAACCACAGCATTAAATAACCGAATTTCTCGAATTCCAAGAGTGTCACGTTCTAGCACTGCCATCAGTGTATCTGAGAGACAAATGTTGAAGTCAGCAACTTGGAAGCCTCCAGATGAGACTTTTTCTTAGTAACAAATACACTCCAAAAAAAAAGTATCCAAAAATCCTTAATCTCTGTCCCATATGCCAATACATAAAATACTTATAGTGCAACTCAAGTTCAGAAACCAAATGTCCAAGACCAGAACTTTGATTGATGAGAATAAGTTCAAAAAGTTAGAGAGCTCCAAGTGCCAAATGCAGAGTTACAACACTACGACATATTGATGAAAATCCATCTGGATAATGTTAAAAATCACATCAGGTTTAGTCCAACAGGTTTAATTGCAAGCACTAGCAACCACCTGATGAAGGAGCAGTGCTCCAAAAGCTAGTATTTCCAATTAAACCTGTTGGACTATAACCTGGTGTTGGGTGATTTTTAAACTTTGTACACACCACTGTTTAGTTTTCACCATCTGTTGAGTTCTCTTTTTGAAATTCTATTGTAGTTTATATTGTTAAACATCCAGTGACAAAGTTTAAAAGAACAATAAGAAATTTTGGGAACTGAGTCTGCAACTGACAAGTATGTGGGCACATTGTAAAACAATGCACAGGTAATCCGATTGTAGATGTATTTTTATTCTTTCAAAAGTAGTCCTATTTTACATAAATTTAGATTGTAAGCGGGCTTATGTTGTCATAAGCAAGTGGCTTTGAGAACCTTATTGTATGACAACCATCAGCCAGAAGATTTGGATTGGTGTGTTAGGAGAGGAAATTTGCAAGCAAAATGATATAGGTGCAGTATTTAAGATGGAATTGTAAGGTTGTTGGAGGAAGATATACTCAGGAATTTGTAAAGCATTTGAAGATATTGGTGAGGGGAAAAAAAAGGTATTTGGATTGCACCAGATTTCAGTTCAGGAAAAGTAGCATATGCCTGAATGGCTACAAAGGCTGTAAAATTCATTATCAATATGCAGTTCCATTCTGTGCTATACAGGTCAATCATTGAATATTAATTCTTAAGTTAGAGTGTAAGGAAAATATGACATTATACACCTACGATATGATTTGGTACTAGCATTTTGCATTATGCTAAAAAACAAATAGAAGGACTAAATATGGGATAAAATATTAGAAAGTGTCAGGGTCCACAATACTACAGAAATTCAAGTCCAGGTTACTATGCAATCAAACTTAGGACAAAATTTACATGTAACCATTAATCAGGCATATTACACTACAATTTTAAAAAACATCTGGAGTAATTACGAATAGTTAACAGGATTTTTAGGAACTCGTTTATGGTAGTAAAACATGTACAAAACAGCCATGGCAACCTGGAAGAAATTACTGTCTCCAGGATTCCTCTTGTCTAGATAGTAGCAGCTACATCATTGAATCCACTAAATAGTTAATAGAGTGAAAAATTCAAATCTCTTGTGCAAACAGTTAAATTTGTTGGTTGGGCCATTGGATTGTAAGTGAGGAATAATCCTGAGGGACCAAAAGATATTCCAGGTTTGACTGGGATTAAAATTTAGTATAATCGCATATGTGAATTTCACATTATCTGGCAAGATCACAAGTTCCTGATGCTTGGTTAAACTAAGTTATCCGGCATTCGATTATCCTGAACTTGATTTAATGAATGAAATACACCCCGCCTATGTCCTTCCGATAATAGAGGTTCCACTGTACATTCATTTTTCTTTTAAATGGAATTTAGATTTGACTATAAATAAAAATACTCAAGACTTGATACAAGTTGCCAAGACAATCTTGAAATATGAAGTAGGACAGGAGAGTATCTGGTGTTTTGAAAGAACCCTTCCATCTCTGGGAGTCTTATTCATAAGAACATTGTTCATTGCTGATTAATTATAACCAGTGCATGTAAAAACTGGTCTGATGGTCTTGCACAGGGACACAGGGACGAAACATTCAAAATAACTTCTCTCTCTACTCAGGGAAATATGGAGTTGTTGGTGTTTCCACACTGAACTGCTTAGACATTTATGTATGAAAGGTTTTGACAAACAAGATATTTAGTTTCTCAGATCAGACTTCTCTAATTAAGGCAAAAGTTTTGGCAAAGAAAATTTGGAGCCAACTAAAGATGTAGGTGCACAATTTCTGGTTGAGAAGACATCTCATACATTGTTTACATCTTGACAGTGAAGGTTATGCCAGTCATGTCATTTAGGGAGGGGAGGTGTTGGCCTAGTGGCATTATCACTAGAATACTAATCCAGGGATTCTGGTAATATTCTAGGGACTTCTGTTCCAATCCTGCCATGGCACATATTGGAATTTTATCTGAAATAAATGTGGAATTAGCAGTCCAGTGATGATCACAAAATCATTGCCAATTACTGGGGGAACAAAGCCCCCATCGGGTTCACTAATGTCCTTTAGGGGAAAGAAACTACCATCTTGACCTGGTCTAGCCTGCATGTGACTCCAGACCCATAGCAACGGATTGAGCTCTTAACTGCCCTCTGTGCAATTAGGGATGGACAATAAATACTGCCCCAGTCAGTGACATCAAAAACCTTTGAATGAACATAAAAGTTGTTTGCTTTTTGTTTTATATTTTTGTCTTAAGCTGCATAATTCTAAATTTGGAATCTCATTTAATCAATCCTTGAAATGCAATAATATTTATGAAATACTGATAATTAATCATTCATTTTGAAATTAATATTTTCAATCATGAAAGATTTTAAAAAGTGGCATAAAAATCACAACATCCATTTTGAATTAGAAGTAGAATTAACAAAAATGAAAAAAAATCTAAAAAAAATCAATTTTTCCCCATTTCCTATCACTTAAAAATATTTCTTCATTGCATGCTTAAAAACTGAAGTGGTTTAAAAAAAGCTAAAAACTCATCTGCTTTAGTCATTAACTTACCTAAATCAATATCTGTAAAACCTTCTGCATTGATTGCATCAGAAGTGTTTTTATCAATATTTTCCAGACATAAGCTGGCAAGCTGTGGTTCATCAAAGAGTCTTGCCTGAGGAACAAACAGGTGCATTAGACTTGCACTATATATACACTCAAGCATATATTTTCCTCCTGCAAATAAACAATCCAAAAAAGTGACTAAACATTTTATAGGCATCAAAATTTGCAATTTTCTAGCACTGGAAGACATACTAAGCCAGACCTTCGGGACTACAGCAGCTTTTAATTTAAAATAGAAACTCATTTCAAGTAATAAATTTTCTTTTACTTTAAGAAGTTATTCAATTTCATGTTTTCAAGTACAGTGCAAGTAGTCATGGAGTAAAAATAAACTGATTAAGACTATTAAAGCTGATAAGTAGATTTCCTTCATTAAGAAGCTTTCGTTTTCAATTTCCTACATTTGTTAGCATTTATTTTAAGCTGGATGGAAATACATATTAATAACATATTTCTAGAAAAAGTCTAATCTTGAACCAGAGTTTAGTTTAAGGAAAAGCAAAGGAAACACAAAAAGCTATTTACGTCAACTAAAAAGCAAAATAGAAAAAAGATTTCAGAAAATTCTGGAAGCAATGAAAGAAAACTTGTTTGCTATGCAATGATTCAGAGAACAAAGACGACCGAATAATTGAAAGATACTCAAGGACAGTTGCAAAGGACTTACTGAGTATGGTAGGAATAAATGCATTCTTGAAACTTATCCTCCATGATTAAAATTTAAATCATCAAGAAAACCAATGATATTCTAAATCATTGAATTTAATATTTTAGATCAAATCAATTAAAATACAAAGAGCAACTCAGATGTACAGTATCCAGACATCCCTCAAGGGGGCTTGACATGTACCCATAATTTTAGTAGTTTACTGCATTCTAGGACAGTCATAAACTGAAAACAGGCTAACAATGCACAGCTGAAAATGTGTTGTTGGAAAAGCGCAGAAGGTCAGGCAGCATCCAAGGAACAGGAGAATCGACGTTTCGGGCATAAGCCCTTCTTCAGGAAACATAATGCACATCTTTGCAAAGGGACAAGATGGACATTGGTAAGTATAGATTACAGTGCTGATAAAGCTCACCTGACCAGAGACATTAAATCTGTTTCTCTCCACAGATGCTGCCTGACCCATTGAATATTTACAGCATTTCCTAATTTTGTGAAATACTACTTCGTCCTTCCACAATTGGAACACTGTTACACTTTGGTATCTTCATATTGTGGGTAAGCTAGCTTTGGAGAAAGTTTGTGCGAAGATTTGTAGCTCGGGTGCTCGTTAATGTGGTTCTGTTCGCCGAGCTGGAAGTTGTTGTTGCAAACGTTTTGTCCCCTGGCTAGGCGACATCAGTGCTTGGGAGCCTCCTGCGAAGCGCTTCTTTGATGTTTCCTCCGGTGTTTATAGTGGTCTGTCCCTGCCGCTTCCAGTTGTCAGTTTCAGCTGTCCGCTGTAGTGGTTGGTATATTGGGTCCAGGTCGACGTGTTTGTTGATGGAGTTTGTGGATGAATGCCATGCCTCTAGGAATTCCCTGGCTGTTCTCTGTCTGGCTTGCCCTATGATAGTAGTGTTGTCCCAGTCGAATTCATGTTGCTTGTTGTCTGCGTGTGTGGCTACTAAGGATAGCTGGTCGACCAGCTATCCTTAGTAGCCACACACGCAGACAACAAGCAACATGAATTCGACTGGGACAACACTACTATCATAGGGCAAGCCAGACAGAGAACAGCCAGGGAATTCCTAGAGGCATGGCATTCATCCACAAACTCCATCAACAAACACGTCGACCTGGACCCAATATACCAACCACTACAGCGGACAGCTGAAACTGACAACTGGAAGCGGCAGGGACAGACCACTATAAACACCGGAGGAAACATCAAAGAAGCGCTTCGCAGGAGGCTCCCAAGCACTGATGATGTCGCCTAGCTAGGGGACAAAACGTTTGCAACAAAAACTTCCAGCTTAGCTTTGGAGAGAATGTACAGGAGGGCCAATAAACTAATTCTCAGTATAAGTCAACTTAAAAAAAGTTATCAAGGTATACCAAAGCATTTGGGAGTCAACATTTTAAGGAAGTATAAACTCAGGTTGATTTAAAAGAAAACAGGAGTTTGAACCATCTCCTCAATTCAGTAAAATCACATCTGATCTTCAACTTTAACACCACTTTCTTACTAAATCTCAATATCCTTCAAATTTCTTTGGGTTCTATCTCAGGTCTTGAATATACTGAATGACTGAGAAACCAGATAGGCAGACAAATCCAAGGAGTGGTTGGAGGATTTGAGCTATAGGGAGAGACTAAACAGGCTGGGCCTGTTTTCCCTGGAGTGTCGGAGGCTGAGGGGTGACCTTAGAGAGGTTTACAAAATAGAGGGGCATGGATAGGGTAAATAGGCAAAGTCTTTTCCCTGGGGCATAGGTTTAGGGTAAGAGGGAAAAGATATAAAAGAGACTTAAGGGGCAACTTTTTCACAGAGGTTGGTACAGGTTTGGAACGAGCTGCCAGAGGAAGTGGAGGCTGGTACAATTGCAACATTGAAGAGGCATTTGGATGGGTATAGGAATAGGAAGGGTTTGGAGGGAAATGGGCCAGATGCTGGCAGGTGGGACTAGATTGGGTTGGGATATCTGGTCGGCATGGACCAAAGGGTCTGTTTCCATGCTGTACATCTCTATGACTCTGAACAGCAATACAATGAGTGAAAACAGTTTTCCTCATCTCAGGACAAGATGTATGCCAAATTTCTCTAGTTTTAAGTTTTGTGGGAAGGGACCCAAAAAAAAAAACTGCCTCTCTGCCTCCATTCAGTGCAATCTTATCAAAATCTTACGCTGCAATGAAATCGCCTCTCATTCTTCCAAACTCCACACAAAACAGAGCCAGCTGATGCTCCAATTCCAAAAAAATCAATTAAGTGGATCCTTAGTGCACCTACTCCAAGCACTTTATTCCTTAGCTACAGCAACAAAACAGTACACAGCATTCCAGGTGTGGCCTTACCAAAACCACAGGTTATGTCGGATTATAAAGAAAATACACTGTGCTCCAATTGGAAGTTTTTTTCTCCTCTGTCAATTAAATAGATTGAGGGACAAAATCTTAGATTGTGCAAGGTTAGATCTGAGCAAAATGTGGAGATCCTTTTCTCAAGGAATAGCGAATTTCTGGAATTGTGTGTCATCCTGCATGATGGCAATTTGCTAAACTCCTTCAAGCCAATCATTTTTTGATTGAGGCAGTCGAAGTAATGTACCACAGGTATTACCTAGAATTTCCCCTCCACAAATTAACCAATTATTAATGTAGTTTTATTTTTAACAACTCTCTCCCAGGAGATATGCTGTCAGTGGTGTTGGATGGAGGGTATATAGTAATAATCAAGGCATCACAATCAAGTGGGACATTTTGCTCATATATGATTATTAAAAGAATAAAGATCTGCATTAATAAAGTTTTAAAATAGATACTAAGTTCAAGTTTAACCAAAAAGATAGACAACCATTAGGCCACTTTCTGTCACCATGACATGACTATTGATCAATACAGAAAATACTTTTGTTCAATTAAGGTATGAATGAGTTACAGCTTCAGGGAATCCCACTTCAAATTCCTGTTTCGTATTTGGTTTGTAAAAGTTTTAATGCATATGCTATTGGAGCAGTATCGTCAAAAGGTAACGCATTCCTTTATTGTGAAAGAGAAAAAGAACAGAGGGGTAAACAGCCAAGTGAATAGAATAAAATCACTCGCAACTTCATTTTCTTCTCAGATGACCGGTTGAATTCACAATACTATTTCATTGACACAGCAAACAACCCTGCAGTGCCTCACCCAGTTTCGCTATCTTCTGATGGTCAGTATGCTGACAAGCTATTCAATCATAGGCATATGACATTCTAGTCCATTCCCATTCTCAGCATCCAACACAATAAAATGTTCACGAGAGGCCAAAAACTAATAACAATGTTCTCACTGGTCCTAATTCAGAATAAACTGGATTGGAATTTTTCTTTGGAGCAGGATTCCAGTTTTCTCCTTTTCTTGCTGATATTGTCCAACGTCTTTTCAGTGAAGTACATCTTGCATTTTAGGCAACATAATCAAAAGAGAAGATATTAGGTTTTTAGAGTGAAGAGACTTCCTAACGTCCACTTGAACAAGATCATGCATCTCCGCAAAATCTGAATTAAATAGATAATTATAAACAACTATTTCACAAAGACTGATGGCAAACATATAGGTTAATTTACAGCCAGCCAGTCGAAGCCTCCTGTTGACTTAATATTTTAACTATAATTTTGCATCTCATGTAGTACCAGAAAGATGCCTGGCCATGAATTCATCAGTTGAAAATAATAAGCCTGGCACATAACATGAATTCTGATAGCCAGAAGATCAAGGAAGCCAATACAATTTAATAATTTGAGTAGGTCCCACCACTGCTCTAAAGGTAGAAGTCTGGTACCTACAAGAATCCTGGGTTTAGAAGAGCAACAGATATTAACTGGAAGGCAGATAGCTAAATGATGATTTAGATATCAGAAATTCACTACACATCTGTGAAATCGGGTTGCAGAGAGTTGGAGATTTTTCTGTTCCAATATGTGGATTTAACCACTAGATACAATTTTGAATACTGTCATGCTGTGAGATATAAATAACAGCAAACCTTTCTGAATACTCATCACACTGCTCAAGTATACATTAACTTAGAAGATTTTTCATCTCTAATTTATTCCATTCTTCAATTTGAAATGGAGTCACTTAGGAACTAGATGCCTGACAATATCCTGCACTTTTGCTCACTGACCATTCAAACTAGTTCATTAACAAGACCTAAACAGGTGGATATGTGAAGAAGCAATTCTGACTAGTTTAGATTACATGCACAGACTCTCCTTCAGATCAATTACACTGCTAAATCAGACTCAATCTGAGCACAGACTGAAGTTTTCCTGTGTCTGAGTCCAATGTGAGATAAGGAAGCCAGATTAAGCAATGCAACAGCTGGAAGTTGGATCTTAGGTGTCAACAACCTGGAATCTAAACTAAAGCAGTGTCAGTTCAAGCAACTAGCAGTTTAGCCTGTAAATGAACACGGTTTTGCACTTTTATTAATAAAGTTAAAGCTTGGGAAGGAATATTTCAGATTGTTAAGAGGAGAAATAGATGTTCACAATTTGTTAGCATGATGATCTTGATTAAGTGAGCATGAAACCTTACTCTAAGATTAGTTGAATCAAACTAAGCCTAATCAGCTGCTCTACAATGTGCACATTCTTTCCAATGATAATTTCAGCAAACATCCTGTAATAACACATCATTGAGCATAATCTTTCCAAACTTCACATGGGTAAAGTAGCAACCTGTTCAACCATTTGGTTTCAGTGTAAAGACTGGTCAAATCATAGTAAGCACTCAATATAACAGAGCTAACACTTAATATACACAGTCAAAAAATGATACAATGAAACAAAAAACTTAGTTTATAAAGCACACATTATTTGCCAGTTCCTCAACAAAGAAACAGTCTACAGGTTTCCTACTTACAAACTAAACTGAAAAAAAAAACGAGGAAACAAAAACAGTTTGATTTATCAACAACAGCTCATTAACGACTCTTTACTGCCAGTTATAACAAATAGCAAAAATGAGGCTTCACTTTTTTCTATATATTACATCAAATGTAGATTTCAAAACATTGATAAAAGCAAGTTACAAACATACAAGACTGTTACACTCACCAGTCGGGAATAGATTTTTAAAAAGAATTCTTGGCGCAAAACAAATTGCTTTAAAATGGAGCATTCAATACCGTTGATTTCAACAGTGATCGAAATTTACCAGTTTTACTTTTAATGTGTTAAAACACAACATTATATGATTTGATATTGCTGACTGGCAAAAAAATTGATTCAACTTCGAATTTGTATTTATTTAGCAGACATCATGCAGGGCAATGTATTTAGTTAGGCTTAAAATATTCAAAGCTTTCTCTTGATCAAACAAACTACATCTGGCTAGAGTGACAACCACAATATTGCCCTTTCAACACTACCCATGTGGATTGTCACCTGAAGCATAACCAGGGGAGGAAGATTAAGAATGCTATTCAATTTCAAAAAGAGGCAGTGGTTGCATTTGTGCACTGGGTAACAAACTGAAGAAGAGACTTAATACATGTAAATTGTTGTAGATACATTTTTTTTAAAATGGAGATTACTGTACAGCAGCTAAAACAATATTTTAAGAGGGAAAATGTCTTCACACATACAATGTGATTCTTTGGTACTTAACTCCAGAGGGTTGTTCAAGTCCAATTCAAGGCTGGAATAGACAGACTTTTTTTGTAAAAAGAAGGAAATCAGGGAACATTGGGATTGGGCAAGGAAGTAGAATGGAGTGGAGGCAGATCAGCCATGATCCTAATAGGCTCAAGGTCTACGCCTGCTATTTATTAAGTTCTTATTTTGTAATCAAAAGAATATTGTGGATATATTTAAATAAGTCCCTTATGAAAGGATTAGAATGTCAAGTTAGAAGAATGCTCAGTGTGTGATCTAATTGGTAACCATGGAAAAGAATGGTAGATGTGGGTTCAAGCCTACAGGATTTTAGAAGTGTGAAAGCAAAGACAATTCATGGCTAGTTCTGTTTCTGGTATTGAGTCTAATACAATGAAGCACAGGGACTGACTGACAGAAAAAGCATGACATAAGAGAAACAAGCCAAGAGAGTAGACAGTAATCTGGTTACAGCATTGAAAAAAGTGTCTAAAGCAAGGAAACAAGTATCGAATAGACGCTGGATGACATGAAGGGTGATAAAGAATTATAGAAAAGATTCATGCTATTCAGCTCATGTCCACGTGGGCTCTCTGCAAGCACAACGACAAGTCACACTCCCCGCCCTTTCTCGGTGGCTCTGCAAATGTGGAACTCCAGAATGGTACTAGAAATTAAACCAGGAATGTCAGACAAATTTAAATGATTGAACTGCAATTTTTGCAAAAAAAGTATTACGAAGAATTTTTGCCCAAGAGTGGTAAATATTTAGAATGATTATACAAATCCCTCCTTGTCACTATTTGGTAATGTTCACCTGCTTTGTTGGTGATACTAGCCTCCAGAACATGCCCTTACTTACACAGCATTCAGCCACTGCAAACTTACTGCAGACTTTCTGTCCAAATGCCTTCACCTTACTTTCTATTGGCCATCTAGAAAAGAATTCACCATCCTAACTCATTCTCTTTGGAAAGTAAGTTGAATTAAATTGATTATTAAATGTAGTAATTGTTAATAATATGGTGTAATCCGGCAAATAATGCAGTCTAAAATATTACGGGTCTTCAAAATGCAGTTGGATGTTATAAATGGGGCTGTGTCATTAGGACACAAGAACAATCAGCTAAATGGGCTTATTGTCATTGGTAATAAAGTTAATCTCAACATATTCCTCAAGTTGTACATGGCTTATTAAATATTTTGCATACACGAATGTAAAACCAGTCCTTACTTTTTCTCAATGCTGCTTCCTCAAGACTTCTATCTCCCTTTAAAACCCAAAAAATTTATACTGAGATTGCCATCCATTAACTTCAATCACCATTTTCAAATCTGACGGTTCAGACTATAATCAAAAGGGAATCCCCTTTAAATGGTGTTACCTCATGCAGCATAATACAGATCAATAATGTAAAATTAGTAAGTTTATAACACTATATTGTGAATTTCATTCAAGTGTATTAACAGAGGTTTACTATTTCACCAAAAAAAGTTTCCCACAATGGAATACAAAAGCAGTTTATAAAATTACAGGTGATGGAGACAGAAAACAGGAATTTAATCCCTTAGTTCAGTAGTTTTCCCCCTCCCCTCATGCCTTTGAAAAGTAAACCCCACCAGCATTTTTCTACTGGATTGCTTTTTCAGTCTCTCCTGCCCTACCTCTCCCTCTCCAACTTGGTCTCCTTCCTTAAACTCCTCGTCCCAGTTTAGTGCTTTCTCTTGATCCTCCCTGTTCCGTGGCCATACAGAAACTGAACCCTGGCATCCAGACGGCTGTCCCACGACTGCTTCGCCTGACATTACGGAGGTATTACCACACATAGCTCTGTGCCTCTGCAATATTATTAAAAACAGTTGTAAAAACTGCAATTTAAAAATTTAATACCACAGCTATGTATGGTATAAAAAAGGACAATGGGAAAAGTGATTTTAGCACAATAAACCATTCTGCAAGCCAATGCGTATGATTCATCATTGTGCTTGATGGTACTGTTACTTTCTATTAACTCACTGCCTGTTTCCACATATCCCTAGACTAAGCATGAGGGTCTAAAACAATGTTATGGCCCACAGCTGTTTTATGTATTCTGGGCAGAATTCTAGTATTTAGTGTTGGAAAATTTGAGTCACTAAAGTTTTCCAACCATCCTGCCAAAACTGAAATCTTAGGTACCAAGGTTTATGGCCTACTTACTATGCCAAGATTAAGTCATTGAGCAAATTACTGGTCGATCAGTACCCCTCATTTTCATTGGGGTGATGTCATTTCCAAATTTGTCCATTTTCCTCTTGGTTTTCAGGTCTCATTTGGATTCATTTCAAATGTATCTACACTCCCCAATTCATACCACTTTTTCCATTGTTCATTTCCTGCAACTTGTACCACCTCCCAAGACTTATTCAATTTTGCCATTAAAAAAAATTCCCTTTACTCAACCTTGATGTTATTAAAACGAATGCCATCTATCAATCCTAAACACTAGTAAACTAGGAGCTTAAAACTTAAGCTAATATCTATAATGTTCCTAACAGTTTTACAAGGAAGGAAATAAAATAAATTGCAAAGTAAATGCATCAAGATATGAAGTGGGAATCCCAATATTTAAATGTTTTTTTTAAAATGTCATGTTTGTGTTTGACATGAATTCCCAGGTTCCCACCAGACTAAACAATTCTATTTGAAGGTTATGCTGCATGGTATCAGATGTCCTGCTTATTTACAGTGTAGCTGGAAAATAGGTTGTATTTAATCACATTGTGGCAGTTTCACCACACCCTGCAGCAATCAGCTTTTATATTTAACATTAAAAAGAAAAATGGTACAAAAGTAGACCATGGGTCCCTGAACCTGCCTCACCATTCAATACAATCTTAATGAATCTTCTGCTTTACCTCCAATTCTGAACCCACTCCTATCCGTGTCAACAAATTTTTTGAAATTCCAAAATTCAGTCAACCTTGAAATATACTCACCAAGTGAGCCCATACTACCTTCAGGTGTTTGTGAATTCCAAATGTTCACAACTGCACCTGCTAAATTATTCAGCTCTTATTCCATTATCTTAACAAAATCAACACTACATGGATTTTAATTCAAAGCTAGTAATACCTACAAAAATCCATTCCCCCCAGTTTTGTTGCATTATGAAACATCAGAATCATCTAAACCAGCTGCAAGGTGCTGTCAGAAATTCTTAAAAATAAGAAAATAATTCAAAGCTAGCAGACAGAGATTCTAAGTTATCATACAACAACTATATCAGCTGTTCTGCCTTGTGAAGGCATCAACCTCAGATTCAAGTTAGCACACTTGAATCTATCTCTGGATAAGAAACTCCAACAAGTTAAAAATAAAAGTTAATCCTCGATGGACTGTTCGATCTATGTTAATCTCTATAACTAAAAACAAATAGGCAGGGTCAGAAAAAGTTTGTGGAAAAGATGTACTCAACTTTGCTGCTGGCATATTTGGAACTAGTTACAATAAACAGTCCACTGATGTTCCCTGGGCTTACTGGAAATAGTCTAACATTTTTCCAGCTCTAAAAAAGTAATGGAATATAGTAAAATGAAATATAATCCAGTTCATCCTAAGGAATGCTGCTTATCCTTGGCTTGAACATATCTAGCGTTTGCAGTACCTTGCTTTTGTATGCAAAGAATGAGGCCAAAGATTACTCTTAAAACTCCAATAAAGGGTACCACAACTTAAGTAGTCACCTTCAGGAAAAGTGTGTATGTGTGCGTGCATAATGAGGGAGGTGGTGTGTGTACATGCGTGTGCGTGTACGTGGGGTGGGGGGGTGGTGGGGAGGTAGGACAGAGAGGAGGAGTGTGGCAGTGAAAATAAAAAAACATAGGATTGCCATTCTTGTTAATTATTCATGAATCTTGATGAAATTGGACACTGCAGAAGCTTATTCATCCTTATATGAAGTGAATAACGAACAAGGCTTTACTTTATTAAACTAAGGGAACAGTTGAATCTCAGATTATATCCAGCGACTTAAAGCAGTCAAGTTTGAACCAGAATTTGCCTTAAATTTCCACAATTCAGTAGTGCTGCTGGGTAGATTAAAAAAATTCTGCAGTACTTATGATTATAATGCAATCTACCTTCAGAGTGAATTAACACTGCACACTAAGTTTTTATAATATTCCGATTTTCTTGCCATGGAAGCCAATATTACATGGGGCAAAAAACAAAACTGAAGGCTTATATACTTTGAGTAATAGGATCAACACTTACCATCCTTCTTAGTTCCTTCTGCAGACAGATATCATGCACGACATGAATGTTCCAACGTACCTGTGTAAGAAGCATAAATGCATTGTCTGCTCGGAGGTTCTTCTTCAAGAACTCCACACAGTGTGCTTCAAGGGCAGGTACTGCATACTTTTTAGCAGTGTACAGTGTAGTCATAACAGTTTCTGGTCCAATCTGGACTTCGTCAGAATAAAGGAATCTGCAGGATAACAAATATACAACAAGTCACTTTTCTGGAACTTCAAACATACACTAATTTTGGTCTGGTACACAACACTAACTTAAACCTTAAAAAAAAGTGGATTATTGAATCAGAATCACCAAATTTGACTGGAATTAATTTATATTGATTAGCAGCATTGCTTAAAATAATTCAATTTATAAGCAGGCATATGATGGTTCATATCAAAACAAGGAAGCTTCTTTGGCCAAATTGAAAAATGCAATTTTTGACAGAATCGCCAAGCTTCTGCGAAGGAACTTTTCAAAAGACTGCTTGGATTGTGAAGCAAGTTTAAAATCTTTCTGCATAAACTTCGTTGATTGTTCAAAGATGAGAACATCCATTATATTTGGAGAACAATGCAATGCCAACACCAGGCATGAATAAGAAACTATAAAGAAAGGCCAAGCCACTCAAGTTGAGCACCCATGACTATCATATAGCAAGAGGAGATGGGAGCATCCGCCACAGCCAATGATATCCACGTCCATACATAGTTTCAAGTATGGTGTGGCACAGTAACATTTAAAAAAAGTTTTCTCCTCTCTAATTTAGGATCATTGAAGCCAACTGTAGCATTTGCATTGTTGCCTCACGCAAGCTCCAATAATTCAGCACATATGGGAGTTTGAACCCAGATCTTTTGTGGTCTGTACAATATAGCATACAATGCATTTTGCATACTAAATCAAACTTTGCACAACACCTATCAAACCTATGTTAGAATTATTGAATGCACAAGCCTGGTTACCATTAACTTTGAAATAGTGGAAACGCCAACCCAGAAATCCTAATACTTCCCTCAGATAGCATCCTCATCAATAATTCCTTATTCAGAAAAGGAGTGTGGTTTCCCAAAGAACATTATTCATTGCCAGTGTTCGTGCACAAAGCCTACAATTACAGTTCCCAAACAGCCAATCATTTGATGAAAATCATGTCTCACAAACTTGATTGAATTTTTTTAGTAACTTTCTCAGAATGACTGATGAAGGCAGAGCAGTAGACGTTATTTATTTGGATTTTAGTAAAGACTTTGAAAAGGTTTCGCATGATAGACGAATTAGTAAAGTTAGGTCACATGGGATTCAGTGAGCTTGTCAATTCGATACATAATTGGCTTAATGGCAGGAGACTAATGGTGGAGGGTTTTCAGACTGGAGACCTGTGACCAGTGCTGTTCCACAGGGATTGGTTCTGGGTCCTCTTTGTTTGGCATTTACATAAATGATTTGGATGAGAATATAGAAGGCATGGTTCGTAAGTTTGCAGATGACGCCAAAATTGGTGGCAATATAGAAGGAGGTTTTCTAAAATTACAAAGGGATCTTGATCAAATGGGTGATTAAGATGAAAAATGGCAGATGGAGTTCAACCTGGATAAATGCAAGGTATTGCATTTTGGTACAACAAACAAGGGTAGGGCCTTGAGTAGTATTGTAGAACAGAAGGACATAGGGGGTGGAAGTACATAATTCTTTGAAGCTTGTGTCCCATGTTGATGGGGTGGTTAAAAATTCGTTTGGCACACTTACCTTCATTACTCAGTTCTTCGAGTATAGTAGTTGGGAAGTCATGTTGAGGTCGTACAGGACATTGGTGAGGCCTCCAGGTCACCCAGTTACAGGGAGGATATCAAGCTGGAGAAGTTCATAACAGATGAACCAGGATGTTGCAGAGTATGGAGGGTTTGCGTTATAAAGAAAGGCTGGATTGGCTGGGACTCTTTCACGATTCTCTTCCCTGGGCAGAAGGTGCAGGCAGGTTTTATAGGGTTACAACACAAAGGTGATAAGCGTAAAGCAGTTACAGTACAAGGGTGAAAATTGTATAGCGATTAAAACAATAAACTGAATGGAAATTAATCAAGCGTCCAACAGCAGCAATTCATTTGTAATTGACACAGGAGATTCCAGCCATCTCCGTGATTAGGTGAGAATGTTAAAACGAGAGGATTCTTCATTGTATTTCCCGTCCACACAAATATGAACGAATGTCCCTTCTCCTGGCATCCATGGTGTCCATGGTGTCCCTCCAGCGGAGGTAGTCTTCCGGGGTCCCTCTGTCTGCCTATTTGCTTATGCTATATTGGTTTCAATGGGAAACGAGCCTGCCTTTAGGGTACTGGGACTGCAGTGCTAATCAGGACTGGGAGCTTACTCTGAAAGCTGTTTGGGAAGTGCATTCTCTGCTCTGGGAGTAGATTGGCCATGTCTGGTTTCTTTGTTAGCCTGTTTGGCCAAGACTGGGGCATCGTGGGTGTGTTCTGTGTTGGCAGGCTTGATCTCTGTTTTGCAGACCTGACTGTTTCTTATGTGGTCATGCTGTAGGTGGCCAGGTAGCAGATCTTTCTCCCACAGATAGAGTTAATGGTAGTTGTCATTTCTCTCGGAAGGGGGATTTCAAGACTAGGGGGCATACTTTTATGGCGAGAGAAGACAGATTTATAAAAGACAAGGTTTTTTTGTTTTTGTTTACACACAGACGGTGGTTCGCGTGTGGAATGAATTTCCAAAGTAAGTAGTGGACATGGTTTAAAAAGACATTTGGATAGATACATGAACAGGAAATGTTTGGAGGGATAGGGGCCAGGAGTAGGCAAGTGGGACTAGTTTAGTTTGAGATTATGTTCTGTGGATTGGTTGGACCCAAGGGTCGCTTTCCATGCTGTAGGACTCTCCCAATTACAGATTTTATAAAAGCTGGTATCCACTGCCTGTTGACATGCTTTTGTACGGTTTACAACTTGTTATTTTTTAGCTACTCTATATACTGCATATTTCAGGAAATAAGTATAGTTCAGCCAACAATTTGCTGCTTTTAAAGTGTATGCAGCATTTTCAAAAAGTACCAAACCATCTTCTTGGCTTAGTGTCACCTAAAAGATGACTTTTCATTAAAACATCAATACCATAATAAGCAACTCCTCACTCCCATTATTCCAATTATGCAATTGAATAAAAACATAAATGTGCTGTTGATTTATTCAGTAATGCAAATGAAATATCAGATTAACATGGGTAGACAGAACTGGATAACTACTAACCTAAAAATAATAACACTGCAGAGTCTGAATAAACCAGCAAAAATTACATATCACAAATATCGCTGATGCAAATAATATAACAGTGATGTGTGCGCCCTCCGAAATATGTTCCTATTACTTACTAAATTAGAGTCAGAGTTACATACAGCATGGAAACAGACCCTTCGGTCCAGCCTGTCCATGCTGACCAGATATCCCAACCCAATCTAGTCCCATCTGCCAGCAGCCAGCCCATATCCCTCCAAACATTTCCTATTCATATACCCATCCAAATGACTCTTAAAATGTTGCAATTGTACCAATTGATTTTAGGTGGTGTGTTAATGCTTTTACATAGTTTATTTTAATAAAGGGATATTGATGTCTCAAAACTTTGCTTGGTCAAAATTTACTACGGTTACATGCACGGCTTGATTACCTGGAATATTTGATCAACTGGCATGCTCCTGATCCCACAAATGACAGTTAATACATTTCATTATTTTTACTTTCTAGGTCAAATTCAAATCCCTGCAACAAGTTGATCAAACTTCAGGATCTAAGCAGACAAAAAATGGTGATGCAAGCCTAAGACAAGACCATAAGATTAGAGCAGAAATAATGGGCTGAATGGCCTTAACTCTGTTCTGCCATTCAATCATGGCTGACAAAATTTCTCAACCTTATTCTGCCACTTTCTCCCCGTAACCCTTGATATCAAAGGCATACCTATCTTAAAATAGTCTCAATGATCTGGTCTCCAGAGCCTTCTGTGGCAATGAATTCCACAGAATCACTCTCTAGCTGAACGTGTTTCTCTTCATCTCAATTCTAAAATGTCTTCCTTTTAAGGCCATGCCCTTGGGTCCTCGTCTCTCTTACCAATGGAAAGATCTTCCCAACATCTGCTGTCTCGGCCATTCAGTATTCTGTATGTTTCAATTAGATCCGCCCCTCATCCTTCTGATCTCCATAGAGTATAAACCCAGAATCCTTCTAGAAATAAGGGGCCCAAAACCACACACAATACTCCAAATGTGGTCTGACCAGAGCATTACGGAGCCTCAGAAGTACATCCCTGCTTTTATATTCAAGCCCCCTCAAAATAAATGCCATCATTGCATTTGCCTTCCTAACTACTGACTCAACCTGCAAGTTTACCTTGAGAGAATCCTGGACTAGAACTCCCAAGTCTCTTTGCACTTCAGATGTCTGAATTCTCACCCCATTTAGAAAATAGTCCATGCCTCTACTCTTCCTACCAAAGTGCATGACCTCACTTTCCCAATTTGTACTCCATTGGTCATTTCTTTGCCCACTCTCCTAACCTGTGCAAATCCTTCTGCAGCCTCCCCACCTCCTCAATGTTACTATTTTTGTATCATCTGCAAACTTAGCCAGAATGCCCTCAGTTCCTTCACCGATATTGTTAATGTATAAAGTGAAAAGTTGTGACCCCAACACAAAGCCTTGCGGAACACCACTTGTCACCAGCTGCCAGCCTGAGAAGGACCCTTTTATCCCCACACACTGCTTTGTGCAAATAGGCCAAAGTTTCTATCCATGCTGCCATCTTGCCTCTGACACCATGAGCCCTTATCAGTAGCCTCCTGTGTGGCACCCTGTCAAAGGTCTTCTTGAAGTCCAGATAGATAACATCTTTGGTTTAACCTGCTTGTTACTTCCTCAAAGATTTCTAGCAGATTTGTCAGGCAAGACCTCCCATTGATGAAACCATGCTGACTTTGCCCTATTTATCAAACATTTCTGGGTATTCAAAAATGCCATCCTTCACAATTTTCCAGTGGCCCAATGTCCACCTTTGCCTCTCTTTTGCCCTTGATACAACTAAAGAAACTCAGTCTTCCTTTATATTATTGGCTAGCTTACCCTCATATCTAATCTTGTTGTCCACTGTCTATCTTTGTAAGCTTCCCGATCCTCTGGCTTCCCACTGCCCTTTGCCCTATTATCTGCTTTTGGTTTTGCTTTTATGCTATCTCTGACTTCCCTAGTCAGCCATGGTTGCTTCATCCCCCTTGTATCACGGTTCTTTTTCCTCAGGATGTCTGTCTGCTGTGTCCCCTGAATTATACCCAGAAATACCTGCTATTGTTGTTCCATTGTCTTTCCTGCTAAGCTTCTCTCCCAGTCAATTCTACACATCATCTCTCACTCCTCTGTAGTTGTTTATTCAGCTGTAATACTGTACCTCTGATTTTTTTTTTCTGTCAAATTGCAGATTAAATTCAAATCACATTATGATCACTACTTCTGAAGGGTTCCTTCACATTAAACTCCCTTATCAAGTCTACTTCACTGCAAAACACTATATCCAGTACTGTGTTCCCTAGTGGGCAACACCACAAGTTGCTCCAAAAAGCCATCTCAAACATTCCACAAATTCCTTTTCTTGTCAACCACAACCAAGCTGATTTCCCAGTCCACCTGTATGTTGAAATCCCCCATTAACACTGTAACTTTGCCTTTTCTATCTCCTGATAGATCTTGCGCCCCAGCTCCTGACTACTATTTGGAGGCCTGTACGTAACTCCAACTGTTATTTTTAAAATCTTCGCAGTTCCTCAATTCTACCCAGACAGATTCTACACCATCTGACCCTACTTAGTTTCTTACTATTGATTTAATTTCATTTCTTACAAATAAGGCAATCCCATCCACTACCCACCTACCTATCTTTGGAATAGGATGTATATCCTTGAATATTCAGTTCCCAATCCTGATCCCCTTGCAGCCATGATGTCCACGTCCCACCTGCCAATTTCAATCTGCACAAGCTCATTTACCTTATTTCTTATACTGCATGCATTCTATTATGAAGGTACAGGTGTGAACAGTACTTTTAAGAGAGTTGAAAAGCTAGCAAGGACTGACTGAAAGCACAGAGTCCTGAACAAAGTAAAAAATATAACACATGGTTGAAACAAATAGCTGGAGTTGGTGTTGCTATGGAACAAAAGCAAATTCAAATTCAGCCAGTTTAAATTATGCCCCAGATACCAAAACCCAATTGAATTTGAATTTTACTGTTTGGGATGACATCAAACCAATGAAATGATCCAATGTTTTGGGGTATAAAACCAGACATTTTGTACAGTTAGGGGAAGAACCACCAAGGACATCAACAAATGCACTGCTAGCTGAACAGCTCTCTGAAAGGCACTTAGCCATAAGTAGTACGTGCAGCAAAACATCTAAGCCAAAGAAAAATCTATAGTGGAAAAGTTAAAAAGGAGAAGAATCAGCTGACTGGTTTTGAAACAATTTTTTTTTGTAAATCTTAATTAGGGTTTTTAAATCAGACTAGTATTGTAGATGGGAAGTAAGTGATAGAGAAAGGAGTTGCAAATAGTTGTTGGTTTTAATACTCTGTTGGACTTAAAGAATAAGATTGTTAAATGTTTACTTTAAATAGTGACCTCTGAGATAGTTCTTTGAATTTCGAGAGTCAACAGATTACAACACGAGGTGAGCTTGTGTGTGTTGGGTTGAAATTAGCAGAGGGGTTTACACCGTGTCATAATTCAGATATAACACCTTCAAGTCCTGTATTAACCATCCTCTTCACATGGTCATTCGTTTGTCCAGTGTGCTTGAAGTTTGATTACTAACCCTTTCTATACATTGTCCTACTTGTGTCTGTACTGGAGATTTTAATAAATCTCCTGTTCTGAACTCTTACCATCTCCTTTAATTCTGGTTTTCTAATTTCCCCTATAATTGAACCCTCCCCTCCCCATTTAGCTTAAAGCCTTGTCTACAGCCCTAGTTATGCAATTCACTGGGCCTCTGGTCCCGGTACAGTTCAAATGAACACCATCCCTCAGAACAGGCCTCTTCTTCCCAGTGCTGGTGTCAACGTCCCATGAAGTCAAACCCATTTTGCCACACCAATCTTTGAGCATGCATTTACCTGCTTAATCTTATTGACTCTATGCCGATTAGCTCGTGGCTCAGGTAGTAATCCAGAGATAACCACCTTTTTAGTTCTGCTTTTCAATTTCACTCCTAGCTGTTCATACTCCCTTAGCAGCACCTGTGCCCTAGTTTTATTTATGTTGTTGGTACTATGTTGACCACAATCACTGGATCTTTACCTTCCCACTCCAAGTCCCTCTGCAGCCCAAATGAGGTATCCCGAACCAGAGCACCAGACAGGCAACACAACCTTCGGGACTCTCTATCCTGGTCACAGAGAACAGTGTCTAGGTCTCTAACTATATTATCCACCAACTTGAATGGCTCCCTGCATCATGGTGCTGTGGTCAGTCAGCTCATGCTCCCTGCAGTCCCCATTCCCGTCCACAAAGGGAGCAAAACTCTTGAACCTGTTGGGACAAGAAGAGAGGGTGAGGTTCCTGCAACTCTATTTCCTGGATCCCTCATTTGCCTCATTCATAGCCACACTGTCCTCTCCCTGACCATTGGCTAAATTGGAATTAGCCAGTCTAAGGGACGTGACTGTCTCCTGAAACACAGCATTCAATCAACTCTCCCTGATATGTCACACTGGTATGGTTTCCTTGAACTTTTCCATTTGCTTCCTATTTATCATTACTGGATCAATGATTGGGTTTTGGGATATCCTAAAGTATGAAACCAGTCAGTACTTCTAAAGTTTTTTTTTTAAAAATTCATTCACAAGGTTTGAGCATCAATGATTAGGCTAGTATTTATTGTTCATCCATGATTGCCCAAAGGGCAGTTAAGAGCTAACGACATTGCTATGCTCTGGTGTCACGTGTAGGCCAGAGCAGATAAGGACAGTGGTTTCCTTCTCTAAAAAGGAGATTAGTGAACCACATGTATTCTTCCAACAGTCATAATTAGTCCCAATTATAGATTTTTATTGAATTCAAATTCCACCATCTGCCGTGGCAGGATTGTATTGCAATAAGTCAGTCACCAATGAAGACTAAATAAATTTGGCACTACAAAGCACATGGAATCAACTCTCCAATAAGATTGCAACAACATTTTCAGATTGCAGTGTGTGCATCTTGCTAAATTTTATGCACAATTACTAGAAATAATTCAGAATGGTCAAACCTTTCTAGCAAATCACTGTAAAGTATCTTTAGGTTCATCGCCATGTTCAAGAGTCCCAATAAATAGTTCCTGTTCTATCTATCTCTGGCCACCAAAAAAAGTCTTAGGAAAGATATCATAACCATGGTTATTTCCTAAGATTTAGCCTTTGATAATCAAAGACTAGTCCTGGTCTTTGTAATTTAAGCTTCTGTCCTTTGTCAATAGGAGTCAATCTTCTAGAGAAGAAAAACGCATTAACCTTTTCAAAGAAAGTGTATCTTTTCCTGAACATGGGTGTTGCTGGCAAAGCCCAGTCCTAATTCCCCTAGAGTAGCTTGCTCAGCCATATCAGAGGGCAGTTAGGAATCACATTGCTGTGGGTCTGGAAACACATGCATGATAGACCAAGAAAGAACAGATTTCCTTCCCTTAAAAGGATATTAGCGAACTATGTTTTTAGTACAAATCAATAGTGAGCATGAAACAAATTTGATGAACTGAATTTAAATTCCACCACCTGTAGTGGGGAAGATTTAATTCCCTACCTGAGGAATTAGCCTGGCCACCAGATTGCTATTCAAATTACATCACCATGTAACATTGCCAAAACTGCACTTTACATTTTGTTAAAAGGCACTGCCAAAACTAAAGTTTATACATCGATGCTTGCAGCTGCCCAGACATAGTCTTAAGATTGTCACTGTCAGTGGCTCCTAAAAAAAAACGAGGGGGGGGGGGGGGGGGGAGAGAGAGAGAGAGGGGGAAAAAAAAAGAGAAGAGGGGAGTGTGATAACTGTAGATGCATGGGAATATCACATGCAGGTTCCCCTCCAACATCTCCACACCACATCCTAACAGAGAATTCTAAGTCACCATTTCTTCACTGCCGCTGAATCAAACTTCTGGAACTCATTTCCAAACAGCAGTGTGGCTGTCCCTACACCCAAAGGACTGCAACAGTTCAAGAAAGCAGCTCACCACCACCTTCTCCAAAGCAGTTTAGGGGTGGGCAATAAATGCAGTGATGCCCACAACCTATGAACAAATTAAAGAGTTCAACCTGTGAAGTTAAATAGGAAAATCCAGAAGCCACTAAAATAATTTTATACTTCTCCAGGAGGTGCACTGTTGAGGCCCACTATACTACAATCAAGTAAAAAAAAAGAATTTCTACTACTACTTCTCTGTATTGGAGTTAAAAAACTTTGAAAAAAGTTAGACTATTAAATGAGATATCGTCAGTTCTATAACACAGTCATTCCATTCTCGTGCAACCCTGTGTTAAGAAAGTCATGTAATAGCAGCATAATTTAAACTAATAGGGCTGGAATTGAGTTATAACCAACACAGGCTTTAGAAGTTTGGGCTTTAGAAACAGTGTCTCCAATTAGTCAATCCTGTTACAGCGAACTCGCATTAACGAAACGCCCATTATTGCAGAGAATGACCTGTAACTGGGTTTTAATACCGTCCTAAGTTCATAATTGCTGCAAAACAGCTTGATGACCTTGGCAAGAGTAATTTTACACTTGTTGAACATCAAATGTCTCCATTATAAGAAATCCCACATTTAATTTTTTTTTAAATGTTCTATTTCAAATCTCTGCATGTCCAACTGTCTATTGCACTTTGCAAACTTCAAAAGTGGCTGCATACTCTTCTTGGTAAAATCACTTGTTGGACAACCAGAGAATTCCTCCAACTGGTGCCACAATTAAATTATATTGGG
Organism: Chiloscyllium plagiosum; assembly: GCF_037043375.1. NCBI lineage: Eukaryota > Metazoa > Chordata > Chondrichthyes > Orectolobiformes > Hemiscylliidae > Chiloscyllium > Chiloscyllium plagiosum. Next base: position 20,724,012 of record NW_028270166.1, read on the forward strand.
CAGATGACTGTAGATTTTCTAGATGACTGTAGACAGGATTTTGCAGGGTCTACAGCAAGAAATTAGGAAAGCCAACAAAAAATGTTATAATTTATTGCAAAGAGAATTGAATACAAAACTAGGGAAGTTATGCTTCAGATATACAGGGTACCAACAGACCACATCTGAAATAATGTGCGTAGTACTGTTCAGCTTATTTAAAAAAGGAAGGATATAAATACTTTGGAGAAGGTTTACCAAACCAATGCCTGGAGTGAGACAGCTGTCTTATGAGGAAAGGCTAGACAAGTTAGGTTTTTAGCCATTGGAGTTTAGAAGAGCAAGAGGTCATAGTCACAGTCATAGTGTAGCAATTGGCCCCTTAGCCCATCATGTCTATGCCAACCAACAAACATCAAACTACTTTAATCCCATTTACTGCACTTGGTCCATATCTTACTATGGAGTAGGAAAATCGACATTTCGGGCAAAAGGTCAGGAAGGCCTGATGAAGGGCTTTTGCCCGAAATGTCGATTTTCCTGCACCTCGGATACTGCCTGAGCTGCTGTAATCTTCCAGCACCACTCTAATCTAGACTCTGGTTTCCAGCATCTGCAATCGTTGTTTTTACCATATCTTACTATGCCCTGGCATTTTAAGTGCTCATCCTGATACTTCTTAATTGAAACAAAAATCCCAAGAGGTTTTGACAGGTAGATGTAGAGATGTTTCCTCTTAAGGGAATATCTAGATCAGAGGTGGGGAACCTTTTCATATTGGAAGGCCACATTATGTTAGTTGTAATCTAATAAGGTCGCATCCAAGCAGCTTCAATTATATATTCTTCAAAATTCACATAGTAGTTAGATTTTTACAAAACAATGTACTAGCTAAAACAAAATGAAAAAATGTTAATTCTAAAGTTAACTAACCTTTTAATGACTTTTCTGTGACTGCTTTTTGAAGGAAAGCATTTGAATATTTGGTTGCAGCATGGAGGTCTGCAGTTTTAGCTGATCCTCTAGATAGGTATCCGTCATTTGTGACCTTAAGGGAGAACTTTATTTGGGTTAAGTCAGAGAATGTAGATTCACAGCAAAAAGTGGTTGAAAAGCAAGAAAGCATTTCTCGTGCATGTTGCCGAAGGTATGGGTATTCTATTGCATTTTTCCATATTTCAACTGGATCTTTCTTAGCATCAAATAAGGACTTTAAAATGTCATCTTCTGAGAGCTCAATCAATTCCATCTGTAGTTCTTTAGGAGCCTTGGAGACATCAACTAGGTGAGGCTGAAATGCTAATTTGAGTGTGATGTCAAGATTCTCAAAGTCAGAGAACCTTTCATTGTATTTCTTTTACTCTCTGGTATTTTAAATACATTCATTTTAAGATTAAAATAAAATAATAAAGGACAAAAAAATTAGTAAAAAATAAAAGATTTGTTCTGCAAAATTTGGATTCATTCAAAACGCCACACAATGGCCTAGAAGGCCGCAGGTTCCCCACCCCTGATCTAGATTATAAAACTAGGTGTAACTATTTAAAAGATCAGGAGTCATTCATTTAAAACAGATGAGGTGAAATTCCCTCGAAAAGGCATCATGAGTCTTTGTACTCTTTTCAGAAAGAGTACAAAGTGAAAGTTCTTTAATGGTTTTAAAGTAGACGTAGACAGATTCTGGATTAGCAAAGGATGAGAGATTATCAAGTGTAGGCAGGAATGCACGAGGTCAAAGGAGGGCCCTCTTGTGGCCCAGTGGTAATGTCCCTACTTGGGAAGTCCCATCTGCTCCAGAGGTCTGTAATAATATCACTGAACAGGTTGATTGGGAAAAAATATAGTCCAAGGAATACTCCTGCTCTTAATTTGTATGTTCGGACACAGTCAGTGACACTTGCCATTGACCAACCGATTGAAAAAAGTCATCGTGAAAGAAAAGTCATGTCCTCTTGATTGGTATTTCTAGTCTGATTCCTACTACATTTTTAAAGAGTGGAATGTCTAAATAGTATTCATCTTTAAGCATACAAGTTGCTGAAAGGCATATTAAGTCAGAAGAACAGAAAAACATCACAAAAGCAAGTGATCAGAGTTTGAAAAACAGAACTACCACACTACAGGAAGTAAAGGCATTATTATCCTTCTTGATTGTGATATCAATAATTCAGTCATAAAAATGTTTTAATTAGTCTTTATAAAATTCAGACAGAACACCGTCATTTCATATATTTCTAACAAAGCACCTCATAATTGATGTGGTCACTGGTTTCACTCTGAATCTATAATTACCTGCAAAGATGACATGCATGCAGAGTGCTTCTACAAATCATTCACTATTCATGTACAACACAATGTCACAACTTTACCAATTAAGTATATTGCAATACACAAAATGGCACAGAGCCATTTCAATTATAAAATCAAGAGGCCTTACAAGTTTCAATCATTTTACTAGATAGGTGTAAAGGCAGCTTGTGAAGGGATACAAACCGTTTATTCAGAAATATTGATAAGTTATGCAAGTGGACAAAAAGTTGGCAAATGGAGATTAATGTAAAAAAGTGGGAAGGTATGCATTTTGGAAGGAAGAACAAAAGAACAGAATATTTAAATGGAGCAAAACTGCAGACAGCTGTAATACAAAAGGACTTGGGGGTATATGTGCACGAGACATAGAAAGCTAGCACAACTGCAACAGGGAATGAGGAAGGCTAATGGGACATTGGCCCTTATTTCAAATGAGTTAGTGTGGAAGAGTAACGAAGTCTTACTGCAACTGCAAGGTGCTGGTGAGATAATATCTGGAATAGTGAGAGCAGTTTTGGTTCGCTTTTAAGGAAAGATATCATTTCAGTGGAAGTAGTTTAAAGAAGATTCAATAAGATGATCCCTGGTATGGCGGGATTGTCTTTGAGCAAAGGTTAAACAAACTGGCACTCTGCTCACTGGAGTCTAGAAGAATAAGAGGTGATTTCATTGAAACCCAGGATTTTTAAGAAGCTTAACAGGATAAATAGAGAGAGGATGTTTCTCCTCAGGGCAAGTCCAGGACCAGAGAGCTCAGTCACAGAATAAAGGGGCACCAGTTTAAGAATAACACGTGGAATAATTTCCTGAGGGTTGACTGTCTTTAGAACTTCTTGCCAGAGAGCTGTGGGGGGGCATATCCTTGTACATATTTAAGACTGAGATAGATTCTTGATCAGATAGTGGAATCTGAGTTACAGAGAAAGGGTAGGAAAATGGACAGGAGGAATCTTAGAACAGACACAATCTCACTAAATGTTGCAGCTGGCTCAAGGGGCCAAATGGCCTATTCCTATTCGTCTTATGCTGCTGCCCTCAAAGTCTAACAAAATCCAATAGTTTTGGTGTTATTTAATCCTAGTTGAGGGAGATTGGAGCCAAGTGAGCTAGCCACTGGAGAAAATAATCTATACAAGCAGGAACAGATCAGCAAGATGAAAAGGTTTGAATATAGTAAAGTATACAGTTTTACAATTAGTGATAGCCACCAAACCTAATGTGTTTGGTATACTGTTAATTTTGCACCTGAAAAAATTTGACTTGCAACCAGGATAGTCACTTTGCAATTTTAAACATGGATACAGGTTCTTAAATAAAAAGACCAAAACTGGAATCATACTGCAGGTGATAAGACTAGAGGTTGCCAGGAAATGCTTATTTAAAAAGGAGCTACATGTCATAAATCAAAAATGGTTCACCTTGAAAAAAAAAGGACCAGTGAATCTTAGTACAGATAGTACAGTCTACTATCTTTCAAAGAGCCCATACAAATCACAAGATAGACATTCCATTTTACTTTTTTTGCTGAATCTAACAACCATATGGAAGAATAAATGCTGATATTCCAACACCTCTGCCCAGCAAATTCACACCTACAGTGATCAAAACCAACTCAGTTTACAACAAAAACAAAAATAATTTAGGACCTTGACAAGAACTTATGTATTCCACAAGAAAAAACGTCACCATAGTCTAACTGGACAATTGATTTGCTCTCTCATTAGAGATACATGACTGCAGGTGGTTTAACCTGAGGGTCATTATACCTCAAGCAAAGGGAGAGGTTGAGAAGGAGAGTCCTCCACAGTAACCTCCACTGGTGCAGGAATGGAACCCATGTTGTTGGCATCACAACATCACACACCAATTGTCTATGAGCTAACCAATCCTTAAAAGTGTGGTTTAATGGGTAAGTGTATTATGTAGTAAAGAGCTACACAGAAGAAAAACTACTCAACCGCTGGTCTGTCAGTACAGTAACTAGAGGTTCTTTTTCCAGGATTAGTAGTGGTCAGCAAATAACAGCTGCGTAGACATTAGTTGAAAACAAAATGTTCTTTTTTACATTTTCAACCAACAATCAAGCATTATTTAATCCACAGTTGGAAATAGGAGCTTATGTTGTGCCCTGAAAGGAGGACAGTGTTTACACGAATTGTATCCTGGTATACGTCACCACTTTCAGGACAAGAGGGCAGAATATTGTGGTTGACCAAGAAAGCCACTTGTAACTTCGAAGCATGCTTTTATTTCCTAACAGGGATCAGCTAATCAAATACGATTACAATATTAAGAATAATGCCACAAAATCCACAAGGCGGCCAGAGCAAGTTAAAAAACTGCAGAATGAAGTGACCTATTCAGAATTTTTAAAAATATGACAACCAGTGGTATCACAGGCACCTTAATGAATCTAGATTTCAACTCAAGTGATATTTAAACTCCACCAGCTGCTGTGGATTGAAACAAATTCCCTAGAGCATTAGTTACCAATATGGTACCATCTCCCAAGTGATTAGAAAATGAAAACGTCACAAGGGTTCTTTTTCAAATTAATAGCTGCCCTCCCTTCCCTTCTCAGGAGAGGATGCATTACCTGGAATTCCAGTTCCTGCTGAGTATTTTAAAGTACCCTACCAGAAAGGGTGCATCAACATTAGACAAAATTAGGCTCAATTGCTGAATATAGCAACACAATGTCACAGCTCAGACAAACAATTACACTTATTAAAGCAAGTCCTCATGTGAATAATGCCACCGTTCCAGTGACAAAGACAACAGTTATTATAAATAAGTTTTGGAAAGCCTGACACCAAGTAACCAGAGGGATAAGTAAGAAAGCCATACAGATTCAATAGTCAATCTAAAATGTCACTTTTCAGAGAAAATAACAGCTGTATTATGTCAATTTGTACATCATTGCACAATATCTCACTTGATGATGCACATCAACAGCAAAGAAAAGAGACTAAACTGGCCTTTACAGGATTGAAAACTCTAACCCTGTGCAAGTTTGGCAAGCGTCATGATGTGCATTTTCTATCAGCCGCATTAAAACTCAACTTAAACAGACTTGTCACCAAATATTTATGAGCTACAATTTAAATGGGGGGGGGGGGGGGAAGAGGTGCAGAGAAACCTGGAAGCTATTAGATTTTTAATTCCAATAAGTGATGCAAAAGTGGACAAAGAATTGGGTGGAGCAATAAACAGAAACCTCTGACCCCTTTAAAAATAAACATGTTGCTGACACTTGCTAAAATTTAAGAGTATAGCAGGGATTGAGCTTTTCACAAATCTAACTTGAATAAATAAGTCTTCAGACTGACGAAGTGGCAGGAGCTTTCAATGCTCTGCGGTGCATTAGCCATCTTGCCTTCGTTATAAGCGTCGAAAATGAGACCCTTCCACGGTCCACAAACCAAAAACAAAAATACCACAAGTGCAGCAGCAGCATCCTTCTCCTCCACCACCATGAAACATAACCTCGCCTGCCACGAAAACCGAAAGCGATGCAATTTTGGTACCTTAGAAAGGACAAGTCTGCCTGAAGCAAGTCCCCATTTAGTCAAGAAAACATCATCTGGATCAGCGCAGCTGCAACCTTCTGCAGACTATGAATGAAGCCCTCAGGATACAAAAGTCCGCCTCCCCCACACCAAACACCATCACAAAAAAGGGCGTGAACCATTTTATAAAAACTTAAAGGCTGCGCCTTCCCGACTGTGAATTTAAACATAAAGCCACGAAAACATCTTCAAACATTAGGAGAGGGCATCAATTTAGAAATGCCTTCGCACCAAATGTTGTAAAGGGCCGGGAGGAATAAAAATAAAATGATTCCGCACAAGACTTGTACAGGGCCGACTTCTCTCTCCCCCCACCCCCCAAAGCAGGAATGATCCAGACAGGCCTCAACCCCGATGTAAATTTGATGAATAACCGACCCTCCCCCGCCCCAAGGCCGCACTCACTTGAGGAGGGCCAGGAAGGCGGCGGGCTCGACGTCGGGCAGCTCGATCTCGGTGGAGGTGGTGGCCATGCCGCCGTTGAACATGGCGTCGAAGACAGCGCTGCCGACGGCCAGCACGAAGCGGTGAGCGGGGATCCTCTGCGTCCCCATCCCCTTGCCCACCAGGAAGTGCACGTCGCTCAGGATCTCGTTGTTGAACAGGAAGGCGAAGCGCTCCTTCACCGTCGTCTTGGTGGCCTGCCAGTTGTACATGGGCTCCCGGTAAATGACTACCGCCGCCGCCGATCCTCCACCACCACCTACTCCCGCTCCCGCTCCTGCTCCTGCTCCTCCCGGCCCGACCCCGCCGGACAGCGAGGAAGGCGACGAGGAGTTGGTGCCCAGGCTCGGGCTGCCCGAGCCTCCGCCGCCATTAGGGATGTTGACTCGGTTACAGGCGCTGAGGTTGTTCCCTCCCGCCGCCATCTTGAAGTGGCATCTGTTTATAAACAGCAGCTGCAGAGAGCATGGCCCTCCTTAAAGCCAGATAGAAATCCCCACTTAACGCAGCACCCTCCCCCCTCGAACCTCTCTCCATTTTAATCACAAACATTAATATATATGTGACCTTAAATTTAGTAACCCCAGCTTCCTTTGATAAAATTATCATTTGTAAATCCATTGGCACTCAACAATTCCATTATCGTTGCTGTGTTACAGCATCCCACCGATTTCTCTGTTATCTATGCCCCTTTTAATTGCAAATAATGAATTATTATCCTTATTTACTGTATTTATATGCGGGATGATAAATGGCTTTGCCCCCCCTTTTGCTGAAATTATTAGTTGTACATTCACTGGTATTCAATAATTTCATTCTTGTTCCTGTTGTTACAGCTTTTTGCACACATCTTTCGATTAGCTCTGACCTTTTAATCACAAATAATAAATTATTAACTGTATTTTTCATATTAATATGCAGGATGATAAATGATTTCAGCCCCATTTGCTGAAATTATTATTTGTAAATCTATTGGTACTCAATAATTCCATTCTGATTGCTGTTGGTACAACCTCTCACCAATCTCTCTGTTATCTCTGTCCTTTTCAATCACAAATAATGAATAATTAACCATATTTATTATATTAACATGTGGGACGATAAATGATTTTGGCCCCTTTGCTGAATTTATCACATTTTTTTTGTGTTTGGCAAACAACATTCCTCCATCGATTTCTACTTTGTGTGTTCTTTTCCATAAGAAATAAATATGATAAATCATATTTATCTATTCATAGGGTGGTAAAGTTCCCTCAACTCCATCTACTGAAATGATCACTGTAAATTCACTGGTGTTCTATCTAACTCTATTCCAGTTCAACTCTAACATTATATCTATTATCTGCCCATTGTCTAGCCATTTAAGCACAAATAATTAATGATAAACCTTTGTCATTTTAATATACAGGATAGTAAAGTGAACTAACAGCCCCCTTTTTCTGAAATTATAACATGTCAATTCACTGGTGGTCGATTTGATAAATGCAAAATGTTGCAAATGCTTGAAATCTGAAATAAATACACAAAGTGCTGAAGGAACTCACCAGGTCTAGCAGCATCTGTGGAGAGAGAATCAGAGTTAGTCAGAAGAAGCGTCATACTGGACTTGAAATGTTAACTCAATTTCTGTCTTCACTGATGCAGTTATTCTGTGTCATCTACTCTGTGTGGTAAGATCGGGCAAGGGCAATTATAATGCGATTAGGCAAGAAATAGGATGCATAGAATGGGGTAGCAAAATGCAGGGGATGCAGGCAATCGAAATGTGGAGCTGGTTTAAGGAACAGATATCAGGTGACCTTGATAGGTATGTCCCTGTCAGGCAGGGAGGAAGTGATAAGGTAAGGGAACCATGGTTTACTACAGAAATTGCATCTCTTGTTAAGAAGAAGAAAGAGGCTTATGTGTTGATGAGGCAAGATGTACAGATGAGGCGATGGAGAGTTACAGATCAGCTAGGAAGGATTTAAAGAGAGAGTTAAGAAGAGCAAAGAGAGGACACGAGCAGTCTTTAGCAAATAGAATAAAGGAGAACCCTAAAGCTTTCTATAGGTATGTGAGGAATAAAAGGATGATTAGGGTAGGAATAGGGCCAGTCAAAAACAGAAGTAGGAAGTTGAGTGTGGACCCTGTAGAGACTGGAGAGGTGCTAAATGAACATTTCTCATTGGTGTTTACTCAGGAAAAGAAGAATATTGTAGAGGAGAAAAATGAGGTACAAGATATTAGATAAGAAAGGATTGAGGTTAGTTATGCACAGGTGTTATCAATTCTAGAAGGTGTGAAAGTAGACAAGTCCCCTGGGCCGGATGGGATTTATCCGAGGATTCTCTGGGAAGCTAGGGAGGAGATAGCAGAGCCTTTGGCTTTGATATTTGAGTCGTCATTGTCTACGGGTTTAGTACCTGAGGACTGGAGGATTGCAAATGTTGTGCCCTTGTTCAAGAAGGGCAGCGGAGATGACTCAGGTAGTTATAGACCAGTGAGCCTTATTTCTGTTGTAGGAAAGGTTTTGGAAAGGATTATAAGAGATAAGATTTATAATCATCTAGCAAGCAACAATTTGATTTCAGATAGTCAACATGGTTTCGTCAAGGGCAGGTCGTGTCTCACAAACCTCATTGAGTTTTTTGGGAAGGTGACCAAGCATGTAGATGAGGGTAGGGCAGTTGATGTGGTATACATGGACTTCAGAAAAGCTTTTGATAAGGCTCCACATGGTAGGCTGTTGGAGAAAATGCAGAGGCATGGAATCGAGGGTGATTTAGCAGTTTGGATTAGAAAGTGGCTTTCTGGGAGAAGGCAGCGAGTGGTGGTTGATAGAAAATATTCAATATGGAGTCCAGTTACTATTGGTGTTCCACAAAGATCTGTTTTGGGACCACTGCTGTTTGTCATTTTTATAAATGACTTAGACGCAGGCATAGGTGAATGGATTAGTAAATTTGCAGACGACACTAAAGTCGGTGGAGTAGTGGACAGTTTGGAAGAATGTTACAGGTTGCAGAGGGATTTGGATAAACTGCAGAATTGGGCTGAGAGGTGGCAAATGGAGTTCAATGCAGCTAAATGTGAGGTGATGCACTTTGGGAAGAATAACAGGATGGCAGAGTACTTGGTCAATGGAAAGATTCTTGGTAGTGTAGATGTGCAGAGGGATCTTGGAGTCCATGTGCATAGATCCCTGAAAGTTGCCACCCAGGTGGATAGTGCTGTTAAGAAGGCATACGGTGTGTTAGGTTTCATTGGTAGAGGGATTGAGTTTCGGAACCGTAATATCATGCTGCAACTATACAAAACGCTGGTGCGGCCACACTTGGAATATTGTGTACAGTTCTGGTTGCCCCATTACAAAAAGGATGGGAAAACATTGGAAAAGGTGCAGAGGAGATTTACCAGGATGTTGCCTGGTCTGGAGGGAAGGTCTTATGAGGAAAGGCTGAGAGACTTGGGTCTTTTCTCATTGGAAAGAAAAAGGCTAAGGGGGGATTTGATAGAGACATACGAGATGATCAGAGGGTTAGATAGGGTAGACAGAGAAAAACTTTTTCCTAGGATGATGAGATCACCTTGTACAAGAGGGCATAACTACAAATTGAGGGGTGATCGATTTAAGACCGATGTCAGAGGCAAGTTCTTTTCACAGAGAGTGGTAGGGGCGTGAAAAGCCCTACCTGCTAATGTAGTCAACTCAGCCACATTAGGGAAATTTAAACAATCGTTAGATAAGCTCATGGATGATTTTAGGATAGTGTAGGGGGACGAGCTGAGAAAAGTACACAGGTCAGCGCAACATCGAGGGCCGAAGGGCCTGTTCTGCACTGTATTGTCCTATGTTCTATATTCCACAGTAAAAAGACAAAATTAATGGCTCTGAAATGTACAAAATTAATGGCATAAATAGAGGTTAATAGGTATGATCTTATAGCCATTATGGGGACATGGTTACAAAGAGATCGATGCTAGTGGTCTAAATATTCAGGGGTATGTGCTCTTTTGAAAAGACAAATAAGGGTGGTGAGCTAACTTTGTTAGTAGGAGATAGAATAAGTACATTAGTAAAAGGTGATGTTGGATCAAATGATGTATGGGTGGAGGTATTGTATAGAACCTCGAAAAGTAGTTGTTCTGTAGGACAAAGAATAAAACAGAAAATAATGACAGCATGTAAAAAAAAAGGCAGGGCATTAATCATGGGTGATTTTAATCTTCATCTTCTCCCAATCTTCATGTGGATTAGGAAAATCAAATTGGGGGAGTAGCCATGAGGAATAATTCATAGTGTGTATGTAGGATAGTTTCCTAGAACAATAGGTTGTTTTCTTTAAGCAGATAACATGCCAACTAGATGAAGGGCAACCAGTTGAAGTAATGTATGTGGATTTCAAAAGAACATTCAATAAGGTACCATTCATCAGATAAGAGCCCGTGGTGTTGGGGGTAGTGTATTAACATGGATAGAGGATTGGCAAGCTAATAGAAAACAGAGTGTTGGAGTAAGGGAGATATTTTCAGGATGGCAACCTGGAACAAGTAGAGTATGGCAGGGTTCAGTTCTGGGACTACAATTATTTACAATATATTAATGACTTGGATGATGCAAGTGAATGTACTATATCCAAGTTTGCGGATGACACAAAAATAGCTGGAAAAGCAAGTGGTGAGACAGTGAGGAATTTAGAAAGTTAAGTGAATGAGCAAAATATTGCTAGATGGAATACAGTGTGGGAAGATGTGAAGTTATGCACTTTTGTAAGAAAAAATAGAAGAGAATATCCTTTAAATGGAGATCAACTGCAGAATGCTGCAGTACCTAGGAATTTGGGAGTCCCGGTGTATGAACAAAATAAAAACAGCTAGCATACAAGTTCAGGGGATAATAGGGAAGGCAATAGGGCGGCATGGTGACTCAGTGGTTAGCACTGCTGTCTCATAGCACTAAAGATCTGGATTTGATTCCAGCCTTAGGCGACTATCTGTGTAGAGTCATAGAGATGTACAGCACAGAAACAGACCCTTCAGTCCAACTCATCCATGCTGACCACATATCCCAACCTAATGTGGTCCCACTTGCCAGCACCCGGCCCATATCCCTCCAAACCCTTCCTATTCATATACCCATCCAAATGCCTCTTAAATGTTGCAATTGTATCAGCCTCCACCACTCCCTCTGGCAACTCATTCCATACACTTACCACCATCTGCATGAAAATGTTGCCCCTTAGGTCTCTTTTATACCTTTCCCCTCTCGCCCTAAACCTATGCCCTCTAGTTCTGGACTCCCCCACCCCAGGGAAGAGACTTTGTCAATTTATCCTATCCATGCCCCTCATGATTTTATAATTCTCTATAAGGTCACCCCTCAGCCTCTGAAGCTCCAGGGAAAACAGCCCCGGCCTATTCAACCTCTCCCTATAGATCAAATCCTCCAACCCTGGCAACATCCTTGTAAATCTTTTCTGAACCCTTTCAAGTTTCACAACATCCTTCCAATAGGAAGTAGACCAGAATTTCATGCAATATTCCAAAAATGGCCGAACCAATGTCCTGTACAGCGCAACATGACCTCCCAACTCCTGTACTCAATACTCTGACTAAAAATGGAAAGCATACAAATGCCTTCTTCACGATCCAATATACCTGCAACTCTACTTTCAAGGAGCTATGAACCTGCACTCCAAGGTCTCTGTTCAGCAACACTCACTAGGACCTTACCATTAAGTGTATAAGTCCTGCTAAGATTTGCTTTCCCAAAATGCAGCACCTCGCATTTATCTGAATTAAACTCCATCTGCCACTCCTCAGCCCATTGGCCATCTGATCAATATCCCGTTGTAATCTGATGTAACCTTCTTTGCTGTCGACTAGACCTCCAATTTTGGTGTCATCTGCAAACTTACTAATGCTCACATCCAAATCGTTTCTATAAATGACGAAAAGTAGTGGACCCAGCACTGATCCTTGTGGCATTCCATTGGTCACAGGCCTCCAGTCTGAAAAACGACCTTCCACCACCCTCTGTCTTTTTGTTTGCACATTCTCCCTGCATCTGCATGGGTTTCTGCCTCGTGTTCTGGTTTCCTCCCATAGTCCAAAAATGTGCAAATTAGGTGGATTAGCCATGCTAAATTTGGCCCATAGTGAACAGGGATGTGCAGGATAGGTGGATTAGTCATAGGAAGTGCTGAGGTACAGTGATAGGGTAGGGGGCTGGGTTTGTGTGGGTTTGGAGGGGTGGTGTGGACTTGATGGGCTGAACAGGCTCTTTCCACACTGCAAGGATTCTATCATTCAAATGGAATGTTGCCCCCCCCATAGAGTATAAAAACAGGGAATGTTTGCTAAAATTATAAAAGGGACTAGTCAGACCACAGATCTGTGGAATACCATGGTCCCTTTATCTAAGGGAAGATACAGTCCAGAGGAGACAGTCCAGAGGAGGCTTATTATCTTGATCCTGGGTATGGAAGAATTTTCTTATGAGGACAGGTTGCGTAGGTTGTACTTGTACTCATTGGGGTTTAAAAGAATGAAAGGAAACCTTATTGAAACATTAAAGATTCTTAGGGGGCTTAACAGGGTAGATGTAGAGAGTTTGTGTACACCTGTGGGAGTGTTAGGACTAAAAGGCATAATCTCAGAGTAAGGCGTTTCCCATTTAAGACAGAGATGAGAAATAATTTTTTTTTCTCTCTGGAATTACTTACCTTAGAGGGCTGTCAAGACTGAATTGTTTAATTTATTCAAGGTACAGATAACCAGATTTTTAATCAGCCATGATCTAATTGTGTGTTGGGGGGGGATTTGATTGACTGAATGATCTACTGCTAATCATATGTCTTAGGATCTTACCCTTTATGAAGCATGATATTTTTGTTGAAGTTCTCAGGTATGTGTGATGTGGAACACTTCGGACTACTCAAGTGAAATTGAAAATTATCAGCAAATTCCACAAATCAGAAAAAATGAAATTGAGATCGTCCAGTTGCCAAGCTTGTCTTTCCCTGCACTGCAGGCTCATGACTGAGAGCTTATCCACTTAATTGAAAACACTTCAATAGATGACAGGCTTTTCCAACAATTTTAGTCTATAGTATAATTGGCTAAGGATCAGAAAATCTGCCAAGAGATCAGCTCTTATACAACTGCCTGTGGCGATTAAAAGGAAAGGAAAAATATAGTAATTAGTCACAGTGTGGGAGCAGGAGTGGCTATTTAGTCCCTTGAGCCTGTTCTGTAATTTAATAAAATCATGGCTGATCTGTGATCTAACTCTAAATGCTCAATTTTAATCTATACCCCTGAATAGTTTGTGGTTAACAGAAGTTCTTCTAGGCTGTGCTGGTTAATATTTGATTTAAATTTAACAATTGCTTAAGCTTCAATTGCCATGTACAATTGACTAGCAAATCAGGACAACGGTTTGAACACTGCTCTGCAAAATGTGTCTTTACTAAATGCTACAGATTCATAATCTAAAACCTTATGTTGAAGAGTTACGAGATCTGGTCAGTTAACTATTCGTTCATAACCTATAAATGATTCAATCTAACCAATGTTGGTGGCAGCTGATTCTATATTTTATTCAGTTTAAGCAAGGCTCAATATATTACAGCATTGGAGATATAGTTAATAATTATGAGTATAACTACCTGTTTTGAAAATCATGGGTTGAAATTCATGAACTCTATGAATCCGCTTCTGCAGATCTATGCTCCAGGCTCCTCCATCCAGTGTGTGGTAGTTTCTTCAGCCTGCCCCTTCCTTATCTGCATCTGTTGAATAATCCCCATCCCTTGTTTGAACACCTTTGCAGATTCTATAAAGTTTAGGGAGAGTAGTTTAACCCAATCATTGACTTGCACCTTATTTCTCTTGTCCAGTTACAAAAACGCCACATGCCAGGTATTGGAAATTTAAAATCTTGTGCACTTGATATACAATTACATTTTCTTTATTGGGACATTAAATTTTCAGCAGAGGACAACCGTCATGATTTTGTTTCTCATAAATCTATGTATGAACATTTTGGCTGTGGCATACTCCAGAGTAATAATACTGATGTAAACATTTCTGTCTCCACAAGTGTCAACCCTTGTAATTATATTAACACTACACACTGACAGTGTTTAATTTTCAAGACGACGTTATGTAAAATCTATACTTTGTAACATTTGTTCTTGGCATGAGGATGTTTGCTGAACTAATCCACATGGTAATTATGATGGGGGAGGTTCCTGAGTTTCTGGTTTAGCTACCAACTTCTGTGGAAGACACAAAGAGAGACATTCACACAATATCTGTCAATATTAAAGCAAAAGACTAGAAAACACGGCTGAAATTCTACCACTGAAGTGTCAAGCGAAAAGTACGTGGAGTATATTGAAGCAGTCAAGGTTTTCTGTTGATCAGTTTATGAGGTTAGACCACTAATTATAAACTTAATTGAATTGAATTGTATGGTTTGAAATAGGACAAAGTCATTACCTGTGAGTTAGTAAGTCAGTTTCACTAACACTTATAATATGAGCTGAGGAAAGCATACCTTATTTTCCTTTATTAAAATCCTGTAGTCTTTAAAAATGCATTATCTTTTTTTACTAACCTGCTTAATTTTAGATCATTGATCTATTCATATATTAACCATCCAGTTATTTAATTTGTGCTCGTCTTTGAGGTCTTTAGCTGCTTTCAACGTTTTAAAGAAGCATTATTCAGAATCCATGATGACTGATTAGAAAAAAAACTGATAACTAATTCAAATGGGAAAAAATGTCATACAGCAAAATTGCTCACACATTATTTTGAATATGATATAAAAGGCTACAAAAAGTTTTCCATATTTCTTTTGTTAAAAAGAAGCCTGATCTCACCTAATCTTGCAACAAAATTATGAGATACTTCTGTTTTAAGACTTTAGAGATGCAGAACCATAGTTACAGTGTAAAGGCCTAATTTATCTTGGGTCAGTGCCCATGTTTGATAAGAATGTAGGTGGTCAGCGTGGCCTGGCAATTTTTGACCCAATGTGATTATGCAGAAAGGAAAACCGCATTTTATAATGGCCACTAGATGGAGTAGGAGTTTAATGCTGTCGGTGTACAATATTGTAAGTGACAATAACCGCATTCACTGGAACCACGTTTCTAAAAAAAGTCATAATGCCAGCACCATTAAATGTTGCATGTTCATATACATCTCCTGATAGGTGGATACACATCAAAGGTATATGGATAGGTTGACCTAATGGGCAGACCTAGCCAAATTATTTTCATTAATTCTGGGCATCTGGGGGTGGTTGCCTGGGCCAGCACTTATTACGTACCTCTAGCTGCCCTTGAGAAAGTAGTGGTGAGCTACCATCTTGAACCCCTGTAGCCCATTTAATGTAGGTATGCTTGCAGTGCTGTTAGGCAGTGTCTTCCAGAATTTTGACGATGAGAGAATAGCAAAATGTTTCCAAGTCAGGATGATGAGTGTTTTGGAGGGGAGCTTCCCTTGTCCTTTTAGATGGTAGTGGTCTGTGTTTGGAAAGTGCCATCTAAGGAGCTTTAATGAATAACAGAATTAATTGCTGTATTTGGCATTGGACATACCTGTTGGATAAATACATTTAATTGACCTTTTAAAGCTTTTTAAAACCAAATATTATATTTTAAGCAGTGCAGTAAGTGAATGAAGGTGAATAGCTTTTTTAACAAAAGATACAATTATACAGACTGTTTCAGCATTATCTTATCAAGGACGTGCATGTTTTCACAAAACAGCAAACCAAATGATTGGTTCTGCTGTTGTCATGACTGTAACTGGAGGCACCTTCTTAATTGGCTGGTGTCAGTCTTCTTGTTTGCTGGTGACATGGTAGTTGCTAAGGTTCCATTTGTGTCCTTGATTAGGAAAATTCTGCAGTAGGGGTGCAATACATGTATTTACAGATATACATCAGTTTTAACAATCAGATCCATGTTTTCTTATTTTGTCCAAAAACTGGATTAATGATCCACTAACAAGACAGTGAGAACATGTGGGCTAAAACCAGAATTGTCCAACCCTTTCACCTGAAGGGGATTCATTTCAGTTTTGTTTTCTTGTCCAGAGGTTCAGTGAGCAAATGTCAGTAAAATATAATTTGGTACAACAGTAAAAATGAATTTTAGAGAAAGAAATTGATTTTTAAATGAATGACTAATAAAGCCTTTTTTTGACTTTTTCGCTAAGAAACAGAGCTAGGGAGACTGACTTGGCCACAAGACCTAGTGACCAGTGGGGGTCACTGGGTTTGAGCTAAGGAGTTGAGTTTATCCAAATGCGGTGGCGCTCACAGAGGAATTCACAGGAAAGAAGTGGTCAGAAGCAGATTGCCTTTCACCCTGGAGTTTCCTATTCTCCAACATTGCTTTGTAGAAAGGTCTTTTGGGCAAGCAGGAGAAGGGAATGGTTCGCTGTCTCAGTTTCAGTCTCAGGGTTCACAGACTCTGTGTCCCTCCTTCATTTACATACTCTGGTTATTCTCCCTTTACATCCTCCCTTATTTTCTGTTCCTCCTATCTTTATTCTCACTCACTCTCCTCTCCCGCACTCCTTCTCACTCTTCTTCCCTCCTTCACTCTACCTCCTGCACACCCTCCCAAAATCCCTTTCATTGTAACCCCTTTTGCCTTTTCTCTTATTCATTCCCTCTATCTATCTCTTTCTCACCCCTTTCTCTCTCTACTACTCCCCTTTCTGACTCTGTCTGTCTTGTCTGCTATCATTAACTGCATAAAAATAATCCATGGGGCTTTTCGCACCAAATGTTTCCATCAACATTATTCTACAAGCAAACGTTTGCATTGAAATCAAAGTAGCTGAGTTTCATTTTCAGAGACTTAAATGAATTATGTAAAAAGGCAACATGTCCTGGGAATCCATGATTAGCCAACATGGTTAGCACTGTTGCCTCACAGCGCCTAAGACCCGGGTTCAATTCTTGCCTCAGGCGACTGACTGTGTGGAGTTTGCACATTCTCCCCCTGTCTGCGTGGGTTTCCTCCGGGTGCTCCGGTTTCCTCCCACAATCCAAAAAATGTGCAGGTTAGGTGAATTGGCCATGCTAAATTGCCCGTAGTGTTAGGTGAAAGGGTAAATGTAGGAGAATGGGTCTGGGTGGGTCGATGTGGACTTGTTGGGCCGAAGGGCCTGTTTCCACACTGTAAGTAATCTAATCTAAATCATTGTAACCTGGCCAAATAGCCAGCTGGGGGCACTGAAAGGCTACATGGTCATCATAAGGTTAGTTTTAAATTCCAGATTTCATTGAATTAAAATTTTACCGGCTGCTATGGTGGGATTTGAACATATGTCTCTGGATTGTAAGCTCAGAGTTATCAGTTCAGTGACAATTATATCATACCATCTTCCATTTTGTCAGATCATGATTTCATTTCAGAGTTTGGAGGAAAGTCATGTTCACTCTTGACATAATAGTCATCCTTTGGCATTCCTCATGCAGAAATCAACCTACTTAAGCATGAACATCAAAATCATATTGAGGTAATGCATTTGATCAGTTGCATACAGGGCAAAGAATCTTATGCTGTCAGAGTTGAGCTGGGATTATATCCATATCCTGACCCAGTACTGACTGTGGTGCTGGAAAAGCACAGCAGTTCAGGCAGCATCCGAGGAGCAGTAAAATCGACGTTTTGGGCAAAAGCCCTTCATCAGGAATACAGGTATTCCTGATGAAGGGCTTTTGCCCAAAACGTTGTGATTTTACTGCTCCTCAGATGCTGCCTGAACTGCTGTGCTTTTCCAGCACCATTCTGATCTAAACTCTGGTTTCCAGTATCTGCAGTTAGTGTTTTTACCCAGTACTGACTGTCTCAGTGCAAACTTGGGGAGATTTTTCCAGAGGCAGCCAAATAGGAAATGGTTCCTGATCACTATCTAATTAAGACTGGGGGTGTAGGAGGGGTTCTTCCTGAGGCTGTGGACACAATCTGAGAACATACAGCTTCAGCACCCTCATCATTAGAGATGGGCACTTCTGCAGGAGGGAAATGCAAGATTGTCTCCATCCTAAAGAACCCCCGAAGAGGTATTTGCTTTAATAAAATAAACTGTGCCCGCAGCTGCCATTCCCTGTAGAAGGGCAATACGGGATGGCCAGCAGGAACAGTGGCCCACTGATACCTGTAGCACCGTGACAGGATTGGAACAGAAAGCTTCATGAGACCATACTGACCAGCCAATGGCAAGCCAGTTGCCGGTAACTATTTGGCACTGGCCTCATTCTGGGCTCCATCTGCCATCAGGAAAGTCCATTGCCAACCTGTCCACAAAATGGGCAATTCATTGTGGAGATCAGTTGCCTGCTGTTGCCAGTTGGGTAGAGAGTGACGGTCCTCACCTGCTCTGGGAAAGTCACCCACAGGCAGGAACATATTGGCCTTTCACCAGCCTGACACTAACAGTTCTGACTTTTTTCCTAGTCCTACCTTTGAGACAGACCAAGAAGATTATACTGTTATGGAGGGAAAACACACACATCACTGATTATTCTGGTAATTGCATAACCCTGTATAAGTAGAAGTCAAGAACTCATACATCAAACAAAGGAGTATTCCAACTCTCATGGAGGTCCACAATAGTAGTTGAAGAAATGGGGTCCCCTTCATCTAGGGGTACATACAGAAGGAGGCATTTCTATGAATTTCACTTAAAACAAGTGGCAATCAGGGAGATGTACAACCACAGTCAGGGGCCTGGGTACTTCATACACAGGACTGTCTGGTTAGGTCACTTAAGGGGGTGGACCACAGTTTGCCCAGAGAAACTAAAGGGAAAAGGATGTTGGAGCAGGACAATGGGGAGTCACTACCGCAGGAAGGAGACAGCAAATTACTGTTCAGGAGTAGAGGTTGCAATCTGGGGGGGATGGGGGGAAGGGGTCGTATTTGCTCACAAATGTGAAGTGGGGTAACAGTATCCATTATAGGAGGAATACAGTAAATCATTGATGGGCAGGAGGTTATGTGGGAATATGTTCATCCACAATCAGGGGAACCGTGGCTTTATCTAAAAGTGTATGACCAGACCGGGCATGGTTACCCCATATTTCATGGAGTGGTTGGGTTAAGAATAAGATGGGCAGGTGTAGGCTCATGGAGATGGGTTGTTCAGGGACCTGGGTAGGTGCGAAGACATGGGGTTTGCAGGGCAGGCTACTAGGAAGGGGATTTGGATATTTGGGGACTTACTGAGACAAAGAGGTAAAGGCTGAAAGCCACTGACCAAGGAGCACTCACTATCCCCTTTCATTGTGTTGGAAATCAAAAGTGTGCAATGGGGAAGAAAATGGCAATGACCACAGTTGGATTGGACAGAGTAAGTGATTCAACCTGTGAAGAACCGGGCTGCAGGGCCCACTGATATTAAGACTTTTAAGGGGAAAGTACATATCCCATAGACTCATGCGCTGTATAGACACAGCCCGGCAGGGTCCTAATCCCTGTCCATTCCTAAAGCATTGATGCCCCATGTACAGGCTGCACCTCCTTGCCTCAAATATTGCTCACCAACACATTCACGCCACCATGTTTGGATACAGAAGCTGGGAAAGATATGGGCTGTTGTAGGAGGAGGAGGGACAAAGCTATTAACAGCACCCAAGGCCTTGTAAACACCTTGTTCCTCTTGCTCCCAGCAGGTCTCACACAGACCTCTATCCATATAACATTGTGTGTAGTCATGCAGTTAAATCTCATGATGTAACAATGTCATTCAGGGCCAAACAGAGAGACAACCAACTAGTTGTAAGGTGAAAGCAGTGACAAAGTGCAAAATAATATAGAGTACATGTCTTCAAAGTACCTTCAATATGTTTTCTTCCTCTGCCTCCCATTATGGCTTTGTGTACATTCTGGTCCCACAGCTGGGCTGGAGGGACCCTGTTCATTTGTGGATCCTGTGGCTCTGGAACTTTGGTCAGGAAACCCTAGTGTCCTTTTGTAAAAATTGCCCGGACATGCACAAAGTCCTCATGCCAATTTGAACCACCAAGGTTTGGAGGGAGACAAGCAAGATGGAGATGGGGAGGGTGGTGTGGCTTGAAAAGCCCTTGAGTGTTTTGAGTAGAGATTTTTGTAGGGGCTGTTGTCTGTGTATCCTTTCTCCTCTTGCTTGATGCTCCTCCCATTGTCCTGTCTTCTTGCGAGGAAGGAGCACTTGAAGTTCAAGCCAAGTTGCCTCTCCACTGTCACCATGGCTTCGATCCTGAAGACCAGTAGTTAGGGGAATGGAGTGTGGTTTGTGCACTTCTCCAGCAGCCTCTGACAGTGCTGGACCTGGCTCTCCATGGCGGGTTTCACTCTGCCCATGGAGGCAGCCTGACAGGTGCATGACTCGCTGCACTGTTGCAGACACCAGAAGGTATGATGGTCTCTTGGCACATATCAACTGAATAGCAAATTGTTCTGAAAATATTGCATGGTAAGGTGGGGCCAGAAATAGATGTGAGGGATGCCATGGGAGTGGGTTATAATTAATAAGGTGAGTATGGTATGATCCAATGAGAAAACTCACTAGACCTTGCAACAGACATCCCTCCAAAAAGCTCAACACAACTTAGCCAAAGAAATATAAGATTTAGCCTTGAGTTTTGTGCTCATTCCTTCCTTATTGGTATATCCAAAGGCTTTTGACTCATTCATGGAATGTCAATCAGCTTTTGGATAATTTAACAGATATACCTCACTGTAACTAATTGTTCATTTTGTGCTAATTGGATATGCTATAGTGGGATTTGATCCCACGAGGAATGATGATTGATATAATGTAAAGTTGCCTGTTCTATATAAAATCTTTTAATCATATAAATAGATTCAAAGATCATATTTCCTTTGAAAAAGGAAGAATTTGGATATTTATAAAGCCATAAAGTACGCCATCAACAAGAGATAAAAAGCAGTGATTACTAATATACTGGTTAGTGCAAAGACAATGACCATTTAATTTGCACTTCAGTCAAACCATAAGAATACATCAAAGTTCCTGCCGTGAAATTATAATTTTGCTTTAGAACCTTTCTACATTAGAATTGTACCTTCATGAATGAAAATTGTTTGCTTTAGTTTATTGTGTCAACACAATATTAAATGCTGCAGACCATTCAAGTTGCTATGCCATTTTGCAGTGTACACTATTTCTTTCCAAATGTATCAGCCTTCAGTCATTACCAGTTACGCCCTGTTCTGACCACATCAGCTTTCTAAACAGGAAGCTTTCATGAAATTTTCACCATTTGGCACAGATGAACATTTTGACATCAAAAATGATTTCTGGTTGCAACTCGTCCAGCTTTACTTGTTCTCTTAATCAGCTTCCCTTCATTTTAAAAATTCTGCTTAGTTGTTTAAAATTTAACATCCAATTGATTTGTGCACTTCCATTGCTTCAGTGGGATAGTGTTCAAATTTAGATT
Source organism: Chiloscyllium plagiosum (assembly GCF_037043375.1). Classification (NCBI taxonomy): domain Eukaryota; kingdom Metazoa; phylum Chordata; class Chondrichthyes; order Orectolobiformes; family Hemiscylliidae; genus Chiloscyllium; species Chiloscyllium plagiosum. The sequence continues at coordinate 20,745,777 of NW_028270166.1, forward strand.
TTTCTGATGGGAACAAAGACTACGAGCCCTATCAAGATTGCAAAGTTTGAAGTTGCTGCCAGGAGGTGGATTGCAACACAAATGCTTTTATATATGAACATGAAAGTGCCTCCACAGAAGGGGAATATCAGTCAATGTGAAATGCACAGAGTATCTGATCTGCAGTATTGCCTCAATATAGGTTCCCTCACAAGATTTAAAAAATCACTTACCATTATCAAAAAGGACTGGTAACTCTTGTAGATTTTTGCAGCCCAAGAAACACTACATATTTTATTCTCACTTTATATTAGAAAACCTTCAATATAAGAATCATGAAATGACATAGTACAAAAACTGTGGCTTCAGACCTGCTTTTGAGCAAAACAGATGCAGGCTGCAAACTTTCACATAACCAGAGTGAGGGTTCCTGTGAACCAACATTCAGAGAAGTGTAACTTGCTTGGGGAAGGGTGAGTTTTGTGTGAGAAAATTCGAGTTTATATCTGATGTAAATTTTAAAGTGGAAAAGGAAGGAAATGAATATTATTTTAGAGGCGGAGTATTTAGGAATGTAATGGCAATTGGGAATAAGAAAGAAATTTTTTTTTTTAGTTGGCTGTGAGTTTAGAGCTCTCAAACTCTGGTCAGGTATTGTAATCCATTTTTTTTCCAGTTGATTTTCCTACTCTTCTCTCCTCTGTTGAGAAATGACACTGTAGCTAAAGATAAAGAGAAGATAGGAATTCTGAAAATTTCTAACGATAACAGAACGTGTTCATTGTAGATTGCTCAGCTTCTCGAAGAATGGGTTCGTTTAACCACCCAGCAACAACTTATTCAGCAATTTCTATCAATACCAACCTCTTGTATCTTGTTCCAAGTGATATTCCTCAAGTGTGTCTAGACAGTGGCCTCTGGCAGAGTATTCCACTACAAAATAAATCGCAACCTGATTAAACTTGCCTGATGTTAACACGGTCTGTCCTCAAATGGGAGTTAAAAACTAGTAATCAGCAGCAGAAAGCTACTCTGATATTTCCTCTCTTTAAACTTGAGAGATGTTAAGATTCCCAATCCGGCTGAACCACACCCAGCAACAGCTGAAAGGAATTTTTCAAGTGAAGAGAAAGGAAGATTGTGGTCAGGCCAACTGTTGGGCAATCACACTACCACAATTTGAAAATAATATTTTGAATGGCACAAGAATTAAAGAATCCTGTGATCTTATTCTCTGTAGTTCTTCAGCCAATGATTTTTTAAATTCATATTGACTGTATCTATGGTAGAAGTAACCAATATGTTCTGTATCTCAGATAGGTTTCAGGTTCCATGTCATTGATATGGTGTTCAGCTCTTAAATTCCTGATCAAATATAGAATCAAAGCATCATAGAATTTTACAGTATAGATGGAGGCCATTTGCCCCGTCATGTCTTTACTGGCTCCCAGAGGAACTACCCTGGTAGTCCCATTCTCCAGCCCTATTTCCATAGCTCTCTAAATTCATTATGATCAAATATTGAAACCTCCAACAGAATCCACCTCCAACATTCTCCCAGGCAGCGCATTCCAAATCCCAACAACTCTCTGAGGAGAGAAATGCCTCCTCATATCATTTCTCGCTCTCTTGGTGACAACCTTGAAATTGTGACTCCTCCTTACTGACATACCAATGAGTGGAAACAGAATACCCTTTTTACCTGTAAATATTATTTATAATTTTGAACAATTCAGTCAGGTCATCTCTTGATCTTCTCTGCTTCAAGGAGAATGAGCCCAATTTCTCTGATATTTCCTTGAGTATCATTCTACTAAATCTCCTTTGCATTCTCTCCAGGGTTTTAACATATTTCCATAAATAAGGTGCCCAGAACTGAACATAATACACTAAATGTGGTCTGACCAATGATTTGTAGATGTTCAGCATCATTTCCTTACTTTTGTACTCTATGCCTCTATTTATAAATCCAGGCTTTCTTAACAACTGTTTCAACTTGCTTGGCCACCTTCTGAGAATTATCCACATAATCCCCGAGATCTCTCTGCTCCTGTACTCCCCTCAGAATTATACCATTGAGCCTGCATTGTCTCTTCATGTTTCTTCCATCAAAATGCATTATCTCACATTTCTCTGCATTGAAATTCATCTGCCAGATGTATTCCCATTTGGCCAACTTGTCAATGTTCATCTGAAGTTGTGAGCATGTCCTCACAATCCACTATTCTCACTAGCGTAGTATCATGTTGTCATTTATAATTTGTTCAACTGAGTAAATAATAATATTAGATTCATATACATTTTTCTCAGTCTCTAAGAGTCTCTAAACTACTTGTGCAAAGAATGAGGAACACATAAACTTACTGGCTGTGACTGGTTGCAGTAGAACCAATAGACAACAACTTTTATTTTCTTTTTTAATTTTTATTTTCTCCATAAACAACAATTAACAGAATGGCAAAAGTGTTTATCCAAAGTTCTGCATTCAATATTTCAAAATGTGAGGGCAGGTTTTGTTGATTTAGGCTCATTGCATTTGTAATACTTTAGAACCTGTCTAATGTTCTGCATGAGAACCGTAATCCACATTAACGGCGTTCTTGTTAAAGCAGCGACATGTACAATTATTTCAATAACAATATGTGCGATGTAACATATCTTTTTTGCTGCACTGATTTTTTGCAAGGTGAAGTCATTTTAATCTGAGAGAAAATCAAATAAAGACTTTTTCACACATTTACACCTTTCATCCCGCATAGACTATATTTGTAGGGATCTCACGTTACAAAGGAACACATCCATTCCTTCTCAGTTATAACAAAGCTCTCCTTAAAACAAATTTTGTGGCTGTTCCCCTGGAATTGAACTCATTGAGGTTTACTGCAGTTTCATAATTCGTGTAATCTTTTTGAGTGCCTCAGAAAACACTCCCAGTTATAATTCATTCCACTTATATCTCAAGTACCACTGGATAAAACAACCAGTAAATTTATATCTGTCAAATAATTCCATGCATCATCAATTCCTGAATCACTAAGTTCAGTTATGGTTTTCACAATCTCCTAACTGCATATGAAGAAATGTATAAAACTTTTTTATTTACAAGTTAAAATCAACTATCCAATCTTAATGTTCTGCAGAATGCTACAAATTACACAAATTTGTGGTCAGTTGTATTACTCCATTACTGGTTCTTAATCCATCTCACATTGTTTATGAACCTTTCAGCTCCCTTCCTATTGTGACATGGATCTGTTAGCACACAATATTGACAGTAGTGTTTGATATAAAATTGATGCATCCCCATGAAATTCAAATGGATCAACAGGGCAAGTAAAACAACAATGTGATTAAACTCAGCTGGAGTTTGTGGAAAATTTTAACTGAGTGCACGAATTTGATGTGGGAAACAAAATTCAAAGTTACACTGATTCATTCATTGAATGGTAAATGTTAGGAACAATGTATAACTTTAATTTTATCTTTTTTATCATTAAGGGAGCGATGGGGGTGGGGTGCGTGGAATCTGACTGTAGTATACAAAATTAAGAGAGACATTGATGAGGTAGATTGTGAGGATTTTTTTGTTAGACATGTCTAAGACCAGAGGATACAAATTTAAGGTGAGGAGTAAATGGTGGTAGGTATGGAATGCTTGAGAGGGTGGTGGAGGCAGGCACTGGATTAGCACTAAAATTGCCAGGGCATAGTCAGCTATAGACCAAGTGCAGGTAAATGGGATTAGTTTGGTTTGGTGTTTGTTGTCAGCATAGACAAGGTCCGAAGGGCTTATTTCTATGCTCTATGGTTCTATGTTAAGTTATTGGGGTTAATTTTGTGACCTTGGCACCAAGATGTCTAGAGGCCTGTTTGTTTATCTGCATTTGTAATGAGGCTTTACAACCTTTGAAGTGAAGAGATCGGGGTGAGTAATTAAGTGCATTAAAACAATGAGATAGGAAAACAGTCTGCAATGTTGCCTAGCTACAGGGGTCCAAGGGACACACAGAGATCCAGAAAAATCCAAAGGGACTGTCAGTGTATGTGTGCCAGAGGGCACAGACAGGAGTGCTAAACTCTCTTGCAGGAAATCAGTAGGACTGCTGGGAATTTAAGAAGCTTGCACTTGCTCAGAAGTTTAATTTGTAGCTTGTTTTAGGTGTCTCCGGGAGAGGTGCTAGTTGAAGAAAAGTTGTTTAATGAATGAATACCTAGATATTTGTTAGGAGTCAATTGGTTGTGTTGTGCCAACCTAAACAGGAAGCCTGAATATGGAGACAGTAGTAAATCTTCACTGTGATTGGCTATTTGTGAGGTTATTATTGGGATAAAAGAAATCTATAAGGTGTGAGGCACTGTTATTGCTATTATACGTGGCACAGGTCTGGCCTATTCCCAGAACCTGTGCCGCTGCAGTCACCCGGGCTATCTTCTAGTTTATATGGAGGTCAAAGATGGACCGGGTCTGAAGGGACTCGCTGTACAAAGATCTGGGCAACGGAGGAAAAAATACACCCAATGCCACCCCTCACCCTGATGGCCACCTTTGTGTGTGGCTGCATCAAGCTGTGCGTGGATCCCCGGTACGCAAACACCAAGTGTCACTACGTACTGAGGTTCTACCTGTCCCCGGTGTTGTGGAGGATGGGCCTGGCCTCGCTGCTGTGGAACGCTCCGAGTAGTTGGACCGTTCCGTATCACCTGTCCTTCGTGGAGAAGTTTATGAAGAAAACCACCTTGGACCACAAGTCCATCAGGAAGTGGTCAGCACGTAGTGTCCTTGAGACCCTTTGGGAAAAGGAGAGGGCGGATCCTATTGAGCGGTTCCCTGAACAGACTGTCAAAGCCATTTGGCGGAATGCCTCATCGCCAGAACTTTCCAACAAGCACCAAGACATGGCTTGGCTGGTGGTGACAAGGGCTCTGCCTGTGAGATCCTTTATGCACGCCCGGACTCTCAGCTGCACCGCACGCTGCCCTCGAAGCGGCTGCGGGGGGGGACGAGACTGTCACACACCTCCTTCTGGAATGTGCCTATGTAGAAGAAGTCTGGAGAGGAATGCAGTGGTGTTTGTCGAGGTTCGTCCCGAGCAGCGCCGTGACGCGGGACTCTGTGCTCTACGGTCTGTTCCCCGGGATGCACACCGAGACGAATATCAACTGTACCTGGAGGATCATCAACCCGGTGAAGGACGCTCTCTAGGCGGTCTAAAATCTGTTGATCTTCCAGCTGAAGGAGCTGACCCCGACTGAGTGTTGCAGACTGGCACATTCCAAGGTCCAGGACTATGTGTTGAGGGACGCGCTGAAGCTTGGGGCAGCTGCCGCCAAGGCGCAGTGGGGAAAGACCACCGGGTAACATCTGCCTGCCTAAAGAAGAACAGGGGACCCACACAGTCATTTGGGCTCTACTGACGCCTCAGCTAAGTATATGGGCATATGATTGAAAAACGTACAGACCTGTATATAAAAATGATAAATTCTGATCTCTGTATGTAAATGTTTACATATGTGTGGCATGACCAACTGTACAGACCATCAAATTATTTTATGAAAATAAAGTATATTTTTGAAATTAAAAAAACTGTAATGAAACATTTACAACTCATTTTTAGTGTAAGTTCACTAGTCTTTTGTCTAATTGTTTTAAAAGTAGACTTGTTTTCAAAGTAGATTGGCAGATTCTTGTGAATGTGTTCAGTAACTGACCTCCACAGTTTGAATAAAAATGTTAGGGTCTATCATATCAGGTTTTAATCTGGAATCACACTTATCTAGCAATAAAAATTGGCGCACTGACCTCTAGACCGCTGAAAGCAGGCGCCAACCCGAAGACACCTTTTCTTACCGCCCCCTCGACCATGACCTCACCCACCCCCTCCAATCACCAAACCATCATCTCCCAGATCATACACAACCTCATCACCTCAGGGGATCTCCAACCCACAGCTTCCAAACTCATAGTTCGGGAACCCTGCACCGCTCGATTCTACCTCCTACCCAAGATCTACTACCCTGGCTGACCTATCATCTCAGCCTGCTCCTCCCCACCGAACTCATCTCCACTACCTCAATACTGTCCTATCCCCACTGGCCCAGGAATTCCCCACATACGTTTGGGACACCATCCACGCCCTTCACCTCCTCCAAGATGTCTGTTTCCCCAGCCCCCAATGCCTCATCTTCACCATGGACATCCAGTCCATCTACACCTCCATCCACCATGACCAGGGCCTCCAAGCCCTACGTTTCTTCCTCTCCAGACATCCCCACCAGTAGCTTTCCACTGACACTCTTATTCATTTTGCTGAACTGGTCCTCACCCTCAACAATTTCTCCTTCCAATCCTCCCACTTCCTCCAGATGAAAGGGGTAGCCATGAGCACCCGCATGGGCCCCAGCTATGTCTATCTCTTTGTCGGTTATGTGGAACAGTCCATCTTCCAGAGTTACACCAGCACCACTCCCCACCTCTTCCTCCACAACATTTGATGACTGCATCAGCGCCACCTCGTGCTCCCACGAGGAAGCCGAACAGTTCATCAATTTCACAAACACATTCCACCCCGACCTCAGATTCACCTGGACCATCTCTGACACCTCCCTCCCCTTCCTAGACCGCCACCCCCTTCCTAGACCTCCATCCATGAGGACTGACTCAACACTGATATTTTTTACAAACCCACCAACTCCCACAGCTACCTGGATTATACCTCTTCCCACCCTACCTCCTGCAAAAATGCTATCCCGTATTCCCAATTCCCCCAGATGGCCTCCTTCTTTAAAGACTGAAATGTCCCCTTCCACGTGGTTGAAGATGCCCTTTAACGCATCTCATCCACGTCCTGCATCTCCGCCCTCGAACCCCACCCCTCCAACCGCAACAAGGACAGAACCCCCCCTATTTCTCACCTTCCACCCCACCAACCTCCGCATAAATCGCATCATCCGCTGAGATTTCTGCCACCCTCAAATGGACCCCACCACCAGGGATATATTTCCCTCCCCACCCCTATCCACTTTCCACAAAGACCATTCCCTCCATGACTACCTGGCCACCCATCCCCCCTGGAACCTTCCCCTGTCACCACAGGAATTGCAAAACCTGCGTCCACACCTCCCCCCTCACCTCCATCCAAGGCCCCAAGGGAGCCTTCCACTTCCATCAAAGTTTCACCTGCACTTCCATACATGTCATTTATTGTATCCGTTGCTCCCAATGCAGTCTCCTCTACATTGGGGAGACTGGACGCCTTCTCGCAGACCACTTTAAAGAACATCTCTAGGACACCCGCACCAATCAACCACACCGCCCTGTGGCTGAACATTTCAACTCCTCCTCCTACTCTGCCAGGGACATGCCGGTCCTGGGCTTTCTCCATCGCCACTCCCTCACCACCTGACGCCTGGAGGAAGAACACCCTACCTTCTGCCTCGGAACACTTCAACCCCAGGACATCAATGTGGACTTCGTCAGTTACCTAATTTCCCCATCCCCCACCTCACCCCAGTTCCAACCTTCCAGCTCAGCACCGTCCTCATGACCTGTCCCACCTGTCAATCTTCCTTCCCATCTATCCACTCCCTCCTCTCTGACCTATCACCTTTACCCCCATCTCCATCCACCTATTGCACTCTCAGCTACCTTCTCCCCAGCCCCACCCCCACCCATTTTTCTCTCCACCTCTCATTCCTAATGAAGGGCTCCAGCCCATAACGTCAACTCTCCTGCTTCTCAGATGCTACCTGACCTGCTGTGCTTTTCCAGCAACACACTCTTGACTCTGATCTCTAGCATCTGTAGATCTCACTTTCTCCTAGCAATAATGTCAGCTGGGATTATAACAGAAAGATCATTCTTTTGAATGCTGGAAGAGCAAAGACTAGAACCTCATGAGACCAATAGACTGAAAGATCCCTGCATCTATCTGTATGTCTGGCTATTGGAACTGCCAATATCTATCTGGATTGGAAACCCTGGATTCCACAGATTTATTGCATCCCCTCAAAAGGTAATTAGGAAAGGGCAATAAATGTTGGCCTTGTCAGCAATGTTCATAATAAATTTATACAAAATTTGGAATAAATTTTTTAAAGGTCTTAAAGAAACAATTTAAGCATCTAAAAGGTAGTACTTCTGAAAATTAAACACTTGGCCTAATCTCATAAGGTGGTAAATTCAATGGAAACATCTGGAAATGAATTTTTTGCCACTGCAACAACACACTGATCGAAAACCATTGTTTCAGATAACTGGAACTTCACCCCTCCAGGCTAAAAGACTTTTTAAAGCCCATCTTTTGTCCGTTTTTAGTCACTCACACTAACCCTTGCCTAAATGGCTCATTGTCCATCTTCCTCCTGTCTCAGTGAAGTAACTTGGAGAGCTTGTCACCTTAAAGACTGTAAGTGCAAATTATTGTAATGATTGCTAATGCTCCACTGTAGCCTGGAGAATAAAATGGGCTATCAGTGCCCAAAAACTAAGCAAAACAACATCAACCCTTTACACAAAACTCTCAGTTCATCCAGATGTAAAGTACTAAAAGATTTTTTGAGGGCAGGTAAGTCAACAGGCATTGTGCAAAACTGTTGTGCTTGGGGCAATCTACTGTATAATGGAAGAAATGAATATTGGAAGTTGAGAATGTGTAGGTGACTTGTCTCTGTGTTGGCACATACCCAAGTGATACAACACAAAGACTGCCTTTCCTGATTTTAACTACATTTCATAAGGGAGGAGACAAAATTAAATTGCAAGTCAATTATAACTAACTTACCTTGGACTTATTTAAAACTTTCAGCACATTAGGATCATTTCAAATTCTGACATAAGAATTTAATTAGATAATGTTTCTTTGCGTGCATGGATTGTTGGAACACAGCTAAGAGCCAAATTTAAAATTAAAATTTAAAAATTTATTTCCGGCATGTGAGTGTCACTGGCACAGCCAGGATTGATTGTTCAACCTAATTAATCTTGAGAAGGTAAGATCTACCTCTATGGATCTGATTTCTAATCCAGGTTGTTGATATTTTGCAGATGCAGTAGCCAAGCAACTTATAGATTTGTGAAGAATGGCTTTTAAGTTCATCAGGCACGTGGGGTTTTATCCCTTTCTCCCTCCCAGTACTCAGAGGAATCAATCACAAAACTCTGGATGTAAAAGCTAAAACCCTGAGAAGTTGAATCCAGTGTAGTTGCTGTTGACATCAAGGCACAATTTGAGTATGTATGGAGTCAAGGAACCAGAAAAAATCCTTTAGCAATTAACATATAGGAAGGTTGCTGTCAGAGGCCAGCTCTTGCAGACGAGGATATCTTCACAGGAGTTCCTCAGAAAAACTTCCTTTCCCTTATTCATCAATGACATTCCATCTTTAATAATATATAGCAGTGGAATTGCTTGCTAATAATTGTACAATGTTCTGCTCAGAAAAAGCTGTAAAGCACTTAAGCATGTGCTCATAAAGATGCTCATAAGGTGATTGCCTGATGAAGGAGCATCGCTCCGAAAGCTAGTGTGCTTCCAATTAAACCTGTTGGACTATAACCTGGTGTTGTGTGATTTTTAACTTTGTACACCCCAGTCCAACACTGGCATCTCCAAATCATGATATCTGTTAAGGATACTTTCAATTAGATCTTTAATGTTTGACCTAATTCCATGAAAGTGCCTACTTAAAAGTAGTCTAGGACACATCTGACTTCATTAAAAGTGATTGTTATGTCAAAACTATTTGTATTAAAAAATGAATTCTTTTGTTTGCTTTGTTTCACAATGTTCAGGACGTTTTTTTCTTTACTGTGCCCCCTGGTGGCTAGAGAGTCTGGATACTGTCAGAGCAAAATGATTATGAGCAGTCTTCATTAATGTCTGATTTGGAGATGCCGGTGTTGGACTGGGGTGTACAATGTTAAAAATCACACAACACCAGGTTATAGTCCAACAAGTTTAATTGGAAGCACACTAGCAATCACCTGATGAAGGAGCGACGCTCCGAAAGCTAGTGTGCTTCCAATTAAACCTGTTGGACTATAACCTGGTGTTGTGTGATTTTTAACGTTAATGTCTGCTGCTGTGATTGATTGGAATTTATTGTTGAGAGCTGTAAAATAGAATCAAAACAAAATGTGAAACTATACAACTAGCATTTCACCTTATATTCTCAAAATAGACCAAAAGCCAAGTTTTGTTCCTTATTTAACTTGAGAAGTACCATCATATCCATTTGAAATCTGTCCTATTTGTCTTTCCATATTCTCTTTTCTCCTTCATATTTCCTTTTGTTGTTAATGCAGTGATTGGAGCAGTTCATTGAAATGTGTTTGTGCAGCATCGAGTTGTCCTCTGTGTGAGCAAGGAACATAAAACAACCAGGTTGCTGGTTTATAAAATCCCTACAGTGTGGAAGCAGGCATTCAACTCATTAAGTCCACACCAACTGTCCGAAGAGTATCCACCCAGACCCAACCCTACCCCTGTAAACCTGCATTTCCCATGGCTAATACACATAACCTACATGTATTTGGACTGTGGGAGGAAACTAGAGCACTCAGCAGAAACCCACACAGACATGGGGAGAATGTACTAACTCCACATAGATGCTTGAGGCTGGAATTAAACATGAGTCCCTGATGCTGTGAAGTAGGAGTGCAAACCACTGAGCCACTCTACCACCCAAAGGGCTGATATGTCTGATAAGTGCCACTGAAATGGAGCCGCTGCCCCCATATGCAAGTGGGGCATCTGAACAGTGCTCCAATTGAGCACATAATTTGGGGACAGGTGCTGAGGAGTTACCATTACTCATTTTTTAAAAAAGTACTTTTGTCCTTTGCCGCTGTTTCGTCTTAGCTGCTCCTTTAACCTTAGCTTGTGTTCCTGATGGCAGAAGCTGGAGATCAGAGTCAAGATTAGGGTGGTGCTGGAAAAGCTCAGCAGGTCAGGCAACATCCAAGGAGAAGTAAAGTCGACGTTTCAGGCAAAAGCCCTTCATCAGGAAGATGTTCCTGATGGCCTGTTTCCAGTGCCTGGTGCTTTTTCAGCCATGTTGGGAAAATGGTCAGTTCACAGCAGGTAACCTGCAGCCCTTCCCTGGCTGTTTTGATGACTGGCGCTGCCCCGGTACTCCTGGTGCATTATGGATAGGATAAATAGACAAAGTCTTTTCCCTGGGGTCGGGGAGTCCAGAACTAGAGGGTATAGGTTTAGGGTGAGAGGGGAAAGATATAAAAGAGACCTAGGGGGCAACTTTTTTACGTAGAGGGTGGTACGTGTATGGAATGAGCTGCCAGAGGATGTGGTGGAGGTTGGTACAATTGCAATATTTAAGAGGCATTTGGATGGGTATATGAATAGGAAGGGTTTGGAGGGATATGGGCCGGGTGCTGGCAGGTGGGACTAAGATTGGGTTGGGATATCTGATCGGCATGGACGGGTTGGACTTAAGGGTCTGTTTCTATGCTGTACATCTCTATGACTCTATGTTAGAGGCAGAACCAACTGCAGATTTGCTGAGGCTCTCAACGATACGAAAACCACTTGGTGATGATGAAATACTTTCTCATTTTTGGTTTGCCTATTTTTCATGTTTGTTAAACTTAGTGAATATATTCCTTTTTTAAAAGTTTGCCTTTCCAGCCCAAAGACAATGACACACGTTAGAGTATGGTTCCCTGACACCAGTAGTACTTCCATGCATTTGTCAAAAGCCAGGCTGATATGATTATGGAAGCATCACAGTCAAGCCTACCCCTACGTATATCTAATGTTCACACACGAGGACCCTCAAGCTGCAGTCACTGGATAAGCACCAGGAGCAGGAAGTCTGATGGTTTCTTTGTAATTTCTAGCCTAGTGGCACTGTACTCAGTATGCAGACACCTGAATCACTACCTTGTTTCAGCAGCTAACTCAGCACTGGTCAGAATTTGACCTTGGATCTTTCTCATTAGTAAACCTCAATACCAACCGTATTCATTGGGATGTTGGGGAGCCTTTTTAAAAGCCTAAAGAGAAAATGCTGGAAAATCTCAGCAGGTCTGGCAGCATCTGGAAGGAGACAAAGCTTTGACAAAGGGTCAGTTAGACTCGAAACGTCAGCTCTTTTCTCTCCTTCCAGATGCTGCCAGACCTGTTGAGATTTTTCAGCATTTTTCTCTTTTGGTTTCAAATTCTAGCATCCGCAGTAATTTGCTTTTATCCTTTTTAAAAGCCTTTTTAGAATACCTTTAAATACTTATTTAACCATCCTAAGGAAGAGCCACATTTTACTAGATTTTTTTTTGAGGGGTGCTGTCTGTCCAAGAGTGTGAAGGACAGTCCTATTCAGCTCCTCTGAACTGGTGAAATCATATTCTATAAAAATGAAGACTTCAATAGCAGGAAGCAGAAACTCATGAGTCATTGTTAGAACAGTCCACTTCCTGCTCCTCCGCCCTTGAACCCCGCCCCTCCAATCGCCACCAGTACAGAACCCCACTGGTCCTCACCTACCACCCCACCAACCTCCAGATACATCATATCATCCTTCGTCATTTCCGCCACCTCCAAACAGACCCCACCACCAAGGATATAGTTCTCTCCCCTCCCATATCAGCATTCCGCAAAAACCACTCCCTCCGCGACTCCCTCGTCAGGTCCACACCCCCCACCAACCTAACCTCCACTCCTGGCACCTTCCCCTGCAACCGCAAGAAATGCAAAACGTGCGCACACACCTCCCCCCTCACTTCCCTCAAAGGCCCCAAGGGATCCTTCCATATCCATCACAAATTCACCTGCACCTCCAAAAACATCATTTACTGCATCCGCTACACCCGATGTGGCCTCCTCTACATTGGGGAGACAGGCCGCCTACTTGCGGAACGTTTCAGAGAACACCTCTGGGACACCCGCATCAACCAACCCAACCGCCCTGTGGCTGAACACTTTAACTCCCCCTCTCCCCCCCCCACTCCGCCAAGGACATGCAGGTCCTTGGCCTCCTCCATCGCCACACCATGGCAACATGACGCCTGGAGGAAGAGTGCCTCATCTTCTGCCTAGGAACCCTCCAACCACAAGGGATGAATGCAGATTTCTCCAGCTTCCTCATTTCCCCTCCCCCCCACCTTATCTCAGTCCCAACTCTCGGACTCAGCACCACCTTCTTGACCTGCAATCTTCTTCCCGACCTCCCTGCCCCCATCCCCTCTCCGGTCTATCACCCTCACCTTCTTCCACCTATCGTATTCCCAGCGCCCCTCCCCCAAGTCCCCCCTCCCTACCTTTTATCTTAGCCTGCTTGGCACACCTTCCTCATTCCTGAAGAAGGGCTTATGCCCGAAACGTCGATTCTCCTGCTCCTTGGATGCTGCCTGATCTGCTGCGCTTTTCCAGCAACACATTTTTCAGCTCTGATCTCCAGCATCTGCAGTCCTCACTTTCTCCTTATCAGTTATAACTTGCATTCATTTAAGAAGAAGAAATGACTTGTACTTACAATATCTTATCCTTTCTTCAGGAGATCTCACGTTATCCACAGCCAGCATTTGAAGCACAATCATTGTTGTGATGGCAGTAAATGCAGCAGCCAATGTATACACAGCAAGATCCCACCAAAGATCTAATGAAACCAATGGCAACAGATTTGTTTTTGGTGGTTTTAGCTAAGGGGTTGGCTATGATTCTGGGAAAACTCCTTGCTTTTCTTTGAATAGTGCCAGAGGTTATGTCCATCTATAAACAGATAGGTGCCCACATCTCACCAGAAGGTGGCATTGACTTCTGAGGAAACAGCAGTCCCTTAATACTACACTAATGTTTATACATAGTTTAAACAATGGGGCCATATCCTTGAGCAGAGTGAGAAAAGACATGATTAGGTTACCTGGTGAGGATGTTAGCACATGATTATCATGATTAAGTTCTGTTCAGTTAATCTAATTTTACTGAATAAAAAGCAGAGAATTGGCATATTTGATGATCAACTGATCAACTGTCTTAACTGAAACACACATATAGCAAAGAGAACAGTATGTAGGTGTTGAGGTTCTGTATTGACAAAACCTCTGGTTGCTGAGAACTTATAAGTAATGATCAAAGTAAATCCAGAACCATCTATAGGTCTGTACTTTGAAAACACTCCAGATAGAATCAAGATAGGACAATTTTCAATACCTCACAGCTCTGTAGTGGATTTATTGTGGAGTAAGTAGTGTGTTGCATTTAGCAAGGTGAAGTTGACCCTATTATTGAGTTAAGAGTTCTACCAGTAATGCACTTTATCCCACAAACATTAAGTCATCTGAGCTATAAAAGTATAAATAGTCCCATTTCCAAAAGATTTCATAAAATCTTAATGGAAATGTACAATCTACAGGCAACTTGTATTTATTATAAACGAATGAACAAAAAACAATTCAAACAATAACATTTTTGAGAAATTCTATTGTTGAATAAACATAAAACATCATCTTATGGATTGTGAGAGCTTCATTAACTGAAAATTGTTGGTGTTGATTACTCATTCAGTATTTATAACTTAATTCAGTAGATATTATTAAAGCTGAAATGTCTTTGGAGTAATTTTTGTCATATACATTCCAATAGATGAACAAGACTCAAATACATGTCACTAAAAGTTGAGGAAAAGAAATATTTAAGTACATCTCTAGCAGATATATCAAGTAATTAAAACGTATATTTGGTTTTCCGGTCAGTATCCATGGAAATAGGTATCTGTGTGGAGGAGGATAGATAGTTATGAGGAAAATATTCTTAATCCAATGTATATTTTAATAATTATTATGAATTTTCTCCTTCATCTAGTAGAGATTTTGAATGGCCTTTTGACATTAGCTAAGTCAATCCTCATTTGTTCAACCAAGTAGATATCTGTTTCTATGGATTTTATCATAATGCCCTGTATGGCTTTTTTAAACCTTTCTCCTCTCACAGATCAATGCACACCATTTCTATCACTAAATTGTATAAATTAAAATCTTATTTTATAAATTTTATAGCAGCGCGTCCCTCCCTACATGTGTAATTTGTAGTCCCACATCAATCCAAGGTAGCAATGCCCCTGTAATTCTGTCTGCTTGAGCTGTCCTAATTTTATTCACTCCACTATTGATGACTCAGCTTTCAGATCCGAAGGCCTTAAACTCTGGCATTAAATTGCACCTTTCTAACTTGCTGTCCTCCTCCAATTTCTCTTTAAGACCTATTTCTTTGATGACACTCTTGTGAAGCTGTTTCAGATCTTTTATTATGTAAAAACATGTTCTTAATGTTTTTGTATAACTTTTTTCTAAATTAGGGATGTGACAAAGTCAAATTTATGAGCAGCCTTCAAGTTACAGTGATACTGGATGCAAAGAGACCAAAACAAAGAAATTATGTATCATGGCAAAGTAATTTAGATTTATATAACATTATGAAAAATGAGAGCTGAACACACTCAGCAAATGTGTGGTCTGCATGGGTGGGGCACAATTTCAACCTCCTGTATTTATCAACTGTTTCTTTATGATTAGAATTTCGACTCTTCCTCTTTACTCACTGTTGTTTATGACTTTCTCCACCCTGTTTGTTCCCATCACTGTGACATTTGCTGCATATGTTTAACAGCATGAACTTAACCCTCCATGACCTGCTTTACTTTATATCTATTTTCTACATGTACTTGCATTTCTATAAGCTCTATTTCTTTTCAGTAACTTCCTGACTATCTTTTGGTTTGTGTGGGCTGTTGTACACCCCAATTTCGCACGTATATGTTTTATCAAACTCACCACTAACTGCTAATACTTGCAAGTCTTTCTGAACAACCAATGCATTAAAAACTGCAAAAGAGAAACATTTTTGGCGCAAAATCTGTTTAAAATTTCACTTTAAAGATTTTGATATTAATCAACATGAAGATGGCTCTTTGCTGGAAAAATAGAAATTTTCTAATACATTATCCTCAGTGTGAAGACTAGGGACTCTCCTTTTCTCAAATAATACATCTTGATCAGTGTAACAAGGTTGACTTGTCTACCCCTATTTACTCAGCCTCAATATGAGAATTATGTCACATGACCACATAATCACTTCAGATATATTCAGCATACCAGAAACAGGAAACAAACCCAGAATATCAAAGGGCACAATACACACAAGTGATTCTGGTTAGTTAAGAGCATTGTTCAGGTACACGTTATTAACTTTATTATTTACTTTTTGAAATGCTTTTCCAATTATCAGGGTGGCACAGTGGTAAGCATTGCTGCTTCACAGCACCAAGGACTTGGGTTTGATTCCACACTCAAGTGGTTCTTATAATATATATCTATTACTGTATTATAGTCATAAGAAAAAAACACAACTTTGCATTTATGTAGCACCTTTAATGCAAGAACACGTCAAAAAGCACTTCACAGGGAAATAAAGTGAGAAAGTTTTTGCACCAAATCAGAACAGGAGATATGAGGAAATAATTAAATGCTCAGTCAAATAAATAACTTTTTGACAAAGGTTTAATTATGGTGCAAAAAAAACTGGATTATGTACAAAAGACAAGAATTGTGTACATAGATGGAGCAGCTGCAGGTGATTACAATGATCTGCTGGGTGGAAACCAGAGTCACTGTGCAGTAATTTGTTTTCTTTTGTTCTTTCCCAGGATACGGTCATCACTGGCAAGGCAAGCTGATGCCTATCACTGTCTTTGAACTGAGTGGCTTGTTAGGCTATTTCTGAGAATAGTTAAGAGTCAGTTACATTACTGTAGGTCTGGAGTCACCTGCTGGCCAGGTAAGGATGACAGATTTCCTCCCTTAAAGGACATTAGTTAACCAAATGAGTTTTCCCAAATATCAATGATAATTTCATTATTCCCATCACTGACATTTTTATTCCATATTTATTAGAGTCATAGAGTTACACAACATGGAAACAGACCTTTTAGTCCAACCAGTCCACACTAACCATGTTCCCAAATTAAACAAGTCCCACTGCCTATATTTGGCCCAAATCCCTCCAAATATGTACTTTTAAATGTCTTTTAAATGCTGTAACTGTATCTGCATCCACACACGAACCACTCTCTGTGTAAAAAAGTTGCTCCTCAGACCTTTTTTAAACCTTTCTCCTCTCACCTTAAAAAAAATGCCCTCTTGCTTTTGAACTCCCTCACCTTAGGGAAAAGTCCTTTTTTATTCACCTCCTCATGATTTATAAACTTCCATAAGGTCACCCCTCAACCTCTCTATACTCCAGTGAAAAAAGTCCCAGCCTATCCAGCCTCTCATTATAACTCAAACCCTCCATTCCCATCAATATCCAGGTAAATCTTTTCTGAACCCTCTCCAGTTTAATGATATCCTTCCTATAGCAGGGCAACCAGAAGTGCACATTGTACTCCTGAAGAGGCCTCACTAATGTCCTGTACAATTTAAATTCTATCAGTGGCCATGATAGGATCTGAAGCTGTTTCCCCAATTCATTATCCTTGTCCTCTGGATAACCAGCCCATTGACATTGCCACTATACCACCATCTGATTGTAAGGAAAACTTCACAATGTATAGGTTTGATAGAATTTACAATATGTAAGAGTTCCTGCTGAATGGCGCAGACCCACTTCAGTAACTCATCCTAAAGATTGTTCTTCATTTGTGAACTGAGATGTAACATTCAAACCACATTGCCAAGCGCCAATTCAAACCCGAGTCCTTATTGCATTAACTGATCTCAGTTAACGTAGCAGTAGGTGTCACTATCATTAGTGTCAATGTCATTGGGTTAGAAAAAGGTAAGATTTGAGGGGATCAGTCAGTCTCCTGCTCCAACAATTCCAGGTGGAAAGTGCACTCAACTTGGGTGACCATGCTATTGAGCTCAAGTGTGTTGTCCTCATCCAAGGTCAACTGACCTGCTGACTTGGCCCCTCTCCATTCACAGCTGAAGAATAATGACAGAGAGTTCTTTGCAGCAGTCTTGATGCCCATCAAACTGAATCCCAACATCAGAGGCTTCAGAAGAAAAGCTAACATTGAGCAGATATTTTTGACAGAGAAAAGAATTAATGCTAGGTCCTTGAGACACAAGGCAGGAATTTTCTGGAAATATTCTCAATTGGCCATTGTGTAATTCAGCAGAAACTATGATTACACTGTTTTTGAACAATTATTTCATGGAATGTGGGCATTGCTATCAAATCAGCATTTTTTATCCTGCCTTAACTTCCCTTCAGAAGGTGGTGGGTGCTTTCTTGAACTGTTGCTGTCTATATGATGTAGATACAACCAGTTGGGGAAGGAATTCCAGGATTTTAACTGAGTGACAGTGAAGGAACAGGAATATATTTCCAAGTCAGGATGGTGTGTGGCTTGGAGGAGAACTTGCAGATGGTGGTGTTCCCATGTATCTGCTGTCCTTCTAGATGGTAATGGTCACAGATTTGGAAGGTGCTGCAGAAGGAGCCTTGGTGAGTTTAACAGAGTATCTGCTGAGGTTTTTTTTTATTCCTTTATGGGATGAGGGTGAATCTGGCTAAGCCAGTACTTATTGTCTATCCCTAATTGCTCAGAGGGTAGTTCGGAGTCAAGTATATCTCTGTGGGTCTGGAGTCACAAATAGGCCCAAATAGGTAAAGATGGCAGTTTCCCGAAGGACATGAGTAACCCAGTTGTGTTTTTCTGACAATTCATTCAGGGTCATAATTAGACTCTTAATTGGATTCAAATTCCATTACAGGATTTGAATCTGGGTCCCCAGAACATCACCTGGATCTCTGGATTATCAATCCAGTGATAATACCACAAGGCCATCGCCTACCCATTATTCCAGTCAATTAAGAGAACGCTCAATATTCTATCTTAAATTGTTGCAGTGTATTTTCCAGTTTGATGGTGGAAAAGCAGATTCATTTGTGAAGGATAAAACTTCATTGGGCATTTGTGTTAAATCACCTTTCACAACAATTGTGGCTCTTTTACTGGCAGAATAACCAGCAGTCGGCTGCAATTGCTCCAAATAACAACCTTGTATATCAGAGATAACGTACCAGATTTTCAAATTACTTTCTTCCATACAACACAGGCAGTAAAACAGCCACAAAACAAAACAAACAATTAAAACCCATATTTCCAGCAAGACTGTAAACCTACATGCAGAACTGTTTACAAAACTATCGAGTTTATTTCTAAATACAAAAATTCCTACCAGTGAACATGGACAATTAGCAATAAGGTAAATAATGGCTGGAAGGTGAATGAGGTGTGAAAAGCTTCTTTCTGATGTATCACTGAGTTAAAATTGCTTTTAATGACATAACAGCAGGGAAACACTCCAGAGAACAGGAAAATTTGAGCTTCAGTTTCTGGTGTGTGCACTGTAGTTGAGTTGATAAAAATCTCCTTCTGTTTATGAACATATGAGATAGAAGCTGAAGTCAGCCATTTGCCCTCTCAAGACTGCTCTGCATATCATATGATCTTAGTTGGTCTGATTATCATCTCAATTTCACATTCTCACCTACCTCCAAGACCTTTCACTCCCTTACTTAGCCAGGATCTATCCACCTCTGTATTAAACATATTTGAAGATTCTGCTTCCACTACCTTTGAGGAAGAAAGTTCTGAAGACTCACAGCCCTTTGAGAGAATTAAGTTCTCACTTCTTCCTTAAATAGGTGACCCCCTTATTTATAAATAGTGAACCTCTACTTCTAGAATCTTCTATTAGAGTAAACAGCCTCTCCAATATTCACCCACTTGAGTCCACTTCACATCTATTGTTTTCCTATCAAGTCATCTCTTACTTTTAAAATCCAGTGGATACAAGACCAGCTTGTCAAATGTTTCCCCATAAGACAATCCACCCATTCCAGGTATAAGTCTAGTGAATCTTCTCTGAACTGCTTCCAATGTATTTGCATCTTTCATTGAGCCATAGAATCATGCAGCATGGAAACAGACCCTTCAGTTCAACCATTCCACGCTGACCATGTTCTCGAACGAAACCAGTCCTACCCGCCCTTGTCCCATATACCTCCAAACCTTTTCTATTCATGAACTTCTCCAAATCTCCTTTAAACATTGTAACTGTACTTGCATCCACTACATTCTCTGGCAGTTCATTACAAAACACTCTGTAAAAAAATTGGCCACATGACCTTTTTAAATCTTTCTCCTCTCACTGTGAAAATATTCCCTAGTTTTGAACTCCCCCACCCAAGGGAAAAGACCCTTGTCATTCACCGTATCTATGCCCCTCATGATTTTATAAATCTCACTAAGGTCAACCCTTAAACAGGGAGACCAACTCCAGATGTGGCCTTTCATCAGTATCCTGTACAACTGAACCATAACATTTTTATTTAATTCCCCTTACAATAATTGGATTTCTTTGCCTGAATCCTTTTTATTAAACTCTGCTGATAAGTACCCGTATGCAGATGCCAGATGAGAATAGGACCAGCTTGATTATGCCTTATGTGGTATAGTAACAACATCAAAGAGCAGCTAACATCTACAGGAGCATATACAATGAGGAGTCAGCAAGTGAAGGGGGGTTCAGAGTTAGAAATGGCTGGGGAAAAGGAAACAGTTTGAATGCCACATCCAAGTTCAGGAACTTAATTATCCATTAAACTCATTTAGCTGCAATGCTCTGAAGCCAGTCCCAAATCCTTGATTACATTCTGAGTTCACTTTCCCCTTTCAGGTCACTGGAGATCTAGGTAACATTCAATATATATTTGATGATGGTATCACATAAGACTTAAAACTTAAACTAAAAATATTTAATTAATTTACTCATAATATAAAACACATCAGATTTGCAGGGAACCCACCCACCAAAGTGAAGTATTAGGCATTTAATTTACTTTGGCTGCTGTTAAGCAATTTTTTTTATTCATAAATGGGATGTGGGCATTACTAGCTATGTCAACATTTATTACCCACCTTTATTGCCCAGAGAATAGTTAAGAGTCAACCACACTGCTATGGATCTGGAGTCACATGTAGTCAGACCAGGTAAGGATGATAGATTTGCTTCCCTAAAGGACATCAGTGAATGAGAAGGGCTTTTCCTGATAATCAGCAATGATTTCATGGTCATCATTAGACTCTTATTTCCAGATTATTATTTAATTCAAATTCCACCATCTGCCATGGTGAGATTCGAACCCTGGTCTCCTGAACATTACCTGGGTCTTTTGATTAATAGTCTAGTGATAATGCCACTAGGCCTTAAATTCATGTTGCCCAGTGGTACTTCAATTTGTATTAATGAATTTTGGAATGGTATTGAGGTCTAGACATCCATTCATTGGTGTTTACATGCACTCCTGCAAATTTACTTTGACTGAAAGTTCTTCATTGCCTTCACAAAGGAAGTCATAATCAGAATCCAATACCATAAATAACAGTTGCTGGGAAGTGGATTCAGAAAGAATCTTTATTTCAGTCAATATTCTTTTATTGCCATTTGTCTCTCCATATCAAAACGTTGATGACCATAAGACCAAAAGATGTAGGAGAAGTGGTCTGTTCAGCTGATTGAGGCTATGCCAGCATTCAATGAGGTCTGATTATCCTCAACTCCATTTTCCAACTTTATTTCCATAACTGTTGGTTCTCATACTGATTAAAAATCTCTGCCTTAAACATACTCAACAAACCAACCTCTACAGTCCTCTGTGGTAAAGAATTCCATCAATTCATTGCCTCTGAGAGAGAAAAGAAATCCTCATCTCTGTCTTAAAAGGGCTATCCTTTACTCTGAAATTATGCCATCTGGTTCTAGATTCTGCAACAATGGGAAACAACTTCTCCACAATGACCTTGTCAACCTATGAAAGAATCATATTTCTTTCAACAAGGTTGCCTCTCATTCCTCTGAACACCAATGAGTACAGGTCCAATCTACTCAACTACTCCAAATAAAACAATCCCTCTATACATGCAATTAAACTAGTGACCCTTCTTCAAACAGCCTCCAATGGCAGTATATCTTTCTTTGGGTAAAGTGACCAAAACTGTTCACAGTATTCCTGCAGTGGTCTGACCCATGCTTCATACAGTTTTAGCAAGACCTCCCCATTTTACACTCTATTCCCTATTACCTACTCAACTTGGATATGTTTGTGATCTTTTTGTGATTCACATATGAGGACCCTTAAATCACAAATTATTGCTGCTTTCTACAATGTTTCTCCAATTAAATAATGTTCAGCTCTTCGATTCTTCCCACCATACCATTTCTGTGGCAGTAAGGTTCCACAGTTGCCAGGTTGTCTTCAATGCCTTGACTAAAAGACTGTTACTTTGTGTGTTGGATAAGACAACAACGTAACATTATAGCTATGTCTAAGCCTGCCTTTAGCCAAGTTCTACCTACAAATATGTTCCAGCATGGATAGCAATCACAAACAGAAACTATCACTGATTTTCTTTTTCTAAACCGATCAACTAGCTCAGCGCACACTTTCTATGTTTCACGTACAAGCAATGTTTACCAACTGAGGCATAACTGACATCTTCAAATGGTTAAATCAAAGACTGGAGGATTTATTCTTGACAGAGGCAGTATTCCCAGGTCTTCTATTCAAACAGCTGCAGGACAACATGCTGAAACTCCTCACTACAGGAAGAAATTATCAAAGTTATGACTAACTATCTGCATTATGCAAAGTCTAATTATAGAAATATTCTGATCTCCTGAATAGAAATGTCATAAGCACCCTTTATTACCTGGAAGTTATAGAATCAACAGTGAGACATGATGTGCTTTATTTGTTTTGAAAAAAGAATCAAAACACAACATATTGATGTTGTTGACTTAATCCAATAGTTCAGATTTAACTTTTGTCATTTTGTTGAAAAGGAGAATGTTGCAGAGGCTTGCTGCACTTTTTTGGGTTTATCTTCTCAACTTCAGGGTTATGTCTTGCCATGTGTCAGGAATCTAGCCATAGTTTGCTGTGGCCTTTGTTATGTTATACTTCAAGTTAACCTTAACATAATTTTTGTGTAGATCAGAATGGTGCTGGAAAAGCACAGCAGGTCAGGCAACATCTGAAGAGCAGGAAAATTGACTTTCGAGAGAGATTCGTATAGATGTACAGCACAGAAACAGACCCTTCAGTCCAATTCATCCATGTTGATCAGATATCCTAAATAAATCTAGTCCCATTTGCCAGTATTTGGCCCATGTCCCTCTAAACCCTGCCTATATATATACCCATCCAAATGTTGTAATTGTACCAGCTTCCATCACTACCTCTGGCAGCTCATTCCACATAGGCACCACCCTCTGTTTGAAAAAGTTATCCCGAGGGTCCTTTTTAAATCTTTCCTCTTTCACCTTAAACCTATGCCCTCTAGTTTTGGACTTCTTCACCCCAGGGAAAAGACCGTGTCTATTTACCCTATCCATGCCCCTCATGATTTTATAAACCTCTATAAGGTTACCCCTCAGCCTCCGATGCTCCAGGGAAAATAGCCCCAGCCTATTCAGCCTCTCACTATAGCTCAAACCTTCCAACCCTGGCAACATCCTTATAAATCTTTTCTGAACCCTTTCAGGTTTCACAACATCATTTGTATAGCAGAGAGACCAGAAATGTACACAGTATTCAAATAGTGGCCTAACGAATGTCCTGTATAGCTGCAATATGATCTCCCAACTCCTATACTCAATACACTGGCCAATAAACGCAAGCACACCAAACACCTTCTTCACTATTTTGTCTACCTGCGACTCCACTTTCAGGGAATTATGAATTTGCACTCCAAGGTCTCTTTGTTCAGCAACACTTCCCAGCACCTTGCCATTAAGTGTATAAGTCCTGCCCCCGACTTGACTTTCCAAAATGCAGCACCTCACATTTATCTAAATTAAACTCTGTCTGCCTCTCCTCAGCTCATTGGTCCATCTGATCAAGATCTCGTTGAACTCTGAGCTAATCCTCTTCACTGGCAACTACACCATCAATTTTGGTGTCATCTAACTGTACCTCCTAGGTTCACATCCAAAACATTTATAGGGAATTTCTTCTCTCAGAGGGCTGTGCAATTTCGTAATGCTCTGCCTCAGAAGGTGATGGAATCAGGGTCATTGAATATTATTAAGACAAAAGTAGACAGATTCTTGGGAAGCAAGGGATCAGAGTTCATCAGGGTAGATGAGAATGTGGAATTTGAAACTGGGCTAAGGGAGTCCAGAACTAGAGGGCATAGATTTAGGGTGAGAGGGGAAAGATATAAAAGGCACCTAAGGGGCAACCTTTTCACACAGAGTACGTGTATGTATTGAGCTGCCAAAGGAAGTGGTGGAGGCTGGTACAATTGAAACATTTAAAAGACATTTGGATGGGTATATGAATAGGAAGGGTTTGGAGGGATATGGGCCGGGTGCTGGCAGGTGGGACTAGATTGGGTTGGGATATCTGGTCGGCATGGATGGGTTGTACCGAAGGGTCTGTTTCCGTGCTGTACATCTCTATGACTCTATGATGTAAATCAGCCATGACCTTATTGTATGTTGAAGCAGGCTTATGGGACTGAATGGTCTACTTCTGCTTCTGCTCTTATTCCACGCACCCCTACCCCCCGCACATGCCCCCTGTAATTGAGGGAGTTGGTGCGGTAAGGGCAGAGGTAGAGGAAATTATATTAAAGAAAAACACAGAGAACATTCAGTCATCTATAGACATCTCTTGGGCTGGGGACCATTCATAATAGTTTCCTTTTAGTCAGTGCCTCATTACATCAATCTGGATAACTCAAAACAAACGCACTTTTGCTGCGGTCCAATTATCCTGCAATGCCATATCCAGGTGTTTCCAGTACATTCACTGTGAAAGCACAGTCAAACCTAACAACTTTCACGTTCAAAACCTGTTCACTCTAATTTAAGAGGTTGGGTGGATGGGACCACTAGATAGGAATCATAAGTAGAAACACTGAAAATTTGTTCATTTCCCCTACCTCATGGAGGTCAACTACAACATGGCAACTGAAGTCAACTAATTGGACGCCGACTGAAATTTAAATCTCCTTGGGTTGGTGCCAATGTATTCTATCACTTTTATTTGTGGTGACTGACTATTTGTTTAAATGTGTGGGTCCTTTAAAGTAACTGTGCAGTAACTTAAAAATATTGACTTGTGTACCAATTGCTTTGGAACTGATGTGGTCAAACAGCTCACTACTATTGAGTGGTGCATACACAGCCTAAATCACCAAATGTCTATTCTCCTACTTTAATTGAGTTAATACACCCTTATTCAACCTCGTGCCTATGCCTTTTCCTGGGTTCTTACTTGCAAAAAGGAGTAGGCACAATTGAAACTAATGTTAGAAAATGGAGCTCACTGCCACAAGTGAAGTTAACATTTAGGGAGAAATGAGGCAGGATAGAAGATATGTTGGTAAGGTTAGATAAAATTGGATGGCAGGAGGTACATGGGAGGCATTAAACACTGGCATGGTATATAACATGGAACGTTTATGTTGCAGCAGTATTCATTATGTATTCAGCTCATTTTTTGTTTGGCTGGCCCAGAAACAAAGCCGACTAACTTAATCTCACTTTCCAAATCTTGATTTGTATTCCTGTAGGCTACATCACATCAATTCCCTCTCCATGCATTTTTAAAATGACTCAAGCCTTTCTACCTCTACCACTTTTTCAAGGGAGTAGGTTGCGCGATTAACATTGTCGAGACACCTTTTACACCCCTCAACTTAAATCTCCTCTTGGCCTCTCCTGTTCCAAATAAAAACCCAATACTATCTAATCCAATCTTCTATCATTGCTAAAACTCTTTATTCCTGGCAACATCCTTATAAATCTCTGCTCTCCTTCTTGTATTGTGATCAGAAGTGTACACCGTACTCTAGCATAAAGGCGAAATACTGAGGATGCTGGAAATCTTAAATATAAACAAAGTGCTGGCAAAACTCAACAGATCTACTACCCTCATCAATCTTCTTATTAACTCCTTAAAACTCAATCGAGTTCATCACACACAATTTTCCCTTATCGAATCCATGTTGACTGCTCTTGATTAATCTGTGGCTTTCTCAATGATGATTTATACCAACCCTTTGAAGGTTTTCTGATAATTTACCCGTCACTGAATCTGTGCTGACTGGCCTACATTACCCAGTCTATCCCTTTCTCCCTTTTTAAACCTCAATATCAATAGCAGTCCTCCAGTACTTTGACACTTCACCAGTAATCTAAAACAATTCATAGAATTGTTACAACAACAGACAGAGGCCATTTACCCCCATTGTGTTCTTGTTGGCTCTCTACAACATTATCCCAGATGGTCTGACTCCACCGTCCATACCTGCATTATTTTTTCTATTTAGATTCTTCTACAATATCCTTTTGAAATCCATGACTGAATCTCCCAGCTACTACATTCAGATCCCAACCACTTACTTGAATAAAACAAGGGTTCTCATTTGAAAATTGGTTATTTTGCTAATTGCCTTAAATAAGTGGCTTCTGTTCTCAATCTTTCCAGCAATGGAAGCAGTTTGTCTCTATCAACTGTGTCTGGATCCTTCATAGTTTTGAACATTTCTAGCAAATCGCCTGTCAACCTTCAAATAAAAACAAAATTCTGCAGATGCTGTAAATCTGCAATTAAAACACAAAGTGCAGGATAAATTCATCAGGTCTGGAAGCATCAGTGGAAAGAGAAACAGTGTTATGTTTTGCATTGAGTATTCTTCAGAACTCAACTTTTCAACCTTTTCAATTTTCTGTTCTTTAGAGAATACAATTCAACCTTCTCCAATCTATGCACATAACTGAAATTCCAAATCCCATTGAAATGGAAACATTCCTGTTAATTTGGTCTGCACTCTCTCTAAAACGTAACTTCCCTTTTTGATCCCTAGTGCCCTCTATCTTATTACCCTTTTACTAATTATATGCCTGTTGAAGATTTATGTTAGGTGCCAATCTGTTCTCATACTCTCTTTTTGCTTTTTACTTCCTTTCTCATTCACCTCTGAACTTTCTATATCTAATTGGGAAATGGTAATCAGAGTCTATTATTTTCTCTCTTGCTTCTCCTAGCAGTCTGGGATGCAAAGTATTCATGGATATATTCATTCCTTAGTTGTCCTCTTCTTTCACTTATTTACTAGAATACGTCTTGGTTTTCCTTGACTTTACTTGCCGTTACTTTCTCATGACTTCAATTTCACCCCCAGCACTTTCTCTAATCTTCTACGTATTCTGCACCAGTGAACTGGCAGTAGTTTACATAGTACCTTGGTCATTACTTATATCTTTACATAACTACATGAAATCTAACTGAATATTGATCATCAACTCCAAAGCACTCCACCAGTAATGCTCCTTCAACCTCTCCAGATCCTTAAAAATAACTTCAGAATTCTTTATTTTCTTGGAATTCCTAATACAGACTAAAAATGTTCTCCTGAAGGAGGCATCTAAGAAATCCACATTTGCTATACTCTTTACATTGATCTTATCTCAGTTAATTTTAGTATAGTAGAAACCTTGTCTATTATTTGCCTATTGTTTTTGCCCTTCTCAGAACTTGCCTACCTCGTTGTTCTGTACCTCCTTCCAACCATCTGCTTGCTTAATTTTTGGCACTTAGTTTAACTCAGACCACTTGAATTGAATGGGCTGTTTCTGTGCTGTACATTCTTTGCAATTTTTTGCCAGTATTAAATGTGAATGAGAACAGCAATGTAAAATAGACACCACAATTTTAAACAGAGTGCAGGAACAGAGAGACCTGCAGATTTACGCACCCAAATTATTGAAGGTGACAAGATGAGAAAGCTATTGCAAAGACACATTGCATCTTTGACTTTATTAATAGAGGAATTGAGTACCAAAATAAGGAAGTTATGCTAAATGTTTACAGAGCTTAGCTGACTAAGGCCACAAGAAATAGGAGAAGAAGTAGATTTTTCAACATTCATCAGGTCTGCTTGGTCATTCAATGAGAGCTTAACAGATTAGATTAGATTCCCTACAGCGTGGAAACAGACCCTTCGGCCCAACCAGTCCACACTGACCCTCCAAAGAGCAACCCACCCAGACCCACTTCCCTCTGACTAATGCACCTAACACTATGGGCAATTTAGCCTGGCCAATTCACCTGACCTGCATGTCTTTGGACTGTGGGAGGAAACCGGAGCACCAAGAGGAAACCCACACAGACACGGGGAGAATGTGCAAACTCCACACAGACAGTAGTCCGAAGCTGGAATCGAACCTGGGACCCTGGTGCTGTGAGGCAGCAGTGGTAACCACGGAGCAGATCTGATAATTCTCAGCTCTACTTTCCTGTAGCCCTCTTTTTCCTGTAGCCCTCAATTCTTTCACTGAATAAACAACTGTCAGTGGTAAAGAATTTCACAGATTTGCAACCATAGGAGAGAGAAATAAATAATTCTGCTCGTCAATGTCTTAAATGTCCCCTTACTCTTATATAATACCCTCTAGTCCTAGACCTTTCCAGGGAAACAATCTTTTCAGAACTACCCTGTCAAGTCCTCTAAGAATCTTGGTATGCTTGCTTAAGGCTGCCACTTATCTTCTATAATCCAATGAGTACAGGCCCAATCTGCTCAAACAGGCCCAATCTGCTCAAACAGGCCCAATTTCTCCCCTCATAAGACAGTCCCTCCATACCTGGTATGGGCCTAGTAAACCTTCTGTGGCCTGCCTCCAATGCCAGTATATGTTTCCCGATGACTGTGAGCACAAAATATTAGATCTCAGAAATGGTGCAAAGGAGACTTTATGAATGATGATAGGGGCGAGGGACCTCAGAAAAGTAGAGGGGCTGGAGAAGCTGTTTCTCTTAAGCTTTCTTGTTCTAAGAGGATATTTCATAAAGTTGGTCAAAATTGTGAATGGTTTGATAATAATAAATAAGGAAATCCTGTTTTGAGTGAGAGAAAGGGTCGGTAGACACAGATTTAAAGGAATTGCTGATGGATTTCCCTCACCTCACCTAAAACAATATCTGTTAGTGCTACGCTGACCAGAAACATAGCTGCCCTCCAATGTCAATACGCTCGGGGTAACTTCATTTGGCTCAGCGTAAGACCTCAATGCCATCTGTGCAGAAATGTTATGCTTTGGGAAGCTCCTACTCAATGTGATTGTCTGGAACCTCTATAGAACCATCAGTGCCAGAAGCAGGTAATGGCTACTGTCAGAACTACAAGTACTTCAGAAAGAAGACAATCAATTCAATTCCAAACTCAGTCAGGGAGTTTTGGTCAGATCAGTTGGTAGGCCCTGACCAAGGGATGGCAGGAGTACATAGTTGGAGTATGGGTAACAGGGCAAAAGATAAAAAGGGGGCATGATCTTGGGGGTGATGCCCCAATGGGTAAATTGACGCTCCTCCCCAGTACAGTACATGCCTCTGCCACAAGCTTGATCACTGAAAGCCTCCAGGCAACTTGTCTTTCACCAGTTTACTCAACCAAATGAGAAGTTATAGCAGATGCAGGCTGAGGCCCCTAAGTGACCGTGTAGACCTCAAGACTGAAGGATAGGGGTTCCGGGAAGGGAGGTGTTGCATGACATAACATGGTCTGCCTTTAAATAGCTGCCAACAAAGCACATTGTAGTCTACACATCCACAAACCATCAAACGAGTGCTGCAATGTCACATTAAAGTCCTTAAAGTAGGATGGGAAAATCTTGAGACGTTTTCCACCACCATCCCTGCCCCCTGCCTTTGCAACTTTGACACATAGACACAATTGCTTGCACAAAGACAGAAAAGTTGTTCACTTTTAATCACAAAGTTCAAAACACAGTCACCTGAATGCAGGTATAGAATATCCTCAAAGGCACATTTGTCTGGTGCATTACATGATAGAAACCTTGCAGTTTCCATCCGGCAGGGTGTTCTTCATCCAGCATTTGTAGAGCATTCTACACTGGGCTCAGCAATCCTGAACTCAGCGCATTCAATAGGTGGGTGAAGGGAAAGACAGAAGGATGTCATGGTTTACACTCCTCCGGCTTTTATGGGATACCCTTGAAAGAACCTGTTATGCTGAAGGTGGAGATCCTGGGAGAACCCTGCATCTGGATCAGGGTAACTTAAACAAGGACAACTTTCACCACTATTGCCTCAGCAGGGATCTCCCAGTCCAATGGTATAAAGAGCAGCTGGAGCAGCTAAAGAGATTTGAAAACCTCTATACCAAAAACAAGTTTATTTTTAGTGCTTTCCAACTGGTAAAAATTTGGATTATGTCAGTTCCAACTGGGTCTGATTCTCACACTGTATGTCTGGATCATACAAATTACACTTGGCTTCAGAGGAAGTGGCAGCAAGGAATATGGCAGGTGGCATTCTTCCGACATTAACTTTTCCCAATGATAACCCACAAAAAGATGATGATGGCAAAGACACTAGAAGAACATTCACCCAATTCTAGTACAAATTGTGAATAGACATAAGAATGGGGTAGACTCCCAAATACTGAAACCTGGGCTAAGCCATGATATGAAATTGTTCCACTGCCTTTGATAATTGTAATTTTGTGTTGGAAGGAGCAGGAATCATATTTGTATAAGCATCTATCACACTCATCAGAAAATGTCAAAACCTGTCACATTCTTTGGCTGTTTTCTGAAGTAGCGCAGTTAAGACTGTTGCTGCTCCCTAAGTTCCCTTTTAAGTGGTCATGGGCAGGGTTCCGATACCTAGGCATTCTTATTATCCCTAAGTTTGATCTGTTATTTTGGACTAACTTTGCTCACTTGCTCAACAATATTAGGCAGGATCTCCAGAGATGTGAGGCTCTTCCAATTTAATGGCTGGGCTGAATATCTGTCATTAAGATGAATGTTCATCCTCGTTTGCTTTATCCCATGCGTCTGCTCCCTATAATGTTTCCCAGGTCAGCACTGCGGAAGCTTATGGAATAGTTTGGTTCCTTTGTCTGGCATGGTGGGCGGCCCCTCATCAAACTTACTAAATTGCAATTGCCTCAAGGAGGGGGAGGAGTTGATTTCCCAGACATCAGAAGGTATCAATTGAGTTCCCTGCTGTCCTTTGTCTGCGATTGGGTAGGTAACGATCCGAACTCAATATGGCTGGATATATAGGCCACCCAGGCAAAGTACCCTCTTATTAACCTGTTGTTCATGGATAAGATGTGGACAGTTATGGACCACTGCCGGAACCCCATTGTCATTAGCACAGTCAGGGCATGGAGGGCGATGCATCAGAGTGAGGGTTGCTTATCTAAAACTTCGCCACTTACACCTATAGTTGTCATGTCAGGGTTCTGACCAGGGATGATGGACTCAGGGTTCAAACAATAGGCAGCGAGAGGAGTTTCTAGTTTGGAGACTTGTTTCAGTGGGAGGTTATAATGACTTTTGAGTAACTGAGCCACAAATACAGCCCCTCCCCCAAGTCCCTCTTCCCTACCTTTTATCTTAGCCTGCTGGAAAATTCACCTGGACAGTCTCAGATTCCTCCCTCCCCTTCCTCGACCTTTCTATTTCTACCTCAGGCGACCGAATCAACACGGACATCTACTACAAACCGACCGACTCCCACAGCTACCTGGACTACACCTCCTCCCACCCTGCCCCCATTCTCCCAATTCCTTCGTCTCTGCCGCATCTGGTCCCAGGAGGACCAGTTCCAAAAACGTACAACCCAGATGGCCTCCTTCTTCAAGGACCGCAATTTCCCTCCAGATGTGGTCGACGATGCCCTCACCGCATCTCTTCCACTTCCCGCTCCTCCGCCCTTGAGCCCCGCCCCTCCAACCGCCACCAGGACAGGACCCCACTGGTCCTCACCTACCACCCCACCAATCTCCATGTACAGCGCATCATCCGCCGTCATTTCCGCCACCTCCAAATGGACCCCACCACCAAGGATATATTTTCCTCCCCTCCCCTATCAGCATTCCGTAAAGACCACTCCCTCCGTGACTCCCTCATCAGATCCACACCCCCCACCAACCCAACCTCCACTCCCGGCACCTTCCCCTGCAACCGCAGGAGGTGCAAGACTTGCACCCACACCTCCCTCCAAGGCCCCAAAGGAAACTTCCATATCCGCCACAGATTCACCTGCACCTCCATACACATCATCTATTGCATCCTCTGCACCCGATGTGGCCTCCTCTATATTGGGGACAAAAGGCCGCCTACTTGCAGAGCGTTTCAGAGAACACCTCTGGGACACCTGGACCAACCAACCCAACCACCCTGTGGCTTAACACTTCAACTCCCCCTCCCACTCCACCAAGAATATGCAGGTCTTTGGACTCCTCCATCGCCAGACCACAACAACACGACGGTTGGAGGAAGAGCGCCTCATCTTCCGCCTAGGAACCCTCCAACCACAAGGGATGAACTCGGATTTCACCAGTTTCCTCATTTCCCCTCCCCCCACCTTGTCTCAGTCAAATCCATCGAATTCAGCACCGCCTTCCTAACCTGCAATCTTCTTCCTGACCTCTCCGCCCCCACCCCAGTCTGACCTATCACCCTCACCTTGACCTCTTTCCACCTATCACATTTCCGACGCCCCTCCCCCAAGTCCCTCCTCCCTACCTTTTATCTTAGCCTGCTGGACAAACTTTCCTCATTCCTGAAGAAGGGCTTATGCCCGAAACGTCGATTCTCCTGTTCCCTGGATGCTGCCTGACCTGCTGCGCTTTTCCAGCAACACATTTTCAGCTCTGATCTCCAGCATCTGCAGACCTCACTTTCTCCACAAATACAGGTTGCCCAGCAGAGATCTTTTCTGTTTTTTTCAGGTTAGGGATTTCATCCAGAAGAAGACTATGTTTCTCACTAAGCCCTATAAGCCCGATACAGAGAGGCTGCTGCTACATTCCACAAGCACCCTTTCGGTTAGTGTCCTCTACCGTCTGCTGGGTGGCAGGGCATGGCAGGATATTAACTGGTTATGTGACATCTGGGAGCAAGAGCGAGGAGTGGAGTTCTCTTCTGAAACATGGGAGAATCTGTAATAGGACATGTGCTACGCAGTTAGAAGTTCTGCAGAGTTCATCTGGCACCAGACAGTCTGGTGAAGTTTAAAAAATGGGCATCTTCAATGTGCCCCAAATGTAAAATAAGTATAGGTACTCTTATCCATTGCTCCTGAGCATGCCACAGGCTCTATGTTTATTGGAGCGCTGTGGCAGGAGAGATAGGGAGGGTATTGAGGACTGAAGTGCAAGTCGACCCGATATCTCTCCTCTTAGGTCTATCGAATTTACCATCTTTAGACGGGCATCGGAAGAAACGATTTAATATTCTCGCATACATACTGTGCACGAAGAACATTCTGATGAACTGGGTGTCTGAGAACCCATTGGGCTTGCTGGGATGGCATAAATTATACAGCACATTCCCTTGGACCTTTTTTTTAATAAACATGATGCACCAAACAAGACCATTTTTATAAGACATGGCAGCCCTACTTGAGTTATTAGGATATAGATTTGTCAGCTATCTTAACTAGGGTGTTTGTTTAACCAGAATGGTGAGGTTTGTTGAGCCCTGGAGGGCTTCTCCTGAATTATTACAATGCTCCCGTTCCTTTGTTTGGGAGCTTTGCACCGAGCATAGCTGTTCTTTGTTTTTTTTTGATCTATTAGTTATTTACTTATTTATTGGTGTTGCTTTGCACAGTGTTAGGGTTTGTTTTGTATTATAGGGTAGGTTAGTAGCTAATAGACAGTAGTTGTATTGTAAATTGTATTTTTTTCTTTTATTATACTGATATTTGTTATTGATTGTATTTTTTATTAATTTTATTAGATTAGATTACTTACAGTGTGGAAACAGGCCCTTCGGCCCAACAAGTCCACACCGCCCCGCCAAAGCGCAACCCACCCATACCCCTACATTTACCCCTTACCTAACACTACGGGCAATTTAGCGTGGCCAATTTACCTGACCTGCAGGTCTTTGGACTGTGGGAGGAAACCGGTGCACTCGGAGGAAACCCACGCTGACACAGGGAGAATGTGCAAACTCCACACACAGTCGCCTGAGGCGGGAATTGAACCCGGGTCTCTGGCGCTGTGAGGCAACAGTGCTAACCACTGTGCCACCGTGCCGCCCATGTTAAAGTTAAAAACATTTGCTAATAAATATATTTACAAAAAAAAAAATGACTGTTGCTGCTGTTACATAGGCAAATACTCCAGTAATTGTGTGCAGTGTAATCCTGCAAAAAAAATGATTTGGTGCTGATAATTCAGAATTGTAATCAACATCAGGCAAACTCCTGGGTTCTCTCTACAAAAAGTGCCATAGGATTAGTAACATGCACCAGAATGATTGGAACCTTGTTTGGGACAGTACACTGGAGGCTCAAAGAGTTACATTTAAAAAATGCAGCACAGTCCCTCCATAATGCACACTGATTTTTAAAACTGCAATAAGCTCAAGGTTTGGAGTGAGACTTGCAATTACAACCTTCTGGGCATTAAAATGCCATAAGTGTCAACTCAAAAAGTACACATGATTAAACATGGAGCACTCACATTAAGTTCCACATGGACTGAGTGACAAGAAGGGCCCATAGCACAAGTCAAAGAATGATGATCATCTCTGGAGAAGTTTTAATTGTGTAAATCAGTGCTGTTAAAAGACTGGCGAACAAACTGAGTGAAAATATGAGAGGATGCAGAATTATTTGAGAGATCAGCATTTAGAGTCAACAATTGGAGATTTAATTCTATGCAAAATAAATCCATGTCTTTTAATTAGGACATCATTGTTTATTCACTGTGTACAAAATTCAGTCATCCATGCAAAATTTCAAACAGCAATCTTTCTGTAATGGTTCATAGCTTACAGTATTAGCATATGTAATACAACTGATCACCAGAATGTTATAAAATACATTATCCATAAAATGACTGTTTAAAAAAAAAAGGTTCCCAGTAATACCAATTGCTACATGGGTGCCACATATACAGACTTGAAACACAAGGATACTTATTGTGAGGAACAGGACTCCTTGGCACATTTAATGCAATCCCTGAATTAGAGGCTTCTTTTCAAAGCTTGGTCTATTTTGAGAAAATGAATAATTTTTCAAATTGCCAAACTTTGACAAACAACAGAAATATCCAGTTCTTATTCCACAATAAACTGCAGTTTAAAAAAGGTTTATTTATTCAATGTTTCTCCCAGCAAGTTTAAAAGCCTCATGAGGTCACTTCTTTAAAAAAAAGACATTGATAAAAGTGGCCAACTACAGCTCTTTATTTATGAAATACATGTTGCAACTTCTATTTTTTTCTGATAGCTCAGGATGGAAACGGAAAAGCATTGACCTCAAGAGACCAAAGATATCCAGGCTCTGCCCCAAGTTACCTTGGGGTAACAGGAATACTAGGAGATGGCAAGAAAAGCAAACCTCAGCTTGGATTCCTGCTCCTGACCATGATGCACTTTTGGATAACAAGTGAAGACATTATTGCATTGACTGACATTGGCTGCCCACATACACACAGAATATCTACATTGTCAAAACTACGTGCTAAATTGTACACCGCACAAGCTGTCAATCAAGAGAAATCGAAAGTGACAGAAATTTTTAAAAGGGGGAACAAAGCAGTGACATTCCATCACATAGTTAATGAGTCCTGTATGTTCTTACATAATATACAAAAATCAAAAAGAATAAAAAGGTTGCCAAAACAATACAAACAACACATTGAATATAATAGACTGTTTATAAAAAATGTGCAATATGATCTGAAAACCAGAAGGAGCATCCCTTATAATAAAGTGTGTTTAACATGAAGACTCCTTCCAAGGGCCAATATTGTTTCCATGGGCTTCAATCGTGTAGTAGCTTTGCCTAACAACATGCCCCTGCCCAGTTACTCACAAGCAACATCAGTGACTGCTGGAAAGCAGGAGGAGACACTGAAACATTCAAGTTAAAATTGACCTTCAGTTTAAAATATTACAGATTT
The DNA here is from genome assembly GCF_037043375.1 of Chiloscyllium plagiosum. Classification (NCBI taxonomy): domain Eukaryota; kingdom Metazoa; phylum Chordata; class Chondrichthyes; order Orectolobiformes; family Hemiscylliidae; genus Chiloscyllium; species Chiloscyllium plagiosum. The sequence goes on from NW_028270166.1 coordinate 20,781,750, forward strand.
CACACATCACTACAGCTGATTGAGAAGCTGTTATTTACCACATTACCTGTGGAAACAACAACTTGCAGAACTTAAGACAAAAAAATTGGCCCATAAGAATACCTCTTAATCTTGAATCTTAAACCTTCACCTATGCTCCATGACTGGCCTCATTGTATTGGATACTATTTTATTGCAATTAATGTTAAGCTGCCCGCAGCCATGGATGAAGATTATGGAATTATAAACTGGAATGCTATAATTCTCATTTACTTTTAAATACTAACATCTCAAAGTATGGCATTCATCACACCTCATTAGCAACACCTACAAATAAAAAAGTACACTACAAATGAAACTTATTGGTTACTTTTCAGTCACAGATCATGAAAAAAGTGTTTCTGAGCTGAACAGCACCCTGGACTGATGAAGGAATGGTAAAATCAAAGTTAAAAACCAGAATCACTTGAAGAATATGGTGCTGACTGAACTGGATTATGTAGTTGTCACCATAGTCAAAAGCATTCAACCGACTGGGCATCACAGTCAAAGCACTGCAAAAGATCTACCTGGACAATAAGTTTTGCCCCAAATGTGGTAGATTGATTCACACATTCTAAATTATTGGTAAATTGATACACAATTTTTAAAAACTCATACTGAAAAGTAACCCATATTACTGCTAGCATCATATATGTGCTAAATCACTAGGAACGTTAGAACTTCTCTTGCTAAAGCAACATCCAAGTCAGAAGGCACCCTGATGTGGAGTGTTTTAAGACACTGAAAATGCAACTCAAATACCCTGGGACTGCTTCCAATAATGCTAATGCACATTGCCAATGGAACCATAAAATACTCCACGACTTTTGTGAAAAAATAGATGGCAACTAAGTTCAATGAATGAAATCAATAACAATTAATGTTCCATAGGAGTTGTTTTATTAGAACAGTTTTGTTTATTTTAGAAAAAGGTGACATGAAACTAGCAACATAGATGAACATTAGTGGCTGATGGGTCTTTTGCATCCTGACTGCATTTCATGAATTATATTCCATAACCTTTGACACTTGACATTGTAAATCTGCTGTGCAGCAATTACGACCGTATTTAGATATACTGAACAATACCACAGACATAACAGCAGTTGAGCATCTCTTTGATGCAGCAAAGGCCAAAACTACCCTTGGTATCACTGTGGCAATATTACAAAAAGCAAGAGACAAGGGAGTGAAATTTCTCTTTCAAAGTGGATTTGATTTGATTTGATTTCATTAAAACTGCATTCACAAGTATTGCAGTATTGCGAAACAAATACTTTGCAAGTGTCTCACTCCTGCACTTGAGGGGAATTTCAGCTGATTCAAAAAAAAAAAGAAAAGTCATTCAATATATTAAACAGTATTTTTATTTTCTTCCTTCTCTTTCTTGAGAGATTAAAGATGTTTGAATTCAAGACAATATTAAATCAATATTACCTTCTATTGCAGACCACCCACTGATTACGTCAAGACAAAAAAAAGTAAAAGACAACAGGATCATGTCCACCATCAGCACCCTGCACTAGTAATTTTTTTTAAAAAGCTGAAGCTAACCAGGTAACTCATGGGAAGTCACAAGTCTGTCCAGCCTCGAGAATAAAACAAAAGAACATTAGAAGTGAGAAAAACAGCTGCCAATGGAGTTTCAAATCAAAACACTGTTCGATCATTTTTTTCCCTTGGATAACTGAAATAGAGACTTTTGTGAATTACAGTATACACTTTAATTCCTGAAACAACTTGAGAGATGTGCATTAGTGCACAAGCTATTAATAGTAAAATAGTCATTAGTGTAAATTTAAATCACTACCTTAAAACCATGCTTTTCACAAATATTTACATTACTTTTTAAAGTTATATTTATCATTTTTACCCCCCAAATGCAGCTAGCAATTTTAGTAGAGTAGAACACTTCAAAGATAAAGAATATGAATATCTTCCCTTCTGGTAACTGATCAACAGCATACCGTAAGCAAGTTACTTGGAACGACACTGTTCCAACTTCACACACTGAACAGGTATAAAACCTAGATACACACAAGCTCCACACTGGTATGGTGAAATGCATGCATCAGCAACACAGCCCCCTGAGTAGAAACATTACAAAAATACCATATATATATATGAGCACTTAGAAAGTCAGTACACACATAGCCCCACAGCTATATTATTTTTGCACACAGATGACTTGAGCAGGTAATGCCAATCACCTTTTAATAAACCTCCAACTAAAACCTTTGGCTATACACCTTTCTTAATGTGTAATACATGTTGTACAATTGTCACCACTGACCAGCAGATCTCAGAAAATAACCCATGAAGTGTCCTGAATTGTCTGCAGCTCCTATACAGAAACAGTTTGTAAAATCTGTTCCAGAGTCCTAATGGGCAGTGTAACAAAATGTTTCTTTTTATCAACTTCACCGTGAGTGAGTTTCCCAGAAAAAAAAGTGGTCCCAAGTTGGGAACTGTCCTCCGGTGAGCTGCAATACAAAGCACTGCTGGGTACACTTTTGCAAGTAATCCAGGTCACAGCAAAGCTAGGCCAGAGGTAGGCCTTTGCCAGCACAGATACCATGTTACAAATTTGATTTCTTCACGCTCATTTAAGACTTGGGGCATATTCATTTGCAGACGATTGATCTCATGTAAAGTCAGATTGACACTGCCAGACACTAGAACCAGTGTTTAGGATTGAACGGTATACCCTATGCAATGTTAAAACCTCACAAACAGAAGTTAAACAAAGCTGTAAACCAGAAGGTAGTAATTTCAATACTTGTTGCACCCAGCCACCACACATCATGTAAGGGTCTTGTGCAGGAGTGCGGAGACATTGCAGCAAGTCCACTGAACAAAACAGCACTCCCCTCCCCACACCAGCACAAAGAAATTGAAGATTCTGAAAGAGGTATAACAGTGGTCATAATTGCAGTGCTGTGTCTGTTTCTGTGACATGTGGCAAGATCCTTTGTAGCCCTGAGACAGATCAATTAAGTAACTGCAAATCATTATCACTGTAGGAATACTGTAATTTACAGTAATTCAGTCCCTGAGTTAAATCCCAATGAGAACTCTCCAGGGAAGGGATGTGTACAACTGAGTTATACTGAGCCATAAGATCACATTGCCAACTCTGAATTGGAGAAACTGGGCAAAATTGGTTTCTTAGTTTTTAAATTCCTTTTTGACCATGGTATTAAAACTGAAATTGCAACGTCATATTTACTATCCTTGTTTCAGGTAAATTGCTTTGAAGTATCTTTTATATTTCTCAGTCAAAAGATCTGTTATCAAGCTTCATGTCACCATTTAGCACACAGTGGAACATTGTGTGGCAGTTTCATTAACTTGTGAAACTGTGGTTCAGTCAGTCTGTAGGACTTTTTTTTTAAAATTGAGAAAAAGCTATTTTTGACTGGATGACTAAACAATGGCTTACCTTCAGTATACTCCAAAGCCTGTATGGAGTTATCACAATAAGTTAAAAATTCAAAAATAAAAACAGGCATCAGGTTAACTAGATCCAATAATAACTGGGAGATTAGGAAGGTTCATAACACTCTCTATTTTACGAGGATACCAATCCAGAGAAGCTAGCAGCTGAACTTCAGTTGCTGGCTACAGTCAGTGTGTGTGCAAAAACAATGCATGTGAAAAAGACTTCCAACATTAATCTACAACGGTTGAATGGTTTGAAAGCAGAAATCTACAAAGCACAGTCCACACATGTTTGGAGGGCGGGATATAAACTCAGTTTAAACAAGACTTTTGGTACAAAATGTTTTTCTTTAAAAATCCCCCTCCAGTTTAATTGAGCACGGGACCAGCAGGATTCAGAGAACTGACGATGGAAGGGGATGCCAGGCTGTGGAAGGTCGGTGCCAGCATGTTGGGGGGTGATGTACTTCTGCTGTTGGGTTTGGTAATCATACTGGGCTTGAAGTCAGGGTGTCGCCGAGCGTGCTTCATCAAGTGGTCACTGCGCATAAACCTCTTCTCGCACATCGGGCACTTGAATTTCTTCTCACCAGTGTGGGTACGATAATGTCGAGCCAGCTCATCTGAGCGGGCAAACTTCTTCAAACACTGCGGCCAGGTGCAAGGAAATGGTCGCTCCCCTGAAAGATGAATTGGGATACAAACAAAGATAAGACACTGTGACTGATCGCAGAGGAGACAGAAACATGGAAACGATTTTCATCTGCAAGCTCTTTTCATTCGTGGAGGTAATGGTTCTCATCCTCAGCCATGGAGACAATGATCAATTGTTGGATGCAGCTCACACTGTCCACTACTACATTTCTCCCCAGAGTATGAGAACCTACAAACTGAGTGGAATGTAATTTTAAACTCATTCTCTGCAGGAAACCCACACAGATCGAGGGGGCGGGGGGACTGGTTTTACGTTGTGCTGAATATTAGTTTCTGTTAGAGAACAAAATCAGACACGATGTAAAACCAACAGCGCATATGGCACAATTGTTTCCCACCCAAATTATATTATCACCCCACTTTGTGGTCAGCATTTTGTAAAATTCAAAGCTCAGAATTCTTCTTGCTCTGCAGTTTCACAACCGTAACTGTCTCTGTAGTTAGCTGATCTCAATTGGGCAGTTCCATAATTTGTGTCTTTTCTTTGAGCCAGCTTGTTACTCGAGTAACAAGCCTACAGGGTTAATTGGAAGATAAAAGATTGTGTTGATTATGTAATATTGACTGCATCCCACACAAGTCCTGAACTGACTCAAAATTGCACAACACTTAAGCAGGCTGAGGATAGAGGCCAATTATCTCTTGTGCACGTTCAAAAACATATTTCAAATTGTAAAGCCTCATTCTGTCATGATCTGGACTGAAGTCGTTTAGGAATACATACAGATAATTATTATGTTGGCCATTTGAGCTAAAGAGAAACAGAATTAAAAATGAAATAACTTGAATCAAGCAACGTAAAAGACAGCAAAGTGGGAATTTTGCACTTCAAAATTAACTAATTAAAATAAAGTCGACTGAAGCAAGGATTAGGCACAAATTGTTATTGAGGAGTACATAGAATATACTAAAACTATACAATCAAGAAAACAGATTCTCTTTTTCTACTCGCATTCTGTCTGATCACAAATTAAAAACACTGTTCATTCTAATCCATTACAACTCTAACAGAGCTCTATATTCAATAGCATTTACACCTGAATTAAAGGAATGACACGTTAGAGCCTCTCTAAAGGGTTTTTAGAAATACATTAAGGACAAAAGGGTAACTAGGGAGAGAATAGCGCCCCTCAAAGATCAGCAAGGCGGCCTTTGTGTGGAGCCGCAGGAAATTGGGTAGATACTAAACGAGTATTTTGCATCAGTGTTTACTGTGGAGAAGGACAGGGAAAAAATATAATGTGGGGAAATAGATGGTGACATCTTGAAAAATTATCATATTACAGTGAAGGTGGTACTGGATATCTTGAAATGCATAAAAGTGGATAAATTCCCAGGACCTGATCAGGTGTACCCTAGAAATCTGTGGGAAGCTAGGGAAGTGATTGCTGGGCCCTTTGCTGAGACATTTGTGGTCAGGAAAAGCCAGGGAACAACAGATCAGTGAGCCTGACGTCAGTGGTGGGCAAGTTGTTGGAGAGAATCCTGAAGGACAGGATTACATATCTTTGGAAAGGCAAGGATTATGGATAGTCAACATGGATTTGTGCGTGGGAAATCATGTCACATGAACATGATTGAGTTTTTTGAAGAAGTAACAAAGAGGATTGATGAGGGCAGAGCAGTAGACGTGACCTATATGGATTTCAGTAAGGCGTTCGACAAGGTTCCCTATGGGAGACTGATTAGCAAGGTTAGGTCTCATGGAATACAGGGAGAACTAGCCATTTGGATATAGAACTAACTCGAAGGTAGAAGACAGAGGATCGTGGTGGAGGGTTGCTTTTCAGACTGGAGGTCTGTGACCAGAGGCATGCCACAAGGATTGGTGCTGGGTTCACTACTTTTTGGCATTTATAGAAATGATTTGGATGTGACATGGGAGGTTACAGTTAATAAGTTTGCAGATGATACCAAAATTGGAGGTGTAGTGGATAGTGAAGGAGGTTATCTTAAAGTACAACAGGATCTTGTTCAGATGGGCCAATGGACTGAGGAGTGGCAGATGGAGTTTAATTCAGATAAATGCGAGGTGCTGCAATTTGGGAAAGCAAATCTTAGCAGGACTTATACACTTAATGATAAGGTCCTAGAGAGTGTTGCTGAACAAAGAGACCTTGGAGTGCAGGTTCATAGCTCCTTGAAAGTAGAGCCGCAGGTAGATAGGATAGTGAAGAAGGCATTTGGTATGCTTTCCTTTATTGGTCAGAGGATTGAGTACAGGAGTTGGGAGGTCATGTTGTGGCTGTACAGGACACTGGGTAAAAACAATGACTGCAGATGCTGCAAACCAGATTCTGGATTAGTGGTGCTGGAAAAGCACAGCAGTTCAGGCAGCATCCGAGGAACAGTAAAATCGACGTTTCGGGCAAAAGCCCTTCATCAGGGCTTTCGCCTGAAACCTCGATTGTACAGGACACTAGTACGGCCACTTTTGGGATATTGCGTGCAATTCTGGTCTCCTTTCTATTGGAAGGATGTTGTGAAACTTGAAAGGATTCAGGAAAAAATTTACAAGGATGTTGCCAGGGTTGGAGGATTTGTGGTATACGGAGAGGCTGAATAGGCTGGGGCTGTTTTTCCTGGAGCGTTAGAAGCTGAGAGATGACCCTATAGAGGTATATAAAGTCATGAGGGGCATAATTTGGAGATGCTGGTGTTGGACTGGGGTGTACAAAGTTAAATCACAACACCTGGTTTAGTCCAACAGGTTTAATTGGAAGCACAACCACCTGATGAAGGAACTGTGCTCTGAAAGCTAGTGCTTCCAATTAAACCTGTTGGACTATAACCTGATGAAGGACATAGATAGGATAAACAGACAAAGTATTTTCCTTGGAATGGGGGCGTCTAGAACTAGAGGGCATAGGTTCAGAGTGAAAGGGGAAAGATTTAAAAGGGACCTAAGGAGCAACTTTTTCACAGAGGGTGAACGTCTGTATGGAATGGCATGCCAGAGGAAGTGGAGGAGGCTGGTACAATTACAACATTTAAAAGGCATCTGGATGGGTATAGGAATAGGAGGGGGTTAGAGGGATATGGGCCAATTGCTAGCAAATAGGACTAAGATTAGGTTAGGAAATCTGGTCAGCATGGACGAGTTGGACCAAAGGGTCACTTTCCATGCTGCGCATCTCTAGGATTCTAAAACAATGAAGACAAAAATAAGGCTCATGATAAAAGGCACATCACACTTGGTTTATGCAGCTGGTTAGGCAAGGGATTTTTCTCGGATAGAAACTGTTAACATTTGCTTGCAGTGAGGTCCACACTGGCTATGGCAGCATTATTGCTCATACCCAAATGCTTTGAGCTGCCTCCTTGAAACAAAGCAAATTTTGGCAAGTGGCAAAGCCCAGAGTGCTGTTAGGAAATGAGTTCCAGGCTTTTTGATCTAGCATAGCAAAGTATCAGCATTATATTTTCATATCATGATGGTGTGAGGCTTGGAGGGGAACATGTACATTAATTGCTATATCTCCCTTTTGTGTTGAACTATTTATCAATGTGAATGGCCTCTTGCCAGTAGGTACTGCAACTATTTCTGTACATCATTCTTTGTTCAGATACTTTGCAAGAAATAAAATTTAGAAAAGATTCAGTTTTACAAGAAAACTGGAATTTTGCTTTAGTTCCCCCACGAGCACCACTTGTTAAAGACGGTTACAACTCACTCTGTTTTTCCATGCACATCTTGTTTTCTTGGACAACACCCAGCACAGATTAAAATTAGTCAATCTTTCATTATCGAGTGAGGTCAATTCAGTTTAGGATTGTGGAGGCCTTAAACTGCAGCATTCCTGCTACAAAGTCATGGACTACTGATATTTGTTTAAAACCAGCTTCTTCAGACAAGTTCCTACACACAGCTGGAGCAAGTATGACTTGAACCCAGAGGTAGGGACACTACTGCTCTACAGAGATTCCTGGATTCCTGAAGAAGGGCTTATGCCCGAAACGTTGATTCTCCTGTTCCTTGGATGCTGCCTGACCTGCTGCGCTTTTCCAGCAACACATTTTCAACACTACTGCTCTACCTCAAGAACCAAAGGGAAGAAGGTACTAATTTTTTGCTTTAGGTTAGTCATGAGGGTTTTCTCTTGAGATGTGTTGACTTTCTCAGCTCAGAATAAAAAATCTCGATGTTCAAGTAATTGTATAAGGTAACAGAAACCAAGCTAGATATTCCTGTGCAGGGAATCCCATCTGATGTTACAAAATGGAGTGATTCATAGATTATACCAGCACTGAAATGAACAAAGTTTATTACAGAATTACCTTTGGAAGTACATTAGTCATATTTAGGTATAGATTTTAAAGAAAAAACCAATCTCCTCAAATGTTATGATACACCTTTGGAGCAGGTGGTAATTGAACCCAGGTACCCATTTTCCAAGGTAGAGATATTACCACTGTGCCACAACGGCCCCCATATCTACATGTTTTATAATTTAACCTACTTTTCTAATCAACCTGTTCAGAAATGTTATTACACACTTCAGGAGCAGGTGGGATTTGAACCCAGGCCTCTTCGCTCAGAGGTAGGGACACTACCACTGCACACGAACCCTCATGGAAACATACAGAGAAAGTTACTAAATAGATAACAAGCATCTAATTGACACATTCACATAAGATTACCACAGAGCAGCTCATGTTGTTCCCTGGTAGTGTTCCTACCTCTGAGCCAGATTGCCATGGGTTCAGGACCCACCTGCTCCAGAGGTGTGTAATAACTTATCTGAACAAGTTGATTAGTACATATCCAGGAATGCTAAAGATGCATCTGTCCATGACAATAGTAAGAGTGACCACCCACACAGTCCAAGTCCCATCTTCACATTCAACATGCTCTCCATTGTGTTGTGTGCACTGTTATCCAGCAATCGTACTGAATAAGTGTACTCCAGGGCTTGGTGTACCCCTAACCCAGCTGTTCCCATCTAGATCACTGGCATGTACCCAACCCCGATGGAAAATTGTCCAGGTCTGTGCTGTACACAAAGCAGTACAAAACCAACCCAGACAATTACTGCACTCCACTTCAGTCTACTCTCAATCATCAGCAGTGATGGAAGGGGTTAACAATAGTACTAGTTTAGCAATAACCTGTTTGCGGATGCTCAGTTTGGGTTCTACTAGGACTACTAAGCTCTTGACCTCAGTACATCCAAAGGGGAGGAGAGAATGATTACCCTTGATATTAAGGCTCCACCTGACCAAGTATAAAGGAGCCTGAGCAAAACTGGAATTAAATAAGAATGCAGGGAGGCGGTTCCCAACTGTTTGCAGTGATACCTGGTATCTAGGAAGATGGTTATGGTTGTTGGAGGTCAGACATCTCAGCTCCAGGACATCTCTGCAGTGGTTCCTCAGGGTAGTGTCCTTACCACAAGTCTCTTCAGCTGCTTGAATGACTTTCCCTCCATTGTAAAAAGGTCAGAAGTGGGGATGTTTGTTGACAATTGCAATGCTTAGCAGTAGTCACAACTCCTCAAATACTGAAGCAGTCCATGTCCAAATGCAGCAAGATCTGGTCAGCCAAAGTCTGGATATTGACAAGTGGCAAGTGATATTCATGCCACACAAATGCCAGGCAATGACCATCAACAAATAGAAATTCTAACCATAATGCTATGACCAATGGCATTTCCATCACCAAATTCCTCAATATCCTCAATGTTACCATTAACCAGAAATTGAACTGGACAAGCCTTACAGTATTAGCCTGGACTAGACTAGAGCAGGTCAGTGTGGAAGCCTTGCAATGAACAACAATGCCCAACTGCCCAAAGCCAGTCCACCATCTACAAGACATCAGTTTGATGGAATACTCCCACTTCCTTGGATGAGCACAGTTCGATACCATTAAGGACAAAGCATAGAGTCATAAAGTACAGCATGGAAACAGATCCTTTGGTCCAATTCGTCCATGGCGACCAGATATCCTAACCTAATCTAGTCCCATTTGCCAGCACATGGCCCATATCCCTCCAAACACTTCCTATTCATATGCCCATCCAGATGCCTTTTAAATGCTGCAGTTATACCAGCCTCCACCACTTCCTCTGACAGGTCATTCCATACATGTACCACCCTCTGCAAGAAAAAGTCACCCCTTTAGGTCCCTTTTATATCTTCCCCCCCATACCCTAAATCTATGTCCTCTAGTTCTGGACTCCCCAACCCCAGAGAAAACACAATGTATTCCATGAGATCTAACCAGTCTCCCATGGGGAACCTTGTCAAACACCTTACTGAAGTCCAAATAGATCACATCCACTGCTCTGCCCTCATCAATCCTCTTTGTTACTTCTTCAAAAAAAAACTCAAGCAATCAGCTTGATTTGCACCATATCCATAAACATTCACTTTCTCCACCACTGATGTTCAGTAGCAACAGTGTATACCATCTAGAAAAATTCAAAGATCCTTAAATGGCACCTACCAAATCCATAATCACTACCATCTGGATGGAAGGTGTCGCAGATATATGTGAATACAAGTACATCCAAGAGTCCCCTCCAAACAAACAACCAGACTTGAAAATATAATCACAGTTCCTTCAGCGTGACTGGGTCAATATCCCAAAATCTCCCTCCCTAATAGCAAAGTATCTATCTACACTCAAGTAACAGCTCAGCACACAGTTCACGGGCAGTTAGGACTAAGGTGCTGACCCAGCCAGTGACATCCACATCCCATGAAACAAATAAATCACTGGGAGCAAAGTTCATTAATTCGGCCATCTACTGACAATGGGTCACATCCTTACTTCAGAGCCATGAGTTTTGGGTTCAAGTCCCACCCCAAGTTTTGATGGTCAAAGATACATTCAAAATGTGGCCACATTGGCAGAGTACGAATATGCAAATCCTCCAACCATTCACCAGCAAGGATTAAGAATGGGAGGAACTGTGTGAAGGGAAGACAGCTGCAGCTTTACCACAATAACCAATTGTTCCAGACTACAAGTAAAAGTATGGCAAGTTGGTAAGGCAAGTTGGAACCCCTGAGCAGGTTATTACACCACTATCACCAGAACTACCCGAGCGAATCAAAAGTTACAATATATAATAACACCATGCTAAGAAAACCTGAACATTCAGATTCCATCCTTGCAATGAAGTGAGTTAGCTCAACAGCTCTCTGAGCTCAATAACTGGTTCCAATATCTCCAGTTCACAAAAGAGTGTGTTCTTCATCCCAACTGATAGCTACTGACTTTGAGAGGTTCCAGCAAAGGACGTCTACAAAAGAACTTGATGTTTAGGGTCTCATCAGGATAAAATACTGACCAGACTATCCATGTCAGAAACCATGCCACAATACCAGGTATGTTCTGCAAGAGAGGTGAGATTGATGGGTGGAACAGAGTGACAGAGAACCGGTCACATTTAATTGGCTTCTGCATCCTTGCATGTAGAAGTTTGGAGTGGTTTATGATGCTAATGAGGATACAGATCACCCACTTTTTTGGAGGGGTAAGAAAGAGACAAAAACAAGGGAATGAAATCCTCAAACTCGAGCAAGGGCAAACAGCAGGGAAAAATCAGGAAGCACTTCTTCTACACAAACAGAAGTTTGTTGGAAATTATTTCATCTAAAAGACTATTAACATTAGGGCAACTGCTTTAAAGATGGAACTAGAAAAGACTTTTGACAGGTAGTGGTATGAAGAGTTATGGGGCAACAATTGAAATGTGGATTGGAGGTGCAGATCAGCCACCATCTGACTGAATAGCCAAGCAGGCACAAGGACCTAATATCCCTATAACTGGACTTGACCTACAAAACTGGGTGTCTTCAGAAACTCTGATATAAAAGCAAAAAAAAAACCAGGACATTATAGTCGAAAGAGGAAGTGTTAGGACACAGGGGGATTCATAAACAATGTCAAACTGAATGATCTTACTCACATTTAAAAGTGGAGGAAAACATTTTAGCTCCAATCCACACCCAACTGAATTCTGCTTTACGAGGTACATGGACTTCTTAGTTGGAAAAAGGTAGATGTATTCCACACTCTTAAGAATGCTGTGAAAAAGATAGAAGCCTATGCAATCTAACACTATAAACCGTTAAGTAGATTAGGCAACCATTTGAGAAATGCGACCACAATTTGCCTGTGTTCAGAAACCCCTCTCATCATCATACTAACCTTCATTTTAGATTTGAAAATAAGAGCAATGTTTGTATTGTGGGAAGGTCACAAACCAGGATTGCCTTCTCTGGTGAAAATTATAGTCAACAACTAAAGAATTCTGGCCTACTGAGGTACTAATGAATTGACAGTAGTAGACATTTGTGACTATTGGTGCAGCATTTGAAATATTTTCAATACTTTCACCTGGTTTACCAATTACAAGACCCACTCCTTCCTTCTTGGCCTTAGTTTTTAAATAGTCCATACAGATCATTTAACTGGAGACAGTTAAATAGTCAATTAGAAATAGCCAAGATAAACAAGGGCAGCCTCATTCCCTCCTAGTTCACAGCATCTGATTATCTTTTGCATGGATTAAGCTCCAAAAGATTCTGCTACTTATTATTGTAATGAAGATTACTCTAAATACAAGCTTTTTTCATAATGCATAGCTCTTTACCAGCTGGGAAACAATGGTAGGACCTTATAGCACATGTATCCCCACCTGAATTTCTAGTTTTCTTTAACGTTTTGACTAGATGCTTGCTAAAGTTATTCAAAACAAATCTACAGAGGGGCTGGTTTTTAAAAGTTTTCATTTCCTGAAGACTTATGGTGAATTACATCATAGACAACATCCAGCAGGCATTTCTTTATATGTGACCCCAGCAAATTTTATCAGGCTGTTTGATCCCAGAGCCTTAACAGTGAGCCTAGTACTGTCCACACCCAGACAGTTTCAATAAAGACCACTCGTTCACAAGGGTACAGAAACTAATTGTGGAATGTTCCTTGCTTAAGGTCATTTCAGGTAGAGAATCAAACCTAGAACTTACATCTAGGCATAATTGTACTAAGTTTTCACCCAAACCCCATTTACTACAAAATGAAAATCAGACTCTGCCACAAGTACACAATTTTCTATTGTATTTACCAGTTTATTTCAAGAATTGATCAGGGAGAATAAGGCTACAGAGAGGTAACTGGGAAATTGGATTTGTATTCTTCCAAACAGCTGGCACAGAACGGTCACTTGGTCACTTGCTGCATGATAACTTTGGATGGACGAGGCCCCCCAAAACACTCACTGTTACTAGTCATTCAGAAAGTACACCTGAAATCATGAAAGTAATTGTAAAGTCCCTCAAAGACCACTTAGTCACTCAGCATCGATTGGCCCATCAAACTGGTCTTTATACTCCATTAATAATGTTTAATATGCCATTCTATTTATTATTTTGAAACAGTGTATATGACCACTAAGTCTTTGAAAGAACCACATAGCATCGCCTACACCAGATTGACCTTTACCCCATAAAGGGTAAAGTCTTCATAATCCTGGTGGACTATAGAGCTGCTCTGTCATTAGAGAGAGATGTCTGATGGTGTTTTAACTTGGGGTCACCACATCTTACGTGAGGAGAGAGTTTGAGAAGGAGAGCAGCAATTGAACACATTGCAGGAATCACTGTGCATTATAAACCAGCTGCCCAGCCAACTAAGCAAACTAACACGTGCTCTACATACAGTTCTTGTATATCAACAAACACATTACAGACATATAGAATAGCATATAAATTTAAAATTCAGACATGACTCTAATAATCATTTAAATGTGTCAGGAAGTTGAACAATTCCAACTAGAACAATGTGCACCCCTCCCTGGAGTGTCAGAAGGCTGAGGGGTGACCTTATAGAGGTTTATAAAATCATGAGCAGCATGGATTGGGTAAATAGACAAGGACTTTTCCCTGGGGTTTGGGAGTCTAGAAGGAGAGGGTATAGGTTTAGGGTGGAGGTGGAATTTAAAAGGGACATTTTCTGTCAGAGGGTGGAATGAGCTACCAGAGGAAGTGGTAGGGGCTGATACAATTAAAACATTTAAAAAGGCATCTGGATGGGCACATGAATAGGAAGGGTTGAGAGAGACATGGGCCAAGTGCTGGCAAATGGGTGTGGATTGGGATATCTGGTCGGCATGGACGCGTTGGCCGAAGGGTCTGTTTCCGTGGTGTACATCTTGATGACTCTAAGTGGGGAGTGGCTCTGCTGCTCAACAGAAGAGTCAGTGGGTTCGCAGGAACTTCACTCGGCGGCATCACATCTTCCGAGTGAGTGCGCATTTTAACCGGCGGCGAGGGGGGGGGGGGTTCGTGTAGAGCCCCGCGTGGGGCTGGCGTGTGAGCGCGGGGTCGGGTTACCGAGGATCCCGGACTCTGAGTCAACACGGAAACGCCCACCGCACCGCCCCCCCCCCCCCCAGATGGGGACACGCCCACCAGCCCGCTCATTGGCCCGCCCCCCCAGCAACCGCGCCCAAGCTGATTAACCATTGGAGGAGTGCGACTGGCCCCGCCCCTCGAGCTCCCGCTACCGCTCCTTTGCCTTTCTCGCTTCACCCAGAGCCTGGCGGCATTTGTCAGCCCTTGCCCTGGATAATTCCCCCTTTTTAACCACCTGCCTTTGAAACATTATTTTTAAATCATCCCCGTTCTCTCTCTCTCTCTAGGAATTGAATACGTTGCTGAATTCCCAACCACGCCGCATGTGCTTCAGATACTGATAGCTGTTTTCAAAATATTTCACCATCTGAACCTTCAGGTCTTATTTGATTTGAATTACTGATCATTCATCCAGCACATCTCGGAATTCCAGTAACAAAAACCACACACACCGATGTCAAACCCTAAACTGTTAAATTTGCAGGATTATAAAATGCTACCAAACTAAGCTCTCTGCGCCAGCATCCAGCCCCTCGTCTCACTCGGATGGCTAATTATTGTTCAGTTTCCAGGAAATTCCGGTCTATTCCTATTATGGGCGTCCACTCTCCCCACCCACCCACCCACCCCCTCCCTCTGAATTACATGTTTCCCACCTCCTCCAACCCCCCACCCCCCAAGCTGTGACGATTGTAACAGGAGGCGGGGAGCACGATGCTGGCATTATGCCAGGGTCAGGGATCCAGGGCGCTCTCTCTCTCTCTCTCTCCACCACCATCACACCCCACCCCCCACCCCCCCCCCCGGGCAAAAAAAAAAGCCTCCGCCAAGGGCACACGCTGCAAAAAAAAAATGCTGGGAAATGACGCAAGTCAGTGACGGCCTGACGGTTCTTAAAACATTGGGCTGCGGGTGGGGGAGCTGGCCGATGAGGAGAGGAATGGCTTTTTCCCCGGACTGTCAGCCCGGGTGAGAAGCTGCCCATCGCCCGCTTCAGTTTCCATGTCCACCCCACAAGCTACAGGGGCTGCCATCAGTGAGTTAACCACCACCACGCCCCTGCAAAGCTGCAGTTATCGGCCTGAATCTCTGGTCAATGGCAAGTTGGCCGACTCAGTAACAGGTAGTTACTGTACGAACCCCGCCCAGCTCAGCTCCCCCTCCCCCCAACTCATAGCTATATTAAAAAAAAATTAGAATTCTGACAGCATCAAATCCGATTGTGAAGTACTTGTGCTATCCCTTACTGTACCACCCTAGACCCTGTCACTCAAGGTCAGGGATCTTGTCCGGGTTCTGTCTAGGCAAGTTGGAACATGTAGAGACCCCACTCCCCTGACCCCCCAAGAAAAAACCTAACTCGTGAAATGTCACACCAACCCCCCCCCCCCCCATACAAAACCACTTCGAAATATCACTTGCCCTTTGTTCCGCAACAAACGTCAAATTGCATCTACTTAATCGCACAAGTACGGTTTCGTACCCAGAGCCTCATTGTCTACTCTCAGTGACTCCTCCCCTTCTCGGAACTGCTAAATCTACAATAAAGGGACATTATCTTAAATCTACAAGAAAGGGAACGCACGATTAAAACAAACTTATTCAGCCCGCACGAAAATTCGAGATCGCTTCTAAACAAGGGGTGCCGTCAGTAAAATCGGGAGGATAACACTGTCTGTGCCAGGTTAAAACACAAAACAAGATCAACAACATTAGCCACTACAGTTAAGCGCCATTAATTTAGCCCCTTAGTTTTCACTATAAAAGCAGCGTGGGAACAAAAGACGAAAGAATGCGAGTGTTACAGAAACAAAAGAGAAATTCGCAGGACCATCAAGGCACAGAAATGAAACGTGGCGACAACTTTTTGTTTCAGGGATGGGGGGGGGGGGGAAGAGAAGAGAGAGAGAGGGAGGGAGAGGCGGGAGGAGAAAATAAAGCTTTGGGCTTTCTACCTGTGTGAGTTCTCATGTGTGCTTTCAGATGGGACGATTTCCCGTACACTTTGCCGCAGCCGGCGAAGGAGCACTGATGCTTCTTCACCGCAAATTTGTCCGAGCGCCTGTTTTTCCGCTTCTCCGGGGTAGAGTTGGCGGTACCCAGGGTCGGGGTGCTGGGACCCTCGGAAAGGGTGGTGTAGCCGCTCTCGAGGCTCTCCCCGGACGACGAGGACGAGTTGCTGCTCTCGGAGTTGGATGACATGGGTCGGGATTTCTGCAGGTCGGTCAGAATGCTGGCCACCAGGAGCAGGTTACCTCCACCGCCTCCTCCTCCTCCTCCTTCCTTGAGCGTGTCGCTGACTTCTTTGTCCTCTCGGGAACTTTCCTCGTCTTTGACCGGCGATCGGTGCACCACCGCCCCGCTGGAGATGGACATGAGGCACTCGGCGGCGAAATAGTCGCGACAGGCGAAGGCAGACATCGCCAGGGAGGTGGGGTGGGAGGGGGGGTGGTTAAGAGCTAGGCTGTGTGTGTGTGTGTGTGTGAGAGAGAGAGAATTGGGATCTCCCTTCACACCCACCTACCACCCTCCCTCTCTCAGAAACTGGTGAATAAAACAGACAGGTCTGGGTATATGTGTGTGTGAGAGAGTGAGACTCCCCCTCCCTCCCAAACCCCCCACCCCCCCCCCCAGCCCGATGCGATCTGAGCGCCACTGTGCCGTGGTCCCGCTGCTTTGTCTGGGAGAGAGGGGTCTACGTGCTCCCCGCCTCTTCCGAAACGGCTTGTGACGCGCCGGGCGGATCCCAGACTCTGAGCCACTTGGGTGACGCGTACTTTATTGACGCTAGAAACCCCTGTCTCCAGGGGCAGGAGAGAGAGAGAGAGAGAGAACATCATTTCATATCTACATCTTTTTAAAAAGTTTGTCATCTGCCTAGAATTTCTGAAACCTCCTTCTTCCCTCATCCTCCCCCCCCCCACCTCCCCAACACCTATTTTTTAAAAAAAGAAATGATTGAGTTGTGCGTGAGATCGAAGCTGATTTTGTGTCGTTTCCAGGCCGCTCTGTAATGCGGGCGTTATCATGAAATTCGCAGATGATGCTAAATTGGGCGGGGGAGGTGTAATCGCCAGAGAGAGAGAGAGAGAAAACGTACTGGTGGGCGAAACTCAAGAGATTTGCCTCAGAAACATAGAATGCTGGTAGATTTAAAAAAAATAAGAAGTGGGGTATAATTGTTCAGCAATTTCGAAGCATCGCATCGATATGGTAAATCCGGAAATAAGTGTCCACCCAGCCCATGACCCGTTTCATCCTCCAACAGCTATATGACTGTCCTCGGTCTGCCTACTCAGGGGAGGGCACAAAGACTGAAAGATATCTGCAAATAACTGAACACGATATTATTCGGAACGTTCAGTCCAAACTCGCGTGCCTGACCCTCCTCCTATCTTTAACACAATCAACATAACTTTCCTCCCCCGCACCCACCCCGCCCCCGGTCTATATTTTAGCTTTTACTTTAAATATATTTGCCTAAATGATATTTGAGTCTTACATTCTGGTCACTCGCTGAGTAAAGAGGTTTCTCCCGTTGGATTTATTAATGACAATCTTGGCCCCTAGTTTTGCTCTCCCTCCATTCTCTACACCCCACCACTACCAGTCAACAAGTGGTAATATCTCTGTATCTGCCGAATTAAAGTGTTTCATAATTTTAAACATCCCTGTCAGGTCAAGCCTCATCTTCCTCTTTTCTAAAGATTCCCAGATTGTAAAATATTAAGTGATTATTATAACCTTATCCTTTACCTCTCTTTGCATTCAGCACTATGGAGACCAGAACGGTACACAATAGCTACGTGTTGTTTAAGTGATGCCTTCTTACATTTTGTCAGGTAGATTTTCTTCTTCTTAGTAAAGCAGTTGCCCAGTTGGAAACCAGTGCTTGGACCCAAAAGATATTGTCAGCCTTTGGTTCAGATGTAGTCCTCCATGCTGCATCAGGAAGTCAAGGGTTCAACTCTTGCATTTAAGCACACAATTTAGGTAGCACTGACAGTGTCCTGCATTGCCTGAAGTACTGTCTTCCAAATGATGTGAAAGCAAAATCCTGCACGAATTCTCCACAAACTACAATTCATGAAAGTATACAGACCAACATTTATCTTTCAATTAGTATCATTAAAAAAAAGTCGGTCCATTTATCTCATTGCTGTTTGAGAAACTTTGTTATGTCCACACCACAACAGTGACTACAGTTCAAAAGCATTGAAATGGCTGTGAAATGTTTTCTGATATCCTAAAATTGTAAATGGCACTATATAAATGCAAGTTTTAAAAAATTTTTACATCAACACATATTTAAAAAATGCTTCTGACATAACACAGATGTAGAATTTTGCTTAACCAAAGAGGAGCTATTAGGACAGATGATCTATGTTAAAATGTTAATTAATGGCTGAAGCATGAGGAGACTATGCCTGAGTGAGACGTAGACTAAGTTAATAGTGCGTTAGGTTCAAGACGGAAACTTTGGTAAATCTTTCTTCTATTTTAAATGTAGATATATGGAGTCAGGTTTTGACATGGTTCTAATACTCTTCACGTAAGTTGGATTGTATTGTTAAACAGGATTATCATGTTAACCTGGAAATGGTAGTTATCTGTCAATTAGCTAAAAGCAGTTGGCTCAATTGATCTCAATTACTGTAACAGGAAGTTAAACTAGTCAGTGAATCCCTACAGCATAGAAACAGACCATTTGGCCCAATGAGTCCACACCAACCCTCTGAAAAGTAACCCAGCCAGACCCATTCCCTTAACTAATACACCTAAGCTACACTTTTTGGATTATGGGAGGAAACCCATACAGTCACAGGGAGAACATGTAAACTCCACATAGACAGTTGCCCAAGGCTGGAAATGAACCTGGGTCCCTGATACTGTGAGATAGTAGTGCTAACCACTGAGCCACCACATCATCCTAGTTCAGCTCGCTATAAGAGGCAGTCATGATTTAAACTATGTGGACTGTGGGGATGCACAGTCAGAAGAATGTGCTTGAGTGGGATGCAAACCGAGTGAGTAGCAAAATAGATCTCCATGGAAATGTGTGAGAAAGTGGTGCTTTAAGTGTACTTTGTTGCAACTGGTAGAATGTGTTAAACATTTAGTTCTGGACTTACCAGCGTGAGTACAGTTCATCAATGGTTAAGGTCAAGTAAAACAAACTCAATGTTAAGATCTAAACTCAAAATTGGAGGTGTAGTGGACACCGAAGAAGGTTACATTGGATTACAATGGGATCTTGATCAGATGGGCCAATGGGCTGAGGAGTGGTAGACGGCTTTTATTAGAGTCATAGAGATGTACAGCGTGAAAACAGACCCTTCAGTCCAACCTGTCCATGCCGACCAGATATCCCAACTCAATCTAGTCCCACCTGCCAGCCCATATCCCTCCAAACCCTTCCTATTCATATACCCACCCAAATGTCTCTTAAATGTTGCAATTGTACCAGCCTCCACCACTTCCTCTGACAGCTCATTCCATACATGTACCATCCTCTGCGTGAAAATGTTGCCCCTTAGGTCTCTTTCATATCTTTCCCCTCTCACCCTAAACTTATGCCGTCTAGTTCTGGTCTCCCCGACCCCAGGGAAAAGACTTTGTCTATTTATCCTATCCATGCCCCTCATAATTTTGTAAACCTCTATAAGATCACCCTTCAGCCTCTGATGCTCCAGGGAAAACAGCCCCAGCCTGTTCAGCCTCTCTCTGTAGCTCAGATCCTCCAACCCTGGCAACATCCTTGTAAATCTTTTCTGAACTCTTTCAAGTTTCACAACATCTTTCCAATAGGAAGGAGACCAGAATTGCATGCAATATTCCAAAAGTGGCCTAACCAATGTCCTGTACAGCCTCAACATGATCTCCCAACTCCTGTACTCAATACTCTGACCAATAAAGGAAAGCATACCAAACGCCTTCTTCACTATCCTAACTACCTGCGACTCCACTTTCAAGGAGCTATGAACCAGCACTCCAAGGTCTCTTTGTTCAGCAACATTCCCCAGGACTTTACCATTAAGTGTATAAGTCCTGCTAAGATTTGCTTTCCCAAAATGCAGCACCTCGCATTTATCTGAATTAAACTCCATCTGCCACTTCTCAGCCCATTGGCCCATCTGGTCCAGATCCTGTTGTAATCTGAGGTAACCCTCTTCACTGTCCACTACACCTCCAATTTTGGTGTCATCTGCAAACTTACTAATTGTATCTTTTATGCTCGCATCCACATCATTTATGTAAATGACAAAAAGTAGAGGACCCAGCACTGATCCTTGTGGCACTCCACTGGTCACAGGCCTCCAGTCTGAAAAACAACCCTCCACCACCACCATCTGTCTTCTACCTTTGAGCCAGTTCTGTATCCAAATGGCTAGTTCTCCCTGTATTCAATGAGATCTAACCTTGCTAATCAGTCTCCCATGGGGAACCTTGTTGAACGTCTTACTGAAGGCCATATAGATCACATCTACTGCTCTTCCCTCATCAATCTTCTTTGTTACTTCTTCAAAAAACTCAATCAAGTTTGTGAGACATGATGTCCCACGCACAAAGCCAGGTTGACTATCCCTAATCAGTCCTTGCCTTTCCAAGTACATGTACATCCTGTCCCTCAGGATTCCCTCCAACAACTTGCCCACCACCGAGGTCAGGCTCACTGGTCTATAGTTCCCTGGCTTGTCTTTACCACCCTTCTTAAACAGTGACACCACGTTTGCCAACCACCAGTCTTCCGGCACCTCACCTGTGACTATTGATGATACAAATATCTCAGCAAGAGACCCAGCAATCACTTCTCTAGCTTCCCACAGTGTTCTTGGGTACACCTGATCAGTTCCTGGGGATTTATCCACCTTTAACTGTTTCAAGCCATCCAGCACTTCCTCCTCTGTAATCTGGACATTTTGCAAGATGTCACCATCTATTTCCCTTCAGTCTATATCTTCCATATCCTTTTCCACAGTAATTATAATTTACAGAAATGCAAAGTGCTGTATTTTGGGAAAGCAAATTTTAGCAGGACTTATACACTTAATGGTAAGGTCCTAGGGAGTGTTGCTGAACAAAGAGACCTTGGAGTGCAGGTTCATAGCTCCTTGAAAGTAGAGTCGCAGGTAGATAGGATAGTGAAAAAGGTATGCTTTCCTTCATTGGTCAGAGTATTGAGTACAGGAGTTGGGATGTCATGTTCTAGCTATACAAGACATTAGTTAGGCCACTTTTGGAATATTGCATGCCATTCTGGTCCGCTTTCTATTGGAAGGATGTTGTGAAACTTGAAAGGGTTCAGAAAAGATTTACAAGGATGTTGCCAGGGTTGAAGGATTTAAACTATAGGGAGAGGTTGTACAGGCTGGGGCTGTTTTCCCTGGAGTGTTGGAGGCTGAGGGGTGACCTTATAGAGTTTTATAAAATAATAAGGAGAATGGATAGGATAAATAGACAAAGTCTTTTCCCAGGGTCGGGAGTCTAGAACGAGAGGCATAGGTTTAGGGTGAGAGGGGAAAGATTTAAATGGATCTAAGGGTCAACGTTTTCACACAGAGGGTGGTGCGTGTATGGAATGAGCTGCCAGAGGATGTGGTGGAGGCTGGTACAATTGCAACATTTAAGAGGCATTTAGATGGGTGTATGAATAGGAAGAGTTTGGAGGGATATGGGCCAGGTGCTAGCAAGCGGGA
The DNA here is from genome assembly GCF_037043375.1 of Chiloscyllium plagiosum. NCBI lineage: Eukaryota > Metazoa > Chordata > Chondrichthyes > Orectolobiformes > Hemiscylliidae > Chiloscyllium > Chiloscyllium plagiosum. The sequence goes on from NW_028270166.1 coordinate 20,803,991, forward strand.
CTAGATTGAGTTGGGATATCTGGTCAGCATGGATGAGTTGGACCGAAGGGTCTGTTTCCATGCTGGACATCCCTATGACTCGATAACTCTTGATCCTTGAAAGGGAGCCATTAAGATAAACTTTGTTAAGGTAAGTAAATGAAATAGAGAAAATAAAATTGAAGCACAAAATCAAAATATAGCAAGATATTAGAGTAAAGGGATGTAATTACAAACTAGTAAAAGGCAATTTGAGAAGTCATGTCAGAAATACAAAGAGTTGTTATTATCCACAATGCTCAATTGATAGAGATTTAAGTCGAGAGTGTGGTTCTGGAAAAGCACTGCAGTCAGGCAGTATCCAAGGAACTGGAGTGAGGTTCGTGAGCCGCGGAGCTGAGAGATAAATGAGAGGGGGGTGAGTTTGGGGAAAGGTAGCTGAGCAAGCAATAGGTAGTTGAAGGTGAGGGAGAAGGTGATAGGTTGTGGGGTGGTGTAGAGCAAATAGATGGGAAAGGTGATGGACAGGTCAGGAGAGCGGTGCCAAGTTGGGGGCTTGGGAGTCTCTCCAACACCAACACATCCTTCCTTATTTACAGGACCCAAAACTGCTCAAAATATTCCAAATGTGGTCTGATCAGACCTTATACAGCCTCAGCAGTACCTCTTTGCACTTGTATTCTAGCTCTCTCAAGATGAATGCTAATCTTGCATTTGCTTTCCTAATTTCCAACTGAACCTGCATGTTAATCTTAAGAGAATCCTGAACTAAGAATCCCAAGACCCTTTGTGCTTCATGTTTCCGAAGCCTTTCCCAATTTAGAAAACAGTTTGTGCCTCTATTATTCCTACCAATAACCTCAGTCTTTCCCACATTGTATTCCATCTGCCAGTTCTCATTCTCCAAGCCTGTCCAGGTCCTGCTGAAGCCTCCCCATTTCCAAAACACCACCTGTCCCTCCATCAACCTTTGTGTCATCTACAAACTTAGCAATGATGCCCTCAGTTCCTTCATCCAGGCCATTAATGCATAACGTGAATAGTTATGGTCCCACCATTGACCCTTGTGGAGCTCCAGCTGACATCCTTTATTCCCACACTCTGCCTTCTGCCAGTCAGCCAACCATCTAGGTCTGTACCTTGCCCTAACATCAAGGGCTCTTAGCAGCCTCCTGTATGGCACTTTGGCAAAGGCCTTCTGGAAATCCAAATACATCATTGTCACTGGCTCTTCTTTATCTAACTTGCATGTAATTTCCTCAAGGAATTTGAACAGATCTTTCAGACATGATGCCCCTCTTGATGAAGCCATGATGTCTCAGCCCTGTTTCAACACGCACTTCCAAGTACTCTGCAATCTCATCCTTAATAATGGATTCTAAAATATTACCAAACATAGCTCAGGCTAATCAAGCTATAGTTTCTGTTGTGTCACCTGAATTCCCACCAGAAACACATACCCTTGCTGCTCCACCATCTCCCCTGCAAGACTCCCCTCCTAATCAGACAGAAGTGAGGACTGCAGATGCTGGAGATTAAAGTCAAAGATTAGAGTGGTGCTGAAATGATGAAGGGCTTTTGCCCGAAATGTTGATTCTCCTGCTCCTCGGATGCTGCCTGACCTGCTGTGCTTTTCCAGCACCACTCTAATTTTGACTCTCCTCCCAATCAACTCTGGTCAGCTCCTCCCTCACATCTTTGCACTTATCTTTACTCTACTGTAATATTATTACATCTGATTTCATCATCTCCCTCTCAAACTGCAGGGTGAATCCCTATCATATTATGGTCCCTGACCCCTGGGGGTTCCTTCACCTTCACTTCCCTATCATGTCTGCCTCATTAGGCTTCATACAGGAGCCTATACATCATTCCTATCTTTTTTCCTTTGTGGTTCTTCAGCTCTACCTGCACAGATTCTATGCCTGCGGAATCTATATCATTTCTTGCTACCAATTCAATTTCATTTCTTACTAACAAGGCAAACCCCTCCATTCTGCCCATCTGCCTGTTCTTTCATTGGACCCGTATCCTTGGATATTTAGTTCCTTTCTCTGAGCCCTTTGCAGTCATGTTTCTATGATACCCATAACATCATACTTGCCTAATTCTATCTGCACTGCAGCTCATTTACCTTGTTTCATATACCACTTACATTTAAGTACAACGTCCTCAATCCTGCGTTGACTGGTCCCCTTCTCATAGCTGTCCCTTATCTGCTGTGCCTGAAATTAGATTCCTGACCCTGTTCTATTACTTGTTCTGGAAATTGTAATAACCTCTGTTGAGACCTCCCTACTCATTTACGTTTTTCCATAATTGTCCATGTAACTGAACACCAGCCTCCCCTCCCCCACAACGTGGCACCCCGCAATTTAGTTTAAAGCCCAATCTAAAGTCCTAGTTATGTGTTTTGCCCAGAATTTGGTTCCAGCATGATTTAGGTGGACGGGTGAAAGTGAGGATTGCAGATGCAGAGTCAAGACTAGAGTGATGCTGGAAAAGCACAGCAGGTCAGGCAGCATCCGAGGAGCAGGAAAATTGATGTTTCGGGCAGGAGCCCTTCATCAGGAATGAGGCTGGGAGCCTCCCGGGTGGAGAGATAAATGGGAGGGGGTGGGGTTGGGGAGAAGGTAACTAAGAGTGCAATAGGTGGATGGAGGTGGGGATGAAGGTGGTAGGTCGGAGAGGAGGGTAGACAGGGCAGAGTCTCTCTCACTGCAACCTGCAGATGCTGGAGATCAGTCAAGATTAGAGTGGTGCTGGAAAAGTACAGCAGGTCAGGCAGCATCCGAGGAGCCCATTCATTAGAACTGCTCCATCTTTCCCCAGTACTGGTGACAATGTTGTATTAAATCAAACCGTTTCTCCCACACCAATCTTTGAGTTACATGTTTACCTCTCTAATCTTGTTGGCCATGTGCCACTTTGCTCAAAGCTCAAGTAGTAATCCAGAGATTATTAACATTTTTGCTTCTGCTTTTGAATTTAGCACTGAGGAGCTCATATTCCCTCAGCAGAACCTCTTTCTACCAAACCTCAGTACCAATGTGGACTGTGACAACTGGACCTATCCCCTCCCACTCCAAGTTACTCTGCAGCCCTGATGAGATATTGTGAACCCAGGCACCAAGCAGGTAATGGAGTCTTTGGGTCTCTCAATCCTGGTCACAGAGAACAGTGTGTATTCCCTTGACTATACTATCCCTGATTCCAACTACTTTTCTTCTTCTGCTCCCGGAATCATGGCGCTATGGTCAGTTTGCTCATCCTCCCTACAGCTCTGGAGCAAGAATCTCAAACCTGTTAGACAAGCTGAATGGGTAAGGCTCCTCAAGCACTTCCTTCTGGATCCCTCTACCTGCCTTGCTGGTAGTCATATCCTTGTGTCTTGACCAATGGCTGAATTTGAGATGGTTAACTTAAGGAGTGCGACTACCTCCAGAAACACAATGTCCAGGTATCTCCTCCTTCCCTGATGTGTTGCTGTGTTCAAAGCTCAGACTCAAGCTCATCAACTTTGAGTAGAGTTCCACAAACAACAAACACTTGCTACAGATATGGTTACCACAATGGGGTCCACCAGCTCCCAAATGACAACACATCACCTGGCCCTGCACGTTTCTTTATTTGCTTAGTTCTTACTTTAGTTTTTAAAAACTTCATACTGGTCTTTTAGTTTGTAACCTGTAAATATGTTCTCTATTTACCTTCATCTGAAAGTAACCTATGGTAAATAGTCAAATTAGTAGCTATCATCAACCAATGACCTTAGGGCTTAGCTGTCTCACTTCTGTGCTGGGCCACTGATCCTGAGCTTCAGTTCAGCCAGTTGAAAGAAAATCTTACACAACAGGAGCCAAAAAAAACAGAATGAATAAAGCATCTCTTCCCCTTTGCACAGAATTCCCACACTGCCTCCAAATTTCCTAAACTATATCCTCACTCGGACTGTGTTTCACCCTGGATATGAGCTCTCCTTCCTGACTGTGTGCGGCTTACTGCCAAGTTAAATGTCAAGTATCCTGATGCAACCCCGTGAACTATTCTATATTCAAGCTTGATATTGAAAGGGTGAGATTTTCTTGTCCTGGAAGAAGTGCACCTGGAGGGGGTAAGCAACTTAATTAGCTGGGATACTGACAACCCAGAATCCTTCCACCTTTCTGCTTTTCCCTGAATTAAGTACAGGAGCAGAAGATGTGAGTTTGACTTTTCCACCCACCATCAAATTAAGATGTGCCCAATTAGTGACCAATGAGTTCACCACCTAAGCATATTCCCACCTTTATTTTATTTTCTTGCAGGATGTGGACTTTGCTACCTGGCCAGAATTTATTGCCCATGCTTAGTTGCCCTTGAGAGGGTGGTGGTAAGCTGCTGTCTTGAACTGCTGCAACATATGCTGCAATTATTTCAATGCCAGGTTGGATGAGAGAGTTATCCCACATGATTGATAAAGTGGCATGGGCAGACTGTCAGTTGTCAGTGATGTGGGCTCTTGAACTGCAATGTATTGTGTATGATTGAGGAACTGGACATAGGGGAGGAGAGGGAAATGGCTGCAGAGAACCACCCCTTCTCCTAGTCGCCCAATCCTTGGGATGTTGGTGTCATCCCGACAGCAGCTACAGTCTTTGATAGTGACATTGCTGAGTGCGAGAGATGTCAGGGTCTGATTGGGTGACAACTCTTGCTGAAAGAGATTTCCACTTCCAGGATCTTAATTTTGAAGAAAAGTCTGTTGTTCCCTTCCAGACAACCTGATTGGAGAAAGATATGGTTGGCCTTGCTAAAGATAGTCAGATTGGTTATCCCAGGGAGAAAGTGAGGTCTGCAGATGCTGGAGATCAGAGTTGAGAGTGTGTTGTTGGAAAAGCACAGCAGGTCAAGCAGAATCCAAGGAGCAGGAGAATTGATGTTTCGGGTTGGAGGTGGGGGTGCGCAGTGGGGGGGGGGCCTGGGGAGAAGTTAGCTGAGAAATAGGTGGATGGAGGTGGAGGTAAAGGTGATAGGTCGGAGAGGAGGGTGGAGTGGATAGGTGGAAAAGAAGGTTGACAGTTTGGACAGCTCATGAGGGTGGGGCTGAGGTAGAAGGTTGGAACTGGGGTAAGGTGGAGGGGTGGGGAAATAAAGAAATTGGTTATCTCAGCAACTTTTCAGCAACTGGGTGAGAACCCCAATAAATACCAGAAGATCCTGGCTGAAGAGAATTGGGGTAAATGGAAATAAGGCCAGTTGAGTTTTATTTATTCATATTATTGGATGTGGGTGTCGCTGGATGGCCAGCATATATTACCTATCCCCAACTGCCCTTGAGAAGGTGGTGATGAGCTGCCTTCTTGAACTGCTGCAATCCATCTACCATGGATTGACCCACAATGCTGTTAGGGAGTGAATTCCAGGATTTTGACCCAGCATCAGTGAAGGAATGGCGATCTATTTCCAAGTCAGGTTTGAAGTGGAACTCCAAACTGGTGGTGTTCCTATGTATCTGCTGCTCTTGTCCTTCTGGGTGGAAGTGGTTGTGGGTTTGGAAGATGCTGTCTGAGGATCTTTGGTGAATTTCTTGGTAAGCTGATGTAGAAATTCAGACTGAACTTATTAAATGGCAGAGCAGGCTGGATGGACTGAATAATTAGTTTTTGCTTCTCCTTCTGATACGTCGAAGGGACAGAATGCCTGGATAAAGTGAAGAACATCATTAGAATTGGTCCAGTTACACAGCAGTGTTCTGACAGGACCTCATGATGGGTGACCTGGACAGAAACAGAAATACAGCTGTAGGGCTGAGTATCACCACAATGAAGTGAAAGTGAATACTGCAGAGGCTGGAGATCGGAGTCAAGATTGGAGCGGTGCTGGAAAAACACAACAGGTCAGGCAGCATTTGAGGAGCAGGAAAATTGACGTTTCAGGCAGGGCTTTTACCTGAAATGTCGATTTTCGTGCTCCTCAGATGCTGTGCTTTTCCAGCACCACTCTAATCTTGACACTATCACCACAGTGAAACCAGTTATTGGCCTCTAAGCCTTCAGGCTGCAGTCAAAAAAGCAAGAAGCCCTCTTTTTGTCAAAATTTCAAGATGTTCCTGGATTTGGAAATAGGCAAAAGCATGACATTCAATGTGGAGAAACGTGGCAATTTGGGGAGCACTAACATGGAAAGAACATGAATAAGGATGATTTTGAAAAGCGTAGATGACCAGCGAAACATCAGTGTTGATATATTTAAGACAGCCAATGGGTGAAAGAGAACAGCAGCTAATATTTTTAAAAATTCATTCATGGGATATGATTATCATTGGCAACACAGGCATCTTTTGCCCATTCCTATTTGACTTTGACAAGGTAGCAGTGAGCTACCTTCTTGATGATGGGGGTAGGAACATCTGAGTGCTGTTAGGAAGGAAATTCCAGGATTTTGACCCATTGGCAATGAAGGAACGATGATATAGTTCTAAGTCAGGATGGTGAATGGCTTGGAGAGGAACTTGCAGGGACTGAGATTGTCCTTCTAGGTGGTAGCGGTTGTGGGGTTGGAAGGTGCTGTCTAAAGAACCTTAGGGAATTGTTGAGTGCAGTTTGTAGGTAAATCACACTCCTATTCTGCATTGTTAAAAGCGGAAGTGAATATTGAAGGTGATGAACAGAGTGCCAATCAAGCAATCTGCTTTGTCCTGGATGATTTTGAAGTTCTTGAGCGTTTTTGGAGCTGGTCTCTGTCCTGGGCAAGTGGAGAATATTCAATCACACTTCTCAATTCTATCTTTTTAGGGTAGACCGGCACTGGGGAGTCAGGAGATGAGTTACACACTCTGGAATGCCTAGTCTTTGATCTGTTTTAGTAGCTACAGTATTTATATGGCACCTTTATTTCTTAAATGGTGAGAGATTAGAAAGTGTTGTCAAGAGGGACCTAGATGTCCTTGTCCGTAGGTCACTGAAAACCAGCATGTGTGCATCGCAAGCAATTTTGAAGGCAAACAGTTTGTTAGTCTTCAGCAGGATTTGAGTACATAAAGCAAAGCAAGTTTGCTTCTAGTGTATACATCACTGGGGAGACTGCAGCTGGAGTGTTATGTGCAGTTGTGGTTTCCTTGCCTAACAAAGGATATATTTGCCATAGAGGATGTGGTGAAAGGTGCAATATATACAATTATCATTTATGGAAGTTGGATTTTAAAATAGAATTTTGGGCAGTTCTGTGAAGGTTTTATTTAAAGTTCAGAGTAATTCTGGGACAGAGTAATCCTAAAATACATTCTTTATAAAGAAAGCATGTGACAGCAATGGAGTGCTTCTGAGAATCTCAATAATGTTAATGGACAAGATGCTTATACTGTTGAGTTTATGCCAGGCAGAGTAAACAGAAAAATGCTCATACTTTTATCTTGATTTCAAAACAGAAAAATCAACTTGTTCAGTTCAGAAGAGACAAGGCGTGCAGTTCCATTCAAGGAGAAACCAATCACTTCAGAATAAGTATTTTCTAGTCTTTGGAGTTTCCAAGCTGGGAACTAAGAAGGTTTCGGTCTTCAGAATTGTAAAGGGTTTGTACATGCTGATTGGAAGGGAATTACAAGATTGTATTCACAGTCCACAGAAGATAAACTGGAAGGAACTTAAAAGAGTTGATTTGGAATATAATTTCTCTGGACTTGATCTCGGTATTAGATGATAGCATTGGGAAACAGGTTGAACTTTTGTTTTGATGTTTTTGTTAAGATCTTTCTAAATTCTCTTCTATATTGCTTGTTTCATTTATTTTTCTCTTTCATACAATAAACTCATGCTCTACTATTAAATATCTGCAACCTGATATAAACATGTTTCAATGAATAACTACCATATTAACTATTCTTTAAAAAATTCAGTATATGCTTTATCAAGCTAGGTTTCACTCTTGGATCTGACTCATCCAGTATTATCCTCAACTAGCATCATAACAATGGAGCCAGACTGATTCCTGAGATGGTGGGTTTGTTCTATGAGGAGAGTTTGAAGAAATTGGTCCTGTATTCTCTGGAGCTTAGAAGGGTGAGAGATGATTATATAGAAGCTTACAAAATTCTAAAAAGGATAGACAAATGAAATGCTGAAAGGATATTTCCTGTGGATGTTGCGCCTAAGACTAGGGGACACCGTCTCAGAAAAAAGGCAAGCAATTTAGGACTGAGGGAAGGAGGAACTCTTTTCTCAAACGGTGGTTATTCTTTGGAATTCTCCATCCCAAATGGCTGTGGAAGATCAGTCATTAATTCATTTCCATATAGAGATGGATAGATGTGTAGTTATAAGGAACAAAAAAAAAAGAAAATTTACAGCCCAGGAACAGGCCCTCCAAGCCTGTGCTGATCCAAATCCACTGTCTAAACCTATTGCCCAATTCCTAAGGATCTGTATCCCTCTTTTCCCCACTGACTCATGAATATGTCCAGATGCACCTTAAATTAATCTGCTGTGTCTGCCTCTCCTACCTCTGCTGGCAACACCTTCCAGGCACCTCCCACCCTCTGTGTAAAGTACTTGCTGCATGTATCCCCCTTAAACTTTTCTCCTCTCACCGTAAACACGTGACCTCTCGTTATTGAATCCCTCACCCTGGAAAAATGTTTATCTCTACTGGTAAAAAGTACGTGCATGGAATAAATACGTGGTGTGGCATAGAAAGAGCCCATTCAACTTGTCATTTTTGTGCTGGTTGTTTGAAATGGCCATTGTATTTATCCCATGCACGTTCTTTTTACTAGTACAGGTAGCTCTTCGATAATGTGATGGTTGCATTCTTTGCAACCTCGGATTATAGAAAAATTGTTGTTTAGAAACAGCACTTAAAGTGTTGGTGACATAATTGTGTTACAGCCAACACATATTTTAAAAGTTTGCGCTTTAGACACAGTGTCCGCAATTTGTCATTCTTGTTACAGTGAACTTGCATTAATGAAACGTGTGTTATAGCAGAACGACCTGTAATCCCATGTTTCCTCTGCTCAAGTACCTAGCCAAATAATTTTAATTTTTTAATGCAATCAGAGTGCACAATGCTTTTTTTTTAAGTAAGGCATTTCAAATAATCACAGCTGTAATACTTCAGCTCTTACATTTGAGTCTGGTGAGTCCTACACTGCTTTTCTTCTCACACTCAACTCGAACTGTTTCAATTTAAACTCCTTTTCTCTTTAACTTACACTTTCCTACAAATCTCTCACTCTCTCCTTTCCATCTTCACCTCTGCCTCTATCTCTCTTCACTCTCTGTCTAATTTTTGTTCTGTAATTATCTTTCTTTATCTGTTGGAATTCTTAGTCTAATGTTTAGCTGTTCCAATTTTAATTTATCTGTTTCACTATCCTCAGTTTCCACTTCTACATATTTCAACATTTGTTTTACAATTTCTGTCTTTCAGGCTTTTGGGTAGAATTCCACCTGTAACCATAAAGCCACTCCTTTTAATCCTTCCAAAGACATGCCTTTAATATTTCAGAAGATATCTTATCTATGACATCATTAATATCTAACATCTTAGCATTTTAATAATGCAAGACAAAGCTTTTTTTAACAGCTTTCAAAGGAACAATACATTTTCCCCCTGTTACGGACCAGACCAAACACCCTCAAAATATATTAAGACGATAACCTAGACCCTAACTTTTTTCTTGTTTTAAAGGCAAATGCCAAGTGTTGAGTTCCAGTTGCAATTTGATTTGTCAAGCAACCAGACTTGAAGTGAAACTATTAAATTAAGTGTTCTAATATAGTAACATATCATAAACACATCCTTGGCACAGGCAAAATGGATAGTCTCACATGCAATTCTAGAGCAAGAAGAGAACCCCAACTTTTAGCTGTAACAGAGAGGAGAAAAGGCTTCCACATCCAGCTTCAAGACCCCAGCAGCAACTGCTACTGAAAAACTAAAGCTAAGAATCCTGCTTCTGTGGGAGCTTGACCCCACCCATTTAGGTTGCTTCTATTGTTCCAACTTTAAAAATAAATCCAGGGTCTCACAAGTTGTTTACTTTATTGAATTAAAATTGTTGCCTCTTGTCTTTAAACCTCTCTTCAAAACCAAAGGACAAAACACCCCTCCCAAAGCTAGAGTATTATCATGCCCACACCAACTCCACCATTTGCCTATAGGAATATAGCAGCCCAGTGCCCAAATTATTATGACCTCGTGAGGATAGGTTGAATTGTGCTTTTTTTAAACTCCCTTGGTCACTTACATAAAATATTAAATTTTTTTTAGCTTACAATTATATCACACTCCATATAAAATGTAGTACTAGTCAAAGTTAGGGAATCAATGCAATGTTTTCTGGAGTGAAAGAAGGGTTAATTTGATCACTTACTAATTCTGCAACATCAAATGTGCACACACAATGTATAATGTTTTAGAAAGTGTTAATTAAGACAGGGGATAGGAGCTGTTTGACATCTGATTCCAATCATTGATTTCAATGGCTTTAGATAAACTGTAAATTTAAAATCAGACAATTTTGTTTATTCCACATTTGTTCCCTGAACATGACTAAATCTGTTGTTAGGTGATCACTGCAACCATTTAGATCCATGCTTCTTTATTTTCAAAAACCATTTGGTTTGCCAGAGGTTGAAAATTGATGTTCCATATTTATCACTATCATGACACACTCCATCTCCCTGCTCTCCATAACCCTTGACTCCTTTGTCAATCAAAAAGTGTTTAGCTCAACCCTGAACATATTCAAAGCCTCCACTGCTCAATGAAGAAGAAAATTTTAAACACTATTGGCCCTCTGAGAATAGAAAATCCTGCTCATCGTTGATGCATGTACTTTGCATTGTAGAAAGTTCATCTTTAATAACTCCATGTGTTGTTGCAACTCTGCCTGCAAGATAGTCTCTTATGAGTTTGGATGCAACACACACAGAAACTAGTTGCTCTGCTCTTAGTGCTTCATAACATATGTGTTTTATAGTTTTAAAAAAAATAAACCCACTGAGTTCATTAATCCCTGGCATGTGATTTATTATTAGACCATTATTATTAATATGATCATTTCTGACTTAAACAAGACTAATCTTAGTTTAAAACTGCACCAGGTAATTAGAGTCATCGAGTCATAGAGAAGTACAGCACGGAAACAGACCTTTTGGTCCAACTCATCCATGCTGACCAGATATCCCAAACTAATCTAGTTCCATTTGCCAGCACTTGGCCCATATCCCTCTAAATCTTTCCTATTCATGTACCCATCCAGATGTGTAATTGTACCAACCTCCACCACTTCCTCTGGCAGCTCATTCCATACACACACCAACTTGTGCATGAAAAAGTTGCCCCTTAGATCCCTTTTAAATCTTTCCCCTCTCTCTCTAAACTTATGCCCTCCAGTTCTAGACTCATGATTTTATAAATCTCTATAAGGTCACCCCTCAGCCTCCGATGTTCCAGGGAAAACAGCCCCAGCCTATTCAGCCTCTCTCTATAGCTCAAAACCTCCAGCCCTGACAACATCCTTGCAAATCGTTTGTGAACCCTTTCAAGTCTCCCTAACACCCCATTACCCCAGAAATCGGACAAGAACTGGTTACTGTAAATTATATGATATCCTTAAGATGGAACTGAGTCCTGGAAGCAAAATTTATGTCAGACTAAGGCATGTGTTTGCACTCACCCTAGAAACCCATTCCCCCTTCACCTGAGCTTTAACCCCTCCCAGAGTACAAACTGGCTCATATCTCCATCTTTCCACGCCCCAGCATTTCTAAGGTCTTTCCAAAAGAGGTGGGGAAAAAGCTTGTGGATCCCAAAAGGTGTTCCTGTTGAAGTAGAAAATGCTGGGAATACCCAGCACGTCAGGTTGCATCTATAGAATGAGAAGCAAAGTTAATAGGCTGAGTTTTCTCAGTCTCTGAACAGTGGGCAATGGTAATTCAGTTGGGAAAATGTGGTGAGATTGGAAAAATGAGACTCCTGATGTCAAGTAAAAAATGTCCAATTAAAGCAAGGTTAATGTTAACTCTGCTTTTCTCCCCCATGGATGCTGACAGACCTGCTGAGTTTTTCCAGTAATTTCTGTTTTTGTTTCTGATTTTCCACCTGAGGTTTGAATAGGAAGAGAAGAGTCTTGTTAGTGAGTCATGAAAAGGCCTATTACATGCAGGTGGGGAGGCAATAGCCTAGTGGTATCATTGTTAGCCTGTTAACCAGAGATCCAGATAGTGTTCTGGGGATGTAGGTTTGAATCCTGCCACGACAGATGGTGGAATTTGAATTCAATAAATATCTGGAATTAAGAGTCTAATGATGACCATGAATCCATTGCTACTTGTTGGGAAAAACCCATCTGGTTCACTAATGCCCATTAGGGAAGGAAACTGCCATCCTCACCTGCTCTGGCCAACATGTGATTCTAGACCCACAGCAATGTGGTTGACTTTTAACTGCCCTCTGGGGAATTAGCAAAGGGCAATAAATTCTGCCTGGACAGCAATGCCCTCATCCTGTGAATGAATAATGTAAGGCACCTCTCATTATTACCAATTTTCACCAGATTGCTATGCCGTTTACTACACTCCCACTTGATGGAAAGAAACTAGACGATATGAAGTCAGAGCTCACAGCTGTAGCTCACCATTTGCCTCTCTGGGCCTCCATCTTCAGCAATCAGCCCACAACATGTTTGGGATACATTCCATGAACAATTATTGCCCGCACACCTTTTACACAAATGTTGGCATCTAATATGCACCAGGCCCACCACATCATCATGGCACATTTATAATTCACTTAGAACACAGTTTTCCACTGTAATGCTGTACTTTGGAGCACACTTTCACGGTCATGCTGCTGCCAACCAGGTTCATGTATCAGAGCAGAATACATCTGAGGACTCTTTGTTTGCTTTCTCAGCCTATTCTCTTCATTCTTACTTGGATGCTGATAGTAACTCTGCTTTGTCTTACTTGTCTTTTTGCACTTTGTCACTGCATTCAGAACTTAAAGGTTCGTTGTACTTCTGCCTTGCCTTGCCTTTTAGCTCAGACATAAAGCCAAAACGTCTGACATGGCTATCAGCAGTGATCAGTCAATGGCGCGGACATATTGTTGCTGTACGTCACCACACTACATCAATGTCACCCTACAGCCTGTGTCAACAACTTAAATGGCAAAGACACTGCACGTGCTTCAGCCAAATGACAATGTCTCAAAGTCTCAGGGGAGCAGTTTTTGGTCAAGTCCAGGTAAACTGTCCTCAGTCATGATTGGGAGGTGCCGGTTGTGGACTGGGGTGTACAAAGTTAAAAATCACGTAACACCAGGTTATAGTCCAACAGGTTTATTTGGAAGCACTAGCTTTCAGAGCGCTGATGCAACCATCTGATGAAGGACCAGCAGTCCAAAGGCTAGTGCTTCCAAATGAATGTGCTGGACTATAATCTGGTGTTTTGTGATTTTTAGCTTTGTCGTCAGTCAGGATGCCCCACAGTCAGTCAAGGGCAGCATCCAGAGTTTGAACACGGTCATTTAGCTTCTCAGGGCAGTCAGGATTTCTGTCATTACAGGTCCTGGACTGGTCCATGGTCTGAAGGCCTGTAGGCCCAGGTAAATCAATCCTGAGATTAGTGACCTAGGAGGCTGTCAATAGTCAGAGCCGTCCTTCCATGCTGCAGGAGGGTAGGTAAATCCTGAGGCTCTGTTCAGAAATACCAAAGTGGGTTGTCAGGGCCACTACTGTGGTAGTGAGGTTGGGCAGTCAATTGTGGGGATTGAATGCAGCATACTGGGATGCAGGGGGCACAATAATTGTGAAGGAGGCAATTCAACACAATGTACGGGGTAGATAATACTGCAATGGAGGACATAGGACACTGCAGGAAGGGATGTGATCAACAGCCACCGCCATCCTGGCTTTGATGGGGTAGAGTGCATCATGATGGTTGGTGTGGCTACAGCCCAGGGCTCAGTGGATAACACTGAGAGATGAAGACTTTATAAAAGAATTAAGTGGTGATATGTGGAATCTCAGATCTGATGGTGTCAACGAGGAGTGCAAGGGAGAAAGGAACATGAAAGGGAGGGGTCCACTAGATTACCCGACTGAGCCTGTAACCAATGCACCCTGTAATTTTATTCACTGCTGCATGGACCTCTGAAGTCTGACTGTGCCAGAGCTTCCAAAAACCCAGGTGAGGTGCATACATAATGAGGTGAGCAGCAGAGAATTCATGAGAGTTCACGGACAGAAACCTTCCATGAAACAGACAAAACAATACTTAACCAATGTTTCGGTACAACTCAACCCAACATTTCAGGTTAAGACATTCCATCACAACTGAAAACATTTAGCGATGTAGTCATTTTAAGCAAATGTAGAGGCAGGAAAATGGGTGCAATGAAGCAAGGAATGAAAAGAAAGGTCTTGATTAAGGCTGAGTTACCCAATTGACAAGCGAATAGAGGGTGATGGGAACAGGAAGGAAGTGAAGACATGGCCACAGCAAATCAACTATGACCTTATTGACTGGTGCAGGTTTGAGAGGCAAATTGCTTCCTCCTGCTCCTATTATGTTTGCACGACCTGCCATTCTTCAGATACATGTCCTTGTTGCCTGCAATTTAAAACAACCATCCATCAGAGAGGGGCAAGGATAGGCAAAACCAATTGTTTATTATTGAGTTGTTTTCCCTTCGCACCAAATTAATCTGGTCACTTTGAAAATAATTTGTTATTTGCATGCACTACGATCTAAAGATAAATGAAAATCTAATGCTTCTGGTTTGGCTGTGGCTATAAACGTGTTCCATTTAGACGATGAAGCTGTACCACAGGAGTGGTTTCTAGCAGTAAATCTTACGCACACGCGTTCACTTAGTCGTCATGACTTTTCGATTGCAGACCAGAATATCAGAAGGAAATTAAACCACATTGCTGCCCTGGGCGGGCAGAGGGTTCAGCAAGTTTGCATTCCAAAGCAACATTGCTGCACCAGACTCCAATATCTCCTGGGCTGCTTAGCTACAGTATTCACAGCCGTGGAGAATTAAAATGTTTGGCATGGTCATGCCTCTTTCTGTCATCCACATTCCACATTGTACATATTGCAATATTTCTCCTGAAAGTAGGACAAAGACTCATGGTTGCAACATAATGTCAGTGCCTCAAAGCCACAGAAAAAAAGGGATGTCCACTTAGAGTCATAGAATCATAGAGATGTACAGCATGAAAACAGACCCTTCAGTCCAACCCGTCCATGCCGACCAGAGATCCCAACCCAATCTAGTCCCACCTGCCAGCACCCGTCCCATATCCCTCCAATTCCTTCATATTCATATACCCATCCCAATGCCTCTTAAATGTTGCAATTGTACCAGCCTCCACCACTTCCTCTTGCAGCTCATTCCATACACGTAACAACCTCTGTGTGAGAAAGTTGCCGCGTAGGTCTCTTTTATATCTTTCCCCTCTCACCCTAAACCTATGCCCTCTAGTTCTGGACTCCCCAACCCTAGGGAAAAGACTTTGCTTATTTACCCTATCCATGCCCCTCATAATTTTATAAACCTCTATAAGGTTACCCTTCAGCCTCCGACGCTCCAAGGAAAACAGCCCCAGCCTGTTCAGTCTCTCCCTATAGCTCAAATCCTCCAACCCTGGCAACATCCTTGTAAATCTTTTCTGAACCCTTTCAAGTTTCACAACATCCTTCCAATAGGAATGAGACAAGAATTGCACACAATATTCCAACAATGGCCTAACCAATGTCCTGTACAGCCGCAACAAGACCTCCCAACTCCTGTACTCAATACTCTGACTAATAAAAAAAGGATAGATTGAGTGAATCCTTAGAAGAGTATAAATGAAGTAGGAGTATACTTAAGAGGGAAATCAGAAGGGAAAAAAGGGGACATGAGATAGCTTTGGTAAATAGAATTAAGGGGAATCCAAACAGTTTTTACAAATACTAAAGAACAAAAGGATAACTAGGGAGAGAGTAGGCCCCCTCCCTCAAAGATCAGCAAGGTGGCCTTTCTGTGGAGCCGCAGAAAATGGGGGAGATACTAAATGAGTGTTTTGCATCAGTATTTACTGTGGAAAAGGATATGGAAAATATAGACTGTAGGGAAGTAGATAGTGACATCTTGTAAAATGTTCATATTATAGAGGAGCAAGTGCTGGATGTCTTGAAATGGGTAAAGGTAGATAAATCCCCAGGACCTGATCAGGTGTACCCTAGAGCTCTGTGGGAAGTTAGAGAAGTGATTGCTGGGCCTCGTGCTGAGATATTTGTATCATCGATAGTCACAGGTGAGGTGCCAGAAGACTGGAGGTTGGCTAACGTGGTGCCACTGTTTAAGAAGGGTGGTAAGGACAAGCCAGGGAACTATAGACCAGTGAGCCTGACATCGGTGATGGACAAGTTGTTGGAGGGAATCCTGAGGGACAGGATGTACATGTATTTGGAAAGGCAAGGACTGATTAGGGATAGTCAACCTGGCTTTGTGCGTGGGAAATCATGTCTCACAAACTTGATTGAGTTTTTTGAAGAAGTAACAAAGAGGATTGATGAGGGCAGAACGGTAGATGTGATCTATATGGACTTCAATAAGGCATTCGAAAAGATTCCCCATAGGAGACTGATTAGCAAGTTAGATCTCATTGAATACAGGGAGAACTAGCCATTTGGATACAGAACTGGCTCGAAGGTAGAAGACAGAGGGTGGTGGTGGAGGGTTGTTTTTCAGACTGGAGGCCTGTGACCAGTGGAGTGCCACAAGGATCGGTGCTGGGTCCTCTACTTTTTGTCATTTACAAAATGATTTGGATGTGAGCATAAGAGGTACAGTTAGTAAGATTACAGATGACACCAAAACTGGAGGTGTAGTGGACAGCGAAGAGGGTTACCTCAGATTACAACAGGATCTAGACCAGATGGGCCAGTGGGCTGAGAAGTGGCAGATGGAGTTTAATTCAGATAAATGTGAGATGCTGCATTTTGGGAAAGCAAATCTTAACAGGACTTATACACTTAATGGTAAGGTCCTGGGGAATGTTGCTGAACAAAGAGACCTTGGAGTGCAGGTTCATAGCTCCTTGAAAGTGGAGTCGCAGGTAGATAGGATAGCGAAGAAGGCATTTGGTATGCTTTCCTTTATTGGTCAGAGTATTGAGTACAGGAGTTGGGAGGTCATGTTGCGGCTGTACAGGACATTGGTTAGGCCACTGTTGGAATATTGTGTGCAATTCTGGTCTCCTCCCTATCAGAAGGATGTTGTGAAACTTGAAAGGGGTCAGAAAAGATTTAGAAGGATGTTGCCAAGGTTGGATGATTTGAGCTGTAGGGAGAGGCTGAACAGGCTGTGGCTGTTTTCCCTGGAGCGTCAGAGGCTGAGGGGTGACCTTATAGAGGTTTATAAAATTATGAGGGGCATGGATAGGATAAATAGGCAAAGTCTTTTCCCTGAGGTTGGTGAGTCCAGAACTAGAGGGCATAGGTTTAAGGTGAGAGGAGAAAGATATAAAAGAGACCTATGTGGCAACGTTTTCATGCAGAGGGTGGTACATGTATGGAATGAGCTGCCAGAGGAAGTGGTGGAGGCTGGTACAATTGCAACATTTAAGAGGCATTTGGATGGGTATATGAATAGGAAGGGTTTGGAGGGATATGGGCCGGGTGCTGGCAGGTGGGGTTAGATTGGGTTGGGATATCTGGTCGGCATGGACAGGTTTGACCGAAGGGTCTGTTTCCATGCTGTACATCTCTATGACTCTATGACCCTCATGATTTTATAAACCTCTATAAAGTCAGCCTTCAGCCTCCAACGCTCCAGGGAAAACAGCCCCAGCCTATTCAGCCTCTCCCTACAGCCCAAACCCTCCAACCCTGCCAACATGTTTGTAAATATTTCCTGAACCCTTTCACATTTCATAACATCCTTCCTGTAGGAGGGAGACCAGAATTGTACACAATATTCCAAAACTGGCCTAACCAATGTCCTGTACAGCTGCAACATGACCTCCCCAACTCCTATTCTTGATGCTCAGACCAATAAAAGAAAGCATACCAAACCCCTTCTTCACTGTCCTATCTATATGAGACACCACTTTCAAGGAGCTATGAACCTGCACTTCACGGCATCTTTGTTTGACCTTACCATTAAGTGTCTGAGTCCTGCCCTGATTTGCTTTCCCAAAACGTAGCACCTCACATTTATCTAATTTAAACTCCATCTGTCACTCCTCAGCCCATTGGCCCATCTGATCAAGATCCTGTTGTACTCTGAGGTAACCATCTTTGCTGCCCACTGTGCCTCCAATTTTGGTGTCATCTGCAAATTTACTAAATATACCTCCTATGTTCATATCCAAATCATTTATATATATGATGAAAAGGACCCAGCATCGATCCTTGTGGCACACCACTGGTCAGAGGCCACCAGTCTGAAAAGCAACCCTCCATCACCACTTTCTGTTTTCTACATTTGAGCCAGTTCTGTATCCAAATGGCTAGTTCTCCCTGTATTCCATGAGATCTAAACTTGATAACCAGTCTCCCATGGGGAACTTTGTCGAATACCTTACTAAAATTCCATATAGATCACATTCACTGCACTGCTGTCATCAATCCTCTTCCTTAGTTCTTCAAAAAACTCGATCAAGTTAGTGAGACATGATTTCCCATGCACAAAGCCATGTTGACTATCCTTAATCAGTCCTTGCCTCTCCAAATATGTGTAAATCCTGTCCCTCAGGATTCCCTCCAACAACTTGCCCACCACCAATGTCAGGCTCACCAGTCTATAGTTCCCTGGCTTGTCCTTACCACCCTTCTTAAACAGTGGCACCACATTAACCAACCTCCAGTCTTCTGGCATTTCACCTGTGACTATCCATGATCCAAATATCTCAGCAAGGGGCCCAGCAATCACTTCCTAGGCTTCCCACAGAGTTCTAGTGTACACCTGATCAGGCCTTGGGGATTTGTCCACCTTTATGCATTTTAGGACATCCAGCACCTCCTCCCTTAGAATATGGAAATTGTTCAAGATGTCACCATCTATTTCCCCACATTCTGTATTTTCCATGTCCTTCTCCATAGTAAATACTGATGCAAAATACTCATTTAATATCTCCCCATCTCCTGTGGTTCCACACATAGGCTGCCTTGCTGATCTTTGAGGGGTCTTATTCTCTTCCAAGTTATCCTTTTTTTAAAATTAGATTACATTACAGCGTGGAAACAGGCCCTTAGGCCCAACAAGTCCACACCGACCCGCCGAAGCGCAACCAACCCATACCCCTACATTTACCCCTTACCTAACACTACGGGCAATTTACCATGGCCAATTCACCTGACCCGCACATCTTTGGACTGTGGGAGGAAAGCGGAGCACCCGGAGGAAACCCACGCAGACACGGGGGGAACGTGCAAACTCAGCCTTTGTTCTTAATGTATTTATAAAATCCCTTTGGATTCTCCTTCACCCTATTTGCCAAAACTATCTTATTTTCCCTTTTTGCTCTCTTGATTTCTCTCATAAGTATACTCCTACTGCCCTAATTCTCTTCGAATGATTCACTCGATCTATGCTGTCTATACCTAGCAAATGCTTCCTTCTTTTTCTTCAGTCCTACCAACCCAGCAATCAGTCTGGTGAACCTTCGCTAGAGTCCCTCAGTTGCAAGAATAACTTTCCTCAGACTAGGCGTACAAAACTGCATACAGCACTCAAGGTGTGGCCTCACCAAAGCCCTGTATGACTGCAGCAAGACGTCCTCATTCTGATACTGAAATCCTCTCGCTATGAAGGCCAGCATGCCATTAGCTTTCCTCACTGCCTGTTGATCTCCACACCAACCTTCAGCGAATGTTCCACCATAACACCCAGGTCTCGTTGCATCTCACCTTTTCCTACTCTGCCACCAGATAATAATCTGCCTTCCTTTGTTTGTGACCAAAGTTAATAACCTCACACTTATCTGCATTACATTGCATTTGCGAAGTATTTGCCCCCTCAGCCACCATGCAGCCTCTTAGCATCCTCTTCACAGCATACACTGTCACCTACAGATGTGGAGATATGGCATTCAATTCCTTCTTCCAAATCATTAATGTATATTGTGAACAGCTGAGGTCCTAGCACTGAACCCTGAGGCACTCTATTCATCACTTACCTGCCACTCTGAAAAGGAGCTTTGTATTCCAACTCTCTGCTCCTGTCTGATAACCAGTTCTCTATCTATCACCTTTGATACCATGAGCTTTAATTTTGCTTACTAATCTTGTGTGGAACCTTGTGCAAAGCCTTTTGCAAGTCCAGATTCACAACATCAACTTATTCACCATTGTCTACTCTACTGGTCACATCTTCAAAACATTCAGAAAATTTGTCAAGCATGATTTCCCTTTAGTGAATCCATGCCTACTTGGACCAATTCTGTCACCGCTTTCCAAATGCTGTTATTACATCCTTAATGATTATTCCAGCATTTTCCCCACCTCCGATGTCAGGCTAACAGGCCTATAATTGCCCAAGCTCCCCCTCCTTTTTTAAAGAATCGAGTTACATTAGTTACTCTCCAGTCCATTGAAACTCTTCCAGAGACTACAGAATGCTGGAAGATGTTCACCAATGCACCCACTATATCGAGGGCAATTTCCTTAAGTACTCTGGAACATCAGAGCATCAGGCCTGGGGACTTATTGGGTTTTAATCCCATCAATTTCCCCAATACCATTTCCTGACTCACAAGGATTTCCTTCAGTTCTTCCTTTATGCTTGACCCTCTGCACCCCACCCCACCCCCTGTCCCACCAACACCCCCCCCCCCAACCCCCAGTATTTCCTGAAGATTGTTTGTGTCCTCCTTAGTGCAAACAGATTCAAAGTATTTATTAAACTGGTCTGCCATCTCTTTGTTGTCCATTATGAATTCTAACTGCAAAGACCTACATTTATCTTCACCAGTTTTTTTTCCTCTTCACATATCTATAGAAGCTTTTGCACTTAGTTTTTATGTTTTCTGCAAGCTTACTTTGATATTCTATTTTCTCTTTCCGAATTGAACCCTTTTTTCTCCTTTGCTGTATTTTAGATTTCTCCCAGTCCTCCGGTTTGCTGCTTTTTCTGGCCAATTTATATGCTTCTTTTTTCGCTTTAAAACTTCCTGATTTCCCTTGTTAGCCATGGTTGAGCCACCTTCCCTGTTTTACTCTTACACCAGATAGTAATGTACAATTGTTAAACATCATCCATGTGTTAAACATCATCCATTGCTATCCATCATCAACCCCTCATGTATCCTTGGCCAGTTTATCCTAGCCAATGTGTGTCTCATACCATCAAAGTTAGCTTTCTTTAAGTTCAGGACACTAGTTTCAGATTTAGTTGTGTCACTCTCCATCTTAATGAAGAATTCTACCATATTATGGTCATTCTTCCTCACAGGATCTCTCACCACAATGTTGCTGATTAATCCCCACTCTTTACACAATACCCAATCTAGGATGGCTTGTTCTCCATTTGGTTCCTCGACATATTGTTTGAGGAAACCAACCCTCGTACATTCCAGGAAATCCTCCTCCATCACACCGCTACCAGTTTGGTTCGTTGAATCAATATGTAGATTGAAGTTACCCATAGTAATTGCTGTGCCCTTAATGCATGCAGCTCTAATTTCCTGTTCGATACAGTCCCCAATACCACAACAACAACTTGTGATCTGTACACAACTCCCACTAATGTGTTTTGCGCCTTGGTGTTCCACAGCTCCAACTAGACAGATTCCACATTGTCCAGGCTAATGTTCTCACTTATTATTGTGTTAATTTCCTTCTTAACCCGCAACGCTACCCCATCTCCCTTTCCTTTCTGTCTGTCTTTTCTGAAATTTGAATAATCCTGGACGGTGAGTTCCCATCATTGGTCAAGTTGCTGTGATCCCAATTACATCATTTCCATTAATAACTGTCATGTGCAGTTAATTCATCCACTTTATTACAAATCCTCCTTGCATTGAGATACAGAGCCTTCAGCCTCATGTTTTTTTTTATATTTATTGCCCTTTTAGAATCATTGTAAAATGTGGCCTCCTGTGATTTTTGTCTTTGGCTTCTCTGCCTCCCACTTTCACATTTCCCCTTACTGTGTTTTGTTTCGGGCCCCATTTTACTTCCCACTGACTTCCTGCATTGGTTCCCATCCCCCCCCACCCCCTGCCACATTAGTCTAAACCGACCCCGACAGCACTAGCAAACACTCCTCCTCGGATGTTGGTTCCAGTTGTGTCCAGGTGCAGACTTCCTGGTCCCACCTCCCCCAGAACTGGTTTCAATGTTGCAGGAATTTGAATCCCTCACCCTTGCACCATCCCATGAGCCATCTTAGCTATCCTGCCATTCGGACTCTGGCTAGCACGTGGCACTGGTAGCAAGCCTGAGATTATTACTTTTGAGGTCCTACTTTTTAGTTTAACTCCTAACTCCCTAAATTCAGTTTGTAGGACCCTAACCCATTTTTACCTGAATTGTTGATGTCTAAATGCACCACAAAGCTACCTGTTCACCCTCTGCTCTCAATGTCCTGCAGCTGTTCCGAGATATCCTTGACCCTCACACCAGGGAGGCAACATACCATCCTGTACTCTCATTCGTGGCCTAAGAAACATCTATCTATTCCCCTTACAATTGAATTCCCTATCACTATAGCTGTGGCACTCTTTTTCCTGCCCTCCTGTGGATACCGCCAGCCATGGTGCCAGGAACCTAGCTGCTGCCACCTTCCCCCACTAAACCAGCTCCCCCATTTGTATCCAAAGCGTTATACCTGCTTTGGAGGGAGGTGACCACAGGTGACCTCTGCACTGCCTTCCTGTCCTGTTCTGTTGGTCACCCATTCCCTATCTTCCTCAGTAATGTTTATCTGTGGTGTGACCAAATTACTGAACATGCTGTCCACGATTCCCTCAGCCTCATGGATGCTCCAAAGTGAATTCAGCCGCAGCTCCGGAGCTCTCAAGCGGTCAGACAGGACACACTTCCTGCATGTGAAGGAGTCAGGGACATTGGAACAGTTCTTTAATTCCCACATCGCACAGGAGGAGCATGATATGGGTCTGGAATCTCCTACCATGACGAAACCCTTAAGTTAACAACAGCAGCAAAGCGAAGAGAAAATAAGAGAAGAAAAACTACTCACCAGTCACTCACTTACCTATTGACTTCATGGTTAAACTTCCTTCTACTTCTCCTTTACCCTCAAGTATTCAGCAGCTGCAGTAGTTTGCTGCTCCTCTGACTGCCTTCCCTTGCTGCTGCTCACCCTCTTCACCGAAGCAGGGTATTCACTTAAACCTCCAGCAGTGCTGTAACCACAAAACTGCCCTCCTCAAAATGGCCACTCCACTATAGCTTGCCTTCCTTATTTTTGCTCCTGGGTAGTGACTGAGATGACTCATCCCAGAATCCTTCTCAGCAGCACCCTCATTTAGATACCCTGATTTGTCAGCTTGCAGATGACACCCAAATTGGAGGCATAGTGGACAGCGAAGAAGGTTACCTCAGAGTTCATCAGAACTTTGATCAGATGGGCCAATAGGTGAAGGAGTGACAGATGAAGTTTAATTTATATATGTGTGAGGTGCTGCATTTTGGAAAGGCAAGTTGGGATAGGATTTATACACTTAATGATGAAGTCTTGGGGAGTTTTGCCAAACAAAGAGACCTTGCAGTGCAGGTTCATAGTTCCTTGAAAGTGGAGTCGGAGGTATATAAGTTAGTGAAGAGGACGTTTGGTATGCTTTCCTTTAATGGTCAGTGCATTGAGTACAGAAGTTAGGAGGTCATGTTACAGCTGTACAGGACATTGGTAGTCCACTATTGGAGTACAGCATTCAATGCTGGTCTCCCTGCTATAGGAAAGATGTTATGAAATTTGAAAGGGTTCAGAAATGATTTATAAGAATGTTGCCAGGATTGGAGGGTTTGAGCATTAGGAAGAACCTGAATAGGCTGGGGCTTTAAGCTATTTCCCTGGAGCGTCAGAGACTGAGGGTTGGCCTTATAGAGGTTTATAAAATCATGAGGGGCATGGATTGGGTGAATTTCCCTGGGGCAGAGGAGTCCAAAACTAGAGGGCATAGGTTTAACATGAGAGGAGTAATATTTAAAAGGGACCTCACTCAGAGACTGGTGCGTGTATGGACTGAGGAAGTGATGGAGCTGGTACAATTACAACATTTAAAAGGCACCTGGAAGGGTATATGAATAGGAAGGGTTTAGAGAGATATGGGTCAAATGCTGGCAAATGGGACTACATTTATTTAGGGTAACTGGTCAGCATGGATTAGTTGAACTGAAGGGTCCGTTTCCATTCAGAGAAAGAAAAGAAAGCTTCATCCAGTGTGAAAGCTGGCAATGTGATTTGTTACTCCTTGACAATTCCTTTGGACATTAAATGTGTCAAGATTCAGTTAACTTCAATAAAGACCAAATTGGTGTCAAGGTCCAGAACTGACGAGGTAAAGGAATTGCAGGGAGATTGAATAAATGGGTGTGAATCACCCGAGATCACTTTTAATTCTTTTGAGAGACATCATTGAAAACGTTTTTTCATTGTACCTTCTATTACCTGCCTAACCTTCATACTTCCTGCTTGTTATTCCGTGCACCCCCTCTAATTTAAATAGCATCCTACTTTATCTCCAATCAATGTTGTCATTATGATTCTCTAGGCACTGGCACAAGTTAAGTAGCTGGTTATATTTTATTGGCTGATTCAATCTTCCCACGTAGATCTGATTTTACAGAACAAATTCATTCTTGCATCCAAAAAGAGCTTAAAAGTTATGTCATGTTTGTGCCATTCACTTTAAGCTCACATTCAGTTCCATTGATTGATGGTTTAACATTCTACTGCAACCACAGTTATTGCAAGAGTGTAAATATAAGGGCTGTGGAATCGAGCTGTGCGTTGCCACTGCTGCCGGTGCTACAGAAGCCCTAAAATGATGGAATTGTGCATGAAAAGCTTCCAGCCACTTCTGGCATGGTCCCTTTGGTGCCTCATACCTGTACTTGGAAAAGGGCTAACACAGACATGGCTGTGTGTGTGGCAGATGCTAGTGAAGGTGGGAAATTTCAAACATCAATCAGCTGTCCTGGCAGGTTTTTCACATGTTCTGGATTCGTGGATGGAGCTTGTTCAGTGAATGCCTGTGTTAATCACTCCTGGCTGATTGTGTGTTCATGAAGGCCTCTCCCCATGCCCCATCAGCACTATTTAAAGGGTCAACCATCCAGTTTCACAGGGAAATACTTTTGATTAGCTTCTGCTATTGCAAAGTTTTATAGGAAATACTGTGAAGTGTGATGTAGGTTTTACCTCCAACCAGATATTTTACCGGAGCGGAAATGTGTATAATATATCCCATTATGTAGGAGCTGGATGTTGATTTCATGGTATTGATGAATCTAACAGAATCTATCAGGTATAATTTACAAACCTTACGGTCACAGGCTCAGAAGTGTCTGGGCTAGCATCAAGCTACTAAATTACAAAGAGCAGCATGCTTTTCATTGTGTGTCATGCTTCACATGATCCTCATTAAGATGGAATATGTAATCTTTATATCCTTAGGTCATGTACTACAATACAGTGATGATGTAAGAATATATCTCTTAAAGACATCTGTCTTTTTCCAAAGATGAATTTGTCCCAGGCAGTTTTATATGATTGTGCACTGTCAATTCAATAATTGTATACATAGATAAAACAGAGTTTACAAGACTAATGTTTCAAATTTCAGTCTAAATTTCAGAGGTTGGGCAACCTGTCCTGATCTGGTGATTTTTATTCTAATCTGAAGAGAGATGCATTATTGTTGGTTCCACATGTCTGCGATCTTGGTGTCACTCAGGACCACTGCACGCTCACCATTGTTGGAATGTTCTTTCTCACTCTCTCTTTATCCATGATTAACGTTCTGAGCTGGATTCTGTTCCTTTGCTTGGTGATCACTGATGACTTTGTACAATCTGGACAGGTTGCACATCAGGGAAATATTCACTAACATCCAAGTGTTTGTACTTCTAACTCGCACTGTCTGCCCAGTGTGCAGTGTTGGCTGCACATAAAGCATGCAATTGTTATACCACCCACCCATACAAGGACAACAGTCGTACAAAGAGAATCCAATTGCCACCAGAGATCCTGGAGCAGACTATTGGCTCTTGAAGGAGAAAGTGAGGACTGCAGATGCTGGAGATTAGAGCTGAAAATGTGTTGCTGGAAAAGCGCAGCAGGTCAAGCAGCATCCAAGGAACAGGAGAATCGACGTTTCAGGCATAAGCCCTTCTTCAGGAATCAGAACACATTTTCAGCTATTGGCTCTTTAACCAATGGAGAAAGTGAGGTCCGCAGATGCTGGAGATCAGAGTCGAGAGTGTGTTGCTGGAAAAGCACAGCAGGTCAGGCAGCATCCGAGGAGCAGGAGAATCACTGTTTTGGGCTGGAGTCCTTCATCAGGAATGATGATGAAGGGCTCTGGCCTGAACCGTTGATTCTCCTGCTCCTCAGATGCTGTCTGACCTGCTGTGCTTTTCTAGCAACATACTCTTGACTCTTTGACCAATGGTCTCACTGCCTAGACAGCTGGCAGGGGGCTAGAGTTTTCACTGTGCCTCCAAATTCATTGTAATCTGATACACCTGTCACAACGTCACTCTGAGGAAGCGGAAAAGGAGGTGGATAAAAAAGGAAAAGTTTGCATTTATATAGATTAGTTCACAATCACAGAATGTCTTTAAGTTTTCTACAATTAAATGCATTTGAGTTGCAGCCACCGATGCAATGAAGAGAATGCAGTAGCCAATAGATGCACAGCAAAATTCCACAACGGCAAATAATGATGAAATTGACTGTTTCGTGCTAGTTGTGGAGGGATAAATATTGGCCAGAACACTGGTGATAACTCTTCCACTGTTCATTGAAATAGTGTGACGGGAGCTTTCACATTCACCTTGGCAGGCAGCCGGTGCCTCAGTTGAAAGTCTAACCGGATAGGGAGCTCCCACAATAGTACAGCACTCCCTCAGAACTACTTCATTTCTGAACTCAAATCCTGAAGTGGGACTTGAACCAGGAACACTGTGACCTAGAGGCAAGAGTGCTTCAGCTACAGCACAGCTTTGGAGGCAGAGGGAGCGAGGCAGAATTCCAGAGACTTGCTCTGGAGACAATGGCAAGACTCCTCTGTTGTTGAGCTGGCACAGATACTATCCTTGGCTGTGGCCCAGCCATGTCTGGTAACCCACCACACAACGCCACCCTCTAAAGTTTGCACAGTGCCAGTATCTGAGCTGGTGGCTGTGCAATTCAAATCAAGTTATGGTGCTTCTTCAGCAATAGTGCAGTTTTGCTCATGTCCTTTGTCCTGAGATTGGGCAGTAGCTGATCTTGGGTGTCTTGGTGAGGCTTTTTCTTTTACTCATTCATGGGATGTGGCAATCACTGGCCAGGCTAACATTATTCCCCAGATTGACTTGCACTGTAGAAGGTGGTGAGTGAGGGAAGATGGAAAATTGTAGGAAAGGGAAGAAGGATGGCCAACTCTATTCTGCTTAATTTTGTAAGTGTGTTCCAACTTATCCAGTAAGAAGGAAGGAAGGATATCAGAGATTGTCTTGCATGGTAGATGGATAATGTGCCTACCATGGCTGGAAAGCTGAAGAAATGTGAAGCTATGAGAAGTGAGTCGAACATTATTGGAAGGTGTGTATGGGCAAGGCTGACCATCTGAATGTTAGACCTGGGTCCAGACCACTAGCAAGTGCAAGCGATTAAAAGGTGCCTTAAGCAGCTTGAGAGGCTGGTGGGAATGATGTACGTGTTCTTCAAACTCACTGACATTGACTATCTCCATGAGGTAATTGAACTTGATTCAATACTCTTGCTTGGTTCTTGGAGCCAGATGATGAGCACTGATCTCTCTTGGCACTCCCAGTTATTCTTTTTGGAGGGTAATCATTAAGAGCCACTCATAGACCCCTTTGGAAATATAGCTTTCCTCCTACTGGTAGCACGTATCTTTAAGCTGTCAGATGACAAATCTATGAGTTTGGGAGAGCTATCTCTTGCCTGGTCGTCCTGCTATTTACCTCCACTTGCAGGTAATTGCACCCCAGGCAAGTAACAGTGGCTTCCTTCCAATGGGTGCAAACCTCCAATTCTGCCCCCTCCCAACTTTAGGGACAGATTGCCTTTGAGTGACGCAAACCAGCTGAAATTTAGTACAAGCCATACACACCGCTGGGCCTCTGAGTGTGCAGCCAGCCAGGGTCACACCTTGCTGAACATCGCAATCATTCTAATGCAGAGGCAGCACGGAGTTTACATATTTTTCATGCTTCAAATTGACAGGCAGATCATGGTACATGGTCATCACAACTTCAAAACTTTTCAGCCCAAGCTAATTTTCTTTGTTCATCTTTCTCAGTCTCATGTTATTCAGACTCTGTATTCATGATGCTTAACCCATTCCAAGCACTGTGGGAAAAAAAACTTACATCATTCCATGCTACCGATTCATAGCATTTCAAAACAAAACAGTACTAGCATCACACTGGTACTTGGAGTAAAACTGAAGCATTAAGCATTTATAATGGTTCTTTGTTCTGCTTGAAGCCACAGTTGTTGTTGACATTTATCTCAGATGCGAAGATTGTATATAACAAGGCAGAGCTTGTGCATGAATGGAAGTGAATAGTATTACTCTGCTGATGAAAAGGCACACTGCCCACTCTTCTGGCCATCAGAAAGAAGCAAAGTCTTGACAGCTTTATACATTTTCCTTTCTGTGCTGCAAAGTCATTGATCTTGTGGTTACACTCTTGCCTCTTGAGCTGTGAGTTGAGTTCTTGGCTCAAGTCCTCCTTGAGTGCAAACTCTGCAGTGCTGAGAGAGGGCGCCATTGTTGAAGGAGCTATCTTTCTCATTAAGAACTTAAGCCAGGGCCATTTCTGCCCCCTCAGGTAGATGAAACTTTTCCACGATACTGTTACAAAAATCAATGGACCATATTCCCTGGTCATTACTTATTTCTCAAGTGACATCATTAAAAACGGATTGTTTGACTTGCAGTGTTCAATTTGATGACCGCATTTCCTATATTCCAACAGTAACTACACCTCAAAAGGGGTAAAGCATTTTGAAATGTTTTGAGGTTGTGAAAGGTACTACATAAATGCAATTTATGTCTTATTAGTTCCCACTTTAGCTTCTCAGAGGTGAGATAAGTCACTGAAAATCAATTATATTTCCAGACTGGAAAGAGCCAGAGTGAAAGCTTATATCAGTCTGACTTTGCCTTTCTACTTTTACAGACGTTCTATCAGTAGAACTGCAGCTTAATAAGTTTAAAGGAGTACCAAGTTAAAGGACACATTCTTCTGCTGTTTATCTGATGCCTCAAGGTAGAGTCAGAATTAGAGAGACAACTTTTCAAATTTTTGTTGCGTACTTTTCCTTTGTAACTTCCTCAATGGTGGCTTGTGTTGCAATACACATTCGGGGGCAGCAGTCACCCTCTGGTTGCTTGCCAGGTACCTGGTTGGGCAAATGCAATGGGATCTTGGACAGTGAGGGCAGAATTGTACTCTCCCTGGAGGTGGCAATAAGAGGAAATAATTGGATAAATGCACTGGAGAGATACTCGCCCCTTTCTTGTGAGCTTACCAATTCAGCTCTATGTAGAATTGCCCTACTGGGGACTTTCTCAATCTGACACTAATTTAGGGCCCTTGAGTGGTCAATTAATGGCCACAGAATGGCCTCAACTTGCCACCCCACTGATTATCTGCCTTCCTGGCTGGCAAGAAGTTTTCCTGACTGAGGGGGTGGAGTGCTCCAATTGCCCCCCAATCTGTAGCAATCATTGGCAGGGATTGGGGACACAGGAGTTGGAAAGCCACCCCTCTGCCCTTACCTTCAGTGTGATTTGGATAAGTTGAATGAGTGAGCAAATGTATGGCAGATGAAGTATAATGGAGAAATGTGAGGTTATTCATTTTGGAAGGAAAACAGGAAAGCAGATTATTATTTGAATGGTCATGGAGAGGTGCAATGAGATCTGGATGTCCTTGTACATAAATCACTGAAAGTAGATGTGTAGTTTGCAGAAGTTGGTGAAGAAGGCAAATGGTACATTGGGTTTCATAGCAAGCAGAGGTGCATGGATGTCTTGCTGCAATTGTATATGACCTTGGTGAGACCACACCTGGAGTATTGTATGCTTACCTAAGGAAGGATATTTGCTATGGAGGTTTATCAAACTGATTCTGAGATGGTAGGACTTACATTTGAAGAGAAAATACATCAGTTAAGATTATATTCGCTGGAGTTCGGAAGAATAAGTGAAAAGTTTATAAAGAAACCTATAAAATTCCAGAATAGGTTTTTTAGATTAGATTAGATTACAGTGTGGAAACAGGCCCTTCGGCCCAACAAGTCCACACCGCCCCGCCGAAGCGCAACCCACCCATACTACATCTACCCCTTACCTAACACTATGGGCAATTTAGCATGGCCAATTCACCTGACCTGCACATCTTTGGACTGTGGGAGGAAACCGGAGCACCCGGAGGAAACCCACGCAGACACGGGGAGAATGTGCAAACTCCACACAGTCAGTCGCCTGAGGCGGGAATTGAACCCGGGTCTCTGGCGCTGTGAGGCAGCAGTGCTAACTACTGTGCCACCGTGCCGCCCACACAGGATAAGTATTGCAAGGATGTTCCTGATGACCAGCAAGTCTAGAACCAGAGTTTACATTCTAAAGATAAGGTGTAAGCCATTTTGAACCATTCAGGGGAGGCAATGGCCCAGTGGTATTATTGCTAGACTATTAATCCAGAGAGGCGAAAGTGAGGGCTACACATGCTGGAGATTAGAGTCGAGAGTGCTAATCCAGAGACTCTGGTGACATTATGGGGATGTCCAATCAAATCCTATCATGGCAGATGATGGAATTTGAATTCAATAATAATCTGGAATTGAGAGTCTGTTGATTGCTATTTGTCAGGGAAAATCCCATTTGGCTCACTAATGTCTTTTAAGGAAACAAGTTTGTCATCCTTACCTGATCTGGCCCGCATGTGGCTTCAGACCCATAGCAAGGTGGTTGACTCTTAACTGCCCTCTGGGTAATTAGGGATGGGCAATCAATGCTGGCTTAGCCAATGATGCCCACATTCAGTTAATATGTGTTTTGTTTTTAAATGGAGATAAGGAGAGTGTTAAGCCTGTGGAATTCAGAGACCAAAACACTGATCCTTTTCAAGAAGGAGTTAGATATAGTTCTTAGGGTGAAAAAGATCAAATGGTATTAGGAGGAAGCAGGAACTGGTGTTGAATTGGATGGTCAGTCATGATCATATTAGTAGCAGGGAAGGTTTGAAAGTCCAAATGGCCTACTCTGATCCTATTTCCTATCTTTCAATGATCCTATACTGACACCCACCCTCTCCCATGACTCCGACTCTGCAAAAAGAAAAAAAATCATTAACCTCCTCGCCACTACATTACCCTGAAGAGTAAGCCGTGATAGATGGGTGGTCTTTAGGAATTCTGGCAAACCAGGCTGTCTGAGTGGAGACCTGCAATAGGCAGGCACATCCACTTATAATCTGTAAGAGCAAATCACTGCAGATGCTGGAATCTGTTCTGAAAACAAATGCTGGAGATCACAGCAGCTCAGACTTCTGATGAAGAGTTAGCTAGACTCAAAACATTAGCTTGCTCTCTCTCCATGGATGCTGTCTGACCTGCTGTGATCTCCAGCATTTGCTGTTTCCCCCACTTATGCTCTGCCTGTCAGCTGTTAATGAGTTAATTGGCGTGCAATATGGCACATTATCTCGATCACCACCTAACATGCTCACCCTCATACTTTGAAAATAATTAAGTGACGTGCTCATTCCTGGCATCTACATCACCATGTTGAGGGAAGAGGGAGCTCTGTGTAACTATTGTTAAAACGAATATATTCAGAATGTGCCAATGGAACTAATAGTTAAAAGTACTTGGAATGCTAGGTTCTGCTAGTTGGGATTGCCATGAGATTGTGAGTGTAACTGCAATCTCATCACCACCTGTACACGGCACGGTGGCACAGTGGTTAGCACTGCTGCCTCACAGCGCCAGAGCCCGGGTTCAATTCCCGCCTCAGGCGACTGACTGTGTGGAGTTTGCACATTCTCCCCGTGTCTGCGTGGGTTTCCTCCGGGTGCTCCGGTTTCCTCCCACAGTCCAAAGATGTGCAGGTCAGGTGAATTGGCCATGCTAAATTGCCCGTAGTGTTAGGTAAGGGGTAAATGTAGGGTTATGGGTGGGTTGCGCTTCGGCGGGTCGGTGTGGACTTGTTGGGCTGAAGGGCCTGTTTCCACATGGTAAAGTAATCTAATCTAATCACATCTCAAACAGAGCGCCCTGTGTTGCAGCAACTTATGCCAGGACTACGGGGCATATCTTTAAGGTGAGAGAAGTATGATTTGAAAGGGACCTGAGGGGCAACTTTTTCATACAGAGGGTGGTTCGTACGTGGAATAAACTGCCAGAGGAAGTGGTAGATGCAGGTACAGTTACAACATTTAAAAGACATTTGGACAGGTACATGAACAGGAAAGGTTTAGAGGGATATGGGCCAAATGCAGGCAAATGGGACTAGTTTAGTTTGGGAAACTTGGTCTGCATGGACTGGTTAGACAAAGGGTCTGTTTCGTGCTGTATGGTTCGATGACTCTGTGACTACTTTTCTATAGTTCTTCTAGTTAAATAGTCTAACAGAGAGAAGGAACAAGAGCACATGAACATGTCTACATGCAGTCGCACTACTGAATCTTCAATAAGGTTAACTGTTTTATTTTCTGTTGCCCTCCCTGCTCTATCTAGCCATCCTTAACCTGTACAACTCCATCTGGTTGTAGCTGTGCCAACTACTGGCTGTTATAAAGCCAAAACCAACAACAAAAACCTTCCATCTATATTCTGTGACTTGAAGCTTGTTGCTACAGTTAAATCTGTCACGGTGCTGGGTGAGTTGGGTGAATGGTACAAAGTGTATGGTTGAACTCCCATAAGATCAGTTCTGCCTTCAGGGGAACTGTATCCCAAACCAAGGGAATCCGAACTTTTCCAATTTAATGGCGTGGAATGTTGGTTCCAGGAATCCCTCCTCAGGCTAGTTTCTGCAATGAGTGAAATGTGCCACATGCTCATAGAATATTAAATGGTATGACACGGAATGAAGCTATTTAACCTGAGGCTGGCTTGGCTTTTTCACTGGGTCAGTTCTCCTCCACTGCTCTTTCCTACACATACCTATACTTTCTTCTTCTTCAATTATTTATCCAATTCCTTGTGAAGACTGCCACTAAATTAGTACCTGTAGCATCCTTTCGGGTAGTCTAAACTTGAACCGCTCATTGTTGCTACTTCTGCTGATCATCTAAACCTGTGTCCTTTTGATTCTTAAGTGATTGGAAATGTTTGTCTGTATTAATCCCATCTCAACCCTACATGGTGTTATAAAACTCCATCAAATCTTCTCTGAGTCTTCCCTTTTTTACCCAGAACTCCGGTCAAATGTTGGGAGAGGCAGCATGCTGGCTCAGTGGTTAGCACTGCTGCCTCAGGTCCCAGGTTCGATTCCAGAACTCGGGCAACTGTCTGTGTGGAGTTTGCACATTCTCCCTGTGTCTGTGTGGGTTTCCTCTGGGTGCTCAGGTTTCCTCCCACAGTCCAAAGATGTGCAGGTTGGGTGAATTGGCCATGCTTAATTGCCTGTGGTGTTAGGTGGGTAAGTCAGGGGTAACTATAGCGGGGTGGGTTTCTCTTCGGAGGATCGGTGTGGACTTGTTGGGCCGAAGGGCCTGTTTCCACACTGTACGCAATCTAATTTCTTGCTTCACATTGACATTCTTGCCTGTAGCCACCATATTTTAAGGAATAAAGGCAAAATACTATGAATGCTGGAAATTTAGGTTCTGGAGGAAAGTCATACTAAAATTGAAGTGTTAACTGTTTCCCTCTCTGCAGATGCTGCCAGAACTGCTGACTTTCTCCGGTGTTCAGTTTGTTTATATTAGAGAGGAGCCTTAGTCATCCTTACTCATATGAGATTTGGAATGCCTTCACATTTGCAATCGTTAACTCAGTGTAGTTAAGGGATGAAATTTGGGAGCTTAACACTAGTGTAAACCTACTTGCAGAGAAGTTATTACGGTGTCACCTCCAACAGATGTCTTTCAATCAACAGCACAAAAGCAGATTTCTGATCATTGTCACAGTGTTGTTTGTGGGAGTTTACCATGTGTATTTTGGCTTCTACAGTGACCACAATTTAAGAGTACTTCGTTGGATGTAAAACATATGTTGGGATGTCCCGAGGTTGCAAAAGGCACTTTTTTTTTCAGTTACGATAAGGAAGGAGAAAGTAATGCCTCAAAGTCCTATAAACATACGGCAGAACATTGAACAAAGTAATTGTAGAGTACACAGTTGCATGTCACTGTAATCGTTTGCTAGATATTCTGTGCCTTATGGTCCTGCTCCACAACTACCTGATGAAGGAGCAGTGCTCCGAAAGCTAGTGATTCCAAACAAGCCTGTTGGACTATAACCTGGTGTTGTGTAATTTTTAACATTGTAGCGTATGATATAGTAAACAGCCACATAAGAATAATGATACAGATTTACAATGTAAAAAGGTGTTTTCATATAGTTAAATAGGAAGTGATTAAAGAACTTATAAATGACTTTGAGCTTGAGCTCAGGTGTAGAAGACCTGCAAACATAGTGAATCAGGCCAAGAAACTAAAGCAATGGGCTGAATCTTACCCCTTAGCGACTACTTGTGAGTTGCATTGTGTTTTTTTGGAGTGTTTGTCACAGCATGGCCTCGTGAGTTTCGCTCTGTATCTTGCCAACTTGTTTTATTAACGACATACACCACCCTTACAGTGTCCTTCTGCTCTGATGCTAGCCCCATTTGACTCTATGCCATGCTTGGAACAACTCCAGTGCTGAGATATTGCAGGCAACCACTGACAGCCATCGTGCCCACACCACATTTAAAAGCACCCAGTCTGGAGTTGCCCTGCATGTTTCCTGGCTTTTGCCCTGGGGAATCAGTATCCTGATGTGTGTCACGAGGTTCTGCTGGATGAGGTGGCACAAACTTCCTCTTTCCACCCTCTCCCCCCAAGACTGGCAGTGGACGTTATAATACCAGACCATGCCAGTCTGAGGTGGCCACCTGGGTTAATGTGGTCTCAGCCACTGGGGGCATACAGAGAGTTGTGGAAGAAGGTCAATGTCCTTCTCCACTTGGCCAATGTAGGTGCCGCTATCTTGCCACCAATACCTCACACTAATTCTATCTCTGCTTACGGTGCCCACCTGCTGCCATGGCTCAAGCTCAACCACTGTCATTGCCATCTGCGACTTCTTCTCTCACTGGTTGTCACCCATCCCAACCCCCAACGCCACTAACTCTGCATGCTCTCAGTGCTGCCTACTCATTCACTCAGGGCAACTCCCCACCTGCTTGGAAACTTACAGCTGTGTCACCCACTTTCATCTCCTACAAGGCAGTCTTTGCTACAGTGGGTAACATCGCTGCCTCTGAGCCAGAAATTGCAGCAGTGGGACTCAATACCCGCAGAAGTTGCATTAACAAAGTGGCCAAACAGATTAATTGTCATTCTGCAAACCTTTCCAATATACGTATGGGAGGTGGTGAGAGTCTCCCGGCCAGCCAGAACCGTGTCAGACAGAACTGCTCCACATTAATTCTTGACATGGGCTGTACTCCACAGCAAGCTTCTTGCTCATTTCGAGGAACTGTTGATGATGCTGATTTAAATCCTGGCTTGTTGTGGGCTCTAGATGCCTTTTCGATTGTCTATACAAAATACACAGGTGGTGCATCTCCAGGTAGTAATAAGTTTCCTCCCCATTGTTTTGGAGGCTAAGATGCTAATTTAACATTTAAAGAATGCCCACATCATGGTTGAATTTCTATGCTGATGGTATTTTCTGTTTATGTCTGATATAGAATTGGTCCCTGATGGTATTTTCTGTTTCTCCCTGTTATAGAACTAGTTCCTACACTTATTTGTTAGCTGTATGCTTTTTGACATTTGGTGGTTAAGAGTTTACTGCACAATTAGATGGAGTTCCTCAACTTTATTGCATAGGTGGCATGGTGGTTCAGTGGTTAGCACTGCTGCCTCACAGCACCAGGGTCCTAGGTACAATTCCAGCCTCAGGTGAGTGTCTGTGTGGAACTTGCACATTTTCCCTGTGTCTGTGTGGGTTTCCTCCCACAGTCCAAAGATGTGCAGGTCAGGTGAATTAGCTTTGATAAATTGCCTGTAGTGTTAGTCAGAGGGAAATGGATCTGGGTGGGTTACTCTTTGAACGGTTGTTGTGGGCTGAAGGGCCTGTTTCCACACTGTAGGTAACCTAATTTCAAAATAAATAATATAAATCCTTTCCTCGAATCACTGACTCAGTTTAAGGCCACGGTCTATTTATTTTATAAAGTTAATACATGGTAAACCAGTAAAAGGAACTTCTGTTGGCCAGATAGACAATAGAATGCAAATTGGATAGGACAAAGTAATGCACATTTATGGGTTTATGTTGAAGACATCATCACCCACTTTGTTTACAACTCTAGGATTGTGAGTTTTTATGATCACGCTGACGCTCCAGTCTGCCAACTGCAGATGGGATGTCTCAGTCAGTTATTGGCCAGCTCACTGGTGCAATGACTCATGCTGATCAAAAGCTAAATAAACTCTCTTTCTAGCATATTTTCGTAATCAAGCGACTCCCAGCTAAACTGGGCTGTTCTATAAAGAGATTTTAAACAAATGAAGAGAAAGAGAGCTTTGATTTTGAGAGTCGTCAATTCTTGCCAAGTCTAAAACTAAACACAGCGCAAATAAATAGGTGGTACATCCATGTTCTAATGGTTTACTCCACTTCAGATACAAAAACAAAATCACTGAATACCTTGATAATTAATGCGGTAGTAAGTGGTTTTAAAAATACACTTCTATTGAAAACTGTCCAAAAGGTTTAGATTAGTTTGCAACTTGAAAATTTTGACATATACTGAAAATTGGGAGTCTGAGTCCACACTGGGGCTGGGAGTCTGTGTTCACGCTGAGGCCGGGAGTCTGAGTCCACACTGAGGCCGGGAGTCTGAGTCCACACTGAAGCCAGGAGTTCGAGTCCACACTGAGGCTAGGAATTCGAGTCCACACTGAGGCTAGGAATTTGAGTCCACACTGAGGCTAGGAGTCTGAGTCCACACTGAGGCCGGGAGTCTGAATCCACACTGAGGCCGGGAGTCTGAATCCACACTGAGGCCGGGAGTCTGAATCCACACTGAGGCCGGGAGTCTGAATCCACACTGAGTCATAGAGTCATAGAGATGTAAAGCATGGAACCAGACCCTTCGATCCAACCCGTCCACGCCGACCAGATGTCCCAGCCCAATATAGTCCCACCTGCCAGCACCCGGCCCATATCCCTCCAAACCCTTCCTATTCATATACCCATCCCAATGCCTCTTAAATGTTGCAATTATACCAGCCTCCATCGCATCCTATGGTAGCTTATTCCATACACGTACCACCCTCTGTGTGAAAACGTTGCCCCTGAGGTCTCTTTTATATCTTTCCCCTCTCACCCTAAACCTATGCCCTCTAGTTCTGGACTCCCCGACCCCAGGGAAAAGACTTTGTCTATTGATCCTATTCATGCCCTTCATAATTTTGTAAATCTCTATAAGGTCACCCCTCAGCCTCCGTCGCTCCAGGGAAAACAGCCCCAGCCTGTTCAGCCTCTCCCTGTAGATCAGGTCCTCCAATCCTGGCAACATCCTTGTAAATCTTTTCTGAAACCTTTCAAGTTTCACAACATCTTTCTGATAGGAAGGAGACCAGAATTGCACACAATATTCCAACAGTGGCCTAACCAATGTCCTGTACAGCCTCAACATGATCTCCCAACTCCTGTCCTCAATACTCTGACCAATAAAGAAATGCATACCAAACGCCTTCTTCACTATCCTATCTACCTGCGACTCCACTTTCAAGGAGCTATGAACCTGCACTCCAAGGTCTCTTTGTTTAGCAACACTCCCTAGGACCTTACCATTAAATGTATAAGTCCTGCTAAGATTTCCTTTCCCAAAATGCAGCACCTCACATTTATCTGAATTAAACTCCATCTGCCACTTCTCAGCCCATTGGCCCATCTAGTCCAGATCCTGTTGTAATCTAAGGTAACCCTCTTCGCTGTCCACTACACCTCCAATTTTGGTGTCATCTGCAAACTTACTAACTGTACCTCTTATGCTCGCATCCAAATCATTTATGTAAATGACAAAAAGTAGAGGGTCCAGCACCGATCCTTGTGGCACTCCACTGGTCACAGGCCTCCAGTCTGAAAAACACCCTCCACCACCACCTTTGGTCTTCTACCTTTGAGCCAGTTCTGTATCCAAATGGTTAGTTCTCCCTGTATTCCATGAGATCTAACCGTGCTAATCAGTCTCTCATGGGCAATCTTGTCGAATGCCTTACTGAAGTCCATATAGATCACATCTACCACTCTGCCCTCATCAACCTTCTTTGTTCAAAAAACTCAATCAAGTTTGTGAGACATGATTTCCCACGCACAAAGCCACGTTGACTATCCAGAATCAGTCCTTGCCTTTCCAAATACATGTACATCCTGTCTCTCAGGATTCCCTCCAACAACATGCCCACCACCGAGGTCAGGCTCACCAGTCTATAGTTCCCTGGCTTGTCTTTACCGCCCTTCTTAAACAGTGGCACTACGTTTGCCAACCTCCAGTCTTCTGGCACCTCACCTGTGACTATCGATGATACAAATATCTCAGCAAGAGGCCCAGCAATCACTTCTCTAGCTTCCCACAGAGTTCTCGGGTACACCTGATCAAGTCCTGGGGATTTATCCACCTTTAACAGTTTCACATCATCCAGCACTTCCTCCTCTGTAATCTGGACATTTTACAAGATGTCACCATCTATTTCTCTACAGTCTATATCTTCTATATCCTCTTCCACGGTAAATACTGATGCAAAATATTTATTTAGTATCTCCCCCATTTTCTGAAGCTCCACACAAAGGCCACCTTGCTGATCTTTGAGGGGCTCTATTCTCTCCCTAGTGACCCTTTTGTCCTTAATATATTTGTCAAAACCCTTTGGATTCTCCTTAATTCTATTTGACAAAGCTATCTCATGTCCCCTTTTTACCCTCCTGATTTCCCTCTTAAGTATACTCCTACTTTCTTTATACTCTAAGGATTCACTCAGTCTAACCTGTCTATACCTGACATATGCTTCCTTCTTTTTCTTAACCAAACCCTCAATTTCTTTAGTCATCCAGCATTCCTTATACCTACTAGCCTTCCCTTTGACAGGAATATACTTTCTCTGGATTCTTGTTATCTCATTTCTGAAGGCTTCCCATTTTCCAGCCATCCCTTTCCCTGCGAACATCTGCCTCCAATCAGCTTTCGACAGTTCTTGCCTAATACCGTCAAAATTGGCCTTTCCCCAATTTAGAATTTCAACTTTTAGATCTGGTCTATCCTTTTCCATCGCTATTTTAAAACAAATAGAATTATGGTCGCTGGCCCCAAAGTGCTCCCCCACTGACACCTCAGTCACCTGCCCTGCCTTATTTCCCAAGAGTAGGTCAAGTTTTGCACCTTCTCTAGTAGGTACATCCTGTTGGGCCCCTTGCATTGAAATAAATGCAGTTTAATTTATTAGTCCTACCTTGTCCCTGCCTGCCCTGACTATTTGACTCACTTCTGTTCTCAACTGTACCTGTCTCATATCGATCTCTTTCCTCACTACCTGCCTGGGTCCCATCCCCCTACCTTACTAGTTTCAATCCTCCCAAGCAGTTCTAGCAAATTTCCCTGCCAGTATATTAGTCCCCTTCCAAGTTAGGTGCAATCTGTCCTTCTTGTACAGGTCACTTCTACCCCAAAAGAGATTCCAATGATCCAAAAATGTGAATCCTTCTCCCATAAACCAGCTCCTCAGCCAGGCATTCATCTGCTCTATCCTCCGATTCCTGCCCTCACGAGCTCGTAGCACTGAGAGTAATCCAGATATTATTACCCTTGAGGACCTCCTTTTTAAATTTCTGTCTAACTCTCTGTAATCTCCCTTCAGAATCTCAACCTTTTCCCTTCCAATGTCGTTGGTTCCAATGTGGACAATGACCTTCTGCTGGCCCCTCTCCCCCGTGAGAACATTCTGCATCCTCTCTGAGACATCCTTGATCCTGGCACCAGGGAAACAACACACCATTCTGCTTTTTCTCTGTTGGCCACAGAAACGTCTGTCTGTACCTCTGACTACAGAATCCCCTAACACAATTGATCTCCTGG
This sequence comes from Chiloscyllium plagiosum, assembly GCF_037043375.1. Lineage (NCBI taxonomy): Eukaryota > Metazoa > Chordata > Chondrichthyes > Orectolobiformes > Hemiscylliidae > Chiloscyllium > Chiloscyllium plagiosum. Next base: position 20,844,465 of record NW_028270166.1, read on the forward strand.
AAGCCAACGTACCCCTCGTTGCATTAGAGCCAGCCTCAATACCAGAAACTTGGCTGTTCGTGCTACGTTCCCCTGAGAATCCATCACCCCCTATATTTTCCAAAACAACATACCTGTTTGAAATGGGTATATCCACAAAAGACTCCTGCACTAGCTGCCTACCTCTCTTACCCTTCCTGGAGTTCACCCATCTATGTGACTGTATCTGAGACTTTCCCCCCTTCCTATAACTGCCATCCATCACATACTGTTGCTGTTGCAAATTCCTCATCGCTTCTATTTGTCTCTCCAACCGATCCACTTGATCTGATAAGATTCACATCCAACAGCATTTATGGCAGATATAATCCACAGTAACCCGTAAACTCTCTTTAAACTCCCACATCTGACAATAAGTACATATCACTGCAAAGGCCATTTTTGCTCCTTCACAATCTACAGACCCAGAAAATAACACTGTCTTATTCCTCTACAAAACACTGCCCCAGGTTAAATTAATAGCTATGGCTTATATTTTAAGTTTAATCAAGAGACTTATCTCCAAACAACATATAATCAAGAAAGAATCCACTATCCTCACTACTACAGCCTTTCTCTTGGACAGACTTAAAACAACAATTAAATTATCTGATTCTGTGCTGTGAACTTCGCCCAACAGTTCCTCCAAGATTAGTTGTGAACTTCAGTGCTTGTTAATTTTCCCAGAAGCACTCCGATGTCCAGCGATACACAAATTCAAACAGCAAGGGAAGCAACTGTGCAGGTTCTCTCTCTCTCTCCTGCACTGTCCTCACCACGTGCTTCCTTTGTCTGCTCTTCTCCCTTTTAAACTGCTGTTGTTTTGACTTTTTTTTACAAAGTTCCAAAACAATGCAAAAACATATAAAACAGTAATTGCTGCTCCTGGAATTCTAGGAACTCACCTCCAACACCTAAAATACCTCAAAAAAAGAAGCAGCTCTTACAGCCAGTAATTTTTACCGTCCTCCATCTTGGATTACCCAGCAAAGGCCAGATGTCTCAGTCCACACTGAGGTCAGGAATTCAAGTCCACACTGAGGCTGGGAGTCTGAGTCCATGCTGAGGCTGTGAGTCTGAATCCACACTGAGGCCGGGAGTCTGCAACCATACTGAGGTTGGGAGTCTGAATCCACATTGAGGCTGTGAGTCTGAGTTCACACTGAGGCCGTGAATCCAAGTCCACACTGAGGCTGGGAGACTGAATCCACACTGAGGCTGGGAATTCAAGTCCACACTGATGCTGGGAGTCTGAGTCCACACTGGGGCCGGGAGTCTGATTCCACACTGAGGCTGGGAGTCTGATTCCACACTGAGGCTGGGAGTCTCAGTCCACACTGAGGCCGGGAGTCTGAGTCCACGCTGAGGCTGGGAGTCTGAGTCCACGCTGAGGCCGGGAATTCAATTCCACGCTGAGGCTGTGAGCCTGAGTCCACGCTGAGGCTGGGAGTCCGAGTCCATACTGAGATCAGGAGTCTGAGTCCACGCTGAGGCTGTGAGTCTGAATCCACACTGAGGCCGGGCGTCTGAGTCAACGCTGAGGCTGTGGGTCTGTCCACACTGAGGCCAGAAGTTCAAGATCACACTGATTACTTTCAGTCGACACTGAGGCCGGAAATTCAAGTCCACACTGATGCTGTGAGTCTGAGTCCACACTGAGGCCGGATGTCTGAGTCCGTGCTACGGCTGTGAGTCTGAGTCCACACTGAGGCCGGAAGTCTGAGTCCATACTGAGGTCAGGAGTTTGAGTCCACGCTGAGGCTGGGAGTCTGAGTTCACACTGAGGCTGTGAGTCTGTATCCACACTGAGGCTGTGAGTCTGAGTCCACACTGAGGCCGGGGATCTGAGCGCACACTGAGGCCGGGAGTCTGAGTCAACACTGAGGCTGGGAGTCCGAGGCCACACTGAGGCCAGGAGTCTGAGTCCACGCTGAGGCTGTGAGTCTGGGTCCACACTGAGGCCGATGTCTGAGTCCACACTGAGGCCGTGAATCCAAGTCCACACTGAGGCTGTGAGTCTGAGTCCACCCTGAGGCTGTGAGTCTGAATCCACACTGAGGCCGGGAGTCTGAGTCCACACTGACGCTGGGAGTCTGAGTCCATGCTGAGGCCGGGAGTCTGAGTCCAAAATGAGGCCAGGAATTCAAGTTCACATGGAGGCTGAGAGTCTGAGTCCATACTGAGACTGGGAGTCTAAGTCCATACTGAGGCTGGAGTCCGAGACAACACTGAGATCAGGAGTCTGAGTCCACGCTGAGGCTGTGAGTCTGAATCCACACTGAGGCCGATGCTCCTGGTCCACACTGAGGCTGGGAGTCTGAGACAACAGTGAGGCCGGGAGTCTGAGTCCATGCTGAGACTGTGAGTTGAGGTCCACGCTGAGGCCAGGGGTCTGAGTCTACACTGAGAGTGGGAGTCCGAGTCCACACTGAGGCCATGATTCCAAGTCCATACTGAGGCTTGGAGACTGAGTCCACACTGAGGCCGGGAATTCAAGTCCACACTGAGGCTGGGAGTCTGAGTCCATGCTGAGGCTGTGAGTCTGGGTCCACACTGAGGCTGGGAGTCTGAGTCCATGCTGAGGCTGTGAGTCTGGGTCCACACTGAGGCTGGGCGTCTGAGTCAACGCTGAGGCTGTGGGTCTGTCCACACTGAGGCCAGAAGTTCGAGATCACACTGATTACTTTCAGTCGACACTGAGGCCGGAAATTCAAGTCCACACTGATGCTGTGAGTCTGAGTCCACACTGAGGCCGGATGTCTGAGTCCGTGCTACGGCTGTGAGTCTGAGTCCACACTGAGGCCGGAGGTCTGAGTCCATACTGAGGTCAGGAGTTTGAGTCCACGCTGAGGCTGGGAGTCTGAGTTCACACTGAGGCTGTGAGTCTGAGTTCACACTGAGGCTGTGAGTCTGAATCCACACTGAGGCTGTGAGTCTGAGTCCACACTGAGGCCGGGGATCTGAGCGCACACTGAGGCCGGGAGTCTGAGTCAACACTGAGGCTGGGAGTCCGAGGCCACACTGAGGCCAGGAGTCTGAGTCCACGCAGAGGCTGTGAGTCTGGGTCCACACTGAGGCCGATGTCTGAGTCCACACTGAGGCCGTGAATCCAAGTCCACACTGAGGCTGTGAGTCTGAGTCCACCCTGAGGCTGTGAGTCTGAATCCACACTGAGGCCGGGGGTCTGAGTCCACACTGACGCTGGGAGTCTGAGTCCATGCTGAGGCCGGGAGTCTGAGTCCAAAATGAGGCCAGGAATTCAAGTTCACATGGAGGCTGGGAGTCTGAGTCCATACTGAGACTGGGAGTCTAAGTCCATACTGAGGCTGGAGTCCGAGACAACACTGAGATCAGGAGTCTGAGTCCACGCTGAGGCTGTGAGTCTGAATCCACACTGAGGCCGATGCTCCTGGTCCACACTGAGGCTGGGAGTCTGAGACAACAGTGAGGCCGGGAGTCTGAGTCCATGCTGAGACTGTGAGTTGAGGTCCACGCTGAGGCCAGGGGTCTGAGTCTACACTGAGACTGGGAGTCCGAGTCCACACTGAGGCCATGATTCCAAGTCCATACTGAGGCTTGGAGACTGAGTCCACACTGAGGCCGGGAATTCAAGTCCACACTGAGGCTGGGAGTCTGAGTCCATGCTGAGGCTGTGAGTCTGGGTCCACACTGAAGCTGGGAGTCTGAGTCCATGCTGAGGCTGTGAGTCTGGGTCCACACTGAGGCTGGGAGTCTGAGTCCATACTGAGGCCGGGAGTCTGGGTCCACGCTGAGGCCGGGAATCTGAGCCCACACTGAGACTGGGAGTCCGAGACCAGACTGAGGACGTGAATCCAAGTCCACACTGAGGCTGTGAGTCTGAGTCCACACTGAGGCCGGGAGTCTGAGTGCATGCTGAGGCTGTGAGTCTGAGTCCACACTGAGGCTGGGAGTCTGAGTCCGCACTGAGGCCGGGAGTCTGAGTGCATGCTGAGGCTGTGAGTCTGAGTCCACGCTGAGGCTGTGAGTCTGAGTCCACGCTGAGGCTGTGGGTCTGAGTCCACACTGAGGCCAGAAGTTCGAGATCACACTGAGACCGGGATTACTTTCACTCGACACTGAGGCCGGGAATTCAAGTCCACACTGATGCTGTGAGTCTGAGTCCACACTGAGGCCGGATGTCTGAGTCCGTACTGCGGCTGTGAGTCTGAGTCCACACTGAGGCCGGAAGTCTGAGTCCATACTGAGATCAGGAGTTTGAGTCCACGCTGAGGCTGGGAGTCCGAGTCCATACTGAGATCAGGAGTCTGAGTCCACCCTGAGGCTGTGAGTCTGAATCCACACTGAGGCCGGGCGTCTGAGTCCACACTAAGGCTGTGAGTCTGAGTTCACACTGAGGCCGAGGCACCGACTCCACACTGAGGCTGTGAGTCTGAGTCCACACTGAGGCCGGGGGTCTGAGCGCACACTGAGGCCGGGAGTCTGAGTCAACACTGAGGCTGGGAGTCCGAGGCCACACTGAGGCCAGGAGTCTGAGTCCACGCTGAAGCTGTGAGTCTGGGTCCACACTGAGGCCGATGTCTGAGTCCACACTGAAGCCGAGAATCCAAATCCACACTGAGGCCATGAATCCAAGTCCACACTGAGGCTGTGAGTCTGAGTCCATTCTGAGGCTGGGAGTCTGGGTCCACACTGAGGCCGGGAGTCCGAGTCCACACTGAGATCAGGAGTCTGAGTTCACCCTGAGGCTGTGAGTCTGAATCCACACTGAGGCCGGGAGTACGAGTCCACACTGAGGCCGGGAGTCTGAGTCCATGCTGAGGCTGTGAGTCTGGGTCCACACTGAGGCTGGGAGTCTAAGTCCACAATGAGGTCAGGAAGTCAAGTCCACATGGAGGCTGGGAGTCTGAGTCCGTACTGAGACTGGATGTCTAAGTCCATACTGAGGCTGGAGTCCGAGACAACACTGAGGCCGGGAGTCTGAGTCCACGCTGAGGCTGTGAGTCTGAATCCACACTGAGGCCGGAAGTCTGAGTCCATACTGAGGTCAGGAGTTTGAGTCCACGCTGAGGCTGGGAGTCTGAGTTCACACTGAGGCTGTGAGTCTGAGTTCACACTGAGGCTGTGAGTCTGTATCCACACTGAGGCTGTGAGTCTGAGTCCACACTGAGGCCGGGGATCTGAGCGCACACTGAGGCCGGGAGTCTGAGTCAACACTGAGGCTGGGAGTCCGAGGCCACACTGAGGCCAGGAGTCTGAGTCCACGCTGAGGCTGTGAGTCTGGGTCCACACTGAGGCCGATGTCTGAGTCCACACTGAGGCCGTGAATCCAAGTCCACACTGAGGCTGTGAGTCTGAGTCCACCCTGAGGCTGTGAGTCTGAATCCACACTGAGGCCGGGAGTCTGAGTCCACACTGACGCTGGGAGTCTGAGTCCATGCTGAGGCCGGGAGTCTGAGTCCAAAATGAGGCCAGGAATTCAAGTTCACATGGAGGCTGGGAGTCTGAGTCCATACTGAGACTGGGAGTCTAAGTCCATACTGAGGCTGGAGTCCGAGACAACACTGAGATCAGGAGTCTGAGTCCACGCTGAGGCTGTGAGTCTGAATCCACACTGAGGCCGATGCTCCTGGTCCACACTGAGGCTGGGAGTCTGAGACAACAGTGAGGCCGGGAGTCTGAGTCCATGCTGAGACTGTGAGTTGAGGTCCACGCTGAGGCCAGGGGTCTGAGTCTACACTGAGACTGGGAGTCCGAGTCCACACTGAGGCCATGATTCCAAGTCCATACTGAGGCTTGGAGACTGAGTCCACACTGAGGCCGGGAATTCAAGTCCACACTGAGGCTGGGAGTCTGAGTCCATGCTGAGGCTGTGAGTCTGGGTCCACACTGAGGCTGGGAGTCTGAGTCCATGCTGAGGCTGTGAGTCTGGGTCCACACTGAGGCTGGGCGTCTGAGTCAACGCTGAGGCTGTGGGTCTGTCCACACTGAGGCCAGAAGTTCGAGATCACACTGATTACTTTCAGTCGACACTGAGGCCGGAAATTCAAGTCCACACTGATGCTGTGAGTCTGAGTCCACACTGAGGCCGGATGTCTGAGTCCGTGCTACGGCTGTGAGTCTGAGTCCACACTGAGGCCGGAGGTCTGAGTCCATACTGAGGTCAGGAGTTTGAGTCCACGCTGAGGCTGGGAGTCTGAGTTCACACTGAGGCTGTGAGTCTGAGTTCACACTGAGGCTGTGAGTCTGAATCCACACTGAGGCTGTGAGTCTGAGTCCACACTGAGGCCGGGGATCTGAGCGCACACTGAGGCCGGGAGTCTGAGTCAACACTGAGGCTGGGAGTCCGAGGCCACACTGAGGCCAGGAGTCTGAGTCCACGCTGAGGCTGTGAGTCTGGGTCCACACTGAGGCCGATGTCTGAGTCCACACTGAGGCCGTGAATCCAAGTCCACACTGAGGCTGTGAGTCTGAGTCCACCCTGAGGCTGTGAGTCTGAATCCACACTGAGGCCGGGAGTCTGAGTCCACACTGACGCTGGGAGTCTGAGTCCATGCTGAGGCCGGGAGTCTGAGTCCAAAATGAGGCCAGGAATTCAAGTTCACATGGAGGCTGGGAGTCTGAGTCCATACTGAGACTGGGAGTCTAAGTCCATACTGAGGCTGGAGTCCGAGACAACACTGAGATCAGGAGTCTGAGTCCACGCTGAGGCTGTGAGTCTGAATCCACACTGAGGCCGATGCTTCTGGTCCACACTGAGGCTGGGAGTCTGAGACAACAGTGAGGCCGGGAGTCTGAGTCCATGCTGAGACTGTGAGTTGAGGTCCACGCTGAGGCCAGGGGTCTGAGTCTACACTGAGACTGGGAGTCCGAGTCCACACTGAGGCCATGATTCCAAGTCCATACTGAGGCTTGGAGACTGAGTCCACACTGAGGCCGGGAATTCAAGTCCACACTGAGGCTGGGAGTCTGAGTCCATGCTGAGGCTGTGAGTCTGGGTCCACACTGAGGCTGGGAGTCTGAGTCCATGCTGAGGCTGTGAGTCTGGGTCCACACTGAGGCTGGGAGTCTGAGTCCATACTGAGGCCGGGAGTCTGGGTCCACGCTGAGGCCGGGAATCTGAGCCCACACTGAGACTGGGAGTCCGAGACCAGACTGAGGACGTGAATCCAAGTCCACACTGAGGCTGTGAGTCTGAGTCCACACTGAGGCCGGGAGTCTGAGTGCATGCTGAGGCTGTGAGTCTGAGTCCACACTGAGGCTGGGAGTCTGAGTCCGCACTGAGGCCGGGAGTCTGAGTGCATGCTGAGGCTGTGAGTCTGAGTCCACGCTGAGGCTGTGAGTCTGAGTCCACGCTGAGGCTGTGAGTCTGAGTCCACACTGAGGCTGGGAGTCTGAGTCCGCACTGAGGCCGGGAGTCTGAGTGCATGCTGAGGCTGTGAGTCTGAGTCCACGCTGAGGCTGTGGGTCTGAGTCCACACTGAGGCCAGAAGTTCGAGATCACACTGAGACCGGGATTACTTTCACTCGACACTGAGGCCGGGAATTCAAGTCCACACTGATGCTGTGAGTCTGAGTCCACACTGAGGCCGGATGTCTGAGTCCGTACTGCGGCTGTGAGTCTGAGTCCACACTGAGGCCGGAAGTCTGAGTCCATACTGAGATCAGGAGTTTGAGTCCACGCTGAGGCTGGGAGTCCGAGTCCATACTGAGATCAGGAGTCTGAGTCCACCCTGAGGCTGTGAGTCTGAATCCACACTGAGGCCGGGCGTCTGAGTCCACACTAAGGCTGTGAGTCTGAGTTCACACTGAGGCCGAGGCACCGACTCCACACTGAGGCTGTGAGTCTGAGTCCACACTGAGGCCGGGGGTCTGAGCGCACACTGAGGCCGGGAGTCTGAGTCAACACTGAGGCTGGGAGTCCGAGGCCACACTGAGGCCAGGAGTCTGAGTCCACGCTGAAGCTGTGAGTCTGGGTCCACACTGAGGCCGATGTCTGAGTCCACACTGAAGCCGAGAATCCAAATCCACACTGAGGCCATGAATCCAAGTCCACACTGAGGCTGTGAGTCTGAGTCCATTCTGAGGCTGGGAGTCTGGGTCCACACTGAGGCCGGGAGTCCGAGTCCACACTGAGATCAGGAGTCTGAGTTCACCCTGAGGCTGTGAGTCTGAATCCACACTGAGGCCGGGAGTACGAGTCCACACTGAGGCCGGGAGTCTGAGTCCATGCTGAGGCTGTGAGTCTGGGTCCACACTGAGGCTGGGAGTCTAAGTCCACAATGAGGTCAGGAAGTCAAGTCCACATGGAGGCTGGGAGTCTGAGTCCGTACTGAGACTGGATGTCTAAGTCCATACTGAGGCTGGAGTCCGAGACAACACTGAGGCCGGGAGTCTGAGTCCACGCTGAGGCTGTGAGTCTGAATCCACACTGAGGCCGATGCTCCTGGTCCACACTGAGGCTGGGTGTCCGAGACAACACTGAGGCCGGGAGTCTGAGTCCAAGCTGAGACTGTGAGTTGAGGTCCACGCTGAGGCCGGGAGTCTGAGTCTACACTGAGACTGGGAGTCCGAGTCCACACTGAGGCCATGATTCCAAGTCCATACTGAGGCTGGGAGTCTGAGTCCGTGCTGAAGCTTTGAGTCTGGGTCCACACTGAGGCCGCAAGTCTGGGTTCATGATGAGGCTATGATTCTGGGTCCATGATGAGGCCGGGAGTCCAGGTCCACACTGAGGCTGAGTCTGAATCCACAATGAGGCCGGGAGTCTGGGTCCAAGCTGAGTTCGGGAGTCTGAGTCAATACTGAGGACAGGAGTTCGAGATCACACTGAGACCGGAATTCCTTTCAGTCCACATTGAGGCTGAGGCTCTGAGTCCACACTGAGGCTTGGAGTCTGAGACAACACTGAGGCTGGGAGTCTGAGTCCACACTGAGGCTGTGAGTCTGAATCCACACTGAGGCCGATGCTCCTGGTCCACACTGATGCTGGGAGTCTGAGTCCACACTGAGACTGGGAATCTGAGTCCACACTGAGACCGTGAATCCAAGTCCACACTGAGGCCGTGAATCCAGGTTCACACTGAGGCCGGGAGTCAGAGTTCACACTGAAGCTGGGAGTCCGAGTTCACACTGAAGCTGGGAGTCTGAGTCCACCCTGAGGCTGGGAGTCGGAGACAACACTGAGGCCGGGAGTCAGAGTTCACACTGAAGCCGTGAATCCAAGTCCACACTCAGGCTGTGAGTCTGATTCCACATTGTGGCTGTGAATCCAAGTCCACACTGAGGCTGGGAGTCTGAGCCCATACTGAGACTGGGAGTCCGAGTCCACACTGAGGCCGGGAGTCTGAGCCTATAATGAGATTGGGAGTCTGAGTCCACGCTGAGGCTGTGAGTCTGAGTCCAAGCTGAGACTGTGAGTTGAGGTCCACGTTGAGGCCGGGAATCTGAGTCTACACTGAGACTGGGAGTCCGAGTCCACACTGAGGCCATGATTCCAAGTCCATACTGAGGCTGGGAGTCTGAGTCCGTGCTGAAGCTTTGAGTCTGGGTCCACACTGAGGCCGCAAGTCTGGGTTTATGATGAGGCTATGATTCTGGGTCCGTGATGAGACCGGGAGTCCAGGTCCACACTGAGGCTGTGAGTCTGAATCCACAATGAGGCCGGGAGTCTGGGTCCAAGCTGAGTTCGGGAGTCTGAGTCAATACTGAGGACAGGAGTTCGAGATCACACTGAGACCGGAATTCCTTTCAATCCACATTGAGGCTGAGGCTCTGAGTCCACACTGAGGCTTGGAGTCTGAGACAACACTGAGGCCGGGAGTCTGAATCCACCCTGAGGCTGGGAGTCGGAGACAACACTGAGGCTGGGAGTCGGAGACAACACTGAGGCTGGGAGTCTGAGTCCACACTGAGGCCGTGAATCCAAGTCCACACTGAGGCCGGGAGTCAGAGTTCACACTGAAGCTGGGAGTCCGAGCCCACAATGAGGCCGGGAGTCAGAGTCCACACTGAGGCTGGGAGTCTGAGTCCGTGCTGAGGCTGTGAGTCGGAATCCACACTGAGGCTGAGGCTCTGAGTCCACACTGAGACTGGGAGTCTGAGTCCATACTGAGGCCGGGAGTCTGGGTCCATGCTGAGGCCGGGAATCTGAGCCCACACTGAGACTGGGAGTCCGAGACCAGACTGAGGGCGTGAATCCAAGTCCACACTGAGGCTGGGAGTCTGAGTCCACACTGAGGCCGGGAGTCTGAGTGCATGCTGAGGCTGTGAGTCTGAGTCCACACTGAGGCCGGGAGTCTGAGTCCGCACTGAGGCCGGGAGTCTGAGTGCATGCTGAGGTTGGGAGTCTGAGTCCACGCTGAGGCTGTGAGTCTGAGTCCACGCTGAGGCTGTGGGTCTGAGTCCACACTGAGGCCAGAAGTTCGAGATCACACTGAGACCGGGATTACTTTCACTCGACACTGAGGCTGGGAATTCAAGTCCACACTGATGCTGTGAGTCTGAGTCCACACTGAGGCCGGATGTCTGAGTCCGTACTGCGGCTGTGAGTCTGAGTCCACACTGAGGCCGGAAGTCTGAGTCCATACTGAGATCAGGAGTTGGAGTCCACGCTGAGGCTGTGAGTCTGAGTCCACGCTGAGGCTGTGGGTCTGCGTCCACACTGAGGCCAGAAGTTCGAGATCACACTGAGACCGGGATTACTTTCACTCGACACTGAGGCCGGGAATTCAAGTCCACACTGATGCTGTGAGTCTGAGTCCGTGCTGAGGCCGGATGTCTGAGTCCGTGCTGCGGCTGTGAGTCTGAGTCCATTCTGAGGCTGGGAGTCTGGGTCCACACTGAGGCCGGGAGTCCGAGTCCACACTGAGATCAGGAGTCTGAGTCCACCCTGAGGCTGTGAGTCTGAATCCACACTGAGGCCGGGAGTACGAGTCCACACTGAGGCTGTGAGTCTGAGTCCATGCTGAGGCTGTGAATCTGGGTCCACACTGAGGCTGGGAGTCTAAGTCCACAATGAGGTCAGGAATTCAAGTCCACATGGAGGCTGGGAGTCTGAGTCCGTACTGAGACTGGGTGTCTAAGTCCATACTGAGGCTGGAGTCCGAGACAACACTGAGGCCGGGAGTCTGAGTCCACGCTGAGGCTGTGAGTCTGAATCCACACTGAGGCTGATGCTCCTGGTCCACACTGAGGCTGGGTGTCCGAAACAACACTGAGGCCGGGAGTCTGAGTCCATGCTGAGACTGTGAGTTGAGGTCCACGCTGAGGCCGGGAGTCTGAGTCTACACTGAGACTGGGAGTCCGAGTCCACACTGAGGCCATGATTCCAAGTCCATACTGAGGCTGGGAGTCTGAGTCCGTGCTGAAGCTTTGAGTCTGGGTCCACACTGAGGCCGCAAGTCTGGGTTTATGATGAGGCTATGATTCTGGGTCCGTGATGAGGCCGGGAGTCCAGGTCCATACTGAGGCTGTGAGTCTGAATCCACAATGAGGCTGGGAGTCTGGGTCCAAGCTGAGTTCGGGAGTCTGAGTCAATACTGAGGACAGGAGTTCGAGATCACACTGAGACCGGAATTCCTTTCAGTCCACATTGAGGCTGAGGCTCTGAGTCCACACTGAGGCTTGGAGTCTGAGACAACACTGAGGCCGGGAGTCTGAGTCCACACTGAGGCTGTGAGTCTGAATCCACACTGAGGCCGATGCTCCTGGTCCACACTGATGCTGGGAGTCTGAGTCCACACTGAGACTGGGAGTCTGAGTCCACACTGAGGCCGTCAATCCAAGTCCACACTGAGGCTGGGAGTCTGAGTCCACACTGAGATCAGGAGTCTGAGGCCACGCTGAGGCTGTGAGTCTGAATCCACACTGAGGCTGGGAGTCTGAGTCCACGCTGAGGCTATGAGTTGGAATCTACACTAAGGCTGAGGCTCTGAGTCCACACTGAGTCTGGGAGTCCGAGTCCATGCTGAGGCTGGGAGTCTGGGTCCACACTGAAGCTGAGAGTCTGAGTCCGTGCTGAGGCTATGAGTCGGAATCCACAGTGAGGCCGAGGCTCTGAGTCCACATTGAGTCTGGGAGTCTGAGCCCATACTGAGACTGGGAGTCCGAGTCCACACTGAGGCCGGGTGTCTGAATCCAAGCAGAGGCCGGGAGTCTGAGCCTATAATGAGATCGGGAGTCTGAGTCCACGCTGAGGCTGTGATTCTGAGTTCACGCTGAGGCTGGGAGTCTGAGTTCACGCTGAGGCTGTGAGTCTGAGTTCACGCTGAGGCTGGGAGTCTGAGTCCATGCTGAAGCTTTGAGTCTGGGTCCACACTGAGGCCGCAAGTCTGGGTTCATGCTGAGGCTATGATTCTGGGTCCATGATGAGGCCGGGAGTCCAAGTCCACACTGAGGCTGTGAGTCTGAATCCACAATGAGGCCGGGAGTCTGGGTCCAAGCTGAGTTCGGGAGTCTGAGTCAATACTGAGGCCAGGAATTCGAGATCACACTGAGACCGGGATTCCTTTCAATCCACACTGAGGCCGAGGCTCCTGGTCCACACTGAGGCTGGGAGTCTCAGTCCACACTGAGGCTGTGAATCCAAGTCCACACTGAGGCTGGGAGTCTGAGTCCACACTGAGATCAGAGTCTGAGGCCACGCTGAGGCTGTGAGTCTGAATCCACACTGAGGCTGGGAGTCTGAGTCCGCGCTGAGGTTATGAGTTGGAATCTACACTAAGGCTGAGGCTCTGAGTCCACACTGAGTCTGGGAGTCTGAGTCCATGCTGAGGCTGGGAGTCTGGGTCCACACTGAGGCTGAGAGTCTGAGTCCGTGCTGAGGCTATGAGTCGGAATCCACAGTGAGGCCGAGGCTCTGAGTCCACACTGAGTCTGGGAGTCTGAGTCCATGCTGAGGCTGGGAGTCTGGGTCCACACTGAGGCTGGGAGTCTGAGTCCGTGCTGAGGCTGGGGGTCTGAGTCCATGCTGAGGCTGGGGGTCTGAGTCCACACTGAGGCCGTGAATCCAAGTCCACACTGAGGCCTGGCGTCCGAGTCCACACTGAGGCTGGGAGTATGAGTCCACATTGAGGCCGGGCGTCTGGGTCCATGCTGAGGCTGGTAGTCTGAGTCCATGCTGAGGCTGGTAGTCTGAGTCCATGCTGAGGCTGGTAGTCTGAGACCATGCTGAGGCTGGTAGTCTGAGTCCATGCTGAGGCCGGGCGTCTGAGACTGGGGGGTCCAAGTCCACACAGAGGCCGTGAATCCAAGTCCACACTGAGTCTGGGAGTCTGAGTCCACACTGAGACTGGGGTGTCCAAGTCCACACAGAGGCCGTGAATCCAAGTCCACACTGAGGCTGGGGTTCTGAGTCCACACTGAGACTGGGAGACCGAGTCCACTCTGAGGCCGGGCGTCTGAGTCCGTGATGAGGCTGTGAGCCTGGGTCCACACTGAGGCCGGATGTCTCAGTCCACACTGAGGCCGCAGGTCTGAGTCCACACTGAGGCCGGGAGTCTGAGTCCATGCTGAGGGTATGAATCTGGGTCCACGCTGAGGCCCGGAGTCTGAGTCCACACTGAGATCAGGACTCTGAGTCCATGCTGAGGCTGGTAGTCTGAGTCCATGCTGAGGCCGGGCGTCTGAGTCCACACTGAGACTGGGGGGTCCAAGTCCACACAGAGGCTGTGAATCCAAGTCCACACTGAGTCTGGGAGTCTGAGTCTACACTGAGACTGGGAGACCGAGTCCACTCTGAGGCTGGGAGTCTGAATCCACACTGAGTCCGGGAGTCTGAGTCCGTGCTGAGGCTATGAGTCGGAATCCACACTGAGGCCGAGGCTCTGAGTCCACACTGAGTCTGGGGGTCTGAGTCCATGCTGAGGCTGGGGTCTGGGTCCACACTGAGGCCGAGAGTCTGAGTCCGTGCTGAGGCTATGAGTCGGAATCCACACTGAGGCCGAGGCTCTGAGTCCATACTGAGGCTGGGAGACCGAGTCCACTCTGAGGCTGTGAGTCTGAAGCCACACTGAGGCCGGGAGTCTGAGTCCGTGCTGAGGCTATGAGTCGGAATCCACACTGAGGCTGAGGCTCTGAGTCCATACTGAGACTGGGAGTCCGAGTCCACACTGAGGCCGGGTGTCTGAATCCAAGCTGAGGCCGGTAGTCTGAGCCTATAATGAGATCGGGAGTCTGAGTCCACGCTGAGGCTGTGAGTCTGAGTCCACGCTGAGGCTGGGAGTCTGAATCCACGCTGAGGCTGGGAGTCTGAGTCCACACTGAGGCTGGGTGTCTGAGTCCACACTGAGGCTGGGAGTCTGAGTCCATGATGAGGCTATGTTTCTGGGTCCATGATGAGGCCGGGAGTCCAAGTCCACACTGAGGCTGAGTCTGAATCCACAATGAGGCCGGGAGTCTGGGTCCAAGCTGAGTTCGGGAGTCTGAGTCAATACTGAGGCCAGGAATTCGAGATCACACTGAGACTGGAATTCCTTTCTGTCCACACTGAGGCTGAGGCTCTGAGTTCACACTGAGGCTTGGAGTCTGAGACAACACTGAGGCCGGGAGTCTGAGTCTATGCTATGAGTCTGAATCCACACTGAGGCCGATGCTCCTGGTCCACACTGATGCTGTGAGTCTGAGTCCACACTGAGGCCGTGAATCCAAGTCCACACTGAGGCCATGAATCCAGGTCCACACTGAGGCCGGGAGTCAGAGTTCACACTGAAGCTGGGAGTCCGAGTTCACACTGAAGCTGGGAGTCTGAGTCCACCCTGAGGCTGGGAGTCGGAGACAACACTGAGGCCGGGAGTCAGAGTTCACACTGAAGCTGGGAGTCAGAGTTCATACTGAAGCTGGGAGTCTGAGTCTACACTGAGACTGGGAGTCGGAGACAACACTGAGGCTGGGAGTCTGAGTCCACACTGAGGCCGGGAGTCAGAGTTCACACTGAAGCTGGGAGTCCGAGTCCACAATGAGGCCGGGAGTCAGAGTCCACACTGAGGCTGGGAGTCCGAGTCCACACTGAGGCCGGGAGTCAGAGTTCACACTGAAGCTGGGAGTCCGAGTCCACAATGAGGCCGGGAGTCAGAGTCCACACTGAAGAGTGAATCCAAGTCCACACTGAGGCTGGGAGTCTGAGTCCACATTGAGGCTGTGAATCCAAGTCCACACTGAGGCCGGGAGTGTGAGTCCATGCTGAGGCTGTGAGTCTGAGGCCTCACTGAGGCCAGGGGTTCAAGATCACACTGAGGCCGGGATTCCTTTCAATCCACACTGAGGCCGAGGCTCCTGGTCCACACTGAGGCTGGGAGTCTCAGTCCACACTGAGGCCGTGAATCCAAGTGCACACTGAGATCAGGAATCTGAGGCCACGCTGAGGCTGTGAGTCTGAATCCACACTGAGGCTGGGAGTCTGAGTCCACACTGAGGCTGTGAGTCTGAAGCCATACTGAGGCCGGGGGTCTGAGTCCACACTGAGGGTGGGAGCCTGAGTCCATGCTGAGGCTGGGAGTCTGGATCCACACTGAGGCTGGGAGTCTGAGTCCACACTGAGGCCTGGTGTCCGAGTCCACACTGAGGCCGGGACTTCAAGTCCACACTGAGGCTGGGAGTCTGTGTGCATGCTGAGGCCGGGAGTCTGAGTCCACACTGAGGCCGGGAGTCTGAGTCCATGCTGAGGCTGGGAGTCTGAGTCCACACTGAGGCTGGTAGTCTGAGTCCATGCTGAGGCTGGGGGTCCAAGTCCACACTGAGACTGGGGGTCCAAGTCCACACTGAGGCCAGCAATTCAAGTCCACGCTGAGGTTGGGAGTCTGATTCCACGCTGAGGCTGGGAGTCCGAATCCACACTGAGGCTGTGAGTCTAAGTCCACACTGAGGCTAAGAGTCTGAGTCCATGCTGAGGCCGGGAGTCTGCGTCAACACTGAGGCCGGGAGATTGATGAGCTTGAGTCTCTTTTGGAAATTGGCAGATACGATATTGTGGGGATAACTGAGACGTGGTTTCAAGTGGACAGGGCCTGGGAAATGAATATTCAAGCCTACACGTGCTATCGTAAGGACAGACTGAAGGGCAGAGGAGGTGGTGGCCTTGTTGATAAGGGAGGATATTCAGTCCCTTGCACGGGGGCACCTAGAGTCAGGGGAGTGTGGATAGAGCTGCGAAATACTAAGGGTAAAAAGACCCTCTTGGGAGTCATCCAAAGGCCCCTAAACAGTAGTCTGGATGTCGGATGTAAGTTGAATCAGGAGCTGAAATTGGCCTGTCGTAAAGACGTTACACCAGTTGTTATGGGGGATTTTAACATGCAGGTAGACTGGGAGAATCAGGATGGTATTGGACCTCAAGAAAGAGACTTTGTGGAGTGCCTCAGAGATGGATTCTCAGAGCAGCTGGTGCTGGAGCCAACCAGGGAGAAGGCAATTCTGGATCTGGTATTGTGTAACGAACCAGAATTGGTCAGAGACCTCGAAGTGAAGGAGCCATTGAGAAGTAGTGACTATAATACATTAAGCTTCAATCTGCAATATGAGAGGGAGAGGGTACAGTCGGAAGTGACAGTGCTTCTGTTGAATAAAGGGAACTATGGAGCTATGAGGGAGGAGCTGGCCAAAGTTCAATGGCGCAATACCTTAACAGGGATGACAGTGGAGGAACAATGGCGGATATTTCTGTGTATAATGCAGAAGATGCACGATCAGTTCATTCCTAAAAGGAAGTAAGATCCCAGGAGGAGGCATGGGCGGCCGTGGCTGACGAGGGAAGTTAAGAAACATATAAAGTTAAAAGAGAAAAAGTATAACATAGCAAAGATAAGTGGGAAAACGGAGGACTGGGAAGCTTTTAAAGAACAACAGAGGATTACTAAGAAGGAAATACGCAGAGGAAAAATGAGGTACGAAGGTAAACTGGCCAAGAATATTAAGGAGGATAGTAAAAGCTTTTTTAGGTATGTGCAAGGCAAAAAAATGGTTAGGACTAAACTTGGGCCCTTGAAGACAGAAACAGGGGAATATATTACGGGGAACAAAGAAATGGCAGAAGAATTAAATGGATACTTCAGATCTGTGTTCACTGGGGAAGACACAAGCAATCTCCCTGAGGTAACAGTGGCTGAAGGACCTGAACTTAAGGGAATTTATATTTGCCAGGATTTGGTGTTGGAGAGACTGTTAGGTTTGAAGGTTGATAAGTCCCCGGGGCCTGATGGTCTACATCCCAGGGTACTGAAGGAGGTGGCTCGGGAAATCGTGGATGCGTTGGTGATTATTTTCCAGAGTTCGATAGATTTAGGGTCGGTTCCTGAGGATTGGAGGATGGCTAATGTTATATCACTTTTTAAGAAAGGTGGGAGAGTGAAAGCAGGAAATTATAGACCAGTTAGTCTGACCTCAGTGGTGGGAAAGATGCTGGAGTCTATTATAAAGGATGAAATTACGACACATCTGGATAGTAGTAACAGGATAGGTCAGAGTCAGCATGGATTTATGAAGGGGAAATCATGCTTGACTAATCTTCTTGAATTTTTTGAGGATGTAACTCTGAAGATGGACGAGGGAGATCGAATAGATGTAGTGTACCTGGACTTTAAGAAAGCTTTTGATAAAGTCCCACACAGGAGGTTAGTGAGTAAAATTAGGGCGCATGGTATTGGGGACAAAGTACTAGATTGGATTGAAAATTGGTTGGCTGATAGGAAACAAAGGGTAGTGATAAACGGCTCAATTTCAGAATGGCAGGCAGTGACCAGTGGGGTGCCGCAGGAATCAGTGCTGGGACCGCAGCTTTTTACAATATATGTTAATGATATAGAAGATGGTATCAGCAATAACATTAGCAAATTTGCTGATGATACAAAGCTGGGTGGCAGGGTGAAATGTGATGAGGTTGTTAGGAGATTACAGGGTGACCTGGACAAGTTAGGTGAGTGGGCAGATGCATGGCAGATGCAGTTTAATGTGGATAAATGTATGGTTATCCATTTTGGTGGCAAGAACAAGAAGGCAGATTACTACCTCAATGGAATCAATTTAGGTAAAGGGGCAGTACAGAGAGATCTGGGTGTTCTTGTACACCAGTCAATGAAGACAAGCATGCAGATACAGCAGGTAGTGAAGAAGGCTAATAGCATGCTGGCCTTCATAACAAGAGGAATTGAGTATAGAAGCAAAGAGGTGCTTCTGCAGATGTACAGGGCCCTGGTGAGACCACACCTGGAGTATTATGTGCGGTTCTGGTCTCCAAATTTGAGGAAAGACATTCTGGCTATTGAGGGAGTGCAGGCGTAGGTTCACGAGGTCAATTCCTGGAATGGCAGGATTACCTTACACTGAAAGACTGAAGCGACAGGGCTTGTATACCCTTGAGTTTAGAATACTGAGAGGGGATCTGATTGAAACATATAAGATTATGAAAGGATTGGACACTCTGGCAGCAGGAAACATGTTTCCGCTGATGGGTGAGTGCCGAACCAGAGGACACAGCTTAAAAATACAGGGTAGACCATTTAGGACAGAGAAGAGGAGAAACCTCTTCACCCAGAGAGTGGTGGCTGTGTGGAATGCTCTGCCCCAGAGGGCAGTGGAGGCCCAATCTCTGGATTCATTTAAGAAAGAGTTGGATAGAGCTCTCAAAGATAGTGGAATCAAGGGTTATGGAGATAAGGCAGGAAGAGGATACTGATTAGGAATGATCAGCCATGATCATATTGAATGGCGGTGCAGGCTCGAAGGGCTGAATGGCCTACTCCTGCACCTATTGATATTATCTGTCTATTGTCTATTGAGTCTGAGTCCATGCTGACGCTGTGAGTCTGGGTCCACACTGAGGCCGATGTCTCAGTCCACACTAAGGCCGCGAGTCTGGGTACACACTGAGGCCGGGAGTCTGAGTCCATGCTGAGGCTGTGAGTCTGGGTCCACACTGAGGCTGGGAGTCTATTAGTCTGGGTCCACACTGAGGCCGAGGCTCTGAGTCCACACTGAGGCTGGGAGCCTGAGTCCACACTGAGTCCGGTACTTCAAGTCCACACTGAGGCTGGGAGTCTGAGTCCACACTGAGGCTGGGATTCTGAGTCCATGCTGAGGCTGGGAGTCTGGGCCCACACAGACGCCGAGAGTCTGTGTCCATGCTGAGTCTGCGAGTCTGGGTCCACACTGAGGCCGTATGTCTCAGTCCACACTGAGGTCGCACGTCTGAGTCCACACTGAGGCCGGGAGTCTGAGTCTATGCTGAGGCTATGAGTCTGGGTCCACACTGAGTCCGGTACTTCAAGTCCACACTGAGGCTGGGAGTCTGAGTGCACACTGAGGCTGGGAGTCTGAGTCCATGCTGAGGCTGGGAGCCTGGGCCCACACTGACGCCGAGAGTCTGTGTCCATGCTGAGGCTGTGAGTCTGGGTCCACACTGAGGCTGGATGTCTCAGTCCACACTGAGGCCGCAAGTCTGGGTCCACGCTGAGGACGGGAGTCTGAGTCCACAATGAGATCAGGAGTCTGAGGCCACGCTGAGGCTGTGAGTCTGAATCCACACTGAGGCTGGGAGTCTGTATGTACACTGAGCCTGGGAGTCCGAGTCCACGCTGAGGCTGGGAGTCTGGGTCCACGCTGAGGCCGGGAGTCTGAGTCCACACTGAGGCCATGAATCCAGGTTCACACTGAGGTCGTGAATCCGAGTCCACACAGAGTCTGTGAATCCAAGTCCACACTGAGGCCGGGGATTTAAGTCCACACTGAAGCTGGAAGTCTGAGTCCACACTGAGGCCGGGAGTCAGAGTCCACACAGAGGCCGTGAATCCAAGTCCACACTGAGGCTGGGAGTCTGAGTCCATGCTGAGGCTGTTAGTCTGGGTCCACACTGAGGCCAGATGTCTGAGACCACACTGAGGCTGTGAATGCAAGTCCACACTGAGGCCGGGAGTCAGAGTTCACACTGAAGCTGGGAATCTGAGTCCATGCTGAGGCTGTGAGTCTAGGTCCATGCTGAGGCTGGGAGTATGAGTCTACACCTAGAGTGGGAATGTGAGTCCACAGTGAGGCCGTGAATCCAAGTCCACACTGAGGCTGGGAGTCTGAGTCTGTGCTGAGGCTGGGAGTCTGAGTCCACACTGAGGCCAGGGGTTCAAGATCACACTGAGGCTGGGAGTCTGAGTTCATGCTGAGGCTGTGAGTCTAGGTCCACGCTGAGGCTGGGTATATGAGTCTACACTGAGGCCGTGAATTCAAGTCCACACTGAGGTCGGGCGTCTGAGTCCACACTGAGGCTGGGAGACCGAGTCCACTCTGAGGCTGGGAGTCGGAATCCACACTGAGGCCGAGGCTCTGAGTCCACACTGAGTCTGGGAGTCTGAGTCCATGCTGAGGCTGGGAGTCTGGGTCCACACTGAGGCCGAGAGTCTGAGTCCGTGCTGAGGCTGTGAGTCGAGGTCCACGCTGAGGTTGGGAGTATGAGTCTACACTGAGAGTGGGAATCCGAGTCCACAATGAGGCTGTGAATCCAAGTCCATACTAAGACGGGGAGTCCGAGTCCACATTGAGGCCGGAAGTCTGAATCCAAGCTGAGGCCGGGTGTCTGAGTCCACGCTGATGCCGGGAGTCCGAGTCTATAGTGAGATCGGGAGTCTGAGTCCATGCTGAGGCTGTGAGTCTGAATCCACACTGAGGCTGGGAGTCTGAGTCTGTGCTGAAGCTTTGAGTCTGGGTCCACACTGAGACTGGGAGTCCGAGTTCGCACTGAGATCAGGAGTCTGAGTCCACACTGAGGCTGTGAGTCTGGGTCCACACTGAGACTGGGAGTCCGAGTTCGCACTGAGATCAGGAGTCTGAGTCCACACTGAGGCTGTGAGTCTGGGTCCACACTGAGACTGGGAGTCCGAGTCCACACTGAGACTGGGAGTCCGAGTCCACACTGAGGCTGGGACACTGAGTCCACATTGAGGCCAGGAATTCAAGTCCACATGGAGGCTGGGGTCTGGGTCCACACTGAGGCCGAGAGTCTGAGTCCGTGCTGAGGCTATGAGTCGGAATCCACACTGAGGCCGAGGCTCTGAGTCCATACTGAGGCTGGGAGTCTGAGTCCGTGCTGAGGCTGGGGGTCTGAGTCCATGCTGAGGCTGGGGGTCTGAGTCCACACTGAGGCCGTGAATCCAAGTCCACACTGAGGCCTGGCGTCCGAGTCCACACTGAGGCTGGGAGTATGAGTCCACATTGAAGCCGGGAGTCTGAGTCCATGCTGAGGCTGGTAGTCTGAGTCCATGCTGAGGCTGGTAGTCTGAGTCCATGCTGAGGCCGGGCGTCTGAGTCCATACTGAGACTGGGGGGTCCAAGTCCACACAGAGGCCGTGAATCCAAGTCCACACTGAGGCTGGGGGTCTGAGTCCACACTGAGACTGGGAGACCGAGTCCACACTGAGGCCGGGAGTCTGAGTCCATGCTGAGGCTATGAGTCTGGGTCCACGCTGAGGCCGGGAGTCTGAGTCCACACTGAGATCAGGACTCTGAGTCCATGCTGAGGCTGGTAGTCTGAGTCCATGCTGAGGCCGGGCGTCTGAGTCCACACTGAGACTGGGGGGTCCAAGTCCACACAGAGGCCGTGAATCCAAGTCCACACTGAGTCTGGGAGTCTGAGTCTACACTGAGTCTCGGAGACCGAGTCCACTCTGAAGCTGGGAGTCTGAATCCACACTGAGGCCGGGAGTCTGAGTCCGTGCTGAGGCTATGAGTCGGAATCCACACTGAGGCCGAGGCTCTGAGTCCATGCTGAGGCTGGGGGTCTGGGTCCATGCTGAGGCTGGGGGTCTGAGTCCACACTGAGGCCGTGGATCCAAGTCCACACTGAGGCTGGGAGTCTGAGTCCACACTGAGGCCGGGAGTCTGAGTCCATGCTGAGGCTGGTAGTCTGAGTCCATGCTGAGGCTGGTAGTCTGAGTCCATGCTGAGGCTGGGCGTCTGAGTCCACACTGAGACTGGGGGGTCCAAATCCACACAGAGGCCGTGAATCCAAGTCCACACTGAGCCTGGGAGTCTGAGTCTACACTGAGACTGGGAGACCGAGTCCACTCTGAGGCTGGGAGTCTGAATCCACACTGAGGCCGGGAGTCTGAGTCCGTGCTGAGGCTATGAGTTGGAATCCACACTGAGGCTGGGAGTCTGAGTCCACACTGAGACCGAGAGTCTGAGTCCGTGCTGAGGCTATGAGTTGGAATCCACACTGAGGCCGAGGCTCTGAGTCCACACTGAGGCTGGGAGTCTGAGTCCGTGCTGAGGCTCTGAGTCGGAATCCACACTGAGGCTGAGGCTCTGAGTCCACACTGAGACTGGGATTCTGAGTCCATACTGAGGCCGGGAGTCTGGGTCCACGCTGAGGCCGGGAATCTGAGCCCACACTGAGACTGGGAGTCCGAGACCAGACTGAGGGCGTGAATCCAAGTCCACACTGAGTCTGGGAGTCTGAGTCTACACTGAGTCTCGGAGACCGAGTCCACTCTGAGGCTGGGAGTCTGAGTCCGTGCTGAGGCTATGAGTCGGAATCCACACTGAGGCCGAGGCTCTGAGTCCATGCTGAGGCTGGGGGTCTGGGTCCATGCTGAGGCCGGGAATCTGAGCCCACACTGAGACTGGGAGTCCGAGACCAGACTGAGGGCGTGAATACAAATCCACACTGAGGCTGGGAGTCTGAGTCCACACTGAGGCCGGGAGTCTGAGTGCATGCTGAGGCTGTGAGTCTGAGTCCACACTGAGGCCGGGAGTCTGAGTCCGCACTGAGGCCGGGAGTCTGAGTGCATGCTGAGGCTGGGAGTCTGAGTCCACGCTGAATCTGTGAGTCTGAGTCCACGCTGAGGCTGTGGGTCTGAGTCCACACTGAGGCCAGAAGTTCGAGATCACACTGAGACCGGGATTACTTTCACTCGACACTGAGGCCGGGAATTCAAGTCCACACTGATGCTGTGAGTCTGAGTCCACACTGAGGCCGGATGTCTGAGTCCGTGCTGCGGCTGTGAGTCTGAGTCCACACTGAGGCCGGAAGTCTGAGTCCATACTGAGATCAGGAGTTTGAGTCCACGCTGAGGCTGGGAGTCCGAGTCCATACTGAGATCAGGAGTCTGAGTCCACCCTGAGGCTGTGAGTCTGAATCCACACTGAGGCCGGGCGTCTGAGTCCACACTGAGGCTGTGAGTCTGAGTTCACACTGAGGCTGTGAGTCTGAGTTCACACTGAGGCTGTGAGTCAGAGTTCACACTGAGGCCGAGGGTCTGAGCGCACACTGAGGCCGGGAGTCTGAGTCAACACTGAGGCTGGGAGTCCGAGGCCACACTGAGGCCAGGAGTCTGTCCACGCTGAGGCTGTGAGTCTGGGTCCACACTGAGGCCGATGTCTGAGTCCACACTGAAGCGGGGAATCCAAGTCCACACTGAGGCCATGAATCCAAGTCCACACTGAGGCTGTGAGTCTGAGTCCATTCTGAGGCTGGGAGTCTGGGTCCACACTGAGGCCGGGAGTCCGAGTCCACACTGAGATCAGGAGTCTGAGTCCACCCTGAGGCTGTGAGTCTGAATCCACACTGAGGCCGGGAGTACGAGTCCACACTGAGGCTGTGAGTCTGAGTCCATGCTGAGGCTGTGAGTCTGGGTCCACACTGAGGCTGGGAGTCTAAGTCCACAATGAGGTCAGGAATTCAAGTCCACATGGAGGCTGGGAGTCTGAGTCCGTACTGAGACTGGGTGTCTAAGTCCATACTGAGGCTGGAGTCCGAGACAACACTGAGGCCGGGAGTCTGAGTCCACGCTGAGGCTGTGAGTCTGAATCCACACTGAGGCCGATGCTCCTGGTCCACACTGAGGCTGGGTGTCCGAGACAACACTGAGGCCGGGAGTCTGAGTCCATGCTGAGACTGTGAGTTGAGGTCCACGCTGAGGCCGGGAGTCTGAGTCTACACTGAGACTGGGAGTCCGAGTCCACACTGAGGCCATGATTCCAAGTCCATACTGAGGCTGGGAGTCTGAGTCCGTGCTGAAGCTTTGAGTCTGGGTCCACACTGAGGCCGCAAGTCTGGGTTTATGATGAGGCTATGATTCTGGGTCCATGATGAGGCCGGGAGTCCAGGTCCACACTGAGGCTGTGAGTCTGAATCGACAATGAGGCCGGGAGTCTGGGTCCAAGCTGAGTTCGGGAGTCTGAGTCAATACTGAGGCCAGGAGTTCGAGATCACACTGAGACCAGAATTCCTTTCAGTCCACATTGAGGCTGAGGCTCTGAGTCCACACTGAGGCTTGGAGTCTGAGACAACACTGAGGCCGGGAGTCTGAGTCCACACTGAGGCTGTGAGTCTGAATCCACAATGAGGCCGATGCTCCTGGTCCACACTGATGCTGGGAGTCTGAGTCCACACTGAGGCTGGGAGTCGGAGACAACACTGAGGCCGGGAGTCTGAGTCCACACTGAGGCCGTGAATCCAAGTCCACACTGAGGCCGGGAGTCAGAGTTCACACTGAAGCTGGGAGTCCGAGTCCACAATGAGGCCGGGAGTCAGAGTCCACACTGAGGCTGGGAGTCCGAGTCCACAATGAGGCCGGGAGTCAGAGTTCACACTGAAGCTGGGAGTCCGAGTCCACAATGAGGCCGGGAGTCAGAGTCCACACTGAGACTGGGAGACCGAGTCCACACTGAGGCCGGGAGTCTGAGTCCATGCTGAGGCTATGAGTCTGGGTCCACGCTGAGGCCGGGAGTCTGAGTCCACACTGAGATCAGGACTCTGAGTCCATGCTGAGGCCGGGCGTCTGAGTCCACACTGAGACTGGGGGGTCCAAGTCCACACAGAGGCCGTGAATCCAAGTCCACACTGAGTCTGGGAGTCTGAGTCTACACTGAGTCTCGGAGACCGAGTCCACTCTGAAGCTGGGAGTCTGAATCCACACTGAGGCCGGGAGTCTGAGTCCGTGCTGAGGCTATGAGTCGGAATCCACACTGAGGCCGAGGCTCTGAGTCCATGCTGAGGCTGGGGGTCTGGGTCCATGCTGAGGCTGGGGGTCTGAGTCCACACTGAGGCCGTGGATCCAAGTCCACACTGAGGCTGGGAGTCTGAGTCCACACTGAGGCCGGGAGTCTGAGTCCATGCTGAGGCTGGTAGTCTGAGTCCATGCTGAGGCTGGTAGTCTGAGTCCATGCTGAGGCTGGGCGTCTGAGTCCACACTGAGACTGGGGGGTCCAAATCCACACAGAGGCCGTGAATCCAAGTCCACACTGAGCCTGGGAGTCTGAGTCTACACTGAGACTGGGAGACCGAGTCCACTCTGAGGCTGGGAGTCTGAATCCACACTGAGGCCGGGAGTCTGAGTCCGTGCTGAGGCTATGAGTTGGAATCCACACTGAGGCTGGGAGTCTGAGTCCATGCTGAGGCTGGGGTCTGGGTCCACACTGAGACCGAGAGTCTGAGTCCGTGCTGAGGCTATGAGTTGGAATCCACACTGAGGCCGAGGCTCTGAGTCCACACTGAGGCTGGGAGTCTGAGTCCGTGCTGAGGCACTGAGTCGGAATCCACACTGAGGCTGAGGCTCTGAGTCCACACTGAGACTGGGATTCTGAGTCCATACTGAGGCCGGGAGTCTGGGTCCACGCTGAGGCCGGGAATCTGAGCCCACACTGAGACTGGGAGTCCGAGACCAGACTGAGGGCGTGAATCCAAGTCCACACTGAGTCTGGGAGTCTGAGTCTACACTGAGTCTCGGAGACCGAGTCCACTCTGAGGCTGGGAGTCTGAGTCCGTGCTGAGGCTATGAGTCGGAATCCACACTGAGGCCGAGGCTCTGAGTCCATGCTGAGGCTGGGGGTCTGGGTCCATGCTGAGGCCGGGAATCTGAGCCCACACTGAGACTGGGAGTCCGAGACCAGACTGAGGGCGTGAATACAAATCCACACTGAGGCTGGGAGTCTGAGTCCACACTGAGGCCGGGAGTCTGAGTGCATGCTGAGGCTGTGAGTCTGAGTCCACACTGAGGCCGGGAGTCTGAGTCCGCACTGAGGCCGGGAGTCTGAGTGCATGCTGAGGCTGGGAGTCTGAGTCCACGCTGAATCTGTGAGTCTGAGTCCACGCTGAGGCTGTGGGTCTGAGTCCACACTGAGGCCAGAAGTTCGAGATCACACTGAGACCGGGATTACTTTCACTCGACACTGAGGCCGGGAATTCAAGTCCACACTGATGCTGTGAGTCTGAGTCCACACTGAGGCCGGATGTCTGAGTCCGTGCTGCGGCTGTGAGTCTGAGTCCACACTGAGGCCGGAAGTCTGAGTCCATACTGAGATCAGGAGTTTGAGTCCACGCTGAGGCTGGGAGTCCGAGTCCATACTGAGATCAGGAGTCTGAGTCCACCCTGAGGCTGTGAGTCTGAATCCACACTGAGGCCGGGCGTCTGAGTCCACACTGAGGCTGTGAGTCTGAGTTCACACTGAGGCTGTGAGTCTGAGTTCACACTGAGGCTGTGAGTCAGAGTTCACACTGAGGCCGAGGGTCTGAGCGCACACTGAGGCCGGGAGTCTGAGTCAACACTGAGGCTGGGAGTCCGAGGCCACACTGAGGCCAGGAGTCTGAGTCCACGCTGAGGCTGTGAGTCTGGGTCCACACTGAGGCCGATGTCTGAGTCCACACTGAAGCGGGGAATCCAAGTCCACACTGAGGCCATGAATCCAAGTCCACACTGAGGCTGTGAGTCTGAGTCCATTCTGAGGCTGGGAGTCTGGGTCCACACTGAGGCCGGGAGTCCGAGTCCACACTGAGATCAGGAGTCTGAGTCCACCCTGAGGCTGTGAGTCTGAATCCACACTGAGGCCGGGAGTACGAGTCCACACTGAGGCTGTGAGTCTGAGTCCATGCTGAGGCTGTGAGTCTGGGTCCACACTGAGGCTGGGAGTCTAAGTCCACAATGAGGTCAGGAATTCAAGTCCACATGGAGGCTGGGAGTCTGAGTCCGTACTGAGACTGGGTGTCTAAGTCCATACTGAGGCTGGAGTCCGAGACAACACTGAGGCCGGGAGTCTGAGTCCACGCTGAGGCTGTGAGTCTGAATCCACACTGAGGCCGATGCTCCTGGTCCACACTGAGGCTGGGTGTCCGAGACAACACTGAGGCCGGGAGTCTGAGTCCATGCTGAGACTGTGAGTTGAGGTCCACGCTGAGGCCGGGAGTCTGAGTCTACACTGAGACTGGGAGTCCGAGTCCACACTGAGGCCATGATTCCAAGTCCATACTGAGGCTGGGAGTCTGAGTCCATGCTGAAGCTTTGAGTCTGGGCCCACACTGAGGCCGCAAGTCTGGGTTTATGATGAGGCTATGATTCTGGGTCCATGATGAGGCCGGGAGTCCAGGTCCACACTGAGGCTGTGAGTCTGAATCGACAATGAGGCCGGGAGTCTGGGTCCAAGCTGAGTTCGGGAGTCTGAGTCAATACTGAGGCCAGGAGTTCGAGATCACACTGAGACCGGAATTCCTTTCAGTCCACATTGAGGCTGAGGCTCTGAGTCCACACTGAGGCTTGGAGTCTGAGACAACACTGAGGCCGGGAGTCTGAGTCCACACTGAGGCTGTGAGTCTGAATCCACAATGAGGCCGATGCTCCTGGTCCACACTGATGCTGGGAGTCTGAGTCCACACTGAGGCTGGGAGTCGGAGACAACACTGAGGCCGGGAGTCTGAGTCCACACTGAGGCCGTGAATCCAAGTCCACACTGAGGCCGGGAGTCAGAGTTCACACTGAAGCTGGGAGTCCGAGTCCACAATGAGGCCGGGAGTCAGAGTCCACACTGAGGCTGGGAGTCCGAGTCCACAATGAGGCCGGGAGTCAGAGTTCACACTGAAGCTGGGAGTCCGAGTCCACAATGAGGCCGGGAGTCAGAGTCCACACTGAGGCTGGGAGTCCGAGTCCACAATGAGGCCGGGAGTCAGAGTTCACACTGAAGCCGTGAATCCAAGTCCACACTGAGGCTGTGAGTCTGATTCCACATTGTGGCTGTGAATCCAAGTCCACACTGAGGCTGGGAGTCTGAGCCCATACTGAGACTGGGAGTCCGAGTCCACACTGAGGCCGGGTGTCTGAATCCAAGCAGAGGCCGGGAGTCTGAGCCTATAATGAGATCGGGAGTCTGAGTCCACGCTGAGGCTGTGATTCTGAGTTCACGCTGAGGCTGGGAGTCTGAGTTCACGCTGAGTCTGTGAGTCTGAGTTCACGCTGAGGCTGGGAGTCTGAGTCCATGCTGAAGCTTTGAGTCTGGGTTCACACTGAGGCCGCAAGTCTGGGTTCATGCTGAGGCTATGATTCTGGGTCCATGATGAGGCCGGGAGTCCAAGTCCACACTGAGGCTGTGAGTCTGAATCCACAATGAGGCTGGGAGTCTGGGTCCAAGCTGAGTTCGGGAGTCTGAGTCAATACTGAGGCCAGGAATTCGAGATCACACTGAGACTGGGATTCCTTTCAATCCACACTGAGGCCGAGGCTCCTGGTCCACACTGAGGCTGGGAGTCTCAGTCCACACTGAGGCTGTGAATCCAAGTCCACACTGAGGCTGGGAGTCTGAGTCCACACTGAGATCAGAGTCTGAGGCCACGCTGAGGCTGTGAGTCTGAATCCACACTGAGGCTGGGAGTCTGAGTCCGCGCTGAGGTTATGAGTTGGAATCTACACTAAGGCTGAGGCTCTGAGTCCACACTGAGTCTGGGAGTCTGAGTCCATGCTGAGGCTGGGAGTCTGGGTCCACACTGAGGCCGAGAGTCTGAGTCCGTGCTGAGGCTATGAGTCGGAATCCACAGTGAGGCCGAGGCTCTGAGTCCACACTGAGTCTGGGAGTCTGAGTCCATGCTGAGGCTGGGAGTCTGGGTCCACACTGAGGCTGGGAGTCTGAGTCCGTGCTGAGGCTGGGGGTCTGAGTCCATGCTGAGGCTGGGGGTCTGAGTCCACACTGAGGCCGTGAATCCAAGTCCACACTGAGGCCTGGCGTCCGAGTCCACACTGAGGCTGGGAGTATGAGTCCACATTGAGGCCGGGAGTCTGAGTCCATGCTGAGGCTGGTAGTCTGAGTCCATGCTGAGGCTGGTAGTCTGAGTCCATGCTGAGGCCGGGCGTCTGAGTCCACACTGAGACTGGGGGGTCCAAGTCCACACAGAGGCCGTGAATCCAAGTCCACACTGAGTCTGGGAGTCTGAGTCCACACTGAGACTGGGAGACCGAGTCCACTCTGAGGCCGGGAGTCTGAGTCCGTGCTGAGGCTGTGAGCCTGGGTCCACACTGAGGCCGGATGTCTCAGTCCACACTGAGGCCGGGAGTCTGAGTCCATGCTGAGGCTATGAATCTGGGACCACGCTGAGGCCGGGAGTCTGAGTCCACACTGAGATCAGGACTCTGAGTCCATGCTGAGGCTGGTAGTCTGGGTCCATGCTGAGGCCGGGCGTCTGAGTCCACACTGAGACTGGGGGGGTCCAAGTCCACACAGAGGCTGTGAATCCAAGTCCACACTGAGTCTGGGAGTCTGAGTCTACACTGAGTCTCGGAGACCGAGTCCACTCTGAGGCTGGGAGTCTGAATCCACACTGAGGCTGGGAGTCTGAGTCCGTGCTGAGGCTATGAGTCGGAATCCACACTGAGGCCGAGGCTCTGAGTCCACTCTGAGGCCGGGAGTCTGAGTCCGTGCTGAGGCTGTGAGCCTGGGTCCACACTGAGGCTGGATGTCTCAGTCCACACTGAGGCCGCAAGTCTGAGTCCATGCTGAGGGTATGAATCTGGGACCACGCTGAGGCCGGGAGTCTGAGTCCACACTGAGATCAGGACTCTGAGTCCATGCTGAGGCTGGTAGTCTGAGTCCATGCTGAGGCCGGGCGTCTGAGTCCACACTGAGAATGGGGGGTGCAAGTCCACACAGAGGCCGTGAATCCAAGTCCACACTGAGGCCGAGGCTCTGAGTCCACACTGAGACTGGGAGACCGAGTCCACTCTGAGGCCGGGAGTCTGAGTCCGTGCTGAGGCTGTGAGTCTGGGTCCACACTGAGGCCGGATGTCTCAGTCCACACTGAGGCCGCAAGTCTGAGTCCACACTGAGGCCGGGAGTCTGAGTCCATGCTGAGGCTATGAATCTGGGTCCACGCTGAGGCCGGGTGTCTGAGTCCACACTGAGATCAGGACTCTGAGTCCATGCTGAGGCCGGGCGTCTGAGTCCACAATGAGACTGGGGGATCCAAGTCCACACAGAGGCCGTGAATCCAAGTCCACACTGAGTCTGGGAGTCTGAGTCCACACTGAGACTGGGAGACCGAGTCCACTCTGAGGCCGGGAGTCTGAGTCCGTGCTGAGGCTGTGAGCCTGGGTCCACACTGAGGCCGCATGTCTCAGTCCACACTGAGGCCGCAAGTCTGAGTCCACACTGAGGCCGGGAGTCTGAGTCCATGCTGAGGCTATGAATCTGGGACCACGCTGAGGCCGGGAGTCTGAGTCCACACTGAGATCAGGACTCTGAGTCCATGCTGAGGCTGGTAGTCTGAGTCCATGCTGAGGCCGGGCGTCTGAGTCCACACTGAGACTGGGGGGTCCAAGTCCACACAGAGGCTGTGAATCCAAGTCCACACTGAGTCTGGGAGTCTGAGTCTACACTGAGTCTCGGAGACCGAGTCCACTCTGAGGCTGGGAGTCTGAATCCACACTGAGGCCGGGAGTCTGAGTCCACTCTGAGGCCGGGAGTCTGAGTCCGTGCTGAGGCTGTGAGCCTGGGTCCACACTGAGGCTGGATGTCTCAGTCCACACTGAGGCCGCAAGTCTGAGTCCACACTGAGGCCGGGAGTCTGAGTCCACACTGAGGCCGTGAATCCAAGTCCACACTGAGGCCGGGAGTCAGAGTTCACACTGAAGCTGGGAGTCCGAGTCCACAATGAGGCCGGGAGTCAGAGTCCACACTGAGGCTGGGAGTCCGAGTCCACACTGAGGCCGGGAGTCAGAGTTCACACTGAAGCTGGGAGTCCAAGTCCACAATGAGGCCGGGAGTCAGAGTCCACACTGAAGCCGTGAATCCAAGTCCACACTGAGGCTGGGAGTCTGAGTCCACATTGAGGCTGTGAATCCAAGTCCACACTGAGGCCGGGAGTGTGAGTCCGTGCTGAGGCTGTGAGTCTGAGGCCTCACTGAGGCCAGTGGTTCAAGATCACACTGAGGCCGGGATTCCTTTCAATCCACACTGAGGCCGAGGCTCCTGGTCCACACTGAGGCTGGGAGTCTCAGTCCACACTGAGGCCGTGAATCCAAGTGCACACTGAGACCAGGAGTCTGAGGCCACGCTGAGGCTGTGAGTCTGAATCCACACTGAGGCTGGGAGTCTGAGTCCACACTGAGGCTGTGAGTCTGAAGCCACACTGAGGCTGGGGGTCTGAGTCCACACTGAGGGTGGGAGCCTGAGTCCATGCTGAGGCTGTGAGCCTGGGTCCACACTGAGGCTGGATGTCTCAGTCCACACTGAGGCCGCAAGTCTGAGTCCACACTGAGGCCGGGAGTCTGAGTCCATGCTGAGGGTATGAATCTGGGACCACGCTGAGGTCGGGAGTCTGAGTCCACACTGAGATCAGGACTCTGAGTCCATGCTGAGGCTGGTAGTCTGAGTCCATGCTGAGGCCGGGCGTCTGAGTCCACACTGAGACTGGGGGGTCCAAGTCCACACAGAGGCCGTGAATCCAAGTCCACACTGAGGCCGAGGCTCTGAGTCCACACTGAGACTGGGAGACCGAGTCCACTCTGAGGCCGGGAGTCTGAGTCCGTGCTGAGGCTGTGAGTCTGGGTCCACACTGAGGCCGGATGTCTCAGTCCACACTGAGGCCGCAAGTCTGAGTCCACACTGAGGCCGGGAGTCTGAGTCCATGCTGAGGCTATGAATCTGGGTCCACGCTGAGGCCGGGAGTCTGAGTCCACACTGAGATCAGGACTCTGAGTCCATGCTGAGGCCGGGCGTCTGAGTCCACACTGAGACTGGGGGATCCAAGTCCACACAGAGGCCGTGAATCCAAGTCCACACTGAGTCTGGGAGTCTGAGTCTACACTGAGACTGGGAGACCGAGTCCACTCTGAGGCTGGGAGTCTGAATCCACACTGAGGCCGGGAGTCTGAGTCCGTGCTGAGGCTATGAGTCGGAATCCACACTGAGGCCGAGGCTCTGAGTCCACACTGAGTCTGGGAGTCTGAGTCCATGCTGAGGCTGGGGTCTGGGTCCACACTGAGGCCGAGAGTCTGAGTCCGTGCTGAGGCTATGAGTCGGAATCCACACTGAGGCCGAGGCTCTGAGTCCATACTGAGGCTGGGAGACCGAGTCCACTCTGAGGCTGTGAGTCTGAAGCCACACTGAGGCCGGGAGTCTGAGTCCGTGCTGAGGCTATGAGTCGGAATCCACACTGAGGCTGAGGCTCTGAGTCCATACTGAGACTGGGAGTCCGAGTCCACACTGAGGCCGGGTAACTGAATCCAAGCTGAGGCCGGTAGTCTGAGCCTATAATGAGATCGGGAGTCTGAGTCCACGCTGAGGCTGTGAGTCTGAGTCCACGCTGAGGCTGGGAGTCTGAATCCACACTGAGGCTGGGAGTCTGAGTCCACACTGAGGCTGGGAGTCTGAGTCCACGCTGAGGCTGGGAGTCTGAATCCACACTGAGGCTGGGAGTCTGAGTCCGTGCTGAAGCTTTGAGTCTGGGTCCACACTGAGGCCGCAAGTCTGGGTCCATGATGAGGCTATGATTCTGGGTCCATGATGAGGCCGGGAGTCCAAGTCCACACTGAGGCTGAGTCTGAATCCACAATGAGGCCAGGAGTCTGGGTCCAAGCTGAGTTCTGGAGTCTGAGTCAATACTGAGGCCAGGAATTCGAGATCACACTGAGACTGGAATTCCTTTCTGTCCACACTGAGGCTGAGGCTCTGAGTCCACACTGAGGCTTGGAGTCTGAGACAACACTGAGGCTGAGGCTCTGAGTCCACACTGAGGCTTGGAGTCTGAGACAACACTGAGGCCGGGAGTCTGAGTCTATGCTATGAGTCGGAATCCACACTGAGACCGATGCTCCTGGTCCACACTGATGCTGGGAGTCTGAGTCCACACTGAGGCCGTGAATCCAAGTCCACACTGAGGCCATGAATCCAGGTCCACACTGAGGCCGGGAGTCAGAGTTCACACTGAAGCTGGGAGTCCGAGTTCACACTGAAGCTGGGAGTCTGAGTCCACCCTGAGGCTGGGAGTCGGAGACAACACTGAGGCCGGGAGTCAGAGTTTACACTGAAGCTGGGAGTCAGAGTTCATACTGAAGCTGGGAGTCTGAGTCTACACTGAGGCTAGGAGTCGGAGACAACACTGAGGCCGGGAGTCTGAGTCCACACTGAGGCCGTGAATCCAAGTCCACACTGAGGCCGGGAGTCAGAGTTCACACTGAAGCTGGGAGTCCGAGTCCACAATGAGGCCGGGAGTCAGAGTCCACACTGAGGCTGGGAGTCCGAGTCCACACTGAGGCCGGGAGTCAGAGTTCACACTGAAGCTGGGAGTCCGAGTCCACAATGAGGCCGGGAGTCAGAGTCCACACTGAAGAGTGAATCCAAGTCCACACTGAGGCTGGGAGTCTGAGTCCACATTGAGGCTGTGAATCCAAGTCCACACTGAGGCCGGGAGTGTGAGTCCGTGCTGAGGCTGTGAGTCTGAGGCCTCACTGAGGCCAGGGGTTCAAGATCACACTGAGGCCGGGATTCCTTTCAATCCACACTGAGGCCGAGGCTCCTGGTCCACACTGAGGCTGGGAGTCTCAGTCCACACTGAGGCCGTGAATCCAAGTGCACACTGAGATCAGGAGTCTGAGGCCACGCTGAGGCTGTGAGTCTGAATCCACACTGAGGCTGGGAGTCTGAGTCCACACTGAGGCTGTGAGTCTGAAGCCACACTGAGGCTGGGGGTCTGAGTCCACACTGAGGCCGGGAGTCTGAGTCCGTGCTGAGGCTGTGAGCCTGGGTCCACACTGAGGCTGGATGTCTCAGTCCACACTGAGGCCGCAAGTCTGAGTCCACACTGAGGCCGGGAGTCTGAGTCCATGCTGAGGGTATGAATCTGGGACCACGCTGAGGCCGGGAGTCTGAGTCCACACTGAGATCAGGACTCTGAGTCCATGCTGAGGCTGGTAGTCTGAGTCCATGCTGAGGCCGGGCGTCTGAGTCCACACTGAGACTGGGGGGTCCAAGTCCACACAGAGGCCGTGAATCCAAGTCCACACTGAGGCCGAGGCTCTGAGTCCACACTGAGACTGGGAGACCGAGTCCACTCTGAGGCCGGGAGTCTGAGTCCGTGCTGAGGCTGTGAGTCTGGGTCCACACTGAGGCCGGATGTCTCAGTCCACACTGAGGCCGCAAGTCTGAGTCCACACTGAGGCCGGGAGTCTGAGTCCATGCTGAGGCTATGAATCTGGGTCCACGCTGAGGCCGGGAGTCTGAGTCCACACTGAGATCAGGACTCTGAGTCCATGCTGAGGCTGGTAGTCTGAGTCCATGCTGAGGCCGGGCGTCTGAGTCCACACTGAGACTGGGGGGTCCAAGTCCACACAGAGGCCGTGAATCCAAGTCCACACTGAGGCCGAGGCTCTGAGTCCACACTGAGACTGGGAGACCGAGTCCACTCTGAGGCCGGGAGTCTGAGTCCGTGCTGAGGCTGTGAGTCTGGGTCCACACTGAGGCCGGATGTCTCAGTCCACACTGAGGCCGCAAGTCTGAGTCCACACTGAGGCCGGGAGTCTGAGTCCATGCTGAGGCTATGAATCTGGGTCCACGCTGAGGCCGGGAGTCTGAGTCCACACTGAGATCAGGACTCTGAGTCCATGCTGAGGCCGGGCGTCTGAGTCCACACTGAGACTGGGGGATCCAAGTCCACACAGAGGCCGTGAATCCAAGTCCACACTGAGTCTGGGAGTCTGAGTCTACACTGTGACTGGGAGACCGAGTCCACTCTGAGGCTGGGAGTCTGAATCCACACTGAGGCCGAGAGTCTGAGTCTGTGCTGAGGCTATGAGTCGGAATCCACACTGAGGCCGAGGCTCTGAGGTCCACACTGAGTCTGGGAGTCTGAGTCCATGCTGAGGCTGGGGTCTGGGTCCACACTGAGGCCGAGAGTCTGAGTCCGTGCTGAGGCTATGAGTCGGAATCCACACTGAGGCCGAGGCTCTGAGTCCATACTGAGGCTGGGAGACCGAGTCCACTCTGAGGCTGTGAGTCTGAAGCCACACTGAGGCCGGGAGTCTGAGTCCGTGCTGAGGCTATGAGTCGGAATCCACACTGAGGCTGAGGCTCTGAGTCCATACTGAGACTGGGAGTCCGAGTCCACACTGAGGCCGGGTAACTGAATCCAAGCTGAGGCCGGTAGTCTGAGCCTATAATGAGATCGGGAGTCTGAGTCCACGCTGAGGCTGGGAGTCTGAGTCCGTGCTGAAGCTTTGAGTCTGGGTCCACACTGAGGCCGCAAGTCTGGGTCCATGATGAGGCTATGATTCTGGGTCCATGATGAGGCCGGGAGTCCAAGTCCACACTGAGGCTGAGTCTGAATCCACAATGAGGCCGGGAGTCTGGGTCCAAGCTGAGTTCTGGAGTCTGAGTCAATACTGAGGCCAGGAATTCGAGATCACACTGAGACTGGAATTCCTTTCTGTCCACACTGAGGCTGAGGCTCTGAGTCCACACTGAGGCTTGGAGTCTGAGACAACACTGAGGCTGAGGCTCTGAGTCCACACTGAGGCTTGGAGTCTGAGACAACACTGAGGCCGGGAGTCTGAGTCTATGCTATGAGTCGGAATCCACACTGAGACCGATGCTCCTGGTCCACACTGATGCTGGGAGTCTGAGTCCACACTGAGGCCGTGAATCCAAGTCCACACTGAGGCCATGAATCCAGGTCCACACTGAGGCCGGGAGTCAGAGTTCACACTGAAGCTGGGAGTCCGAGTTCACACTGAAGCTGGGAGTCTGAGTCCACCCTGAGGCTGGGAGTCGGAGACAACACTGAGGCCGGGAGTCAGAGTTTACACTGAAGCTGGGAGTCAGAGTTCATACTGAAGCTGGGAGTCTGAGTCTACACTGAGGCTAGGAGTCGGAGACAACACTGAGGCCGGGAGTCTGAGTCCACACTGAGGCCGTGAATCCAAGTCCACACTGAGGCCGGGAGTCAGAGTTCACACTGAAGCTGGGAGTCCGAGTCCACAATGAGGCCGGGAGTCAGAGTCCACACTGAGGCTGGGAGTCCGAGTCCACACTGAGGCCGGGAGTCAGAGTTCACACTGAAGCTGGGAGTCCGAGTCCACAATGAGGCCGGGAGTCAGAGTCCACACTGAAGAGTGAATCCAAGTCCACACTGAGGCTGGGAGTCTGAGTCCACATTGAGGCTGTGAATCCAAGTCCACACTGAGGCCGGGAGTGTGAGTCCGTGCTGAGGCTGTGAGTCTGAGGCCTCACTGAGGCCAGGGGTTCAAGATCACACTGAGGCCGAGATTCCTTTCAATCCACACTGAGGCCGAGGCTCCTGGTCCACACTGAGGCTGGGAGTCTCAGTCCACACTGAGGCCGTGAATCCAAGTGCACACTGAGATCAGGAGTCTGAGGCCACGCTGAGGCTGTGAGTCTGAATCCACACTGAGGCTGGGAGTCTGAGTCCACACTGAGGCTGTGAGTCTGAAGCCACACTGAGGCTGGGGGTCTGAGTCCACACTGAGGCCGGGAGTCTGAGTCCGTGCTGAGGCTGTGAGCCTGGGTCCACACTGAGGCTGGATGTCTCAGTCCACACTGAGGCCGCAAGTCTGAGTCCACACTGAGGCCGGGAGTCTGAGTCCATGCTGAGGGTATGAATCTGGGACCACGCTGAGGCCGGGAGTCTGAGTCCACACTGAGATCAGGACTCTGAGTCCATGCTGAGGCTGGTAGTCTGAGTCCATGCTGAGGCCGGGCGTCTGAGTCCACACTGAGACTGGGGGGTCCAAGTCCACACAGAGGCCGTGAATCCAAGTCCACACTGAGGCCGAGGCTCTGAGTCCACACTGAGACTGGGAGACCGAGTCCACTCTGAGGCCGGGAGTCTGAGTCCGTGCTGAGGCTGTGAGTCTGGGTCCACACTGAGGCCGGATGTCTCAGTCCACACTGAGGCCGCAAGTCTGAGTCCACACTGAGGCCGGGAGTCTGAGTCCATGCTGAGGCTATGAATCTGGGTCCACGCTGAGGCCGGGAGTCTGAGTCCACACTGAGATCAGGACTCTGAGTCCATGCTGAGGCTGGTAGTCTGAGTCCATGCTGAGGCCGGGCGTCTGAGTCCACACTGAGACTGGGGGGTCCAAGTCCACACAGAGGCCGTGAATCCAAGTCCACACTGAGGCCGAGGCTCTGAGTCCACACTGAGACTGGGAGACCGAGTCCACTCTGAGGCCGGGAGTCTGAGTCCGTGCTGAGGCTGTGAGTCTGGGTCCACACTGAGGCCGGATGTCTCAGTCCACACTGAGGCCGCAAGTCTGAGTCCACACTGAGGCCGGGAGTCTGAGTCCATGCTGAGGCTATGAATCTGGGTCCACGCTGAGGCCGGGAGTCTGAGTCCACACTGAGATCAGGACTCTGAGTCCATGCTGAGGCCGGGCGTCTGAGTCCACACTGAGACTGGGGGATCCAAGTCCACACAGAGGCCGTGAATCCAAGTCCACACTGAGTCTGGGAGTCTGAGTCTACACTGTGACTGGGAGACCGAGTCCACTCTGAGGCTGGGAGTCTGAATCCACACTGAGGCCGAGAGTCTGAGTCTGTGCTGAGGCTATGAGTCGGAATCCACACTGAGGCCGAGGCTCTGAGGTCCACACTGAGTCTGGGAGTCTGAGTCCATGCTGAGGCTGGGGTCTGGGTCCACACTGAGGCCGAGAGTCTGAGTCCGTGCTGAGGCTATGAGTCGGAATCCACACTGAGGCCGAGGCTCTGAGTCCATACTGAGGCTGGGAGACCGAGTCCACTCTGAGGCTGTGAGTCTGAAGCCACACTGAGGCCGGGAGTCTGAGTCCGTGCTGAGGCTATGAGTCGGAATCCACACTGAGGCTGAGGCTCTGAGTCCATACTGAGACTGGGAGTCCGAGTCCACACTGAGGCCGGGTAACTGAATCCAAGCTGAGGCCGGTAGTCTGAGCCTATAATGAGATCGGGAGTCTGAGTCCACGCTGAGGCTGTGAGTCTGAGTCCACGCTGAGGCTGGGAGTCTGAATCCACACTGAGGCTGGGAGTCTGAGTCCACACTGAGGCTGGAAGTCTGAGTCCACACTGAGGCTGGGAGTCTGAGTCCATGCTGAAGCTTTGAGTCTGGGTCCACACTGAGGCCGCAAGTCTGGGTCCATGATGAGGCTATGATTCTGGGTCCATGATGAGGCCGGGAGTCCAAGTCCACACTGAGGCTGAGTCTGAATCCACAATGAGGCCGGGAGTCTGGGTCCAAGATGAGTTCTGGAGTCTGAGTCAATACTGAGGCCAGGAATTCGAGATCACACTGAGACTGGAATTCCTTTCTGTCCACACTGAGGCTGAGGCTCTGAGTCCACACTGAGGCTTGGAGTCTGAGACAACACTGAGGCTGAGGCTCTGAGTCCACACTGAGGCTTGGAGTCTGAGACAACACTGAGGCCGGGAGTCTGAGTCTATGCTATGAGTCGGAATCCACACTGAGACCGATGCTCCTGGTCCACACTGATGCTGGGAGTCTGAGTCCACACTGAGGCCGTGAATCCAAGTCCACACTGAGGCCATGAATCCAGGTCCACACTGAGGCCGGGAGTCAGAGTTCACACTGAAGCTGGGAGTCAGAGTTCATACTGAAGCTGGGAGTCTGAGTCTACACTGAGGCTAGGAGTCGGAGACAACACTGAGGCCGGGAGTCTGAGTCCACACTGAGGCCGTGAATCCAAGTCCACACTGAGGCCGGGAGTCAGAGTTCACACTGAAGCTGGGAGTCCGAGTCCACAATGAGGCCGGGAGTCAGAGTCCACACTGAGGCTGGGAGTCCGAGTCCACACTGAGGCCGGGAGTCAGAGTTCACACTGAAGCTGGGAGTCCAAGTCCACAATGAGGCCGGGAGTCAGAGTCCACACTGAAGCCGTGAATCCAAGTCCACACTGAGGCTGGGAGTCTGAGTCCACATTGAGGCTGTGAATCCAAGTCCACACTGAGGCCGGGAGTGTGAGTCCGTGCTGAGGCTGTGAGTCTGAGGCCTCACTGAGGCCAGGGGTTCAAGATCACACTGAGGCCGGGATTCCTTTCAATCCACACTGAGGCCGAGGCTCCTGGTCCACACTGAGGCTGGGAGTCTCAGTCCACACTGAGGCCGTGAATCCAAGTGCACACTGAGACCAGGAGTCTGAGGCCACGCTGAGGCTGTGAGTCTGAATCCACACTGAGGCTGGGAGTCTGAGTCCACACTGAGGCTGTGAGTCTGAAGCCACACTGAGGCTGGGGGTCTGAGTCCATGCTGAGGCTGTGAGCCTGGGTCCACACTGAGGCTAGATGTCTCAGTCCACTCTGAGGCCGCAAGTCTGAGTCCACACTGAGGCCGGGAGTCTGAGTCCATGCTGAGGGTATGAATCTGGGACCACGCTGAGGTCGGGAGTCTGAGTCCACACTGAGATCAGGACTCTGAGTCCATGCTGAGGCTGGTAGTCTGAGTCCATGCTGAGGCCGGGCGTCTGAGTCCACACTGAGACTGGGGGGTCCAAGTCCACACAGAGGCCGTGAATCCAAGTCCACACTGAGGCCGAGGCTCTGAGTCCACACTGAGACTGGGAGACCGAGTCCACTCTGAGGCCGGGAGTCTGAGTCCGTGCTGAGGCTGTGAGTCTGGGTCCACACTGAGGCCGGATGTCTCAGTCCACACTGAGGCCGCAAGTCTGAGTCCACACTGAGGCCGGGAGTCTGAGTCCATGCTGAGGCTATGAATCTGGGTCCACGCTGAGGCCGGGAGTCTGAGTCCACACTGAGATCAGGACTCTGAGTCCATGCTGAGGCCGGGCGTCTGAGTCCACACTGAGACTGGGGGATCCAAGTCCACACAGAGGCCGTGAATCCAAGTCCACACTGAGTCTGGGAGTCTGAGTCCACACTGAGACTGGGAGACCGAGTCCACTCTGAGGCCGGGAGTCTGAGTCCGTGCTGAGGCTGTGAGCCTGGGTCCACACTGAGGCCGGATGTCTCAGTACACACTGAGGCCGCAAGTCTGAGTCCACACTGAGGCCGGGAGTCTGAGTCCATGCTGAGGCTATGAATCTGGGACCACGCTGAGGCCGGGAGTCTGAGTCCACACTGAGATCAGGACTCTGAGTCCATGCTGAGGCTGGTAGTCTGAGTCCATGCTGAGGCCGGGCGTCTGAGTCCACACTGAGACTGGGGGGGTCCAAGTCCACACAGAGGCCGTGAATCCAAGTCCACACTGAGTCTGGGAGTCTGAGTCTACACTGAGTCTCGGAGACTGAGTCCACTCTGAGGCTGGGAGTCTGAATCCACACTGAGGCCGGGAGTCTGAGTCCGTGCTGAGGCTATGAGTCGGAATCCACACTGAGGCCGAGGCTCTGAGTCCACTCTGAGGCCGGGAGTCTGAGTCCGTGCTGAGGCTGTGAGCCTGGGTCCACACTGAGGCTGGATGTCTCAGTCCACACTGAGGCCGCAAGTCTGAGTCCACACTGAGGCCGGGAGTCTGAGTCCATGCTGAGGGTATGAATCTGGGACCACGCTGAGGCCGGGAGTCTGAGTCCACACTGAGATCAGGACTCTGAGTCCATGCTGAGGCTGGTAGTCTGAGTCCATGCTGAGGCCGGGCGTCTGAGTCCACACTGAGACTGGGGGGTCCAAGTCCACACAGAGGCCGTGAATCCAAGTCCACACTGAGGCCGAGGCTCTGAGTCCACACTGAGACTGGGAGACCGAGTCCACTCTGAGGCCGGGAGTCTGAGTCCGTGCTGAGGCTGTGAGTCTGGGTCCACACTGAGGCCGGATGTCTCAGTCCACACTGAGGCCGCAAGTCTGAGTCCACACTGAGGCCGGGAGTCTGAGTCCATGCTGAGGCTATGAATCTGGGTCCACGCTGAGGCCGGGAGTCTGAGTCCACACTGAGATCAGGACTCTGAGTCCATGCTGAGGCCGGGCGTCTGAGTCCACACTGAGACTGGGGGATCCAAGTCCACACAGAGGCCGTGAATCCAAGTCCACACTGAGTCTGGGAGTCTGAGTCTACACTGAGACTGGGAGACCGAGTCCACTCTGAGGCTGGGAGTCTGAATCCACACTGAGGCCGGGAGTCTGAGTCCGTGCTGAGGCT
This sequence comes from Chiloscyllium plagiosum, assembly GCF_037043375.1. NCBI lineage: Eukaryota > Metazoa > Chordata > Chondrichthyes > Orectolobiformes > Hemiscylliidae > Chiloscyllium > Chiloscyllium plagiosum. Next base: position 20,885,785 of record NW_028270166.1, read on the forward strand.
ATGAGTCGGAATCCACACTGAGGCCGAGGCTCTGAGTCCACACTGAGTCTGGGAGTCTGAGTCCATGCTGAGGCTGGGGTCTGGGTCCACACTGAGGCCGAGAGTCTGAGTCCGTGCTGAGGCTATGAGTCGGAATCCACACTGAGGCCGAGGCTCTGAGTCCATACTGAGGCTGGGAGACCGAGTCCACTCTGAGGCTGTGAGTCTGAAGCCACACTGAGGCCGGGAGTCTGAGTCCGTGCTGAGGCTATGAGTCGGAATCCACACTGAGGCCGAGGCTCTGAGTCCATACTGAGACTGGGAGTCCGAGTCCACACTGAGGCCGGGTAACTGAATCCAAGCTGAGGCCGGTAGTCTGAGCCTATAATGAGATCGGGAGTCTGAGTCCACGCTGAGGCTGTGAGTCTGAGTCCACGCTGAGGCTGGGAGTCTGAATCCACACTGAGGCTGGGAGTCTGAGTCCACACTGAGGCTGGGAGTCTGAGTCCACACTGAGGCTGGGAGTCTGAATCCACACTGAGGCTGGGAGTCTGAGTCCGTGCTGAAGCTTTGAGTCTGGGTCCACACTGAGGCCGCAAGTCTGGGTCCATGATGAGGCTATGATTCTGGGTCCATGATGAGGCCGGGAGTCCAAGTCCACACTGAGGCTGAGTCTGAATCCACAATGAGGCCGGGAGTCTGGGTCCAAGCTGAGTTCTGGAGTCTGAGTCAATACTGAGGCCAGGAATTCGAGATCACACTGAGACTGGAATTCCTTTCTGTCCACACTGAGGCTGAGGCTCTGAGTCCACACTGAGGCTTGGAGTCTGAGACAACACTGAGGCTGAGGCTCTGAGTCCACACTGAGGCTTGGAGTCTGAGACAACACTGAGGCCGGGAGTCTGAGTCTATGCTATGAGTCGGAATCCACACTGAGACCGATGCTCCTGGTCCACACTGATGCTGGGAGTCTGAGTCCACACTGAGGCCGTGAATCCAAGTCCACACTGAGGCCATGAATCCAGGTCCACACTGAGGCCGGGAGTCAGAGTTCACACTGAAGCTGGGAGTCCGAGTTCACACTGAAGCTGGGAGTCTGAGTCCACCCTGAGGCTGGGAGTCGGAGACAACACTGAGGCCGGGAGTCAGAGTTTACACTGAAGCTGGGAGTCAGAGTTCATACTGAAGCTGGGAGTCTGAGTCTACACTGAGGCTAGGAGTCGGAGACAACACTGAGGCCGGGAGTCTGAGTCCACACTGAGGCCGTGAATCCAAGTCCACACTGAGGCCGGGAGTCAGAGTTCACACTGAAGCTGGGAGTCCGAGTCCACAATGAGGCCGGGAGTCAGAGTCCACACTGAGGCTGGGAGTCCGAGTCCACACTGAGGCCGGGAGTCAGAGTTCACACTGAAGCTGGGAGTCCAAGTCCACAATGAGGCCGGGAGTCAGAGTCCACACTGAAGCCGTGAATCCAAGTCCACACTGAGGCTGGGAGTCTGAGTCCACATTGAGGCTGTGAATCCAAGTCCACACTGAGGCCGGGAGTGTGAGTCCGTGCGGAGGCTGTGAGTCTGAGGCCTCACTGAGGCCAGGGGTTCAAGATCACACTGAGGCCGGGATTCCTTTCAATCCACACTGAGGCCGAGGCTCCTGGTCCACACTGAGGCTGGGAGTCTCAGTCCACACTGAGGCCGTGAATCCAAGTGCACACTGAGATCAGGAGTCTGAGGCCACGCTGAGGCTGTGAGTCTGAATCCACACTGAGGCTGGGAGTCTGAGTCCACACTGAGGCTGTGAGTCTGAAGCCACACTGAGGCTGGGGGTCTGAGTCCACACTGAGGGTGGGAGCCTGAGTCCATGCTGAGGCTGGGAGTCTGGATCCACACTGAGGCTGGGAGTCTCAGTCCACACTGAGGCCGCAAGTCTGAGTCCACACTGAGGCCGGGAGTCTGAGTCCATGCTGAGGGTATGAATCTGGGACCACGCTGAGGCCGGGAGTCTGAGTCCACACTGAGATCAGGACTCTGAGTCCATGCTGAGGCTGGTAGTCTGAGTCCATGCTGAGGCCGGGCGTCTGAGTCCACACTGAGACTGGGGGGTCCAAGTCCACACAGAGGCCGTGAATCCAAGTCCACACTGAGGCCGAGGCTCTGAGTCCACACTGAGACTGGGAGACCGAGTCCACTCTGAGGCCGGGAGTCTGAGTCCGTGCTGAGGCTGTGAGTCTGGGTCCACACTGAGGCCGGATGTCTCAGTCCACACTGAGGCCGCAAGTCTGAGTCCACACTGAGGCCGGGAGTCTGAGTCCATGCTGAGGCTATGAATCTGGGTCCACGCTGAGGCCGGGAGTCTGAGTCCACACTGAGATCAGGACTCTGAGTCCATGCTGAGGCCGGGCGTCTGAGTCCACACTGAGACTGGGGGATCCAAGTCCACACAGAGGCCGTGAATCCAAGTCCACACTGAGTCTGGGAGTCTGAGTCTACACTGAGACTGGGAGACCGAGTCCACTCTGAGGCTGGGAGTCTGAATCCACACTGAGGCCGGGAGTCTGAGTCCGTGCTGAGGCTATGAGTCGGAATCCACACTGAGGCCGAGGCTCTGAGTCCACACTGAGTCTGGGAGTCTGAGTCCATGCTGAGGCTGGGGTCTGGGTCCACACTGAGGCCGAGAGTCTGAGTCCGTGCTGAGGCTATGAGTCGGAATCCACACTGAGGCCGAGGCTCTGAGTCCATACTGAGGCTGGGAGACCGAGTCCACTCTGAGGCTGTGAGTCTGAAGCCACACTGAGGCCGGGAGTCTGAGTCCGTGCTGAGGCTATGAGTCGGAATCCACACTGAGGCTGAGGCTCTGAGTCCATACTGAGACTGGGAGTCCGAGTCCACACTGAGGCCGGGTAACTGAATCCAAGCTGAGGCCGGTAGTCTGAGCCTATAATGAGATCGGGAGTCTGAGTCCACGCTGAGGCTGTGAGTCTGAGTCCACGCTGAGGCTGGGAGTCTGAATCCACACTGAGGCTGGGAGTCTGAGTCCACACTGAGGCTGGGAGTCTGAGTCCACGCTGAGGCTGGGAGTCTGAATCCACACTGAGGCTGGGAGTCTGAGTCCGTGCTGAAGCTTTGAGTCTGGGTCCACACTGAGGCCGCAAGTCTGGGTCCATGATGAGGCTATGATTCTGGGTCCATGATGAGGCCGGGAGTCCAAGTCCACACTGAGGCTGAGTCTGAATCCACAATGAGGCCGGGAGTCTGGGTCCAAGCTGAGTTCTGGAGTCTGAGTCAATACTGAGGCCAGGAATTCGAGATCACACTGAGACTGGAATTCCTTTCTGTCCACACTGAGGCTGAGGCTCTGAGTCCACACTGAGGCTTGGAGTCTGAGACAACACTGAGGCTGAGGCTCTGAGTCCACACTGAGGCTTGGAGTCTGAGACAACACTGAGGCCGGGAGTCTGAGTCTATGCTATGAGTCGGAATCCACACTGAGACCGATGCTCCTGGTCCACACTGATGCTGGGAGTCTGAGTCCACACTGAGGCCGTGAATCCAAGTCCACACTGAGGCCATGAATCCAGGTCCACACTGAGGCCGGGAGTCAGAGTTCACACTGAAGCTGGGAGTCCGAGTTCACACTGAAGCTGGGAGTCTGAGTCCACCCTGAGGCTGGGAGTCGGAGACAACACTGAGGCCGGGAGTCAGAGTTTACACTGAAGCTGGGAGTCAGAGTTCATACTGAAGCTGGGAGTCTGAGTCTACACTGAGGCTAGGAGTCGGAGACAACACTGAGGCCGGGAGTCTGAGTCCACACTGAGGCCGTGAATCCAAGTCCACACTGAGGCCGGGAGTCAGAGTTCACACTGAAGCTGGGAGTCCGAGTCCACAATGAGGCCGGGAGTCAGAGTCCACACTGAGGCTGGGAGTCCGAGTCCACACTGAGGCCGGGAGTCAGAGTTCACACTGAAGCTGGGAGTCCGAGTCCACAATGAGGCCGGGAGTCAGAGTCCACACTGAAGAGTGAATCCAAGTCCACACTGAGGCTGGGAGTCTGAGTCCACATTGAGGCTGTGAATCCAAGTCCACACTGAGGCCGGGAGTGTGAGTCCGTGCTGAGGCTGTGAGTCTGAGGCCTCACTGAGGCCGGGAGTCTGAGTCCGTGCTGAGGCTATGAGTCGGAATCCACACTGAGGCTGAGGCTCTGAGTCCATACTGAGACTGGGAGTCCGAGTCCACACTGAGGCCGGGTAACTGAATCCAAGCTGAGGCCGGTAGTCTGAGCCTATAATGAGATCGGGAGTCTGAGTCCACGCTGAGGCTGGGAGTCTGAGTCCGTGCTGAAGCTTTGAGTCTGGGTCCACACTGAGGCCGCAAGTCTGGGTCCATGATGAGGCTATGATTCTGGGTCCATGATGAGGCCGGGAGTCCAAGTCCACACTGAGGCTGAGTCTGAATCCACAATGAGGCCGGGAGTCTGGGTCCAAGCTGAGTTCTGGAGTCTGAGTCAATACTGAGGCCAGGAATTCGAGATCACACTGAGACTGGAATTCCTTTCTGTCCACACTGAGGCTGAGGCTCTGAGTCCACACTGAGGCTTGGAGTCTGAGACAACACTGAGGCTGAGGCTCTGAGTCCACACTGAGGCTTGGAGTCTGAGACAACACTGAGGCCGGGAGTCTGAGTCTATGCTATGAGTCGGAATCCACACTGAGACCGATGCTCCTGGTCCACACTGATGCTGGGAGTCTGAGTCCACACTGAGGCCGTGAATCCAAGTCCACACTGAGGCCATGAATCCAGGTCCACACTGAGGCCGGGAGTCAGAGTTCACACTGAAGCTGGGAGTCCGAGTTCACACTGAAGCTGGGAGTCTGAGTCCACCCTGAGGCTGGGAGTCGGAGACAACACTGAGGCCGGGAGTCAGAGTTTACACTGAAGCTGGGAGTCAGAGTTCATACTGAAGCTGGGAGTCTGAGTCTACACTGAGGCTAGGAGTCGGAGACAACACTGAGGCCGGGAGTCTGAGTCCACACTGAGGCCGTGAATCCAAGTCCACACTGAGGCCGGGAGTCAGAGTTCACACTGAAGCTGGGAGTCCGAGTCCACAATGAGGCCGGGAGTCAGAGTCCACACTGAGGCTGGGAGTCCGAGTCCACACTGAGGCCGGGAGTCAGAGTTCACACTGAAGCTGGGAGTCCAAGTCCACAATGAGGCCGGGAGTCAGAGTCCACACTGAAGCCGTGAATCCAAGTCCACACTGAGGCTGGGAGTCTGAGTCCACATTGAGGCTGTGAATCCAAGTCCACACTGAGGCCGGGAGTGTGAGTCCGTGCGGAGGCTGTGAGTCTGAGGCCTCACTGAGGCCAGGGGTTCAAGATCACACTGAGGCCGGGATTCCTTTCAATCCACACTGAGGCCGAGGCTCCTGGTCCACACTGAGGCTGGGAGTCTCAGTCCACACTGAGGCCGTGAATCCAAGTGCACACTGAGATCAGGAGTCTGAGGCCACGCTGAGGCTGTGAGTCTGAATCCACACTGAGGCTGGGAGTCTGAGTCCACACTGAGGCTGTGAGTCTGAAGCCACACTGAGGCTGGGGGTCTGAGTCCACACTGAGGGTGGGAGCCTGAGTCCATGCTGAGGCTGGGAGTCTGGATCCACACTGAGGCTGGGAGTCTCAGTCCACACTGAGGCCGCAAGTCTGAGTCCACACTGAGGCCGGGAGTCTGAGTCCATGCTGAGGGTATGAATCTGGGACCACGCTGAGGCCGGGAGTCTGAGTCCACACTGAGATCAGGACTCTGAGTCCATGCTGAGGCTGGTAGTCTGAGTCCATGCTGAGGCCGGGCGTCTGAGTCCACACTGAGACTGGGGGGTCCAAGTCCACACAGAGGCCGTGAATCCAAGTCCACACTGAGGCCGAGGCTCTGAGTCCACACTGAGACTGGGAGACCGAGTCCACTCTGAGGCCGGGAGTCTGAGTCCGTGCTGAGGCTGTGAGTCTGGGTCCACACTGAGGCCGGATGTCTCAGTCCACACTGAGGCCGCAAGTCTGAGTCCACACTGAGGCCGGGAGTCTGAGTCCATGCTGAGGCTATGAATCTGGGTCCACGCTGAGGCCGGGAGTCTGAGTCCACACTGAGATCAGGACTCTGAGTCCATGCTGAGGCCGGGCGTCTGAGTCCACACTGAGACTGGGGGATCCAAGTCCACACAGAGGCCGTGAATCCAAGTCCACACTGAGTCTGGGAGTCTGAGTCTACACTGAGACTGGGAGACCGAGTCCACTCTGAGGCTGGGAGTCTGAATCCACACTGAGGCCGGGAGTCTGAGTCCGTGCTGAGGCTATGAGTCGGAATCCACACTGAGGCCGAGGCTCTGAGTCCACACTGAGTCTGGGAGTCTGAGTCCATGCTGAGGCTGGGGTCTGGGTCCACACTGAGGCCGAGAGTCTGAGTCCGTGCTGAGGCTATGAGTCGGAATCCACACTGAGGCCGAGGCTCTGAGTCCATACTGAGGCTGGGAGACCGAGTCCACTCTGAGGCTGTGAGTCTGAAGCCACACTGAGGCCGGGAGTCTGAGTCCGTGCTGAGGCTATGAGTCGGAATCCACACTGAGGCTGAGGCTCTGAGTCCATACTGAGACTGGGAGTCCGAGTCCACACTGAGGCCGGGTAACTGAATCCAAGCTGAGGCCGGTAGTCTGAGCCTATAATGAGATCGGGAGTCTGAGTCCACGCTGAGGCTGTGAGTCTGAGTCCACGCTGAGGCTGGGAGTCTGAATCCACACTGAGGCTGGGAGTCTGAGTCCACACTGAGGCTGGGAGTCTGAGTCCACGCTGAGGCTGGGAGTCTGAATCCACACTGAGGCTGGGAGTCTGAGTCCGTGCTGAAGCTTTGAGTCTGGGTCCACACTGAGGCCGCAAGTCTGGGTCCATGATGAGGCTATGATTCTGGGTCCATGATGAGGCCGGGAGTCCAAGTCCACACTGAGGCTGAGTCTGAATCCACAATGAGGCCGGGAGTCTGGGTCCAAGCTGAGTTCTGGAGTCTGAGTCAATACTGAGGCCAGGAATTCGAGATCACACTGAGACTGGAATTCCTTTCTGTCCACACTGAGGCTGAGGCTCTGAGTCCACACTGAGGCTTGGAGTCTGAGACAACACTGAGGCTGAGGCTCTGAGTCCACACTGAGGCTTGGAGTCTGAGACAACACTGAGGCCGGGAGTCTGAGTCTATGCTATGAGTCGGAATCCACACTGAGACCGATGCTCCTGGTCCACACTGATGCTGGGAGTCTGAGTCCACACTGAGGCCGTGAATCCAAGTCCACACTGAGGCCATGAATCCAGGTCCACACTGAGGCCGGGAGTCAGAGTTCACACTGAAGCTGGGAGTCCGAGTTCACACTGAAGCTGGGAGTCTGAGTCCACCCTGAGGCTGGGAGTCGGAGACAACACTGAGGCCGGGAGTCAGAGTTTACACTGAAGCTGGGAGTCAGAGTTCATACTGAAGCTGGGAGTCTGAGTCTACACTGAGGCTAGGAGTCGGAGACAACACTGAGGCCGGGAGTCTGAGTCCACACTGAGGCCGTGAATCCAAGTCCACACTGAGGCCGGGAGTCAGAGTTCACACTGAAGCTGGGAGTCCGAGTCCACAATGAGGCCGGGAGTCAGAGTCCACACTGAGGCTGGGAGTCCGAGTCCACACTGAGGCCGGGAGTCAGAGTTCACACTGAAGCTGGGAGTCCGAGTCCACAATGAGGCCGGGAGTCAGAGTCCACACTGAAGAGTGAATCCAAGTCCACACTGAGGCTGGGAGTCTGAGTCCACATTGAGGCTGTGAATCCAAGTCCACACTGAGGCCGGGAGTGTGAGTCCGTGCTGAGGCTGTGAGTCTGAGGCCTCACTGAGGCCAGGGGTTCAAGATCACACTGAGGCCGGGATTCCTTTCAATCCACACTGAGGCCGAGGCTCCTGGTCCACACTGAGGCTGGGAGTCTCAGTCCACACTGAGGCCGTGAATCCAAGTGCACACTGAGATCAGGAGTCTGAGGCCACGCTGAGGCTGTGAGTCTGAATCCACACTGAGGCTGGGAGTCTGAGTCCACACTGAGGCTGTGAGTCTGAAGCCACACTGAGGCTGGGGGTCTGAGTCCACACTGAGGCCGGGAGTCTGAGTCCGTGCTGAGGCTGTGAGCCTGGGTCCACACTGAGGCTGGATGTCTCAGTCCACACTGAGGCCGCAAGTCTGAGTCCACACTGAGGCCGGGAGTCTGAGTCCATGCTGAGGGTATGAATCTGGGACCACGCTGAGGCCGGGAGTCTGAGTCCACACTGAGATCAGGACTCTGAGTCCATGCTGAGGCTGGTAGTCTGAGTCCATGCTGAGGCCGGGCGTCTGAGTCCACACTGAGACTGGGGGGTCCAAGTCCACACAGAGGCCGTGAATCCAAGTCCACACTGAGGCCGAGGCTCTGAGTCCACACTGAGACTGGGAGACCGAGTCCACTCTGAGGCCGGGAGTCTGAGTCCGTGCTGAGGCTGTGAGTCTGGGTCCACACTGAGGCCGGATGTCTCAGTCCACACTGAGGCCGCAAGTCTGAGTCCACACTGAGGCCGGGAGTCTGAGTCCATGCTGAGGCTATGAATCTGGGTCCACGCTGAGGCCGGGAGTCTGAGTCCACACTGAGATCAGGACTCTGAGTCCATGCTGAGGCTGGTAGTCTGAGTCCATGCTGAGGCCGGGCGTCTGAGTCCACACTGAGACTGGGGGGTCCAAGTCCACACAGAGGCCGTGAATCCAAGTCCACACTGAGGCCGAGGCTCTGAGTCCACACTGAGACTGGGAGACCGAGTCCACTCTGAGGCCGGGAGTCTGAGTCCGTGCTGAGGCTGTGAGTCTGGGTCCACACTGAGGCCGGATGTCTCAGTCCACACTGAGGCCGCAAGTCTGAGTCCACACTGAGGCCGGGAGTCTGAGTCCATGCTGAGGCTATGAATCTGGGTCCACGCTGAGGCCGGGAGTCTGAGTCCACACTGAGATCAGGACTCTGAGTCCATGCTGAGGCCGGGCGTCTGAGTCCACACTGAGACTGGGGGATCCAAGTCCACACAGAGGCCGTGAATCCAAGTCCACACTGAGTCTGGGAGTCTGAGTCTACACTGTGACTGGGAGACCGAGTCCACTCTGAGGCTGGGAGTCTGAATCCACACTGAGGCCGAGAGTCTGAGTCTGTGCTGAGGCTATGAGTCGGAATCCACACTGAGGCCGAGGCTCTGAGGTCCACACTGAGTCTGGGAGTCTGAGTCCATGCTGAGGCTGGGGTCTGGGTCCACACTGAGGCCGAGAGTCTGAGTCCGTGCTGAGGCTATGAGTCGGAATCCACACTGAGGCCGAGGCTCTGAGTCCATACTGAGGCTGGGAGACCGAGTCCACTCTGAGGCTGTGAGTCTGAAGCCACACTGAGGCCGGGAGTCTGAGTCCGTGCTGAGGCTATGAGTCGGAATCCACACTGAGGCTGAGGCTCTGAGTCCATACTGAGACTGGGAGTCCGAGTCCACACTGAGGCCGGGTAACTGAATCCAAGCTGAGGCCGGTAGTCTGAGCCTATAATGAGATCGGGAGTCTGAGTCCACGCTGAGGCTGTGAGTCTGAGTCCACGCTGAGGCTGGGAGTCTGAATCCACACTGAGGCTGGGAGTCTGAGTCCACACTGAGGCTGGGAGTCTGAGTCCACACTGAGGCTGGGAGTCTGAGTCCATGCTGAAGCTTTGAGTCTGGGTCCACACTGAGGCCGCAAGTCTGGGTCCATGATGAGGCTATGATTCTGGGTCCATGATGAGGCCGGGAGTCCAAGTCCACACTGAGGCTGAGTCTGAATCCACAATGAGGCCGGGAGTCTGGGTCCAAGATGAGTTCTGGAGTCTGAGTCAATACTGAGGCCAGGAATTCGAGATCACACTGAGACTGGAATTCCTTTCTGTCCACACTGAGGCTGAGGCTCTGAGTCCACACTGAGGCTTGGAGTCTGAGACAACACTGAGGCTGAGGCTCTGAGTCCACACTGAGGCTTGGAGTCTGAGACAACACTGAGGCCGGGAGTCTGAGTCTATGCTATGAGTCGGAATCCACACTGAGACCGATGCTCCTGGTCCACACTGATGCTGGGAGTCTGAGTCCACACTGAGGCCGTGAATCCAAGTCCACACTGAGGCCATGAATCCAGGTCCACACTGAGGCCGGGAGTCAGAGTTCACACTGAAGCTGGGAGTCAGAGTTCATACTGAAGCTGGGAGTCTGAGTCTACACTGAGGCTAGGAGTCGGAGACAACACTGAGGCCGGGAGTCTGAGTCCACACTGAGGCCGTGAATCCAAGTCCACACTGAGGCCGGGAGTCAGAGTTCACACTGAAGCTGGGAGTCCGAGTCCACAATGAGGCCGGGAGTCAGAGTCCACACTGAGGCTGGGAGTCCGAGTCCACACTGAGGCCGGGAGTCAGAGTTCACACTGAAGCTGGGAGTCCAAGTCCACAATGAGGCCGGGAGTCAGAGTCCACACTGAAGCCGTGAATCCAAGTCCACACTGAGGCTGGGAGTCTGAGTCCACATTGAGGCTGTGAATCCAAGTCCACACTGAGGCCGGGAGTGTGAGTCCGTGCTGAGGCTGTGAGTCTGAGGCCTCACTGAGGCCAGGGGTTCAAGATCACACTGAGGCCGGGATTCCTTTCAATCCACACTGAGGCCGAGGCTCCTGGTCCACACTGAGGCTGGGAGTCTCAGTCCACACTGAGGCCGTGAATCCAAGTGCACACTGAGACCAGGAGTCTGAGGCCACGCTGAGGCTGTGAGTCTGAATCCACACTGAGGCTGGGAGTCTGAGTCCACACTGAGGCTGTGAGTCTGAAGCCACACTGAGGCTGGGGGTCTGAGTCCATGCTGAGGCTGTGAGCCTGGGTCCACACTGAGGCTGGATGTCTCAGTCCACTCTGAGGCCGCAAGTCTGAGTCCACACTGAGGCCGGGAGTCTGAGTCCATGCTGAGGGTATGAATCTGGGACCACGCTGAGGTCGGGAGTCTGAGTCCACACTGAGATCAGGTCTCTGAGTCCATGCTGAGGCTGGTAGTCTGAGTCCATGCTGAGGCCGGGCGTCTGAGTCCACACTGAGACTGGGGGGTCCAAGTCCACACAGAGGCCGTGAATCCAAGTCCACACTGAGGCCGAGGCTCTGAGTCCACACTGAGACTGGGAGACCGAGTCCACTCTGAGGCCGGGAGTCTGAGTCCGTGCTGAGGCTGTGAGTCTGGGTCCACACTGAGGCCGGATGTCTCAGTCCACACTGAGGCCGCAAGTCTGAGTCCACACTGAGGCCGGGAGTCTGAGTCCATGCTGAGGCTATGAATCTGGGTCCACGCTGAGGCCGGGAGTCTGAGTCCACACTGAGATCAGGACTCTGAGTCCATGCTGAGGCCGGGCGTCTGAGTCCACACTGAGACTGGGGGATCCAAGTCCACACAGAGGCCGTGAATCCAAGTCCACACTGAGTCTGGGAGTCTGAGTCCACACTGAGACTGGGAGACCGAGTCCACTCTGAGGCCGGGAGTCTGAGTCCGTGCTGAGGCTGTGAGCCTGGGTCCACACTGAGGCCGGATGTCTCAGTACACACTGAGGCCGCAAGTCTGAGTCCACACTGAGGCCGGGAGTCTGAGTCCATGCTGAGGCTATGAATCTGGGACCACGCTGAGGCCGGGAGTCTGAGTCCACACTGAGATCAGGACTCTGAGTCCATGCTGAGGCTGGTAGTCTGAGTCCATGCTGAGGCCGGGCGTCTGAGTCCACACTGAGACTGGGGGGGTCCAAGTCCACACAGAGGCCGTGAATCCAAGTCCACACTGAGTCTGGGAGTCTGAGTCTACACTGAGTCTCGGAGACTGAGTCCACTCTGAGGCTGGGAGTCTGAATCCACACTGAGGCCGGGAGTCTGAGTCCGTGCTGAGGCTATGAGTCGGAATCCACACTGAGGCCGAGGCTCTGAGTCCACTCTGAGGCCGGGAGTCTGAGTCCGTGCTGAGGCTGTGAGCCTGGGTCCACACTGAGGCTGGATGTCTCAGTCCACACTGAGGCCGCAAGTCTGAGTCCACACTGAGGCCGGGAGTCTGAGTCCATGCTGAGGGTATGAATCTGGGACCACGCTGAGGCCGGGAGTCTGAGTCCACACTGAGATCAGGACTCTGAGTCCATGCTGAGGCTGGTAGTCTGAGTCCATGCTGAGGCCGGGCGTCTGAGTCCACACTGAGACTGGGGGGTCCAAGTCCACACAGAGGCCGTGAATCCAAGTCCACACTGAGGCCGAGGCTCTGAGTCCACACTGAGACTGGGAGACCGAGTCCACTCTGAGGCCGGGAGTCTGAGTCCGTGCTGAGGCTGTGAGTCTGGGTCCACACTGAGGCCGGATGTCTCAGTCCACACTGAGGCCGCAAGTCTGAGTCCACACTGAGGCCGGGAGTCTGAGTCCATGCTGAGGCTATGAATCTGGGTCCACGCTGAGGCCGGGAGTCTGAGTCCACACTGAGATCAGGACTCTGAGTCCATGCTGAGGCCGGGCGTCTGAGTCCACACTGAGACTGGGGGATCCAAGTCCACACAGAGGCCGTGAATCCAAGTCCACACTGAGTCTGGGAGTCTGAGTCTACACTGAGACTGGGAGACCGAGTCCACTCTGAGGCTGGGAGTCTGAATCCACACTGAGGCCGGGAGTCTGAGTCCGTGCTGAGGCTATGAGTCGGAATCCACACTGAGGCCGAGGCTCTGAGTCCACACTGAGTCTGGGAGTCTGAGTCCATGCTGAGGCTGGGGTCTGGGTCCACACTGAGGCCGAGAGTCTGAGTCCGTGCTGAGGCTATGAGTCGGAATCCACACTGAGGCCGAGGCTCTGAGTCCATACTGAGGCTGGGAGACCGAGTCCACTCTGAGGCTGTGAGTCTGAAGCCACACTGAGGCCGGGAGTCTGAGTCCGTGCTGAGGCTATGAGTCGGAATCCACACTGAGGCCGAGGCTCTGAGTCCGTACTGAGACTGGGAGTCCGAGTCCACACTGAGGCCGGGTAACTGAATCCAAGCTGAGGCCGGTAGTCTGAGCCTATAATGAGATCGGGAGTCTGAGTCCACGCTGAGGCTGTGAGTCTGAGTCCACGCTGAGGCTGGGAGTCTGAATCCACACTGAGGCTGGGAGTCTGAGTCCACACTGAGGCTGGGAGTCTGAGTCCACACTGAGGCTGGGAGTCTGAATCCACACTGAGGCTGGGAGTCTGAGTCCGTGCTGAAGCTTTGAGTCTGGGTCCACACTGAGGCCGCAAGTCTGGGTCCATGATGAGGCTATGATTCTGGGTCCATGATGAGGCCGGGAGTCCAAGTCCACACTGAGGCTGAGTCTGAATCCACAATGAGGCCGGGAGTCTGGGTCCAAGCTGAGTTCTGGAGTCTGAGTCAATACTGAGGCCAGGAATTCGAGATCACACTGAGACTGGAATTCCTTTCTGTCCACACTGAGGCTGAGGCTCTGAGTCCACACTGAGGCTTGGAGTCTGAGACAACACTGAGGCTGAGGCTCTGAGTCCACACTGAGGCTTGGAGTCTGAGACAACACTGAGGCCGGGAGTCTGAGTCTATGCTATGAGTCGGAATCCACACTGAGACCGATGCTCCTGGTCCACACTGATGCTGGGAGTCTGAGTCCACACTGAGGCCGTGAATCCAAGTCCACACTGAGGCCATGAATCCAGGTCCACACTGAGGCCGGGAGTCAGAGTTCACACTGAAGCTGGGAGTCCGAGTTCACACTGAAGCTGGGAGTCTGAGTCCACCCTGAGGCTGGGAGTCGGAGACAACACTGAGGCCGGGAGTCAGAGTTTACACTGAAGCTGGGAGTCAGAGTTCATACTGAAGCTGGGAGTCTGAGTCTACACTGAGGCTAGGAGTCGGAGACAACACTGAGGCCGGGAGTCTGAGTCCACACTGAGGCCGTGAATCCAAGTCCACACTGAGGCCGGGAGTCAGAGTTCACACTGAAGCTGGGAGTCCGAGTCCACAATGAGGCCGGGAGTCAGAGTCCACACTGAGGCTGGGAGTCCGAGTCCACACTGAGGCCGGGAGTCAGAGTTCACACTGAAGCTGGGAGTCCAAGTCCACAATGAGGCCGGGAGTCAGAGTCCACACTGAAGCCGTGAATCCAAGTCCACACTGAGGCTGGGAGTCTGAGTCCACATTGAGGCTGTGAATCCAAGTCCACACTGAGGCCGGGAGTGTGAGTCCGTGCGGAGGCTGTGAGTCTGAGGCCTCACTGAGGCCAGGGGTTCAAGATCACACTGAGGCCGGGATTCCTTTCAATCCACACTGAGGCCGAGGCTCCTGGTCCACACTGAGGCTGGGAGTCTCAGTCCACACTGAGGCCGTGAATCCAAGTGCACACTGAGATCAGGAGTCTGAGGCCACGCTGAGGCTGTGAGTCTGAATCCACACTGAGGCTGGGAGTCTGAGTCCACACTGAGGCTGTGAGTCTGAAGCCACACTGAGGCTGGGGGTCTGAGTCCACACTGAGGGTGGGAGCCTGAGTCCATGCTGAGGCTGGGAGTCTGGATCCACACTGAGGCTGGGAGTCTCAGTCCACACTGAGGCCGCAAGTCTGAGTCCACACTGAGGCCGGGAGTCTGAGTCCATGCTGAGGGTATGAATCTGGGACCACGCTGAGGCCGGGAGTCTGAGTCCACACTGAGATCAGGACTCTGAGTCCATGCTGAGGCTGGTAGTCTGAGTCCATGCTGAGGCCGGGCGTCTGAGTCCACACTGAGACTGGGGGGTCCAAGTCCACACAGAGGCCGTGAATCCAAGTCCACACTGAGGCCGAGGCTCTGAGTCCACACTGAGACTGGGAGACCGAGTCCACTCTGAGGCCGGGAGTCTGAGTCCGTGCTGAGGCTGTGAGTCTGGGTCCACACTGAGGCCGGATGTCTCAGTCCACACTGAGGCCGCAAGTCTGAGTCCACACTGAGGCCGGGAGTCTGAGTCCATGCTGAGGCTATGAATCTGGGTCCACGCTGAGGCCGGGAGTCTGAGTCCACACTGAGATCAGGACTCTGAGTCCATGCTGAGGCCGGGCGTCTGAGTCCACACTGAGACTGGGGGATCCAAGTCCACACAGAGGCCGTGAATCCAAGTCCACACTGAGTCTGGGAGTCTGAGTCTACACTGAGACTGGGAGACCGAGTCCACTCTGAGGCTGGGAGTCTGAGACAACACTGAGGCTGAGGCTCTGAGTCCACACTGAGGCTTGGAGTCTGAGACAACACTGAGGCCGGGAGTCTGAGTCTATGCTATGAGTCGGAATCCACACTGAGACCGATGCTCCTGGTCCACACTGATGCTGGGAGTCTGAGTCCACACTGAGGCCGTGAATCCAAGTCCACACTGAGGCCATGAATCCAGGTCCACACTGAGGCCGGGAGTCAGAGTTCACACTGAAGCTGGGAGTCCGAGTTCACACTGAAGCTGGGAGTCTGAGTCCACCCTGAGGCTGGGAGTCGGAGACAACACTGAGGCCGGGAGTCAGAGTTTACACTGAAGCTGGGAGTCAGAGTTCATACTGAAGCTGGGAGTCTGAGTCTACACTGAGGCTAGGAGTCGGAGACAACACTGAGGCCGGGAGTCTGAGTCCACACTGAGGCCGTGAATCCAAGTCCACACTGAGGCCGGGAGTCAGAGTTCACACTGAAGCTGGGAGTCCGAGTCCACAATGAGGCCGGGAGTCAGAGTCCACACTGAGGCTGGGAGTCCGAGTCCACACTGAGGCCGGGAGTCAGAGTTCACACTGAAGCTGGGAGTCCAAGTCCACAATGAGGCCGTGAATCCAAGTCCACACTGAGGCTGGGAGTCTGAGTCCACATTGAGGCTGTGAATCCAAGTCCACACTGAGGCCGGGAGTGTGAGTCCGTGCGGAGGCTGTGAGTCTGAGGCCTCACTGAGGCCAGGGGTTCAAGATCACACTGAGGCCGGGATTCCTTTCAATCCACACTGAGGCCGAGGCTCCTAGTCCACACTGAGGCTGGGAGTCTCAGTCCACACTGAGGCCGTGAATCCAAGTGCACACTGAGATCAGGAGTCTGAGGCCACGCTGAGGCTGTGAGTCTGAATCCACACTGAGGCTGGGAGTCTGAGTCCACACTGAGGCTGTGAGTCTGAAGCCACACTGAGGCTAGGGGTCTGAGTCTACACTGAGGGTGGGAGCCTGAGTCCATGCTGAGGCTGGGAGTCTGGATCCACACTGAGGCTGGGAGTCTGAGTCCACACTGAGGCCTGGCGTCCGAGTCCACACTGAGGCCGTGAATCCAAGTCCACACTGAGGCATGGTGTCTGAGTCCACACTGAGGCCGGGACTTCAAGTCCACATTGAGGCTGGGAGTCTGAGTGCATGCTGACGCCGGGAGTCTGAGTCCACACTGAGGCCGGCAGTCTGAGTCCATGCTGAGGCTGGGAGTCTGAGTCCACACTGAGGCTGGTAGTCTGAGTCCATGCTGAGGCTGGTGGTCCAAGTCCGCACTGAGACTGGGGGTCCAAGTCCACACTGAGGCCGGCAATTCAAGTCCACGCTGAGGCTGGGAGTCTGATTCCACGCTGAGGCTGGGAGTCCGAATCCACACTGAGGCTAAGAGTCTGAGTCCATGCTGAGGCCGGGAGTCTGCGTCAACACTGAGGCCGGGAGATGGATGAGCTTGAGTCTCTTTTGGAAATTGGCAGATACGATATTGTGGGGATAACTGAGACGTGGTTTCAAGTGGACAGGGCCTGGGAAATGAATATTCAAGCCTACACGTGCTATCGTAAGGACAGACTGAAGGGCAGAGGAGGGGGTGGCCTTGTTGATAAGGGAGGATATTCAGTCCCTTGGCACGGGGGCACCTAGAGTCAGGGGAGTGTGGATAGAGCTGCGAAATACTAAGGGTAAAAAGACCCTCTTGGGAGTCATCCAAAGGCCCCTAAACAGTAGTCTGGATGTCGGATGTAAGTTGAATCAGGAGCTGAAATTGGCCTGTCGTAAAGACGTTACTCCAGTTGTTATGGGGGATTTTAACATGCAGGTAGACTGGGAGAATCAGGATGGTATTGGACCTCAAGAAAGAGACTTTGTGGAGTGCCTCAGAGATGGATTCTCAGAGCAGCTGGTGCTGGAGCCAACCAGGGAGAAGGCAATTCTGGATCTGGTATTGTGTAACGAACCAGAATTGGTCAGAGACCTCGAAGTGAAGGAGCCATTGAGAAGTAGTGACTATAATACATTAAGCTTCAATCTGCAATATGAGAGGGAGAGGGTACAGTCGGAAGTGACAGTGCTTCTGTTGAATAAAGGGAACTATGGAGCTATGAGGGAGGAGCTGGCCAAAGTTCAATGGTGCAATACCTTAACAGGGATGACAGTAGAGGAACAATGGCGGATATTTCTGTGTATAATGCAGAAGAGGAATTGAGTATAGAAGCAAAGAGGTGCTTCTGCAGATGTACAGGGCCCTGGTGAGACCACACCTGGAGTACTATGTGCGGTTCTGGTCTCCAAATTTGAGGAAAGATATTCTGGCTATTGAGGGAGTGCAGGCGTAGGTTCACGAGGTCAATTCCTGGAATGGCAGGATTACCTTACACTGAAAGACTGAAGCGACAGGGCTTGTATACCCTTGAGTTTAGAATACTGAGAGGGGATCTGATTGAAACATATAAGATTATGAAAGGATTGGACACTCTGGCAGCAGGAAACATGTTTCCGCTGATGGGTGAGTGCCGAACCAGAGGACACAGCTTAAAAATACGGGGTAGACCATTTAGGACAGAGAAGAGGAGAAACCTCTTCACCCAGAGAGTGGTGGTTTTGTGGAATGCTCTGCCCCAGAGGGCAGTGGAGGCCCAATCTCTGGATTCATTTAAGAAAGAGTTGGATAGAGCTCTCAAAGATAGTGGAATCAAGGGTTATGGAGATAAGGCAGGAAGAGGATACTGATTAGGAATGATCAGCCATGATCATATTGAATGGCGGTGCAGGCTCGAAGGGCTGAATGGCCTACTCCTGCACCTATTGATATTATCTGTCTATTGTCTATTGAGTCTGATTCCATGCTGACGCTGTGAGTCTGGGTCCACACTGAGGCCGATGTCTCAGTCCACACTAAGGCCGCGAGTCTGGGTACACACTGAGGCCGGGAGTCTGGGTCCATGCTGAGGCTGTGAGTCTGGGTCCACACTGAGGCCGAGGCTCTGAGTCCACACTGAGGCTGGGAGTCTGAGTCCACACTGAGTCCGGTACTTCAAGTCCACACTGAGGCTGGGAGTCTGAGTCCACACTGAGGCTGGGAGTCTGAGTCCATGCTGAGGCTGGGAGCCTGGGCCCACACTGACGCCGAGAGTCTGTGTCCATGCTGAGGCTGTGAGTCTGGGTCCACACTGAGGCTGGATGTCTCAGTCCACACTGAGGCCGCAAGTCTGGGTCCACGCTGAGGACGGGCGTCTGAGTCCACAATGAGATCAGGAGTCTGAGGCCACGCTGAGGCTGTGAGTCTGAATCCACACTGAGGCTGGGAGTCTGTGTGTACACTGAGCCTGGGAGTCCGAGTCCACGCTGAGGCTGGGAGTCTGGGTCCACGCTGAGGCCGGGAGTCTGAGTCCACACTGAGGCCATGAATCCAGGTCCACACTGAGGTCGTGAATCCGAGTCCACACTGAGGCCGGGAGTCAGAGTCCACACTGAGGCTGGGAGTCGGAGTCCACACAGAGGCCGTGAATCCAAGTCCACACTGAGGCTGGGAGTCTGAGTCCATGCTGAGGCTGTGAGTCTGGGTCCACACTGAGGTCAGATGTCTGAGACCACACTGAGGCTGTGAATGCAAGTCCACACTGAGGCCGGGAGTCAGAGTTCACACTGAAGCTGGGAGTCTGAGTCCATGCTGAGGCTGTGAGTCTAGGTCCATGCTGAGGCTGGGAGTATGAGTCTACACCTAGAGTGGGAATGTGAGTCCACAGTGAGGCCGTGAATCCAAGTCCACACTGAGGCTGGGAGTCTGAGTCTGTGCTGAGGCTGGGAGTCTGAGTCCACACTGAGGCCAGGGGTTCAAAATCACACTGAGGCTGGGAGTCTGAGTTCATGCTGAGGCTGTGAGTCTAGGTCCACGCTGAGGCTGGGTATATGAGTCTACACTGAGGCCGTGAATTCAAGTCCACACTGAGGTCGGGCGTCTGAGTCCACACTGAGGCTGGGAGACCGAGTCCACTCTGAGGCTGGGAGTCGGAATCCACACTGAGGCCGAGGCTCTGAGTCCACACTGAGTCTGGGAGTCTGAGTCCATGCTGAGGCTGGGAGTCTGGGTCCACACTGAGGCCGAGAGTCTGAGTCCGTGCTGAGGCTGTGAGTCGAGGTCCACACAGAGGTTGGGAGTATGAGTCTACACTGAGAGTGGGAATCCGAGTCCACAATGAGGCCGGAAGTCTGTATCCAAGCTGAGGCCGGGTGTCTGAGTCCACGCTGATGCCGGGAGTCCGAGTCTATAGTGAGATCGAAAGTCTGAGTCCATGCTGAGGCTGTGAGTCTGAATCCACACTGAGGCTGGGAGTCTGAGTCTGTGCTGAAGCTTTGAGTCTGGGTCCACACTGAGGCCGCGAGTCTGAGTTCATGCTGAGGCTATGAGTCTGAGTCCACACTGAGGCTGTGAGTCTGAATCCATACTGAGGCTGTGAGTCTGGGTCCACACTGAGACTGGGAGTCCGAGGCCACACTGAGACTGGGAGTCCTAGTCCATGCTGAGGCTGGGACACTGAGTCCACATTGAGGCCAGGAATTCAAGTCCACATGGAGGCTGGGGTCTGGGTCCACACTGAGGCCGAGAGTCTGAGTCCGTGCTGAGGCTATGAGTCGGAATCCACACTGAGGCCGAGGCTCTGAGTCCATACTGAGGCTGGGAGTCTGAGTCCGTGCTGTAGCTTTTAGTCTGGGGCCACACTGAGGCCGGATGTCTGAGTCCACAATGAGAACGGGTGTATGAGTCCACACTGAGTCCGGGAGTCTGAGTCCACGCTGAGGCTATGAGTCTGGGTCCACTCTGAGGCCGGGAGTCCGAGTCCACATTGAGATCAGTAGTCTGAATCCAGACTAAGGCTGTGAGTCTGAATTCACTGAGGCCGTTGCTCCTGGTCCACACATGCTGGGAGTCTGAGTCCATACTGAGGCTGGGAGTCTGAATCCACACTGAGGCCGTGAATCCAAGTCCATACTGAGGCCGGGAGTCTGAGTCCATGCTGAGGCCAGGAGTCTGAGTCCATGCTGAGGCTGTGAGTCTGAGTCCATGCTGAGGCTGTGAGTCTGAGTCCACACTGAGGCCAAGGGTTCAAGATCTCACTGAGGCCGGGATTCCTTTCAATCCACACTGAGGCCGGGAGTCTGAGTCCACACTGAGGTCGTGAATCCAAATCCACACCGAGGCCGGGAGTCAGAGTTCACACTGAAGCTGGGAGTCTGAGACCATGCTGAGGCTGTGAGTCTAGGTCCACGCTGAGGCTGGGAGTCTGATTCCACGCTGAGGCTGTGAGTCTAAGTCCACACTAAGGCTAAAAGTCTGAGTCCATGCTGAGGCTGGGAGTCTGCGTCAACACTGAGGCCGGGAGTCTGAGTCCACACTGAGGCCAGGAGTCTGAGTCCATACTGAGGCTGGGAGTCTGAGTCCATGCTGAGGACAGGAGTCTGAGTCCACACTGAGGCCAGGAGTCTGAGTCCACAATGAGGCCAGGAGTCTGAGTCCACACTGAGGCTGGGAGACTAAGTCCACACTGAGGCCAGGAGTCTGAGTCCACACTGAGGCCGGGTATTCAAGTCCACACTGAGGCTGGCAGTCTGAGTCCACACTGAGGCCGGGTATTCAAGTCCACACTGAGGCCGGGAGTCTGAGTCCACACTGAGGCCGGGTATTCAAGTCCACACTGAGGCTGGGAGTCTGAGTCCATATTAAGACTGGGAGTCCAAGTCCACACTGAGGCCGCCAGTCTGAATCCAAGCTGAGGCTGGGAGTCTGAGTCCACGCTGATGCCGGGAGTCCGTGTCTATACTGAGATCGGGAGTCTAAGTCCACACTGAGGCCGGGAATTCAAGTCCATACTGAGGCTGGGAGTCTGATTCCATTCTGAGGCTGTGAATCCAAGTCCACACTGAGGCCGGGAGTCTGAGTCTGTGCTGAGGCTGTGAGTCTAAGTCCACACTGAGGCCAGGGGTACAAGATTACACTGTGGCCGGGATTCCTTTCAATCCACACTGAGGCCGAGGCTCTGAGTCCACACTGAGGCTGGGAGTCTGAGTCCACACTGAGGCCGTCAATTCAAGTCCACACTGAGGCTGGGAGTCTGAGTCCACACTGAGGCTGGGAATCTGAGTCCACACTGAGGCTGGGAATCTGAGTCCATGCTGAGGCTGTGAGTCTCGGTCCACGCTGAGGCTGGGAGTATGATTCTACACTGAGATTGGGAGTCCGAGTCCACAGTGAGGCCGTGAATCCAAGTCCATACTGAGGCGGGGAGACTGAGTCCACACTGAGGCCAGGTATTCAAGTACACACTGAGGCTGGGAGTCCGACTCCATGCTGATGCCGGGAGTCAGAGTGTATACTGAGATCGGGAGTCCAAGTCCACACTGAGGCCGGGAATTCAAGTCCACACTGAGGCTGTGAGTCTGAGTCCACGCTGAGGCTATGAGTCTGGGTCCAGTCTGAGGCCAGGAGTCCGAGTCCACACTGAGATCAGGAGTCTGAGTCCACCCTAAGGCTGTGAGTCCGAATTCACTGAGGCCACTGCTCCTGGTCCACACTGATGCTGGGAGTCTGAGTCCACACTGAGGCCGGGAGTCTGAGTCCACACTGAGGTCGTGAATCCAAATCAACACTGAGGCCGTGAATCCAAGTCCACATTGAGGCCGGGAATCTGAGTCCGTGCTGAGGCTGTGAGTCTGAGTCCACACTGAGGCCAGGGGATCAAGATCACACTGAGGCCGGGATTCCTTTCAATCCAAACTGAGGCTGGGAGTCTGAGTCCACACTGAGGCCGTCAATTCAAGTCCACACAGAGGTCGGGAATCTGAGTCCACACTGAGGCTGGTACTCTGAGTCCATGCTGAGGCTGTGAGTCTAGGTCCACGCTGAGGCTAGGAGTATGAGTCGACACTGACAGTGGGAGTCCGAGTCCACAGTGAGGCCGTGAATCCAAGTCCGAGTCTATACTGAGATCGGGAGTCTAAGTCCACACTGAGGCCGGGAATCCAAGTCCATACTGAGGCTGGGAGACTGAGTCCACACTGAGGCCAGGTATTCAAGTACACACTGAGGCTGGGAGTCTGACTCCACACTGAGGCTGGGAGTCTGAATCCACACTGAAGCCGGGAGTCTGAGTCCACGCTGATGCCAGGAGTCCGAGTCCACAATGAGATCAGGAGTCTGAGTCCACTCTGAGGCCGGGAGTCAGAGTTCACACTGAAGCTGTGTGTCGGAGTCCACACTGAGGCCGGGAGTCAGAGTCCACACTGAGGCTGGGAGTCCGAGTCCACTCTGAGGCTGTGAGTCTGAATCCACACTGAGGCCAGAAGTCTGAGTCCGTGCTGAGGCTATGAGTCTGAATCCACACTGAGGCCGGGAATCTGAGTCCGTGCTGAGGCTATGAGTCTGAATCCACACTGAGGCCGAGGCTCTGAGTCCACACTGATGCTGGGAGTATGAGTCCACACTGAGGCTGGGAGTCCGAGTCCACACTGAGGCTGGGAGTCTGGTTCCACTCTGAGGCCAGGAGTATGAGTCCATGCTGAGGCTGTGAGTCTGAGTCCACGCTGATGCCGTGAGTCCGAGTCCATACTGAGGCTGAGTCTGAATCCACACTGAGGCTGTGAGTCTGAATCCACACTGAGGCTGGGAGTCTGAGTCCGTGCTGCAGCTTTTAGTCTGGTCCACACTGAGGCCGGGAGTCTGAGTCCACACTGAGGCTGTGAGTTTCAATTCACACTGAGGTTAGGAGTCTGAGTCCACACTGAGGCTGGGAATCTGAGTCCATACTAAGACTGGGAGTCTGAGTCCACACTGAGGCCGGGAGTCTGAGTTCATGCTGACGCCATGAGTCAGGGTCCACGCTGAGACCAGGAGTCTGAGTCCACACTGAGGCCGGGAGTCTGAATCCACACTGAGGTTGGGACTCGGAGTCCCCACTGAGGCTGGGAGTCTGAGTCCATGCTAAGACTGAGTGTCTGAGTCCACACTGAGGTCGGGAGTCTGAGGTCATGCTGAGGCTATGAGTCTGGGGCCACACTGAGGCCGGGAGTCCGTATACGCACTGAGATCAGGAGTCTGAGTCCACGCTGAGGCTGTGAATCTGAATCCACACTGAGGCCGATGCTCCTGGTCCACACTGAGGCCAGGAGTCAGAGTTCACACTGAAGCTGGGTGTTGGAGTCCACACTGAGGCCATGAATCCAAATCCACACTGAGACTGAGAGTCCGAGTCCACACTGAGGCCAAGAGTCTGGGTCCATGCTGAGGCTGGGAGTCTGAGTCCACACTGAGACTGGGAATCCGAGTCCACACTGAGGCTGGGAGTCTGCGTCCACACTGAGACTGGGAGTCCGAGTCCACACTGAGGCCATGAATCCAAGTCCACACTGTGGCTGGAAATCCGCGTCCACATTGAGGCCGGGAACCCAAGTCCACACTGAGGCCGGGAGTCTGAGTCTGAGTCCACTCTGAGGCCAGGAGGTCGATATCACGCTGATGCCGGGTTTCCTTTCAGTCCACACTGAGGCCGAGGCTCTGAGTCCACACTGAGGCTGGGAGTCTGAGTCCATGCTGAGGCTGGGAGTCTGGGTCCACGCTGAGGCCGAGGGTCTGGGTCCACGCTGAGGCCGAGGGTCTGGGTCCATGCTGAAGCTGGGAGGTGTGTCTACACTGAGACTGGGAGTCTGAGTCCACACTGAGGTCAGGAATTCAGGTCCACACTGAGACTGGGAGTCTGAGTCCATGCTGAGGCTGGGAGTCTGAGTCCACACTGAGGTCAGGAATTCAGGTCCACACTGAGGCTGGGAGTCTGAGTCCACACTGAGGTCAGGAATTCAAGTCCACACTGAGGCTGGGAGTCTGAGTCCATGCTGAGGTCAGGAATTCAGGTCCACACTGAGGCTGGGAGTCTGAGTCCACACTGAGGTCAGGAATTCAAGTCCACACTGAGGCTGGGAGTCTGAGTCCACACTGAGGTCAGGAATTCAAGTCCACACTGAGGCTGGGAGTCCGAGTCCACACTGAGGCTGGGAGTCCGAGTCCACACTGAGGCTGGGAGTCTGAATCCATGCTAAGGCTGTGAGTCTGAGTCCACACTGAGGCCAGGAGTTGGAAATCACACTGAGGGTGGGATTCCTTTCAGGCTGTGAGTCTGAGTCCACACTGAGGCTGTGAGTCTAGGTCCACGCTGAGGCTGGGTATATGAGTCTACACTGAGTCTCGGAGACCGACTCCACTCTGAGGCTGGGAGTCTGAATCCACACTGAGGCCGGGAGTCTGAGTCCGTGCTGAGGCTATGAGTCGGAATCCACACTGAGGCCGAGGCTCTGAGTCCACGCTGAGGCTGGGGGTCGGGGTCCATGCTGAGGCTGGGAGTCTGAGTCTACACTGAGGCCCGGAGTCTGAGTCCATGCTGAGGCTGGGAGTCTGCGTTCACACTGAGGCTGGGAGTCTGCGTTCACACTGAGGCTGGGAGTCCACATTGGCTTTCACTGTGGACATCGCTGAAACTGCCCAAGCATGGGAGGTAAAAAGCAAAAGAGAAAATAACTAAAAGAGACAGAAAGTAAAGAAAAGATTTGGACAGAGTGGATGACTGTTCATGTGACAGAAAATAAACGGGTGCTGTTTATGTATGTAGTGTGTATGAGGAATGCATGCATGAGGAACTCCGATTCAGAGTCGATGTGCTGGAGTCTGAACTTCCAACATTGCGGTGCATTAGAGAGGGAGACAGATACCTGGACACTGTGTTTCAGGAGACAGTCATACTCATTAGTCTAACTAACTCAAATTTGGCCAGTGGTCAGGGATAGGAGGGTATGGCTGTGAGTGAGGCAGGTAGAGGGATCCAGGATGTAGGGTTGCAGGAGCCTTAGCCCCTGTCCTTGACCAACAGGTTCAAGAGTTTTGCTTTCTGTGTGGATGGGAGTGGGGACTGCAGGGAGCATGAGCCGACTGACCACTGCATCGTGGGGCAGGGAGCCTTTCAAGTTGGGAGAGAGAAGAGAAATGTGATAATTGGGGGTTGTACTGCTAGAGACCTAGACACTGTCCTCTGTGACCAGGATCGAGAGTCCTGAGGGTTGTGTTATCTGTCTGGTGCTCTGGTTAGGGATCTCATTTGGGCTGCAGAGGGACTTGGAGTGGGAGGGCGAAGATCCAGTGGTCACGGTCGACGTAGGTACCAACGACATCGATAAAACTCCCTTAGGTTCTGCTAAGGGAGTATGAACAGCTAGGAGCTAAATTGAAATGCAGTATCAAAAAGGTAATAATCTTTGAATTACTTCCTGAACCATGAGCTAATTGGCACAGGATCATTAAGATTAAGCAGGTAAATGTGTGCATCAAAGATTGGTGTGGGCGAATTCATGGGATGTTGGCACCAGTACTGGGGAAGAAGAGACCTGTTCCAATGGGATGGTCTTCATTTCAACCATGCTGGGACCAGAGTCTGAGCGAATTGCAAAACTAGGGCTGGAGACAAAGCTTTAAACTAAAAGGGGGGCAGGGATTCAGATATATGGGAAATTAGAAAACCTGAATTCAAGGAGGAGGTAAGAGTGCAGGTTAGCGATGTGGCAGATGGTTGCTAGACAACAAAGGGGAGGGACGGAACAGGTGAATATCTTTATGCAGCAAGGAATTATAAAAAAGTAGGGAAATTTACCAGTGGAACAAACTTAAAAGCTTTGTATCTAAATGCGCAAAGCATTCGACATAAAGCGGATGAACTAATCGCGCAGATAGATGTAATCGGGTACGATATAATTGGGATTATGGAGCAGGGTGATCAGGGATGGGAACTGAATGTCCTCGGGTATTTTAGTATTTAGAAAGGACAGGCAAAAAGGAAAAGGTGACAGAATGGCATTGCCGGTTAAAGAGGAAAGAAGCATAATAGTGAGAAAGGATATACGCTCTGACAATATGGAATCTGTATGGGTTGAGTTGAGAAACACCAAGGGGCAAAAAACATTAGCGGGTGTCCAATATAGGCCCCCAAACTGCAGCGGTGATGGTGGGAATGGCATTGAACAGGAAATTAGAGATGCATGTGATAAGATTGGGCAAATCAACTTAGCCACAATGCTGTAGAGGAGGAATTCTTGGAGTTTATACAGGATGGTTTCTTGACCAATATGTGGAACAACCAACTAGACAGCAGGCCCTCTTAGACTGGTATTGTGTGATGAGAAGGGAATCTTCACCAATCTAGCTGTGCAAGACCCCTTGGAGATAAGCGACCATAACATAATAGAATTTTTTCTATCAAGATAGAGACTAACAAAGTTGATTTGGAGACCAGGGTGTTGAGTCTTAATAAAGGAAACTATTAAGATATGAGGCATCAGTTGGCCTTGATAGACTGGGGAGAGTTACTTAAAGGGATGACAGTAGATCAGCAATGGCAAACATTCAAGGAACGCATGGGGGATCTGCAAGAGCTGTTTATTCCTGTCCAGCACAAAAGCAAAATAGATAAGAGGGCCAATCCATGGATTATAAAGAGAATTAGAGATACTATGTGATCCAAGGAAGAAGCATACAGATTGGCCAATCAAAATTGTAGGTCTGAGGATTGAGAGCAGTTTAAAATTTAGCAGAGAAAGACCAAGAGATTGATTAAGAAGGGAAAAATACAGTACGAAAGTAAGCTTCCAGAGAACATGAAGACTAACATGAAGAGTTTCTATAGGTAGGTGGAGAGAAAGCAATTAGTGAAGACAAATGTATGTCCCCTACAGCCAGAAACAGGGGAATGTATAATAGGGGGACAAAGAAATGGCTGAGCAACTAAATACATACTTTGTCTCTGTCTTCACAAAAGAGGACACAAAACAAACACCAGAAATTAGATTAGATTACATTAGATTAGATTAGATTACATTACATTACAGTGTGGAAACAGGCCCTTCGGTCCAACAAGTCCACACCGACCCGCCGAAGCGCAACCCACCTATACCCCTACATTTACCCCTTACTTACCTAATACTACGGGCAATTTAGCATGGCCAATTCACCTGACCTGCACATCTTTGGACTGTGGGAGGAAACCGGAGCACCCGGAGGAAACCCACGCAGACACGGGGAGAACGTGCAAACTCCACACAGTTAGTCGCCTGAGGCGAAATGTTGGAGAATGCAAGATTTAGGACTAGACAGGGTAAATGCAGGGAAGATATTCCTGATAGTAGTGTGTCCAGAACCAGGGGTCACAGGATTCATTTAGGATGGAGATGAAAACACATTTCTTCACCTAAAGAGTGGAGGGCCTGTAGAATTCATTGCCACAGGAAGTAGTTGATGCCAAAACATTGAATGTATTCAAGAAGCGGCAAGATATAGCACTTGGGATGAATGGGACCAAAGGTTATGGGGAGAAAGCAGTATTAGGCTATTGAGTTGGATGATCAGCCATGATTGTGATGAATGCTGGAGCAGGCCTGAAGGGCCAAATGGCCTCCTCTTGTTCCTATCTCCTTTGTTTCGATGTTAACAGTAACCAAAATCTCCCTAAATACAGAGCTGGGAATTGTATTATGGTACGATAAAGTTCACAGGTTTGGAAGCTGGAAAAGAATCATTGGCAAGTTACGACAGTAGATCTCAGGATACAGACTGTTCCGCCTGTGTCAGGGGACATTAATGTTCCTGTGTGAAATTTTATTTCACTTGCAAGTAACAAAAGTGGTTAGCAAACAGTCCAGTGAAAAAAATGATGCTGGCAGCATTTTACAATGGGTTCATATATTTATCTTTTTAGTTACAGAAATTTAATTTCAACACTGATTAGAATTTGGAGAAGTGGGATTTCTGCTCATGGCTTCTTATTATGAAGTAAAAGTGAGCAACAGATAGTAGAAAATGGGAAGGAATTATACTTTAGAGCCTGCCATTTTCTGACTTTATGTCCATTAGACAGGGCTCAAGGGTGTGTTTCAGTTAAATGAAGGTGAGGTGGCAGTATCATATATTTCCCATAATTTCCACCTCAGTTGCACCGCATCATGTTGCCTCAAATGAAATGGACAAATAAGTCTGTTCCGCACTGCAGCAAGGTTAAGGAATGAGTGAGGCTATGTGTTGCATTTTGGCCTACCATCCATCTTCAATATAGACATCGCATTACCAGTTACTGTTAAGGTCACAATCAACCTACAACCTTATACTGCTGGGTCATTCAAGGTTGCTATGGGGATATCACGAACCTCAGCTAATCAGTAGATTAGGAAATACGCAAATTCCAGATATAATTTGCCAAACTCCAGGCAGGTTATCCTGACAGTGTGATGCAGTTTTATAGTGACAGGTGTTCCGAAGGAGGAAGTGTATGAAAAACAGCTACTGTTTCCCAATTTAAGCCCCTTAACTAATTGCTGTTACCCAACTCCTTTCCTTTAGTCTTTCCTGAGGTTTAGATGCCATCAGCAAGGCCATTATTTGTTCCCCATCCCTAATTGCCCTTGAGCTGAATATGTCAGGGTGCTGTTAAAAGTCAACCACATGATGTGGGTCTGGACCCCCATGTATCACAGACCAGGTAAGAATGTCAGGTTTTTTTCATTAGATAGCATCGGTGAACCAGATCAGTTTCTGCATCAATCAATGGTAAGTGTCATGGTAACCGTCATGGTCACCATTACTGATGTATTAATTGAACTGTAGCTCCATCAGCTGCTATGGCAAATCCTTATCCTGGTCCTCAGGACATTAGCCTAAAATATCTGGATTATTAGTCCAATGACATGATCACTATGCCAACAGCAAATCTCTCGCTTAGCTGCTCTTTTCTAGTTTGAGCCTCTTTTGCATTATGACAGCTATCCTGAGATGGAATTGGTAACTTCTCTGCTACTTCATAGGCATCTGGCCCTGTGCCCTTGTTCATCTCAGTTTCAGGTTTTTTCAGAGAGCTGCAGAAGGGTATTTTGTAAGTGTATGTTTTTCATGCTGTTATTGCGTGACACAGGCTCATAATGGCTATTGATCTACTGGATAACAGATCTAATGATATGAGTGACTCCATGTCATATGGGCCAAGGTAACTGAGTCTGTCAAAGACAGGAAATACACTCTAGACAGGTTTCCTGTTGCTATGGCACACCTGGAGAAGGAAAATAGGCTTGCATAGCTTCCTGATAAATTACATTCGCTTAACATTTTCAAGTATGAGACAGACATTTCATAGTTTATTAATATTAACATAGGTTGAAATAGAAGAAGCCGAGTACATCGACTTCCCCTCAATGCATACCTTCTGAAATAATTCCACAGATGCCAGTATCCCTTCAGTCACCCTTTATTGACACACAAACAGTCCTTGACTCTAGTACCGCCTTATAGAGAGTCAGGCACACGCACCCTTTTTGTGTCAGTCAGGGTTCCCTAATGGGACCAGATTAACTGCCCCAGTCAGAGAACTCAGATTCTATATGGTCAAGCTGGCTGACCTCATTGCAATCACTACAGCTTCCTTCTCTCTCCAGCACCTTCTATGATCTTCCCCATCAGCTTCACCAGGACTAAAAAGACAGTAGTTTCCAACCCACTGCTTTTATTTATCTCTGCTGGATAAAGTATGAGAATCAACTTCTGTGGCTTTGATAAGGAATAAACCCAAGTGTTGGTGTCCAGTCCCTAATGAATGACATGACTGGTGAAAATAGAAGGTGTTAAATTCCACATGGGGGGTGAATAAATGTCAGTGTAAGGATTCTTGTGGTGCAGAGGTATTATTCATGTCTTTGAGCCAGAAGGCCTGGGTTCAAATTCTATATGTTCTAGAGGAGTATCATAACACGTCTAAACAGGCTAATTAAAAATGGCTAAAAGTGAATGAAGATACATTTTTTGCTGATATAACAGGCATCACTGTACTCAAACATGATCGAGGAGCATCTAAACACAGTGTGATGGGGAGGTGGTTGTGGTAGGCATGCTTTATATAGTACATACTAAGATGGTGCAGTTGGTTTACTTTGCCTTGTCTGACATAATAAAGACATTAAACATTAATATCGAATGATTGTGTGTGGACTATTTGCAGTGACATTTCTACAGGCACCGCTT
Organism: Chiloscyllium plagiosum; assembly: GCF_037043375.1. NCBI lineage: Eukaryota > Metazoa > Chordata > Chondrichthyes > Orectolobiformes > Hemiscylliidae > Chiloscyllium > Chiloscyllium plagiosum. The sequence goes on from NW_028270166.1 coordinate 20,916,151, forward strand.
TACAGAAATTCCAAACAATTCTCCATGTGACTGTCCATGTGACCTTTCATGAAAGCCTAACTTTCTGTGGTAGCAATGGGGTCTGTAAAGAAGTTGGGGCTTGACAGGTTGAAGGGTTACTCTCTGAGATTTGGATAATATTAAGCCTGCATTTTGATAGTGCCAGTAAGGCCTGTCCTATAGTCACATTCTATTTTCACCTGGACAAGCTTTCAAATGTTTCCAATGGCAGGACTTCCTTTGATTAGTCACACAAGCCTGACTCTGAAAATGACTGCAGCAAGGTGTTGTTAAATTTATTCCTGGACATTTCGTCAGCTGATTTGCCCCATACTTCAGCCATTAGTTGACGATGTAATGCAAATAGACTTGGAACCAATTGGAGAATGTTTGTCAGTGTTTACTTTCTCCCTGTCACTCAGACTATCAACATTTTTAAATCCTGTTTTCAATATTTTGATTAGAGACACAAAAAGCTGCAGCTGCTGAAATCCAAAATATACAGGCAGGAGGCTGGAAGAACACAGCAAGCCAGGCAGCATCAGATAGCTTCTCCACCTCCTGATGCTGCCTGGCTTGCTGTGTTCTTCCAGCTTCCTGCCTGTTTATATTCAATATTTTGACACCTGTTAAAGAGTAATATTCGAAGAAAATAGCAAAAAATCTTTTTTAATGTCTTGATGGTTTTCCCTAGTGTTGATCACAGCAGTGCTCTGGAGATGACGTTAATATTTGGAGACTCGAGACCAATCCGAGTGAATTAGTAACCCTCCTGCAGCAGTGTTCTTTGTGACTTCATGTTGTCACCATTCTCAGCTGGCTGTTTTTGTCAGTGTTGGGGAAATCTAGGCTCTGTGGGGAAATCTAGGCTAATTTTCCTGTAGGTGCTGCCTGTCCTGTCATTCAAGCTATAATCTCTTGGCAACAATCAAAGCCACTCACAGTGACAGGTGTAAAACTATTACAATTGATAATAGGCACTGGGCCAGTTTATTCAAATGTTCTGACTGAATAACCTAGGATTAGGTAGTACGCGTGCTGCCATCGCTTTGAATTTAGCAGATTCTTCTCTTACTTGTTTTGTCTGGCAAAACAATTCAAGTTCTTCCCCTTCGCTCTCTTCACTCATTAGAGCTGTCCCCTTCCCTTGTGCACAGCAGCCCACAGCCAATTATCAAGGGACATTCAAAAAAGCTACAGCATGCTGACCTTTAGAATGATTGCATTATGAAACACCACGATCAAGAACGGGACACTGGTGTTTCAGGGTCAGACAGGATTGAGAGGAGGTTGCTACAACAAACAACTTGAATGGGTTTCGTATTGAAGAAAAACATCCTGAGGCATTTTTCAAAGGTATAATCACAAACAGGGCCACTCCCTCCATGGGGCAGAGTTTCACACTCTTTACTGCCACTTCTCAGTGCCTAGTGTTTTCACCCAGCAATAGCCAAGTGATGGGCAGTGACAGTAAGCAGGAAGTTGGCAGGAGACACTGACATTGTGCTCCCAATGCCATTTGCCTGCAGCAGACAGGGAGGAGGTAGCCAGCATCATCAAACCCAGCAATAGATCCTCACTGCCAGAATTTCCCCACATTCTCCAGTGCAAGATTGTCCATTTTGGATTGATTTGTGAAGGAGTCTGAAGTCCTAACCACAGTATTTATTGACAAAATGAGAGCAGGTTGCTTTGTTTTTTTTTATCTTGACATGTTTCGTGCTTATTTTATGTGGGTGCTTGCTGTTAGTCACATCATTAGAAGGCAGTCTCTCTGACTCTGTCTAAGGTGTGGTCATATATCCTCACAGAGGGATTTGCTTGAGTGATACTGAAAAAATTGGACTAAACCAGCAGGTTTGACAAAACTCTGATTACTTTGATCAAACTGGATCCTGTTTGTTTGTTTCAGAAAGTGTACTAGGATGACAAACATAAGCCAGAAATGGTATAGAGGACAGTCAGGGAGATCTACCCAAAAGTAATCCAAGGCTGGGTCTCTCCTCTTCTGGCTGAAACTTTGTTGTTGAAGTTAATTTCCCCTTTCTGACAGCATAATCCACTGTACAGACTTCTGACAAAAGTGCTGAAGTGTCATATGTTCTTTCAGTAGATAGTAAACAGGCTGATGTGGTGAACTTGACACCCCTATGTCATCACCACCACATTTCCTGCTGTATAGAGACACTTGGCTCATTGTACTGTGCCAGAGAGATTTCTCTGTTGTAAACAGCTGTGACCTAGAATCTTCTATTTGCCTGATTCTTTGAAGGGGAATTGTGATGCAGTCTGAAATCTTGCTGATACAACACAGAGTTACAACTGGCTCAAATGCAAACTCTCTCCACACCTCTAACACCTTTCCTTTATCCAACTCTTAAAATCCCTGAAAGTGCAATTTCATGGATGTGAAGTTTCCTGTCAATCAGCTGCATACCAATGTGGAAGAGAAAATATTTTGAAACTACAATTGAATCAAAATAGAGATCTATAAATATGCATATTTTGTTTCTTTACTCATCCATTACTGCCTGCCTTTTGCCTGTGATTTAATTACATCCCCTCTGTTGTTTAATGACCCTCTTCCCATTTATCTTGCCACAGTACTTTTTTTTATTTCAAAATATACTTTATTCATAAAATATTTTGATGATCTGTACAATTGGTCATGCCATACATATGTAAACATTCCATTTCTTTGCATACAGAGACAGAGTAATCATTCATATATACAGGTCTGTACGATTACTATCCACATATTTAGCTGGGGGGTCAGCAGAGCCCGATTACTGCGCCGGCCCCCTGTGCTTAGGCAGGCAGATGTTACACGGTGGTCTTTCCCCACCACACCTTGGAGGCAGCTGCCCCAAGCTTCAGCGCGTCCCTCAACACGTAGTCCTGGACCTTGGAATGTGCCAGTCTGCAACACTCAGTCGGGGTCAACTCCTTCAGCTGGAAGATCAACAGGTTTCGGACCGCCCAGAAAGCGTCCTTCACCGAGTTGATGATCCTCCAGGCACAGTTGATGTCCGTCTCGGTGTGCGTCCTGGGAAACAGACCGTAGAGCACGGAGTCCCACATCACGGTACGATCCTCGACAAACACCACTGCATTCCTCTCCAGACTTCTTCTGCATAGGCACATTCCAGAAGGAGGTGTGTGACAGTCTCGTCCCCCCCGCAGCCGCTTCGAGGGCAGCGTGCGGTGCGGCTGAGAGTCCGGGCGTGCATAAAGGATCTCACAGGCAGAGCCCTTCTCACCACCAGCCAAGCCATGTCTTGGTGCTTGTTGGAAAGTTCTGGTGATGAGGTATTCTGCCAAATGGCTTTGACAGTCTGCACAGGGAACCGCTCGATAGGATCTGCCCTCTCCTTTTCCCGAATGGTCTCAAGGACACTACGTGCTGACCACTTCCTGATGGACTTTTGGTCAAAGGTGTTTTTCTTCATAAACTTCTCCATGAAGGACAGGTGATATGGAACGGTCCAACTACTCGGAGCGTTCCACGGCAGCGAGGCCAGGCTCTTCCTTCGCAACTTCGGGGACAGGTAGAACCTCAGTACGTAGTGACGCTTGGTGTTTGCGTACCGAGGATCCACGCACAGCTTGATGCAGCCACACACAAAGGTGGCCATCAGGGTGAGGGTGGCATTGGGTGTATTTTTTCCCCCGTTGCCCAGATCTTTATACATCGAGTCCCTTCGGACCCGATCCATCTTTGATCTCCATATAAATTGGAAGATGGCCCGGGTGACTGCAGCGGCACAGGTTCTGTAAATAGGCCAGACCTGTGTCATGTATAACAGCAATGACAGTGCCTCACACCTGATGACCAGGTTTTTTCCCGCGATGGAGAGAGACCGTAGCTTCCATCTGCCCAGTTTCTGCCTCACTTTGTTGATACGCTCCTCCCAAGACTTGGCGCACACACCCCGAACCAAATACCCAGCACCTTCAGGTGGTCAGTCCTGACGGTGAAGGGGATCGAGGATTGGTTGGACAGTTCCCGAAGAGCATGGCCTCGCTCTTACTTCGGTTTACCTTGGCCCCCGAGGCCCGTTCGAACTGGTCACATATGCACGAGTCTGTGCACGGACAGCGGATCCGAGCAGAAAACAGCTACATCATCCATGTACAGGGAGGCCTTAACCTGTAGGCTCCCGCTGCCAGGAATAGTCACCCCTCTCAGGCTCGCATCCTTCCTGATGGACTCGGCAAACGGCTCTATGCAGCACACAAACAAGGCTGGAGAGAGAGGGCAGCCCTGCCTGACTCCAGATCTAACTGGGAAGCTATCTGATTCCCACCCATTGATTGAGACTGCACTGACAATGTTGGTGTAGAGCAGTCTGATCCAATTGCAGATTTCCTCCCCAAAGCCCATTTTGGAGAGAACATCTCTCAAATACGTGTGTGATATCTTGTCAAAGGCTTTCTCCTGGTCCAGGCTGATGAGGCAGGTGTCCAACCCTCTGTCCTGCACGTAGGCGATCGTATCCCTGAGGAGTGCGAGACTCTCAGTGATCTTCCTGCCCGGTACAGCACAGGTTTGGTCAGGGTGAATAACCAACACCAGAGCAGACCTGACCGCAGTACTTACTTAAGACTGTTCTATCTCTAACTTCTCACTGTTGTGCTGAAGCGACATTAACCTGAAATGCCGATGCAGTCTTTATCCAGTAAGGTGCAGTTGGGTTTCCTCATGTGGAAATGTTAAATCCTGTGAAATTGACACTATCTTCGGATCCTGATGTGATGCCATCCTCTTCCAGCTTGCACCCATGTGTATTGAAAGCCAGCAGGAAGGCACCTGAGATCTGTCTGACAACTCATTATGATTGTTAGAAGTCAATTAAGAATTGTTTTAACCTTCCCAACCGGGAGACATGTTTACTGATCTGTCCCCAGCTCCCCAGGGTCACTAAGGTGAGAGCATGGCACAAAGAGCTTCCAGTCAGCAAAATTGACAAGCTGGGAAGGATTTGATCAGTTACACAGAGGAGATCCTGCCAAGGTCAGGTGAGAGACTGCTATTCAAAGCACTTCTTCTCCCATAGAGTGATTTCACAAGGTGGCTGTCAATCTCATGGAATGATTTGGAGATGTCGGTGTTGGACTGGGGTGGACAGAGTTAAAAATCACACAATACCAGGTTATAGTCCAACAGGTTTATTTGGAAGCACTAGCTTTCGGAGCGCTGCTCCTTCATCATGTGGTTGTGGACATGATGAAGGAGCAGTGTTCTGAAAATTTGTTGGACTATAACCTGGTGCTGGGTGATTTTTAATCTCATGGAAGGCACTTCAATGTTCTAGTATTTTACAACCTGCAACTGCACTTCTCTGCTGCCAGCCTAATGCATCTCCAGCTTCCACCCGTCACGAGGGACAAGAGCAGAGGACAACTCATCACCAATAGCATCAGAAGCAGCAAGAGTGACATGAGAAGCAGGTGCCTTATCCTCATCTGTATAGTTCTCTTCGGAGATTTTATACATTCTAGCTGCTATTTGCACAGAGGTCTTTGGTATTGTACCAAGCATTTCCATATACGACATAGCTAAAGCCAATATACAAAATACAAAGTGTTTCCTTACTGACAATTTGTTAGAGTCTGATTAAAGTCATTTACAAAACACCTAGAAAACCTTACAGCTCTTGCTTATCTTCACATGTATGCTTATATTGCAAAAGGTGGATTAAGTCTGGAAATTTAGGCATCACTACGTGGTTTCTAAATCTCCAATATTTCCACACTACAGGGATGAACTCGATAAGAGCAAAATGAGCAGATAGTGAATGGGCTGCCTATTTTACACCATAACAGATGTTTTTCTCCAGTGAAGACAAGTAACCCTCAGGCAATTATTGAACTGTGGTTTTATCATAATCAGGTTGAAATCTTTGAGGAGAAAGTGAGGTCTGCAGATGCTGGAGATCAGAGCTGGAAATGTGTTGCTGGAAAAGCGCAGCAGGTCAGGCAGCATCCAGGGAACAGGAGAATCGACGTTTCGGGCATAAGCCCTTCTTCAGGAATGAGGAAAGTTTGTCCAGCAGGCTAAGATAAAAGGTAGGGAGGAGGGACTTGGGGGAGGGGCGTCAGAAATGTGATAGGTGGAAAGAGGTCAAGGTGAGGGTGATAGGTCAGACTGGGGTGGGGGCGGAGAGGTCGGGAAGAAGATTGCAGGTTAGGAAGGCGGTGCTGAATTCGATGGATTTGACTGAGACAGGGTGGGGGGAGGGGAAATGAGGAAACTGGTGAAATCCGAGTTCATCCCGGCACCTTCCCCTGCAACCGCAGGAGGTGCAAGACTTGCGCCCACACCTCCCCCCTCACCTCCCTCCAAGGCCCCAAAGGAAACTTCCATATCCGCCACAGATTCACCTGCACCTCCACACACATCATCTATTGCATCCTCTGCACCCGATGTGGCCTCCTCTATATTGGGGAGACAGGCTGGCTACTTGCGGAGCGTTTCAGAGAACACCTCTGGGACACCCGGACCAACCACCCAACCACCCTGTAGCTCAACATTTCAATTCCCCCTCCCACTCCACCAAGGATATGCAGGTCTTTGAACTCCTCCATCGTCAGACCACAACAAAACGACATTTGGAGGAAGAACGCCTCATCTTCCGCCTAGGAACTCTCCAACCATAAGGGATGAACTCGGATTTCACCAGTTTCCTCATTTCCCCTCCCCCCACCCTGTCTCAGTCAAATCCATCGAATTCAGCACCGCCTTCCTAACCTGCAATCTTCTTCCCGACCTCTCCGCCCCCACCCCAGTCTGACCTATCACCCTCACCTTGACCTCTTTCCACCTATCACATTTCCGACGCCCCTCCCCCAAGTCCCTCCTCCCTACCTTTTATCTTAGCCTGCTGGACAAACTTTCCTCATTCCTGAAGAAGGGCTTATGCCCGAAACGTCGATTCTCCTGTTCCCTGGATGCTGCCTGACCTGCTGCGCTTTTCCAGCAACACATTTCCAGCTTTTATCATAATCATACTTGTTGATGTCTCCATCTCATGTCTAAACATCAGCAGCAGGTCACTAGTTAGAAATGAATGTGCAGGAAACTTGAATAATGTTTTCCTTACTATCTTTGGGAAGCCAATCAGCAAGCCTGAATAATATGAGATCAGCAAACTCAGCACAAATCATATGTTGCATTCAGTTCTATTACCCTGATGTACTTACCTAAGGTATGATTTGTCTGATTAGTATCTCGGTACACGTGACAATAATAAATACAAATCAAATCATATTAAATCAAGTCACAGAGATGCTCCATTTTTGTTGCAGCAGCAGGAAGAGTGGGAGGGTCGACCAGGGGGCTGCTGGGAAGGTGAATCACTGATTTAAAAGCTTACCTCGTGAATAGGTGGAGCACACGTTGAGCAGGAGAGGACACAGGACTGCTGAGTAAGTGAGGTAATATATTTGGGTGGTTGCGTTACCCAAAACACTGCTTAGGTAGTGTATCCCACACATCCTTCTAAACAAAAAAAAGGCTCTGTGCCCCGGATTGGTAAGGTAACTAGATTTTTTAATTCTTTATTTTTCTACAGTTTCTTTGGGAATTTTGAATGGTGGGAATGGTGGTTAGGGCAGTTGAATGTTCCTCCTGCAGAATGTGGGAGGTAAGGGTCACCACTAGTGTCCCTGGTGACTTCCTCTGCAGGAAGTGCATCCAACTCCAGCTCCTCGAAAACCGCGTTAGGGAGCTGAAGCTGGAGATGGAGCTGGATGAACTTTGGATCATTCGGGAGGTGGAGGGGGTTATTGAGAGGAGTTACAGGAAGGTAGTCACACCTCAGAGGTGCAAGGAAAAGGCAGATGGGTTACAGTCAGGGGACAGAAAGGGAACCGGCAGACAGTGCAGGGATCCTCTGTGGCCGTTTCCCTCAACAACAAAAGTTTTGGATACTGTTGAGGAAGGGACTTACCAGGGATATGCCATGGGGCAAGGGTCTCTAGCATAGAGTCTGTCCTTGCTACTCAGAAGGGAAGGGGGAAGAGGAGCAGAGCATTAGTCACTGGTGGATTAGTTAGGGGGACAGATAGGACGTTCTGTGGGAATGAGAGAGACTTGCGGTTGGTGTATTGCCTCCCAGGTGCCAGGGTTTGTGATGTCTTGGATCATGTTTTTGGGATCCTTGAGGGGGAGGGGGAGCAGCCCCAAGTCGTAGTCCACATAGGTACTAATGACATAGGTAGGAAAAGAGATGGGGATGTAAGGCAGAAATTCAGGGAGCTAGGATGGTAGCTTAGCGCTAGAACAAACAGAGTTGTTACCTCTAGTTTGTTGCCTGTGCCACATGCTAGCGAGGTGACGAATAGGGAGAGAGAGGAGTTGAACACATGACTACAGGAATGGTGCAGGAGGGAGGGTTTTGGATACCTGGATAATTGGGCCTCATTCTGGGGTAGGTTGGACCTCTACAAACAGGATGGTCTACACCTGAACCAGAGGGGTACCAATATCCTGTGGCGGACATTTGCTAATGTTCTTTGGGAGGGTTTAACCTAATTCAGCAGGGGGACAGGAACATGAATTGTAGCTCCAGTGTACAGGAGGTTGAGAGTAGCGAGGTCAGAGATGAGGTTTCCAGATTGCAAGAGTTCACTGGCAAGCAGGGTGGTGGTTTGAAGTATGTCTACTTCAACATCAGGAACATCCGGAATAAGTGGGTGAACTTGCAGCATGGGTTGGTACCTGGGACTTCAATGTTGCAGCCATTTCGGAGACATGGATTGAGCAGGGACAGGAATGGTTGTTGCAGGTTCCAGGGTTTAGCTGTTTCAATAAGAACAAAGAAGATGGTAAAAGAAGGGAAGATATGACATTGTTAGTTAAGGACATTATTACAGTGACAGAAAGGATGGTTGAGGACTCATCTACTGACACAGTATGGGCTGAGGTTAGAAACAGGAAAGGAGAGGTCACCCTGTTGGGAGTTTTCTATAGGCTCCTGAATAGTTCCAGAGATGTAGAGGAAAGGATAGCAAAGATAATTCTGCATAGGAGTGAGAGGAACAGGGTAGTTGTTATAGGGTCTTTAACTTTCCAACTATTGACTGGAAATACTATAGTTCAAGTACTTTAGATGGGTCCATTTTTGTCAAATGTTCAGGATAGTTTCCTGACACAGTATGTAGACAAGCCAACAAGGGGGCGAGGCCGCATTCGATTTGGTACTGGGTAATGAACCAGGCCAGCTGTTAGATTTGGAGGTAGGTGAGCACCTTGGTGATAGTGACCACAATTTGGTTATGTTTACTTTAGAGATGTAAATGGAAAGGTATATACTGCAGGGCAAGAGTTATAGCTGGGGGAAAGGCAATTACGATGCGATTAGGCAAGATTTAGAACGCATAGGATGGGGAAGGAAACTGCAGGGGATGGGCACAATTGAAATGTGGAGCTTATTCAAGGAACAGCTACTGCATGTCCTTGATAAGTATGTACTTGTCAGACATGGAGGAAGTGGTCGAGCAAGAGAGTCATTGTTTTACTAAAGAAGTTGAATCTCTTGTCAAGAGGAAGCAGAAGGGTTATGTTAGGATGAGACATGAAGGCTCAGTTAGGACTTGAGAGTTACAGGTTAGCCAGGAAGGACCTAAACAGAGAGCTAAGAAGAGCCAAGAGAGTCATGAGAAGTCATTGTCAGGTAGGATAATGGAAAACCTGACAGCTTTCTATTGGTATGTCAGGAATAAAAGAATGGCTATAGAAAGATTAGGGCCAATCAAGCATAGTTGAGGGAAGTTGTGTGTAGAGTCCAAGGAGATGGGGAAGTGCCAACTTTTTTGTTAGGATTCACACTGGAAAAAGACAATGTTGTTGAGAAGAATACTGAGATACAGGCTATGAGAATAGACTGATGGAGGTTCACAAGGAAGAGGTGTTCGCAATTCTGGGGAGTGTGAAAATATATAAGTCCCCTGGGCCGGATGGGATTTATCCAAGGATTCTCTGGGAAGCTGGGGGAGATTGCAGAATTTTTGGATTTGATATTTATGCCGTTAATGTCTACAGGATTAGTACCAGAAAACTGGAGGATAGCAAATGTTGTCCCCTTGTTCAAGAAGGGGTGTAGAGACAATCCTGGTAATTATACACCAGCAAGCCTTCCATCGGTTATGGGTAAAGTGTTGGAAAAGGTTATAAGAGATAGGATTTATAATCATCTAGAGAGGAATAAGTTGATTAGGGAAAGTCAGCACAGTTTTGCGAAAGGTAGGTTGTGCCTCATAAACCTTATTGAATTCTTTGAGATGGTGACCAAACAGGTCGATGAGGAGAAAGTAATTGATGTGGTGTATATGGATTTTGGTAAGGCATTTGATAAGGCTCCCCACAGTAGGCTATTGCACAAAATACAGACGCGTGGTATTGAGGGTGAATTAATGGTTTGGATCATAAATTGGCTAGCTGAAAGAAGATAGAGGGTGGTGATTGATGGGAAATGTACTGAACTGTAATGTTCGTTGTTCTATGTTCTCAATATACAGCATGGAAACAGACCCTTCAGTCAAACATGCCAACCAAATATCCTAATTTAATCTAGTTCCATTTGCTAGCACTTGGCACATATCCCTCTAAACCCTTCCTATTCATATACCCATCCAGATGGCTTTTAAGTGCTGTAATTGTACCAGCCTCCACCACTTCCTCTGGTAGCTTATTTCATACACGTACCATACTCTGTGTGAAAAGGTTGCTCCTTCGGTCCCCTTTATATCTTTCCCCTCTCACCCTAAACCTATGTCCTCTAGTTTTGGACTTCCCCACCCCAGGGAAAAGACCTTGTCTATTTATCCTATCCAAGCCCCTCATAATTTTATAAATCATTGTAAGGTTACCCCTCAGCCTCCGCTGCTCCAGGGAAAACAGCCCCAGCCTGTTCAGACTCTCCCTATAGCTCAAGTCCTCCAACCCTGGCAACATCCTTGTAAATCTTTTCTGAACCCTTTCAAGTTTCGCAACAACCTTCCAATAGGAAGGAGACCAGAATTGCACGCAATATTCCAAAAGTGGCCTAACCAATGTTCTGTACAGCTGCAACATGACCTCCCAACTCCTGTACTCATTACTCTGACCAATAAAGGAAAGCATACCAAACACCTTCTTCACTATCCTGTCTACTGCGACTCTACTTTCAAGGAGCTATGAACTTGCACTCCAAGGTTTCTTTGTTCAGCAACACTCCTCAGGACCTTACCATCCCAGTCTGGTTTAATATTACAGTAGTGGACATTAGTACATCATTACTAATTTCAATTTTGTTCAAAATTCATGTTGGTATGCCTTTTGCTGTTGCATAGTGAACCAATGCAGAAGAAAGCATTAAATCCAATTCACAGCAGGAATCCTGCTTCATGTTCTGCCACCTCCAGCCAGTGACACTGAAACTAAATTAATATTCTTTCTCCTGCCACAGCTAACTCAGTTGGGAGTTACAACTAAGTCTGGGATCTTAAGATCTTAAGTCCACTTTGTAGAACATTGATTGTGTAAACCAATGGACTGCGGCTTGATATTATTTTAAAAATCACTTCAAGTAATTCAAAAGACTATTTTAAGAACATTGCCTTTAAAGCGTTAAAATAGCAGGTAGAAACATCTAAATGATTTCTTGCTAATACAACATTTTTAGAAATTAATTCTCTGTGTATGGGTGTCACTAGCAAGGCAAAATGTATTGTTCATCACCAGTTGTTCTTGAAAAGGTGGTCCTTTGCTCCACATGGAGAAGGTGTAATGTTGTTATGCAAAAGGAACAGCATGCAGGAGCAGAAAGTGTCTTTCATACTGCAATCAAGAAAATGCACAGAGCCATCAACAAATTAACAATTGTGAGATAAGCAGTTTACTTCATCCAGAAAGTTGTGGTAGAAGATCAAATGTAAGAGGCTGAAGAATGTCCAGACTCATTTTACTGAGGAACCCTCAGAAGTCACAAACAAAAAGCTGATTTTGTGTCACATTTGTTTCAATCATATCATGTCCTAAGTTGGACCTTCCATTACTAAATCACATTACTAAATCTTTTCTCTTATTCACCATATGATGACACTGAGATCTCTTGCTATAAATTCTGTGTATTATGATCCTGCTTCATAGCTACCTGATGAAGGAGTAGGCCTTTGAAAGCTAGTTCTTCCAAATAAACCTGCTGGATAAAAGAAAACTCGGCATGACATTGTGGGTCAAAGGGCCTGTTCTGTGCTGTACTTTTCTATGTTTTATATGAACTTTTCATTCTATGATCCCACTGTTAGAATAAGGTTACTGAATTTAACAATACAATTGCCAGGAACTGGTCAACAAGACACTGGTCAGCCAGAATTGAACTTTAAGCACGTGGTAAAGAAGACTGATAACACACTCCAAGACAAATTTAATAATAACGCTCAAAAGTTGTTGGACGGAATCCAGAAGGACAGGATGTACATGTATTTGGAAAGGCAAGGACTGACTAGGGATAGTCAACTGATTAGGGAAATCATGTCTTACAAACTTGATTGAGTTTTTTGAAGAAGTAACAAAGTGGATTGATGAAGGCAGAGCAGCGTACATGATCTATATGGACTTCAGTAAGGCATTTGACAAGGTTCCCCATGGGACACTGGTTAGCAAGGTTAGATCTCATGGGATTCAAGGAGAACTAGCCATTTGGATACAGAACTGCCTTAAAGATAGAAGACAATATGGTGGTGGAGGATTGTTTCTTACCTCATCAATGAGTGAAATCAGTGAAGGAATAAGGTGTTACACAATGAAACAAATCACAGAGCAGTAAGCAGATATCTCTGTTCCCAACACTCAAATACTTCACTCCTTTGTTGATTGCTCCCACCTTTGCAGCCATTCACTTGTACAAACATCTCCTCACCTGTCTCAAAGCTTGCTGCGTTTGATATGCTGTTCTGATGAAGAAGCCTTAACATAGCTAATGTAGACAGGCAGGAGGCTGGAAGAACACAACAAGCCAGGTAGCATCAGGAGTTGCGACGTTTCAGGTGGGACCCATCTTCAGGACTGGGGGTGAGTGTGGGGTAGCTGCAAATAAAGAGGATGAAGTGAGGACAGGTGAAGACAGATAAAGGGTACGACCTGTTTGGTCATTGGGAGGAAAGAATCTGGTGGGTGGCAGGGAAGAATGGAAGGGGAGGGGAGGGGATGGGAAGGGAGTCAGGGGATGGGAAGGGAGGTTATTTGAAATTGGAGAACTCAATGTTGAGTCCCTGGGATGTAATAAAGTTGAACCATTTTCTGCAACTTTTTCTGTAGGAGAAGAAAGTCACAAAAAGAAAAGAAATTAGATTACTTGCAGTGTGGAAACAGGCCCTTCGGCCCAACAAGTCCACACTGACCTGCCGAAGCGTAAACAACCCATACCCATTCTCCTACATTTATCCCTTCACCTAACACTACGGGCAATTTAGCATGGCCAACTCACCTAACCTGCACATTTTTGGATTGTGGGAGGAAACCGGAGCAGCCGGAGGAAACCCACGCAGAAACGGGTAGAATGTGCAAACTCCACACAGGGAGTCGCCTGAGGCGGGAATTGAACCCAGGTCTCTGGCACTATGAGGCAGCAGTGCTAACCACTGTGCCACTGTACCACCGTGCTGCCCACATGAGAATGTAAACCTAAAGAAAACCCATTCCCCTCTCCATACTCTACATTCACTTACTTACTCAGATCGACCAGGAAATGATGCTGATCCTGGGTGGAGGACGCTCCAGAAACACTGGAAATGGGAAGACTGGTGATTGCTTCTGTAACCTCCATCTCTTCTTCCTCTTGCTCACCAGGTGCTGGGACCTCAATATAGTCAAGGGTGGGAAATTATTCATGGCTTCCTCAGCTTTTATCTTTACAGTCCCTTCCCCTTTTTCTCCAGGTTCTCCATTACCAGTGCTTAACTTCAGTGATGGGGAACCATATAGAAATGATCATTCAAGTTAGAACTAATAGTCAAATGGAAAAGTGTGGGTTTATTTGGAAAAATTAGTATGGACTGGTTAAAGGAAAATCATAATTTGCTGGAGTATTTAAAGAGGTAACAGAGAGAGTTGATGAGGGCAAGACTATTGTTGTTTCACACTGGGACTTCCAACAGGCATGTGATATACACCACACAACAGACTAGCAAGGAAAATGATAGGTCGTGGAATAAACAGGAAAGAAACAACTTGAATACAAACAGAACATAGAACAGTACAGGCCCTTCAGCCCTCAATGTTGTGCAGACCTTTTATCCTACTCTAAGATCAAACTAACCTACATATCCACATTTTACTATCATCATGTGCCTATCCAAGAGTTGCTTAAATGTCCCTAATGTATCTCACTCTACTACCACTGCTGGCAGTGCATTCTACACACCCACCACTCTCTTATGTAAAGAACCGACCTCTCCCCTAAACCTTCCTCCAATCACCTTAAATTGTTTCACCTCATGAAAGCTGTTTCCACCCTGGGAAAATAATCTCTGGCTAACCACTCTATCTATGTCTCTCATTATTGTGTACATCTCTATAAAGTCACCTCTCATCCTGCTTCGCTCCAATAAGAAAAGTCCTAACTCCCTCAATAAGACATGCCCTCCAGTCCAGGCAGCATCTTGGTAAATCTCCTCTGCACCCTTTCTAAAGCTTCTGCATCATTCCTATAGTGAGGCAACCAGAACTGGACACAATATTTCAAGTGTGATCTAACCATGGCTTTATAGAGCTGCAACATAACCTCACAGCTCTTAAACTCAATCCCCCTGCTATTGAAAGCCAATATACCACATGCCTTCTTCACAACCCTATCAACTTGGGTGGCAACTTTGCGGGATCTATGGAAATGGACCCCAAGATACTTCTGTTTCTCCACACTGCCAAGAACCTTGCCTTTAACCATGTAACCTGCATTCAAATTTGACCTTCCTGAATGAATCACTTCACACTTTTCCAGGTTAAACTCCTTCCACCAGTTATCAGCCCAGTTCTGCATCCTGTCAATGTCCAGTTGCAAGCTATGACAGGCCTCCACACTATTCTCAACTACACCAACCTTAGTGACATCAGCAAATTTACTAACCCACCCTTCCACTTCCTCATCCAAATCATTTATAAAAATCACAAAGAACAGAGGTCCCAGAACTGATCCCTACAGAACACCACTGGCCACCGAGCTCCAGGTTGAAATACTTTCCGTTTACCACCACCCTCTATCTTCTATGAGCCAGCCAATTCTGTATCCAGACAGCTGGATTCCCCTGTATCCCATGCTTCCTTCCTTTCTGAATGAGCCTACTATGGGGAACCTTATCAAACACCTTGCTAAACACAACACATCCATACACAACACATCCACTGCTGTTCCTTCATCAACATGTTTTGTCACATCCTCAAAAAATTCAATGAGGATTGTGAGGCATGACCTGCCCCTCACAAAGCCATGCTGACTATCTCTAATCAAACTATGCTTTTCCAAATAATCATAAATCCTGTCTCTCAGAATCCTCTCCAATAATTTGTTTACCACAGACATAAGACTGACTAGTCTATAATTCCCAGAGTTAAACTTATTTCCTTTCTCGAACAAGGGAATAACATTTGCCGATCTTCAATCAACTGGTACTACTCCAGTGGAGAATGAGAACACAAAGATCATTGTCAAAAGCCCAACAATCTCTTCCCTCACATCCCATAGTAACCTTGTGTATATCTCGTCTGAAAAAAGACACTTATCTGTGCTAATGTGCTTCAAATTCCTAGCACATCCTCCTTCTTAACATCAACATGTATAAGCATATCAACCTGTTTCATGCTGTCCTCACAAGCAACAAGATGCCTCTCACTAGTGAATACTGAAGCAAGGTTTTCATTAAGGACATCCCGACCTCCTCAGACTCCAGGCACAAGTTCCCACCACTATCTCTGATTGGCCCTCACTCTGGCCATCCTCTTGTTCCTCACATGGATGTAAAAGGCCTTCAGGTTTTCCTTAATCCAACCTGCCTTCTAGCTCTCCTAAGTCCATTCTTCAATTCCTTTCTGGCCACCATGTAACCATCCAGAGCCCTGTCTGGTCTTTGCTTCCTCAACCCTCTTCCTTCTTCAAGATTCCTTCTTCCTCTTGACTAGATGTTCCACATCCCTTGTCATCCAACGTTCCTTCACCCTACCATCCCTTCCTTGCCTCAGTAGGACAAACATGTCCAGCACTATCAGCAAGTGCTTCCTAAACAGCCTCCACATTTCTGTCAGCATTTCTCCGAGAATATCTGCTCCCAATTTATACTCCAAAGTTCCCGCCTAATGGCATTGTAATTCTCCCTCCCCCCGTTAACTCCAGGAAGGATAGGAGGGATAGGCAGGCAGTGCAGGTGTCTCCTGTGGTTATCCCCATCTCAAACAAGTATGCTGTTTTGGAAAATGGAAGGGGTGATGGACTCTCAGGGGAATGTAACATGAACAGCCAAGTTTCTGGTACCAAGAATGGCTCTAATGTAATGAGGGGTACATCGGGCTCCAAGCAATCGATTGTGTTAGGGGATTTTCTAGTCTGAGGCACAGACAGATCTTGCTGCAGCCAGCAGCAAAAGATCAGAATGGTGCGTGATGCCAGGATCAAGGATATCTTGGAGAGAGTGCAGAATATTCTCAAAAGAGAGAGGGACCAGCAGGAGGTCGTTGTATACATTGGAACTAGCAACATAGGAAGGGAAAAGAGGAAATTCTGAAGGGAGAATATAGAGAGTTAGGCAGGAATTTAAAAAGGAGGTCTTTGAGAGTAGTAATATCTGGATTATTCGCATACTACAAACTAGCGAGGATAGGAATAGGAGGATAGAGCAGATGAATGCATGGCTGAGGAGCTGGTGCAGGGGAGAAGGATTCACATTTTTGGATCATTGGAAGCTCTTTTGGGGTAGAAGTGACCTGTAAAAGAAGGACAGATTGCATCTGAATTGGAAGAGATATACTGGCAGGGAGATTTGCTAGAGCTGCTCGGGAGGATTTAAACTAGTCAGGTGGTGGTGGTGGGGGTTGGGGTGGGGGTGAGGTGGACGGAGATAGTGAGGAAAAAGATCAATCAGAGACTGGTACAGTTGAGAAAACAAGTGAGTCAAACAGTCAGGACAGGCAGGGACAAAGCAGAGAACAAGTTAGGACTGATAAATTAAATTGCATTTCCTTCAATACAAGAGGCTTAACAGGGATGGCAGATGAACTCAGGGCATGGTTAGGAACATGGGACTGGGATATCATAGCAATTATAGAAACGTAACTCAGGGATGGACAGGACTGGCAGCTTAATGTTCCAGGATACAAATGCAACAGGAAGGATAGAAAGGGAGGCAAGAGAGGAGGGGGAGTGGCGTTTTTGATAAGGATGACATTACGGCTGTGCTGAGGGAGGATATTCTTGGGAATACATCCAGGGAAGTTATTTGGTGGAACTGAGAAATAGGAAAGGGATAATGACTTTATTGGGATTGTATTATAGATACCCTAATAGCAGGAAATTGAGAAACAAATTTGTTAGGAGACCTCAGCTATTTGTAAGAATAATAGAGTGGTTATGATAGGGGATTTTAGCATTCCAAACATAGGCTGGGTTAAGGGTTGAGATGGAGAGGAATTTGTTAAGAGTGTACAAGAAATGTTTCTGATTCAGTATTTGGATGTACCGACTAGAGGAGGTGCAAAACTTGACCTACTCTTGGAAAATAAGGCAGGGCAGGTGACTGAGGTTTCAGTGGGGAAGCACTTTGGGGTCAGTGACCATAACTCTATTGGTTTTAAAATAATGATGGAAAAAGATAGACTAGATCTAAAAGTTGAAGTTCTGAATTGGAGAAAGGCCAATTTTGACAGGATTAGGCCAGAACAGTCAAACGTTGATTGGGTGCGGATGTTCGCAGGTGAAGGGACGGTTGGAAAATGGGAAGCCTTCAGAAATGAGAGAACAAGAATCTAGAGACAGTATATTTCTTTTAGGGTGAAAGGAAAGGCTGGTAGGTGTAGGGAATGCCAGATGTCTAGAGAAATTCAGGTTTAGGTTAAGAAAAAGAAGGAAGCATGTGTCAGATATAGACAGCAGAGATCGAGTGAATCCTTAGAAGAGTTTCAAGGCAGTAGGAGTATACTTAATCAGGAGGGCAAAAAGAGAACATGAGTTAGTGTTAGCAAATAGGATTAAGGAGAATCCAAAGGGATTTTATAAATACATTAAGGACAAAAGGGTAACTAGGGAAAAAATAGGCCCTCTCAAAGATGAACAAGGCAGCCTTTGTGTGGAACCACAGGAGATGGGGGTGAAGCTAAACGGACACTTTGCATCAGTATCTACTGTGGAAAAGGACATGGAAGATATAGAATGTGGGGAAATAGATGGTGACATCTTGAAAAATGTCCATATTACAAAGGAGTAGGTGCTGGATGTCTTAAAATGCATAAAAGTGAATAAATCCCAGGACCTGATGAGGCGAACCTTAGAACTCTCTGGGGATCTAGAAAAGTGATTGCTGCGCCCCTAGCTGAGATGTTTAGATAATTGATAATCACAGGTGAGGTGCTGGAAGACTGGAGGTTGACGAACGTGGTGCCACTATTTAAGAAAGGTGGTAAGGAAAAGCCAGGGAACTATAGACCGGTGAGTCTGACATCGGTGGTGGGCAAGTTGTTTGAGAGAATCCATGTATTTGGAAAGGCAAGGACTGATTAGAGATAGTCAACATGGCTCTGTGCGTGGGAAATCATGTTTTACGAACTTGATTGAGTTTTTTGAAGAAGTAACAAAGAGGATTGATGAGGGCAGAGTGGTAGACATGATCTATATAGACTTCAGTAAGGCTTTCAACAAGGTTCCTCATGGGAGACTGGTTAGCAATGTTAGATCTCATGGAATACAGGGAAAACTAGCTATTTGGATAAAGAACTCGCTCGAGGGTAGAAAACAGAGGGTGGTGGTGGAGGGTTGCTTTTCAGATGGAGGCCTATGACCAATGGTTTCCCACAAGGATCGGTGCTGGGTCCATGACTTTTGTAGTTTATATAAATGATTTGGATTTGAACATAGGAGGTATAGTTAGTAAGTTTGCAGATGACACCAAATTTGGAGGTGTAGTGGACAGTAAAGAAGGTTACTTCAGAATATAATGGGATTTTGATCAGATGGGCCAATGGGCTGAGGAGTGTCCAACTGAGTTTAATTTAGATAAATTCGAAGTGCTGCATTTTGTAAAAGCTAATCAGAGCAGGACTTATACACTTAATGGTAAGGTCCTGGGGAATGTTGTTGAACAAAGAGACCTTGGAGTGCAGGTTCATAGCTCCTTGAGAGTGGAGTCACGGGTAGAAAGGATAGTGAAGGCAGCATTTGGTATGCTTTCCTTTATCGGATAGAGCATTGCGTTGGGAGGTCTTGTTGCGGCTATACAGGACATTGGTTAGACCACTTTTGCAATATTGTGTGCAATTCTGTCTCCCTTCCATTGGAAGGATGTTGTGAAACTTGAAAGGTTTCAGAAAAGATTTACAAGGATGTTGCCAGGATTGGAGGATTTGAGCTATTGGGAGAGGTTGAAAAGGCTGGGGCTGTTTTTCCTGGAGTGTTGGAGGTGGAGGGGTGACCTTGTAGAGTTTTACAAAATCATGAGGGGCATGGATAGGGTAAATAGGCAAAGTCTTTTCCCTAGGGTTGGGGAGTCCAGAACTAGAGGGCATAGGTTTAGGATGAGAGGGGAAAGATATAAAAGAGACCCAAGGGGCAACCTTTTCACGCAGAGGTTGGTATGTGTACAGAATGAGCTGCCAGAGGAAGTGGTGGAGGCTGGTACAATTACAACATTTAAAAGGCATTGGGATGGGTATATGAATAGGAAGGGTTTGGAGGGATATAGGCCAAGTGTTGGCAAATGGGACTAAATTGGGTTGGGATATCTGATCGGCATGGATGAGTTGGAAGAAGGGTCCATTTCTGTGCCGTACATCTCTATGACTCTAAATATCTTCCCATACCGTCTGCTCCTATTCCTCTCCATGACTAGAGTAAAGATCAGGGAATTGTGATCAGTATCACTGAAATGCTCTCTCACAGAGATCTGACACCTGATCTGGTTTGTTGCCAAGCACCAAATCTAATGTGGCCTCCCCTCTAGTCAGCCTATCTGCATACTGAGTCAGGAATCCTTCCTGGACACACCAGACAAAAACAGCTCCATCCAAACTATTTGCACAGAGGAGGTTCCGTTCAATATTCGGGAAACTGAAGTCAGCTACGACAACAATCCTGTTACATTTGTACCTTTCC
The DNA here is from genome assembly GCF_037043375.1 of Chiloscyllium plagiosum. NCBI lineage: Eukaryota > Metazoa > Chordata > Chondrichthyes > Orectolobiformes > Hemiscylliidae > Chiloscyllium > Chiloscyllium plagiosum. Next base: position 20,936,484 of record NW_028270166.1, read on the forward strand.
AAAATTTGCCTCACAATGTGCTCCTCCATGTCTCGTTTATATTGGGGAGTCTGTAGAAAACTCCCAATAAAATGACCACTCCTTTCCTGTTTCTGATTTCCACCCATACTGACTCTGTAGACAAACCCTCCTCGATGATCTCCCTTTCTGCAGCTGTTATACAATCCCTGGTTAGCAATGCCGCTTCCCCATCTCTTTTACCTCCCTCCCTATTCCTTTTGAAACATCTAAACCCCGGAACATCCAACAACTATCCCCGCTCCTGTAATAACCAAGTCTCTGTAATGGCCACAATGTCATTGCTCCAAGTACCGATCCATGCTCTACGTTCATTACCCTTATTCCTGACACTTCTTACGTTAAAATAGACACACTTCAACCCATTACACTGACTGCGACTTTGCCCTAACAACTGTCTATCCTTCCTCACAGACTCTCTGCATGCTGTATTTGCCTGTTCACCAGCCATCCTATCCTCTGATCCATAGCTCCAGTTCCCATCCACCTGCCAGTCTAGTTTCAACCCTGTTGAAGAGCTCTAGCAAACCTCCCGCCCAGGATACTGGTGCCCCTCCAGTTTAGGTCCCACCTTCCCCAGAAGGTATCCCAATGATCCACATCTGAAGACACCCCCCCTTCTACTCAGCCTTGCAGCTATGTGTTCAGCTGCACTCACTCTCTGTTCTCAGTCTCACTAGCCCGTGGCACCTGTAGCAATCCTGAGATTACTACCCTGCTCATTCTGCCTTTTAGCTTCCAACCTAACTCCCTATATTCACTTTTCAGGTCCTCATCCCTTTTCCTAGCTATATCATTGGTACCAATGTGTACCACGACTTCTGGCTGTTCACCCTCCCTCTTTAAGATTCGATCCAAGACATCCCTGTCACTCTTCCCCGGGAAGCAACATACCATCTGGGAGTCTTGGTCACGACTGCCCGAATATATAAGTTCATTTATTCAGCGGTTCCCATGTTGGCATTAGATTAGATTACATTACATTACAGTGTGGAAACAGACCCTCCGGCCCAACAAGTCCATACCGATCCGCCGAAGCGCAACCCACTCATACCCCTACATTTACCTCTTACCTAACACCACGGGCAATTTAGCATAGCCAATTCACCTGACCTGCACATCTTTGGACTGTGGGAGGAAACCGGAGCACCCGGAGGAAACCCACGCAGACATGGGGAGAATGTGCAAACTCCACACAGTCAGTCGCCTGAGGCGGGAATTGAACCCGGGTCTCTGGCGCTGTGAGGCAGCAGTGCTAACCACTGTGCCACCGTGCCGCCCTCATAGGCTTCTGCTCTTGTTCAGCCTTCGCTCTGCTGATTCATGAGATAAGTATGTAACATTCAGATTTACCTTCCCAGTTGCCCCCTGGATCGCGCTCTCCTAACTCCTGCTGCTGAAATAGACAATAACAGTGAATGAGTATTTTTTAGGCTGAAGGATGGTCTGTACCAGAGTTCCCTAGGGGTTCGTATTGGGACCCTTGCTTTTCCTGATAATGATCTAGACCTTGATGTGTAGAGGGTGGCACAAAACTTGAAAGATCTGCAATCTGTGAAAAGGACAGTGTACAATTTTAAAAAGGTATTGACTATTTGGTGGAGTGGGCAGGCAAGTGGCAGATGAAGGTCTATGCAGAGAAGTGTGAGGTGATACACTTTAGTACAAAGAACATTGAGAGACAAAATAAACTAAAGAGTACGATTCTAAAGGGTATGCTGGAGCAGAGAGGTCTGGGTAGACATTCCTATGTAATTAAAATGGTGTCAGAGAGTGGGGACACTAAACAACGTTTTATTTGTAATTAATACATGTGACAATAAATCAAATAAAGTCAAATCAAGTCAGGTAGAGAGATCTGTCAATGAAGCATAAATTATTTTAAACTTCATTTATAGGGGCATATAGTACAAAGGCAGGGAAGTTATGCTGAACTTATAGAGGACACAGGCTAGACCTCAGCTGGGTACCACACTATAGGAAGGATATAAATACATCGGAGAAAGTGCAGAAGAGATTTCCAAGAATTGCTCCTGGAATGAGAAACTTCACATATGAAGATACTTTGGAGAAGTTGTGACTGTTGTACTTGAAGAAGAGAAGGCTGAGGGGAGATTTGATAGGTTTTCAAAATTGTGAGTGTGTCTCGACAGAATAGTTAAGGAGAAACTATCCCTGCTTGGAAAATGATCAAAACCTAGAAGGCACAGTTTCAAAGTGTTTTGTAGAAAAGCAAATATGAGGTGAGAGAAAAAAAAACTTTTTCCGCAGCAACACAGTGAGTAGCCTGGGTTTGGAATGCATTGCCTGGAAGTATGGTGGAGGCAGAATCAATTGAGGCATTCAATAGGATATCGAATGATTATTTAAATAGAAATGTGCAGGCTGATGAGGAAAAGGCAGAAATTTGACACTAAGTTAAAATATTCAACGAGACAGGGCAAACATGATGGGCTGAATGACCTCCTTCTGTACTGTAACAATTTTGTGGTTCCATTAAAGATGAAGCTTTGGAGTGGAAACCTTTTCCAAAAATGCAATGGCCCTTGCTCTATGTCTACCAAGCACCAGCTCAGAAATCAGAACTAATGGTCAGGAGGTATCCCAGGGGATTGACCAGCAGGTTCAAGAGTCAGTGAAAAGGGAAATGCAGGAAAATAATTTCCATTTTGCAGTCCAGGTCACTGTTCTGTTGAGAATGGAGATGCAGCTTTTAGTGGCCCAACCTACAGATGGAGATTCCTTGGTGAGGTGTTTTTTGGGATATCGAATGACCTGTTTAAGTTTAACCACAAAACAGTGAGATGTCGGTTGAGTTCTGTTCTAGCATGTGCCCCACTCTACCCAGTGACCTCTGCAGCCTGCAGCCTACCATGAAGCATATAGTCACCTCTGTGGATACTGCAGCTCTGACCTACACACAGGAGTTTGTGTCACCAGCTCTTTAAAGGAAGCTCAGTCTAGGTGTCACTCAATCCTTAGCCTTCTCAGTAGCTGCTTGCTTCTAAATGCTGAGGATTATATTGCTGTGGGATTCCAAAAGATTACTGAACCACCATAGTCAGCTCCACTGCAACTCACTGTCAGTGAGGGCCTGCAGGTCCATGGCAGGAAGAGTAAGAATACTATCCTTTCTGAGGATGACAGGAGATCTGCTCCCACTCCACCCACTCAACCACACCCACAATGTAGCTTGCAGGTTAGTGAGCTAGACCAAGCTGGTCTCTGCTGGTCCTGAGCTGTGAGAAATCAGCAGCCATTCATTCGAGAGCTGTCACCTGAGCATCCATAGACATCCCCCAACTTTAGCTAAAGCACAGAGTAGTGCTTCGTAGAGTGAGTAGCTTAGAGTTACAACAGATCTCCAGGCAAGAATCTCCAATTCATTACAATGCTGAGCAGCATAATCACAATTGGTTATATCCCTGGATGAGGAAAGATCAAGTGTCACCTCTCAGTTGCTCGTAACAAGGTTAATTTTTTTTAAAAAAATCCTTCCCCCATGAATACCTTTTCCAAATCCAAACGTATTTATGTTTTTAAAGAAGCCAAATTTACCAGGCATACTGAAGTTAAAGAAGGGGTGGATATATAACCTACCAACTGTCAGAAAAGACAAGAAATGCGAGACACATATACACAGATTAGAAAACTGAATTGAATTAAAAGATAATGGGTTAAATAAATCTGAATCAGACTTTGGGTTCTGAAAAGATTAAAATATGCAATGTTGCAGCTGTTAAGTCAAATGACATAGCAATGTTGATGTTGGTATGAAACAGTTGATTTTAAGATTCAAGATAGAAAGTTTGAGTTATAATGAAAGGCTGAAAAGGCTGGGACTTTATTCCTTGGAGTGTAGGAGAATGAGGGGTGACCTTAAAGAGATCTATAAAATCAAGAGAGGCATCGATCATGTAGATAGCCAACAGCTTTTCTCTATAGTAGGAGAATCTAACACTCGCAGGGATAGGTTTAAGGTGAGAGGGTGAGGTACAAAAGGGTCCGGAGGTGATTTTTTCACCCAGATGGAGGTGAGTATCTGGAATGACCTCCCAGAGTTATTGGTGGAGGCAAGTACAATTTTGCCATTTAAGAAACATTTGGACAGGACATGGATGGGCTAGGTATGGAAGGATATGGACCAAAAACAGGCAAATGGGGCTAGATTAATTATGAAAACTGGGTGGCATGGACAAGTTGGGTTGAAAAGCTTGTTTCCATACTGTAAGTCTGTATGACTCTATGATTCATGCCTCAGTGTCTAGCTGATACGTATTTGACCAGGACCTTTTGCTGACGACTTCACTAGTTTGTCTGTGTTCCAGCTCTCAGAGCAAGAGAGTCTGTTTTGTTTACCTGCCTTGTCTGATTTCTGTCTTCTTCATGGAGTAGCCTTCACACACATCAGCACATCAGCCCCCAACACACAGAGGGCAGAAAGTGAGGACTGCAGATGCTGGAGAGTCAGAGTTGATAAAGTGTGCCATGCTTTATCAACGTTAACAGACAGAGGCCAAGGGTTGCAGGTGTTTTTTAATGTCTCTATTTTTATATATTTCTGAAACACAAACATCTGTAGCTCGGTATATAATCAACAGAATATAGTTTTCTCCTGGTGGGGTGAGGGGGGAGGAAGAATGTTAGTCAGTGCCTAATTATCTCTTCCTTTTAAGTCACTCTGTTTGAAAATTCCCTGACACTTTACACAGCCTTTTCCAGACTACCACTGAATTTACATTAACAGTGATCTTTCGCTTTATATCCTGTTTCGAAAGTCACATGTTGTGTTAAAAGTTCAATATGTCTATCAGTCATCTGATGTTATGACCTATTGGTATGACATGTAAGCGTAAGAGTTAAGATGATTTGGTGTTGTATTAACAATATAGTTTTACTACTTAATGGAAGTGTTCACCAGTGAGATACTGTCTGATAGTCCTGGTTGCTCACAAATGGAAGTCTTACTGCAGGTTTTGCTGTATCCCAGGAAATGTTGCTGTCTCACTATCTTGCTTTCATTGCAAGCTGCAATTTTGAAGAATGCAGTAAGGAGCAGTGATCCAAGAGATTTACAGTAGTTAGTGCTGAAGGATGTACCAAGTTTCAGCAAGAGTCCATGAGTGGCACTATCATCCAAGTCAATGGGCCTTTACTGCAAAGGATTATTGAGTGGTCTTTTCCCTCAGTGTTATTTCTGTTTTTAAGTTGTTAAGATACAAAGACAAGTTGAGGTTATATTTGCTTTGCAGGGTCTAAACTTGTGTAGGGGTATTAAGTGATTGCTGTAGTTGCTAAATTTAAGATTCTAGGAAGATGGTAGTGATAATGACTAATGGAAATGGGCAGTGAATCTTCCGTTATGATTTTCAGTATGTTAGCACTTTATTTTCACTGAATGTGATCCTCAAAATTCAGCTCAGTAATTCTTAAGGAAGGAAAAAATATCCTCGCCCACAGCATCTTTGAAAAGGCATTCGAGACCTGCCCTAGGAAGTCTTTTGTGCATACTTAGATATATTGATTAACATTTTCCAAACAGCACCTTCCAAACCCTTGACCACAGTCATTTGAAGGACAAGGGCAGGAGATGATGGGATCACCACCACCTGCAAATTCCTCTCCAAGCCATTCATCATTCCTTCATTGTTGTTGGGTCAGAATCCTGAAATTCCCTCCTTAACAACATTGTGGGTCAATCTATAGTACAGGGACTGCAGTGGTTTAAGAAGACACCTTATCACCATCTTCTTAAGTGCAACTATGGGTAGGCAATAAAGGCATAGCCAGCAGTACCCATGTCCTATGAGTGAATAAAGAAACAGAAAGTGTACAATAAATATATATAATAAACTAACTGCAATAAACACAGGCCAAAAAGCATTTTTAAGAAACAGGAGACCAGCAGCAATCATTGTAAGAGATGTAAAGATGTCTAATAAAATGCCCTAAAGAAGTAAATGGGTTCAGTGATCCATGAAAGCACTCACCCTTTAATGCATACACAGACATCCAAAAGTTTACACATCCATCTGAAGTCTATAAATGGGACCAAATCCTGTAACTAGCCAAATAATTGCCTTTCTGAGAAAGGCAGCTTCAGGAAAGCAGAACAGTCCGAAGTTCTGTATTTCCTGCATAGCTGTCAACATGAGTTGCCACAAACAGTTGGCAGTGATGCAATGTGTCTCACTGATTCCAGGAACTCACCCCTTTTGTAGAAAACTGTAATGTCAGATTCAGAGTTACAATCATAATCCTATGTAGTGCCGATGTGAATAATTCAGACATGTTACACACCTCAAGTTAAATTTCTCAGCCCATGAAATGACATTCTTGAAGTACCTCCCAAGAATTTTACTTTCTCAATATACGCACATATATGAAAAATGACGCTCAGTAAATTGACATCTTTCTTTTATCCAACATACTTGAGGAATTTGTATTCTGGACAACAAACATTCCCTTAGAGCAGAAACAAACCTTTGATGGTCAAAACGCTCAGACTACCTAAGGTACTTGGCTGATTACCAAATGCTAACCTATGGGAGACAAATGTCACTCTAACCATTTTCCACTGAGACCCTTTCTATACAATGACTTCATTTGATCAAAGAAGCAGTCACTTAGATTACCTAACCTGTGGGCTATGTACGCACCTCGGACGTTCAATGATCCTATTTAATGCACTTTGATACCTAGTTAAAATTAGCTCAACATGGGTTTCCTTAAACAGTGATTCCGTTCATTTACTCAGGAGGGTCAAGTTCTGGTGAATTGAAATGAATGATTTCTTTTATAAAGTGGAGAGTTTATTTAGAATCAGGATACACTAAACTGGATGGAATTCTAACTTTAGAGCTCACCATAAACTAATTTAGGTGCGAAGCTCTACTGTAAATACTGACAGCTAAAAACATACAAGACTAGAAAAACTAATTCATTGTTCAGAGCCTAAGGGCCTTTGTTCACTGGCTGTCTCAGGCAAGATCACCACAACTGGAACAGCTGGCCCCAGTTGTTAACATAACACAGAGATTAGTCTGATGTTACTTTCAGTGCCAAAAGCTGGACTGACACTTAATGGGCTTTATTTATTTCAGATTGTTTAAGGACATGACTACCAAAGGGATCTTGACAAGTCTCCCCCATAGCTTTCAGCGTCTGCACTTGACCAAAAAATCTCATATTGCAACACAGTTTTTAAAAAATTATATGGATGACTCTTGATTTTTATTTACTTTTTCAAAACAACAAGGAGTAGAAAGCAGTGAAGTGGTTGGGCAAGTTGGAACATGTCCTGTGGCTTCATGGAACATGAGACTCAATTCCAAACTCAAAATCTTTCGGATCTCAGACCCCACTGGTGAAACAGGCAGTGAGCAGACTCCACAGTCACTACTTTTCAGGAAGAGGGAGGAAGCCCAAGGAGAGACAGTTGATTCAAGCAGCATTTTATTTAGCTCATTCAGATACAGCATCAGTAAAGGCTACCTGTTCCAGCCTGTCAAACACACACTGAGGAGCCAACCATCTGGAAAAGAAAATAACAGTCCTATCATTGCAAGATACAACATTGTAGCAGATAAAATCATAGAATCCTAACATTGTGGAAACAGGCCATTTGGCCCATCAAGTCTACACAGACCCTCTAAAGAGCATCCCACCCAGACCCACTTCCTACCCTATCCTTGTAACCATGCATTTTCCATGTAGCCTGCATATCCTGGACACTATGGGCAGTTTACCATGGCCAATACACCTAACCTGCAAATCTTTGGACTGCGGGAGGAAACCCAAGCACCAACAGAAACCCTCGTAGATGCTCGGAGAATGTGCAAAAGCCACACAGAATGTGCAAATCCCAGTTTTAAAGCTGGGATTGAACCCGGGTCCCTGGTGCTGTGAGGCTGACCAAGATGGTTTAGCAGTGCTAAAATATGGAGATCCTGCATTAGCTCAGTAAGTAAATGATTAATTCAGTAGTGTGCTGTGCTATGTAGCCCAGGAAGACCCTGGTTATTTTTAAAATATCTCTATGAAAGAAGAATTCAGGCTGGGGTGTGGCTCTATAACAACAACTTGCATTTATAAAGCTCCATTAACATAATATAACCACTTGAAGACAATTTACAGATGTGTTATAAAACAACATTTTCCATTGAAACACGGGGAGATACAAGGACTTGAAGACCAAAAGCTTGGAATCAAATTGTTAGGTTTTGAAGAGCATCTTAAAGAAGGGAGAAGAGGTAAAGATGTGGAAGGATATGGGGAAAGAATTTCTGAGCTTGAGGCTAAGGCAGCTGATAGTAATGCTGTCTATGATGGAGTGATTAACATATTCCCAGATGACCACTCCTAGTACATTGTGGTATTTGCCATCTCCACCAGAATGTGTCAATGGGTAAAGGGATGTTTGAGGTAATTCACTGTCAGCAATCCTACTTTGTCTTGGATCTATCCAGTAATTAGTGGTAGAGAATACACCACTGTAAAGTATCAATTTAAGAGACATTGTCCTTAGATAGTGATCAGGTTTATAACGTCATTTACAACTACATTTCTCAAGCACAATCTCTAGGACTTTAGGGAAGTGGTAATGATACAGTTGCTCCCTCTAAAAGCAGGGGGAATAGAACTTCTTGTCTCCACTAAACAACTATCTGTGACATCAGTGGAATGGGTGGAGTCAATATGATAACAACATTAACCCCTTCTGAACTTAATGCAACATTGAGAATGCTCAGAAGGCCAGAATCAGTGGAGCACAGAGATCTAGGAATGGTTGTCGGGCAAAGAATACCATTCATTACCTTAGCCTTCTGCCATTCATCAGCTTAGATTGAACATAGGAATCAAGAACAGAAGTTGGCCATTCAGCCCCTCCAACCTTCTCCACTGGGTGTCTGGGTAATGATTAGTAATGGAGTCCTGGGTGATCGTTTCCATCTCTGGACCTTGCATGTTAGACCAATTGCTTCTTCCCTGGCTGAGATTACCTAGGAAATCAGGCAGAGACAAAAGACCAAACCTGGAACCTTATTGGTCTCTTTTTGTTCATCTCTGTACTGGTCAATGTGTTTACCCACTGAACAACTAGTTGTGATGAATTAAGTTAGTTAACCGCAGCTGCAGGACTCAGGGAAATGAAAGGGATTTATAATTAGATTGAGAAGCAACAAGCTGATTACCTGCCTTCCTCGTGTACTTGATGAACATTGAAACCTGACGGATTGGACTATGGAACTGTACTGCAATCTCTGGGCAAGGAAAGAGAACTGAAAAGTGGGGGAGGTGGAGAGGTAAACAGTAAGAGATAGTGATGCACTGATCAGCAGTGATGCTGTTACATAGTTTACCATTAATTGAAAGCAGGACAACAACATTCTTCTTAGTTTGACAAAAAAAGTCAATATTAATGGGAAAAAAAGCAGATTTATATTAATATGGCAAAGTATCATTGTAGGGGATCAAACTGAACAGCCAAAAACATCTTGAAGCACTCTGAGTCATAATGAATTGTCATGGTTTCTGTTGCAATTATTGTAAATGGAATTCTGCCCTCTATTGGGAGAGTATTTGTGAGAAGATTACAAAAAGGAGGAAGTGACAATCTCAGTTGAAAAATACAATGTATGGGGCATTTTCAAATGAAATAAACGATAACATATTAAACGACACAAAGTCTAGCGCTATAGCTTTCAAGGATGTGATTTTGTAATTAGAATGTGGTCAAAAATAAGTTTCATGTGTGGGGATACAGTGAGGGCTAGGATGGCATTTGAGTTCTTGTTATTCCAGTACACGACTTCCGATCTAACCTCCTCCAGATGAAATAAAACTGCACGGAATAAATTGATTCATGTCACTGAAGTCTACCACTGGATGGTTCATGGTGATGCAGCTGAAGGTTTAAAATTTAGAATCTTGATAATAGAATATAGTGTAAAATGGGGCAATGGGAAAAAGATACATCCCTCAACATTAAAGTGAAACTCAACTCAAAATTTGTTCCTAATATGTACCTATAGTCTACTTATTTGGGTATCTACTGGGGTAACAACAAGGAACTGAAGTGGCTGAGGTAGTTCTTCTACAGCTGAGACCTTGTACCAAAGGGACAGTTCAGACAACCTAAAATAATTAAGGGGTTGGAGACACATATCAAAGGACCTCAGTCACGGAGTTATAGATATGTACAACATGGAAACAGACCCTGCGGTCCAACTCGTCCATGTCAATCAGATATCCTAGCCTAATCTGGTCCCATTTGCCAGCACTTGGCCCATATCCCTCTAAACCCTTCCTATTCATAAACCCATCAAATGCGTTTTAAGGACCGTAATTGTACCAGCCTCCACCACTTCTCCTGGCAGCTCATTCCATACACGCACCACACTGTGTGAAAAAGTTGCTCCTTAGGTCCCTTTTATATCGTTCCCCTCTCACCCTAAACCTATAGCCTCTAGTTCTGGACCTCCCCCCCTCCCCCCACCCAACCCCATACCCTATCCATGCCCCTCATGATTTTGTAAAACTCTATAAGGTCACCCCTCCACCTCCAACACTCCAGGGAAAACAGCCCCAGCCTATTCAGCCTCTCCCTATAGCTCAAATCCTCCAACCCTGGCAACATCCTTGTAAATCTTTTCTGAATCGTTTCAAGTTTCACAACATCCTCCCGATAGGAAGGAGACCAGAACTGCACGCAATATTCCAAAAGTGGCCTAACCAATGTCCTGTACAGCCACAACATGACCTCCCAACTCCTGTACTCAATACCTGACCAATAAAGGAAAGCATACCAAACAGTTTCTTCACAATCCCATCTATCTGTGACTCCACTTTCAAGGAGCTATGAACCTGCACTCCAAGGTCTCTTTGTTCAGCAACACTCCCTAAGACCTTACCTTTAAGTGTATAAATCCTGCTCTGATTTGCTTTTCCAAAATGTAGCACCTCGTATTTATCTAACTTAAACTCCATCTGCCACTTCAGCCCATTGGTCCATCTGATCAAGATCTTGTTGTACTCTGAAGTAACCTACTTCACTGTCCACTACACTTCCAATGTTGGTGTATTCTGCAAACTTCCTAACAATACCTCCTATGTTCACATCCAGCACCAATCCTTGTGACACACCACCGGTCACAGGCCTCCAATCTAAAAAGCAACACTCCACCACCACCCTCTGTCTTCTACCTTCGAGCCAGCTCTGTGTCCACCTTGTTCTCTTAAACCTTTGCATCCTGGCGAGCCCAGGAAAGGTGTCATCTACAGATACAGTAGGGTTACTGGGCTCCCTGGATTGTTTAATGGGAGTGAGCTACACACTACAAACAGCCTTCCCTTTGATCACTGGTCTGTGGAAATTCCTATGGAATTGTGGAACAATCCCATGGAAATAACAATCGGCTGAGATGGAAAATGGGCTACCAAACTTTCTATCACCTGTTTACACTGTCATGCAAAGTCAAGATCTACCCAGGGCCCATGGCCTAAGCTGATAAAAAATTTCAACTAGATTACCGTTTTTATATTCTCAATAGTGACTTGCTCCTGAGAAGCATCTGTTTGTCGATATTGGATAAAGACAGGATTGAGATTAACTGTGGTGTCCCCACACCATGTTATAATAGCAACGTTTAAATTCATACAGGGTAGTTGCTCTGACAGAGTTGGGAAGTTTTTACTCCCAGTCTATATTCTATGGAAGTACACCCAGGAATCTCCCATGGATGAATTACCATATTTTTGGAGAAAGACTTTAAAAAGAAGCCTGGAGGAAACAGAGGGTCTGCAATTCATGTAAGACTGGCTTGATCTCTTCCCAGGGAAAACTGTGACTTAGGCAGAACACTGTCAGTAACTCCAGGACTAAGTTGTCTCCTCGTCAACTTCTCGGGGACTTATTTGAAGCTGTCTTTTTTGGTCACAAGCATGAACACTGAGATCGGAGCAGGTGTGGCTGGGTGAGGAAGATCAAAGGTTGGATGTTATCTTGTTCCCAGTTTAGTAGAATATTGGCTTGTGAATTGTCATAGGCATTTAAAGACTCATAGAGGGAATGATGGGACACAGTTGGTGAAGGGAACCATCTCTAGAGCAGCCAATCATTGCTGGTCATTTTGGCCTTCCCTATCTGACTTGAAATGTGATGCCATTTCTAACCCCACATATTTTGGTGGGGCAGCACTAGCTGAAAGACACATATATTGGTACTAAGAGGATAACACCTAGAAGTTTTTATTCTCAGTTTGTCTTCTATGGAAGTAAAGCGTTCGACAAGCTTGCGCATGGTCGACTGGTTAGCAAGGTTAGATCAATGGAATACAGGGAGAACTAGCCATTGGCACAAAGGTAGGAGACAGAGGGTGGTGGTGGAGAGTTGTCTTATGGACCGGAGGCTTGTGAACAGCGGTGAGTCACAAGGATAGGTGCTCGACCCACTGCTTTTTGTCGTTTATATAAAATGATTTGGACTTGCATAAGGAGGTATGGTTAGTAAGTTTGTAGATGACACCAAAACTGGTGGTGCAATGCACAATGAAGAAGGTTACCTCAGAATATAATGGGATATTGATCATTTGGGCAAATGGGCCAAGGAATGCTAGATAGAGTTTAATTTAGATAAAGGTGATGGGCTGCATTTTGGTGGGGCAAATCAGGGCAGGACTTACACATGTTATGGTAAGGTGTTGCTGAACAAAGAGACCTTGGGGTGCAGGTTCATAATTTCTTGAAAGAAGAGTTGCAGGTAAATAGGATAGTGAGGAAGGTGTTTGGGACTCTTGCCTTTATTGGGTGTAGAATTTGAGAGGTCATGTTGCAACTGTACAGGACAATGTTTTAGGCCACTTTTGGAATACTGCATTCAATTCTGGTCTCCCTGCCAAAAGAAAGATATTGTGAAATTTGAAAGGGTTTGAGGATTTGAGTTATAGGGAGAAGCCCAATAGGCTGGGGTTGTTTTCCCTGGAGGGTTAGAGGCTGAGAGATGACTTTATAGACATCTATAAGATCATGAGGGGCATGGATAGGGTAGAGTAGTCCAAAACTAGAGGTCGTAGGTTTAAGGTGAGAGGGGAAAGATTTCAAAGGGACCTAAGGGGCAACCTTTTCACACAGAGGGTGGTGTGTGAACAGAACGAGCTGTCAGAGGAAGTGGTGGAGGCTAGTACAATTACAAGGTTTAACAGGCATCTGAATGGATATATGAATAGGTAGGATTTAGAGGTTAAGGCCTCCCTGTACATGGATGACGTCGCCGTTTTCTGCTCGGATCCGCTGTCCGTGCACAGACTCATGTGCATATGTGACCAGTTCGAACGGGCCTCGGGGGCCAAGGTAAATCAAGGCAAGAGCGAGGCCATGCTCTTCGGGAACTGGGCCGACCAATCCTCGATCCCCTTCACCGTCAGGATCGACCACCTGAATGTGTTGGGTATTTGGTTCGGGGGGGCTGGGGCGTGCGCCAAGTCTTGGGAGGAGCGTATCAGCAAAGTGAGGCAGAAACTGGGCAGATGGAAGCTACGGTCGCTTTCCATCGCAGGAAAAAACCTTAGGTGTGAGGCACTGTCACTGCTGTTATACATGACACAGGTCTGGCCTATTTACAGAACCTGTGCCGCTGCAGTCACCCGGGCCATCTTCCAATTTATATGGAGATCAAAGATGGACCGGGTCTGAAGGGACTCGATGTATAAAGATCTGGGCAATGGGGGAAAAAAATACACCCAATGCCACCCTCACCCTGATGGCCACCTTTGTGTGTGGCTGCATCAAGCTGTGCGTGGATCCTCGGTACGCAAACACCAAGTGTCACTACGTACTGAGGTTCTACCTGTCCCCGGTGTTGCGAAGGATGGGCCTGGCCTCGCTGCTGCGGAACGCTCCGAGTAGTTGGACCGTTCCATATCACCTGTCCTTCGTGGAGAAGTTTATGAAGAAAAACACCTTTGACCACAAGTCCATCTGGAAGTGGTCAGTACGTAGTGTCCTTGAGACCCTTCGGGAAAAGGAGAGGGCAGATCCTATTGAGCGGTTCCCTGTGCAGACTGTCAAAGCCATTTGGCAGAATGCCTCATCGCCAGAACGTTCCACCAAGCACCAAGACATGGCTTGGCTGGTGGCGAGAAGGGCTCTGCCTGTGAGATCCTTTATGCACTCCCAGCGCCCAGACTCTCAGCCGCACCGCACGCTGCCCTTGAAGCGGCTGTGGAGGGGACGAGACTGTCCCACACCTCCTTCTGGAATGTGCCTATGCAGAGGAAGTCTGGAGAGGAATGCAGTGGTGTTTGTTGAGGTTCATCCCGAGCAGCGCCGTGACGCGGGACTCCGTGCTCTATGGCCTGTTCCCCGGGACGCACACCGAGACGGACATCAACTGTGCCTGGAGGATCATCAACTCGGTGAAGGACGCTCTCTGGGCGGTCCGAAACCTGTTGATCTTCCAGCTGAAGGAGTTGACCCCGACTGAGTGTTGCAGACTGGCACATTCCAAGGTCCAGGACTACGTGTTGAGGGACGTGCTGAAGCTTGGGGCAGCTGCCTGCCGTGTAATATCTGCCTGCCTAAGGAAAACAGGGGGCCCATGCAGTCATTTGGGCTCTGCTGACACCTCAGCTAAATATATGGATATATGATTGATAAACATATAGACCTGTATATACAAATAATAAATTCTGATCTCTGTTTGCAAAGAAATGGAATGTTTACGTATGTATGGCATGACCAACTGTACAGACCATCAAAATATTTTATGAATGAAGTATATTTTTGAAATTAAAAAAGATTTAGAGGGATATGGGCCAAATACATAAGTGGTGAAAATGTGTTGCTGGAAAAGCGCAGCAGGTCAGGCAGCATCCAAGGAACAGGAGAATCGACGTTTCGGGCATAAGCCCTTCTTCAGGAAGCTTGCTCATGTCCGAAATGTCGATTCTCTTGCTGCTTGGATGCTGCCTGATCTGCTGCACTTTTCCAGCAACACATTTTCAGCTCTGATCTCCAGAATCTGCAGTCTTCACTTTCTCCTAGAAGACAAATACCTAAGTGGGCCTAGATTAATGTAGAATATCTGATCGGCATGTACAAATTGGACTGAAAGGTCTGTTACCGTGCTGTACATCTCTATGACTCTAAGTGCAAAATGATTGTGAGCATTTTCAATTTACATTTTGGCTTTGCAGGAGACGGGGTTTGGGGAATAAATGACCCAATTTCAATTGCCATTTGCTCCAGTTTGCAGGATAACTGTTTGTGTGGACTTGTTAATAATATAGAGATGTAAATTATTTGTTAATGGCCAGAGTTAGCAACTCACGTTCAATTAAAGACAACTCTAAATAGGCAGGCAGGTGACACAACATTCAGCCAAGGCATAGTGTTTAGTTTAATATTAATGCTGGAAACCTGATCAATCCCAATGATAATAGCAACAGAAAAATGCTGGAAACACTCAGCAAGTCAGGCTACATGTATGAATGAAAATAAACCATGGAAAGTAATGGTCCATTAATACCGGGTCCATCATTCACTATTTATACAAATGATTTGGATCCAGGAATTAGAAATAACAACAATTAGAGATAGCCCATAATTGGGCTGAGGTTGATATTGAGGAAGAGTGTAACAAAACGTAAGAGGACATTGATAGTTTTACAAAATTGGTGTGTAATTCACAAAATATTTTTGAGAAGTGTGAAATGGAGCTTTTTGATCAGCAGGATAAGGAGACCATACATGCCTTAGAGAATAAGAGTCCAAGTAGAGTTATGATGATACATCAGGATACTGAAGTGGATCTAGTGAATTTTTGATTCCAACAAGTGGTTTTTTTTAGAAGTGGACTGATAAAGTAAAGTTGCTGAAGTGTTTCCTGATGATAGGGCTGCTCTCTCATTACAGAGATGACTAATGATGTTTTAACCTGAGGGTTACCACATCTCAGGCAGAAGTTTAGAAGGAGAGTCCCTCCTAGTAACCTCTTTGACTAGGTCAGGACGACTGGCAGAGGCAAAAATCAAAGTAAAAAATCCTGATATATTTTCTCCCGGTTCTCAAATTACCGAGGAAAAACAATAACGACTCAGAATAGAAGAGGCTTGGAGTCGTAATATTCCTGAACGAAATCAGTCAACTCTTGGTGCCTCAGAGAAAGTTAGGCATGTGACTTTGGTTTAACCCTTAATGAGATGCTGAGAGACCATTTGGTATGTGGAATTAATGATGTGACCATGCAAAAGCACCTGATAGTGGAAGCACAACAGTTCTGCCATATCTATCATGTTGTTGGAAAACCCCAGCCTACAATAAACTCTGTGACCATGATTCCCATCCTGGACATTTGAAAACCATGTTGGGATGAGCCCAAAGCAAAAGGGGGCATGATTTATGCTGAAGATGAGCTTTATGTTGCTGGTAGTGGTGGTGGGGTGGGGTTGGGGGTTTTGGGGAGATTGATAGGGGAAGAGGTGAGTGAGCAGATGGAGATGGAGATGGAGCGCAGAGAGAGAGAAATGAAAGGAGTGGGTAAATGAGGGAATTATTGATAATAGGCCGGGATGGAAGAGAAGCTGAATAAGTAGTAATGACAGCTGAGAGAACGAGAGGATGGGTTTGCTGTGCAGAATGCAACCCATGTCATAACAGGACCAGGTATGGGGATGGGTAAAAGATATGGAAGAGTGGAATCAGGCTCGACAGTTATTGAACTCGATGTTGAATCTTCCAGGCTGCAGGGTCCTCAGGCAGAAAATGTGACGTTGTTCTTTGAGCTTGTACTGAGGCTCACTGGAACACTGCAGCAGGTCTGAGACAGAAATGTTGGTGAAAGAACACAATGGTGTGTCATGGTCTGAGCTGAAGGCAGCTGCTGAGGAGATAGATTGAAGAAGTTGGGATTCTTCTCCCCGAAGAGAAGAAACCTGAGAGATTTGATCAAAATTTTCAAAATCTTGAGCGGGCTGGATTTAATAAATAGGGAAAAGCTGTTCCTGTTCATAAGAGGGACAAAAAAACGAGAGGTCATAGATTTAAAATGACCTGCAGCTTAAGCAAAGATGATGCCAGTAAAGATTAGAATGGTGCTGGAAAAGCAAAGCAGGTCAGGCAGCATCCAAGGAGCAATGCCCGAAACATTGATTTTCCTGCTCCTCGGATGCTGCCTGACCTGCTGTGCTTTTCCAGCACCATTCTAATCTTGACTCTCAACTCCAGCATCTGCAGACCCACCTCTGCCTGATGTGAATAAAACTTATTTTTCACAGTAAGTAGTAAGAGAATGGAAGGCACTCCCTGGCAATATGCTGGAGTTAGGAGGCATTCGAGAGGACTTGGGGTGATCCTTTGGATGGAAATGGTATGCAGGGACATGGGAAAAAAGGCAGGAGATTGGTAGTAGGTAAAACAACCCAGTGCAGGAGCATTGAGCCAAATGTCTGCACTGTAACAATTCTATGACTCTGACTCTCTACGACTTTACTGTCCCACTGCACCTCTCACTGACTTCCAGGATGGGGATGGAATATAAAACTTGGGCCTTCAGTGTAGTACTGAGGGAATACTCCATTGTCAGAAGCGGACATAAAAGTTCCAATGGCATTATTTTTAGAGAGGAGGAGAATGATCCCGAGGTCCTGGCCAATATTTGTACCTCAATTGACAAAATAGATCCTTTAGTCATTGTCACATTGCTGTTTGTGGAATCTTGCAGTATACAAACTGGCTGCAACCTTTTCTATATTGCAGCAATTTGGCTGCAAAGTGCTATTGCAGATCCGGTATGTATGAAAGGCACTGTATTAGCACAAATGTATTTTTTTTAACAATCAAAGAAGGGCATAAAGACAAAGAAGAAGATACAGATCTTCTTAGGTGATACCAGAATTGAGAAATTATGCCAAACAGGAAAGTTTTACCAGACTGGGGCTAAACAAAGAAAGAGAAAGTTGAGTGGTGATTTGATAGAGGTTTTTAAGAATATGAAAGGCTTTGATAGATAGACATAGGGAAAACATTTCCACTTCTGGGTAGAGCAAATTAGGCCATAGATATAGCACAGTCACCAACAAATGGGGAAATCAGGAGAAATTCTTCATCCAGAGAGTTGTTAAATGTGAAACTTGCTAACAGAAAGATTAGTTGTGACAAACAGCCAAGATGCAATTAAAAGGATGCTGCATAAACAACTGCGAGAATAAGCAATAGAGGATTATCCTAATAAGATTAAATGAATAGTGGGTGAGGATTTGTGTGGAACATAAACATTGGCGTGGACTAGTCAGACCTGTTTTTCTTTTGTATTCAAGGTAATTCCACATAAAGAGTTAACATTTCATATTGAAGACCTACCATCAGAACATGGGATGTCTGCTTCTTCCTCAAGTGAATGTTGTGGACCCTACTTATCCTCCTCTGATTTACAGCAGTAAACGATGGCACACCATAACTACTTTGGTCATATTCTGTTCATGTGCAGGATGTATGAAGCAGGGAGGCTAAATGAGCTCCCAGTTATATTTAGATCCTGTTATTTAGATCACACATATCAGCTATCAGGTTGCTCCTGTTTCTGAGACATGGCTCAATTTGCTTTTCTGATCATGGTCTTATCACAGGGGACCTCAGACCTGGGTATGTAGGTTGTGCAGGGGAGCGAGATCAGTCACAAGGCAAACATATTGTCAAAGCAGCAGCAAAACCATACCTTCCTTTAGAAGAACTTGATTTAATGCTCAAATTAGTTTATAAACACTCAGAGTCATAGAGAGAGTTGTGAATGCATGGAATGCATTTGCCAGCGGTGGTGGTGGAAGCAGAGTCATTAGGAACACTTAAGTGACTGCGGGACATGCACATGGATAGCAGTGAATTGAGGGATGCATAGGTTAAGTTATTTTATTTTACATTAGGATTAATGCTCGCCACAACATCGTGGGCCAAAGAGCCTGTACTGTGCTGTACTTTTCTATGTTCTAGATATACAGCATGGACACAGACCCTTTGGTCCAACTCATCCATGCTAACCAAATATCGAGACCTAATTTGGCCATTGTTTTTAAATTCATTGGCCAGGCCAGCATTCATTTCCCATCCTTAATTGACCAGAGGGTAGTTGAGAGTCAATCTGATTGCTGTGGGCCTGAAGTTATATGTAGGCCAGACCAGGTAGTGATGGCAGTTTGCAGTTTAAGGGACATTTGCGAACCAGATGAATAATTTCCTCCTCCAGAGTGAACCAGATGGCTTTTTCCTGAGAATCAACAATGGTTCATGGTTATCATTAGACTTTTAATTTCAGATAGTTATTGAATTGAAATTCCACCCTCCGCTGTGGTGGGATTCGAACCCAGGTCCCCAGAACAAATCTGGGTCTCCGGATTAATAGTTTAGCCATAATACCACTAGGCCATCACCTCCCCATATGTATAATCTAAAGTCGATGGTCACATATTATGTCTGCATAATAAAAGAATGAACATACTTTTGAGATATAATCAACACTATATTGCTTTTGAGATATAATCAACACTGCTAGCTTACGCGTATAGCTACATGGGCATTGCCAATTATTTCCTGAACCAAAGGTAACTTCCAGAGATGTTTGTACACCTGCTGCTTTCATAATTGCACAAATGGTTCAGTGGGCAAACCTGATGTATAGAGCCGGAGATGTGTTGCTGGAAAAGCGCAGCAGGTCAGGCAGCATCCAGGGAACAGGAGAATCGACGTTTCGGGCATAAGCCCTTCTTCAAACCTGATGTATATGTCATTACACATGGCCAAGCAGAGCATGTGGTTACCTATTTTGTGACAACAATAAGGAGCAACTCACTTCCATAATATTTCTTATTAGGTTCAGTAGAGTAGATAGTCTGACCGCAGTAGGGAGGTCAATCCTGACTGAAGACTGTCCTCTCACTGGCTCAAAGATAGAAGACAGAGGGTGGTGGTGGAGTGTTGCTTTTCAGACTGGAGGCCAGTAACCAGTGGAGTGCCACAAGGATCGGTGCTGGGTCCACTACTTGTTGTCATTTATATAAATGATTTGGATGTGAGCATAAGATGTATAGTTAGTAAGTTTGCAGATGACACCAAAATTGGAGGTGTAGTGGACAGCGAAATAGGTTACCTCAGATTACAATGAGATCTTGATGGGCTGAGAAGTGGCAGATGGAGTTTAATTCAGATAAATGCGAGGTGCTGCATTTTGGGAAAGCAAATCACAGCAGGACTTATACACTTAATGGTAAGGTCCTAGGGAGTGTTGCTGAACAGAGACCTTGGAGTGCAGGTTCATAGCTCCTTGAAAGTGGAGTCGCAGGTAGATAGAATAGTGAAGAAGGCGTTTGGTATACTTTCCTTTATTGGTCAGAGTATTGAGTACAGGAGTTGGGAGGTCATGTTACAGCTGTGCAGGACATTGGTTAGGCCACTTTTGGAATATTGTTTGCAATTCTGGTCTCCTTCCTATCAGAAGGATATCATTAAAAGTGAAAGCATTCAGAAAAAATTTACAAGGATGTTGCCAGGGTTGGAGGATTTGAGCTATAGGAAGAGATTGAATAGGCTATTAATGTTTTCTCTGGAGCATTGGAGGATGAGGGGTGATCTTATAGAGGTTTATAAAATCATGAGAGGCATGGATATGATAAATAGACAAAGTCGCTTCCCTGGGGTGGGAAGTCCATAACTAGAGGGCATAGGTTTAGGGTGAGAGGGGCAAGATATAAGAGACCTAAGGGGTAACTTTTTCACGCAGAGGGTGGTACGTGTATGGAATGAGCTGCCAGAGCAAGTGGTAGAGGCTGGTACAATTGCAATATTTCAAAGGCATTTGGATGGGTATATGAATAGAATGGGCTTGGAGGGATATGGGCCGGGTGCTGGCAGGTGGGACTAGATTGAGTTGGGATATCTGGTTGGCATGGACGAGTTGGACCAAAGGGTCTGTTTCTGTGCTGTACATCTCTATGGCTCTATGACTCTTTCAGTCAGGATGTGCCATAGGTCAGTATCTCTCCCCCCAGCCTGAGGAAATGCATGCAAGGCTGCTCCTATACAGCTGTCTTGTAGCTAATACACATCAGCCCAACATGAGTTGGTGTGCGCAAAAGCATTGCTATAGACAATAGTGATACAACATGAAGGATCTCCAACACATTAATTTTATACTACTATACCATATTTCTGAGTTCAAATCAGGACCAACGGGTTGCATTAGAGAATTTATTGCACCTGGTGGAATACTGCAGAGCCATATATATTGAATAGGCCATTAAAAATAGGCTAGAACATTAATTGTTTTTTACATTCTTTTTCAGTTTCATTAATCTCTGTAGTGATTGTAACTAGGTCAGCCAGGTGGACCACATAGAGTATGAGTTCCCTGATTGGGGCTGTTAATCTTATTCAATCAGGGAGCCCTGGCTGTCTGATCAAACAGGAGTGTTAGAGGTTCTGTTCACTCTGAGGAAGCCGGATCAGGGTCAATTCTATGTAAATAGAGGGTGACTTGGTGACAGGATCTATGGAGTTTCAGTTTTCCCATCCTGTTTATCTTCTGCTTCTCCTCCTCCTCACTGAATATAAAGCTCACTGAAGCAGCTTAATTTACATCCATTCTGAAATGGGCTATTTGTTCTATTGTTTGAATTCATTTTGATTGATCTTCCTCTCCCTGTTTTGATCTTCATGCTTGACATAACATTTTTCATCTGAGGGTATAAACAAGTAAATATGTCACAGAATGATCATGTGATGTCACAGGATTATCACGTTACTTGTGTACAAAACCATCTCAAAAGATATGGCTCATGGCTCTTCTAGCTGAAACCATCTCCATGGTGATTGAGATGATGTCAAAATGCATTGTACGTGAAATACTGAGGGAGCTTTCAGTTTGATGTGATAAAGCACCACATAAATGCAAGTCCTTTCATTTGTTAAAGAAGGTGCCTTTTAATAAACATTGAAAAAAATCATTTCCACAAAATGAGAAAAATTAAGCTGAGCAATGGAAAAGTTCTCATTTATCAGAAGGATATATTCTGGGCTCACCTATGATTTTTGTACCTACATTGACACGTGTGATAGGCGTCACATGTTATCCCAATACTTGTTTATTTTATACCTTTACTGTAACTTACTCTTTACTTTGCTCTTCTGCTCAGAGCATATTGCTGATTTCATAAATATCTTGTGTAAGAGTTAAATGTGTTTCCAGCAGTTTCAGGAGTAAGGGTTAAAATAACTGTTGAGTTGGAGGTTTGAAAATGATCTGGCAAAAAAAATATTTATTTTCATGCCTGAACAGATTGTATTCCTAAGGGGAACAAAGTTCTATTTACGCCTGACTGATGTACATATGTTACATCCACTGCCCTAACACAATTACTCTCATAGATACACATAGGATGACAGATTTCGCCTTTACGTCGTATATCGTTTACTTAAGAGCAGACTAGTTATTTTGTAATAAAGCTTGACAATTATAGTGGAAGTCTATAAATTAACAAAAGACTTAGATTAGTGGTCATGAAAATTATGTTCTATTACAGAGCTTCATCTACTTAGCATCAGGGAGAAACTGGAAGCAAAATGTATTTACTTATTTTCTTCCTTTGTGCAGCAAATGGAGTGATTTTATTGTCTGTGTTTTTGTTTGTTGAATGTTTGCTCTATTGTGAGCCATCCTGCAGCCATGTTAGAATAATACAGAAGAGTCTGAGTATGTATTTCCCAATTCCATATGTTCAGATTTGAGAGTAGATATCAAATTAGAAGGAAGTTCCAACCATGACATGGTTGCTAAAATGAATGCTGTGATAGTTTGTTTTAAATGACTTATTTAATCTCAGAATGTCTCCTTTCTCAAAACTACTCAATAGAATTCTGCTCAGAAGCAGGGGCTGCCCTCTAGCATCTTGCCCATTCTTCAAGCATCAGACGTTAGATTTTCTGAATGACATTATTTTAATGCTGATAGCAACTCAATTTTTTTAAATTGGTAAAATTATTCAGATAGGAATTTCTAAACTATCTGCAGGCTAATCTATCATAGGGCCATTTTTTTTTTCTTTTTTTTCCTTTTTTTAGAACCATCTCTCAGAGTGAACAGAACCTCTGACACTCCTGTTTATTTTTTTAAAATAAACCCCCACATTACCGCCTAACTGCGGTAGTGCTTATTTTTCCCCAGCACCCATGTTGTGTGTGTGTGCAGGTGAGAGACACTGTGAGAGACACAAGGTGTATGAATCTTTATTCAGTATCCACCACCAGGAAGAAAGGAAAACACCCGAGTGGCCAGTGATAAGCACTGCCCTTCACAAAAGGGCAATGATGTGTGCATAGGGCCATTGTAACAGTGTCTAGTCTTTTCCTCATTTGACAACTACAAACACAAGAGAGAATCAAATGCATCATAGTCATGAATGGGAACATGGTTTGAACTGCTTTCTCCAGACTGAAGACACTGAGGTGAATTGAAATACATCTATTGCAGTGAGATAGCTAACTTCACATAACCATGACAGAACTTGGCCCTGCCAATGATCTTAAAATTGACTTTCATATTTGCTCCAAGCCAAACCGAAAGCCTGAACACAGGAACAATTTAATTGCAAACAAAAACAGAAGTTGCGAGAAAATCTCAAAAGGTCTGACAGCATCTGTGGAGAGAAATCAATAGTTAATGATTCGGGTCCAGTGACCCTTCCTTAGAATAATTTGATTGCTGCTGTTTGTGGACCTATGTTTATGAGTTAAGACTTTACGGCGGTTGGAGTGAAGTTTGTACTTACATTTTTTGTAATCCTTTCCCTGAAATATTCCTTTGGGAAACAGACAAAGAAAATTGCCTCTCTAGATACTTGGTCTCATTCTAATAGGACTTCAGGCTATCTATGACTGTACCCCTTATCAGAAAGACAAAAGGAGATGTTCACTGATGATTGCGCAGTATTCCATTACATTCAGCAATCCTCAGATAATAATCTGTGCACACATGCAGCAAAACTTGGACAACATCTACGCTTACGTTAAAAAGTGATAATTAATATTTGTACCACACAAGTATGAGACAATGACTACGTCCAAAAAGAGAATCATCCAGTGTCATTACCATCTTCAGATTCCCCACAAACAGCAACTAATCAAATTTATATATAAACTTTAACATAATGAAATGTTCCAGGGTTTTTGCAGGAGCATTATCAAACAGAATTTGACACCGTGCAAATTTATAGCAAAGTCTGTGTCCTATGGTCCTGCTCCACTAGCTACTGATAAAGGAACAGCACTCCGAAAGCTTCTACTTTCAAATAAACTTGTTGGGCCATAACTTGGTGTAGTGCGATTTTTAACTTAGATTTTGATTATGTGCTCTTATATAGATTAGATTACATTACAGTGTGGAAACAGGCCCTTCGGCCCAACAAGTCCACACCGACCCGCCGAAGCATTTCCCCTTACCTAACACTATGGGCAATTTAGCATGGCCAATTCACCTGACCTGCACATCTTTGGACTGTGGGAGGAAACCGGAGCACCCGGAGGAAACCCACGCAGACACGGGGTGAACGTGCAAACTCCACACAGTTATGATAAGAGAAACACTTCATATTGAGCAAACAAAATCAATATTAGTTCCAGCACAGAAACAAGCTGCTCTGCCCAACTGGTCTGTGTTGGTTCAAGTGAAACTCTTCCTAACCCTAACTGTCTGTACCTCTATTCCTTTCTCCTTCATGTGTTTATCTAGCTTCCCCTTAAAGATATCCATGCTGATCACTTCCATTAATTACTCCTTATGATGGCAAAGTCCATTTTCTAACCACTCATTGGGTAACAAATTTCTCTTGATTTCTTTATTGGATATTACTGACTGCGTTGTATCCTGAAATATTATTGTTCCTACTTACTAAAGACCACCCTCAGCATTTATATGATTTCTATCGATCTTAACATTTTAACTTCCTTTCAGAGCATATGCCTTCCCAGGTTTATATCCAGGCAAAACTCTGAGTTCTATTTTCAAAATGAGATCCATGAAAGAAATTTCAATCTCTAAAAGACCTTAAAATCCAAATACAGGCTTCCCATCAGGTAAATCCTTAAAAAATTTAAGCTTGATTTCATTGCGGTTTTGAGAGATAAGGCAAATTTGTTTTTTCTGATCGCTATAAGACAGGGAACAGCACTGATAAGATAAATAATTATCAAACCCCCGGAAGTGATGCACCAAAGCAAGTTGACTCAACAGCAGCATTGCAGAAACTTGAGTTTTGGACTTGCATTTTAACTTCGGGCAAATTCTGCTTCTCAAAATTTGCAAAACATTTGGAATGTGGGATATTAAGCTGTTTTAAAATCGGTATTGATGTGATTGATTAGTTGGTTGGCGTGCAGAGCAGTCCTGTGTTTATTCAGGCTATAATGATTACAGTGTGGAATCACAGAGGCCCTGTGCTCAAATATATGGGATCTTAAGCTCATTAAAGCACTGCCTATTGCTTCATGCTTTAATCACCTCTCTATTTCCCCCATTCCTGCGTGTTCCCAAAGTATTATACACTGCACACTTTATTCCAACCAATTACAATGGGAATTTGGTAAAGCACCTGAGGGATTGAAGGGGAAGGAATGCTGAAGTGTTAGGTGCCTCTCTCAATTCGTGACACTTCTTGGCTGGGAATATGTGCCAAGTAAAAAGATTTACATTGGTGATATTTCAATTTCTAGAGTAAACTGAAATTTCTAAGGTTCATTGGTCTTTGTCTACCAAAGTGTCCAAAACAGTTTTGGCCCAATAGCTCTGTAGGATGCAACACAGAATCTTAGAAAGGTTACAAGACAGAATAAGACTGTTCGCCTCCAACTCTCTTCAACATTTACATATAGTCCCGCTCTCCTGCTTTATCCCTGGAGCCCTGCAATTCTTTTCTGTTCAAGTAATTGTCCAATTTTCATTCGAAAGGAAAAATTAAATCTGCCTCAGCCACTTTATCAGATCTTAACTATTTGCTGCATGGAATAAATTTTCGCTGATGCTGACGCCTTTTTTTTTGCCAATCACCTTAAATTGGGGCCTTCTGGTCCTCCACTCTCCCATCAACAGGATCTATCTCTATCTGTTTATGTGTCTAGACCCACCATGATTTTGAGCATCTCTGAGACTTCCTCTTAAACTGTGGTGCTCACAACTGGATGCAATGCTCCCAATGAGGATGAACCAATATTTTAAGACAGGTTTATAATCACTTTGAAAAACAAAATACTGCAGATAGATAGAAATCTCAAATGAAAACAAAGTGCTGGAAACACTCATCAAGTGGTAGCAGCATCCGTGGAGAGAAACACAGTTAATGCTTCTTGTCTGTGAAATTTCATCAGAACTGGAGAAAATTAGAGATCGGTTTTGAGCAAGAGGTGAGCAAGACAAATACCAAACAAGGGTCTGTGACGAGATGAAAGACCGGAGAGATTGAATAACGATGAGTTAGTCCGTGACCAAAGTGGTGAGAGGCTAAGGAAGGAAACAAAGAAACAAAAGATGGGCCTGTAGCAGTTGTGTCTCTGGCTGAAAGTGATAAATACACAAAGAACCAAAAGACAAAGAAATCAAAACTAAATGAGCACCATGGTTACAATCTGGAATTGTCAAACACAATATTGAGTCTGTAATCCTATGAAGTGCCTAACTGATACATGAGGTACTATTCCTGAAGCTTGCATTAAGCCTCATTAGGATGGTGCAATAGACTGAAGACATCAATGCTGGCATGAGGGTAAGCTGGAGATTTAAAGTGACTGGTTAGCAGAAGCTCAAGATCATGCTTGCACAAGGTCTTCCACCAAATGGTCACCCAATTTATATTTGGTCTCCCCACTGTGGAAGAGGTACATTGTTAATGGCGAGTATCCCGTCTGGAACCATAACAAATTGGGGAAAACCTCAATTAGGGTCTGAGCAAAACACCTTCCCTTCTCTTTTAAGATGCTTCATAAACCTCCACCACCACCTCAGGTGACTCCATGCCAAATATTGCTTTATAAAGCTCCTGCCTTGCGGATGTTTTAATATGTTAATGGCACTATATTAATACAAGCTATTGATGTTGACATGGAAGGCCAAAGGCTAAAAGGTTGGTTGCTTTGAATTGCAGTTTTCAGTAATATGAAAGGAGTTTCATTTTCCAGGTCAGGTGCCGAAAAGAGGGTTGAAAGGAGGAAGGAGATTTTGGGTGATGAGGGACACAAGGAAGTGATCAGAGATTCTATTGTCTGTGATTAACACAATGGCAAAGACAAAGGAGTGGCCGTAATTTAATGGGGCTACAGATTGCCAGTGTCTGTGAAAATATAACCTAGTGAGGGTCATTTTCTTCAGAGAACCCGTGTACAAATTTGAGATAAATTAGAAACAATGACATAATAATTGCATTGTATTACTGTCTTGTATTCAGCAATTCCTTCGATGAATTTCCTATCATCTGTTAACCAGATATTGCTTTGAGTATTAATTATAATGCTGGCAAGGGCTTATATATGTCACTTAATGTGCTTTACATCCTTAAGTGCTTTACAGAGGAGAAATCACCAGTAATGGGAAAATTGGCAAGATGCACAAAAGTATGATCAAATCAATGTATTTTCATTTGATAAGAGTTTGAGAGTTAATAGTCTAAGATTTCATCACTGGGGTAATAAGCTGGTGAAGCAGTAGACATCCATTATAGAGTCTGCTCAACATTAATTCAACAACAACAATTTGCATTTATATAGCCAGCAATTATCTATGCATTCCAGGATTACAACTGCTGTTTGTAATTTAAGGCCTAATAATTTTTAAACAGACACACAGATTAGGAATGAGAAGTGAGACCCAAAAAAAAGATAAAAATTAAAAGATATATGGATCAGTCCTGAGTTATTCATGAAGAGTGCACACTATACATTGCAGTGAATGTTACAGGTAGCATTAGCATTGGTAACTGAACAGGTGATTATGAGATTCTTGGTTTTGCAGGTTAGAATGTCTTTGTCTTGGTTCCTTTGACTGGCTGGCAGCACTCAGAGTGACAGCATATCTTCGTTGTAGAGTCATAGAGATCTACAGCACAGAAAAAGCCCTTTGGCTTGTTGAGACTGTGCCAGAAAGTCTTTCCCCTTTCTTTACCTGCAGAGGTGTTTAATGGCTATTCTCAAAGCTGTCACCTTCACAACCCATTCTCACCCAAACACAAGTACACCAGGCCACTAACAAAGACTAATGGGGTTGAATTTTGCTTTTAAACCCCATTCTTTTTGTATATCCCTGGAAGATGAAACACAAACTTGTCTGCAGAAGATGACATCCTGCTGAGAAGGATTTGGGTAGTCAGCCTCTTCTTACATTGTTTTTACTTTTACCATTTGAAGTTTTCCTGACTTTGTACAGGTGTAACATTCCAGGATTCCTCCTCTGACAAGTTGCTGAATTTACACATACAGTCCTTTTGGGTGTGTCAGTCCTTATTTTCAAACTAAAATGTTGAAGTTAAAGATTCAATTTGTCAATAGGTGATCTCAGATTATGATCTGTAGTCATTATATTGTGTAATTTTAGTCTCTTCAGTTAAGGAAACATGTGAATGTGTTCAGATGAGGTTTATGAGATTGATACCCAATCGGGTGAGATTGGACAGATGTTTCCATAAGCATGAAATGCAGGAACAGAGGCTACAATTCAGCCCATTCAGTCTGGTCTGCCATTCAATGAGATGATTGCTGATCTTATAATCCTTCACTCTATTTTCCTGCCTTATCCCCAAAACATTTGATTCCCTTATTGATTAAAAATGTCTCTTTCAGCCTTTAATGTACTTAATGCCTCAGACTCCATAGCCCTCTGTGGTAAAGAATTCTACAGATTAATTACAGTCTAAGAGAGGCAATTTCTCCTCATCTCTGTCTTAACTGCACAACTCCTTATTCTGAGACTATGTCCTCAAGTCCCCCACTGTCACCCAGGGGAAAACATCCTCTCAGCATCTACCCTGTCAAGTCCCATAAGAATCTTACATGTTTCATAGAAAGACAGAAGTTAGCAAAAGGAGTAGGCCTTTTGGCCTTTCAAACCTGCTTTGCCATTCAAGTTGATCTTCACTGATCCTCTATCTCAACACCGTATTCCCCCTTTCTCCTCTTTTATGCCTTTAATATCTAACAATGTATAAAGTTCAATTCCACAAGTTGAGCAAGTGAGGAAACCTTTCTCATCTCAGACCAAAATGGCCAACCTCATATCCTGTGACTTTGACCTGGGGTTGTAGACTCCCTCATCTGGATAAACATCCTCCTGATTCCAGGCTGTCAGAATTCTACAAATTTCAATTAGAACCCTTTCATTCTTCTAATCTTGAATGAATACAGGCCCAGTCAATAAATCTCTCCTCATACAGCCGTCCTACTATCCCAGTCTAGTGAACTTTTGCTGCACTCCCTCTGTGGCAAGTATATCCTTTCTTAGGTAGAGAGATCAAAACTACACACAGTACTCCAGGTGCAATCTCACCAAGGCTCAGTGTAACTTCAGTAAGACATCCTTACCTTTGAACACTAATCCTCTTGCAATGAAGGCCAACATACCATTTGCCTTTCTAATTGCTTGCTGCACCTGCCTGTCATTGACTGTATAAGGCCACCCCAATCCCTTTGAAGATCTACATTTCCTAACATATCACCATTTGTGTAATACCCAGCCTTTCTGTTTTTCACAGTAAAGTATATCATTTCACATTTATACTCCATCTGCCATGTGTTGCCCTCATACGCAACTCATCAAGGTCAAGATTCATAGAGATGTACAGCACGGAAACAGACCCTTCGGTCCAGCTTGTCCATGGTAACCAGATATCCTAAATTAATCTAGTTCTATTTGCTTGCATTTGGCTCATATCCCTCCTATCCCTTCCTATTCATGTATCCATCCAGATGCCTTTTAAATGTTGTAATTGTACCAGCCTTAACCACTTCCTCTGGCAGCTCATTCTATACACGCACCACCCTCTGTGTGAAAAAGTTGCCCCTTAGGTCCCTTTTAAATCTTTCCCCTCTCACCCTAAACCTATCTGGAGAATAACTGCTGTTTAGAAGAGAGAGGAGAGTCTTAATTAATGTTTGTAACTGTTTTGACAAGGTGGCCATGAAAAGGAAGTTTCCCCTTGTGGGTGAGTCCGGAGCTGGTCGAATCTGGTTTAAAATTAGTTGTCATCCTTTTAGGACAGCAATGACAGGCAATATTTTCTTTCTTTGCAACTGTCTGCTTCAGAAGGCAGTTGAGTTGGAGGCATTGAATATTTTTTAGCAAATGCAGGTAGATTCTTGTTAGTCAGCAGAATCAAAAGTTATCGAGGGGTAGATTGGAATAAAACATTTGAAACACAAACTGATCAATAGTCGTTACTAATGGATGGCAGGGCAGGTTTGAATGGCTGAACCTCTGCTCCTAATTCATGTGTTTGCATGACACCAAAAATAACAAAGTGGGAATGGGAAGGAAGGCCTATGCAGCTGATGCTGCAATATCTCTGCAGCATGAAATCACTGCCTTCCCTGTGTTTCCAATACCCATGTCCTGTTTAAGTCATTGCTCCCCCTTTCATGGTTTTGCCTTCTTCTGCAGCCTGTTCAAGTCCATGGGGCAGTAATTGAGCACAAGTGATTTAGCCACCCATTATTCCATTCCGCAGGACAGTATTAAATTCTTGTGGGCTCAACTCTTCTCACTCTGTTCAAACAGGGTCTGCTCCTTCCCAAAATTGTTGAATTAAGTTGTTGTTAGTGGGTGTGACACTCAAAAGAGAGAGAGTTTAGTACGCACCCACCATTTGAGCATCCATCATACTCAGTTCTTGTCAGACATGACAGGTTAAAATCAGTGTTACAAATAATATTTTACACAAATATACGTGAGAGAACTTAAGGTTAATATAACAACCTGCTGAGTGCTTCCTAATTGGCTACCTATATTCTCATTGCAAAGGAAGAGTATAATGTATGAAATTCACACTTCATTCTAAATATATATGGGTGAGGATGTAACTGCATTGTGTGATTATGAAATTATACAAAAATACAACGGAGACATGTACTGTAGCATCATTTACTTGTTCTCACATAATATTTGAACAGACATTAACAGTTATTCAATGCAAGCTGTTCATTTCAAGGTCATTAGCGGAAATTATTTAGCAATAAATGGGGAAGATTGAACATTTACATGTGAGAAAAACTTATATTGATTATATTGTATACCTGCATTGAAGGGTGGATTTAAGTTCTCACCTTTTCCGACTTCAGGAGCTCCTGAATTAGATCGCTGTCCAAATATATTGACACAAAGTTCACTTAATGCCATTCAAAGGGCACACAATTCATGACACACAGATATAGACTAATACCTTTAACAGAAACAAACCTGTATTAATACTATGGTGATCCTCTTATGGAAAAGAGACACAGCAGCTGATTCATCTCAGAAGGCTGTTGGATCTCCTGAGAAAGAGCTGTGATTGACTGAAATTGTTAATGAGAAAATGTTGTCACAATAGCACTTTATAAATTACTTCAAGACCAATGCACTATCCAGTCATCAACTCCTGTATGTGTGCTTTAGACAAGGATTCTATGATTCAAAGGAGGTATGAGTCATATTACACAGCCAGTGTCCGTACCATGTGCTCTTATAAACACTTAGAATCGGCACACGCACTGGGCACAAAGCTCATTAAATTTAGATTTAAATTCATGCTTGTAGTGTTTGCAGCACCTGTTTGAAACATATGTTTCAATGGCGACCTCTTCACTGATGCTTCATAAGATATGTTTTGTCAAAAATTTGGTGTTATTACTTACTTTTTCTTATTTAATATTGACTCTTCGTGGTATAGCCAAAGTAATTGTTGCCTTTTTAAAATTTGTGATCAGGGACAAAAGGCTTGTAACCTGCAAACTCAGATTCTTTAAAGCTGTGCTCCATCTGCCAGTTCAGCCTTTTATTTCATCATGTGTGACTACAGGTGTATTCATCTATACTGTGCTCCCACTTTGAAGGCTTTACAGTGAAGGATCAAAGAAGTCATGCCAGCCATCTACAATCAGGACCTTTTTTAACTCATTTAAGATATGACCTTCTATCATGAATTGTCACTACAGGCCCAGATGTCCCTATATTGGCAGCTAAGAAGGTATCTGCACGCAGTGACAGTGCAGCAAGTTAGTCCATGATCTGGCTGCTTTCTTCACTGGAAGGGTGATCACTCTATCTTTTACGAGCAATATCTTTATTAAGGATTCAGAAAATGCATTAACTACCTGATGGCATCAATTCCTATGTTTTGCGGTTGGAATGCATATCAAGGTCGTTAAACACCCTTTTAAAGCCTCTTCAACCATTTTAAAGATTTGCAAGTGAGCCATTAGAAACTGTCGTACTGTTTTCTTCTCCAGCAAAGCTTATTCAGTCTTTTCTTGCAATAATTACTGGTGTTCTCAATTGTGGCCCAGTTTTTTATTGACTGCGTCTGTGTGATCTCGAATTGAATGGGTGAATGGGTAAGGATAATAAGCAGAGAATAGCTTTCAGTTTTGGAAGACCTCTAATGGAGGTCACACTTCCTTACTCCCTCCGTGGAATCCAGTTCCAGATTTTCGGGGGTAGATTCTTTATAGTGAGTCAATGGGAAGAGGTTGCGGGCTTAGTTTGTTGTGACTTCTCCAGGCCATCATTGCTCCCACTTGTTATGAGTAGGTATGTGGCAGTGGCACTTATACTTTACATAGATCAAAATAGTAATGGAAGAGTAGTGGAGAGAAGAGAGGGATTAAATATGAGAAAATCATGAAGTGTAACGACAAATGGGCACACAATGTATATGGCAGTATGCTAGGGGACATTTCTCTGTCCCTCTGTGGAGGGGTGAGACATTTAATTATGACGTTTAAAATATCCCTCACAGTCCAATTTTGAGCCTGCCATGCAGCTTTCCCAGAGCTTGGGAAAGCCAATAGCAAAATGGAGCAGCCAGAGAACGAGGAGCTTTTTGCAGCATGTTTGTGGACGCAGAGAGGTAACTCCTGAGCTTTTCACCCTCCCTCTCTCCTGATTACAATCCTCTGAAACCTTTCGCCCTCTTTCTGTCTATGCTCGGACTTTTCTTCATTGCTAAGAAACTTTCAAAACTGTCCTTCCAACACTGATTTTCCTATCTGGCAGCAAGGTAGCCAGCGAGCTCCACAATACCCTGCCCTTCTTCCCTATAATATTGCAACTATTGTCATCCAGAATCCTCGAGAATATTTAATTTGTATGATTACAAACACACGCGTAACTAAGTTCTGCTGGCAGCATGTTTCATGGTTCAAAATGATAAGCTGCTAATTTGTGCCAGAAGAAATCTACACAGCAAGCGGCAAAGTTTTAAAAAATCTTCATTCACGGGATGTGAGCTTTGCTGTCTGGCCCAGTATGAATTACCCATCACTCGTTAGAGTCACAGAGTAATAGATATGTACAGCATGGAAACAGACCCTTCAGTCCAACTCGACAATGCTGACCAGATATCCTAATCTAATCTAGTCCCATTTGCCAGCACTTGGCCACTATCCCTCTAAACCCTTCTATTCATATACCTATCTAGATGCCTTTTAAATGTTGTAATTGTACCAGCCTTCACCACTACCTCTGGCAGCTCATTCCACAAACACGCCATCCTCTGCGTGAAAATGTTGCCCCTTAGGTCCCTTTTAAAATTTTCCCCTCTCACCCTAATCCTATGCCCTCTAGTTTTGGACTCCCCCATCCCAGGGAATAGACCTTGTCTATTTACCCTATCCATGCCCCTCATGATTTTATAAACTTCTGTAAGGTCACCCCTCAGCCTCCGACACTCCAGGGAAATCAGCTCCAGCCTATTCAGCATCTCCCTATAGCTCAAATCCTCCAGCCCTGGCAGTTGCCCTTGAGAAGGTTGTGGTGAGCTTCCTTCCTGAACCACTGCAGTCTGTTTAATGTAACTGGGTCCACAAAGCCTGTAGGGAGGGAGTTTCAGGATTGTGACCCAGTGACATGGAAGGAACGGCGATATATTTCCAAGTCAGGATGATGAGTGGTTTAGAGGGGAACTTGCAGGTGGTGGTGTTCCCATGTATCTGCTGCCCTTGTCCTTCTAGATGGTAGTCATGGGATTGGAAGAAGGAGCTGTCTATGGAGTTTTGGTGAAGTTCTGCAGTGCATCTTATAGATGGTACACACTGCTGTGACTGAATATCAGTGGTGAAGGGAATGAATATTTGTGGATGTGGTGCCAATCAAGCGGGTTTCTTTGTCCTGGATGGTATTAAGCTTTGTGAGTGTTGTTGGAACTGCACCCATCTAGGCAAGTGGGGAGTATTCCACTTGTGCCTTGTAGATGGTGGATGGACACTGGAGAGGCAGGAGATGTTACCACAAATTTCCAGCTTCAGAGCTATGAATGTATGTGAAAGAAAGATTTCTTAAGTGCTTGGCATGAAGTGAAAATGAAGCAGCTCCAAATAGGAAGTGAAATCTTAACACTGCTATTCCTAAAAGTTATACATTAAAATAACTAACCTTCATTATGAGTCCAGCCTCACAGCACATACGTCAAATATTGAAGCTTCCTAATATTTACTTCATGCACTGCTGGTTGACAAGACACCTTCCAGTATTAGCACAGCACAGCATAACCCAATCTTGCTCCAGCTGGTTTCTTTCTCATCTGTGACCCATTACTCTCCGTCACCTACTTCTATCTTCAAAATGATAACTGCCTTCACCCCCTGCCTCAGCTCGTTTGCTGTGGAAACCATCATCCTTGCCTTTGTTACTTCCAGACTTGGAGGCAATCTCATGATCTAGTTAGCTGCTAACTAGATCATAAATTTCACCACTTCTCATAAATCAGAAAATGTGGGAAACATCATTAAGTAATTTGTGCTAAAACAGCATTAAATTTGATGTTTGCCAGCCTTGCATCAACCGGAATTCACCCGAGGTTCCTCTGGCCATACGCCAAGTGTATTCATTCATTGTCCTTGTGTTTGCTGGCCTATATTCCATCCCAACACAAATGCAATCTTAAAAATTCTCAATTTGGAGTTCAAATTCTTTTTCACAGTACCACCCATCCCTAACTCTAATGTCCTCAAGTCCAGAAACTTAAATATCACTGCATTTCTCCAATTCTAGCATCTCTGGTGCTTTCAGATGCTGAGATCCTAAACTTTGGAATTCACCCCTGAAGTCTCTCTGCCTGTTAGCCTGTCTCTTTCCTTTAGGCACTCCTAATAACCTATTTATTTGACAAAAACCTTGGTAATCTGTCTTAATATCACTTTATGTGGCTCACAATTACTTTTTTTTTGATAGTATGCTTGCAAAACAGCCTGTGCTGTTTTAAGTCTGCTAAAGGTGCTACTTAAATGTAATTTGTTGCTGCAGCTCCTATGATCAATGAACACAGAGGCTGGACTCCAATTCAGTGAAAGTACTGCTCTTCACTGCAGCGAGCCCCTCAACTGTAAATAAAGCAAACCTATGTTTTCTTTGAGTAAAACCTCCAGAGCTGCACTTTCAAAAGAAATCCTACTCTTGCCTCCTTTGCTTCTCAACTGCCAGCAGTAAAACTTGAATCCTGTTTTTCAGTGTGCAGCACAGTTTTAACTGGGAGCAGCAAACCTTTAAAACCTGCTGAATTCCTGGCTACCCAGCTATTGCTGTTCTCTGTGCATTAGTCCATGTAATGCTCGACTATTATTCAGCTAGACTGACCTTACAAAATCATACATAACTATCTCTCTGTATCACTTCACCACTGTGTAGATATTATATTCTGGTCTAACTGATACTTCTACAAGAATGGGTAATCAATCTTCAATTCCCATTATTGTGGAATAGACTGGGCCTTTGGTATCGACACAGTAATTCATGTATACATCACTTGGTTTCAGTAATCAGAGGCATCAGGTTTAGAAGACAGTTCTGTTTTTTGCAGTTGCCTCCATCTGCACTCTGCTATTACACCACCTAACATCTAAGGTCGATAAAAAAAAAAGAGGAAACGGCTTTGATGTAATTTGTGGTTAAGTGAACCAACCGTAACCATTTTGTTTTGACAGAACAGTGAAAATGATGGAGTAATTGACAGCTGAACATCCCCTTACCGTCCCAGCCCCCATCATACTACCAGGCATAGGATGACAAAGGGAAGTCCACAAGTCACATGATTAAGCACAACTGTTCACAGAATGTCCAGTCTGCTTTCATTCACAGTAATCACTTGGCAAGATTTAGCCTGTTGGAGTCATGTCTGATACAGCACTGAGGGTCTGAGACACATTTAAGCTTACTTATAACATTCTTTTATGAAAGTATTTTTCAAGTGCCATTTCTCTGCTGTGTACCCAAGAACTCTAATACTACATTAGGGATCTATGTAGTAACTATTTGTAAATTACTTTGATTGCCAAGATCACACATGCCATCTCTATGTAAGCCACAATGGGGCCTCTACAATGTATTTCCATTATTTGTAATTAAGGCTGGACTTATACAACAATGTTATACAAATTTCACCACTTCTCATAAATCAGAAAATGTGGGAAACATCATTAAGTAATTTGTGCTAAAACAGCATTAAATTTGATGTTTGCCAGCCTTGTATTACTATTTCATTTTCAATAGTTATGGGCAACTGTAATAAGATGGACTGTCCCTTTAACAATGCTGCAGCTTTTTTGCCTCATTCAGTCAATAAAGTGGACATCGATAGCAACTATGGGATTTACACCAAGGGAAAATTTCACTTTTAAGTCTGACTGCTTTATTGTGCCAGTTATTACAGTATGGGCGCAGTCATGAAGGACAGTAGTGGAGGAAGAATTAGTCCTGTCACTGAGGGGTATGGGAAACAGAGTGACTTGTTAGTCTGTTGATGCTTCCTTCCACTCAAGTCACCCAAGAATTAAAATTTAAAATGCTGCAGCACTTTGGTGCAGTGGTGGGCACCACATTTTAAGAAGAATGTGAAAGCTTCAGAGATGGGGCACGGAGGGCTTGGGAGAATGGCTATGGGGTTGAGAGCCTTCAGGTTTGAGAGGGAGTTTCAAAACCATGAGGAGTCTGGACAGAAAAAGTGTTCTCTTTGGCAAAAAAGAGTTGATACCGATTTAAGGTGATTCACAAAAAAAGCAACAGCAATGTGAGGAGATCTTTACGACACAACAGGTGGTTAGAAATAGGAATGATACACTGCCTATAAAAGTGGAACTGAATACTAAGTAAGGAGGTTTTCTCCAGTTGTACATCGCATTGGTGAGATCATGTCTGGAGTACTGTGCAACAGTTTCGGTCTATTTATTTAAGCAAGGACGCAAATGCTGTGGAAACAGTTCAGAGAATGTTCCCAGACTAATACTTGGAACAAGCAGGTTGTCTTCTGAGGAAAGCTTAGACAAGCTAGACTGTATTTAGAATTAGAATCAGAATCCCTACAGTGTGGAAACTGGCCCTTCAGCCCAACAAGTCCACACTGACCCTCCAAAGAGTATCCCACCCAAAGCCATTACTCTACATTTACCCCTGACTAATGCATGTAACCTACACATCCCTGAACACAATGGGCAATTCTGTTAGGCCAGTTCACCTAAACTGCACATCTTTGGATTGTGGGAGGAAACCGGAGCACCAGAGGAAACCCACGCAGACACAGGGAGAAAGTGCAAACTCCATACAGACAGTCGCCTGAGGTTGGAATCAAAACTGGGTCCCTGGCACTGTGAGGCAGCATTGTTAACCACTGAGCCAGTGTGCCGCCCCACATTTGCTGAAGTTTAGAAGACCAAGAAATAACGTGATCATATCATAAGACTCTAAGAGGTCTTTAAAAGTTGAGTATGGGAAAGATGCTTGCTCTTGTGAGAGAATCTAGAATGTGAGGTCACAATTTTTAAAAAGTTGTTTATTTAAAACAGAGATGAGGAGAAACGTTTTCTCAGAGAGGGCTGAGAGTCTGTGGAATTCTTTTCTGTAAAAGGAGAAGGAAGTTGAGTTTTTGAATATTTTGGAGGCAGAGGTAAATAGATTCCTGATAGGAAGGTTATTGGGGGAGGATAGGAATACAAAATACTTTGCCATGGTCTTATTGGACAAAGAGGCTAAGTGGCCTACTCCTGCTCCTATTTGGCCGGTTTGTAAGTGGTTCATAAAGATTCAACCATGGCTTTCAAAAGGTAATTGCATAAGCACCTGAAGAGGAATATGTTACTGCGCAATATGGGAAGGGCTAGGGAATAGACACAGACATAGAACATAGAACACTACAGCACAGTATATGCCCTTCAGACCACAATGTTGTGCTGAGCATTTATCTTAATCTAACATCAACCTAACCTACATACCCCTCAAATTACTACCATCCATATGCTTCTCCAGCAGTCGCTTAAATGTCCCTAATGTCTCTGACTCTACCACCATCGCTGGCAGTACATTCCACACACTCACCACTCTGTGAAAAGAACCTACCTCTGACATCTCCCCTATATCGTCCTCCAAACACCTTAAAATTATGACCCCTCGTGACAGCCATTTCTGCCCTGGGGAAACGTCTCTGGCTATCTACTCTATCTATGCCTCTCATTGCCTTGTACACCTCGATCAAGTCACTTCTCGTCCTTCTTCTCCTCAGTGTGAAAAGCCCAAGCTCACTCTTCCTAAGACAAGCCCTCCAATCCAGGCAGCATCCTGGTAAATTTTCTCTGCAACTTCTCTAAAGCATCTACATCCTTCCCATAATGAGGCAATCAGAACTGGACACAATATTCAAAGTCTGGTCGAACCAGGGTTTTATAGAGCTGTAACAAAACTTTGTGGCTCTTAAACTCAATCCCCCGTTAATGAAAGCCAGTACACCATTCTCCTTCTGAACAATCCTCTCAACTTGGGTGCCAACTTTGAGGGATCTATGGACATGGACTCCAAGATCCCGCTGTTCCTCCACACTGCCAAGAATCCTATCTTTCACCCTGTATTCAGCATTCAAATTCAACCTTCCAAAACTTCACTGCATTTATCCAGGTTGAACTCCAGCTGCCACTTCTCAGCCCAGCTCTGCATCCGGCCAATGTAGCCTGCAACAGCCCTCGACACTATCTGCAACACCATTGACATTTGTGTCATTAGCAAACTTTCTAAGCCACCCTTCCACTTCTTCATCCAAGTCATTTATAAAAACCACAAAGAGCAGAGGCCCAAAAACAAATCCTTGCGAGACGCCACTGGTCACTGACTTCCAGGCTAATTACTTTCCATCCACTACCACTTGCTGTCTTCTTTCAGCCAGCCAATTCTGTATCCAGACAGCCAAATTTTCCTGTATCCCATACCTCCTAACTTTCTGAATGAGCCTACTGTGGGGAACCTTATCAAATGCCTCACTGAAATACATACACAACCACATCCACTGCTTGACCTTTGTACTTGTCTTGTCACGTCCTCAAAGAACTCAATAAGCCTTCTGAGGTATGACCTGCCCTGCACAAAGCCATGCTCTCTATCTTTAATTAAGCTATGTTTTTCCAAATAGTCATAAGTCCTTACTCCCAGAATCTTTTCCAGTACCTTGCTTTACCACAGACGTAAGACTGACTGGACTGTAATTCCTAGGGATTTCCCTATTCTTTTTCTTAAACAGATGAACAGCATTCACCTCCCTCCAGTCATCAGGAACTCCTCCTGTGGAGAGTGATGATGCAAAGATCATCGCCAGAGGCACAGCAATCTAATTTCTCCCTTCCTGTAGTAACTTTGGATATATCTGGTCTGGCCCGAGGGACTTACTTATCTTGATGCTTCGCAGAATTTCTAGCACATTCACTTCCTTAATATCAATCTGTTCACGTCAATTAACCTGGTCTACAATGTTCTCATTATCAACAAGGTCCCTCTCTCTTGCAAATACTGAAGCAAAAAACTCGTTTATAACCTCACCTACCTCTTCAGATTCCAGGCACAAGTTCCCTCCTCAAGTTCCCTGATCGGCCCTGCCCTCTCTCTGATCATTCTCATATTCCTCACATACAAGTAGAACACCTTTAGGTTTTCCCTAATCCTTCATGCCCTCTCCTAGCTCTCCTCAGTCCATGTTTGAGTGCAGAGATGCTCTCGCAAATAATGAAATGGATACAAAGGTCAAGTAGCTTTCTTCTGAGCTTTACCATTCTAACTTTAAATAATGTAAAACTTTTCAACGTAATTTATTTGAATGCTCTTTACTCCAAGATAACATGTCTAATCAGGCTAAAAGTCTCAGGACTTAGGTTCAAATTCCACCACAACAGATGATGAAATTTGAATTCGATAAAAAAAATCTGGAATTAAAAGCAAATATAATGTCAACCATATAACCACTGTCAATCGTCATAAAAATCAAGCTGATTCATCAATGTCCTTTAGGGAGGGGAACCTGCTGTCCTTATTTGGTCTGATCCAGATGTGACTCCAGACCCACATTGATGTAGTAACTCTTAACAGCCCTCTGTAACAGCCTAGCAATCCATTCAGTTCCAGGACAGTGAGGTATAGGCAATAAAATCTGGCCTAGTCAGCACTGCCCACATCCCATGAACACTAAAACAAAAAAGAAACATTTGCATTTGGTGTTAGCTTTTCCAATTTCTGTACACAGCTGAAGATATCTTACCCCTTATGCACTCAGTTGAATTCCAGTGCTCACTGTTCATTACGTGGACAGTTTTTGTAGCTATTTTTCTCAGACAAATTGCCAAAGAAAATAACCATTGAGTCTCTTTAGCTGTGGGCCAAGAATATCAGACAGGGCCAAGTGTTAAATTCTCACCTCAAGGAAAAAAATCTTTAGCAATGTGACACTACCTCAATTCTGAACTGAAATGTCAGAACAGATTAAACACACTAGTTTTGGCACAGGAATTGAACTTGCAAACTTTCTGGCAGCAAGGATGCCAGCATGCAAGCCGATACAAGTATAATATGTTTCAAGGGAAGAACATGTATTCAAGAGCTCTGTAAGCAACAAATTACTTCCTTTGTTTTGTGGGCAGATTCTGCAGTCAATTTGAGCACAGCAAGATCCCACAACAACAGTGAGATCACTGTGAGGATCTTCTGGTCTTCCTTGACCAAATGACACAGGCTTTTTCACGTACTTTTGCATCGGCCAGTTTGGTCTCTTGGCTAAAACAAAAGCTCTGACAGCACTGAAGCATCAACTAGAACCGATAGTATTCAGATGAAGCCGAGACTGCTGAGTTAGCACTGAACCAAAAGCTTTATTACGAAAATACCGCGTGTGTGAAAGAAATGTATTAGGCAACTGTCCGTCTATTTTTATGCAACATTGTTACAATATCACAACTACACTTTGCCTTTTGAATTTAAGAACAAAATGGTTACTTGCAGCTCCCTCATTTTCAGTGGACGGATGTGCCCTCCAGTCAAGACTAGCCCGTAGGGACCAGAAAGATGCCTGGTTTGATCCCTGGATGTATTACCTAAAGTCAGCCAGGACAGTAGTATGTGCTGCTTGAGGAAATAGAAAGGA
Source organism: Chiloscyllium plagiosum (assembly GCF_037043375.1). Taxonomy (NCBI): domain Eukaryota; kingdom Metazoa; phylum Chordata; class Chondrichthyes; order Orectolobiformes; family Hemiscylliidae; genus Chiloscyllium; species Chiloscyllium plagiosum. The sequence goes on from NW_028270166.1 coordinate 20,978,150, forward strand.
GAAATAAGTGAAGGTTTCCATTCCTAATTACTATGCAGCAAAACCCCACCCCCTCCCATGCCATGCATAAGAGCTTGCTTCCAGACTTGCCTAGAATTATTATCTTTATGCTTAACTTAATTTAAAAATATTCTCATAAGCTAAAAAAAGATTCTGATGAAGCCAAAAGTAAAAATTGTCTACCATAAGTATCCCTGTGTTCAAATCGTTGGTTTTCTGATTCAACTACTGGGATTTTATCAAAATACCTTCTGACTGAAAAGAAGGTGGGTTTTCCAGTTAAAGAAAGGACAAACACTGATAAGTTTCCCACTGCTTGTAAACCGGGATGAGCAAACCGAGTCGGCAGGCTGAGCAAGAATGTTCAATTCACTCAAAACCAGTCACACTGTGCAGGAGCTAGATTGTTACTGAATTCAAATTTCATCATCTGCCATGGTGAAATTCAAACACACGTCCTCAGAGCATTAGCCTGGGGCTCTAGGTTACTCATCTGGTGATATTACCACTGCATCATCAGCTCCACTCAGAAGACCGGATAGTTCTTTCCCCATCTCCAAACCCCCCAATTACTGGGAGCATTTTTGGCAGGTAGTCATGCAGCATAGGCTGGGTGGCCAGCAAACCAACTTCCCACCCACACCCCAAGCACAGTCCCATAAAACGGATGGAGGCAGTGTGCTAACCTCAACATCCCACCCACCATCTGTAAATAAATAATTAAGGGGAAATCAAGCTTGTCAAAAGCTCAACTGGCCCTGATAATAAGCTGCCTGTGTTAAAATACAGTTGGTGTGGGATGCCTTCTTTTAAAGAAGTTTATAAAACTGCTGTAATAAAAGGGGAGTGCAATCTACTTGGGTTGCTCTTTGCCCATTAAGGGCATCCCCCTCAAAAATAGTACCACCTCCTTCCGTCCCACACACCAACTAAGAGACCCACCCAAGACCAGCATACTCTCCTACAATACGCTAGGCTTACTGCTCTCCAATTTCTGGATTAGTGGTGCTGGAAGAGCGCAGCAGTTCAGGCAGCATCCAAGGAGCAGCGAAATCAACATTTCGGGCAAAAGCTCTTCATCAAGAATAAAGGCAGTGAGCCTGAAGCGTGGAGAGATAAGCTAGAGGAGGGTGGGGGTGGGGAGAAAGTTGCATAGAGTACAATAGGTGATTGGGGAGGGGATGAAGGTGATAGGTCAGGGACGAGAGGGTGGAGTGGATAGGTGGAAAAGGAGATAGGCAGGTAGGACAAGTCTGGACAAGTCATGGGGACAGTGCTGAGCTGGAAGTTTGGAACTCGGGTGAGGTGGGGGAAGGGGAAATGAGGAAACTGTTGAAGTCCACATTGATGCCCTGGGGTTGAAGTGTTCCGAGGCGGAAGATGAGGCGTTCTTCCTCCAGGTGTCGGGTGGTGAGGGAGCGGCAGTGAAGGAGGCCCAGGATCTCCATGTCCTCAGCAGAGTGGGAGGGGAAGTTGAAACATTGGGCCGCGGGGCGGTGTGGTTGATTGGTGCGGGTGTCCCGGAGATGTTCCCTAAAGCACTCTGCTAGGAGGCGCCCAGTCTCCCCAATGTAGAGGGAGCAACGTATACAATAAATGATATTAGTGGATGTGCAAGTAAAACTTTGACGGATGTGGAAGGCTCCTTTAGGGCCTTGGATAGAGGTGAGGGAGGAGGTGTGGGCGCAGGTTTTACAGTTCCTGCGGTGGCAGGGGAAAGTGCCAGGATGGGAGGGTGGGTTGTAGGGGCGGCGTGGACCTGACCAGGTAGTCATGGAGGGAATGGTCTTTGCGGAAGGCGGAAAGAGGTGGGGAGGAAAATATATCCATGGTGGTGGGGTCTGTTTGGAGGTGGTGGAAATGTCGAATATCATTTATTGTACACATCCACTAATATCATTTATTGTACACATCCACTAATATCATTTATTGTATACGTTGCTCCCTCTACATTGGGGAGACTGGGCGCCTCCTAGCAGAGTGCTTTAGGGAACATCTCCGGGACACCCGCACCAATCAACCACACCGCCCCGCGGCCCAATGTTTCAACTTCCCCTCCCACTCTGCTGAGGACATGGAGATCCTGGGCCTCCTTCACTGCCGCTCCCTCACCACCCGACACCTGGAGGAAGAACGCCTCATCTTCCGCCTCGGAACACTTCAACCCCAGGGCATCAATGTGGACTTCAACAGTTTCCTCATTTCCCCTTCCCCCACCTCACCCAAGTTCCAAACTTCCAGCTCAGCACTGTCCCCATGACTTGTCCAGACTTGTCCTACCTGCCTATCTCCTTTTCCACCTATCCACTCCACCCTCTCGTCCCTGACCTATCACCTTCATCCCCTCCCCAATCACCTATTGTACTCTATGCGACTTTCTCCCCACCCCCACCCTCCTCTAGCTTATCTCTCCACGCTCAGGCTCACTGCCTTTATTCTTGATGAAGAGCTTTTGCCCGAAATGTTGATTTCGCTGCTCCTTGGATGCTGCCTGAACTGCTGCGCTCTTCCAGCACCACTAATCCAGAATCTGGTTTCCAGCATCTGCAGTCATTGTTTTTACCTTACTGCTCTCCAATCCCATGCTGCCTTTGCCATGTGCCTACCTGCAGTGACACAAAACCTCCACTACTAAGCTTGTGGCGCTGTTATTAATACTGGAGCTCCTGAGGGTAGGACCTCCTCCTTTATTTAACCCTTTCACAGTGCTTTATACCTTTGCGGGGAATCTCCTTTTTAATCTATTGGCTTGCTGCTAACTTTCCTTCTGGGGATTGACCAACAACAGCCTTCTGCAGCAATTTCTCTACTTGAAACCGCATCAGTGCAGGAAACCCCTGGATAGAGATTGAAAATATTTTAGGCATGTCCACAAAACATCCCTGATAAGGTGAAACAGCCCCATGGACTCATGGGTATCTCTGGCTTACGATCAACCAAAATGGAGAGTTTTCATTCATTAAGGAAGGGAAAACAACAAGAGCCTTCATCAGAAACAGGCAGAAGTGCACACCAAGGTCTGTCTGATCCTCAGTGATTCCCAGGGTCCTGCTCTTCATCATGTATTGCCTTACCTTGTTTATTCTTGCCGAGTGCATCACCTCATACTTACCCAGATTGAATTCCATTTGTGACTGGACTACCATCTGACCAGCTCCTCTATATCCTCCTGTAATCTAAGGCTATTCTCTTCACTATTTATCACCACACCAATTTACATATCATCCATGAACTTACTGATCAAATATCCTACATTCAAGTATAACTTGTTTACATAAACCACAAATAGCAAGGGTCCAACACATCCCTGCAGAACTCCACAAGACACAGGCTTCCAGTCTCAAAAACATCTCACAACCCACTGCTTCCTGCCACTCAGTCAATTCTGGATCCAATTAGCCAAATTTCCTTGGATCCCAGGGGCTGCTACCTTAGCTCTCAGTCTCCCACCTGGGACCTTATCAAAAGCCTTGCTGGAGTCCAAGTAGGCCACATCAAAAGCCCTCATTGCCCTCATCTACAAAACCATGTTGACTGATTTTGGTGAATCATTGCTCCTCCAAGCTTAATTCTGTCCCTCAGAATTATTTTTGATAATTTCCCTACCACTTAGGATAGATTGACTGGTCAAAAGTTTCCTAGTTTATCCATTGCTCCCTTCTTGAATAATGGTACCACATAGGCAGTCCTTCAGTTCTCTTGTACCTGTCCTGTGGGCAGAGAGGAATTGAAAATTATTGCCAGTGACCCTGTGATTTCCTCCCTTGCTTCACTCAACTTGGGATATATTTTATTTGGTGTTGAAATTTAGCATACTTTTAAGCCTGCCACACCACTCAGAACTTCTTGCATCCATGCTAATTCCTTTAATTATATCACATACTTTCTTTCTGATTTATATTCCCACATCATTGCTCTCACTAGTAAACATACCTTCATCCTCTGCCTCCACACATAAATTACCATTGTGTTGCTTAATGATCCCTACACTTTCCTAGTTATCCATTTACCCTTAATATGCTTGTAAAATAATCTAGGATTTTCCTTATTTTAATCTACCATTATCCTTCTATGCTCCTTGATTTTGCTCTCCTAATTTCCTTTTTAAGATCCCCCTGGCACATTCTATATTCCAGTCTGTGCCTGTGTGCTAAGTCATTAGACATCAGCCTGGTGTTATTAATAATTGGCCTCAGCACCACTGAATTAAAGAAGGAAAATTGAGTCACCTCCCCCTCAGAATGAATTGCCGATGAACTCTCGGGCTGGGTGTATGTGCATGAGCATCAGATGAGGGAAAGGTCAGGCTCAGCTGTGGTGCTCCTGAATGTGAATGGCTTGCCATCACTCACTGTCGAGATTCACACATTAACAACGGTCATTTGGGAAAGTGCGCCAAAGGATGACAAGGACCTTTGAAACCCTAGCAAGAAATCGACACCTTCAAAAGACACCTTCAAAAAGTAGAGAAAATGAGCAGAACAAAATTTAGAAACAGTTAAAAGTAACCGTCATTCTAAGAATGATGAAAAATGGTTTCTTCCCTCTTATAATTAATAAAATACTTAATGTTAGTCATAGACCTACAAACATGTTTCTGTGCCTGTGTATGATTATTCATACATCTAAGTTTTGTCTTCCCTATCCCTTGTACTGATAATGTAAGTGAAGAACACAGCTCTATCTGTATTACTGCTGTGATACTTTAATTCAGTCAAATCAGTACTGAACGTATCACAAACTTTTTTTGTTACTGGAAAACAGCCGATAGAAAATGCTCCCTTTCTCCTTCCGATAATTCGACCTCTCACTATAGATTACTGACCTGGTTATACAGCCTGGTTATCAAGAAACGCAGGTTACAGTGTCTGGTGTTGAAGCTTGAGGCGAGCAGTTGTCCATTGACAATCCTGATTAACTATGACACTTGCAGCCACAATGATATTTTTCTGACGTTTCTGTCTTGGACACCAGAGCCCTACTCGCAGAGAGCTGTGTCATGAAGCTTCCTGTTGCAATGACTTTCACTAAAGGAGACAGAAAAATTTGATCAGGGCTGGGACAAACTCATTACCTACCTTAAATCAGTTAAAGTAGGAATACTTTTTTCGAGACTGCAAATACTTCCCTGGTAGATATCTTTCATTAACTTTTAGTTTGGCTCCTGAGTACCCACAGTATATACTGGAGTTCAGCAAGACTATATAGATTATCATCTGATGAAAATGGGACAGGGATTATTCTCCAGAGATTGTGTAAAATACCTTGAGATGCAATCTCCCCTAAGTTGTTTTCCACAAGGACGTGTTAATCACATCAATGCATGAATAGAACCATTGCCACTGAAAATCACATCTAACATTTCTGCTCAACTTAGGAAACTTTTTTTCCAAAAACATCAACTGTGCCTTGCTAATGTTTAGCTTGAACTGTTGACAAGATCTACTTAAAATGTTCTATTCACACAATTATTTGATAAGGGTGGTAATGCCCAGTTAAGTGTCAACAGATGCCTCCCGCACAATATATTTACTCATGAATTTATCAACATCAAATGCAAGATAAAGTGTGAAATCAGCTACATTTTTATCTTCAATATTAAAAAATTAGTACTCAGGCAGTAAAAAAATCACATCACATTGTAGGAAGTCACAGAATTTGAACATATTCATTTTTCAATGAGAGGTTAGAACGTGAAGTTATAGAAAGAAAGAAAATTCATGTGACTCAAATAACAACAGCTCTTTTATACCTCTAATTTGTACAGCAGAACTGCTTGAGAAAATCCAACATTATTTGAAGTATTCATCTTGGGAAAACAATTTTGCTCCCAATCTTTTATCTAGGAGACAGAGAAGCTAACAAGGTGTTCTTCATTTCTTGATCTCTTGCATCTCTCACATTCTTTCTTCTGCAATCTTCACTTAGCAGAGAGACAGCGTACTGAGAAATATAATTGTAAATTAGAATTGATTTAACAGGCTCTGTCAAAGTTCAGATAATTAAATGTCAATTTACACAAACATAACAGTCAGAGAATATGTAATTTAAATGCATAAATCTGCTGCATGCAGTTTAAGAAACCCTCAAACAAAAAGAACACCGTTGCATTGAGATGTTAATCCATGTTTCAAGTTCCTTTTCTTCACTATTCCCAAGGTTCCATCTTTCTGCATCTTTATCTCTCCATTTCCATTCCCACTTTAATCTATTCACATCTTGTCTTTTTCTCAATTGCCTCTCCAATAGTCTGCACATCTGAACAAACGCAGGCAACTGTTATGTTAAATGACCCAGTTATCTGACAACTGTTGGAATTCAGTGCCTTTTATATTAGTTCTGTTCATGTGATAACCATGTGAAGGAAAAACCTTAACAATCCTCATTAATTTCGGACCTCATGACCAAAAAGGATGTTCGTCTTAAGACCTGTCTCATGACTCAAAAGAAGCCAAATAAATCCATCAATAGGAGCATTCTCCAGCACCTCGGAACAGTGAAACCTCTGAAGATTTAGTGATCCAAAAACTGCTTTATGATTTGCCTTCATCTGCTGTTACGTTTTCCTTTCATTGTCCCATGAAATTAATATGCTCAATGTAACAGACAACTTCTCAAAGAAATTGTTTGTTTCTTCTTGCATGATACTCCTGGAATTGATACTATAAATGTGCACTTGAAAGTTAAGCAGTGGGACAGAAAACATCTCGAAGGTTGCTGTTCTACTTTATTTCTGTTGACTGCAACTGAATACCCCAGACAAATTATAACTTAAAAAGAACTTCCCTTTATTCATCAAGTTGTTAATAAACATTATTTATTTTATGCTAGTTACATGTAACATTTGCTCAATGATACAAATTGTAGAACGGCAAAATAAAAGCATTAAAGTGTTCCTGCTGAAGAACGTGTTGGAAGTACAGATTTCAAATATTTCCTAAAGAAATCAGACTCAAGTTGTTTCATTCTGTTGGTAAATAAATAGGATTAAAAGCACAACACTAAATCCATTTAATATACCATTACAGCCTTGAAGACAACATCTCTGTATGTAAAGTAATAGAATGACTGCTCTTTATTTAATCTCATGTTCTGTCATGTGTCTGGTTTGTTCAGATTGTGTTCTGTGCAATATTCAACAAGCAGATCAGTTAAATGATAGAAAGATCAGTAACCTGAATAAGAAAATGTTTTATAATCTTTTAAAAACTTGAATGGACAAATATTGATAACAGTTTGGAAAAATAAATTTTTCAATATATTTAATGTCACTTAATTCTTAGCTTGCGTGTTATTTTCTAGCCTGGATCCACTTAACTTATATTTTACATTATGGAATAAAAAATACAGAATTTTTAAAAACCTTATCTGAGTTAAACAGTTGCATTCACTGGGATTTTTTGGATGCATTTCAGGGATTGGTGAAGAATAATGAGGGTGCAGTCACCTTTTAAACTGATGATCTAATGTAAACTTTCACCTCTTGGAATGCAAAACGGAAAATTCACTTTGCAATACTGATGCAAATTTACTGCACTTTCCTGGGTAAAACAACAACTCACGCTTTGAGGAACCATGAGGTTTAACATTTTCCTGGAAACATTGAATTCTTGGATTAAAATAACTAATGGAACCTAGGAACTGCGAGGAGTGGGACAAAGTGTGATTGAAAAGTGTATCCTAGTCCATACCCATCAACAGTCTACATGAATTCGTGTGCCTTTACAATGTATTTGGATTTACTCTTTAGGGTTATGATTCAGAACGCCTAAAGCTGCTAAAACCTAAATTCTGAAACAAATCTAAATCTCCACCCTCAATAATATTTGATAATGCATGTAAAACAAAGCTTTGTTAACTAGTTTTCAAACTTTTTATCCAATTCTTACAATAAATAAACAGAACTGGCCAGTTAAACATCATTTAACATACCTTTTTATGCATTAACTTTTTTATGCATTAACTACCAGTCAACCATTCAGCAATGAATTTTTCTAGAATGAACTAGGCAAGTTTGTGATATATGCACTGATTAATTACAGGATGAGAATTTAAATGAGCTTCTGTATCAAGGTCATCCCACATCCATGGGATCTAACAGAGTCTTTGTAGTGCAGGTTATTGACAACATTTCCAGCTGTCGTCAATTAATTGTCAATCATTCGTCGTGGAAACTTGTTGAGGGTTTTTTTTAACTACTTCAGTGAATAAGGATTTGATCATCTATGGCTTATTGAGAATTAAAGAAACAGTAATATTTGCAATGCAGAATTGTATGTAGTTGTTAATAGTGATTTCTTGCTCAGTCCTTAATAACTCTAAAATTTACAAAAACAGAAATTGCTAAAGAAACTCAGCAGGTCTGGCAGCACCTTGGAGAGAAAGCAGAGTTCACATTTTGAGTCCAACATCTGTTTCGTTTCAAACCATTTCCTATACAATTGTAGATTTTTTGCAAATAGTGTATTTGATATTGCTTCCCACCCAAAGCTTAATTTGTTTTTCTAAGAATCTTGGGACAGAATTGCAGAAATTGAGCAGTGATGTCTTAGTAGAGAGATGAAGCACTTGTCTTAGTCAGGCAGCAATCTCACTGATATAGACAAATCAGAGTCATATTCATTCAATAGGAATCCAATGCATTTTTAACCAGGACAAAATCACCGTACAACCATGCCACAGCAGCTGCTGCAAGACATGTCAGAGTATTGACACGTGGGGATACCTCCCACCATGTACGCAGTGAGTACTCATGAGACTCGGTCCATCTCATATGCTGCTGGAAAGGATGCCCTGAGGCATGGTACATTGCCGAGAGCATGCAGACACTACGACAACAGATAACTGGACACCACACAACAATCACCAGGCAGGAGTGTTCCCTCCCAGTCGGGGAACACACCAGCGGTCCGGGACTTACGGCCTCGGACCTTTGGGTGACTGTCCTCCAAGGTGGACTTTGGGACAAGCAACAACGCAGAGTGGCTGAGCAGAAGCTGATAGCAATGTTTGGTACCCATGGGGATGGCCTCAACCAAGCTTTGGATTCATGCCACACTACGTGATCCCACTGCACGATACTGTCTCCCCCATAAACACACACACACACACACAAGCTCTCTCTCTTATGCACACACATGCACCCCTGCACTCAAATCAACACACGCACCCTCTCACACATACCCCATCACACTGACACACACACTTAACCAAGCTTACACACACACTCTAAAATATGCACTCACAACCACACACTCACATGCACACTCAATCTGTCGCTCCTACATGTGCGCGCACATAAGCTTATGGGGTGAGTTTGTTTTTGCAGAATTACATTTCAATTTGCTCAAAAACTGCATGAATCCATGTAAAACTCTGTAAACCTATCCAGAGGACTTGTCAGTCTGACATAGCATTGGGGTGCAGACAGACTTCACACCTATTGTTTAAAAAGCTGAGCTGTTTTGAGAATGTAATTTAAAAGGAAGTTCTGGGATTTAAATATCAAAGAACAGAAACCAGCATACCCCATTCTAAAAGATGAAAGTTTTAATCTAAGATTGTGTACCATATCACATCTCCATGGCACTGGCCTCATTTGGCTATAAATTCTGTGAGCATGACCTTAACCTCCATAACCACCTGATGAAGGTGCAGCGTTCCGAAAGTAGTGCTTCCAAATAAACCTGTTGGATTATAACATGGTGTTGTGTGATTTTTAACGTAGTCCACCCCAGTCCAACACCTCCAAGTCATTTAACCAGAGAGGTTGTCTTGGCTTTTCTGCTGAGGTGAAAGTGGTCTTCAGGCTCTGTCATATCAGTCCAAAACATTCCTTTGTCAGGATAGGAGGAGAAGGTCAACTTCAGGGCTCCAGAAGGAAAGCTTCCCATACTCAGACCTCCTTCCCAAAGCCCCCTTACCTGGAAATGTGGGGCAGCCATCAGTGACCCGGCCAGTATCAGCTCTGAATCCTCTTGGTTCTGGATGGGGTCACTGCTGTCAATGTCACCCAGGAGACGGACAACTAACACGCTGGTGTGATTATCCTGGAAACCTGAGTCTGACCCAATATTGTTGCTTCACTAACACAGGCAAGAGCACTATCAGACAACATCTTATAACACAGAGTCAGGATAGATTGCAAGTAATTTCGATACAGAAATAGCTGCAGTGAACTGTATAATTTATTTTGAGATTAGTGGAGATTTCAGACAACTGGGCGGCAGGAGGGTTACCACACTGTCATTTCATGTCTTGAATCGAGGTTCAAGACCAGGCCAGGCCGGTGGGATAAAAGGCCAGCCTTTCCACAAGCTGTAATAAGTCCGATGTGAAATTAGTTTCAGCAGACTGTGCCCTGTTTTTAGGCTAAGGACGGCCTGCCCACAATTTCAGAGGGAATCTCACCTCGTGATATGTTTTGATGCTGGAAGTGAAATGATAGTGTCACAGTGGTGGGTTCTCTTTTCATGTTGATTGCTCCAAGTCTGTTGGGAATTCTTCCAAAACGTGATATTGACACCTTCCTCTGCAAACACTCCAGAAAAATTACTAAACTAAAATCACTTTGGAGAAAGGAACGTTTTCTCAATCAACTTGAGGCTTGGAGTGAAAGTTTTGCGGTTAGATGAACACTATGCGCTGGGAAATTGGGTTTCTTAGCGCAATTGGTGTCAATATCATGGAAACCACAAAGCAAATTCGAGCGTGGGTGAAGCATGAACATTAGCATGGCGTGCTTGGGCTGAATGGCCTATTTCTGAGACTTATATCATATGTAACCATCAATGAAGAAAATAGTGGTATCTCTGCTTATGACCTCTTCAGTTGTGAGCCACATGGAACCCCCTGTTGGCCTGATGTGCATACAGAGGCCTCTCCAGTGGTGCTGACATCAAACAATTATACTGACTGAGTTGGAAATAATTGGCTTTTGTTGACCACTCCCAGATGAACAGGCATTAGATGGTGGTAACATCTAGTAATCCAGAAGTCCAGGTCTAGGGACCTGGGTTCAAATCCCACCATTGTTGCTCATGGAATTTAAATTCAATTAATACATTCTGGAAATGAAAGCTTGTCTCAGGAATGGTGACCATCATCACAAAAACACATGTGCTTTACCAAGGCCCTCTCTAAGGAAATAAATCTACAATCCTTACGTACCTCACTTACATGTAAAATAAAGTTTCTAAAAATAAAATGAGATTTTACTGTCACATGTAGTCAAGTATAGAAGTTCATGAGTGCAGTGAAAGTGTACAATGTCACCATTCCTTGGCGCCATCTTGAGTAAAAGGGTACCTAGGTACAGAAGTCTTAGGTATAATGTAGAAAAATAAAGAAACAAAGTTAAAAATTAAACATTATAGTCCCGCTTAATATAATGTAGAAAAATAAAGAAATAAAAATACAAGTTCAACAGTCTCTCTTAAGTGCTCAGCCATGCTGGGCTCGAACTCCCGACAAGGGCTCGATCTCCTCCGCTTTGGCCTGCTCTCTGGGATAGCTCGGGCTGCCTGCTCTCACAGATACTGGGGGAACCTCCCTCACCACTGCATTGGGCTCACTCTTCCCGCGTTGGGCTTGATCTTCCACTGTCCAAGTCCAGATCCAGGCCCCCAGCCGTTGCCATGCTTCAAACCCGATGAAGCCGTGATGCTGTCACCGCTGCTGCGTCCACAACTGAGCTCCCTTCAGAAGTACGTTTGACCCCCTGCACTCACTGCCACCTAGATACCAGGAGACCGCACTCTCCACCACGTTAGGTTCGCTTGCCCTGTGATGGCTCCATCTCCAACGTTCTGGGCTCGCTCACCTTCACACTGATCTCCTTTGCGCTGCACAAACTCACTCTCCACAGAATGTAAATAGATTAAAGTAAGAAAACAGTGAAAGAAGAAAATTTACTGGGTGTGTCCAGCATTTGTTTGTGACACCAGATTGACAGTGATGTGGTTCATTCTTAATTGCCCTTTGCAGTGACCAAGCATTGGAGTTGAGACTGCTTCCTCCGAACTTCAGTCAGTACACACTTCTTCATCAAATTGGCTCCTTCATAACCAAGGCTTCACTTTGCCTAAACACTTCCAGTAAGACGGAGTGAAGCCACTCAAGGTTGATCAGCCTCTGAGACATCTCAATCATCAGAAGCTTGGCTCATTGCCGTTAAACAGTTGCAATGTTACGGGTGAAACCTGACCAGGCCGACAAACCTACCCAAGAGAGGCAGCGCCATTGGCTGACACTGGCTAACTTGACTGGGAGAGGCGAGCTCGTCTTCATTCAGAAGAGCACTCAACTCAAAAAAATAACTTTTCTGATTGTGTCTTTATCCCATGCAAGCGTTTGGTGAAGAGCTATCAGACATTTACTCTCTCCCTGCTACTGACTGGTGTAATTCCTTTTATCTTTTAAGCCTTGATGTGGAGGTGCTGATGTTGGACTGGGTTGGACAAGGTCAAAATCAAGCGACACCACGTTATAACTTTCGGAGCGCTGGTCCTTCATCAGTTGTTAGTAAGAAGATCTTAGACTCAGAATTTATAAGAAACATTAAGGTCTTCCTCTTTCACTAGCACCTGATGAAGGAGCAGCATTCCAAAACCCAGTGTTTTCAAATAAACTTGTTGGACTATAACCTGGTGTCATGTGATGTTTGACCTTATTTTTTAAGTGTGAGTTCTATTGGCAGCATCACTGTTGTGCCAGTAGTTCCACACTGGTTGCTGCAATGCTGAGATAGACATTGACTGCCCATGAGCCATCTAATGGTGATGTTCTGTGTGATAGTGCTCTGCAACGTCAACCTTACTGGGTGAACTCACACACTGAGAGCATGAAGCATGGAATAGGCAGTGGTACACACATTGACAGAGCCCACCATCTTGCTGCACTGGATGCAGACTCTTTTAAGTCACCCACATGCCCTGACCTCTGCAGCCACCTCTATCCATACTGCCTTGATCAGTCAAGAGACCCATTTGTTTCTATTCAATAGGATAAAAACATTATTATCATTTGAACATCCATCAGGAGAACCTCGCAGCAAGCATCACTAAAGCGTGGTACTGCTTGTTATTTTTTCTTTATTCATTTACAGGATGTGTGTGCTGCTGGCTGGGTCAGCACTTATTGCCCGTCCCGAGTTGCACTTCAGAAGGTGGTCGTGAGCTGCCTTCTTGAATTGCAGCCGTCCATGTGAGATAGGTAGACCCAGATTGCCTATAAGCAGGGAATTCTAGGATTTGACCCAGTGACAGAGAAGGAACAGTAATATGTTCCCAAGACAGGATGGTGAGATGGTTGGAGGGGAACTTGCAGATGGTGGTGCTCCCATATATCTGCTGCCTTCTAGGTGGAAGTGCACCTGGGTTTGGAAGGCGTAAGGATCTCTGGTGAATTTCTGCAGGGCTAGTAGATAGTACACACTGCTGCTACTGAGCATCAGTGGTGAAGGGAGTGGACGCTTGTGGATCTGGTGCCAATCAAGAGGGCTGCTTTGTCCTGGATGGAATCAAGCTTCCTGAATATTTTTGGAGCTGCAATCATCCAAGCAAGTGGGGCATATTCCAACACACTCCTAACTTCTGCCTTGTAGATGGTGGACAGGCTCTGGAGGATCAGGAGATAAGTTAATCACCACAGTATCCCTAGCCTCTGACCTGCTCTTGTAGCTATTGTATTTAGGAGAGTCCAGTTGAGATCTGGTCAATGGTAACTTCCAAGATGTTAATAGTGGGAATTCAGTGATGGTGATTAGATTACCTCTTATTGGTGATGGTCATAGCCTGGCAATTGTGTGGCACAAAAGTTACTTGCCACCTGTCAGGCCAAATTGATGCCCCAAGGGGTGGCTCAGTGGCTCAGTGGTTAGCACTACTGCCTCACAGCATCAGGGACCTGAGTTCAATTCCGCCCTCAGGAGACTGTCTGTATGGAGTTTGCACATTCTCACTGTGTCTGCTCTGATTTTCTCCCACAGTCCAAAAGTGTGCAAGTTAGGGAGATTAGCCATGCTAAATTGCTTCGTAGTGTCCAGGGATGTGTAGGTTAGTCATGGAAAATGTAGAGGGATAGGTCTGGGTGGGATGCTCTTTGGTGGGTCACTGTGGACTTGTTGGGCTGAATGGCCTATTTCCACACTGTAGGAACTCTATGACTCTTAGAACTCTAAGCTTGGATATTGTCCAGATCTCATTGCATTTGAATATGGACTGCTGAGGCACCTGAGACTGAATGGTGCTGAATATTGTGCAATCATCAATGAACATCCCCACTTCTGACCTTATCATGGAGGAAAGGTCATTGATGAAGCAGCTGAAGATGATTTGGCCTAGGATAATACCCTGAGAAACCCCTTTAGAGATGTCCTAGAGCTGAGATAGCAGAATTCCAACAAACCACGACAACCTTCCTATATGCCAGGTATTATTCTAACCAGCAGAGTTTGCCCTGATACCCATTGATTCCAGTTCTTCCATGGCTCCTTAACACCACTCATAAATGTGGCCTTGATGCCAAGGGCTGTCACTCTCACCTTAACTCTGGAATTCAGCTCTTTGTCCATGTTTGGACCAAGGCTGTAATGAGATCAGAAGCTGAGTGGTTCTGGTGGATCCCGAACTGGGTGTCACTGAGTAGGTTATTGCTGAGCAGCTGCTGCTTGATAGCACTGTTGATGACACCTTCCATCACTTTACTGCTGACTGATAGTGGACTGATGCGGCGATAATTGGTTGGGTTAGTTTGTCCTGCTTTTTGTGTACAGGACATACATGGGCAATTTTCCCCATTATCAGGTAGAAGGTGGTGTTGTAACTGTACTGGAACAGCTTGGTTAGGGGAGTGGCAAGTTCTGAGTGTTGTCAGGGTCCATAGCCTTTGTAGTATCCAGTGACTCCAAACATTTCTTGAGATTGAGTGAATATAGAGTGAATTAAATTAGCTGAAGACTGGTGTTTGTGATGCTGGGGACCACCGACTGAGGCCAAGATGAATATAGTTATATAATCATACAGCAGGGAAACACAGCCTTCGGTCCAACCAGTCCATGCCGACCATAATCCCAAAGTAATCTATTCCCACTTGCCTGCGCTTGGCCCACATCCTTTCAAACATTTTTTATTCATGCATTTATCTAAATGTCTTTTAAATGTAATTGTACCTGCATCCACCACTTCCTCTGAAAGATCATTCCACACATGAACCCCTCTCTCTGTAAAAATGTTGCCCCTCCTGCCTTTTTAAAATCTTTCTCCTCTCACCCAGCACCACTTGCTAAAGATCCTTTTCTAAATTAAAGTAGTCACAATCAGGATAGTGTCTCAGGCCCAACCATCTTCAGCTGCTTCATCAATGAACTTCTCTCCATTATAAAGTTGAATAAAGAGCCAGTTCAGCCTTCTCAGTCAAGAGTTTGACAGCTTGGTTTGTTGCGTCTGGAACGGTAACAAATTGGGGAACATCACTTGGGGTGTATTGTAACATTCCTGATGAAGGGCTTTTGCCCGAAACGTCGAATCTTCTGCTCCTCAGATGCTGCCTGACTTGCTGTGCTTTTCCAGCAACACACTCTGAACTCTAATCTCAAGCATCTGCAGTCCTCACTTTCCCCCGTGTGTTGTAACATTGTTTCGTCACCAAAAGAGAAAACTCTGTCTCTTTGTTGTGATGTGGCCAGCCGGCAGTATGTGTCACGCTGGGCTACATGCAGGTATCATGGAAATATGGAAGCCAGCAGTAAGGTTGAAGGTTGTCTGCAGTGAGAGCCTACTTGCGGAGCGATTCAGAGAGCACCTCTGGGCCACCCGGACGAACCAACCCAACCAACCTGTGGCACAGCATTTCAACTCCCCCTCCCACTCCACCGAGGATATGCAGGTCATTGGACTCATCCACCGCCAAACCACAACAACCCGACGGTCGGAGGAGGAGCGTCTTATCTTCCGACTGGGAACCCTCCAACCGCAGGGGATGAACTTGGACTTCACCAGTTTCTTCATCCCCCCTCCCCCCACCTTGTCTCAGCTGGATCCCTCCAGCCCGGCACCGCCTTCCTGACCTGCAGTCTTCTTCTTGACCTCTCCGCCTCCATCCTACTCCGACCTATCACCCTCACCTTGACCTCTTTCCACCTATCACATTTCCAACTCCCCTCCTCCAAGTCCCTCCTCCCTACCTTTTATCTTCTCCTGCTGAACACTCTCTGCTCATTCCTGAAGAAGGGCCTGTGCCCGAAACGTCGAATCTCCTGTTCCCTGGATGCTGCCTGACCTGCTGTGCTGTTCCAGCAATAAAGTTTCAACTGAAGGTTGTCTGCATCAAGTAAGTTTGGATGGGCAGTGAATCACACCAAATTTCATAGAATCCCTACAGTGTGGAAACAGGCCATTTAATCCATTCAGGCAACACTAACCCTCTAAAAGAAAATCCCATCTAGACTCACTCCCACTACCCAATCCCTGTAACCCTATATTTTCCCACAGCTAACCCTACCTAGCCTGCACATCTCTGGACACTATGGGCAATTTAGCATGTCCAATCCACCTGACCTGCACATCTTTGCATTGTGGGAGGTAACTGGGACATCCAAAGGAAATCCATGCAGAGATGGAGAGTACATGCTAACTCCACACAGTCACCCGAGGGTGGAATCAAACCCAGGTCCCTGGCACTGTGAGGCAGCACTGCTAATCACTGAGCCACTATGCCACCCCATGCCACCATGCTAAATTTAGCATTACATTTCTTCTCACAAATGTTTGGGTGTATTTCATGAAATCGGTGAATTATTTCCTTGGCCCTAGTTGTAAATTCCACTCACTTGCTTCAGTGCTAGAGCATTAAAACAAACATCGTATGTACTTGAGGATAGATCCAAACAAAGCTGCACAGATTAAACTGTATCTCACAATGTTCCTTCTGGGGCTGCGCATGGTAACCCGCAACAATGCTATTTGTAGCATTGATGTCAGGCTCTGGAAATCATTGCCACTCACAGACCTTGCTGGTCCGCGCAGACCAAAACAAATTTAACAGGAATGCAATTGGATTAGTCATCTCAAATCAGCAAGTAACGAAACTATCCCATGACTTCAGGGATTTGCATTTGCTAAATAAATGAAAATACTTCAGAACTTCAGGGCAGGTAAGATCACAAAGAACACCATCCACCCAGACATCACTACTCACAGAAACAGAGGGGTAATACTCCTTGGAAAGTTCTGTAGAAAGAAGTGCAATGTCAGGCCGCATGGATTTCACAAGGTCCAGAGAAAAACAAAATACTTATTATCTCCAAAATTACATTTTATTGTAGTATATTTATTTTCTTTGAAGTATATTTTGTTCACAATATATAATTGCATTATCTAGTGGGGATGATATTTTCTACACCTTCCCCCATCAGTGGCTATACAAGTGCATATTGTAAGAATTACTTTACTAGTTTTGGGTGAAGTGTCCATTTCTGGCAGTGATAGCAACAGTTGGGATTAAACGTTCCCCTCCCCATGTTGTCAGGCACCATACATACACTGAGCACATTTGATTCAGCAGTAAGAGGAGGAAGATCCTTCACTTTTATTCCTGCCACAAATGCTGCTCTCACCAGCCCACCCATCTCCAGCTAAACAGGCAGCTTGCACCAGAATGTCCTGTCTGATCCTGACAGACAGAGAGCTTCAGACTCCAAGCCACTATCAAGAGACAGCTCAATTCTGTCATAATATCACCTGTCTCTGACCCTGACCTGCAGCTAAAAGCACCATCCCTGCCTTTATTACCTGAGACACAGCTTTTACAATGCTCTCTTGGCTGGCCTATTGTCCTCCAATATCACACAAACCTCAGCTCATTCAAATCTCTGCCGCCTGGACAATATTTTAATCTGCATCAAGTTTCACTCACCCATTAAGCACTGTATTCACTGATTTATTGCTTCTCCCTCACTCCCTTTCATTTTCAATCCTTCGATTCTATTCATTTTGGAGCTTCTGTCGACAATTATTATTTTTTAGGTCTGACTGCACTGCAGTGCCTCAAGGAGAATTTTTCAACGTTAATGGTATTGTATAAATACTAGATGTTGTTGTACCAGGCAGGTAACAATAGAAACAAACAAAAATTTGACCCAATCTCCCCCATTTTCATTTTATTAAAGTCAGTTACCAGCAGTAATAAAGGAGACTCAACCCGCCATCTGAATAGAGCGGGGGGAGGGGAAAACTCCATTTCCAGTTTTAGCAAAAGAGAATAGGAAAGTATACAGTGGTAACATTTGTTCGTTTACCATTCTAATCTTGTTTTGTGTCATCACAGATTTGTTTTGACCAATGGCAGGTTCCTCCACCCTGAGTAGTCACTCTTCTGTCTGGGCTAAACTAAACATGCTGTTTAAAAAAAAAACTAAGAAAGGAAAGATCAGGAAGAGCACACCTTGACAAAGTGTCATGGTTTACAGATCTCCATATTTGAACTAAGATATATATCTAAATCAATTGCCACTAATCTAGAGAGACTTCCCACAGCAGTGGTAAATAGCCTCTATCTGATCTAAGGATGTGTCTCTTTCTCACAGTGTATCTGAGCAGGAACCTTAGATAGACAAGCTGGATTAGCAAGGAAAATATCAATCTTGTCTCTCAATTACCTGTCATGGGATCACATAGGTAAAACTATTGAAAGATTACTGTGCTTTTTGTGTGAAACCTCATTCTCTCCCCTGATCTGTCAAATTCCATAAATTAGCTAACCAGTGATTTGTGTATAATTAATGTAATTTGGATTAGCAATATAAGAGTGAGAGACCAAAATGAATGATAATATCTTTGTTATTCCTTTATAAATCTCAGTCCAAGGCATGACAGAGATAAACCGTGAAAAGTTTAATACCAGGTCTTATGTACCAGGCCTTAGTGGTAGTTTGTGACCTGCCCTCACCCTGTATCACCAGAGTTAAAGCCCAATTTTGATTTTTGATTTATTAATATTAATTGGGAACTTGAACTATAAGAACTGCTGCACTCCCGGGTCACCGGCTTATAATGAGTAATAAAGAGCAGGTCTTAGCACTGTCAACATGGATCCAATGGGTTACAGTGGCACTAACAGTGGTCTTGCTCAGGTTTTATTTACTTTCCTCCTTTTCCCTCCATTTCTTCATTACATCTTTTTTGCACCGACCTTCCCAGTCATCTCTCCCTTCTGCAGATATATATTTGTCTCTCCTGCTCAATTTCCTTTCTTGCTTTGTACATTTTTATTTACCTCTTCTATGCTATCAGGTGACAAATGGATCCCAAGCCAGATGGTGAAGTTAAAGTTAGACACTAGTCCTTTCTTGATAGTTCCTTTACAAGCAGAATGCAGTGCTTCATTGGTCTGCCTCCTATCAACTGAGAAAAGCAGGCAATTGGGACTTAGGGTGACTGAGAATTTGGGAACAATGTTTGGATGAGCTTAAATGTATAGAGGGTGAAAGCTGGTAGAGTAGCTATGCATGTGTTGGAATGGGGAAGGTAAAGGTAAAAAAGGTGTAGAGGTCAGGAATTTTCAGCAAGAAAGACTGCAAAAAAGGTTGACAAATTTGAAGAGAATCCTAGCCCTTGAGAGGGAGTCAGGCTAGGGGACATAATAGCAGAACATTTTGTGAATAGGAGTGGTTACATTTAGTGGTTTCTTTAATGAATGTAATATACTTACTATGCTGAATAATTATAAATGCAATAGTAACATTGCTTTCAGTCATCTAATGCATTGTATTTAAAATCCTCAATTAGTTTTCATACCATTCCACAGTCTCATGTTGTACTGTTGCATTTTAATCAACCTTTTATTCTCCTGTACTCTTCAATCACCCGATGCTGCAGTTTTGTGTATCGTGTCTTTATTGAACAACAACAGAACATAGTCCTTTCAACTTTTCCTCTCACCTTTAATAACCTTCTCAACATCTATCTTTTCAAAGAAGGTTTTGTTCATAAAATAAAACAGAAAATGCTGTCAATATTCAGTGCATCCATCAGCGTCTGTGGAAAGAAACAGTGTCAACATTTCAGGCCATGACGTTCCACCAGAACAGCCTTTTGGTATCCTTCAGCTTCCCCCACAATTCAATATATTTTGCATTGTCACTTTCCCCCACCCTCTGTAAAGCATAATTTCTAGATTAAAAGCACTCCGTAAATGCAAATGGTCACTGTTTTGAGGACAGGACTGAAGGAAAACAAAATCATGGGATCTTCCCACTACATTGGTCATGGGTTTATATTGCAAGGATGCTATTAATCAATCAAAACTCTGCTCCATCTGACTGCAAAATCCCTCTAAGTTGTTTCTGATATAACAGAGCAGCTCATATCTGACTGAAAACAACAGTGCATTAAAGATTGACGCATTGAATTGATGAAAATATGCCTCATCTGTTAGACCATTCTTCCAGTTTCCAAATAAATACTGCCTGAAATTCAGTTAGAACTTCAGAAGGGATTTTGGAAACCAAAAAGTTAAATTGGATGAACCTGACCCAAGGCATTACCATGTTCTTTCTCACATGAAGGCACAACATCACATGACTGCTTTTAAACCCTGATAACTCCATGTAAGTAGATTAAATCTGTCACATGGTCTGTTCCCTCAGGCATGAGACATTTTTTCTCAAGATGACTGAATGTCCTACTTCATAAGCAAATAATAAATAAGCATGAGGTTATTTATAACTGAATTATATATTGTATATTGATGTAATGTTTTTGCTTTGGTTTTATTAACTGCAGTGTCTCTTTGGTACATTTAGATTGTTCTGAGACACACAGGCCTATAGTAGGAGCAGTTAAGTGAGTGGGCAAAAACTTGGCAGTATGTAACTTGGAATATAATGTGGGAAAATGTGAGGTTATGTGCTTTGGCAGGAAGAATAAAGGAGCTGAATATCATTTAAAAGGGGAAAGACTGCAGAAAACTGCAGCACAGTGGGATTTGAGGGCCCCAATGCATGAGTCATTTAAGTTCAGTGGAAGGCAAAGGAAATGTTGCCCTTTATTTCAAAGGGAATAGAGAATTAAAATAGTGAGGTCTTTCTAAAACTATGCAAGATACTAGTCAGCTCACAGCTGAAATACTGTGAACTATTTTGGTCCCTATATCTCAGAATAAAATCTATTGGTATTGGAAGCAGTTCACAGAAGTTTCTCTAGGTCGATCCTGGGTATGAGGGGTTATGGTATGAGGAACGATGGAGTAGTTTATGGAATCATAGACTCCTTACAGTGCAGGAAGAGGCTATTCAGCCCATCAAGTCTGCACCAGCCCTCCAAAGGGCATCCCACCCAGATCCAACCCCCACCCTATCCCATACAAGTTGGGCTTGTACTCTTTGGAATATAGAGGAGTGAGAAGAGACCATGTTAAAAATATAAGATTCTTAGGTGCTTGGTAGGGTATGTGTGGGGAATTTGTTTCCACTTGTGGGAGAGTCTAAGATCAGAAGGCGTAATCTCAAATTAGGGGTTCCCTCAGTTAGCATAAAACTGTGTCAGGCTATAGAGATTGGGTGGTTAAGTATACTTAAAGCTGAGATGAAAGTATTTTCAAACAGTAAGGAAAGGGGGAAAAGACAAGAAAGTGGAGTTAAGGATTATCAAGTCAACCATAATCTCATTGATTGGCAGGACAGACTTGATGGGCGAAGTGATCTACTTCTGCCCCTATAACTTATGCGCTATTAGGAGCAATAGTCCTTTTCAATATAGAAAATGAGTGTATCTAAAAACCACATAGTTCCAAGTTTAGTTCTAGATCAGTATTAGGATTAACTGCTCTCATCTGGGCTGACAAAATTGCTAATATAACAGCCATCAATTGATAATACAATTGCTACTGTGTTTCATGTGTGTGTGTGTGTTTTATGTGTGTGTTGTGTGTGAGTGCGTATGTGCATATGTGTTGTGTTTCTGGATAGAACAAAGAACAAAGAAAATTTACAACCCAGGAACAGGTCCTTTGGCCCTCCAATCCTGAGCTGATCCAAGTGTACTGTCTAAACCTATCGGTCAATTCCTAAGCATCTGTAACCCTCTGCTCCCCACCTACTCATGCATCTGTCCATACGCATCTTAAATTAATCTACCGTGCCTGCCTTTACCACCTCTGCTGGCAACGTGTTCCAGACGCCCACCACCCTCTGTGGAAGGAAAGGGCCAGCTTTGAATGTGAAGCCTTAGTGGTCAAATAGTCTGCCTACATTTATTGCTTGAGCACACGTGCAGTGTGTGAACATGTGGAGCTGGCGCATAATGAATCAGGAGAGGAAAGTGAAAAATATAACAAATTAAATCCAGGCTCACACAAAACTTTGCCAAAGGGGTTTCATCAGTCACATATTGACAAGATTTACCATATTTTATAATGAAAATGTATGCAGTTAGAGGGAAAAATCAGTAAAATCTTTTCAAGGATTTGGGCTACAAATCAATTAAGATGCAAACAATAGTGTTATATCTATCTCCCAGAGTTAATATTTGCTTTTATGTAGTATCCTAACTTGTCTCTCCAAAACGTCTCCAAATAATTAATTCATTTTAATGCTTTATTTGGTTAGCTTTATGTAGGAGCTGTTATTGTACTCAACAGGGTTCCATACACACCATTAAACCAAATGGCTGGTCCATCTATTTTTATTTCCTCCTTCCTATCCTCCACCTGCACTCCCATCTTTGACTCCATCTTCACCTCCACCTTCACATCCATCCTCACCTCCATCCTTGTCGGTGCAAACTCAATGGGCCGAAGGCCCTTTGTTGCACTGTATGCATCTGCAAATCTATGAATCCTCACCTCCGTCTCCACTTCCATCTTCACTTTTATCCTCACCTCTATTCTCACGTCCATCCTCACCTCCAACTTCTCCTCCATCTTCACCTCCAAGTTCTCTCCTCCAACCTCATTACTACCCACACACCTTCACCCTCATCTCTGTTCTTAAATCAAACAATTAGATTTGAGCTTATGGACTTCTTTGTAATCAGGATTGAGACCGTCCAATCATTTTTCTTTCATTGTCCTAGCCCATTGTGCTAACATGTTAAAGATTGTAGGATGACACATCAAACCCTGAAAGTATTTGCAGATTTTTCTTAGCTTTTATAAATTGTGTGTTTTTAATATAAAAGAGGTCTGCAACAGAAAAAAAAGCCTGGCTGTGGATCCAGAGACTGGCAAATTTCGGTGTGATGTTCATGATTTTGCATCTGTAAATCCTCAGGGAAACATCAAAATGAGGGAGGCCTTATATGAAAAGGTAGCAAGGGATTGCTTATTCTCCTCTCAACAGAAAGCAACCTCTTATGGATATCATGATTTGGAGGTGCCAGTGTTGGACTGGGGTGTACGAAGTTAAAAATCACACAACACAAGGTTATAGTGTTGACAACAGAATAACCAGGTTGACAACCACCTGATGAAGGAGCAGCGCTCAAAAGGCTAGTGCTTCCAAATCAACCTGTTGGACTATAACCTGGTATTGTCTTATAGATATGCCTGCTTTATCCTCCAGGAGTATACAGAAATTGGGGTGGGGGAGAGGGCTTATCTTGGAATTTTATTTGGGATTTTGGGAGGTTGCAGGGATCATTTTGTGGAGGGAGGAAGGGACGTCAACAGAGAAAGGAATATGTTGGAAAAGAGTCTCAGTGAGGAAATGGGGTGGTGGATGGGAGAGTAACTTTGGTGAGGGACTGTGGGGGTTCATATTTCTGAGAATGAAGTCAGGCCTGAGAGAGGCTTAGAGGTCTCAGTGTGGATATGTAGGTTGAGTTAAGGGATGCTGAAACATTTGAATTTGGGTCCACTATCGTCAGAAAGGAATTGGATGTCTCATTGCACTGAAATGTCAGTGTAAATCCCATGTTGAAATTCTATACAATAGAGGAGTTCATAATCAGTTAACATTAAAACTTCAGAAGTACTTCATTGGCTATAAAGCACTTTGCTGTTTTGTGAAAAGCATGACATAAATAAAGATTTGCTCTTCTCAAAAATGACACGTTGAGAACTCAAATATTCATCATCTGACTACAAGTGAACTATAGAGGTTTACCTGGCCTGCAGTTAGCTGAGTTAGTTCCAGTGAATTAGCCTAACTAATTTCTAACAGTGTTAAAAACCACTGTTATGTGGGGCACACAGATGGTTAATGTACCTTGTGCAATGTCAGGGAATATAGTGCCTTGAAATCACAAGCAGCAGCCATTTCCTTGTCTTTTGGATTATAAAACATAAGCCAGTTTCTCTCTTTCTGTATGGGCGGTGTAGAGATGGGAAGAGAAAGCCAGATGTGTGAGTGGGAAATGTTCCTAAAATGACATGCTTTTATATGCAAAAACAGACATCTTGCTTTGAGATTATTTTAACAATACATGAACCAACATGAGTCAGTAAAACCTGTTGTGATCTGAGATCACACACTTTGCAGAGTGTTTCAAGTGCATATGACATAAAACCAATTACATATAAACTCCTGCTGTCAGTAGACTTGCAAAATGGTCACAATTTTGTAGAAGTTTAACTCTGACTCATGCTCCCACCTGCTCAGTATCTCCCCTAAAGTTATGGTAACAGCTTGGCATTGTAATTCTCTCATTAATTTACAGCTCTTTGATGGCTGAACTGTAAACTAAATGAGGTGGCGATGCTGTTGTTTTTCAGATTCTGAGGCAAGCATCCAAGGAGATTTTGTTGGATCTCTTAAGAGACAGCGGCATTTCCAAAAGCAATTGCAACTGGAAGCCCAGACAGATTGTCATTTTTATTTATTCTACTCTCAGGTTGCTGGCAAGGCTGCTGTTTATTATCAATACCTGGCCAACCTTGAGAAGGCACTCCTTGACTCGTCATTTATATGGTGTATCCACAATGCGTTTAGGCAGCAAATTCAAGGAATTTGGCCCAGCAGTAATGAAGAAATGGCAAAGTATGGACTGAATGACCTCCTGTTGTGTTATGTCTCAAGGTCAGTGTGTCAGTACACTTCTAAGAGATGTACTCATGATATTATCACGGTAACGTAACATGTGATCTGAGGGTGTAAAGGTCTCTTATTCCATCTCACTTTGGATCACTTGAAGTATAATATTTTACTGGGTGTATGCACTTCTGTTGTAAAGTAATAGCTGAATGTTAGCCCAGGCACTTATGTGCCTGACGAATGTAATCTGTCTATACAATAATTTGTTAGATTCTTCAATTCTTATGTTATGGAAGACAACATAACATTACCACATCGGGTAAAAACATCCTATTGAAGGAAAACTGATATCGTGATAGTATCAGTGGCTCCCTATGAAATACTCTAATAGGTTGTTGATAGGTGTTTTTTTAAAACTAAATGAAGATCAACATGACAAAAGCTTTGGATAATGGAGAATTCAGACAAAGAGAGAGTTTCCCACCCTTAAGCAGCATTAGTTTCTGTGAGTTCAATGAGCTCAATTGATCTGCATGATACATACCACCATGAAAACTGGGCTAATTTAATTTCTGAATAGAATGTAGGTCCTTTCGAGACAAAAAGAATTTTAAAGGTTGACTTTATTTAAAAAAAAGCTAAAGTGCAATCTTGGGCTGGGAAACAAGACCAGCTGGACTGCTGCAGGAATACTCTGTTGCTGACAGTTGATATATAAGTACCAGTTTCTCATAACAACTGAAAAATCTTTGTTCTTTAAGGAAGGATCGGTTTTATTTACAGTGAGACAAAACCAGGGTCAGATGGTTTCGTGTAGTAGACTGCAATATTTGTAACATAGAAACCTCATTATAGATTGCACATTGAGTAGCACCCTTACTGAATTATAACTGTTTAAACAATGTATTTTACAAAACAAGTGATGGATATCCTGAGAAAACAGCTCTAAAGGTTTTGCTTGCCCTTTCCAAGGAAGGGTTTGAATAAAGATTCAAAGAGCTAGAAAGTTCTCAAAGGTAAGAATTAACATTAGTATTAACATACTCCAAATCCTGTTATACAAATAGCATGCCAATATTTTCAGTTTTTCAGAAAATATGACAAAGAAAGGCATAAGAATAACTTTTCTAAAGGGTAACTCTCAGAAAGGCTGAGTGATTTTGTCATTGCCTTTGTAGCAATTAAAGCCTTTAGAAAGGACCAAGGAGAAAGGGTCATATCATTCCTGAAGAAGGGCTTATGCCCGAAACGTCGATTCTCCTGTTCCCTGGATGCTGCCTGACCTGCTGCGCTTTTCCAGCAACACATTTTCAGCTCTGATCTCCAGCATCTGCAGACCTCACTTTCTCCTCATATTATTGACACACTACTTAGATTGGATGTAAGTATGAAGCTGTAATTACATGCTTTAGGTGCAGTCAACACTATTTGCTAGTCGGCAAAGTGCACCAAACCAATAAAATCTATAACTGATGTGGATAGTCACATCTACCCCAAAGCTGTGCTGCTTTCCCTGGTATTTATAAAGCACATGGCACTAAGGGAGATTGGGCATGTGCCACAAATGTGATTCTAAAGTTCAAGCCAGACCCAGAACAAAATACAAATGAACGACAAGACAGGAAAACACCACACAGCTGGTGGTGAAGAAAATAGTAAGAAGGTGCACCAACACAAACATGTC
The DNA here is from genome assembly GCF_037043375.1 of Chiloscyllium plagiosum. Taxonomy (NCBI): domain Eukaryota; kingdom Metazoa; phylum Chordata; class Chondrichthyes; order Orectolobiformes; family Hemiscylliidae; genus Chiloscyllium; species Chiloscyllium plagiosum. Next base: position 21,004,801 of record NW_028270166.1, read on the forward strand.
AACGTGGCTCAGAGTCAAACAGGTGAAAGCCAAATTTCAGAAGGTTAACAAGTTTTCCATATTCAAGATTAGAGTGGCACTGGAAAAGCACAGCAGGTCAGGCAGGTCCTCGACTGGGACAACACATCTATCCTGGGACCGGCTAAGCAAAGGCATGCCAGAGAATTCCGAGAGGCTTGACATTCCAACCACAATGCCATAAACAAGCACATAGATCTGGATGCCATCTATCAACCCGTCAGAAAACGAACAGGAAATGACATCACCACAAGCCCCAGGTACCCCATCCGGGAGAAAGATATAAATAGAAAGCAGGAGACAACATCTTCGCTTCACTTGGAGGTTGCCACTGATGAAGTTACCTAGCCAGGTAATGAAACGTCTGGATATCAAACCTACAGCTCAGCGAGCAAACCTACACCCTAAAGGATAGGATTATTGAGAATGTATCTGGATGTTTTTGTATTGATGACAAGGTTGCAGTCATGGGTCAGACAAAGGCAGAGGATGACCACAATCTTCACTAACTGATGGCAACACAGTGAAGACAGAGATTGGTTTTTAACATCATAAAGAGTCAGATAAACATCAGCCAAACAATGTTTATCAAGTCTTTTTGCTCTGCCCGTAGTCTATCCCAATCCAGAGAAGATTGAAGATGTTATACAAAGGCAGGATGCAGCATAAACTGGGTGTGCCACATTGCCTCAGATTTTTAATTTTCTCTCAGTGTATTTTCCAAATTTTATGGATGAGGTATCTCTGCTAAGAGATTTACTCGCCCCTTCTATGGGGCAAGCTAACTATCAAAACATCTTTGATTCTCTCCAAGCAGGTTCTGTCAGCAAAAGCTTGCAGATTGGAATACTGTGATCTCAAGGAAAAGTCTGCTTTTAAAGTGGAATGCATCACAAAAAAGGCCTTGGCTCTTGCCTTTAGCAAGATGGAAAACCCATTGCCCTTGGTTTGAAAACCTAGTCATCTGCATAAGCCAATTACTCCAATATAACACGCAAGACATTAGCCCTGGCATTCAGCATCATGCAGTTTTACACATACATATCTGGCAAGATGTTCACCATTGAATCAGATCAAAAGCTAATGGAAATAATTTGCCATAAAATGCCAATGGGGACACTGCCATATTTGCAGTGTCCACTTGTCAAGATGTAAGGGGATCATTTTGAAGTTAGATACAAGTTAGCTACCAGGTTGATTATAATTGACAGGCTGAACTTATTACCCAATCCACACAAGGATTAATCTATTCCTCCTGATCTTCATTTTAATGCTCTTGGCTATGAAGGTGTTGACATTCTCAAGGTCGACCTGTTACATTTTGGCCAAAGCCAGTGAGAACAGTTATTATTGGTAACTGCCACTAATGAGAATGTTGCACAAGACCATTATGCAAGGATGTCCTGACAGTATTAAAGAAGTACCTGACAATATTTATTCACTTTGGTCATACAGAACTAATGTGGTCATTTTCAAAGAAAACAATTTCTAATGCCAAAAGCATTACACCAAGATGTCATGTCTATCCCACACCAGGGACATATGGGTATTGAACACATAGGATGGCTAGCATGTGAATCTCTGTACTGGCTAGAGGTGAATCAGGATACTTAATGACTCATGAACGTCTGTGAGGAATATTAACTGTATCAACCCCAGCAGCAGAGGAAGCTTCTGCATCCACGTGATATTCCATCCATTCCTTGGATGGGAATAGAATCAGACATGTTCATGGTGCAGGGGAAAAATCACATCTTGGGACAGATTACTTCTCTAAATTTCCATTGTTTGACAACTTAGCAACAAACAACAAATGAAAGAGTCATTAGCATGATTATAGAATCTCAACAGTGTGGAAACAGGCCATGTGGCCCAAAAAGTCCAGACCGACCCTCTGAAGAGTATCCCACCCAGACCCATTCCCCTACCCTATTTCTTTGCATTTCCCCTGACTAATGCACCTAACCTACAAATCCCTGAACACTATGGGCAAATTAGCATGGAAAATTCACCTAAACTGCACATCTTTGGGTTATGGGAAGAAACCAGAGCATCTAGAGGAAACCCACACAAACACAGGGAAACTGTGCAAACTCCACACAGACAGTCACCTGAGGCTGAAATTGAACCCAGGTTCCTGGCACTGTATGGCAGCAGTGCTAACCACTGAGCCACCATGGATGAACACTAGCTTTGGTTTACTTAGTGTCATGAATCAGATAGAGTCTGACAACAGACTGCAGTTCACTGACAAACCATTTCAAGACATGTTAAAAGGAAGTGACTAGTATCATATGATGTCCCCCACCATCCATGCTCAAATGGTTTAATGGAATACATGGTAGGTACTATCAAATCAATGATCATTAAGCGTCAAGCAATGAAGCAATATTGTTTGAGATTCATTGCTGTATTTTTATGCAACACATATAGAGTTATGATTACCATCTCCAACACAATTATGCTCAGTAAGCAAGTGTCTTTCTTATCCAGAAACTTAATTGTCTCACCATTCTGAGACACAGGGCATTATTCTTTAAAGACATAGGACAACATGAGATATATGACAAGTGAGCAGGTAAGGAACAACTAAAACTGATCATTGGGTAGAGACTGTGAGTTAGAAGTAGAAATACAAATACTTGATACCTGAAAGGTTATCTAAAATATTCAACCAGCACAGATCACACTAAGTCACTACTGATCATGGTGCTACATTGCAATGGCACAGAAGCCACTCAGACCAATGTACAGCGTACCAATCAGACACAAGGAAAGCGAGGAAGAACACTCTGTCGGTGATGATTGTACAGTAATGTTGAGTGACAGCAACCAGCAGAAAGACAACCAAGTTGTCCAACAAGCGCATCAGAGAACAAGGTATACCTTTCCAAATGCGTTTATGATCAATTAAGAAGGCATGCCCATATCTATTAGGGATACATTGCTACTTTTGGAAAAACAGGAATGCTGTGTTATGTCTCATGGCCAATATGTCACTATACCTTTAAGGGACTTGCTTGCAATGTCAGCACTGTGCGTGACTGCATGTGACCTGAGGGTAAAAAGGTCTTGCATTCCCTGATCATTCGAAACTTGATACTCTACTCGAAACCTGTTCCTCTGTTAAGACCTCTGTTTATAACATTGCTTTTATTAATATTAATAGTTTAATACTAGCCCAGGCATTGTGAGAGTGTGGTGCTGGAAAAGCACAGCAGGTCAGGCAGCATCCGAGGAGCAGGAAAATTGATGTTTCAGCAAAATCCTTTCATCAGGAATGAGGCTGGGAGACTCTGGGGTGGAGAGATAAATGGGTGGAGGTTGGGCTGGGGAGAAGGTAGCTCAGAGTGCAATAGGTGGATGGAGATGGGGGTAAAGGTGATAGGTGCTAGAGGAGGGTGGAGAGGATAGGTGGGAAGGAAGATGGACAGATAGGATGGGTCATGAGGATGGTGCTGAGCTGGAAGGTTGGAACTGGGGTAAGGTGGGGGAGTGGAAATGAGGAAACTAGTGAAGTCCACACTGATGCCATGGGGTTAAAGGTTCCCAAGGCGGAAGATGAGGCGTTCTTTCTCCAGGCGTTGGGTGGTGAGGGAGCAGTGATGGATGTCCTCGGCAGAGGGGGAGTTGAAATGTTTAGCCAAAGGGTGGTGGGGTTGGTTGGTGTGGGTATCCCAGAGATGTTCCCTAAAGCGCTCTGCGAGAAGGCAGCCTGTCTCCCCAATGTAGAGGAGACCACATCGGAAGCCACGGATGCAATAAATGACATTAGTGGAAGCACAGGTGAAACTTTGATGGATGTGGAAGGCTCCTTTGCGGCCTTGGACGTAGGTGAGGGGGAAGGTGTGGGCACAGGTTTTGCAATTCCTGCGGTGGCAGGGGAAGACACTGGGAGGGGAGGGTGGGTTGTTAGGGGGCGTGGACCTGACCAGGTAGTCACGGAGGGAACGGTCTTGACAGAAAGAGGATAGGAGTAGGGAGGGAAATATATCTCTGGTGGTGAGATCCATTTGTAGGTTGAGCAAATGGCAGAGGATGATGCAATGTATACAGAGGTTGGTGGGGTGGAAGGTGAGGACCAGGGGAGTTCTGTCCTTGTTGTGGTTTGAGGGGTGAGGGATTGAGGGCAGAGCTGCAGGATGTGGATGAGATGTGCTGGAGGGCATCTTCGACCATGTGGGAGGGGAAATTGCAGTCTTTAAAGAAGGAGGCCTCTGGTGTTTTCTGTGGTGGAACTGGTCCTCCTGGGAGCAGATGTGGAAGAGGCGGAGGAATTGGGAATAAGGGATAGCATATTTGCAGGAGGCAGGGTGGGAGGAGGTGTAATCCAGGTAGCTGTGGGAGTTGGTGGGTTTATAGAAAATGTCAGTGTTGAGTTGGTCACCCTGTTATACAAATAGCATGCCAATATTTTCAGTTTTTCAGAAAATATGACAAAGAAAAGCATAAGAATAACTTTTCTAAAGGGTAACTCTCAGAAAGGCCGAGTGATTTTGTCATTGCCTTTGTAGCAATTAAAGCCTTTAGAAAGGACCAAGGAGAAAGGGTCATATCATTCCTGAAGAAGGGCTTATGCCCGAAACGTCGATTCTCCTGTTCCCTGGATGCTGCCTGACCTGCTGCGCTTTTCCAGCAACACATTTTCAGCTCTGATCTCCAGCATCTGCAGACCTCACTTTCTCCTCATATTATTGACACACTACTTAGATTGGATGTAAGTATGAAGCTGTAATTACATGCTTTAGGTGCAGTCAACACTATTTGCTAGTCGGCAAAGTGCGCCAAACCAATAAAATCTATAACTGATGTGGATAGTCACATCTACCCCAAAGCTGTGCTGCTTTCCCTGGTATTTATAAAGCACATGGCACTAAGGGAGATTGGGCATGTGCCAAATATGTGATTCTAAAGTTCAAGCCAGACCCAGAACAAAATACAAATGAACGACAAGACAGGAAAACACCACAAAGCTGGTGGTGAAGAAAATAGTAAGAAGGTGCACCAACACAAACATGTCAACGTGGCTCAGAGTCAAACAGGTGAAAGCCAAATTTCAGAAGGTTAACAAGTTTTCCATATTCAAGATTAGAGTGGCACTGGAAAAGCACAGCAGGTCAGGCAGGTCACGGAGGGAACGGTCTTTACGGAAAGAGGATAGTAGTAGGGAGGGAAATATATCTCTGGTGGTGAGATCCATTTGTAGGTTGAGCAAATGGCGGAGGATGATGCAATGTATACAGAGGTTGGTGGGGTGGAAGGTGAGGACCAGGGGAGTTCTGTCCTTGTTGTGATTTGAGGGGTGAGGGATTGAGGGCAGAGCTGCAGGATGTGGATGAGATGTGCTGGAGGGCATCTTCGACCACGTGGGAGGGGAAATTGCAGTCTTTAAAGAAGGAGGCCTCTGGTGTTTTCTGTGGTGGAACTGGTCCTCCTGGGAGCAGATGTGGAAGAGGCGGAGGAATTGGGAATAAGGGATAACATATTTGCAGGAGGCAGGGTGGGAGGAGGTGTAATCCAGGTAGCTGTGGGAGTTGGTGGGTTTATAGAAAATGTCAGTGTTGAGTTGGTCACCGTTGACGGAGATGGAGAGGTCCAGGAAGGGGAGAGAGGTGTCAGAGATGGTCCAGGTGAATTTAAGGTCGGGGTGCAATGTGTTGGTGAAGTTGATGAACTGTTCAACCTCCTTGTGGGAGCAGAGGTGGCGTTGATACAGTCATCGAGGTGGGGAGTGGTGCCAGTGTCACTGTGGAAGATAGACTGTGCCATGTAGGCGACAAAGAGACATAGCTGGGGCCCATGCAGGTGCCCATGGTTACCCCTTGGTGGGCGGCATGGTGGCACAGTGGTTAGCACTGCTGCCTCACAGTGCCAGAGACCCGGGTTCAATTCCCACCTCTGGCAACTGTCTGTGCGAAGTTTGCACATTCTCCCCGTGTCTGCGTGGGTTTCCTTCGGGTGCTCCGGTTTCCTCCCACAGTCCAAAGATGTGCAGGTTAGATGAATTGGCCATGCTAAATTGCCCTTAGTGTTAGGTGAAGGGGTAAATGTAGGGGAATGGGGCTGGGTGGGTTGCTCTTTGGAGGGTCAGTGTGGACTTGTTGGGTCGAAGGGCCTGTTTCCACACAGTAGGTAATCTAATCAGTAATCTAATCTTTCCTCTGGAGGAAGTGAGAGGATTTGAAAGAGAAATTGTGGAGGGTGAGGATCAGTTCAGCCAAATGAGTAAAAGTGTCAGTGGAAGGGTACTGGTGGGGATGTCAGGAGAGGAGGAAACGGAGGGCTTGGAGGCCCTGGTCATGGCAGATGGAAGTGTAGAGGGACTGGATATCCATGGTGAAGATGAGGCATTGGGGGCGGGGAAACGGAGGTCTTGGAGGAGATGGAGGGCGTGGGCAGTATCCCGAATGTATGTGGGGAGTTCATGGACGAGGGAGGATAGGACAGTGTCGAGGTAGGTGGAGATGAGTTCGGTGGGGCAGGAGCAGGCTGAGACGATGGGTCGGCTGGGGTAGTCAGGCTTGTGGATCTTGGGTAGGAGGTAGAACTGGGCGATGTGGGGTTCCTGAACTAGGAGGTTGGAAGTTGTGGGTGGGTGATCCCCTGAGGTGATGAGGTTGTGTATGATCTGAGAGATGATGGTTTGGTGATGGGGTGTGAGGTCATGGCCGAGGGGACGGTAGGAGGAGGTGTCTTTGAGTTGGCAGCTGACTTCAGCGGTGTAGAGGTCAGTGCGCCAAATTACCACTGCACCCTCCTTGTTTGTGCTTTTCTTAAGTTTAGTGCTCTGCAAAACAGGTCACCAAGTTCCCACTACAAAAGACATCAAGGAAACTGCAAGTTTTCTGTTTTACCAGGCTTTACCATGAGTGGATTTGTCCAAGATTTCAGGTGTGAAGTTTGTTTACTCTAGATATTTCTCAGTTTTCTTTGTGTTATTATATGTTGTTAATCCATAGCAAGAAAATACTAACAGTTATCTTTCATTCTGCAGGAATCCCCTTTATAGTTAACGCCAGTCCTGACTTCAACCAATCAGTTCCGCCAGCAGTCCCCTATTTAAATGTCAAGTTCAGTCACTGATCATTTCTACGTTACCTGATTACAATGACAAGGATATTGGAAGGTCCTAATATTTAGTATACAACAACAAGAAGTCAGATAGAGCTTGCAGTCTTGACTGCTGTCCAATGACCTCTGCTGGAAGGTACATGTGTGTGCATTTGTGTGTGTGTGTGTGTACAGGTAAGCATGTGCAGAATGGTCTGTGTCAACTTCAAGTTGGCTTTGACCACACGGTTGCTTGAAAACAAATGAGAGATTGCATTCAGCCCCAGTTCTTCAAACCAGAATTAAAGGGCACTCTTCCACCCTCCCCCCATCAGAGATTTTTGCCTCTGCGACCCTAACCAGAAGACCTTTTCAAATGTTCAACAATCTTTGAATGGAGAATCTTTTCCTGACATCTGACCCAGGTTGTCTTTTTGTCTTATATCCTCTGGCGATAGTTTTAACACTGACAGTTCCAGAAGCAGTTCTCCAATTCATCCCATCTATCAGTAAATTGTCTGCGGATAATCAATTTAATTTAGCTTTTTTTTCTTCATCATTTATTTACTTTTCATTAACCAGATGATGACAAGAGTTGAAGATTTCAGAAACTCAAGCTGAAAAGCCATTTTGCAGACAGCACCTGTAACCATGCTGTGAATCTTGGGGTAGCAAAATTGGATGTCAGATTTTACAAAAATGCATGCTCAAAATTTGTAATGATAGGAATTAAGGGTTTTCATTAGGAAAATTGCAGCATATGCAAATCTTTTACAGCTACGACATAATCATTTTCCATATTTGTACAAGGCCTTTTCACAGTCATGTTTTTTCAAGGCTGAAGTTTTCCATCATAATGTCTTCTAATGCCTGCACCACATACTTGCTCTGTTTATTGCTACGGCACGGTGATACGATATTAACTCTTGAATGTATGACTGCCAAATCTCTTTCAGCAATTTCTGCACTATGTATTGTAAATGTATGACACATGCTTTCACTCCATTTTGCAACACTAATTGCCATCGGTTTAAAAACAAAATAATTTGACAACCATGTTGTTTTTCATTGTAAGTAGATTTTGTACTTGTTTGTGTTAAATATCTTTGCCACTGATTTTCTCCATTACGGATTTTAACAAAGTTATTTTGAACAGTTCTAGTTGCTTCTTATGGTGTGGTGACTTTCATACCAACTTTCGATTCATTTGCCAGGTCAACTAGTTTCTGAATTTCGTTGTTTTTGGATTAGTTGAGAACTAGCAGGCTCCAGAGGTGATCCCTCAGTTCTGATAGCAGGTTTGAGAATTAGCTTTCTCTCTCCAAAGATGCTGCCTGGTTAGCTAAGTATCTCCACTATTTTTGGATTTTAGCTCGGATTGCCAGCATCTGCCGTATTTTGCTTTGATTGCAAAGCTCACTGGGATAGCCTGAGGTTGCAATAAGATGCTTTCTCAATGTTAGTCCTTTCTTCTTTCACATCATGGTAGGACACTAGAAGTAACAATGAGATGAATGGCCAAATAATTTCTGTGTTAGTGTTGGTTGTGTGAATAAAGTTAGCCAAGGCATTGGGAGAAGTACCTTATTTAAAGATGGCATTTAAGATCTTCCACGATGTTACTTCCTCAGAGAAGACTAAGATTTTAGCAACATGTTCCCCTTCTCAAACCACAGTAGCTGTAATTTAGCAGGAAGACTATGGCTTGGTCATGCAGAGGTCTGACCTTAGGCCACCTCAATTCTACCAGGAAAGTTAGTTACTGTCAAGCCACAGAGAGACAGTGGGGTGGTGATAATCTCACTGCACCCAGCAGCACAAGGCTAATGCTCCAGGACCATGAATTCAAATCCCCATCATGGCTGAATTTAAATTTGGTTTTAACAAAAATCTGGTCTGAAAACTACTCTCAGGAAATGGTGACATGGTGGCCCAGTGGTTAGCACTGCTGCCTCACAGTACCAAGGACCTGGGTTTAATTCCAGCCTTGAGTCGCTGTCTTTGTGAAGTTTGCACGTTCTTGGATGTGTGATTGTGTGGATTTCCTCCAGATGCTCCTGTTTCCTCCCACAGTCCAAATGTGTGCAAGTTAGGTGCATTAGCCATGGGAAATTTCCCAAAGTATCCAAGGATGTGCAGGCTAAGTGGATTAGCAATGGGAAATGCAGGGTTACAGGGATGGGGTGAGTCTGGGTGGAAGTTAGTGTGGACCCAATGAGCCGCATGGCCTCCTTCGACACTGAAGGGATTCTATGATTGTATGAAACACTGACATTCCTCATGGAACTATCACTGATTGTTGTTAAAAACTCATCTTCTAATGCCCTTTGGGGAAGGAAATCTTTATCTGATCCAGCCTACTTGTAATGCTGAGCAGCTTTTGAAAGGGCAATGAGGGATGAGCCAATGAGGAGGCCAATGATATGTAAAGTAAATAAAACTTTCTCAACAAGAAAGAGGTGACAAATTATATTTTTGACATTGATGACTGTGGGTCTTCACATTTTTACCATGACTATTCATTCCAAACCTAAAACAGGATATAGTTACATCCCTTGATTTGGGAGGTTGCAGTTCATTCTCCTCAGTGCTGAGAAAAAGGGCACGGGGCAAAGTTTCAGGACAATCAAATGATTAAAATTATTTGTGTATTGCTGGTCAGGTCCTTTCAGAATGCTGGTCATTCTTCCAGACTTTGTGTGCATTATTTCAGCTGGGATTGCCTGCTTATGGTAACATGTAATACAGGATCAGACAGAGTTGAACTGGCCAATGTGGAGCACTCCCGTCACAACATGTAACTATCATCATTACTTGTTGAGACATTAAAAGGGAACTGTAAACTGTATTTACTGGGGCCAGGTGGGCTGTTGGCTGTTTGAAGGAATAATTGCCTTTACAGATGAGTGAAGCTTAGGTTGGAAGCTGACCGCAGCTGCAGAAGACCCATACGTCAGGATTTGTCAGCACTAAAGGAGCATAAAACAAACCATTTCTCAACATCACAGTGTGTACAGCCAGGAAACTATTAACTGAGCATTGATTGTCATTGGTTTAGAAACCAAACAATTTGACAACCCCAGTCCACATTATTCTTGCATTGCAAGTAGATTTCAACCTATTCCTTATTGTGTAGGCATTTAAAAGATTTGCTTTTGGAAAAATAAACTATGGACTCAACAGGAGAAAGTGAGGGCTGCAGATGCTGGAGATCAGAGCTGAAAATGTGTTGTTGGAAAAGCGCAGCACGTCAGGCAGCATCCAAGGAACAGGAGAATCGACGTTTCGGGCATAACCCCTTCTTCAGGACTCAACATTTTTTATTTTAGATTCCCGATAGTGTGGAAACAGGCCCTTCAGCCCAACAAGTCCACACTGACCCTCCGAAGAGCAACCCACCCAGACCCATTCCCCTACATTCACCCCTGACTAATGCACCGAACACTATGGGCAAGTTAGCATGGCCAATTCACCTAACCTGCACATCTATGGATTGTGGGAGGAAACCGGAGCACCCGGAGGAAACCCACGCAGATGTTGCAAAAGAAGGCAAGAATTTCAAAGTAATTCAATCTAATAGTTCTGTCTTCCAAAACGTTACTGTCATCCACTGTGTGCATTTTGAACCTATCACCTGGATACAGGGATCTGACATACCTGCCTCCTTCACCTGTGTGACAGGATGAGAGACTGTTATGTGCATAGACTGGAGAAGATAGTCTCCTTATTTTTCAAGTGTTTCGCAGAATCAAGATCACAGTGAAATGGAAAGCAAAGGGATAAATGTTTCGAATTTTATGCGAGATCACGTTGCTCATGAGATCATATGAAAACTGCAAATTAATCAGAATCAACCACTGGCTAGGAATCCACACCGTGTTTTTGTAAAATGCCCGTATTTTTGCAGTATCTCCAAACCACACCCTCACACCCAGCCACCTCCCCAAACAAAGGCTTGGTACAGTTGGTTCTGATATAATGTAATAGTAGATTCTTGTGCGATCTTGCGACAAACTAAATCACGCACTGACCACGCCATTTAAACTATTGGGGCTGGAATCGCATTATAGCCAACACAGGTAAGGAAAATTTCACGTTCTACAAATAACTCTTCAATAAGGTTTATAAAATCATGAAGGTCATGGATAGGATAAATAGACGAGGTCTTTTCCCTGGGGTGGAGTAGTCCAGAACTAGAGGGCATAGGTTTAGGGTGAGTGGGGAAAAATTTAAAAAGGACCTAAAGAGGCAACTTTTTTATGCGGAGGGTGGTGTGTGTGTGTGGAATGAGCTGCCAGAGGAAGTAGTGGAGACTGGTACAATTGCAACATTTAAAAGGCAACTGGATGGATAAATGGATAGGAAGGGTTTTGAGGGATATGGGACAAGTGCTGGCAAATGGGACAAAATTAATTTAGGATATCTGGTCGGCATGGACGATTTGGACTGAAAGATCTGTTTCTGTGCTGTACATCTCTATGACTCTATGATGTTAAATTCACGTTGAAGAAGCACGTGTTACAGCAAAACCGATTTTGTAGAACACCTTGTCAATTAATGCATGGATCAACCTCACTGATTTTATTCAATAGTGACAGAGAAATCTAAAGCTAATCTGGTCCAAATTCTGCAAATTCAATGCTGCATATATAAGTTCATTTTGGATCAGTTCACATCAGTTCACAACCATTCATTAGCAACAATGCGCTATCTGCCATTAGCATTGTTGCCTCACAGCAACACAGACGTGGGTTTGATTCCAACCTTGAGCAACTTTCTGTGTGGAGTTTGCATGTTCTCCTTGTGTTTGCATGGGTTTCATTCAGATGCTCCAGTTTCCTTCCACAGTCCAAAGATGTGCAGATTGATGGATTAACTGTGTTAAGTTACCCATCGTGTGCAGGCTGTGTGGATTAGCCATGGGAACTATAGGGTTACAGGGATGGTGTAGGGGTGGGTCAGTGTGGAATGCTGTTCGGAGGGTCGGCATGGACTCAATGGGTTAATGGGCTGTTCCACACTGTTGGGATTCTATGATCTCTGTGCTAAACCTTTCAAATTATATTGGTGACTTTAAACTGTAACACACCAGAGTTTCAGTTATATTTTTACAGGGGTACTTTCAGTATATTGATGAATTCAAAAAGCAGAATACTGCAGATGCTGGAAATCTGAAATAAACAGAAGGTGCTGGAGAAATGCAGCAGGTCAGGCAGCATCTGCAGGGAGAGAAACAGAGTTAATGTTTCAGAAATTTAACAAACAAGAGTCTTGTTGCATTTGAAACGTTAACACAGTTTCTCTCTCTGTCGATGTTGCCAGACTTACTGAGCCTAGATATCATACACTCCTTTTTTTTAATTAGTGTCTTTGTATTTTAAATTACAAAAGAGGAAGAGTAGTTCAACTGAGTACCCAGTGACGTAAAGGATGCTGATAACATTTGTCAACCTCAACTGGATCCAAAGGCTGATTGATTGGTTTCACCTTGCATGATATTTTATTTCTCCACACCCCCTCGATATCTCTGTGCTTTGCTTTTGTTTATTTTTCTTCAAATTTAGTGTCCACACATTTTTGCGGACATTACAATAGTTACCTACACTTCAAAAACATGTCATTGGCTGTAAAGAGCATTGGGACCCCCTGAGATCATAGCTGATGTTAATTAATTGCAAATCTTCCTTCTTTCTATAAGGCAATCATGTTGATCAAATAATAAAAGCGAAGGAGTATTGATGATATTGTTAATGACATGGCACAGGAAAAGTGCAGCCTTTGTGAATTTATACTTCATTATTAAGCTGCACATTATCAGTTTAAATGCTTTCCAGAAAACGTTCCATTTTCTTGTGATGGCACAGTTTATTTTAATAATTCCCCTTCCTGTCCCTTTTATTCTCTTTATTCATCATACACGCTGTTGCATTTTATATCAGGCTTCACGTCCTTTCCATTTGTTTTTAAAGAGTCCTACTCTGCTAGCAGCTGTAATAATCCCTGTCTGACTACCTCTCTGATTTTAATTGCTGTTCAGTCTCTTTATTTCCTTTTCAAATTGTCGCACTGACATGATGCTTTTCTAGAGACTGCTCCAGACCCATATTTCCACATGTCTGGCTTACCTATCAACCAGGGCTCATTATAAAGCATTGACAGGCCTTTATATTAGTCCTCACATGGTGAATGAAGAAGTGATCATTAATTGTTGCAGCAAGTGCCTCCGGTCTCCCATGCCTGTTTCCTTCTCAGGCAGCTTGGTCACCTTTAAACTGCGGCAGCAATCCTATCGAGGCAGCTGACAACCCCAACTTCCTGTGCTGCCATTTTTCAGGCCAGTTCCCAGCATCAGGCACAAAACGTAACATGAACTCACTGTAAATAATTGATTGAGGCTGTCTCAGAAAATTCTGGGACTGGACAAACATTGGTGTCACGTTGTTTATTCAGGATGGGTTTGGTTCCCCCATCATACTGCTGACATAGGAATACAACATGAACATTTTAAACTGCTTTATCAAACTACTTATTCAAAGGATCTAATTTCAAGACCAATAATTTTAAAAGTTTTTTTTTAAAAAAAGAGTTTATTCTGCCTTCTACTAAATGTGTGGATTCACTTCCCTCATGGTGTGCAATTAAATGTGGTCAATGTGCAGCCTAGATAGATAATGTGGCTAATAAGGCTAATAAGGTATCAGAGACAACGCAACTGACCCGGATCCTATTTCTCTCTCTCTCTCTCTCTCTCTCTCTCTCTCTCTCTCTCTCTCTCTCTCACACACACACACACACACACACACTCACACACACACATACTCACAGCCCATCCTGGCTATTTTAAAACAGTAGCACAGGGCACCTAAATCAGGCAGGAGACAAAAAACCAGTTTCTTGAAGGCAGATTAAAGTTTTGCCAGTCAGGTGGGTGAAATAGAACCTCTTGTATATGCATTAGTGTCTCATGAATAATTAGGGTCTCATTATTAACCCACCAGTCCTGTGCAATTATATTCTGGAAATGCAACCTTGTTAGCCAAAAGTAGGAAATCCATGTGTTCATAAACCTAACTGTATATATGAGGCAACTACGGACTTCTTCCTCCAAACTTTAGTGAGTACAAATTCCTTAATAACTTGGCTCATAAGCAAGCAGCTTCTCTAAGCAAACACTCAGAGTGTAACGTGTGAAGTCTCACTGGATCAACCACTCTACGGAAGCTTTAACAGTGTGTGGTTTTGTTTATAGTTCCTAAATGCTTGCAGTGTATGCCTACACAAACACCAAGTGTCATTACGTTCTACCTGTCCCCGGTGTTGCGAAGGATGGGCCTGGCCTCGCTGCCGCAGAACGCTCCGAGTAGTTGGACCGTTCCGTATCACCTGTCCTTCGTGGAGAAGTTTATGAAGAAAAACACCTTTGACCACAAGTCCATCAGGAAGTGGTCAGCACGTAGTGTCCTTGAGACCCTTCGGGAAAGGACCGATCCTATCGAGCGGTTCCCTGTGCAGACTGTCAAAGCCATTTGGCGGAATGCCTCATCGCCAGAACTTTCCAACAAGCACCAAGACATGGCTTGGCTGGTGGTGAGAAGGGCTCTGCCTGTGAGATCCTTTATGCACTCCCGGACTCTCTGCCGCACTGCACGCTGCCCTCGAAGCGGCTGTGAAGGGGACGAGACTGTCTCACACCACCTTCTGGAATGTGCCTATGCAGAGGAAGTCTGGAGAGGAATGCAGTGGTGTTTGTCGAGGTTCGTCCCGAGCAGCGCCGTGACGCGGGACTCCGTGCTCTACGGTCTGTTCCCCGGGACGCACACCGAGACGAACATCAACTGTGCCTGGAGGATCATCAACTCGGTGAAGGACGCTCTCTGGGCGGTCCGAAACCTGTTGATCTTCCAGCTGAAGGAGTTGACCCCGACTGAGTGTCGAGGACTGGCACATTCCAAGGTCCAGGACTACGTGTTGAGGGACGCGCTGAAGTTTGGGGCAGCTGCCGCCAAGGCGCGGTGGGGAAAGACCACCGTGTAACATCTGCCTGCCTAAAGAAAAACAGGGGGCCCGCGCAGTCATTTGGGCTCTGCTGACGCCTCAGCTAAATATGTAATCGTACAGACCTGTAAATAGGAATGATTATTCTGTTTCGGTATGCAAACAAATGGAATGTTTACATATGTATGGCATGTCCAACTGTACAGACCATTAAAGTATTTTATGAATAAAGTATATTTTTGAAATAAAAAAATGTATGTCAAAGCCATTTGGCAGATTGCCTCATCGCCAGAACTTTCCATGGCTTGGCTGGTGGTGAGAAGGGCTCTCCCTGTGAGATCCTTAATGCACACCTGGACTCACTGCCGCACCGCACACTGCCCTCGAAGCGGCTGCGGGGGGAACGAGACTGTCACACACCTCCTTCTGGAATGTGCCTATGCAGAAGAAGTCTGGAGAGGAATGCAGTGGTGTTTGTCGAGGTTCATCCGAGCAGCGCCGTGACGCGCGGGACTCCGTGCTCTACGGTCTGTTCCCCGGGACGCACACTGAGACGAACATCAACTGTGCCTGGAGGATCATCAACTCGGTGAAGGACACTCTCTGGGCGGTCCGAAACCTGTTGATCTTCCAGCTGAAGGAGTTGACCCCAACTGAGTGTGTGATTACGTGTGTATGTATGTATGATTGTATGTATGTTTGTGTGTGCGTGTGAAATTGATTGGATGTGTATAAGATTGATTATGCGTGCGTGTGTGTGTGATTATGTATGTGTGCGTGTGTGTGAGAGAGATTGTATGTGTGTGTTGTGTGTGCGAGAGGTTGTGTGTGAGAATGTGTGAGAGTTTGAGTGTGTGTGAGAGAGAGGGAGAGAGAGTGTGCGTGTGTGATTGTGTGTTGGTGTGTGATTGTGTATGTGTGTGTGAGACTGAGACACTGATTGTGTGTGATTGTGTATGTGTGTGAGATTGTGTGAGATTGAGTGTTTGTGTGAGAGAGAGAGATGTGTGTTGGTATGTGTGATTGTGTGTGTGAGAGATTGTGTGTATGTGAGAGATTTGTGTGTTTGTGTGTGAGAGAGATTGTGTGTGAAAGAGATTGTATGAGAGAGAGAAGTTGTGTATGTGTGCGATTGTGCATGTGACTGTGTATGTGTGTGATTGTGTGTGTGTGATTGTGTGTGTGTGATTGTGTGTGTATGTGTGTGTGTGTGATTGTGTGTGAGATTGTATGTGTGTGAGATTGTGTGTGTGAGAGATTGTGTGTGTGATTGTATGTGTGTGAGATTGTGTGTGTGAGAGATTGTGTGTGTGTGTGAGAGATTGTGTGTGTGTGAGATTGTGTGTCCAGTTTGTTTGTAACCATGTGAAATTCCTGCAGGGGTGTACCCACTGCCCAGGGAGCTGCCATAATACCCAGCTCCTGCACAACTCACAGGTTCCATGAGTGTGTTCCCCTCCGCAGTGCCACCTGGGCTGGCTTGTGAGTCACAAGCATACCCCCAGAAGGGATAGTAGATGCAAGACCCTCAGACTGATGCTGAACATTATTACAACACTGCCCACAATCCTCTAAGGCCATCAATGAACAGATAATTTTCTGAAGATTGCTTCTATCGGGGGGAAGCTCTCCAGCAGGGTCTCCAAATAGGGAAGGTTTACTGTAGCCTGCACAGCACAGCTTATACCATAACAGAAGGTGATATGGAGCAGTAATCTATCTCCTCAGATGGCCGAGAAAGGGAATTTGATGGAAATGCTGATGATGAGGATGATAAGTAAGCCATAGCAATATGATATGAGACAGACAGACCTGAGAGAACTTGATAGCAGCTAGATTTGGAGTGAATGACTAGATGACACGAAGCTGGGTGACAGTGTATGCTGTGCAGAGGATGCTAAGAGGCTGCAGGGTGACTTGGACAGTCTGGCTGAGCGGGCAAATACTTGGCAAATCCAATGAATGCGGATAAATGTGAGGTTATCCACTTGGTCACAAAAATAGGAAGGAAGATTATAATCTGAATGGTAGCAGTTTAGGAAAAGGTGAGGTGCAACGAGACCTGGGTGTCATGGTGGAACAGTCGCTGAAGGTTGGCATGCAGATCAGCAGGCAGTGAGGAAAGCTAATGGCATGCTGGCCTTCATGGCAAGAGAATTTGAGTATCAGAATAAGAATGTCTGCTGCAGTTATACAGGGCCTTGGTGAGGCCATACCTTGAGTGCTGTGTTCAGTTTTGGTCTCCTAGTCTGAGGAAGGATATTCTTGCTACTGAGGGAGTCCAGCGAAGGTTCACAAGTCTGATTCCCAGGATGGCAGGACTAACATATGAGGAAAGAGTGGATCGACTGGGTTTGTATTTGCTGGAATTTAAAAGAATTTAGGGGCTCTCATAGAATCCTGATGAACTGGACAGACTCAATACTGGAAGAATGTTCCCGAAGAAGGGGAAGTGCAAGGCAAGGGGCTACAGTCTAAGAATCAGGTGTAAGTCATTCAGGACTGAGATGAGGAAGAATTTCTTCACTCAGAGTTGTGAACCTGTGGAATTCTCTCCCACAGGAAGCTGTTGGGCCCAGTTCATTAGATATATTCAAGGGGTCAAGGGGTATGAGGAGAGGGCGCGAATGGGATAAAGAGATTGCATGATTAGCTATGATCGTACTGAATGGTGGTGCAGACTCGAAGGGCCGAATGGCCTACTCCTGCACCTATTTTCTATGTTTCTATGTATTAACATATGTAAACACTCAGAACTACAAGCCAATTACTGTGCTGAGGTATTGCAGCCGTGCTTGGTTTACTACATTGAAACATTAAGTTAACTTATTGTTATACTTTGCTGCAGATTCCAGACTAGACAGGCCAGCACCTCTGAAACAGTTACATAATATCACGCTGTGTGATATTCTAGCATAATGCTGGCCAGCCAGTGACACCCACACCCCACTAAATGAATATATAAGAAAAAGTAACCCACTCACTTTCAATCATTCTCTCTGTGTAATGGAATTAGTCTAGTCAGCTAAGTGTGTGTAATGTATAGCAACATCATTAAGCACAGAACCCAGATTATGTGTACGTCTGAGATATTGTGACCTTGTAAATAGCCCTGTAAATAAATTTCAAGATATTTGTCTCACAACACCAGGCTATTTTTGGTATATGTTACACAGGATAAATTTCAAACCGCATCACAATGGAATTATATTATTGACATATACACTTGCTGGATGACAGAGCATTTTTGCCTTCTAAAGAGATTTTAAAACTGCTGATGATCATTCTTGATACATATTGTGGGTTTTGAAGGGAAGGCCTCGAAAAAAAAATTACTTTGGTTTCAAAGTTCAGAATGTATGGGGATGAAAAGTTAGAGAAATAGAGACAGTATTGTAAGTCATCTTTCATCTGATGGTGTAAGCTAATTTGTTCTCGTTGCTCCAATAGCCTTCTGTTCAGTTTTCTGGTCAGAGATCAATATGGAGTTATGCAGGATTACACAGGAGATATACTTATATGGCTCAAATGTTTGTTTGAAGGGTACTCATCTGTCACCAAAATGTTGAGAAACTGACTGCCCAAACCCCACCATCCAGCTTACGTTCCCACCTTCCAGAAGTTATGTTCCTCCCAGAGAACAGCAGTGAATGACAGCCTCAGTGTCCCTTTGCATTACTGTATGTGATCTGTATGTGAGTCCCTCTGAAGGTCACTGACAAGGAAAACAAAGTATTAACAGATCGAAAGGAGCCTCGGGGCAGTCATATAAACAGACAGCTGCCTTCATCAAGCAGGAGAGACTCCTGTTGCTATCACAAGGAAGGAGCACTGAACATTCTCTCCTGGTCAGCCTTCAGGAGCCCCTCCAGCGGAACATACTGCTGCTTATTCCGGAGTCTCTGACCACAAGATGGAAGAGCAGAAGTAGGCTGTTGAGTTCAGTGAGTTTGCTCTGCCAATCAATGATGAGTATGCTTGATCTGATATTCTTTAACTTCAGTTTTCTGCCTATTCCCCAAAACCCGCAATTCCCTTAATGATTAAAAATCGATCTCAACCTTGAACATCCTTAATGACCCAAAGTCTACAGTCCTATGTGGTAAGGAATACCACTGATTCATAAATGCCTCCTATCTTTGTCTTAACTGGGTAACTCCTTACTCTGAGATTATGTCTCTGGATTAGTGGTGCTGGAAGAGCACAGCAGTTCAGGCAGCATCCGAGGAGCAGTAAAATCGACGTTTTCGGCATCAGGAATACAGGCAGAGTGCCTGAAGGGTGGCAAGATAAATGAGAGGAGGGTGGGGGTGGGAAGAAAGTAGCATAGAGTCTCCCCAATCGCCTCTACATTGGGGAGACTGGACGCCTCCTAGCAGAGCGCTTTAGGAAATATCTCCGGGACACCTGCATCACTCAACCACACCGCCCTGTGGCCCAACATTTCAACTCCCCCTCCCACTCTGCTGAGGACATGGAGGTCCTGGGCCTCCTTCACCACCGCTCCCTCACCACCAGACGCCTGGAGGAAGAATGCCTCATCTTCCGCCTCGGAACACTTCAACCCCAGGGCATCAATGTGGACTTCGTTTCCTCATTTCCCCTTCCCCCACCTCACCCCAGTTCCAAACTTCCAGCTCAGCACTGTCCCCATGACTTGTCCTACCTGCCTATCTTCTTTTCCACCTATCCACTCCACCCTCCCGCCGCCCCCGACCTATCACCTTCATCCCCTCCCCCACTCACCTATTGTACTCTATGCTACTTTCTCCCCACCCCCACCCTCCTCTCACTTATCTCTCCACCCTTCAGGCTCTCTGCCTGTATTCCTGATGAAGGGCTTTTGCCCGAAACGTCGATTTTGCTGCTCCTCGGATGCTGCCTGAACTGCTGTGCTCTTCCAGCACCACTAATCCAGAATCTAATTTCCAGCATCTGCAGTCATTGTTTTTACCCTCTGAGATTATGTCCTCTGGTTTTAGACTCTCCTACAATGGGAATTAACCTCTCTGGATCTACCATGTCAAGGACCTTAAAAACATTATACATTTCAATAACATGGCCTGTGCTAAAGTACAGGCCAAATCTACTCATCCCCTAAGACAGATCCTCCACTCATCTCCAGGGGTGAGTGGAGTGACAAGCAAAGTTTGACTGATGCTCCTGGGATGCAGAGAGCGAAGAGCCTTTTAAATATGGCAGCTGGGAAGTCCCACTGAGCTGCAGAACCTCCTGCCAAAAAATCCAGTATATTGGCTGCATAAGCATGTGTAACCCCAGCAGAAAGAATTTACAGGAGAAAACTGAATGCACCATGACCAGAACATATCACCCACGTTCACCCACTGGGCAAAATCCTACAGATTTTTTTGATTACATGCAAGTTGCATCAAGTTTCTCAGTGGGTTTTTCATTATGAGGCCTAGCATGGTTATTTGTGGATATCCCTTTAAGATGTCGGAATGTGCACGTCTTAAAGGGAAGATTCCAATTCCAACACGGTAGGAAACTAGAAAGGAAACAATCTGGTCTGAGTAAAAAATAGTAACCATGAAGTTATTGGATTAATGTAAGAACTCAACTGAATCACGAATAACTTTCAACAAAGGAAATCCGCTGTCTATAACTGGTTAGGTCTGTATGTGACTCCAGTCCCATACTAATGCATTTTTGACTCTGAACTACATTCTGAAATGGTTTAGCAAATCACTCAATGGTATCGAACTGCAACAAAATGTACAAGAACAAGACCCGATCGATCACTTGGTTCTGACCGAGGGAAAAAAAGTATGATGAAGGCAACTCATAGCAGCTGCAACCTGACATAGCCCCTCCCACATGATAATAGCAATAAACCAACATGGAGGTTAACAGTCCTTCATCCATCAACAGACTGATGCACCACAGTCGGAGTTGTCCTGGGAACATTAACTCCAAATCCCAAAGTCTTACAGTTCCAGAGCAAACTCAGGCAAAGTAACAAACATCATGTTAATTATCAATCACTGCTACCCCTTGACTTATTTTTAAATACCCTTTTGTAGGATGTAGGCATCTTTGGTGAGGCCAGTATTTATTGCCCATCTCTAATTGCCCTCAAGAAGGTAGTGCCAGTTGCTTCATGAACCTCTGCAGTTGTTAAGGTGTAGGTACATCCAGGAAGGGAATCCCAGGATTTTCACTCAGTGACAGTCATGGAGCAGCAATATATTTCCAATCAGAATGGAGGATCGTGATCAGAATGGAGGTGAACTTCTCAGTAATAGCATTCTCATATAGTTGCTATCCTTGTATGCTAGAGGTTGTGGGTTTGGTAAGAACTGTCAGAGGAGCCTGGGTGAATTGCTGCAGGGCATCTTGTAGATGGTACACACGTCTGCCCTTGTACAGCAGTGGTGAAAGGAATGTGTGTTAAGGGTGATGGATAAGGTGCTGATCCAGTGGGCTGCTATGTCTTGGATGGTGACAAGTATCTTGGATATTATTGGAGTTGCACTTAACCAGGCAAATGAAGAGCATTCCTGCAAACATTGATCCCTATGGATGATGGACAGGTATTGGGACTTAGGAGTTACTCACCTTGGGAATTCTCTGCTTTTGATCTGTGCTTGCAAACAAAACATTTATATGGCTGGTCTCACTCAGTGTTTAATCAACAGTAACCTCCAGGATTTGACAGTGGCATGTTCAGTGATGGTAATGCCATTGAAGGTAATTGGATTTTCTTTTAATGGAGACAGTCAATGCCTAGCACTTGTCAACCAAACCTGCTGGCCAGGATATAGAATCCCAACAGTGCAGGAAGAGGCCCATCAAGCCTGCATCAACCCTCCCATGAGCATCCCACACATCTCCTCACATTTACCATGACTAATGCAATGAGCCTGCACATATCTGGGCACACAGGGCAATTTAGCCAATTCACCTAAACTGCACATCTTTGTGATATGGGAGGAAACCGGAGCACTGGGAGGAATCCCCACAGCTATGGGGGAACATGCAAACTGCACATAGAGTTGCCAAAGGGTGGAATTGAACTGAGGTACCTGGTGCTGTGAGGCAGCAGTGCTAACCACTGAGCCACTGTGCCTTTCTGCAGCCATGTTGCAATTTGCTACAGACACTTAAGGTATCTGGGGAACATGCAAATAAGATTGAACATTGTACACACATTCCTACTGTTGGCCTTACGATTACTGAAGCAACTGAAGATGATAGGCTGTGGACACTTTACTGAGGAATTCCTGGGGAGATATCCTGTAGCTGAGATGACTGATCTCCAATGCCTGTTTCCACTTCCCTCTCAGTGCTGTGGAGAGTTTTTTGATGACCATTACTTTCAAATTTTACCAGGGCTCCTTGAATCTACACTCCGTCCAAAGCTGCCTTGATGTTGTGGGAACTCAGTAACAAAAATCATAAGCAAATTACTTAAAAAAGGCACTAGGGAATGACTCCTGCCAATGGAATTATTTTCCCATAAATGGAAAACGCCCAGAACGTTTTGCTAAAACTCACATTAACAAAAAAAAGGTTGTAGGTCTACAAAGAAAAAGCAGAGGAGCAATATTAATTTGCTGGGTCTTACAAAGTGTCAGCACAGGAGCAGCAGGCTGAATGGCCTTCTTATCTGCTTTCGTTATTCGTAATTATGACTGTCAGTCACCTATATGCTGAATCTACATTCCGTGATGGAATCACAACCATTTCCTCAGCAGTGGCTGAAACTGTTGAATGAAGCCTCGACAGAAAACTATCATTGCTTTTCCAGCCACACAAATAAAATATTCTATCAATGTAAATGATTATTATTGAATTGATGGTGCCAGCCTGTATTCAGTGCAGGAAAGGAACATTTCAATTTTGTCCTGCAATGGACTTTGCCTTATTCACCTGATATATGGTAGCATTACAAATAAATTTAACCTGTGTCTTGTCATTCTTGCTTAATTAATTTGTGATCTGTCAGTGTCTGTGAATTCTCAATGTACTGTGGCACAGCATAGCTTTGCAGCAATTTATTAGATAACACATTAGATTTCAGTTCTCAACAGTGTGGGCCGAATGGCCTGTTTCCATGCTGTAAAACTCTGAGTATCATTAAGGGAAGTATTACAGGTCAGGTACCTCCCATCACAGAACATAGAACATTATAGCATAGTACAGGCCCTTCAGCCCTCGATGTTGCGCTGACCTGTGGAACCAATCTGAAGCCCATCTATCCTACACTATTCCATTCTTGTCCATATGTTTATCCAATGACCTTTTAAATGCCCACACCCCTACTACTCTGAGTAAAGAAACTACCTTTGATGTCTGCCCTATATCTAACACCCCTCAATTTAAAGCTATGTCCCCTCATGCTATCTAGGGAAAAGGGCTCTCACTGTCCACCCTATCTAACACACCGTATGGGTTCTTAACAACCATTTTAACGTGGGTGGCAACTTTTAGAGATGCATGTACATGGACACAAAGATCTCTCTGCTCATCTCTACTACCAAGAATCTTACCATTAGCCCAGTACTCTTTATTCCTGATAATCCTTTCAAAATGAATCACATCACACTTTTTCACATTAAACTTCATTTGCCCAGCTCTGCATCTTATCTATGTCCCTCTGTAACTTGCAACGTCCTTCAGCACTACCCACGACTCCACCGACATTAGTGTCATCCGTAAATTTACAAACCCATCCTTCTATGCCTTCATCTCAGTCATTTATAAAAATGACAAATAGCAGTGGCCTCAAAACAGATCCTTGCAAAGGGGAAAGGGGGCCCACTAGTATGTGAACGCCAGGATGAACATTTCCCATCACCTTCTGTCTTATTTCAGCTAGCCAACTCCTGATCCAAACCGCTAATCACCCTCAATTCCATGCCTCCGTATTTTGTGCAATAGTCTACCGTGGGGAACCTTATCAAACACCTTACTGAAATCCATATACCTGTACAGTACACCAACCGCTTTACCCTCATCCACCTGTTTGTTCACCATCTCAAAGAACTCAATAAGGTTTGTGAAGCACGACCTGCCCTTTACAAAACCATGTTGACTATCCCTAATCAACTTATTCCCCTCTAGATGATCTTAAGTCCTATCTCTTATCACTTTTTCCAACACTTTACCCACAACCGAAGTAAGGCTCACTGGTCTATAATTACCCAGGTTGTCTCTACTCCCCCTCTTGAACAAGGGGACATTTGCTATCCTCCAGTTTTCAAGCACTACTCCTGTAGACAATGATGACATAAATATCAAAGCCAAAGGCTCTGCAATCTCCTCCCTGGCTTCCCAGAGAATCTGAAGATATATCCCATCTGGCCCAGGGGACATAGTCATAGAGATGTACAGCATGGAAACAGACCCTTCGGTCCAACCCGTCCATGCCGACCAGATATCCCAACCCAATCTAGTCCCACTTGCCAGCACCTTGCCCATATCCCTCCAAACCCGACATATCTATTTTCACCCTTTCCAGAATTGCTAACACCTCCTCGTTGCAAACCTCAATCCCGTCTAGTCTGATAACCTATATCTCAGTATTCTCCTCAACAACATTGTCTTTTTCCAGTGTGAATACTGACAAAAATTATTCATTTCAAGCTTCCCCTATCTCCTTGGACTCTATGCACAACTTCCCACTACTATTCTTGATTAGCCCACTCTTTCTCTAGTCATTCTTTTATTCCTGATGTTCCTATAGAGGGAACCAAGACCTTAGTCTCAGGCTTGAGATCAGGGTGCTCTGATATTTTTCCCCTTGGTTAGCAGGAAGCTGAGTGAGCACATCTGCCTTCATCAAGAAAAGGCTCCCAGGAAATGGAAAATGATCCACGGACATATCAAGAGAATTTGTTAGGAACATGCAAAGGGATAACATCAGTCTCCCAACATAGTTACTTATTTGTAACCCTTTCACAGCAAGAGACTCCCAGAAGGAAAAATAAAATGCTTCAAATGTTGTAATTATAACAGGGTCAGCCAACCGGACCTCATAGAATACAAGTTCCCTGATTGAGGGTGTTAATCTGGTCCAGTCAGGGAGCCCTGGCTGACATTAAAAAAAAGTAGTTGTCACGCATATTGAGAGGCTGAGAGAAAGTGAGGACTGCAGTTGCTGGAGAGTCAGAGTCAAAACGGGTGGCACTGGAAAAACACAGCAGGTCAGGCAGCATCCGAGGAGCAGGAGAGTTGACAAAGAACATTACAGCGCAGTACAGGCCCTTTGACCCTCGATGTTGCGCTGACCTGTCATACCAATCTGAATCCCATTTCGGGCATAAGCCCCTAATCAGGAATGCAATGGGGGAAAGGGGGCTCCTAATTATCTCTCAGCCACCTTCCCTTCCCCCACATTCCTGATGGAGGGCTTATATGGGAAATGTCGACTCTCCTGCTCCTCAGATACTGCCTGACCTGCTGTGCTTTTCCAGCACCACACTTTCATGCTATTGTCAAAGACTATGCATTTGTTAATAAAAGATAATTGGTGATGGGATACTGGTATTTGAAGAGTTATATCACATAGATGTCGTTAAAGCATTGGTTAAAGACCTCAGCTGACTCCTGTGTATCCCTGGCCTGTGACTGAACAGAATTGTGAAGATTCATGCAGGAAAGTAGCAGACATATTGTTGGGAAAACACAGTGGTAGAGTTGATGCACAAACCTTCTAACAGCTAAACTAACTGACCCGCCAAAAACCATCTACTCCACCCATGGCAGAGTCTGCGGATCTGATAATGGACTCACCTCAGAGCCCAGCAAACCGGAGGGGACACGAGTGATCCTCAATTCTGAAGGACTACCTCGAAGAAGTGAAGTTAGCAATCACACAACCCCCAGGTTACAGTCCAACAGGTTTATGTGAAAGTACAAGCTTTCAGAGTGCTGCTCCTTCGTCAGGTAGCTAGTGAGGCAGGATCATAGGGCACAGAATTTATAGTAAAAGATCAACGTGTCATAAGTTGCATCAGCTGTACGACACTTTGATCTTTTACTATGAACTCTGTGTCCTTTGATCCTGCCTCACTAGCTACCTGACGAAGGAGCAGCACTCCGAAAGCTTGTACTTTCAAATGAACCTGTTAGACTATAACCTGGTGTTGTGTGATTTTCAGCTTTGCCCACTCTAGTCCAACACCAGCACCTCCACATCAAAGAAGCGAGACAGAGGGGGAGATGGTGATAATGAGTCACCTTTAACCACTACCATGCTGTAACAGACAATGTAACTTTGAGAATGACCTCCCCTTGTAATTCCCTAGTTAATCCCATTGGAAAGAGATTTCCCTCAATCAGAAAAGGGAGACTGAGCTTAACATTTCAAAGTGATTTGACAAATTACAAAGGATTTGGAAATAATTTCTAAATCCTACAATAATAAAGGGAGATGTAAACAAAAAGGCTTGTCTGGAGGCTTCCTTCCTGCGAGTTGATTGATCAGTTGTGTCAAGTGCTCAGGACCCACTAAGTCTGTGACCTGATTGGACTGCAGTGTTGGATAGTTTGCACAGCCCAATCAGAGCCATTATATACTCACTGCTGTTTCTCAGGCGTTCTGACAAACACATGACAAGCCTAAGATTTTTAGGGATACTCCTGTGCAAAGTGTTATCAAAAGTTGTACTGATTCCTTGTTATGTTGGTGTGAGAACAGTTTGCACATTTATTACAAACAGCCTGCAGAGTGAACCTTCCCACATAATCCCAATCTCATGAATCTCTTCACCACATTATCATAATAAACAGAGTACAGACTTTATTAACACAGAGGAGGTTAGTTTTCGCAATTTGCCTCAAACATCCAACATTTATCAGCAGTGATTTTCTGGCCATTCATGATTCAAGCACAGAACTTGACCTATATTTCTGAAATGGCAGCTGGCAGGATTTCCCAGCAACAGCACATTTCAGAAAAGCCAAAACGATCGCTCAGATCCACAACAATTTCAACTTTCCATTCCTTTGCCAGTGAATGTTTCTTTCTGATTGGGAGTGTTCTGCTGAAAAACAGGATTTGTACAGGCTTACCATTGGGTTTCTGGGCTCCTGCATGGGGTGTGGCAGCTAACACAGGGAATGATTTAATCCTTAGACTGTCAGCAGTGTCTGAGACTAATACAGCGATCATTTTGGGAAAAGAAGTTGGGATCAGCACCAATATTGTAGTGACCAAGCTTTGTAAATGTTACATAGTCATATTAGTCATTTTGCAAACCTAAACATTAAATCATTTTCTTATTTGCAAATTAAAATCACTCTAAATTTTGTACTGTTTTCCTTCTTTCCTAAAAGCACTTTAATGCTACTATTTTTACGATCACAATAACATTTAATTTTTGATTTTAAAATTCTGTTAAGATATTAAAGATAAAGCTGGTTAGACTTCTAAAGTGGCCATATCAAAAGCAGGAAAGCTTGTTTGACAAATAAATTCATCAAAAGCCCTCAGAATCAGATCACATCCTGGCTAGCTAACTTATTTATGGCACAGTAAAAGTTAAGTAAAGCAGGCAAATTAAGGGGGAGAAAAGATTAATTACAGTGTATGTATTGCTGCATCTTTATGCCACTGCTTGGAATATTTTTCCACGTGAGAGACTGTATAACTGTCAATTGTTATTAGTGTGTGCTTCACGTTAAAATTACAACACAGGGTGAAAAACAGTTTGGTGTACAGTCTGTTCTGATATAATGCACTAGTTTTGTTTTATGTGATGCCACGTTATAAGAAAATCGTGTCATAGTAGCACTGTTTAAACAGATGGGATTAGATTCACATTACAACTAATGCACGTTGAAGAAACATGTGTTATAGTAGAATTGACTGTATAAGGAAGGAAGGTTTTCTCTTATATAGGTTCATTGATCAATAAGGACAAAGTTAGCTTTTAACATTAGGGTGGATAAGGTTCTTGAAAAAAAAAACCCTCAAGAATTAGGGAAGGACTAAATAAGTCATTGCAATGTCCAGCAAAGATGCAATGGGCAAATAGCATCCTCTGCAATGGAAAACCCTGAGAGTTGTGCTGGAATACTGTACTGTTCTGCTCTACCGGAAGCAACAGAATGAAAACAGCTTCATGTTTCCAGAGGTTCAGGGAGATTCATTGCCCAAAGGACTAAAGGAAAACACAAAAACACAGCACCCTTTCTATAAATGAACACATCTACCCAGTAGTAAACAGCATTTGGCATTGAACGCAAACTAGCCCAGACTCAAGGTACCAAAAGCAGGCAAATCCAGTCTCAGAAAATGAATAGCTTTGTTGGAAATTTATTTTGCGCAAACCCTGAGATGGCCTCATAGGATTTACCCACAGCAGCTGACAGATGGTAAAGACATTACTAATCTATAGAGGGAAGAGTGGGTAAAAGTTCACTGTTTGTGCTGCTCACTGTGATTACAGCAGAAAGATAATGACAGTATTTTTGTGGCTGCTCATTGCTCAGCCCATCTGCCAGTTATAATACAGGTAGCAGACTTCAGGGCTGTTCAACAAGGGAATCAAACTCAGTTCCAATTAATGTGATTCCAATTAAGTTGCCCCTGTCCTACAGTCAATCTTTTTAAATCAACCAGAATGTATATTGTAAATAATCTGATTTGCAGGAGTAAAGCATTTCAGCATGTTTTTTGTTAGAACAGCACAGGCTTTAAAGAAATAGTAATCATGTTATAAGCTACATATATGAAGAATGAAAGGTATGAGCACAGAAAAGGTATGCACTGTGTTGCACACTATCTTATTCATGGCAAATGGTGAAGGATGAAGGCCTGGCTGAACAGCCTTGCATCTGATCTTACAGATTTATCTGGGTTGGTCCCATTTAGCAACATTTGTAGGTCTAATCAGCAAACGCAAATGAAAACTATTTCAATGTGTTTGATTTAACATTGGGTGAACGTGTTCATGTATTTGATTTCCTTTATCACTGCTGCAGAGTGAAGATAGAAGGACAAGGTTATGTGGTTCTGCATGTCTCTGTCTGAAAGTAGAGTTTAGAATCTTGCATCCCTGCCAATTTTCCTCTGTTGGGTATACTTCACAGTGCAAACAAAGCCTGGATCTAGGCACCGATGACACTGCAATTCCATTGAAATATGCATCTGCAACTCTGTCATCAGACAACACTGCTGGCTTTAAACTGCTATTATGTTTAAGAGGAGGTTAGGAGTAGTGACAACAAGCAGCGATGTGTGAGCAGAGACATGATAAGAAATGGCAATCGAGACCTTGATGTGAGGTCAGGAGAAACACATCAGTCCTTCATTTACACTGGAGAATTCTGGACCTCTGCTGCAGGAGACCATTCAAATGATTGTACTTTGATTCAGTGTCAGAAATAACCATCCATTGTATAAGAGTTCCGTTCAAGGAGAGAATATGTTCACTTCAGGAATTTTGATTCAAAGCGTCGAATTCTAACAATGACACTTCTTGGCTGTGCCAATGGACATGATATTTATTGTATTGTTTGGCTGATCAAAAAATACCAGGACAGCAGAAGCTTTGATTTCTTCTAAAAGAGTTAGGTACTCAATATAATTGCACAGAATAGGATTTGTGAAGCAAAACCAGAGATCTTTTAAATGTTTTTTGTTCCATTTTTTTATTTTAAGGTGCATTTACTTGTTAATCTCCTCAATGTTTCTGTTTGAAGGAAACCAACATTGTTAAGGGCAGAACATTCCAAATCTTTTCAAATCTATGGATTGGCTACAACCAATCTTTGCAATTTTCTATTGCACCTTACATCCTATCACTCACTCATAGTCCTTCTGGTGCGGCCACACTTGGAATATTGTGTACAGTTCTGGTCGCCCCATTACAGGAAGGATGTGTAAGCATTGGAAAGGGTGCAGAGGAGATTTATCAGGATGTTGCCTGGTCTGGAGGGAAGGTCTTATGAGGAAAGGCTGAGAGACTTGGGTCTGTCCTCATTGGAAAGGCGGCGGCTAAGGGGAGATTTGATAGAGACATACAAGATGATCAGAGGATTAGGCAGTGAAATACTTTTTCCGAGGATGATGACGTCAGCTTGTACAAGAGGGCATAACTACAAATTGAGGGGTGATAGATTTAAGACAGATGTCAGAGGAAAGTTCTTTATGCAGAGAGTGGTAAGGGCGTGGAATGCCCTACGTGCTAACGTAGTCAACTCAGCCACATTAGGGAGATTTAAACAATCCTTAGATAAGCACATGGATGATTTTGAGATAGTGCAGGGGGAACGAGCTGAGAAAAGTTCACAGGTTGGCGCAACATCGAGGGCCGAAGGGCCTGTTCTGCGTTGTATTGTTCTATGTTCAATGAGAGTTGGTTTTCCATGGGACAAACCAATCTGATGAAAAGGGCCTCCCAAACTGCCTCTAAACCCCCTTGTTTTAAACATGCTAAGGGCTGAAAATCCAACTTCAGGCTTGAGTAAAGGATGTGTCTTCTAATATGGTGAAGGATATCCTTCCAGTGTAGATGTGTGCTGTGCACCAATAGTCCAAGCATTGCAGTATAACGGTGATGGATTCTTTAATGGGAACTGCCAAAAGTCTCTGTTTGTATCCAGTTTTCTAGGGTCTGAGCTGTCCTCAAGCTGTTCTCATCGGCAGATACTCCGGGATAAATTTCTAGTCCCTTAGCCTATTTTTGTAATGTTTGAGGTCAACATAAATGTACAAAGAACTGTTAGATTTAGTTAGAAGCAGCAAACCAGGGCATGAAGAAGTCATACTGCAGATATGACCCTCTAGTGTAGCAAAGCATTAATTTAATTATTGACCTGATATTTTAGAGAATATGGACTGATTCCAGGCACAAATAGGAACACAGCATGGTGGTTGGCTTTTGGGTGATATTGTTGCCATTTGAAGCTTCTCCAGTCGTGCGAATAGTTCTGCACATTCCCTCTTGAACTGTTTGGTCTGTCTTGCTTGTTCAGTTCATTCATCTTTCAGAGAAGGCTAAGGTTGCAAGAAGCACTGCAGCTCAGTAATAAGGACTCCTGATTGTGGATGACATAAAGATCTTTATTGTACAGAACGTAAGAGGTGACTAGAAATTGAAGCTTTGCACTCATCAGAATGAGGATGCAAGAAACATTCTGAGCAAACTAAGAGTCTGTGCTGTTTTTCTCAATGTGCTCCTGTCACATCTTTCCCAGAGATAGCTTCATTGGATTGACAGCAACCTGGCCAGCAGCGACAGCAAGCCAATTAAAGCCCAACTGGTTAGCATCAACTCTCAGTGCAAGTGAGATGTTCTCAGTGACACTCAGGGCATTCATTATATCTGCATGCCATCAGGTAACGGGAGTTGAATTCAGAGTGGGAGTTCAGAGCACCTACGGATGCAAATTGATAAACCGGAGGCTCTCTGCAGGTAAAGGCCTAGAAGTTCTCATTTCTGGAGACTGTTGTTGGTGGAGAATCATCCATTGACTCCAGCTGTTTGACTGCTTTGTTTTGTCCAGTTCTCTCACATCCCTTCTCCCCCCACCTCACCCATATGGTAGCAGCACTCACACAGCATACGCAGTGAGAGTTACAAACGCATGACCTGATTTAGCCTTCCACCTCTACATAAACTAGCCCTCCCTAATAGAGCAAGAATCTCAGAGGAACCTCTTATTTGGGACCATCTCGTAAAATTACCCTGGGAAGGTACTGTCATGACCATAGATCATTAACCTGGATTTTGTATGGACATACTAAACCTTTAATAGCAACCTGCAACTTTTAAAAGAGGACTGATACAGCAAAGATTATTGCAGATGTAAATTCAGTACCTGTCTGAAAAGAGAGAGAGAGATCCTGGAATGTTGCACTTGAGGTGTTGAAGATGTTTTAAAGAGATAGACATCAAAGATGCCTCAGACTGTGAACATGATGGTAAAAACAATTGACAGATTGGGCAAGAGACATATTTGCAATTTCTCCTTTTAAGAATAGAGGGACAGGTGTTAAAAGTGATTTCAAACCTGGTTTCTATGTGTTATTGGCCTGACCACCTTTTGTATGGACTAGTATGCTGTAAAGATCACAGCTTTAACAGCAGCTATTAAACAACCCTACAATGTAGGTTAATAAAAAGGAATATATCTTCTCCCCCTGAATGCTGTCAGCTAGCTATTGTTGAAAGGAACCAGGACAAAGGAATTTCAATAAATTTGCAAAGCCTTTTGTGTCTCAAAATCTACTGCTCAACAAGTGACATGAACATTCCTGTAAACATCCACTTCGATAGCTACAAAGCCTACTACCGACTCTTTACATCTGACTTGGAAACTGACCTATATATCTTTTTTTTTTAAACTTTTTTGTCTTTTTTTGACTTACTTCTTATTCCCAAGTTGTGTGCATGCATGTTGCATAATTATTTATTTGTATGTTTTGCAATTAACAAACTCACTCTTTGGTAACTCAAGAAAGCCTGGTTTGTTTTAAACCAGAAGTTCATTTAATCTGGGAGAAAGACATCCACAAGGGAAGGAGACATTTTTAAATTAACCTGGTGGTAACTATTTAGGTGGTGGAATAAAGAAATGGTGCCAGTTCATTCCTGCTCACCCAGGAGTTTGACAATTTATTTGTTCCATTGATTTCTGGGATGTAGTAAAAGGCCAGTATTTATTACCCATCTAAAATTTCCCTTGTGAGGGGTGACCAGAGTTCTTTTTCACTCTGGTCAAGAATCTGACAAACATGGCAAATCAAATGATGTTTATGAAAAATATTCCTTTTCCTGCTATGTATCATGTATATTTGGTAGAATGGAAATTGACCAGCTTCCATCCCCAATACTGCACATCCCCACACACTGCACCTCCCCCAAGCCACCTACATTTTTTTGGGTTCACTCATAGATGTGGACATTACTGGCTGGCCAGAATTTATTATCCTTATATCATTAAGTTTTAATATCAGGACAACATGGAGCACAGTTTCTGTTTTGCTTGAAGAGTCAAAAGAGAGCTAACTCTACAAATGAGGTTTTTGCACCTGGTTTCATTTATATTGCGTCTGGTGCCTGGCTTCAGTGCAGTCTGCTGCCTGAATTATAATGTTGTCAACCATTTTGAAGAGAGTCACCAACAGGCAACAGTGCTGATTCAGTACAAACAACTCAGAGTCTACACTGACAGCAGGACAGGATGACCACACCTTGATAAACCAAAAGCCAGCCAGAGGGAAGGAGGGAGGTGATATGGGGAAGGAGGAAGGTGATATGGGGAAGGTCTGATATTTGGCAGGGGCCACTGCTGAAAGCTAACTCCAAACATCAGCAGCTGAAATCCCTACTTCATAGCAAGAGATGGGAGAATAAGGATCAGACCTGTGTTTAAAAAACAGACTTTTGATTACACTTCAGACATTCCAGAAGCAAACCATATAATTTAAAACTTAGAAAATGAAGAGCAAGATTAGAAAAAGTTTCTTTTTATTTGAGCATCGATTGCTTTTCCATATCAGAAACCACTGAGGCAGAGATAATTGCATCTTTAAAAGGAAGAGTATAGATACTGATTGGAAGCTCAGGCATACACAGGTTTAGGGGAAGAGAGCATGATAATGAATAGATTGTCACCACAGAGCCCCAGTGGGATGGAAAAGACTCCAGTTTGATAATACTCAAAGGCTAAACTATCCAAAGGAAATGAAAAAGTATCATCTGACAGAACATTAAAAAAAACTCACATGAGGTCTCCAGTTTCTTGCTCCCAATTTGGACAGACTGGCCACAGTCTGATTTATGTTGACTTGACAAGATCATGTTCAGCTCACAGCAGGACAATCCAAACTAGCCACAATCCCAGACGTATCTGCATTCCCAGCTTGTGCACCATGCAGGATAAAATTACTGAACTTGGCTATTATTAGAAACAGAATAAAAACAAGAGATTCTCATGATGTACTTATCAGAAAGGCCAAGTTTAACAGAACTAGGTGGTTCATTCTGAAATAAGATTGCAAACGTAGAGCTGTCACAGTCAAAATTATAGAGACAGTAGGGCTGTAAAGCTATAAATATGGTTGGACTCTGAAATGGCCTAGCAAGGCGATGCTGTTGTAGCTAACCGCTACAAAGTCTGATAAAATAAATGAAATCAAACAGACCACCCAGCATCAACCAAGGCAACAGAAACAGCAACAGCAAACGCAGCTCTGTCGACCTTGCAAAGCCCTCAATAATACCTTGGGCTTGTTCCAAAATTGGACAGACTGTCCCATAAACTAATCAAGCACCAGGCTGACATTGCCTGCAAATTATGATTCCATGAAAATGGCTGTGTCCCACACACTCCCTTCACTATCTCTGAGAATGTCTTGTTCCACTGGACAGACCCAGCACTGTGGTATACAGTCAGAAGTGAGTTGCCCTGGGAGTCCTCAACATTGACTCCAGAACCGAGAGCATCAAGTCAAATGTAGAAAAGGAAACCTGCTCCTTATTATTATGTACCACACTCCTCATCAGCTAATGAAGCACTCCTCCATATTGAACAACTCTTGGAGGGTGCACCAAAGGTTGCAAAAGCACAGAAATTGCTTTTTTTGGAGGAATTTAATATCCACTACAAAGATTGACTTGGCAGCACCACTGCAGACTAAACTAGCAAGTCATAAAAGACATAGCCACTAGATTAAATCTGTGGCAGGCGGTGAGGGAACCAACAAGAGGGCAAGTTTTACTGGAAATCGTCCTCATCAATCTACCTGTAGCAGGTGCATCAGTCCATGACAGTATCAGTTTAGTGACTGCTGTACAGTCCTTGTCGAGGCAAAGTTGTGTCTTCACGTGGAGGATCCACTCCATTATCTTACAACGCACTTACCAGGATTCAAAGTAGGATGGATTTCAGATAGATCTAGCAGCTCAAGGCTGCTCATCTGAGGCTCTGTGGGCTATCAGCAATAGTGGAATTGTATTCAAACACAATCTGCAACGTCGAGGACCAACATATCCCCCACTTTACACCTGGCCAGAGAATCCACCCTGGTTTAACAGTGAGTGCAGGAAGACTGATGAGGAGCAGCAGTAGGCATACCTAACAATGAGAAGCCAATCTGGTGAAGTTGCAAAACAGGACTACATATGTTCCAAACAACATAAGCAGCAAGTGATAGACAGACCTAAGTAATTCCACAATCAATTGAACAAGCTCTGCAATCCTGGCACATCAATTGTGAATGATGGTGGACAACTAAACAACTCACTGGAGGAGGAAGTGGTTCCACAAATATCCCCCCATTCTGAGTGACTGGGACAGCTCAGCACATCAATGCAAAAGATGAAACTGAAGCATTTATAATTGATCTTCAGCCGAAAGTGCCGATTCATTGGATAATTCACCTTGGCCTTCTCCTCAGGTCCCCAGCTGCAATCCATTTAATCTTTGAGGTCCATGCGTTGCAAGGACCAGGAACTGTAAGCCAGTGCTCTCATACTCTCCGAGCAGCTGCATGGTGAACATCGGTCCCCAGCATCACAGATGCCAGTTTTCAGCCAGTTTAATTCAGCACACATGATATCATAAAAAAGCTGAAGGTATTGCATTTACCATGGAAAACAGCCCAGCTACATCTATGGACAAAATGCAGGACCAATCCAACCCAGCTCATCAGCCTGTTTTCAATCACGGCAAAGTGATGGACTGCTGACACCCTCAGTGCTATCAATTACTCAACGATAACTTGCCCACAGACATTCAGTTTGGATTCAACAAGAGCCTCTCAGTTCCTCACCTCATTACAACTTTGATCCAAACTTGGATAAAAACTGAGGTTAACAGGGAAGTGAGGGTGACTGCCCTTGACAATAAAGCAGCACTTGTCCAAGTGTGAGATCAAGGAACCCAATCCAACGAGTTATTTGGAACCTGTGGGAAAACTCCCCACTGGGTGGAGAACAACGGCAATTAATTATCTCAAATACAGGACACTGCAGAGGTTGGTCAGAGTTCTATTCCCAAACATTTTCAACTACTGCATCTGTGACCTATCAGACTCCAACTAACATTCAAACAAATGCTGGAAATCTGAAAACAAAAATCAGTGAGAATGCTGGAGAAACTCAGGTCTGGCAGCATCTTGGAGACTGAAGCAGAGTTAACGTTTTGAATCCAGGTGTATGACTCTTCTTCAGAGTTGCGTGTTTCTCTCTCCACAGATGCAGCATTCTCGGTTTGTCCCAGTTTACAAAATTAGCTGGTCATCTATTTCAGTTGGGCACAGTGGACCATCCATTTATGGATATTTTTTCTAATCAATCTGTTCGGAGGTGTTATTATCATACACCTCTGGGGTAGGTGGGACTTGAACCCAGGTATCCTGTCTCAGAGGGAGGGTCATTGCCACAGTGTCACAAGAGCCCTTTCAAACAGGAGCTACTCCTCCAACCTGGGGTTCCAACGAACAAACCTGCAATTAAGAGTCTCACACTTGTACAGATTGAGTTAGTCAGTCCAGAGTGTATTCAATTATAAGCATAATTCAAAACTGCACCAAGTGGGCCTGAGCTTAACAATTTCAGTTGCACACATTCCTTGAGGTTTCATCACCTGTCTTTCTGCGTCAAACCATTCAGTATTCATGACTGTAGCCATTGCTACCCAACACAGCCATCCCATGATGCACATCTTCTCATAGCAACTGGTCAATGAACATTTGTCTATGGGAATCTAAGCCCAAAACAGTGGGTTTGGGAGAAAAGGGAAGTAAAAACGTAACAAATATAAAACTTGAATCTATCCCACTTTGAACTTGTCCACTTCTGGTTTGAATGGAGCAGCATTGGGGGCTGTGAGCAGCTGGTGACTAAGCTGTTCCACTGTGCTGGGTCTCTCATTTCCTCATGTTAATGAAGCTACATACCTCAGATTTCCCTTTGCTGTAGATGCAGCACTGGCTCCTAGAATTCATCCAGTTAGAAAAGTGCATGAAGGAGCAAAATATTTTTCAAGTACAGCTTCTATGCCCCAAGGAACAAGAATATTTCCAGTTTGCAGCACCCAAAGAAACATGTGGACGTCACAAAGATTGTACCTGGCCACTCTGTCATCTGACGAGATATCACAGCTTACAATCTATTCCCCTACCCCCTCCAGTGTGTCTGCAATCTTCTTCCCTGGTCATCTCATTGCTGTCTCTGTCACCCCCTGATCTGTCCTTCCTGGTCTCCTCCCCAAAACCATCTCTGACCCCTTTTCTGGCCTCCTCTATTAGCCCTTGTTAAATTCTGTCTCCAGGGCTGCGGCCATTGCGATTTTTATTTTTGAGTTTTCTTAAAGAGAATGATGTGTTGGTCAGTGGTTGTGTATATGTGGGGAGTTTAGGGATACATGCCTGACCAATGGCAAACAAGCTTTGGGGAATTAGGAGGCAAGTTACTGCAGAGTTCCTGGATCTGACCTGCTCTTGTAATCACTATTTATTTGGCTGGTCCAATTCTAATTCTGGTGAATGGTAACTCCCCGAGATGCAGCTGTACAGGACATTGGTGAGGCCATTTTTAGAATACTGCATACAATTCCAGTTGCCCTTCTATAGGAAGTTGAGGGGGTGCAAAAAAGATTTACAAGGATGTTGTCAGGTCTTGAGAGTTTGAGTTATAGGAAGAGGCTGAATTGGTTGAGACATTTTT
The DNA here is from genome assembly GCF_037043375.1 of Chiloscyllium plagiosum. Lineage (NCBI taxonomy): Eukaryota > Metazoa > Chordata > Chondrichthyes > Orectolobiformes > Hemiscylliidae > Chiloscyllium > Chiloscyllium plagiosum. The sequence goes on from NW_028270166.1 coordinate 21,042,513, forward strand.
CCATCGAGTGTGAGAGGCTTAGAGGGGTTTATAAAATTATGAGGGGCATGGATAGGGTGGATAGCTTAAGGTCTTCTTTCCTAGGGTGTGGGACTCCAAAACCAGAGGGCATGGGTTTAAGGTGAGAGAGGGAAGATTTAAAAAGGACCAGAGGGGTAGTTTTTCACCCAGAGGGTGGTGCATGTATGGAACAAGCTGCCAGAGGGAGTGTTGGTAAGTAACGCACCTCCTGAATCCTCAAAGCTTGACCAACATCTACAAGGCACAGTCAGGAGTGCAATGGAATACACTTCACTTCTCTGGATAGGGGCAACCCTAACATCACTCAACAAGCTTCTCAGCATTCGGGGCAAAACAGTTCATCTGATTGGTAGCCAATATAATACCTTCAACACTTACTCCCCCAGCAGCAGCAGTATGTGCCATCCGCAAAACATACTGCAATAACTCACCAAGATTCCGGAGACAGCATCTTCCCAATCCACCTCATCTTTCACCTGGAAGGTGAAGGGCAGCAGATGCTAGGACATTAACCCTACTTGCAGGTTCCCATCCAAGCCACACATCACCCTGACTTGGAGCTATATCACCATTTCCTCATCATTGCTGGATCATCATCTTGGACTCCATTCCTAACAGCACTGTGGTGCCTCTACACCAAGTGGACTACAACGGTTCAAGTAGGAAACTCACCACTACCTTCTCAGGAGCAATTAGGGATGTGTAATAAATGCTGGACTAGCCAGTGATACCATAACCTATGTATGAATTTTTAAAACAGGTTTGGATGAGACTTGCTTGGTTTGGAGATATACAAAGCCTCTCAGTTCACACCACACATCAGCAACAGGACGACAACAATCACAGTTTGAAAATCCATGGAAAGAAAATAACTAAAGCAATCCAGTTTATTATGTGTCTTCAAACTTGCCATCACTCGGCTGACTACTTTGATCTCCTAACATTACCCTTTATTTATCTTGGCATCTGCTGCTTTAGATACTGTGGATCAATTTAACAAAAACGAAGAACTTTGGCTGCTGAAGGTCTGAAGCAAAATCAGAGATTGCTGGCGAGCCCCTCAGCACATCTGGCAGTTCGTGTGGAGAGAAAACACCATCAACATTTCACATCCAGTGACTGTTTCTGGTGTTGTTATAGGTCAAATCAACCCTGCCACATAACATTAAAAATTCACCGACTAAGTATGAATGCAAATAAATGTTTTGAAAGGTATACCTTTATCTTTCTTCTACATTTGGGAGAATGGGGCAAGATCAACTTTCAGGGACTAATCTCTCCACTTACTCCCCTTGACCACATAAACTAGATTAATATTCAGTACTGAGGGTGTATTGCACTGGAAGGGGAAACATGTTTTGAATGAAATGTTATATGTAAAGCTGATGGCCTCCTGCGGTGAATGGAGCTCTATTTTTGTCAATGTATTTTGATATTCTGTAAAGAGAGCAGACAACTCCAAGCAGCCAACAGGAAACAGACAATGTGTTCAGGAAGGCGGTAATACTAACCACAGACAAATATTCCATACGTTGTACATTAAAAGAGTCATAAAAATGCCAGATCTCTGGGTTTTCAAAATTTTCTGATAGCTTGAGATTAAACTAATCTGCATTGATGTGGATCTATGAGCTTCATGCGCCTCTGCACTTGAATTCATCTTCAATGCACACCAATTTTTTTTTTGTTTGTTCACTCATGGGATCTTCACATCACAGGCTAGCCAGCATTTTATTGTCCATCCCTAGTTGCCCTTCAGAAGGTGATGATGAGCTGCCCCCTTGCACTGATACAGTCCACATGCTGTGGCTTGACCCACAATGTCCATAGGGAGGGAATTCCAGCAACAATGAAGAAATGATGATATAGTTTCAAGTTAGGACAGTGAGTGGCTTGCAAGTGGTGGCGTACCCATGTATCTGCTGCCTTTGTCCTTCTAGATAGAAGTGGGCGTGGGTTTGGAAGCTGCTGTCTGAGGATCTTAGGTGACTTTCTGGAGTGCATAGAGTAGATAGTACACGCTGCTGCTACTGAGCATCGGTGGTGGAGGGAGGGGATGCTTGTGGTTGTGATTCCAATTAAGCAGGCTGCTTTGTCCTGGATGGTGTCAAGCTTCTGGAGTGTTTTTGGGGCTGCACCCATCCAGGTAAGTGGAGAGTAACTCACCACAGTATTCCCAGCCTTTGACCTGTTCTTGTAGCCACTGTTTGGTGAGTCCAGTTCAGGTCAATTGTAACCCCAAGAATATTAATAGTAGGGGATTCAGTGAAGGTAACACCATTGAATGTCAAGGGGTAGGGAATAGATAGTCTCTTACTGGAAATGAGAATAGCCTGGAATTTATGTCATATGAACGTTACTTGCCACTTGTCAGCCCAAATCTATTGTCCAGATATTGTCTCGATCTTGGTGAATTTGAACATGGATTGCTTCAACGTCTGAGGTGGCAACAATGGTGTTGAACATTGTGCAATCATTGGAGAACATCTGCCCTTCTGACCTTATGATGGATAGAAGATCATTGATGAAGCAGCTGGAGATGATTGGGTCTAGAACAGCACCTTAAGGTGCTTCTGCAGAAATGTCCTGGAGCTGAGATGACTGACCTCCAACAACCACCACCATCTTCCTCTGTGACAGGTTTGACTCTAACCAGCAATGTTTTCCCCCAATACCCATTGATTCCAGTTTTGCTAGGGCATCTTTATGGCACAATCAGTCAAATGTAGCCTCGGTGCCAAGGGCTGTCACTCTCACCTTACCTCTGGTCCGTGTTTGAACCTAGGCTACAATAAGGACAGGAGCTGAGTGGCCCTGGGAAAATGCAACCTGGGCATCACTGAGGTGGTTACTGCTGAGCAGGTGCAGCTTGATAACACTGTTAATGCCACCTTCCAACACTTTACTGATGATCAAGCAACGACCGATCGGGTGGTAATTGGCTGGGTTGGACTTGCCCTCTACTTTGGGTACAGGACAGACCTGAGGAGAAAGTGAGGTCTGCAGATGCTGGAGATCAGAGATGGAAATGTGTTGATGGAAAAGCGCAGCAGGTCAGGCAGCATCTAGGGAACAGGAGAATCGATGTTTTGGGCATTGCAACTTTCCAAATTATCAGATAGATGCCAGTGTTGTAATTATACTGGAATAGCTTGGCTAGGGAAGTGACTTCTGGCACACAAGTCTTTAAGACTATTGCCAGAATGTTATTAGAGCCCAAAGCCTTTGCAGCATCCAATGCCTTCAACCATTTCTTGATATCATGTTTTGGCTGAACACGTATCTGTGATGCTGGGGGCCACTGGAGGAGACCGAGATCAACCATTTGGGGCTGGTGGCTGAAAGTTGCTACAAATTCTTTAGCCTTAACTTTTGCACTGATGTGCTGTGCTCTTCCATCATTGAAGATGGGGATATTTGTGAAACTTCCTCCTCCAGTGAGTTGTTTCATTGTCCACCGCCATTCATCACTATATGTGGCAGGACTGCAAAGCTTAGATCTGATCTGTTGCTCGTGGGATCACTTGCTGCTTAGCCTGCAAATAGTCTTGTTTGGTAAATTCACCAGGGTTTGACCTCATTTTCACATATGCCTGGTTCTGCTTCTAGCATGTCCCCCTGTACTTTCCATTGAACCAGGATGGATTCCCTGACTTGATGGTAATGGTTGAGTGGGGGATATGCCAGGCCATGAGATTACAGATTGTGCTGGAGTACAACTCTGCTGCTGTTGGCCCTAGCACCTCTTGGATGCCCACTCTTGATTTGCTGGATCTATTTGCAGTCTGTCCTCTTTACCACAGCGATAGTTCAACACAATGGAGGGTAGTGATGACAGGACTTCATCTCCACAAGCACTGTGCAGCAGTCACTCTTACCAATACAGAATGAAGATATATCTGCAGTCAGCAGATTAGTGAGGATAAGGTCAAGTAGGTTTTTCCCTCTTGTTGGTTCCCTCACCACCTACTGCAGACCCAGTATTACAGCTGTGTCCTTTAAGACCTGACCAACTCGATTAGTAGTGCTGCTGCTAAGCTACACCTGGTAGTGGACATTGAAATCCCCCGCCAAGAGTACATTTTGTACCCCTGCCACACTCAGTGCTTCCTTTATGTATTGTTCAACATGGAGGAACTCCAATTTATCTGCGGGAGGACAATTTCCTTTCCCACGTTTAACCTGAAGCCATGAGACTTTATGAAGTCTGGAGTCAATGTTGTGAACTCCCAGGCAACTCCCTCCCAACTATATACTACTGTGCTGCGACCTCCGTTGGGTCTGACCTGCTGATGGGACAGGACGTACTCAGGGATGGTAATGGTGATGTCTGGGACATCATCATATCATAGTGTCATACCTTACAGATAATATCAGGCTGTTGCTTGGCACTAGGCCCCAGTTGTTAGGGAGGTAGATGTTGCAGGATGGGCAGGGCCGTTTCTGCTGTTGTGTATTTGGGTGCGTAGGTTGATGCTGGGATATATGTGGAATTAGCGTTGACTAGAATTAAATTACACTCCCTCAAAAAGTGCCATGGGACCTTGCACAATTACAGAAAGGCATTTCAATAGAAAGACATCACCCTCATATCATGCATACTAATGTAAGCCTAGACTTTGCATTCCATATTCTGGACTGGCATTTGAACCTCCACCCATCTAATTCAGAGGCACATGGACTGCCTACTTAGCCAACAAAAGGCTGAATGAGAGCTGAGAATCTGGCACAGTACTGTGAGCATGCCACACTGATGGAGATGCTGTCTTTCAGATGACATGTTAAACTGAGAACCTGTTTTTCCTCTAAATGGAAGCCAAGAGATCCAGCAGTGATACTCTGAAGAAAAGTAGAAGAGTTAGTCCCACTGTGGAGATCAACATTGATCGCTCAAGTGAAAACAGCAGAAAACAATTATCTGTTCATTGTCACACTGTCACTGGCAACAGCTTTCTGTGCGCTATTTAGTTGCATTTGTCCCGCATTAGAAAGGTCACTGCAGTTCAAGAGTGTTGCATTTATGTTAAACACTTTAGGATACTCTGAGGTCGTGAAAGGTCCAATATCAATGTTTTTTTTAACAAGACGAGATAATAAGTAAAAGTAAACTCTTCACAGGAGAGAAAAGTCAAATCATAAGCCTTTTTCCTGATCGAGCCTTAGTAACTAGCAACGTTAACTTAGGAAAGGTCTCAATTAATCAAATGCAAGCACTTAAAGAAATGGAAGCAAGCAGAGGATTAATACTCTAACAATGGACAAGATAAGCCAATGATACTTCTAACCTACATATGATCACGATTTCCTTGCTGCCTTTTGACTAGGCATCTGGCTGACTTCTAATTGGTTTTTCATTTAGCAAATTCTTCCAACTCAAGACAGAATTATCGATGCAGGTGAATATTCTTCTTCGGGTCAATCTCAATAACTTCCGATTGGAAAAATAATAAACAGTGCAATGATATAAATCAAAAACAGCCCAGAATATTTATTTGCTGTTGGAAATATGAAGCAAGCCTTCTAAAGAATAAAGTCAGATTGCAAAATTGAGCTCCCCTTCATCCCACCCAAACCTATACAAAAGCCCCCACCCTCCTGACTATTGCTCCAAGTATAGGCACAACGACTGAGGTCTGGAGAAAGGAGATGGAAATGCAACAACCAGAGTGAAACTGAAGGTGGAACACAACTCTTGAAAAAAAGAGGGAAATCACAGAGTCATACTAAGGAAAATGAGATAGCAAAGTAAACAAAATAAATGAGTGTTCGTAAAATAAACAATTTGACTAAATAATAAATAACAAATAAATTGAATTAGAAGTAAAGCAGCAGAAGTGGGCTTTGTCTCGGAGGAATTTTCATTGAAGAATTTTACAACCACAGCAATCTGAGATATTTCTCCAGGGACACCTGATGGGTGCAGAGGGAATTACAATGGTAACTTGCCAGACTTTAATTATACCCAGCAGTGAGGAAAGCATCATTCAGAATGAGAGAAACAGATGGTACATTCTAAGCCCCTAAAATGGCTAAAAGCTCTTAAAAACAAGGTTTTTATGTTAATAGACTGTTCATGATTAAAATTAAAAAAGCAAACAAACAAAATTAAGACTAAAGGAAGGGGTTATAGAGAAAGATAGATCGAGAGAGAGAGAGAATTGGACTGGGGCGGTGAACAGAAAAAGTAGGAAATCACAAGTAGACCTGGAGATAGATATATGTGAGAGCAGAGGAAATCTGGAGTTGAAATCCATAAACCCTACAGTTCCTTCCCAGCATGAATTGCTGCTTTCTGGAATGAAGTGATTAAAAGTGGAGAAAGCAAAACAATGGTATTTTTAATGTGAACTTTAAGAGGATAATGTAAACTCAAACAGTCCAGTGGGAATCTGTTGGGGATTCAGTCACATGCTAGTTTTTACCCAGTATGATTTTAATCTCCATTCACTTTAATGTAGAGTAAAACCAATGGGATATAAAAAGCAACTTTCAATCCAGTCCCTTCAGCTTACCACAAGGCTAACAGAGGTTAAGATTACTTGTACATTCTTTTTCTGTCCTTAGGCAGATGCTTGAAATCAAGGATGGCTGATTTACTTTGGTTTATTGGGCTCAGAGATAGCTGTTAGGTCCAGTGCTTGACCCACAGACTCTGACACATGTGGGGTAAGTGGTGTTTGAATGGTTGAGTCGGTGGCTTGCTTGGAGGTTTGTGTGCTGCCTCTGCACAATCACGACAAAATCTCTGGATGCATTAAGTGCCTCCCTGAATGAACCTTCTCTATTTTAGTTGGCGGTTGATCAGGGACTTCCATGAGTTGCCAATGTTTCACCTCTCCTCAGAAATACGAAAGTGATTCCACTGTCCTCCTGGGAGTCTCCTGCTGTGACCAATTTCAGAGTGGAACAGTTGCTTCTGTAGTCAGGTGTCATGCGCATCAGCATCTTACCCATTGTCATTACTGCCTCAATGCTGGTCATGTTGGTTTAGGAGAGAATTTTGCACAGCCTTCTTGCCACCAGATCTGGATTGTTTAAGTGAGATATATTGCATCCATCATGTGCTGTGAATAGGAATTGACCATTCAAATTGTTCAACGGTTAATGACAACATTAATGGTGTGATTGTACAGAGTAATGAAAGGCCAGCTATGATCTCAGCCAGAACAGTGCTGGGGGTGTCCTGAGCCTGACTCATTTAGCATTCTGCAGCAGCCCTCACAGAGATGGGTTCATAAAACTCAAATGACAAACCTAGGCTCAATCTATCTGTTCAGAAGGACGGCAAAGATTTGATGGCATTATTTCAAAGAACGAGGGTCAGGGGAACTTTCCCTGGGATCTAGGCCAACATTTATCCCTTACACAACATTAGTCAAAACAATCATTATCTGGTCATTTATCTCGGTGTGGTCTGTGGAGCCCTGGTGACTGCAAATGGTCTCCCAATGCTTCCTACATTACAACAGTGACAACATTTTTAAAATATTTAACTGCAGCTGTGAAAGACACTAAATAAGTGTAAGTCTTCTAATGATCATAGTGCATCTGTAACTATCCTCAATTTCTCAATGCAAAAACAGATTCAGACTAATTTCTTCTATCTATATACAGAGCTGAATGTTCACCATTTAGTCAAACAATAAGTGAGCTGCCAATGTCCATAGACCTGGATGTCAGGAGGTTGAATTACAACCACAGGGAAGTGGTACTAAGCAAACTAATGGAGCTGGGAGTCCAGATGAGCTTCATCTAAGTATCTGAAAAGAGGGCTCAAGAGGTAGATGTGTCTTTTTTAATGTTCCAAAATGCCTTAAGTTCTGCAAAGGTTTCATCAGAGTGAAAAGTAGCAAATACAATTCCTCTATTGAAGGAGGGAGAGCTGCAGAAAACTGGAAACGTTAAGTCAGTTCGCTTGTCATCTGTCAGGGAAAAGATGTTAGAATGGATCCTTAAAGAGATAATAACTGGGTACTTAGAAAAATTCAAGGTAATTGGGAAGAGTTAATATGGTTTCATGAAATATAAAACATGCTTAACCAATTATTAAAATTGTTTGAAGGAGTAACATGTAGCAGTTAAAGGGGAGTCTGTAGATCAGTGTTCCTCTAAGCTGTGTGGCCACTCAGCTGCTCCAAGGATTTTCAAAGGTTGATGTATCGATGCTTTGACTGTTCATTTTGGAATTTGCTGCTGCTGCTGGATCTCGGAGGTCCATGGACCAAAAAGGGGAGTCTTGCTGTAGTTGTATACTATTTGGATTTCCAGAAGGCATTTGATAAGGTGTCATATGAAGATTATTGTGGAAAATAAAAGCTCGTGGTGCCAAGGGTAACATATTGACATGGATAGAAGATTGTCTGGCTGGCAGAAAACAAAATGTGCATAAATGTGCCTTTTTTTGGCAGGATGTTACAAACGGAGTCCAATGGGGTTTGTGGTGCACCCTCAAATATTTGCAATTTAAAAAGGAGAAAGTGAGGACAGCAGATGCTGGAGATCACAGTCGAAAAATGTGGGGCTGGAAAAGCACAGCAGGTCAGGCAGCAAACGAGGAGGAGAGTTGACATTTCGGACATGAGCTCTGCATCAGGATTGTGGGGGGAGGGAAAGGGGCTGACAGATAAATAGGATGGGGATGGTGGGGGGAGGAGAGGAAGGTAGCTGGGAAGGAGATACGTAGATAAAGGTGGGGGGGGTGATAGTGATAGGTCGGAGGGGAGGGTGGACCAGATAAGTGGGAAGGAAGATGGACAGGCAAGACAGTTCAAAAGGGCGGTGCCGGGTTGGAGAGTTGGATCTGGGATGAGATAGGGGGCGGGGAGATGAGGAAACTAGTTAAGTCAACGTTGATGCTGTGAGATTGAAAAGTCCCAAGGCGGAAGATGAGACTTTTTTTTTATTCGATTCCCTTGAGTGTGGAAACAGGCCATTCGGCCCAACAAGTCCACACCGACCCTCCAAAGAGCAACCCACCCATTCCCCTATGTTTACCCATGACTAATCCACCTAACACTATGGACAATTTAGCAGGGCCAATTCACTTGACCTGCACATCTTTGGACTGTGGGAGGAAACCAGAGCACCCGGAGGAAACCCACGCAGACACAGGGAGAATGTGCAAACTCCACACAGTTGTCCGAGCCAGGAATTGAACCTGGGTCCCTGGCGCTGTGATGCAGCAGTGCTAACCACTGAGCCACCGTGCCGAGACGTTCTTCTTCCAGTCATTGGGTGGCTTGGATTTGGTGGTGGAGGCGGCCCAGGATTTGTATGTCCATGGCAGAGTGGGAGGAGCAGTTGAAATGGTCAGCCACAATCTGGTGGGGTTGTTTGGTGTGTGTCCACCAGAGACGTTCCCTGAAACATTCTGTGAGCTAGCACCCTGTCTCCCTAATGGAGAGGAGATCAGATCGAGAGCAACTGACACAGCAGATGAGGTGTTTGGATGTGCAGGAAAATCTGTGCCAGATGTGAAAAGATCCTTTAGGGCCTTGGGTGGAGGTGAGGGCACAGATTTTACATCTCTTGCAGCAGCAAGGGAAGGAGGGTCGGTTGGTGGGGGGGGGGGGGGGGGGGGGGGGGGGGTGTGTGCAGAGGGAATGGTCCACAGTCAACAATGCCGTCCAGTGTATCTCCTCCACTTCTTGCACCTCCACGCTTGAACCCCACCCCTCCAACCGAAACAAGGATCGAATCTCCCTGGTTGTCACCTTCCATCCAACTAATCTCTGGATACAACGCATTATCCTCTGCCATTTCGGTCACCAACAATCAGACCCCACTACCAGAGATGTATTTCCCTCCCCTCCCCTATCTGCGTTCCGCACAGACCATTCCTTCTGCAACTCCCTCGTTAGATCCATACCCTCTACCAACCCACCCTCCACTCTGGGACCTTTCCTTGCTGCCACATGCAAGACCAATTCTCACACAGTGATCTCATCACATTCACTTCCACCAGGAGGCACTGAATAGGAACCAGGAGCTGGACCTTTTTGAGCCCCAGTTTGCAGGCCAATCATTAGCTTAACAAGCGTGGACCAAGAATCAAACCTGGGAGATACTGTTCATTGTCACACTAGATCATGCCTTAATCCATTGAGCCAGAATGGGGTTAAGGGATTTTTTGTTCTTTTAAAAATCAAACGAGATGACAAGAGAGAAATAGTAGTCAGTGTGCTGTTACCTCAGGTGGTGCAGCCATGATCCAATATAGAGCAGGAAAATGATGGGAACAGCATTGTTAATATACAGCAGAGAAAACCAGAACACAGCTGACGTTCAAAACTGGCCCTACATCAGCATAGGCCATGTGAGTAAATGGAGATTGTGGTAACTGTGTGGAACCTGCCTCCTCTCAAACAGGGAAGAGCTACAACAGAAGACAGACTGAAATAATGGGAAAATATAACTGAATAAAACCGATTACGTAGACCATCGAAATTAGGTACATCTTACCTAACAGTTTCCGAATCAAGATTAATAGATTCATAGGGAGAAATAATATTTTTAATCTAGAAGCTAAACTGTCACAAACAGTTGTCACAATGGCACTACTTACGGTTGCTAGGACACTTGCACATTATATTTTCTTTGTCATTGATTCAGATGACACCATTAATTTAGATCTAGCTCAAAGGAAGCAAATGAAATGGAAGCATTTCTTTGTTGCAACAAGAACACTGATTTGCATCAGAGATAATGACCAACGTTAAAATAGAACAAAGTATTTCAAGCTGGCCACTTGCCAGCATGTATATTCAGAATTTCAGCAAATTAACCCTTTACACACTAGACATTCTTCACCTCTTTCAAAAATAAATACATTAGATGTGAAAGGTTAAAACAGATGTGACTGTGTTTAAGAATACATCTGATTCTGATAGCCATTTTCCCTCCTTTAGCTTCTGTAGGTTTAGAATAGACATTATAAATATAAACAGACATCTCATTGTAAACAGATCAGCAAGGGTGCATCTCCTCACTTCTCATCCAGGATTGGCTGTACTATTTTGGAGGTGTAATTTCAAATTATGTGCACAATTGCTTTTTTGCTCCCATTTTTATGATGCCCGAGTTATAAGACACTGAATGTGGAGGCGGCAGCTAAAGAGAGCAAGCAAATGCTGAAGTATTCACACATAAATGCACCCCTACTACTAGGAAGTCCATGGGTTCAGCAGCTGTAAAACCAGAAGCCATTCCGTGTTTCTTCCTCTTATAATCTTCAGGTCTTTTAACTCCAAATTTAGAATCACCTATTCATTGTCCCTGGATTCACCTCATTGGTATGCTTGATGCTCTGCACTCAAACGTGATGATGCTTTCTTAGGTATAAAGCCTCCTTCCTTGTAGAGAAACCTTTCCAAAACCTCTGAAATTCCCTTGTTAAACTTCTCCACTTCATTAACTTTCATTCCTCCTTTAAGCTGTCGCTTATGATCAATTTCTTAGCTCTTTCATTTTATGATTTTGTCTGCCAACACACCTGTGAAGTACCTTTCTACATTTTACATCATTAGAGGCACTGTGAAAATGGAGGCTGTTATTTCAATCTCTTCATTTAGTTGGTGTCTTTACCAACCTTTGTTCTTCAAAAGATCATAAAGAAACAAGTCTGAAGAGCCATAGGCAACTGGAAACATTCATTCGGTTTCTCCTTCCCCAGGGGCTGACAGACTCGCTGAGTATTTGCAACACTTTGTTTTTTTAATTTAATTTCCAGAATTCGCAGTGTTATCCTTTTGCGAAGTATGTGAGCTGCTTTGACAAAGGAGGGGTATTATTGGTGCTAATAATGCAAAGTAAGATGTCATACAAAGTAAATTTTCGAACATTGCAGTCTGCAGGTAGAGAGACAGCTTCGCTTCAAGTGAAACACTGATAGCAGTTCCTACAGCAACAGCAGCAGGGGACCACGGTCTTACTGTTCACTCAAACTGCTCAGAAAGGTCAACTTCTCCATACTTCAACATATTTACAAAACACTAATTAGTGCTTTCCAGCAGCTTGTGAAGATTTAATATTCATAGAGAATCATTATTGACAGAGACCTCTTTTTTAATCTGTACAGATCGAGCGAATGGCTGCTGTTTTCCTTTAAATTTTAATACAGTTTTTAAAAAGCAGACTGCATGTCCTGTTTTCAGTGAACAGTGTTTCTGATGCCTCACGTCTCTCCCCATTCCCAGTAGCATCTCAATCAACACCAAACCTCAGTGCAGTTGCACTGTACATTTCTCACTAGTTCAGTGCAAATTATCTCAACAGCAACAATGCGTTTTCATTCAGGTCCATTGACACTAAGTGCCCAGACACTGGGGATGTACAGGAGGTTATTATAATGGTCACGCACAAAAGCCATAGGGAAAATCTCACTTCTCCATTCACTTTCTCAATCCAGACAAAACCCACTGTGACAGAGTCATTCAACAGGTTGTTAGAAAGCACATACTTTTGCCAGTCCAAGAAAAGCTAGATGGACCTACTGTGCATAATCTATTTGATCTTCACTGGTGACACAAAGGTCAAAGCAGAAACAGAGAATGGAGTTGGATGATCAGCCATGATTGTACTGAATTGGTGGAGCAAGCTCAAAGGATCAAATGTCCTACTGCTGCTCCAATGTTCCATGTTTCCATAGACCAGAGGTCAAAGTAAGTTATGGGGATAGTTCTATTGGAGACCATGCAAGATTTATGAACTCAGACTGTCAGTTATATAATCTTGGATTGTTTCAAGTTCAGAGAGTAGAATGTGGGTGACAGGATCAAATGACTGAAGAAAAATAATATCTGATTGCCTGGAGGCAAAAGGTTAGGTGCTGTTCAAAAGGCTAGTGTTATAGGATTGAAAGACATGGACTAGAAGATAATTTTGCAGAGGTGGGGGGAGTGAGCCTAGGAAGTGATTTGTAAATGAGGGTAGTCATGAGATATTCGAGGAGAAAGTGAGGTCTGCAGACGCTGGAGATCAAAGCTGAAACTTTATTGCTGGAACAGCACAGCAGGTCAGGCAGCATCTAGGGAACAGAAGATTCGACGTTTCGGGCACATGCCCTTCTTCAGGAATGCCATTCCTGAAAGGGCATGTGCCCGAAACGTCGAATCTTCTGTTCCCTAGATGCTGCCTGACCTGCTGTGCTGTTCCAGCAATAAAGTTTCAGCTAGTCATGAGATATGCTGAACGTGAGCTAGCTGAGGTTTGAAATGATTGCTGAATGATTGGTATGTTCAAACAACAGCTGATTTGTTATATACGGCTGAAGTATACATTCCTGAAGAAGGGCTTATGCCCGAAACGTCGATTCTCCTGTTCCCTGGATGCTGCCTGACCTGCTGCGCTTTTCCAGCAACACATTTTCAGCTCTGATCTCCAGCATCTGCAGACCTCACTTTCTCCTCATAGCTCTACATGATCAGGTTTTAAACTAATAAAACCTAGATCATCTCAAGAACTGGTGAATCAGTTTTTAACTGGCATTAGCCGAGTGCATAATTTTGAGAATCAGAGAAAGTTCCTACTGCTTTTTGGATGCTATCATATCTTTAGCATCTCCCTGAATGGCAAATTATATTTCCACAGCTATCTATCATGTTCAGAGAAATACTTAGGAAGAGAATGACGCAGATCTTTTACCCAGTGTCAGTGAGGGAGTGCCCAAAGTTGACAGCGAGTTAAACTGCCTACTCACCATTTTATGTTGAAGCTTCTCTGTCTCGAGATACTGATTCCCACAGGACTGCAGCTCTGAACAGTCAGTGGAGGATATAAACATAATTGCACACCTTTGAACACTCATGAACTAGAGATGTTCCCGTTAAAATCAGTCTTCTGTTCATTATCTTAAATTGTCTTAAATGGAGCAGTCAACCCAACCCTCCCCCTACTCCCTCAACATTGCACAACTCAGGCCAAGTATAAATGGAAAGACCATGTCTTTTTATCTTTGTGCTTTTTAAATGAGAAAGAACAGCTTTAAAACCAGGGATTTGCAAGGATTGCTGCATGTGTTGCCAAGCAAGTAATCTGACGCTCATTGCAAGCATTGTTTATACAGCTCTTTGTCTAAGTGGTAACTGAAGTCTAGTTTGCAGATAAACTGGAGCCAAGGATTATGTACAGATGAAGCTTTATTGGAAACAAGAAACTGACTGATAACTGGTCACTAGTCCAAAAACCAAAGACAAAGGTCTTTAAAATAAAAGAACAATGGATGCTAGAAATCTAGAACTCAAACAGAAAGTGCTAGAGAAACTCAGCAAGTGTTGTGTTACAGCATCTGTGGAGAGAGAAACAGAGTTAATGTGTTGAGTTGAGTGGGGCAGTTTTGATGAATCGTGGGATTCATCAACTTTTCTTCTCTCTCCACAGATGCTGTCAGACCTACTAAGTTTCTCAATGTGCAAAAAAGGCCTTCTGCCTGCAAACAAGTATGTGATTGGTTGCTAGTTGATAACAGCTTGGGATGTGAATAAGATACAGACAGAAATGGTCAGACCAACACTAGTCCAGGAACACTTTTTGCTCTGCAGAAAAGGCCATTTTAAGTTTGAAGAAAACAAGTTTATATTTTCTTTGGCAGGTGGTGGAAGCTGTGACTTCGAATTAATAAGGCAGGGACCCCTAGTTAGAGTTAACCAGTCACTGTGCATCCTATAAACCAGTGAGAGCATCCTGAGGATGACGAAGAGATGATGCCCTGATCAGCACAAGAACATAAGGATTATCTCAGCAACCCCATGAATATTAACCACTGAACTGCCTTCCCAGTTTTCCATCCATCCATGTGTATGCATGTAAGGGGAGTTTAATAAGGGGATTAGAGTTTTAATTTATAGTATTATATGCCAATGGCTCATGAATGCTGACCTGTGGCTAAAGTCTTATTACTGGGAATAAATTGTTAAGTATACAAACCTGGTCTGTGCTTTTTGTCACCCTGGATATACACAGGCAACTTGGGGAATTGTGAGAATCTTGTATAATCTTTAACTTTTGTGGCATCTCCAGAAATAAGGTAAAGGGACCAAGTCTCCGTCGATATGGCCATCTTATCTCGTTATTCCAACCCATGAGGAATCCCACCCATCAACCTGCGAGAGCACTGTGATACAAGCCAAGCGATTGACAGATGTGCCAATTTCTGGAGCCTGGACAGATGTGGAAGTGTGGAGGTACCTGCTTTCAATCTTTGTGATTGCATCTGAGCTAACATTGATCACATTTTACTTAGTAATTTCCAAACAATGGTTGCATCATAAACATCTGATCTTGCCCAAGGGAAAACTTTTGCTGCTCATTTGAAAAAAAAAATTGAAATACTTGTAAAACTAACAGTGAGCTATACAAATTTGCAATTCATGGAGAATTTTGTGAACACAGCTAGTATGTTTGGGACAGTTTGTAACACACCATCTGGAATTGCACAGTTTCGATAGTCTGACTCAAAACCAAAGCAGAAGGTCAAGCTTTCAATGGAAGACTGCATTTTCAAAAGGGTCTAAGGCATTCATGTAAAACATTTGAACTGCACACCTTCAATCTACTGACATTGTGGTCAGTCTACTGACTCTCTGGCACTGCGTTTCTCCATTTCATTGAAGACCTCTCCTGGAACCACACTCCACTCCTGCAGGTCCACAATCTCTCTCCAGCTGAACAGTCTGCACCCTCTGATGTGAAATCCCCACAGTCCTCTCCTGCCATAGCTCCACACTTGTGAAGTGTGATTTACCTGGTGAGATCACACCTAACTATCAGCAATGGTGTCTGCCCCCAGCATGTCCCATATTGGTGGATCCCAAGCAGGAATAAGCTCCTCTGCGAAATCTTCATCAAAGCTGCTGACCGTGTCATGGAGCTGGAGAAGAGAACACATTGCAATCATCAAAGTCTCTCATAGGCCTGCGGTTGTTCTACACTTACAGAAGTCTACAAAAAAGACCAAAGACAGAAGGTCTGAGGACAGCCTCTCTAATATGGAAGAGTTAAGGGCCATCTCTCCCTTCACTTAGTAGGGGAGATCAGTAACATGTTGCAGCATCTCTTGGACCTGCATCTTTGAGAAGAAGTCACCTTGACTCCAACACTGAACAAAATGATCACCTTAAATCATATGCATTTCAACATTGGGCTTCCTCCGGGTGCCCCGGTTTCCTCCCACACTCCAAAAAAATGTGCAGATTAGGTGAATTGGCCATGCTAAATTGCCCAGTGTTAGGTGAAGGGGTAAATGTAGGGGAATGGGTCTGGGTGGGTTGCGCTTCAGCGGGTCAGTGTGGACTTGTTGGGCCAAAGGGCCTGTTTCCACACTAAGTAATCTAATCTAATTTGTGTAGTCTGATGACCAAAACACATTGACTTTATCTTGTGCCACCTCCGGCCACACCTTTATAGTGACTGTAGACATTTATCTCTCATTGCTGAAGAACAAGAGCTCTTCCTTCCCTTGCTGCAGCCACCAGTACAGCCTGAAGTTAGCTTTCTGCTCCTCCTTTTCAAATATTTCTACTTACTTTAAAACAATGTACAAAACTCTGAACCTCCTTTGTTTTGTATCTGTAAACTGGGTATTTGAGTTGTCAAAACAAAGTCATGTCATGCAGGCCTAAACCAGGACTGCATTCACGTGGAATCATCAAACCCAGGCGTAAAATGATAATCAGACATTCCTGCGGAAACCAACCAGTCTCATGATGTGCGCGCTTGTCACAACCCCTATTCACTTACCAGTCTTGCTTTAATACCCGCTGCCTTGTCAGAGGAGGAGGGGCAATTATAGAGTCAGAGATGTACAGCATGGAAACAGACCCTTCGGTCCAACCCATCCATACCAATCAGATATCCCAACCCAATCTAGTCCCACCTGCCAGCACCCGGCCCATATCCCTCCAAACCCTTCCTAGTCATATACCCATCCAAATGCCTTTTAAATGTTGCAATTGTACCAGCCTCCACCACTTCCTCTGGCAGCTCATTCCATACATGCACCGCCCTGTGTGTGAAAAAGTTGCCCCTCAGGTCTCTTTTATATCTTTCCCCTCTCACCCTAAACCTATGCCCTCTAGTCCTGGACGCCCTCACCCCAGGGAAAAGACTTTGTCTAATTACCCTATCTATGCCCCTCATAATTTTGTAAACCTCTATAAGGTCACCCCTCAGCCTCCAACGCTCCAGGGAAAACAGCCCCAGCCTGTTCAGCCTCTCCCTGTAGCTCAGACCCTCCAACCCTGGCAACATCCTTGTAAATCTTTTCTGAACCCTTACAAGTTTCACAACATCTTTCCGATAGGAAGGAGACCAGAATTCCAACAGTGGCCTAACCAATATCCTGTACGGCCGCAACATGACCTCCCAACTCCTGTACTCAATACTCAGGCCAATAAAAGAAAGCATACCAAACGCCTTCTTCACTATCCTAAATAAGTGCGACTCCACTTTCAAAGAGCTCTGAACATTTAAATGTTAAATATTCAAGAACACATCAACCAACTGCCCACCCAGTTGCAGGGGCAAAAACAAAATTAGGGAGGTCTAAAGTTGACCTTTATTGCAAGAGTCCCGGAACACACAAACAGCAGTCTTGATACAACCATATAAAACTTTGTTGAGATGACACCTGGAGTTCTGAGCACAGTTTTGGTTTCCATGTCCACAGGAGAATTAACTTGCATTGGCAGTAGTCCAATGGAGATTCATTATGTTGATTCATAGAACAGTAAGGACTTCCTATGATGAGAAACTGAGCAAATTTCACCAGCACTCATTAAAAGTATTAGAGGTGATCGCATTAAAACTTACATGGTTTTTCAGGCTCTTCACTTGGTAGATATTGATAGACTAGTTTGTTTGGCTGGAAAGTCTAGAACACATGGGCACACTCTCAGAATAAGGGGTTAATCATTTTGGACTCTTAGTCATTTGGAGATGGGAGCACATTTCTTCTATCAAACCTCTCGGGCATATCTAATTAACTGTGAACCTCCACCCGAACAGTGGCCTATCAGAATCTTGCATGATTGAGGTTTGGTTTTGCTGCTATTCTAAGAGCTGCAGCAGCCATTTAAGATTAGAGCAGGAGTTAATCATTTAGCCCTTTAAGCCTACACCACCATTCAATATGATCATGTGCAATTGATCACTAGGCCAGCATTTATTGCCCAAGTCTAATTGCCCACAGGACATTTAAGAGTCAACCACATTGCTGTGGGTCTGGAGTTATATCTAGGCCAGTCCAGATAAGGATGACAGTGTCCTTCCTAAAAGGACTTTAATGAACCAGATGGGTTTTTCCAACAACAAACTCTTAACTCAAAATCAACCATCTGTCATAGTAAGATTTAAACCAGGTCCCCATGACATTACCTGGGTCTGTTGATTAATAGTCTAGCGATAATACCAATAAGCCACTGCCTCCCCTAAAGAAGGAAGAGATGCAAGTTCTTTATTCGGAAAGTTAAGAATCCTTGGAATTTCCTACCAAGATCTTTTAGGATCCAAAGATTGATTTTTGATCTCTCAGGGACTCAAGGAATATGTGGAGCAGCTGAGAAAGTACAGACAATTACACCTGATCATTTTGAATGGTGGAGCAGGCTCAAAGATTAACTCCTGCTCCGATCTTAAATGGTTGCTGCAGCTCTAAGGAGTAGCAGAGAAACCAAACTTCAATCATGCAAGATTCTGATAGTAGGCCACTATTCAGGTGGAGGTTCATAAATAGTTAATTAGATATGCCCAAGAGGTTTGATAAAAGCAAAGTGCCAAAACAGTGCCACTGCTCACCCTTCCACTCCAGGGAAATCCCAGGCTTCTGCAAATGCCCACACCAGCACTTGCAGGATAACACAGCAAGACAGAGAAAATTAGATTACATTACAGTGTGGAAACAGGCCCTTCGGCCCAACAAGTCCACACCGACCCGCCGAAGCAAAACCCACCCATACCCCTACATTTACCCCTTACCTAACACTACGGACAATTTAACATGGCCAATTCACCTGACCTGCACATCTTTGGACTGTGGGAGGAAACTGGAGCACCCGGAGGAAACCCACGCAGACACGGGGAGAACGTGCAAACTCCACACAGTCAGTCGCCTGAGAACCCTCAGAATGAATCAGACCTCTATAACAAACCTAACGGTGTGTGTTCAGGATGAGTTAAGTGACCAATATCAGTAGGTGGTTTTTTTTGGTAACCCCAAAATTCAGCATTTGTTTTTTCCTTTTTCAGTAACAAAGTTAGACATCTGATGAAAATAGTTTCAGCAAACGATAAAGTTTACATGAAAGCTCCAAGTAGATCTCAAAGGAACTGGTGTATTTCATATTTTCAATGTTAGGAGTTAAGCATGGCACCTCCGATTGTGCTCACCAGATGATGGCCTTGATGTCAGTTAAGACAGTTCTGTACTTATGAAGCACCATTGTACACAAATGGTGTCACTGACCTTAACAGCATATACTAAGTAAATCAGCTCCAGGAGGTCGAATATTTCCACAGTTCCCAATTGGCATAAAGTGCAACATCAGGATTCCTCTTTTTCATAAATTAGCATCACAGATCTCCAGTCCGAAGAAGTGGCGCAGGGAAATAAATAGGACAGTTATACTTTAAGGTTGCAGATGCTGACTGAGGATCAGCTAATATATAGTGCAAACTGGATTTAGAGTTTCTTGTAGGTTAATTATTTAAGCCACAATCCCTGGAGGAATTAACCAATCTTTTCTAGCAAGGGACAAATTTAAACGCACTGTCTCTAGACTCACCCAATTAATCTGCCATGGATACAAAAAGCAATTACGATAAAAATAGCTTGCCTGCTGCTGCACTGTATGATTTTCTCAGGCAAAGCCTAGACCAGTGCTTAAACCTGTTCAGGAACCACTATAATTTTGCAAGACTTTATTCTGGGCATGGAGATTCATTAGCAGGCACTGTCTTAATATTGAGGCTATAACCCTGTTTCCATCGCTACAAGCACCTTGTATGTGGCTGCAAACTTAAGGTGAAATACACAGGTTACTCCCGCTATTTTTGACATTATAATATTATTGTACATAGCACAGAGTTGCTCCAAGCTCAGAAAATCCTAATGAATAGAGTCATACATCACGTGAACAGACCCTTGATCCAACTAGTCTGTGCCTGCCAGGTTTCCCAAACTAAACTAGCCCCACTTGCCACTGTTTGGCCCATATTCCTCTACACCTTTCCATATTCCTGTCCAAATGTTTTTTTTTAAATGTCATAACTGTACCTGCATCCACTTCCTCTGGCAGTTTATTCCGTATATGTGTGAAAATGCTGCCCACCGATCCATTTTAAGTCTTTCCCATCTCATTTTAAACCTAGTTTTGAACTCCCCTACCTTGGGGAATAGGCCTTTGCCATTAACTTCATCTATGCCCCCTGTGATTTTGATGACCTTTGCAACGTCATCACTCAACCTCCTAGGCTCCAGAGAGAAAAGTTATCTCGCCTCTCATTATCAACAAACTCTCCAGTCCTGGTAACATCCTTGTAAATGTTGTAAAACCTTGTAAAATGTTGAAGAAATTTTGCAAAAACAGAAAATTAGTCGCAGTAACACATTGGAAGAAAAGGTATTTGCTGTGAATGATTGATGACATTTATGTTGATTCTCAGAACCCTGCTTTAATAGTAACAATGATAAAATAGTTTGGAGTGACAAGTCAGGCACTATGATGGAGTATAGCTTCATGCGTACAACAAAACTTAGGGGCATAGAGATAATGGAAAAGAGTTAGTGCAAACAATCTGATAGCTTTGTGGTGAATAAGCGGAATCTAATATGGGCCACTGGGCATATATGGCAGCCAAGAAATGGTAAAAGGAAAATTAGGCAGCAAAACAAATCAGGTAGTTATTACAATAGACAATAGGTGCAGGAGTAGGCCATTCTGCCCTTCGAGCCTGCACCACCATTCAATATGATCATGGCTGATCATCCTTAATCAGTATCCTGTTCCTGCCTTATCTCCATAACCCTTGATTCCATTATCCTTGAGAGCTCTAGCCAACTCTTTCTTAAATGAATCCAGAGACTGGGCCTCCACTGCCCTCTGGGGCAGAGCATTCCACACAGCCACCACTCTCTGGGTGAAGAAGTTTCTCGTCATCTCTGTCCTAAATGGTCTACCCCGTATTTTTAAGCTGTGTCCTTTGGTTCGGCACTCACCCATCAGCGGTAACATGTTTCCTGCCTCCAGAGTGTCCAATCCTTTTTATTACTGCCTAATTACTACTTAAATCTAAGCTTCCCACCTGTAAGGGGATAGGAGACAGCCTAGTAATTGCATGAAATTCACTGAGTCCATGGATGAGTCCCAAGTGCTCTTATACTGGTTTTGCCTTTTCATTTATTTATTTACTTATGCTTATGTACATAAATCATTTAAACTATTCCATGAAGATGATTTCATTTCCAAGGTGGGATATTGGTGGGTTACTGTGTGCAGTAATGTCTTATGTTGCCCCTTTGTAAGCAAATGGAGGCAAATTTGGGTGCAGAAAATACTCTGCCCTTGGATTTGAGTGACGTTGTTGGTGTGACTTCCTACATTTTTTCATGCAGGCTGTTAGCTTGACTTGCTTATGATTTTGGCTAACCTCATCGGCGTCAGTACTGGAGTAACTTGTAGTCTTGGTAAGGAGGTATAACTTGCGCTGATCAAGAGGGACCAAAGCAATAGTACAACTGAACCAGTGCTTCTGGTCAGCAGTAGGGTGCACTGCTTAAATTTGAATTGATGCTAGCATTACCACAAATCTGGAATCAACTGTGGATAAAAATAATGTGAGCATACAATGGAGCAATATAAATTCTGATCATAGGTCATCAATTTGAAATGTGGTTCCTTTCTCCCTTCACAGATGTTGGTAGGCCTGTGGAGTATTTCCAGCTGTTCTATTTTTCATAATAAAACGACAGAAGTAGTTTTACACACAAATCTGCATTAATCATTAAATTAGACTTGGGAGCAAATATGCAGTCAGCTCTCTTAGGAAAGGAAGGGTTCATGTGGCCGTGAACAAATCAAGAAAAGGTAAATTCAAAAGCTCTGCTATTCACAGCAATCTTACAGTTGACTTGGCCATCCTGCGTAACTTTGAGCTGCAGTTACCAAGGGCAAATGCGCAGTACCAGGAGGTGCTATTAGTGCTATTCTTCAATTTAAATTGATCATGTCTCTACTAAACTAACATAAAGTGGTCAAGATTTTTACACATACATATTTAATTCATACACCTATTGGCTGACTTCCAGGTTACAAGCTTCACCTTGACAACAGACCCAGTTCTCTACTTTGGTTCTACATAAATTGCATACTGATACTAATGGAACATATGGATAACGTGAAGACTGCAGATGCTGGAGAGTTTGAGTCGAAAAGTGTGGTGCTGGAAAAGCACAGCAGGTCAGGCAGCATCCGAGGAGCGGAAGATTCAACGTTTCGGGCATAAGCCCTTCATCAGGAACATGGAGGGGGATGGGGGCTGAGATAAATATAGGGGAGTGGTGGTTGGGGAGGGGGGGGGGGGGGGCGGCGGAGGAGGTAGGTGGAATGGCAATAGGTGGATGCATGTAAGTTTAAAAGTCAAACTGATGCATTTGTTATAGGAATAAAACAGAAAATGCCAGTTTTCAGCATTTTCTGCTATTATTTCAGATACTTAGCATCTGCCTTATTTAACATGGATTCAATAACAATGTCTAATTCAGTATGTGAGGTTTGCTGTTCAAATCAATTATTTTTTTTTTGCTCAAGCTGGTAGTGGTGGTAACTGAAATCTTCAGGTTGGCAGAGTGGCTTCTGAACCATTGCTCTGCTGTGTGAAGATCCCATAGCTTTTGGGGATACTTCTGGCGGGTGCAGCAATTTAAGAGTGAGTTGACTGTATGAAAAGCTAGTTGGTCCAGTGGAGTTGTGTTCAAACACTGATGTGATGTTGCTAGCCGTCTACTCATCCTCCATCTCCATTCCAATACTTAAAGAACAATGTGGTCAAACCAACTGGAAATTACAACACACATGTTGGGAACTCTAAAATATTTTGGTAACCAGTGGTCAGTTTGAGAAGTCAAAACATAAGTGGGCAGATATATGCAGTACCCAAATAGCACAATAAAATCTTATTACAGGGAACACATTATCGATCTGATTAACTTTAGATCATTGTTCCCATTAATTAACCTATATCTCAAGTTTCAATACAAATAGAACTTAGCATTTGTATTAGGGGAGTTACCCACAAATGAATCAAACGAGCCATAGTTCTGTCTGCACAAAATTGTGTCAGGACAAATCAGTTTGTAGATATAGCTGAATATTCCTGATAACCCTGAGTTCAACTTTGCTTTTAAAAAAAAGGTCAGGAGAAAAAATACATGAAGCCTCTTTCACTGGGGCTGCAGCTGTGATTTTTCAATATGTAGGTTATAATAGAACACTGGACCGTAACCAGGTCCAATTGGCCAAGTTTCTTGAAAGGTATTGTCATATGCTGGTGTACAATTGTGCAGGCATCAGGACTTAGCTGAAATTATCACTGTGTGATCACTGCTTTTGTAGTGTTCGCAGTTTAGAAAAACAAGAGCCATCATAGCCAAACAGCTCCAATGCTCATACAAAACCATGTATTCACATCACCAGCAGGGGTCATGGGATAATGATCAGAAGTGAAAATTTTGGCTTACCAGCTCATGGTGTGGAGACCAATTCCAGCACCACAGACATCTTGACTAACCACTCACAGTTCGGAGACCAACCTGAGGTATTTCACAATCCATAGCTTTCATGTGAGCAACTTTACCAACTCAACCATTGGGCACAGGACAGCTTTGAAATCCTGAACAGAACAAAAAGATAGGTGAATGCAAACATGTTCCATAATTTATCAAGCAAGTTGTTGAGCCATTTGGATCAGTGAGAGTAGCAGATGGAGTATTAGAAAGAAAGTAGAAAACCACCCAGAAATGACACTTCCGATTGCTACTCAGTATATATATTCATAAGTGTGTCTGAGCAGTGACGTCAGGTAGCCTTCACATCAGTAGTGTCAAAAGCTCACACAATAGCCAATGGTCACTTGAAAATTAACAAAAGGCTGTGCGGCCACACCTGAAAAACAGTTAGCAAAGAGTTTGGGGTGAGGGTTGGCGAAAAAAGATAAAATTGGGCAAAAACTTGCCAAGAGGAAAAGGACATAATTAATATTTCTTAATCCAATTCTGGAAAAATGCATTGCAAGAATGAACAACCAAGCACCAGGACAAATGCATCGATTGATAACCAGCAGACCCCTGGTCCTTTACCCATACCAGAGAGAACCATGTCAGCGGTCCATTTCTCATTTCAAGTTCTATAAGAAATAATATTCACAGGAGAAACATAATTCTAGCAAGCTTCCTACTATAAATATTGCGATGAACTGTTATGGGCAATACCAACCGTACTCAGTGGTCTCAATTATCTTTGTGATACGAAAAAGGTGGACACACTTTTCTTCTACTGGAATAATACATGTGCTCAGCCTGAGACAGAAAACTCTACCCACAACTATTAATGTGCTATTGTTACAGAGGAGAAAAATCTAAAATTCTAACATTTTCTAAGAAATGTGAAAACATAACTAGTGGAATGTGTTGAAACTTTTAAACATGTGTTCTCACTCAGGAATATTGTCTGAAGACTCCAGGATTTAACAAGATAGAGAGTCATGGATAATGTTGGAACATTAACAAGGCTTTGCCTCATCAGTTAATTAGTCTTGTTCTTTACATGCCACACCACAAACCTCTTCAAACAGTTTTGATAATCATGAAGCATACCATTAAAGGAAGTGGATTTTGGTAACTTAAAACCTTCAAATAGGTTTCTTCTATTTCCCCTACTTCAGAGGCCCCTGAAATTCCAAGAAAGTAGAAATCTGTGGTAAAGATTTTAAATTCCATGGCAAGAAATATCTAAACCCTGTGGCAATTTGGAACAACTACTCTCAAGAACTGACAGAAAAAAAAAAGCACTGTTGGCCTGTAGAATAGGGTGTACATCCAAAATAACAGACTCTGAGGGTTCTGTTAGTGAAAGGTGACCAGAAGTGCAAAATTATTGTAATTCCACTACTGTTAACAGTGGACTATAACTTCCAGTTCCTATTTTCTGACAGATGCTGAGGTACAGTTCAACCAAGTGAAGAACATTAAAAGAAATCAGGCATAGCTCTTGTATAAATAGGGACCGTGAGAACTCCTCAGTCAGCTGCCTTTTTCCTGATTGAGTACAAAGAGGAGGCTCTCTTGATGACAGTTGGCCATCAAGCACCACCTCACCTGCCTCAATCCCTAATAATTACAATATACACATTATTCTGATGAACACATTTTTGTAACTATCTCAAATCTACATGTACTGATCATCCAGAAGATTCAGGGATCTTTCAAAAACTAAGCTACACGTTTTTGCACGGTCAGAGAAATACACTTGTTCATTTCCCTTTTACCAGAGACTGAACATGGTTACGGTAAATGGAAATGAGAGGAACGCTGTCCCTATTGTTTTCCAATACTCACATTATTCTAAAGCTTTGGTTAGCATACAAGTCCAATATTCAACAGTCAGCTTGCAAATACGGGACTATTCAAGTACTCAGGGTATTTTCCTGTACGTAGATTTGGCAGTTGTAATACAGAATTCTTTTTTAAAAAAATGTGGCAGAGAGTTTGGAGGCTGTATCAATTAGAGAATGTTGCTGTGTCTTACTGCATTTAAACACCTGCCCTTGGACTATTTGGCAGAAGGTGAGGTGTATGGCTCAATATAATAATTGCCTTGTTCAAAAATGGGAAGGTCAGAATGCGGCTCCACAGTGCACAGTCCTTCCCTCCCATCTGGAAATGTACATCAACAAAAGGCTTGGTTTGCATGTAACTGGGTGATTTAACTTTGGAGCCATTTGGGGTTCTGAAATGGAATATGGACCAATCAACCTCTTATTTAGTGATGACAGCAACACCAACTATGCCAAACTAACATAATAAAACAAAAGGTTCAATTGAGTGTTCAGCATAAAAACAATTGTAGCTCCTGTATAAAGACTAATTGTGACAAAGGCTCAGGCAGCTGTGAAGGAGATAATGTGAAGAATTATTTGATGAGAGCTATTCATCTACTTTTGTAGGGTCCAAGGAGGCTACTGAAACAGTAACTGTGACATTGAGGCTATGCAGAGATTTGAACACCAGGGTGAGAGTTTTAAGTCTAAGATATTGATGGAACTTGAATATAGTACGATAAAGAACAGAATTTGATGGGAGTTTAGAATACACAGTCTATGATGACCATAAACTACTTTTTAAAAGGTGCAGGCAGATTAGGCCAATGGGAAATAGATGAAAAATGCAATTTAATCTGGTTAGATGTGAGGTAATACATTACAGGAAGGGCTTGATAGTCATCATATTACAGAAAGGATGAGATTGTACTAGAGGATACAGAGGAGAGTTACAAAGATGTTGCCAGGAATAAAGCATTTTAATTATTAGGAATTGGGGTTGCCCTTTTTGGAAGGCAGGAGGCAGAAAATTTAACTGAGGGAAATACAATTATGATGAGTATTGATACAGTATATTGGAACAATATTCCCTCAGCAGAGGTGCCAATGCAGTAGAAAGCAGAGGACCATTGTTTCAAATAATTAGCAGAATTAGAGAGGTTGAGAAGTGCTTTGTTTCAACCAATAAGCAGTGGGTTTCTGCTTCTCACTGCCAAAGAAAATGCAGGCAAGAACCTCACGCTGTTTAAAAAACACACAAAATTCACGTAACCAAGAGGTAAAAAATGGGATGAGACTGGAACGTACTTGCAGCCAACATTGACACTTTTGTCTGAATGGTCTCTTCTGAACTGAAAATGTTCTGTTGTTAGTACAAATCAATCCCTATAAGAACAAATTTGATCCAAATGGCAGAGAATCTTGTAAATAATTAAGTTTATTTTGTAATGCGGAAACATATAGATAGGTATTTATGCATCACCCTATAATATTTCTGAAATATCTCAAAGCATTTCAAATACAATGATTATTTTTCATAAGTGATTATTAACATTTCTAAAGGATAAACAAAAATATTTTTAGTGTTGCTAATTGATCACTTCTTGAGAAAATGTTTGTTTTAAATTTTTTACAAAGTCTGTGTGAAATTGCAATGTGACCCGTACATCCTTTTATATATTCATTGGTGACAGTAGAAAAGCACTACTCACCCCATTGCAAGAGCAACTCACTCCAATTTTTTTCCCTGTAGCTCTGCAAATTCACATAATTTACTAAATCTTATGAAGTCCTCAATCAACATAATCTCACCAGCTCAGTTGGCTGTGACCTGGTAGCAGTCTTTAAGATTACGAAGGAGTTTGATATGGTAGACAGAGAAGATGTTTCTACTCATGGGGTGGGGATGGAGGAATCAAAACCAGGGTCAAAATTGATTATCAATTTTCCCAATGGGGATCAGGACAAATATCTTTAACCCAGGGAGTGATGTGAATGTGAATATCACTTGAGTAGTTGAAACATGGACACATTTAAGGAGAAGCTAATCACTTATAGGAGAAAGGAGTAGACAGTTATGCTTGTGGGATGGGAGGGACACCTTCTTTCCCCACTATGTATACTTACAAAACAAAATATATGCAGCAAAACATTAATAGCTGCTCAAAGTTTGGGTGAAGATTTATAGCTCGGGTGCTCGTTGTTGTGGTTCTGTTCGCCGAGGTGGAAATTTTTGTTGCAAACGTTTCATTCCCTATCTAGGTGACATCCTGAGTGCTTGGGAGCCTCCCGTGAAGCGCTTCTGTGGTGTTTCCTCCGGCATTTATAGTGCCCTGTCCCTGCCGCTTCCGGTTGTCAGTTTCAGCTGTCCGCTACAGCGGGCCACTATAAATGCCGGAGGAAACACCACAGAAGCGCTTCACAGGAGGCTCCCAAGCACTCAGGATGTCACCTAGACAGGGTCGAAACGTTTGCAACAAAAATTTCCACCTCGGCGAACAGAACCACAAAATTCATAGCTGCTTTACAGATGGGTTAACAAACATTGAGGCCAAATTTGAAGAAAATTTGAAGCTAAATAAGGAGAAATTAAGAGTCATGACCAAAAGGTTTTCAAAAAGACACAGGCTTTCAGGTGTATCTTAAATGAGGAAAGAGAACCAGCAAAGCAGAGAGATATCAAAAGATTCAGGAGCCCAGGGCCTACACAGCTGAATATCTCACAACCGGTGGTGAAATGGCGAAAACGGAATGCTCAAGAGGCCAAGATTAGAGGAGTGTAGAGATCTTGGAATGCTATGCTCCACTTTCATGTCTCAGGGCCTGATTAAATAATAAATATCTACATTTGTATGCAAACATTAGGACCTTCCTGCATGTCCCTCTACTAAACCATTTACTTTTGAATCTCAGGGACGGTGCCAACTTTAACTTCAGTTAATCTTTCAAGCCCAACAAAAATACAAATGAGTAGGAAGCCTTGGTGATTGCCAGTAATTCTTTTCTTAAATCACAGAATCCCCACATGGAATCAGACCATTCAGCCCATCGAGTCTACAACGACCTTCTGAAGAGCAGCTCACCCAGATCCACCCACCCCCCACCCCACCCTAGCCTTGTAAACTTTTATTTCCCATGGCAAATCCAATCCAATGCATCCTGGGACACTACAGGCAATTTTGCATGGCCAATCCAACTAACCTTCACATCTTTGGACTGTGGGAGGAAACCGAAGCACCTGGAGGAAACCCCCACACCAACAGGTAGAATTTGCAAACTCCACAGTTACCCCAGGGTTGAATTGAACCTGGGTGCCTGGCACTGAGGCAGCAGTGCTAACCACTGAGCCGCTGGGAATGAAGCTTTTAATCAAAGCTGTGATGCACCCTTCAAATTAAATTTTATTAGATAACCTCTTTTTAAAGACCTGAGAAACACTCAGTTTCATCTTTCAAAAATAAAAATAAAAATCACATGAAAGATGGCCTACTCAGACGGATGCGGTTTGTCATAACCAGCACACACATTTCTGTATATTACAATGAGTTACAAATTCATTTCAAAAGAATCCTGC
The DNA here is from genome assembly GCF_037043375.1 of Chiloscyllium plagiosum. NCBI lineage: Eukaryota > Metazoa > Chordata > Chondrichthyes > Orectolobiformes > Hemiscylliidae > Chiloscyllium > Chiloscyllium plagiosum. The sequence continues at coordinate 21,071,692 of NW_028270166.1, forward strand.
TGACTTGTAATTTACTTTTAATCAGTTCCTGTCAGTCGAACCCCACAGACCAATCAGACCATATGTGCAATCCACAGTCAGTCTTAACTAGAGCAACAGCAGGATTGCTACAATTAACCTCAATGCTCCAGTTTAGGGAAGGGAAGAAAATCATTAAGGAGTACCATGATATGCTTCCCTGCTGGAAGTGCATGTCTACTGCTGCTGGATGAAGGCATGATCAAGTTTAGCTTGGATGCAACCCCAAACAATCAAGAAATCAGTTGACACTCTCAGTCAGGGTTCACACTTGAACTGTACCTAATTAGTTGATTATCATAAAGTAAGGGCCCACAGGACTTGGACTTCAGGAGAGGATAAGATTGTTCAGAAGTATTAACAGACTGACTGTCTATAAACACTCGAATATCAAGATATGATTTGTCCGTAGTATATATTTTTATTATTAATAGAACATGATTTTGGCTCTCAGAGGATGGAGTTCCTGCCCAACTATAGGAGTTAAGCATTCAGTTGAAACCAGTACAGATGAGGAAGCATGGTCATAAATATGTCCTTTTATGTAAAATATTAAAGCAGGACACTCCTAACTGTTCCAGTGGAAATGAAAAACTTTGTAGTTTCTGTAATGGTCTAGGCAGGTTAAAGGATGTTAAGCATAAACCCACTGTTTAAAAAGAGGAAAACAGGGAATTACAGACAGGCTAGCCTATCAGTAGATAAAATGCTGGAATCTATTACACAGGATACAATAAAAGGCCAACTGAAAAATATCAATGGAATTAGACAAAGTCAAATAGATTCACCAAAAGGAAATCACTTTTGACAAATGTAGATTATCGTTTTAGGATTTTTAGAAAGCCTTTGAACAAAGTCTCATGTAAGAGGTTAGTATGCAAGATTAAAATATATGGGATTGGGAGTAATATATTGGATTGAGAACTGGTTAGCAGACAGGAAGCGGAGTAGAAATAAATGGGTTTTTTTCATAATGGAAGGTGCTAATTAGTGGGGTATCAGAGATCGCTGTTTGCGCCCAACATATATATGTACACAATTTGGATGAGGGAATCAGATGTTAAATTTCCAAGCTCACTAATAACAAATGACTATGAGAATTGAGAATGATGATGGAAAATAAACAGATTGAGGTAATGTGTACTAATTGAGTTAGCGGCCAGATACATTATCATATGCTTCAGTGTGAAGTAATCAGTTTGTGGGAAAAACAGAATAGCAGTGTATTATGGGTAAACTATGATAGATTGGAAAATGATGATCTACAGAGAGACCAGGGTGCCCTTGTACATCAGTCACTGATACATAAAGATGCATTTGAGTACAGGAGCAAGGAAGCCTTGCTGAACTTTTCGGGAGCTTAATACAAGAAAAATGGAGTCATGTGCTAAGTTTTGATAACCTTAAGGATATATTTGCCACTTTGAGGATGAGAATTCCAAAGATTCCTAACACTTCAGATAAAAATAATTCTCATCCCTGTCTTGAATCAGTGATCCCTCATTTTTACATAGTGACCCCTAGTTTTAAACCTGAACATATAACCTTGGCTGGCACTTTATTGAAGTAATGAAAGGGTGCTGAGTTCAACTGCAATTGAAGTCGTGTTGAAATAAAACAAAAACATGCAATGCAGGAGGAGTGCCCTGTTCAATATTTATACCTAAACCATCATTAACTGATCATCGACCTCACTGCAGTTTGCAGCACCCTGCTGTGCACTTGCTATTGGGCTCTCAAGATGCTTACGGTGGATGCGAAATGCTTCAGAGACATTCTCTCTTTAATATAGCAGTTGAAATATTATATTGAAACTAGCAATGTGTTGGCAATAATGAAAAGTGTGTGTGTCTCGGTTTTGGTTGTGTTAGCGAGTTTCACTTTATGCCAAATCAAACTGCTTCTTTGCTAAAGATGAGAGTTAATACAGGCATTACTACACGAACTATATCAGAAAAATGGAAAAGTATCATCAAGCCTTGTGAACATACGAGGACAGGAAGAGAGGAATAACGCCCATGCATATATGTGCTTTAGTTTTCTACAGCCAAGTCAAACATTAATGTAAACATTCTTAAAATTGCTTATATTTAGAAATAGTTTTATTTAAAAGAAAAAAACTTCATTTGTAGGGTTGTGAATAAGCTGGTCCAAGGTAGCTGATAGGCAAATTTCAAGTTGATTTTTCCCTGCTAAATGAGGTGATTCATTTGGTCTGAAAAAGTTCAATATCAGAGCTCGTACAATTACTCATCCCACACTATGTAAATATTAGGCACTATATGACAGGTGGGTATTCTGCAAAGCTGTGTCCAACCTTTATAATCATAATGGGGGATCATGAGCCTCAGCTAATTTTCTTTTCTCATGATACAGGCAAAGGATTTGATCCCTGCCTAACTACAGGAGTGAAGTGGCTCTCACCATGTTAAGATAACCTTGAAAGAAAATCATACGGACATCAGAGTCAGTTGTTTCATTATTGATCATGATATGCCATTTCAGGTCAATCTAAAATACTGCCACATGATTCAAAGAACAAGAAGTTCTTTTAGCATTCTATTCAAATGATTTCCCAACACCAAATGGGCTGCGTCTATTCCTTATGAACTTGGTCATTCAAAATCTTTGGTTGAGCGACCCTATTGTGTACAGATTGGCTGCTGTATTTAACACAAGGGACTACACTTGAAAAGTAACTGATTAGCTGAAGAAAAATCAATTTGGCAGTTAGCAAATTGCAAGACATTCAGAACTTAAAAGGATTAATTTATGCTATTTCATTTCAGAGCTGCGATCCAAAACACTTACTGCAGTTGGGTTTTGTTTATTGTGGTTCTGTTTAGAGCTTTAAGTTGCTAGATCAACACAAGCTCTCCCTCTGTGTCATAGTTTAGAATTCACTGAAAAGCTTGAACCGAGGATAAAGAGGATAAACGGAAAATGTGGGCTGTTGAAAATACTAAAAATATGAATAATAAATGTCAGCAGTAGGAAAATCCCTGAAGACAGCCAAGCTTGGTGATTAAAGCAGTGGTAAAAACAATGACTGCAGATGCTGGAAACCAGATTCTGAAGTAGAGTGGTGCTGGAAAAGCACAGCAGTTCAGGTAGCATCCGAGGAGCAGTAAAATCGACGTTTTGGGCAAAAGCCCTTCATCAGGAATATAGGCAGAGTGCCTGAAGGGTGGAGAGATAAATGAGAGGAGGGTGGGGGTGGAGAGAAAGTAGCATAGAGTACAATAGGTGAGTGTGGGAGGGGATGAAGGTGATAGGTCAGGGAGGAGGGTGCAGTGGATAGGTGGAAAAGAAGATAGGCAGGTAAGACAAGTCATGGGGACAGTGCTGAGCTGGAAGTTTGGAACTAGAGGGAGGTGGGGGAAGGGGAAATGAGGAAACTGGTGAAGTCCACATTGATGCCCTGGGGTTGAAGTGTTCTGAGGCAGAAGATAAGGCGTTTTTCCTCCAGGCGTTGGATGGTGAAGGAGCGGCGGTGAAGGCGGCCCAGGACCTCCATGTCCTCGGCAGAGTGGGAGGGGGAGTTGAAATATTGGGCCACAGGGCGGTGTGGTTGAGTGGTGCGGGTGTCCCGGAGATGTTCCCTAAAGTGCTCTGCGAGGAGGCGTCCAGTCTCCCCAATGTAGAAGAGAGAGCATCGGGAGCAACGGATACAATAAATTGGTGGATGTGCAGGTAAAACTGATGGATGTAGAAGGCTCCTTTAGGGCCTTGGATGGAGGTGAGGGAGGTGGTGTGGGCACAGGTTTTGCAATTCCTGCAGTGGCAGGGGGAAGGTGCCAGGACGGGAGGGTGGGTTGTAGGGGGGGGGGGGGGGGGCGTGGACCTGACTAGGTAGATTAGATTAGATTACTTACAGTGTGGAAACAGGCCCTTCGGCCCAACAAGTCCACACCGCCCCGCCGAAGCGCAACCCACCCATGCCCCTACATTTACCCCTTACCTAACACTACGGGCAATTTAGCATGGCCAATTCACCTGACCTGCACATCTTTGGACTGTGGGAGGAAACCGGAGCACCCGGAGGAAACCCACGCAGACACGGGGAGAACGTGCAAACTCCACACAGTCAGTCGCCTGAGGTGGGAATTGAACCTGGGTCTCTGGTGCTGTGAGGCAGCAGTGCTAACCACTGTGCCACCGTGCCGCCCTCCAAGTCCGTAGTCACGGAGGGAACGGTCTTTGCAGAAGGCGGAAAGGGGTGGAGAGGGAAATATATCCCTGGTGGTGGGGTCATTTTGGAGGTGGCAGAAATGTCAGCGGATGATTTAGTTTGTGAAAGTTGGTAGGGTGGAAGGTGAGCACCAGGGGCGTTCTGACCTTGGTACGGTTGGAGGGGTGGGGCCTGAGGGGGGAGGTGCGGGATGTGGACGAGATGCGTTGAAGGGCATCTTTAACCACGTGGGAAGGGAAATGGCGGTCTCTAAAGGAGGATGCCATCTGGTGTGTGTTGTGGTGAAGCTGGTCCTCTTGGGAGCAGATACGGCAGAGGCGGAGGAATTGGGAATACGGGATGGCATTTTTGCAGGAGGTAGGGTGGGAAGAGGTGTAATCCAGGTAGCTGTGGGAGTTGGTGGGTTTGTAAAAAATGTCGGTGTCAAGTCGGTCATTAATGGAGATGGAGAGGTCCAGGAAGGGGATGGAGCGGTCAGAGATGGTCCAGGTAAATTTACAGATTAAAACAGTGGCCTGACCAGAATCTGTGGCATTTTCATTCTATATTATTCAACCAGGTTTTTCAGCAATAAAGGCTTCAGTTTTATAATTTTATAACTGTGATTGCTAATAGAAAATATCCTGAGTTAAGTAATTTACTTCATCTGCCTGGTCTTTCTCTGTGTAGTACTAATTTGAGATTTGTTATAATAGCTGTATGCTGCAACAAATGACAGATGACAAAATATTATAAAACCTTCACTCAAAAGAAGTATTTTGTGTATTAAAACATCCAAACATTCCCTGTTGTTTCATTAACCTCAAGTTCATTATAACTTTTAGATTTACTTTCAATACAAAACTTATTTTCTTCGTTCTTGAAGGCTTGTGTTCACGTCTGCAACATTAATCTTATTTATTTTCATGACAGGGCTTGCTTTATAGCAGTTGTTCTCAGTGAGAAAGCAGTTTGCACCTCATTTCTCCAATCAACTGATGCTCCTTGCCAGAAGAGTTGTTTCTCTTGTCTCTGGGTTCATTCATGGTTTCGGTTGTTGACTGACCTGACATTCAGTACACACTTCTTTCTCTTTCTTGCAAAAGATAGGCAAAGGAATTAAACCGGGAGGGATGGGTTAACCCAACGTTCCAAAGCAACTGTAAGAGCCAAAAATTTGTTTCCCTCTTCTCATATCCTTGATGAAACATCCAAGTCGGGGTGGGAAAAATCAGATGCAGACCTCAGCATCAACAATGCTGTAGCACCCTATTTTGGAATCTCCAAGCCAAACACAATTTCTATTTGATTGCGATTTCGCCCCATTCAAACACACCCAAATTCAAAAAACTTAGCAATAGGTTAATTGTGGTAAATCTCAAATTCTGAGTGCAAGCAATGGTACTGCTGGCATTTAACCCAACTTACCAGTTCCTTTTATTAGTATGTTTCATGTTTTGTTCAAACTAGGATCAGCCAAACTATTAATGGAACTTGCAACATTACTAAGTTTTTGTAGTACTGTGCGCAATCTAGCCATCTTGCTGTAGGAAGGATACTATTAAATTGGAGAGGGTGCAGGATTTACAAGAATGTCCCCAGGATTGGAGTATTTGAGTTATCAGGAGAGGTTGGATAGGTTGGGACTTTTTCCCTGGAGCGAAGGCGGCTAAGGGGTGACATTATATAGGTTTATAAGATTATGAGGGACATAAGTAAAGATGAATAGCAAAGGTTTCTTCCCTAGGGTGGGGAAGTTCAAAACTACAGGGCATATTTTTAAGGTGAAAGGAGAAAGATTTATAAGGGACCTGAGGGGTAACCTTTTCAGACAGGGAATGGTTCCTACGTGGAATGAACTGCCAGAGGAAGTGTCAGATGTAGGTACAGTTACAGCATTTAAAAGATATTCGGACAGGTATATAAATAAGGGTCTAGAGGGATATGGGCCAACTGCAGGTAAATAGGACTAGTTTAGTTTGGAGAAACTTTGTTGGCATGGATGGGTTAGACCAAAGGGTCTGTTTCCACGCTGTACAACTCTGTTCAAAAGGATAAATCCCAGCCTACAGTGATGAGTCTACCTCTAGGTTCCAAACATGAACTAACAATTGGTTATTCATAGGTAGTATCATGTAGTGATCCTGCTCTGCCCGATTCAGGATGACTAGAAAGAAAATTCTTTTGACACTCATGTTAACTTAAAGCCAGATTCCCACTTCCCAGGAGAATAATTACTAGTTGGTCCTTAACTCAAAAGGTCAGAAAGGATTTAGCATTAGAATGAGAATTAGGTTTTGTTGTCACATGTACTCAAATACAGGGATACAGGAGTACAGTGAAAAGTGTATGGAGTGCCATTTCCAGAACAATCTTAGGTAAAAGGTGCCTTAGTACAAAACCTTAGGTACAAATTTGAAAAATAAGAAATAAAGTTAAAAGTTCAGCATTACAGACCTTCTAAAGGAGAGGGGGAGAGAGAGAGAGAGAGAGAGAAGCAGACAGAGCAGATGAGTCTGCATGGGCTTCAAGTCAGGTCCACACTGGGATTCACTGAGATAGACAGTGGGAAACAGGAGGTCTTCACAAGTGCAATAGCCAGCACAATTCAGCAGAAGCAATGAGAGTGCAATGCCACATCCTTCTGACCAAAAGCATGAAATATCACACTGGGGATTCTCCAATTAAGATGCATAGAGCTTCAGCTATAGTTTCTTGTTCCTCTTATAGGTGTTTATTTTCCTTTGTACTGCTATCTGTTAATCCAGATAGATTAACATACATTCATATGTAGCTGGGCTTCCTTCAGCACCCCTCAGGGAATTCGCTGTCGGTGCAAATTGACAGCTGTGGTGAAAGGACTACACACAAAAAAACTTACACTGTGACAGTTACCTTGATGTTAGAAGGTATTACACCCTTTAGTGATTTGCCCAATAGGAGAAAGTGAGGACTGCAGATGCTGGAGATCAGAGCTGAAAATGTGTTGCTGGAAAAGCGCAGCAGGTCAGGCAGCATCCAAGGAGCAGGAGAATTACGGAAGAAGGGCTCAAGCCTGAAACGTCGATTCTCCTGCTCCTTGGAAGCTGCCCGACCTGCTGCGCTTTTCCAGCAACACATTTTCAGCTCTGATTTTCTCAATAGGGAAACACAGCACACGTGGACACCACTGTTAAGAGTATTTTTCAGGGTAGTGAGTACAGCAATTAGGTATGTAGATGCACCTGGCAGGAATACATTGCCACTGGCCTAAAGTAGGAGTACAATGGCTCTTCGAGAAATGCCTGAATAACCCCAATCCCTTATGCCATTAGATATATCATTGGCTGAAGGGTGGTCCTTCATAAAGAATAAGCTTAACTTCATAATAAGGTATTTGACTCACAAATTAACGGCCAATAATGAAAGCCATTTCATCCAAACAAGTTTTTTTTGTTGGTGCTAAGTGCACTTCACAATATCAGTGACCCCATAATAAAACAATATAAAAACTTTGTCAAAATGTTTTAAATTTTCAGTTAAATACGTTTAATATAATGTTGCAATAAAGTTTTTTTGTCATTGTTGCAAACAATAATTGTTTCAAAATAGAGAACAATCCAGTGGCAAGGCTGCTTACAGCGGCCTTAAAGGGATAAGGACATGTAGTGACCAAAAGTACTTTAACACAGCTGGCTAACATTTACAGTACATTCAATCTTTTCTGTTTGGCTCCCATTTTACCACTCTTGATGATTACACCATTTTACCTTTACACATCGGTTATCCATTCACCATTAAAAAAAGTGTTATTTTAGGGGTGAAACGTCAAAATTGCACCACTCCTGGGAACATTTTGGGAATGCACATAGCAAAGCTGCATCGTCTCAATCTGTGACTGTCCCAATTTTGACACACACATCCCCAGTTCTCAACAGGGAGTGATGCATTAGGATCCTTAGCCCTTCTCTTCTCCATCACCTCTTAACTACCAACTTAATGTAAAGATTTAGAGATGTGCAATAAAAAATTTAAAAATTGCATCTTTACTTTAGAACCAATGTTCTATTTAAATGATTTCTATCATTTGATACTGGGCACATCCACATTTATATTCATCATGCACATATTATGGAGCCTTTGAAAATATGAACACCCACAGGGTACGAAGAGCATTACAGCCCAGAATCAAGAAATTAATTAATGACCCTTAGTTTAGCATAGAAAGTAGTTTGTGATATTAGTATGCAAAAACGTAATGTGTTTACAATGATTCTCTGCCTGCTATTTTAACATAGATGTTAACCTGCTTAAAACAAACTAATTAGTTAAAACAGACTAGGAAATACCCCTTATACATTATGTGCTTGTTTACTAATATCACAAATTCTAGACAGTATACACTTATTAAATTCAACAAAATTGCCCGCCCAATTATCCAATTGTTCCCTCCTTTCCTGGTGCCAAACATGCATTCTATATCATCGGCACCAATTAGTTATTTCAATCAATGGATTATTCTTCATTTGTGAACCAAAAGCGGGAACATTATCAGGCTATTCAACAGTGAGAAGCATCACAACCTAGTCTGATCCTGCCCTCACTCAATATCCATATATTTAAGCAAGTCATTGGGCTAATGGCAAGACAACTGATTTTGTCCTTTTGCTATACCATTGGCATGATAAAAGCCACAACTACACGGAGTGGGAATCAAATCTAGTTCATTTCCTGGATTGTATAGAGATACTGGGCTCAGTATTATTCTGGAGTATTCAACCTCTTTCCTGAATTTCTTAAGTGTCAGATATTTATGAGCATTCAATCCGAATTGCTGATACTTACAGAATTAGTGGAATATCAGCTTTATTCTGTTTCTACAGGTTCTAGTGTTTGTTGATCACAAAAATAAAAAGCTCATTTAGCACACTGGGAAAAGTGGTAGTGTGGAATTGAAATTGTGACTTACTGCACACCCTTGAAGATTATCACTATGTTGACTAGATTATGGCCATGTTTACCATTCCGGTGACCCTGAAGAATAATGTATTGACATCAATCTTGTTGGGTGTCAGCAAGTGAGATGGATTTTTGTTTTTGCCTCTCCAGTTTTCTGCTTTCTTCTCCTGAAAGCATGCCCCTCATGCTGGATCAGTTCCACATGCGCTAGCTGCCCTCACGTCATCTAACAGAATACTCATCACTTGTGAGCTTAGAATGCAAGTGATAACCTTGTTTTTTTGGAAATCACAGTAAAGTCTGATCCGGTTCTCACCCAACACCAACATGAACACAATAAGTAGCAGCAGTCACTGGATAGCAATCAGGAGTGGAAGTCCTCGCTGATTTTATTTCATCTTACTTTTTCCAGGAACAGAAAGATTTCTAGCTCCTCTACCACATTTTAGCTGAGATCAACTAACTCAGCACAAACTCAGATCTAGGAGCCTCCTAGTCTACATGGCTCAGTTTCACACTGTGCAGTATACTTATCCACACTGAACCATCAAGGGAAGTTTCTTAGAGATGAATCTCTGAATCCATTTAACCTTGATTGCTTTGGACAGCTTACAGTACAAAATGCAGGCCACAAGCAGCTACACAAACTTCAATGGATCTACCAGTTTGCTGCGATACAACAGGAATAATTCAGTGCCCTTAACAATCTCAAAGCACCAGATCTGTGCTGCAGAAGGCACCACTGCAATGTAAATTGGTCAGATTCTGATACTCCAAACACTTCTAAATATAGCCCAATGAACACTGAAAAATCCTGACCTAAAGGCTGCAGGAATGGCAGAAGTAACGCGCAAACACCAAATTTAAGATTTTGGTACACGGAGCTGGCTACTCAATTCACATTACATTCACAGCCTTAACCTGAACCACATTTATAAAACAAATGTCAGCATTTTTTTTCTTTAACATAAAACATTTTTCCCAAGTTGATACTTTTTCAATCGTGTTCTCATTGATTATTGTCTCAGGCATTCTTTTCCAAGAAAGATTCAACTCTATAGTGTTTGACTGAACCATTTTTGCTCTATCAATAAGTTACAGCTCAAACAATTTAACACCTGTAACTTGCCAACAGGGTACAATGTCTCCAAATCCTCCCTCCTCTTTGATGTACATTTAAACGATGTCGTGGGTGGCAGCTCATAGGACTATGGGAAGAGCTATGATACATCACAAGCTGATATTAATATGACACATCAATATTCTCAGTATTAAAAGGGATGAGAAAACAGTATGGAGTCTTGTCTCTTAAAGAGCGGAGCCTTGTGTTGCAATTACATTGGTTTTTTTGGGAGTTTTTTTGTTCCTTTTTGAATGAGATCTTTAAATTTATACTCAAGAATGATTTAGCATAATTTGAAGAAATGAAATAGATTAAAAATTGCCATTGTACTGCTTTTCTTTTAGCCAAGACCACCAAGGGCATCACATCAGAAGACCCGCCTCCTAAAGGGACAAGTTCGACTTTATTCTGGTTTTATCCCCACAAATTTTTATACAAATAGAAAATTAACAATTTACTATGGTTGTAAGTAATTAGCAATACTCTCCAGGCTAACTGCTGCATCACATTTGTCTTCTATATTTTACCTGCACTAGCACCCAACGCGAATTTAAAAGAAAATCATGGTTGTGTTTGCATTTCCGATGCTATCCAAAGTTCTCCTGAAAAAATAGACTTTCCAAAATGTTTGTTCTTGGTTCCATTCAATTCCGTTGCACATTTACCAGTTCGTATGAGATAAACTTTCGGAGCCGTTCCAGATACTGGCTGTACAGTTCAATGTCATTGTGACCAGCCCCCTCCACCCACAGTGGCTCCACTGCCTTCATGCAGCGTTCATACAATGCCAACCCATGGGAGAAATCGATCACTTCATCCTCAGTGCCATGGATGATCAACACAGGAGATGTGATTTTGGAGATTTTATCAATGCTGTAAGATACAAGAAAACGAAGTCACAGTGTCAAAGTAAAATACATCTCAGTTCATGCAATGTAAATAACAAAGTATTAATTCAGATGGTGAACATTATTTAAGATCACTTATAAAGGAGTCAATTTATTTTTCTTTCAAATTTCTCTTTTATTTAAGGTGACTCCTGGATTCCATTAGTTCAGTCCACATTTGATTCCTCACCTAGATGAATGCTCTTTGTATGATAGTTCAGAGGACTACTCATTCTACCTTGTACTAGGTCAGTCAATCTGCATGAGCAGACATTACCAAAGGTCCCATTGATATCCTCCTGCCTCCAGTCATAGTTAGAGCCCTTGGGTCACCAGCACATTAGAGAACTTTTACTCAGGCCTCTGTCAGAATTATGTGGGTAGGAGAAAGAAAATAAACTTCAGCAGCATTTTACTTTTAGTTGCAGACCTTCCTTTTCTCTACTGCCTGAATAATTTAGGAACGTAGGAAATGGAGAAAAACTAATATTTTGCCTTTACTTCCATCCACATAAATGTATCTGATATGGTTGGAACTGTCCTGCAGAAAACTGGGAGGGGCAGAAATGCAGCAATGCATGTTCCACAGCACACATCCAGCTCTGTCCCTGAGCTTAATGTCAGTAAAACAATTTTAATACATTTAATTTGCACCATTAGGTATTTAAAGGGTCAGTAGTAATACAAAGAAAATGCCTATTCTACTCCAACCTTTTGTAAAATAGAATGAAGGAGTAGAAAAGCTAGTTCAGTAATTTAGGGACACTGTATTATATATGCATTCTTTGTTTTAATTCACTTGTGATATGAAGGCGTCACTGTCTGGGCCAGCACTTATTGCCTGTCCCTAGCTACCCTTTAGGTAGTGGCGGTAAGTCTTATTTTGAACTGCTGCTGTCCATGTACTGTAGGTAGACTGACGATTCCATTAGGGAAGGAATGCCAGGATTTTGACCCAGCAACATAGAAGGAAGAGCTATATATTTCCAAGTTAGGAGGGTGAGCAGCTTTGAAGGGAATTTTCAGGTGACAGTGTGCTTATATATCTGCTGCCCTTGTACTTCCAGCAAGTCAGACAAAAATTTGGAAGGTGCCAAGGATCCTTGATGAATTGCGACTGTGCACCTTTTGGTACACTTTGCTGCAGGAGAGGGTGAATGTCATACCAATCAAGTGGGTTGCTTTGTGCTGGATGGTGTCAAGCTTTGTGTGTTGCAGCTGCACTCATCCAGGCAAGTGGGGAGTATTCCATCTGACTTGTCAATTGTGCCTTGTTGAAAAGGGGACAAGCTTTGGGGAATCAAGGGGTGATTTACTTACTACAGTGCTCTTAGCCTCTGATCTGCTCCTGCAGCCACTATTTATACAGCTAGTCAGTTGGATTATTCAGCCAGCTATATTGGGAACATTCATCCCCTAAATTTTCGGGGGTAATCTCTGCTGGACTGCGAGAGAGTGCAGAGAGAAGCCCTGTCCTAGGCTATGGGCTTCTGATCAACTGATGTGAGGACTACTCTTGGGATTTCATCATCACCCGGTCACTTGCTCGTTTGTAATTCTCCCAACATGCTGTCCAGATGACTGTCCTGATTTGTCACATTAGAATGCTAAAAGTCAATAGAATGGGTCAGTCAAGGCAAACTGGTGCTGCAATTTAATCTTGATCATCTGTGAACTTCTTTTGGCCTCTGATTTAATTTTGGGGTTCAGATTATGTGTCAACATGGGACAACAGCAGTTCAATAAGGGTAGAGCAGGAGACAGCATGGCCAGGGGGCCGATCAAGATAAAAGCAGCAAGTATTCAGGGAGTTGGGCAAAGTAAATAGTGGAGATAGCAGAACAAAACGAGCCTCTAAAAATTATTGCTGGTGATTTTAAACAAAGGAATTGTCTACTTATTTCAAATGGGTCAATACTTAAAGTAGTAAATAAAAAATGCCATTGAAGATGTTAAACTCTTGCACATCACCATCATGAACATTCATTTCGAGGATCACATTTGACCAGTTCAAAGGGTGAATTGGAGTGCCAGAATGACCAAATTATTGATGTTATTAACTAGCTTTATATGCATGCTTTTGAGCAGTATTGCTGAATTATTTTAAGAAAGCCATTCATTTATTATGGCGTATTACAAACACTTGTCGATACTGACATTTCTAGGAGTCCTGCCATTATAAACAAAGACATGCCTGAGAATCTCAAGCAAATATTAAATCTTGGATTCCCATCTGAACATCTGCAAAGAAAGGGTAATATTGCTGTCATTGTAGAAGATGTTTTTATTAGCATACAATAGAAATAAGATGCCAGTTAGTCAACAATAAAGATAAATCTTCATTCATATATAATAGTTATCTAATCTCTGAAAACTGTTAAGTACTTCAGGTACATTTAACCACAATTAAATTTTCGTTTGCTGTCGACATAAAACCAGGGAGTGCTCAAATCTGATCAGATGGACATAAATCTGCAGACCAATTCCTGGCAGACAAAGGCACAATGCTTTAAAACCCCTCGTATCAGGCGACTGCTTTGAATAAACCATTGCAGTATGTCTCTGATGACGCAAAAAGAAAGAGTCATCTTGCAAAACAAGAAACTTCTTCATATGTTCTAGACAGCATACCATAAGTGCTATGGACGGCAATATCACATGGTGATGTTTGCTTCTGCAAGAAATAGGTTAGAACTAGTTAGTTCTGCAGTTCCTGGTTGTAGAAATGTGTCACCCAATATGTCTGCACAGCTTACGCAGACATCACAAAATATTGATAAAAGGAAATTTACTTTTCACCAAGTGATTTTTAGGGATGTCAGGCTAATTGGAGAGCTCTTTCAAACAGCCAGCACATAGATACAATATCAAATGATTTCCTTCCGTGCCATGCAATTCTAAAATATAAGACATCTTCCCAGTACTGAATGGTGTGCCTAAACCCAGCACTGGGATGAATGCAACAGGAATCGAGGATGTTTTATCCTTACATTTTTTCTCCTTTGCAGCAAATGCTTTAGTTCCTTATGGAAACTATGCAAATGACACACAAGTTCGGATTATCAGTACAGCAGCGCCCGTACCCACGGGGGACACATTCCAGTATCTACTGTGAAAGCCCAAAAACCGCAGATAGCAGCAAACCCATTCATCTCAATGGGGGAAATTCCACTTCCCAGCAGCCCATTGGCCCCGGAAGGTTCCCTATAATATATTCGGACGCAGTAAACTGCGGGTGACTGAAACTGCGGAATCGAGGGTCGCCCTGTATACAGGATGCGATACTGGCTGCTCTCTCTTAAATCAATGGTTACAAAGATGCTGTGATAAACACACAACTTAGTAAAATTGTGAATGAAAAAGGTTATGTTTGCTTTACCAGACAAGAAGCCACTAAAAACAACTTTCATAATGAAAAGTGCCAGATTCTGCCACTGTCACTCTTCCAAGAAATAATAATGCCTAATCTCAGTTACAGTGGCAGTGGAATCTTACCTTTTAAATATAAAATGGATCTTTTAACTGCTGCTATATCACTAACCCACAGTTATAGATATACAAAAGGCTTTCTTCTGATGAAGGGATTATGCCTGATACAGATTCTCCTGCTCCTCCAGGATGCTGCCTGACCAACTGTGCTTTCCCAGCACTGCACTCTTCAACTCTTTCTTCTGTACCATCCAGGTCAAAGCTGAAAAAAAAACTACTTCAAGTGAAACAATAATTGCCACTTGGTAGTCGCTCCAGGTCAACCTATGAAGAGTGGGGAAACAAGTATTTGGCAACTTGGGAAGATAAGTCTATGCACCACTACATATGGACATCTGCACGTGAAATGAGATAGAGAGAGATATGCACCATCATTAAGCTGTGCCCTTCTACATTCTGGAACAAACACCTGAGATATGTACACAATGCAGCAGCTGGATTGAGGTAGAAGAAGGTTTAATGGAAACAGTTGACAAACCACTTCTTTCTTACTATAAATTCCAAACATGATGTTATTTCCCAATTACAATGACCCAAACTATGCAGTAAAGAATGGGAAAGGAGTTACCTCTGAAATGGTATTTTAAAGATGCACAGGGTAAGGAAGGGGATAGAGTTATACAGCACAGAAACAGAGACTTCGGTCCAACTAGCCTGTGCTGACCAGAAATCAAACTGATCTCACCCTATTTGCCAGTGTTTGGCACATATTCCTCTTAACCCTTCCTATTCATGTACCCATCCAGATGCCTTTTAAATGTAACTATACCCATCTCCACCACTTCCTCTGGCAGCTCGATCAATACACACACCATCCTCTGTGCAAACGTTACCCCTCAGGTCATTTAAATTTTTCCCCTCTCACCTTAAACCTATACCTTCTAGTTTTGGACTTCACAACCCTGGGAAACATACCCTGGCTACTCACCCTATCCATGCCCCTTCATGATTTTATAAACCTCTACAAAGTTACCCCTCAGCTCCTAACACCCCAGGGGTAAAAAGCCCCAGCATATTCAGCCTCTCCCTATTGCTCATGCCCTCAAATTCCAGCAACGAGCACATCAATTGTCTTCTTCACTACAATGTCCACTGCACTGCCAATTTTGGTGTCTTCTGCAAACTTACTAATCATACCTCATATATTCACATCCACATGATTTAAATAAATGATGAAAAGTAGTGGACTCAGCATCGATCCTTGTGGCATACTGATGATCACAGGCCTCCAATTCTAAAACACAACCCTCCACTAACCCCTGCCTTCTACCTGCAAGCCAATTTTGTATCCAATTGGGTAGCTTTCCCTGGATTCCATGTGATCTAACCTCGGTAATCGGATTACCACGTGGAACCTTATCAAACGCCTTGCTGAAGTCAATATTATCATCTACTGCTCTGCCTATATCACTCTTTTTCCTCACTTCGAAGTGTCATAGAAGCAGACTCTTCAGTCCAACTTGTCCATGCCAATCAGATATCCCAACCCAATTGAGTCCCACCTGCCAGCACCCAGCCCATATCCCTTCAAATGCTTTCTATTCACATACCCATCCAGATGTCTTTCAAATGTTGCAATTCTACTTGCCACCACCACTTCCTCTGGCAGTTCTAACCATACACGTACTACCCTCTACGTGTAAAAGGTCTCTTTTATATATTTCCTCTCTCACCCTAAACCCATGCCCTCTAGATCTGGACTCCACCAACCCAGGGAAAAGACCTAGTCTATTTGTCCTACCTGGGCCCCTCATGATTTTATAAGCCTCCATAAGGTTACCCCTCAGGCTCCGATGCTCCAGGAAAAACAGCCCAAGCCAATTCAACCTCTCCCTATCGCTCAAACCCTCCAACCCTGGCAACATCCTTCTAAATCTTTTCTGAACCCTTTCAAGTTTCACAACACCCTTCCAATAGAAAGGAGACCAGAAATGCACGCAATATTCCAACAGTGGCCTAACCGATGTCCTGTACATCTGCAACATGACCTCCCAACTCCTGTACTCTACATTCTGACCAATAAAGGAACGCATACCAAACGTCTTCTTCACTATCATATCTACCTGCAACTCCACTTTCAAGGAGCTATGAACCTGCACTCCAAGGTGTCTTTGTTCAGCAACACTGCCCAGGACCTTACCATTACGTGTATAAGTCCTGCGAAGATTTGCTTTTTCAAAATGCAGCACCTCACATTTATCTGAATTAAACTCCATCTGCCACTTCTCAGCCCATTGGCCCATCTGGTCCAGATCCCGTTGGGATCAGAGGTAACCTTCTTCACTGTCCACTACACCTCCAATTTTGGTGTCATCTCCAAACGTACTAACTATACCTTCTAAGCTCACATACAAATCATTTATAGAAATGACGAAAAGTAGTGGACCGAGCACCAATCCTTGTAGCACTTCACTGGTCACAGGCCTGCAATCTGAAAAACAACCCTCCACCATCTCCCTCTGTCTTCTACCTTTGAGCCAGTTCTGTATCCAAATGGCTAGTCTCCCTGTATTCCATGAGATCTAACCTTGCTAATCAGTCTCCCATGGGGAACCTTGTCAAACGCCTTACTGATGTCCATATAGATTACATCTACAGCTCTGCCCTCATCAATCTTTTGTTACTTCTTCAAAAAACTAAATCAAGTTTGTGAGACATGATTTCCCACACACAAAGCCATGTTGACTATCCCTAATCAGTCCTTGCCTTTCCAAATACATGTACATCCTGTCCCTCAGGATTCCCTCCAACAACTTGCCCACCACTGACGTCAGGCTCACTGGTCTATAGTGCCCTGGCTTGTTCTTATCACCTTTCTTAAACAGTGGCACGTTAGCCACCTCCAGTCATCCGGCACCTCACCTGTGACTATCGATGATACAAATATCTCAGCAAGACGCCCAGCAATCATTTCCCTAGCTTCCCACAGAGTTCTAAGATACACCTGATCATGTCCTGGGGATTTATCCCTTTTTATGCATTTCAAGACATTCAACACTTCCTCCTCTGTAATATGGACATTTTTCAACATGTCACCATCTCTTTGCCTAAATTCTATATCTTCCATGTCCTTTTCCACAGTAAACACTGATGAAAATACTTGTTTAATATCTCCCCCCATCTCCTGCGGTTTCATACAAAGGCCACCTTGCTGATCTTTGAGGGGACCTATTCTCTCTCTAGTTACCCTTGATGTATTTGTAAAAACCTTTTGGATTCTCCTTAATTCAATTTGCCAAAGCTATGTCCCCTTTTTGCCCTCCTGATTTCCCTCAGTATACTCCTACTGCCTTTCTACTCGAAGGATTCACCTGATCTATCCTGTCTATTTTTCATAACCAAACCCTCAATTTCTTTTGTCATCCAGAATTCCCTATACCTACCAGCCTTTCCTTTCACCCTAACAGAAATATACTTTATTTGGATTCTCGTTACCTCATTTCTGAAGGCTTCCCATTTTCCAGCTGTCCCTTTACCTGCGAACATCTGCCCCCAATCAGCTTTTGAAAGTTCTTGCCTAATACCATCAAAATTGGCCTTTCTCCAATTTAGAACTTCAACTTTTAGATCTGGTCTATCTTTTTCCGTCACTATTTTAAATTTAATAGAATTATAGTTGCTTGCCCCAAAGTGCTCCCCCACTGACACCTTAGTCACCCGTGCTGCCTAATTTCACAAGAGTAGGTCACATTTTGCACCTTCTCTACGAAATACTTTCCCTGGTTTTCCTTACCAACTTTAAGTAATGCTACCATATTAGCCAATCCCCATGGCTGTTGATACAAATATCTCAGCAAGGAGCTCAGCAAGCTCTTAGACGTTCCCACAAAGTTCTAGGATGCACCTGATCAGGTCCCAGGGATTTATCCACCGTTATGCATTTTAAGACCCCCAGCACATTCTCTTCTATAATTTGGAAACGGAATAATAGGTATATACTGGTTACTTCTGAGAATGGGACAACGTGACACAGATTCAAAATAATGAAAAGTAAACTCAAGGTTTAGCTATCTTAAAACACTCTTGGACTACTTAAGCAAGCAACTGGGTGCAACAATGACTTCAGGATTCCTTTAGATGAATTAAATTGGGCCTTCCTCATCTATCAATACTTTGCAATCTAATGCAAACTGAGAAAAACATGCATCAGAATGTTAGACTCTCCTGGCACTTTTCTCTTAAGATTTGACAAAGGACTATTGGACGATGACTGAATCCGAAACAAATAAATTGGTCACATGGAAACAAACGATTTGGTCAAATCGGTCCATGACAACACTTATCATCCATTTGGGGAGCAGTCATAATTCTACGTGCTCTGTCTTGTTCCCATATCCTTTTATTCCCACTTCCTTCAACCACATGATTCAAACAGCAACAAGAGTAAGCCCTAATGCCAGTTCTCCATAAGTCAGATCATGACCAATTTCAACACAATTCCAAATTCCTTAACTATACCTGAGAATTTTAATAAAAATAATTCCATGAATTTAGATCTATATAATACATTTTGATAGTTAGTAATGTTAATAAAAATACATGGGTCTATTTTTTGAAAATTAACAGTGAATTAGAATCTACAGCAATTTAGTGGGAACACTTCAGTTAGATTACCCCTCAATATACTATTCATCCCAAGGTATGCAAAGATATTTCTCCTGTCCTCTGCTAATCTTTTACCCACATTCTAGATCCCACAACCACTCAAAATAATCTGTCTCAAATCTAGTATTGCCTCATCACGACAATTTTAAACAAATTATCCTTACATTATCTAACTTCCCTCATATCAGGTAGCGTCTTACCAAATCACTGCTGTATGCTCTCTAAATATCTTTCCTACAGTATGCACGCCAAAATGCAATTGAGGTCTCACAAAAGGATATATCTGCAATGTTATATCATAATTGTTATCGTACATGCCTTCTACCGCAAAACTTTGCGCTCTTTTTACATAGTTTGAAATTAGCATTACTGCTCTGACTTATTGATTTTCAAGTATCAACAAATTAAATCTTCACACTACCATACACTAATCTGCTTGCTCTAAAACACATTACTTTATTTTGTAAAGATGTAATACACTCTTTGGCTTTGCATTCAAAATTTCACCATCTGATCAAAATTTCCTTGTACTCATTTTAGTTCTCAAAATGATCAAACTTATCACATGTTAGCACCATCTGTACTTCATTAATAAAGCATTAAGTGTAAAATTTTGCAAACAGAGTTTTGGAAACTGAATCTTTGGTGTGGGAAGTTTAATCTTTGATTTACCATTATGATGCTTGCATGGGAAGTTGCTAACTCCTGCAGGCAGACAAGCTCCCACAATTGTGATCAATAATTAACACTGAAAATTGTGGTTGTCATCATCATTTCCATTGGTTTATACCAAGATATAGTCACACTACAGCCATAACATTGGAGAAAGTGGCTTCTGAATGAAGTCTGAATCTGGCATCAGAGTTTAACCAGCACGAAAATAAAACCGCAGGTGAGTATTCATGAATATGTAGAGGTGATAGGAATGATTAAATTGGCATGGAATATCTTGTTTGACCAACTCAATTTTTTTTAAAGGAGATAAAAGGAGGAAAACAGATTGGAATTCAGTAAATACAAATTTAGATTTTCAAAAGAGCATTAGTAATAAACTAATGTATAAGGCGAGTTGAATGTGAAATCAGGAAACAATTTGCAGACTGAATTGCTGTATTTCAAGACAGGAAGGAAGGGATGGGAGTAAAGGGTTATTCAGAGTAGTGGAAAGTGGTATTCCACCAGGATCAGTACTAAGACCACAGCTGTTCACAGTTTACATTAACAATTCGAACTTTGAAATCAAAAACAATTTCCAAATTCTAAATTTCTAAAAACAAACTTGGTAAGAACAATCAATGCTGAGGAGGACTGTATCAAGTTAGAGGAGGGCATTAATAAACTCGCAGAAAGGGGAAATAATTGTCAAATGAAGCTCAACAGATAAATGTTAAGCTGCATATTTTGAGGGGAAGAATAGGGAGGTAATTTATTACTTGGAAAGCGATCATCCAGGTAGGATGGATGAACAAATAGCATCAGAACACGAATGCACTAGTCAGCAAACACTGCCACAGGTTAGCAAGGCCAATACAAACAAACAAGTATAGTCAGTTCTGAGATAACACATTGTTCTTCAACACGAATTGGCTTTAACACAATTGAAGAATGTATGCTGTAATGTGTAGGAATGTGAACTTTCTATACATGTACAGAGGGATCTCGATTATCTGAATTTCGGATTATCCGAAGATGATCTCAAGATCCTGTAAAATGTAACAAAAATGTAAGTGAATTCGAATTACCTGTACTGAAGAACATGCAAAAATGCTGGCAAAATCAGAAACACAAGCTGGATTTTTTTTTTAACATAAGGGCTAGTTACATAGCCTCTTCCAAAAGTCAGTGCTTTATTCCTGTCACTGTCCTGGGCCATTAATGTCAAAAATGGCAGAGAAAGTAAACGCATACACGAGGCAGTACTTGTGTCTTTCTATTGTGACACTGAGTTCACGGAAACTGACAAATGCTTTTGTGATTGTAGAAGCTGTTCAGGACCTTGTTTAATGCTGGGATTTCATATTTATGATGGTAAGGGCTTAGTCCTTCTTAGTTTAACTTGCAATTTGCAAAAGGCAAAGATTAGTTTGTTTAAATAGCAGACTCATCAAAATTATAGATTTAAACAAACTCTCTGGTAGAGCACCGCATTAGATCAGTATGGCTTCCCTTGTTTAAGGTCAAATCTATTATCTGAATAATCAATTACCCAAATGAAATAGTACCCGCCCATCTCATTCAGATAATTGAGGTTCCTCTGTATTGGCTTTCAATGCGATTCTGACCCCATTAAGTTAAATGGCAAGGCCATTGCCCTATTTTCTTAAAGAGAACTCACACGAAAATGGAACTATCATGTTATATCAGAACTGACTGTATTTCAAAATTGTCAAGTATGAAGATTACACTATACCTGTACTGAACTTTGGTAAAACCACCGAGTACTATAGCCAGTTCTGGTCACCACACTAGAACAAGGATTCAGGGGCATTAGAGAATGTGTGAAGACGACTTGCAAAGGTAATACCCAGAAATAGATGGATATACATAAAGAAAAAAAATTGCAAGGCTGGGTCTCTTCTCTCTGGGAAGGAAGGCTGAAAAGTGACCTAACGGCTTTCAAAATGGATAGGCAAAGTACATGAGAGAGAAGGGAATAAAGGGTTATAACAGTACACTTTGATGAGGAAAAATGAGAATGGAGAATAAATGTGGCATGGTCTGGTGGAGCTAAATGGCCTGTTCCACTACATGTAATCCGAGGAATTACATGCAATAATGCACTACCAGATAAAATGTACTATATCTACGATGCAGTAATTATGTTGAAGTAGTCTCACAATATCTGCAGCATACTTCATTTTGTTGGCCATATACAATGATTTATTATTTATAACCCCACACGCATATGCTAAGATTAGGCATGGTTAGATGCCTTGAGTTAGGTTCTTGTGCAAAGGTAGTACCTCAACTTTTGGGTCACAAGGTCTGGATTCAAATCCCACCTGCTCTAGTCAGTGTCATAATGCATCCGTACAAGTTGATTTAAAATATCAAGATGCCTCAAGTCGTCACTATCAAGGGACAACGCAAGAACTGATGAGGAATCAGCTCCAATTAAACAACAGTAGTGGGTACTTACTTGGGGAATGCATCAAAGCAGTATGTTTTCTTTGTGTCTGGGAATGCCACCCGCATTCCTGAGGTTAGCGGAGAATGCAGAATAACAGCAGCACACTCATACCGGGAAGCCAAATCAACAGTTGGAACGGTACCAATACTCTGCCCATACAATATAATGTTTTCAGGACTGATGCCATATCTGCAAGGAAAAGGAAATCAAGCATATGAGAGGGTCATCACTTAGCAGTTTCCACCCACTTCAAAGTAATTCTTTCTTTTATTCTTTTTAATTTAAAGCTGTTGCTGCGTCTGCCAAGAGTATCTCAGATTAATACCCATTACAATTGACCTTGTCTGAATTCAGACATTATTCCAATAGTTGAAAACTGAAGCAAACAAATCTGCAATTCACAAAAAAAAATCAATATTTATATAAAACCGACTATAGTCTCAGGACATCCCAAAATGCTTTACTTGAGATAGGATCACATTGTATATTTGTTAACTTTAAAAAGTCACCATAAAGTGATGAAATGAATGGCTAATTATTTTGTTGCAATGATATAGAATATGGAATTATAGTTGCTCAAAATACAATGAAAAATAATAGTGCTTCTTGACATAGTACTATGAAAGCCTTCATGTTCATCTGAACAGACAGAATCTTACACGAGGATCTAATCCAAAACCATCTTCTGCAATGTGGTACTCTCTGCACAATGAGGCAAGCCTGCAATGAACTTGTTCAACTGTTGCAACACTTTACTCTTGATTGCACTCATTATTATGCATGCAAAAGGGATTGAGTTTTTTTATTTGTGTCTTTTTTTGCTATAACTGGTGACAGAAGGTGCAACTTCTACTTGTTACTGTGTAGTACAACAAATCTTGGACAGAGTTGAAAGACAGAATAGGTACAACACAGGAGACCATGCAGCCCACTGTGCTTGTGCCACTCACCTAGCCCAACTCTCCTGTACTTTCTCATAGTCCGGTAAATTTTCTCATCAGTTGCTTATCAAATTTTCTTTGGAAAGCTACGAATAAATCTGATTTCATTATATTCTCAGGCATTACATTCTTACATTTTATTAATGGTCTTTTTTGCTGATCATCTTCATCTCTAGGGTTTCAACTTCTTTGTCATTGGAACATGTTCTCGTCAGCCATGGTCTAGACACAACAGGATTTTGAGCATCTCAATCAAACTGCCTCTCAATCTTCTCTTCTTCAAAGAGAACACATACCTTTTTGAATCTATCTTTGTAATTGAAATTAACTTCAGGTCATCCTTGGAGCCATGCTAGTAAATATTTCCTCAACCCTCTCCAAAGCCTTCATATCTTTCCCAAAGAGCATTGCCCAAAATAAGTAAATACTGTAATTCAGTCCATATCAGTGTTAAAACATGGTTCATCCATAAGATATTTTCATTTGTATTCTATGCCTATATTTATAAAACTTCAATTTTATGTTTAATTTCATACATCTATATAATAAATCACATCTGCCCTATGTCTGTTCATTCCAACAGCCATTCTTATCTCTTTTTGAAGTTAAACTTCCACGCAGCTCACTACACTTCAAAATTTCCCAACGACAGTAGAAACATGTAATTGACCTAGGACACATCTATCAAAAGCAGTAATCCTAGTCTGACCTATGGGGAACCCCATTGTACACCTTTCTAAAACTCAACCATTCATCACCATTGTTTACATTATTTTGCCAATTTCATACCCTTGCTGGATCTATCTTTTGACTGCACAGGCATCAACACAAGAAACATTCCAAAGTTTAAATTTAACCAGTGGCAGCAAGTGGAAGAAAAGACACTGAAAACAATATTTCTCAATTTTATATTTAAATAATTTCTACATTTTCAGGAGACACGGCAATGGATGGAATTTATTGCCAATGATACCATATCAGAATGCATTGTCATAATTAAAAACTTTCAACCTTAATCAAAAAATACTTTTCTTCAAAATTGAAATCAAAGTGGTGCAATATATTTTTGTGAAACTGCAGACATATATAAATTGAAATGCATATGTATATTTTATGAAGTCATTGTACTTTATGATTGCATAGTTAAAGAGAAATTCCTACATTTTTCAAAGATAAATTCTCAAAATAATCCTTCCACTCATCTCAGTTTCAGTAACATTTAAAATAATTTAGAGAACAACAGATGTGAAAACGTGCTACAGGCTGTTTAACATTAGAGGTTCACAAACTGGACAAAACATGCATATAACTTTCTTACGACTCCACAAATGTCGTCCCACATACATCAATACATTTCATATTCGCAAGCGAATATATAGTTAATATTGTACTAATGGAGCTGGAAACTTTTATTTTCCAACAAATTCATTTCAGAATTTTGCTTCAATTTGAAGGGAGTGGAGTTGGTAGGGTGGAGGAGCAGGAGAGAGGTTTGCAAATGGGAGAGGAGAATGGAGAACACTTTATGAAATAATCGTCAATTGCTTATTACCTAGTTGTTTCAAATCACATCAATCTGATACGCAAACTGAAGTTCCCATTCTTCTGTGTTAAACTCTATCTTAAAATGATTACATATACAGCTCAGTTTTACAATATGGTATACACTTGCCACCCTTGTGATGCAATGCAGAAAAATGTAATGAACAACTATCTTGCATTGTAATAAGGATACTATTGCATGTTGGATTAGATATCAGCTTCTGTTCATACTGTCAACACTACCTTTCAATGGCTCATTTTGAAAAATAAACATTTTAAACTTCCAAAACACAACTTAATACACCTCTAACACTTCAGCACTCAGTGTTGGTCCAGATTATATGCCCACATCGTTAGAGCAGGGCTTGAAATAATAACGCTTTGACACAGATTTGAAAGTGTTATGAATAGGTCAAACATATACTTGTAAAATCTCTTGCGTTCAAGAAACAGAAAATGCAAACCAGCAGGTATCACTAAGCAATCTCTTAATCTTGAGCAATGCAAGGCATTTTTTTTTTAGATTAGATTAGATTACAGTGTGGAAACAGGCCCTTCGGCCCAACAAGTCCACACCGACCCGCCGAAGCGCAACCCACCCATACCCCTACATTTACCCCTTACCTAACACTACGGGCAACTTAGCATGGCCAATTCACCTGACCTGCACATCTTTGGACTGTGGGAGGAAACCGGAGCACCCGGAGGAAACCCACGCAGACACGGGGAGAACGTGCAAACTCCACACAGTCAGTCGCCTGAGGCGGGAATTGAACCCGGGTCTCTGGCGCTGTGAGGCAGCAGTGCTAACCACTGTGCCACCGTGCCGCCCATTTATTGTGTGTTAAAACATCTTTGAAAGTGACAGCCACCTATATTCTCCACAAGAATGCAGCACAAATGTCACACTATGTAAAATCAAAAGACATAAAGACAAAAAAGGGTATTTGACCTCCTGTCATTCATGCAGTCAGAAAGGATCAACATGTTTTCATTATATGTTTCAGAACTGGAAACTATTACATTTCCCTCCGTTACCCTAAAAATTCAATTTCAAATGTTGACTACTTTTGGAAGAATTTAAAACCTGCATTTCTCTTTCAACAGTTTGGACCTTGATCTACTTTATGGTGTATTGAAGATACGGTGCCCTGCTTTTGCCTTCTTTATTGTTGTATATTACATGTGGTTCTGATAGCTCCCACTCCACCTCAATCACTTATTTTCAAAGCCAACAAAGCTAACTTTTCTTAGACTCTTCTCATAGTTCAATACTCTGGCACTATGCATCATTCTTGTAGCTCTTCCCCTATCCAATTCCAGAATTTAAAAGATTTTTTGAAACTTATTACAAGTTGCTGAACAAACAGCTTCTGCCCTGAAATTACAACTGTTGACATGCATTTTATGATTTCTTCCCATTTCTACATTTTCCAAAGAGATTAACCTCATCAGCATTTTTGACATGTCAAAAGTGGTTTTTGGTGACTGTTGAGGGCAAATGTGCAGTTTATTAGTACACACAGGCAATAAAGCTCAACCTGTCCTCATCATGAGTCAGAATTGGAAACTATAGAGTTTCCCTCCATTATCCTAAAAAAAAATCACATCCTTAGTTTAGGAGATTTCAGTACTAATTTGCATCACATGCAAATTATGTTCTATTCATTATCAGCTAGATCAATTAGATGCATTAAAATAAACGTGACCATGACATAAAGGTCAAGTCACAGTCCAGAAAGTTGAGCATGTAATCTAGGCTGCCTTGAAGAGCATAAGGAGTCTTACAAATGCTTGGCTAACATGCATCCCTCAATTAACACCCCCACCAAGTTATCCAGTTATTTGACTCACTTTCTGCCAGACTATGCTATGGGTAAACATTTTGGCACATTTCCCTACATAATGGTGACATATTTCAAGATGTCCAACTGCAAATTAACCTAACCTCAGGGTGTACCCATTTATAGCAATTAGGTTTTCAGCTTTACAAAAGAACAGGCTACATTATATTTAGGTTGACTTCTGTAACAATAAAATGCGTTGTTAGATTGCACAATGCAGCTGCCCTTTCAAACTTGTCGTCTTCGGATGGAATATCCACAAAAGGAGAAATGTGCACTCCAAATAATTTCCACAGATAAACTGTTGATTAGTTCTTATGGAGAAAATGCCAAATTTTGGGATATATACTTGCATTTGAAAAAGTGACAGACCCAACAATTAATATTAGACTAATACCAGTCAACATCCTGTTGACCAAATCAGGAAGAGGATTTGAAAAAAGACAACAAACACTGCTTTTTAAAAAATAGTCTTAATCTAACTGCTGAGATTGTAGAAAATTCTCTAATCTGGAACGAAAAAAAACTGAGGCCCTTTGTCTCTTGTGTGGAATACTTCAAGAAATCAGTTGGCAAAACAGGCATCCATAGCAATGCTGTTGATACTAAAAACTCTGCAAAAAGGCTCAACTTAATTTCCACTCTCAATTCACGTAGTCACTTCAAGCAGAATACTGCATTGTATTTTCTTAAATACATAGCTGGAAGTCAGATTCAGGTTTGCTCCAAATGTAAAATGTGATAATCGCAGCAAGCTTTTATTTGTGTCAAGTACTCTAAGCAGTAAAACTGCAATGTTGTTCAAGTACTAATTTTCTCCTCAGAACAGGAAAAACTCACATGCACCCCTGCCACACAGTGGTATAAATTTAATCTTAAGTACCTGAATTCTTATAAAAATTTACCATTTCAGGAGTTGGTTACAGAGGAAAGGATGGGCAGAGACAATTCATAACTGAAAGAGCAGTCTGTTGAATTTAAAGACACCAAAAGAAATGGAAATGCCTATTTCTACATAATCTACAAGGCAACACAACTGGAAACCAGAAATGAGTAGACCCCAGGAATTATGAGCGCCCAGACAATATCCAGAAGGACATGCTTCACCACAGATCTGGGTATTAATAACGCTTGAATTAAGCAGCCTTTAGGGGAGTGCAAACTTTCACCATTTAAATAGCTGGGTGGTCCTATTGCTCCACCAGGCCAAGCCATACCACATTCTGGATCAGTGGTGCTGGAAGAGCACAGCAATTCAGGCAGCATCCAACGAGCAGCGAAATCGACGTTTCGGGCAAAAGCCCTTCATCAGGAATAAAGGCAGACAGCCTGAAGCGTGGAGAGCCGATGTCACACGCTCAGTGACTTCCGCCACCCCGACTCCCGTGTCTGCCACCACTTCCGCCCCCACCAGCGCCACTCACCTGCATTCTGCTGACACGCCCCCCACAGACCCCATTGTCACTATCCCCACCCCCCCAGAACCCCGAGAGGAACACTACCCCTGCTCATGACTCCACCCCCATTCCCCCGACCAACACACCCACTCCAGGTACTGGCTCTGACCCCACTCCCAGCTCCACACCCACACCAGATCCCAGCTCCCAGCCCTGCCGAGTTTTCACCATCCCTCCAGACCTCCTACTCACTGAGGACGAATGATCAGTCCTCAGCAAAGGACTCACCTTCACCTCATCCTAGTTTCAAACTTCCAGCTCAGCACTGTCCCCATGACTTGTCCGACCTGCCTAGCTCCTTTTCCACCTATCCACTCCACCCTCTCCTCCCTGACCTATCACCTTCATCTCCTCCCCCACTCACCCAATGTACTCTATGCTACTCTCTCCCCACCCCCATCCTCCCCTAGCTTATCTCTCCACGCTTCAGGCTCTCTGCCTTTATTCCTGATGAAGGGCTTTTGCCCGAAACGTCGATTTCGCTGCTCGTTGGATGCTGCCTGAATTGTTGTGCTCTTCCACTGATCCAGAATCTCGTTTCCAGCATCTGCAGTTATTGTTTTTACCAAGTCATACCGCAGTTCAGCATCGTCTCATCTTCAATAATTACTCACATGGTTAATGCCCACAGTTGTCTGGCTCTTGGAAGAAATGAAGTAGAAAGAAAACCCATCTCCCACGCTGCAAGGTTGAAGAAAAAAAATTGGAACAATCACATCCATCAGGGTAAATCATCAAACATTTTGGACCAGACCTCCATTCTATTTACTAGAGAACAGGGTGCACCTTATAGTGAACAATTAGAAACATGGTGCTAAAAGGCCTGGGGAAAGTTGTGTTGTCATATTACTCAATTCTTTTCAAAATGGTACTGAATTTATAGAACAAATTGTCCTGATATAAAGTGTCTAAACAATCTGGCCCACGTTGTACTGAGCCAGATGAGGCAATGATTTCTGCAAATGGTACTGCCTAGGGTCAAACCAAGGAGAAAAGGTCAACTTAGATTTGCTGCCCTTACCTGCAATCGTTTAGTATAGTGTGGAAAACAATTGTGTGGATATGACTAGTATCAAGTGTCACTGGAATTATATTTCAAAGAGTCATCCATTTCAAGCAAGGAGGAGAGGGAGGTGGCAAAAACTGGTAAGAAAAGACAAAGTTGAAGGACAATTTGCCACTTGTGTTGTTGTTACTGGCAGTAACAACAAAACTGTGTCTAAGGAGTCAACACCTCAAGAGAGAAATTAAGAGGAAAGAGAACTAACAGAGTCGACTGTTTCTGAAATGAACAATTTAGTCCTGTTGCATGTGACAGCTGTTAGTACTGTAACAGTGCCAACAGTGTTACTGGAGCCCTGTTCTTATCCTGTGCTGTCTCGCGCTCTGCCCTCCAGCAATACATCAGCCAACAGAATCACAGAATATGTTGTAACACAAGTTTTTCACACAAACTTTGACCTCAAACTAAAATGGCTGAACAATCAAGTTCATAATTTAAATTATTCCACATTCAACAGCCCAGCATCTATAATCCTGACATTAGTTCAAATGTTGCAGTATAATCTGGAGCTGTCCTTATTCCTCCAGCTGTTGCTGATGTCACATGGTACCAAAGTGAACAATACATTCATTAACAGCCTGATGCCTTTTAAAAATTAGTTCTGCGTGCCATACAGCACGATCAGTGCTAGTGACGTGACCTCAAACTAAAATGGCTGAACAATCAAGTTCATAATTTAAATTATTCCACATTCAACAGCCCAGCATCTATAATCCTGACATTAGTTCAAATGTTGCAGTATAATCTGGAGCTGTCCTTATTCCTCCAGCTGTTGCTGATGTCACATGGTACCAAAGTGAACAATACATTCATTAACAGCCTGATGCCTTTTAAAAATTAGTTCTGCGTGCCATACAGCACGATCAGTGCTAGTGACCCAGATGTACTTTCCAAGAACTATCATTTCCCTGCACAAATTAATGTAGCAGTGGGTGGCCAAATGGCTAGAAGGTGATCATAGTTAAGGTACTCCTGACCCCAGTGAGATTGCAGGCAGCACATCCAGCTAGATCTTTGTCTGAAGAGACATAAATGCAGTTTGGCATTACAGCACCCACTATAAAAGAAAAACACATCCTCGGTCAAAGTACAACTTTTACTTTAGGCTGAGGACTCTTACAAAGTTCAGCTTTTTGAGTCATGGGGTAGTGGGAAGAATGATAGGCCAGACATAGAATACAAAATACCATTATGACACAGAGTCCCACAGGTAGCAGCTTTTTGCTTTGTCTTTTTATGGAAAATAAAGTCTCCATTTCAAGTGTTGTGGCAGCCTGATGATTGCCTGATGAGCAGCAGACTTTGG
Source organism: Chiloscyllium plagiosum (assembly GCF_037043375.1). Classification (NCBI taxonomy): domain Eukaryota; kingdom Metazoa; phylum Chordata; class Chondrichthyes; order Orectolobiformes; family Hemiscylliidae; genus Chiloscyllium; species Chiloscyllium plagiosum. Next base: position 21,102,206 of record NW_028270166.1, read on the forward strand.
AAGACAGAAAACATTCCAGTACAGGGAAGGGCCCTCTGACATTGTAAAAAGCAAACTTGTCCCTAATGATTCAGGCTAGTCTTCATGTGCTGAACCTGACTTCTGTTTGAGCACAATAACAGTTTTAAATTTGCAATATATCTTTTTCCATTTAATTTTAAATGAAATGTCCATTTAAGATGCTTGCTATACTTTTAGGACTTCAGCCAAAAAGAATATTCAGCTTGAAATCATGAAACAAACAGAGTGGTTCAAAATAACGCAAGTTTCAGATTCATCATATACAAAAACCCATTTCAATTATAGCATTTTTAAGCTAATTACATAGCCAGACATTCACAGGGTTAAATTGCATGCCATCTAACAAACATTACTGTCTATAAAACAGACTTATTGCCATTTTACACACTATTTTAAATATGATGGTGAAAATAGTCACCTTGATTTGTTTATAGATTGTCTTGTCAATGTTAACTCCTTAATACAAATGGCAAAAAAACTGCACTGCACGTGCGTAAACAGGACAAAAGGTTCTCAAAACATCAACTGGTAAATATATTGTTCAGTGTGGAAGTTAACCACTGCACTGGCTGGAATTAATATTAGAACTACTTCAGAGAGTGGTGGAATGGTCTTGTCTGTAAAAGTTATGGAGCAGGTGTAAATTTGTTCACCAGGATGTTCATGTGGTGAATCCTGCTGAAAAATGCATTTTGGGAGATGAGCACACTCCCACTGTAATGTAAGAAACTATCTTCAGTGAATGGTCACTAACAGTATTAGAGATCCGCAAGTTCCACAGAAAGCCAGGACATTCAAGAGAAGACAACTCCGGAGGCAATGCTACTTTCTCAAGTGAAAAGAAAAAGGATTTGGGCTAATACAATGCTATCCAGAACAAGCTGCCTTTTCACACTTCATTTACCTGGCATTCCTACCCCTTCATTAGTGACTATACTAAAAATGTATGCCTTTAATCTAGTTGCAAATGAAACATGGGTTTTATTTAGACAAAGAGACTGAGTGCCATATACTTAAATTTGCATAAGTCACACAGTCAGGAGCTTGTTTCACACTGAACAGTTTCTCAGCCATCAAGTGATATGTGGGTGGATTAATTCCTTCCTAAAAAGCAGAAGCAAACTTTTTTTTCCCCAGTAAGAAACACTTCTGTGACCTCCATCATTCCTTTTCTGAGTAAATGCGAAAACGTTAATTCAAATTACAAACTTTCCACTTCGTTCCACTAACACATCTTTTACACAGGTGTATATGCTTGCTATGCATTTGTAATGTTTTCTCTACCACAGAGGTATAAATTACTAGCTTCCATTAACAATTGGTCAAGTATAGGTATAATTGAACCCTAGGCCTATTTCATCAGGATCTCATCCTTGTACATGTGTTAAAACCCAAAGCACAGCTTTCTTTGCATACCTCATTCTCACTGAAATGGCTATCTTTTCCACCTCCGACCCTTACTCATACATCCCTTCAAACAAAATCAACAATCCTACAGCCAGAATGACCAACAGTTTGGATTTGTATAGCTCCATTAACTTAGTACAATACCCCAGTAGCTAAACATTGTAAAATATTACCAGTTTTAAAATTTGACACCAAGCTACATATTAATACAGGTAACCAAAAGTTTGGCCATTGACGTTGGCTTTATTGAGCTTTCTAAAAAAAAGGAAAAAGAGAGGCACTAGAGAAGCTTAAAAGTTTAGGACAAGGCAACATAAGACAGCTGTCAATAGAGAACCAATGGGACCTTTGATGTTTAAGACGCTACAACTGGAACTACTATGATCAAATCAACAAACTGAGGCCATGGAGGAATTTAAATACAAGAGTGAGCATTTTAAATTTGTGGTGCTGGATCAAGAGTGAGTGGAAACCGGTGAATACCATAATGACAGGTAAACAATACATGGCGAGAGTTAGGATACTGCCCATTAAAGTCTTAGATAAGCTGGAATTTACAGTGGTTGAATACGGGAGGGTCACCAAGACAGGGTAGAGTTGGCGTCTTGGAAGCATCAATGACAGTTTTGGTTGGAGGTAACCTGAAGCAGAAGTATAAATGGATATTTGGGAGGTGGAAGTAGATATTACAGAGGAACCTTGATTATCTAAATGACATGGGTGGGCAGTATTTCGTTCGGATAATTGATTATTTGGTTAATTGATTCAATGCCTCGCCTCTGGGGCTCAGTTTTCTGAAGGTTCCCCCCTCCGCAGTCAGTTCAATGGGATTGACGCAGTGAGCACTTGCGAAGTCTGCTCCCTGTTAAGCAGACGAGACAGCAGCACTACCCCCAGCGTCCCTCAACTCCACTGGATCTGAGTCATAGAAATGTAAAGCACAGAAACAGATCCTTCAGTCCAACTCGTCCATGCTGACTTTGCCAGCACTTGGCCCATGTCCCTCTAAACCCTTCTTATTCATATACCCATCCAGATGCCTTTTAAATGGTGTAATTGAACCAGCCTCTACCACTTCCTCTGGCAGTTCATTCCATACATGCATCATCCTATGCATGAAAAAGTTGCCCCTTAGGTCTCTTTAAATTATTCCTCTTTCACCCTAAACTTATGCCCCTAACACAGGGAAAAGACCTTGCCTATTTACCCTATCCATGGCCGTCATGATTTTATAAACCTCTATATGGTCACCACTCCGCCTCTTCCTATAGCTCAATGCAGAACAGCATTTCATAATTCATAAAGCATATGTTAGATGAGAAAGTGGCACGAAACAAGAGTTCATATGAATGCAGGACATTGCAAATACACTGTAAACATTAAAATGAAAAAATTGCACAGCAAATATTTTTAATACAACTACTAAAATAAAGAGGCTCTGATTTTAATGAGCACTTTCCTCTAGGAGCAGTCTCTTGGAACTGAGGAGGACTTGTTTCCACTCAAGCTCAGTGGGTTCTGAAAAGGCTGATAAAGTTCAATATGTGATTTGCAAACAGGTGATGCTTGAACGGTCCACAGAATCAGAAATATTACAAAGTGGCCATTCACCACTGGCTCTGTGAATGAGCACCATAACTTAGTACAATTCTCCTCTCCTTCACCGACCCACAACCTTTCACAAAATAACTATTTTTAAAAAAAATCTGTTAATGCCCTATCCAATACCTTGATTGAAACAGCCTTCACCACATTTCCAGCCAGTGCATTCCAGGACCGAAGGACTCATTGCATGAAATGTTTCTTCTCACATTTGTTGTACTTCTTTTGCAAATCACTCAATCTGAGCTTGCTTGGACTTGATCCATTTATGAGCAGTAGCAGATTTCCCCCATTATCTATGTGCAGAACCTTCAAGATTTTGAAAAGCTCCATTTAAATCTCCTCAGTTTTTTCCTATAGAAAACAACCCCGAAGTCTCCAAGCTCACTTCATAACAATGTTTCTCGTCCCCCAGAACCTCTGCTGCACTCATACCATGGGTAGTCAAATAAGAATACAACAAGCAGGAACACGAGTGGATCATAAGCTCCATCAAGTTGTTTGGAGATGCTCAACTTTGCCTCCATAAGTTCTCAACAAAGTCTTTCTAGGTATTCACTGTCTTCTTGACTGAACCTTCCCCATTTTGGAGAGTCACAGACCATGGGTTTCCATAAGTCAACAGATGTATGACTTCTTCAGGGGTCCTGTAAGGACATCTCTAAAGCATTTCTGATGTCCAAGTTTGACTTTCCTGTCACAACATGATTTCAAGTAGAGCAGTTGCTTTGGGATTTGTGTCAGACAAATGAATGACATATCCCACACAGCTAAGCTGCTTTTGAGCAATTAGCAATTCAGTGCTGGCATGTTGGTTTCAGAGAGCATGCTGCTACTGGACCGCCTTTCTAGCCTCCAGATATGAATGATTTTACAAAGGCACTGCTGCTAGACTATTCATAACTTCAAAAGGTGATAATCATCTTGATTACTCACAAGCCATGAGGTGGCGATGCTTCTGGAACGTACAAACGCAGATCATCACTTTCACGTGAGCCCCATTCGAGCATGATTTGGTCAATAGGCCGGAATGAAAAATTAGGATCAGCCAGGATCCACAGTTAACAATAGCCATGAGTCAGATGGCAAAGTCCCACCCCTTCCTCCCCCTGGCTTAACCTATAAAAATTACAAGCCTTACCATCTGGACCTCTGCTGAGATCCACTTGGTAGCAGGTTTGCCTTGGTAGTGAAGTAGTTCTTGCTACCATGCTCATGCTTTGAACTAAAAGAGCAATCTTCTATTTATACCAGTATCCTGCCCCTATACACTGAGCTTTCATTTTCCACAATAATCTTTAATTTGGCATATTATCAGATGCCTTCTGAAATTAAGTACAATATATCCATGAATGTAACTTAACGCACAGCACTTGTTTTCTCAACAAAGTCCAATAGATTGGTCAAGATGATTTTCCTTGCAGAAAATCATGCTATTTGATTAGCTTATCTTTATTAACTTATCCAAGTGTCCTGCTATAACTTATTTAAATGTAGCTTTCAACATACAACAGAAGCAAAGCTAATGGCATATAGAGTAGTTTCCTGTTTTCTGCTCCCTCCTTTTTTGAATAATTTGCAATCTCTTAATTTAGTTGGCCTGCTCTCAAACAGAGTGTCTTGGAAAATTAAAATCAACAACTTTCTACCTAGCCATTTCCTTTAAAATCCTTGGATGAAGTCCATCAGGACAGTCAGCCCACAGCTCCAACAATTTACTTAGTCCCACTTCTCTGGTACACCCATCATTTCAACAGGTTCAATACCTGGTTTCCATCAAGCAAAGTTGGAGGACTGTTAAAAATTTAAAAACTATACACATGCTCTTTCTTCACATTGATGGAAGCAATGCAAACTTGAATTCTGTCTGATTTTCCCTTTGCCTAGTTCAAGCATGCTGAAAGGCAAACATAACATTCAACTAAAGCCTTGGTTAACACGAGGCCTCTTAGCACCACGGGATCAAACGGATGTCCAACCTGGTTTGCACAGTATTCCATTAGGTGGTGAACCTTTACGTTAGGGTGAAACAAAAGGAAGCTAAAACTTTTTATTCAGACTATGTTTTCTAATTTTACATACGGCCTCTGTTCTCCTTTGTTAGTCATCTCACCAACTGCTCACAAAGGTGAAGGATCTTGGTTTTGATCTGATGGTACAACAAAACCAGGGATAAGGACATGGTACTTTCCAACATATGCAACAGCTCAAAAGTGTACTTTCTGGTGCAAGATTATCCTTCCTTCCAACAGGGATTAAGTGCATTTAAATCTTAACAGATGCAGGTCAACAGATACAACAGTTTTCAGCCTTTCCTTAGCCGAAATGTCTATTCTCACCTGCAGATCACACAAATAGCAACCAATTTGTGAGACATGTTTGTCAAGTCTCTTAACATTCCAACTCTTGCAATTAGCAATCCACACTCGCCAGTCATCAAGATATTGTACAGATTTGCTAGTAAATAAATTGTTACCGCCAGTTGACAAATTCCTGCAAAGTGAGATGCAAAAGTCATATAGAAAAATGAAACCTTCATGTAAGCAGCTGCATTTGAAGTGCTTGGAAACATTTAAAATGCCAGAAAACACAATTCAAATAGAATTCATGGGTGATGACTTTGGGGACAGAATGTAACAATTGCTCTTCTTGGAGCCATTAGGTTAATTTAATCATTTCATAACCTTTCACTAGATAATTAGTCACAGCTAAGGATAATATGAACAGAGAGCACTGACAGGCATGTCTTTGAACTTTGATTGCATCACTCGTGCTGGCTATAATTTGGTAATTATTTTCCACTTGAAGTGCAGACAGCTAGTATGTGTCTAGATGAGTAGTAATTAATTTACATAACAAGGAGTCACTTTGGATTCCACACACAACCACACAGGATTTAGCCCATTTGAAATCAATGAGTAGAGGTAAAAGAATCTTGTTGCAGGCAAAGAAAAACAACATTTATGCTGCACAAGAGGAGATTATTGATTGGTTGACAAGTGGACTCTGCAACACGTGCAGTTGAGTTCAGTTTTAGTGATATCATGTTTGCCTACATTGTTGGTGTTGCCATAGGATTCCCATCAGGCCCAGCTCTTTCAAACATCTTTGTTCTGTTCCATGAGAAACAAGGTTTCAATAGAATGACACCCAACCACCCACCTCTTGTATATTTCCAATATGTAGACGACATATTTTCTAAAGTTGAATCCATGCAAGATAATTTCTTTACATGTCAAGTGGACTCGAACCTGCATTCAAATTCACCTCTGATATAGAACAGCAAAAGGAGGTTACTTTCCTTGATTTGAGAAATCGGTCAAGGGTTTTTTTTCCCCAACCAGCTACTGGACTGGTCAATGTAAAATGTCACTGGCTTGTTTGTGTTGGGATTTCTACAGTTTCATCTATAAGACGACTGGCCTATCAGCACCCTTGTAAATAGGACCTCGAACCATTTAGTTACTGTGCAAGCGCAATGCTGAAACAGGAAGCATCAAAGGCACCCTGAGGATTAACAGGTAACTAAATCAATTGAGTTTTGACTTTATATTATGCAAAATCATGAAGTAACCTAAGGTTGTCACTTTTGGCCCTAAAAAAGGCATACTCTGCTTGAGATTGACCTGAAGCATCATTTTCTCTAATGTTTTATCTGAATTGCAGACCATCAAGGTCTAGCATGGCAGCAGCTTCCAAGCAGAAGCCAGTGCTTCACCCTGTCGATCAGAGTGCATTGAACCTCCGAGTGACTGCATGGCCATGCAGCTTAGAAGGGAATATTGCCCATGACACTGCTACTACATAGTGGCAAATACCATTTGGGTTGCAGCAACTTGATGCTGTTGTCAAGCCAAAAAGCTGTGGGACCGATCTCATGAGTAACATGGTGTATGAATTTCCATGCCAATGCAATGCTGGGCACGTAAACCATAGGAGGCAAACTCCAGTGGATTGTACCAGATTCCACCTGCCAACCAATCAGCACTCTCCTCTTATATGATGCTGTTTTCCCTTTGGTATTTTTTGCAAACTGATTGGAAGAGTGTAAGTCAGAAAGTTTTGGTAAAATGTCTTTTTCAGCAGTACTCAAGTTGTGTACTATCAAAGGATTATCTAACATAGTTTAAATCAGGGCTTCCCAAAGTGGGGTCAAGAGATGATCACTATAGAACTCCAACCAAGTTATGACTGTAATGTCACTGGCTCTTTCAGTTCTCACTGAGGGGCTGTAAAACTCTCAAGAATCAAAATGGAATTTAGAGTGGAAAAATGTTTGTGAAGCTCAGTCTTAAATATTACTGAATAAGTACTTACATTCTCCTTATCACCAATCTAGAAAACAAAATGACAAGATGGTCTCATCTATAGAAGTGCATTGTCAACACAAACAAAAATGACAGGACTGGGGAATTAAAGGAATCAAGTATTTCTCTCTCGCTTTCATTTTTAAAGGTGCATTTGAGATCCAATGGTATTCAAGAAACTTCTGAAATTCTCAAAGCCATCAGACAGACCAACCAAAAATTGCCATATCATCGATACTAGTGTTTAAATGTTTGACTTGGCATCCTAATGACATCAAATTATGTAACAAAATTGTAGTAGTGATCCTCAAGTGACCAGAGCTCAAGTATCAGTCACCTTGACACTTAGAGTCATAGAGATGTACAGCACGGAAACAGACCCTTTGGTCATACTTGTCTATTTATGCTTAAGAAAGACAAAGTAGCTGATGAAACATTCAAAGATTGTTTTCATGCATTGATTGGAGAGTTCATCAGTATCTATGAAATGTTAATGGATCAAACTGATCCATTTCTCATCCACAGTTCAAAAACAGGGAGGAATGGTGGAAAGAATTACATTTTTTGTAGCTTCTATAATATTCCAAGGAGCTCTCAAAATTTAACCTGAGGAGCTATGAGGATAGGGGACAAAATGCCTGAGCAAATAGTTATGTTTTAAGGAGAAAAGCAGTGTTGAAGGTGTAAGAGGTAAATGGAATTTTAGAACCTCGCATCCAGGATAGTTGGAAATACTGCCACAGGTATAGTCATTTGAGGAATATCAGAATTGGAGCAGCACCTCATAAAGATCATAAGGGAGCTTACAGTAATATGAAAGGTAATGCCATGGAGGGATTTGGGAACAAGAGGATCATTTTAAAATTAAGGTGCTGCTGGATTGGCATCAAATAAGTCACAGCATGCATTGGCAGAGGAAAACAAAATTATGCAACATCTACAAACTGGAAAAAAGTGCATTTTCTTTTCCCAACCAAAAATATCACAAAGGAAACCAAAAACTGCTCCCACTAGGATATCCAAATAGAACATAAAACAAAAGTGTACTGAATTGTGGGCTGTTACTAATGGAGCAGCTATTAAACTGCTAGGATGCAACTTTATCTCACCCGAGAATGGAAAGGAATAAATTAAACCAATAAAAATGACACCAATCACATGACAACCAAGTCATCATATTATTAAGCACTGGTAACAGTGTCCTTTATCGCTGAATGGAAAATTGGACTTGCAGTTTGCCTTTGATATCCGACTTCTGGAGTGGCCAGATCAGTGGAACAGCAAGATCTACAGCAAATATTCAAATTTAGGATTGGAAAAAGATGCTCAAAGCTGATAAAACAATACTTTCAAATTGGTAATTTTAAATTTCATCACTAATTGGTGATGACGTGGTCTAGCATCAACAGGTGGGAAGGGAAAGCACAGCATTGCCATGGCTCTTGCCAGCTCTGTAGTTTTACCTTTTCTTTTAAAAAATTCACTCTGGGATGTGGGTGTCACTGGCTGACCAGCATTTTTTGTCTATTTCAACTTGACCTAGAGAAAGTGGTTGTGGTGGTAAACTACTTTCTTGCAGTCCACATCTGTAGGTTGATCCACAATGCCCTTAGGGAGGGAATTCCAGGATTTTGACTCAGGGAAGTGAAAGAACAACAAAATATTTTCAAGATTATAAGTCGCTTGAAGGGGAACTTGAAGGCAGTGGTGCTCTCATGGATCTGCTGCCCTTGTCCTTCTAGATGGAAGTGGTCATAGGTTTGGAAGGTGCTGTCTAAGGATTTTTGGTGAATATCTGCAATGTGCCTTGAAGATACACTGTTGCCTCTGAGCATTGGTGGGAGGGGGTGGATGCTTGTAGATGTGGTGCCAATCAAGTGGGCTGGTTTGTCATGGATGGTGTCTGGAGCTGCAACCATCAAAGCTAGTGGGAAGTATTCCATCATACTCCTGGTTTCTGCCTTGTAGATGATGGATAGGCTTTGGGGAAATCAGATGGTGAGTTACTTGCTGCAGTATTTCTAACCTCTGACCTGTTCTTGTAGCCACTGTGTTTATGTGGCAGATCCAATTGAGTTTCTGATCAATGGTAACTCCAAGGATGTTGATTTTGGGGATTCAATGAATGTCAAGGGATGGTATTTAGGTCATCTCTAAATCAAGAGTGGTCATTGCCTGGCATTTGATTAGCATGATTGTTACTTGCTACTTGTCAGCCCCAGTCTGGATATTGTCCAGATCTTGCTGCATTTGAATACAGATTGCTTCAGCATCGGAGAATTCACAAATGATTCTGAACATAGCCACATGAAACAAACTACAGAAGGGTGTTTGGAAGTAAATTCTGTATTTTGAACACTCAGTGACCTCAGGGAACATTTCTTCTGTGTATGAAGCAGGACAAAGTGATCATATTTGCAAAGAACACTAAATGTTTAGCATACTTGGTGTGTAATGAAACTCTCCACATAAGTGCTCTCAATCCAAAAAAATCTTAAATTACAGATGACAAAATTAAATAATCTGAAGCATAATACACCCAACACTTGCTGATTATAAACTTGTGTATTACCAGCTTAGATCATGTTATTTAACATACGGAATGAAGTGGGTACAGTTAGGATTGCCTTTGGACTGTCAAAGTTTCCCAAAGTCAATACACACAAATTGATTGTACAACTAAAATCCACTTGCACATTACTACGGAATGGCAGGCTGACAAGAATAATCACAACGAAATTTGTCTTTGTTAAAAAGTCAACAGTTGTCATATTAATGAGGTTACCAGATTCACTTGGCCATTGAGATGTGATAACATCTGAAATGCAGGTAACACCTTTGTTAAAAACAGTGGATTTACACTTTATAGGATTCATGGATGATACACAAAGAAATTCATGCAGATTGTTATTACAGTAAACTTCAACGCAATTGAAGTATATAAAATTAGATTAGGTTGCAAATGAGGGATAGTGGATACATTAAGCATTGCTGTTAAAATTCAAATCACTGCACTGCACAGCACCATGAATGAATCGTTCTGCTCCCCAAAGGGTGCTCACGTTTCAGGTGAAATCTCACTGCTTAATTTGTGAGGAATATTTCCTCTACTAAATTCATATAAAGGTTAGTTGCAAGTTAAGCTCAAGCTGCAATTCAACCAGCTTGCAACTGGGGAGAAAAATGGTTATAAATTCAAGGCACTATAATGAATTATAAACAAGTCAATAACTCCAGAGGAATATACATATCCTGGCGTTGAATTATAAGACTCTACATCTGACATTTGTGACTGGATAAACAGAGATTCAGAGATTTCCTCCAAGTATTGGAAATAGGTCTTCACTCCAAATCAGCACTCGGTCACCAACATCATTCTTCTTCCCAGTTACTGTCTGAGATAAAGCCAGATCATTCTTGATTACATGATGAGACTCTGCTCAAATATCCATACGATTTATTGCCGATAGGGGAGGTGATCGTCTGGCAGGATTATCACTGCAGTGTTAATCCAGAGACCCAGGTAATGTTCTAGGGTCCCAGGTTCAAATCCACATTAGATGGTGGTACTTGAATTCAATACAAATCTGGGATTAAGAGTATAATGATGATCATAATCACTACTAATTGTCAGGAAAAACCTATGTTCTTTAGGGAAGGAAACCACCACCCTAACCCTGGTCTGGTCTACAAATGATTCCATTGCAATGTGGCTGACTTTTAAGTGCCCTCGATGCATTTAGAGTTGGTCAGTAAATGCTAGTCGAGCTAGAGACACTCATGAGTGAATAAAATGTTTCAGGGCAAAGTTACTTAAATTAAGCATGTTTCCCTCCGAAGATGATCTGCTAAATATTTGCAAAATTTTCTATTTTAATTGCAGATTTTCCAACAAGCATTTTTTTTGGTTATAACACCATCTCTTGGGATTTTGCAGTTGGATTATATTTCTTTTGTTTAAATCACCTACATTATATCTGCCAATACCCTAACATAACAATCATAAATTAACACTTACAAAGCAATTGGCAAAATGCACAAGCTACATCAAGATGAGAACTTTTTAAAAAAATCCTAAGTAATAAGTTCTTTCAATGCTCAGTAAAATGTGTACTAAACATACCTGGTCCTTAATGCCTGCCATGCAGCGTCAATGTCAGCATACAGGTTCTTCTCAGAAGGTTTTCCATTGCTGACTCCATACCCTGAGTAATCATAGGAGAAGATGTTACAGTTGATTCTGGTGCCGAGTCCAATGTAGAAACTGCTCATCTGTCCCAAATCTACTGCATTCCCATGGGAAAAGAGAAGTGTGAACCTGAGGATAAAGAATAACACATTTACAGACTGATATCAAAGTAATTTTATCAGAGCTATAATAGAGGCTAGACATCCAAAGAAAATGTCACTGTAGTGCAATGGACCTCTGGATAAAATAATATGATTTCTTCTGCTGAAAAGAACCTCAATGAAAGAGAATTTTCAAACAGCTTTGAGATGATAGAATTATCCTTGTCAGTGACTCATAACATTTTACATTCTTCGGATAAAGTTGTTAACATTCCCAGAACTGAATATTAACCTTCAAGAGGATGTGCTGGGTGCAACTCAAGATGGGGGCTAAAACAATTGGATCAGTGCAAACAAAATCCTATTTATTCCTAATTTCAACTTGATTGAAGATATGAAAAAGCTATTGACACCTAAGAATTATCAAACTGGTTACTGAGTTATAATCTTCCAATGGGGAGGCAGTGCATCTTGAAAAATGTACATATTGGGAAACCACTGGACATACCTAAGAACAGGGCATTTACAGCGAGAGACCTTGTGATGAAACTTTCAGGGTTTAGACAAACTTGTCTACAATTTGTTTATGTGTAGCCTTGGTGCTGTACCGTGGAGCTTATCTAATCATGAAGCTTAAGATGCATATAATTCAATGATATCCATTTTGCAGCTACCAGATTTGATCACTGACAGGGCGTTCTGGTATAACACGACAGTTGCGTTCCTCTGCAACCTTGCTCTATAGAAAACAGTTACAGAAAAAAATCACACTGCAGAAGAACACTATAGGAAATCACTACAACTATTCAGTATAAAGTTTGTTATCCAAGCATCGCTCACAATTCATCAATTGCATTATAGCTAATTTGAGTTGACAAATTGCACATTTTACCAGAATGACCTGTATAGCATTTTTAAAATGGACTGTGCGAATGTTACAACTTTGACATCAGCATGAAACATTAACCATTTATTCTTTCAACAATATACAAAATGGCAGCAATTTCCAAAGCTTATTAAATTGAAGAATGCAGCATTTTATTGCAAAACAATATCAAATGCAAAGCATAATCACAAGGTTTTTTTAAAACCAGCATAGTCTCAATCACCAAGATCAAATGGCGATTGCAGGTACTGGTGTCATATCATAGATGATGCATACAACTGTCTTTGTAGAACCATTACAAATCGCAATGAAATACTAAAGCATTGCTTTAGTCTTCAAGTGGTTTAAAGAGGTGCAGTGTTAAAATTTGAATTGTCAGTACTAGAGACCAAAGCACTTTAAACAAATGTCTGAATGAGTCACCCAAATCAAAGTAAATTTATTTTAAAAATCCTGAGTCACAAATTTACTTGATTTGGATACAATTAGAATTGCAGCTAATCCCTAAAACATGCAAATCAACAGAAAATGAACTTGCAGAGATATGCCATAAGAAAACGTATGGTGCACCAAAAGTCTCTCCAAGGAACTGCACAGCTTTAAAGTCTGGCACCAAGTCACGTAAAACGGTATCAATACAAATGGCAAAAGTTTGAGCAAAGGCATCACAAGTAGAGCAATAGTTTAGGGAGCAAGTTAGAAAGTAACAAATGCTGAGGCTTAAAGAGGGCATCCCAGAGCTCAGGGTCAAAACAGCTAATGACATAGCCAATACTGATGGGAGCATTTGAAATGGGGGATACTCAAGAGACCAAATTCAAGCAGCACGGAGGTCTCAAGAGTGATAAGGCTGTGGGAAATTGGAGAGATAGAGAGATGCGGAGGAACGAAAAACTAAAAAAGGATAAGAATTTTAAAACCAGGCTGTACCAGACAGGAAACAAACGACCTGTTAAAGCAAATGGGCCTTTGCAAGGCAGAAAGTGGACAGAAGTTTAGAGGAGCTCAGGATCATACAAAATATAGTGTTAAGGCCAGACAGGAGAACTTTGGAATAGTCAAATCTAAGGCATAGCTAAGGGTTTCAGATGAACTGATTTGGGGTGGATAACGGCAAATTTATGGAGATGGGTGCGAGCAATTTGTGTGATGGAAAGGACAGAGTCCTGAACAGAGATTATCTATATTTTTTCACTTTTAAGAAAAAGTCGTTAAAACTACCACCATGGCCATATTTTTGGTCATCTGACCCAGTATACTTTTCCTTATATTCACAATTCATAGAATCATATAATGCCGAAGATTCCCTTTGACCCATTGAGTCTACACCAGCAAAAATACACGAGTACCCATATTAGTCCCACTTTCTCAAACTAGGTCCATAGCTTTGAACATTATGGCACTTCAAGTGTTCATCCAAGTACATCTTAAGGGTTGTGGAGGTTTCTCATCTCAACTACTTCCCAAGGCAGGGTATTGGAGATTCCCTACCACCCTTTGAGTGAAAAAGGTTTTCTCAAACCCTCTCTAAAGTTCTTGCCTTTCATTTTAAAATTATGTCCTTTGTTAATGACATTTCAACAATTTAATTTTATAATGCTCTTATAAAGAATTTGTTATGCTAAAAACACATCAATATGACAATTTATGGTGTGGGTGGCAAAGTCGGTGGCTCTTGTCTTGGCAATACAAAAGTTTCTGCTCAAAAAAGGGCTTGACAAACAAAAGGCAATACAGGTTGTGGAAGGCTGTGGCGAGATAGACTAGGGTTTCATCAGTACCTACAAGGGGCCTGGCACTGATTTTTAAATAAGGACAGATGAGAAGTATCAGTCAGATCTTTAGAGTCTCAAGAGGCAACAGTGCCAGAACAGGAAGAAAACAATTGCAGGTGATAATTTTACTATAACTGGATAGATGTTTAATGTAGTGTATAGGAGGGATGTCAGAAATAACATCAAGCATATTTTAAATAGACAGCAACTGGTAAAACTATATCTCAGAACCACATGCAAGCTAAACAGAAGGAACATAGGAAGTCGAAGCAGTAGGCCATTTGCTTCATCCAGCCTGGACTGCTATTTAATATACCATTGGATGATCCTCCATCTCAACGTCATAGACTTGCTCTTTGACTCTTGACACCTTGAGTTTCTGTAAATCTATTTCATTCTTAAATATATTCAGCAACGTGGCCCCATAAACTCGTGGTAGAGAATTCCACAAGTTCAATTTTCCTTCTTAGTTCTAAATGCCTTGTCCTTTATCCTGAGACAGTGACCACTTATTGTAGAAAATCCTAACTGGGAAAACATCATCCCTGAACCCAGTCTTTCCAGTCCTGTCAGAATTATATACTTAGAAATGAGACTTCCTCACATTGTTTTAAACTCCAGCGATTACAGGCCAACACAAGACACAATCCCACCACCCCAGGAATGAGTAAGCAGCATGCAATAGGTAAGGCTAAACAATCCTACAGCCAATGGATCAGGCTTAAGCTCTGCAGCTTTGCCATAGCCAGTTGTAAGCCCAGCATATCAATGCAAAAGATGAAGACGAAGATGAAGCATTTGCAACCACTTTCAGGCAGAAGTGCTCCTTTTAATGATTCATCTCGGCCTCCACCTGATGTCTCCAGCAACACAGATGCCAAACTTAAGTCCATTCGATTCACTCCGCATATCAAAAATAACTGAAGGCATTGGATATTTAAAAATCCTCTGGACTATGATGTATGGCAACAGTAATGAAGTCTTGCATGCCAAAGCTAGCTGTGCCATCAGCCGAGTTGTTTCAGTATAGCTGCAACACTGGCATCTACTTAGCCATGTGGAAAAGTGTGCAGGTATGCCACGTCACCAAACAGCAGGGCATATCCAACCTAAATGCCAGGCCAATCAGGCCATGTTGTATTAAAAGGATGGAATGGGTCAACAGTTCTATCTTGTTCAGAAACGGCCTGCTATACTGTTTTGGCAGTGCCATGCAACTTGGGGCCTCATTTAAGCATTGGTCCAAATGTGGACAAAAGAACTAACATCCAGAGGCAAGATGAGGTGAGAGGCTGCCCTTGATATCAAGGCAGCATTTAACAGAATACAACATCAAGGATTCCTGGCAAACCGACAGCCACTGGGAATTGATGAAAATCTCTCCACTAATTCAAGTCATAACTGGCATAAAGAAAGATGGCTGTGCTTGTTGGAGGCCAATCATGTCAGTCACAGGATCTCACTGTAGGAGTTCTCGGCCCAACGATCTTCACTGGTGTCATCAATGACCGTGCTTCCAACAATAATGGGCATGTTCCCTGATGATTTCACAATGTTCAGCATTAGTTGCAACTTGTTTGATATTGATGCAACCTGCATTCACATGCAGAACTATTTTAAACAGAGTCTAACCACTTCCCTTTACATTCAAAAAGCATCAACATTTCTGAACCGCCCACGATTAACAACACCCCATCACTATCTTGGAGTTTATCAATTTAAAATTAAACTGGACAAGCCACATAAATACTCGGGCTGTAATGCAGGTTAGAACCTAGAAATACTGCTCCAAGTACTGTAATTCACCTCCCCAGTATCGATCCACTGACTATACGGCACAAATCAAGAGTAGATAACGGTCTTCTTGTCTGGATGAATGTAGCTTCAACAACACTTGCAGTTTGACACCACACAGGAGAAAGCTTGCTTGGCATCTCAAGCACCACCTTCAACATAAACTCCCTTCATCACCAGTGCACAGTGACAGTATACCGTTTAAGATGCATGAACAACTCACCAAGATTTCTTCAACAGCAATTCCTAAACCCACAACTTTACCTCTTAGATCAACAAAGGAAGAATATGCTTGTCACTCACCAACCTGCCTTGGAACTATAATTGCCATTAGTCTACTGTCACTGGACCAAAATTCAGGAAATCCCCCTTACTACACTGTGGATGAAACTATACCCCAAGGACTGCAGCAGCTCATGAAGACTGCTGACCCACCACCTTCAAGGGCAATTAAGGATGGGAAATAAATGCTGGTCTAGTCATAGACATGGTTAAAAATCACAACACCAGGTTACAGTCCAACAGGTTTAATTGGAAGCACACTAACTTTCGGAGCATCGCTCTTTCATCAAGTGATAGTGGAGAGCTCAATCCTAACACACAGAATTTATAGCAAAAATGTAGTGTGATGTAACTGAAGTTATACATTGAAAAATTGATTAAGTCTTTCATCTGTTTGAATACCATGACAGTTTCACTTCTTTCATGTGTAAATCACAAAACCTTTTTTTAAAGGTTGCATTCTCAGATTAGCTGTTAACAATGGGGGATAGCTAGACAATATGTTGAAGGTGTTAGCCCCCTATGTTCTCTGTCTATGCAATGATGTTTAGATGGATTCTAATCTAAAAAGTGAGATAACGGAGTATTACATGAATGCACGCAGTTTTTAAAGCAAAGTACAATGTAACCCTGCAAGTACAAGTTCACCCCACAAAATGTGTGTGCATATGGGTCTGTCTGGGTTGGGGGTTGAGTGTAGAGTGTTTTAAGTCTGTGTGCAGGAGGGCGCGTGCGTGGGAGGGCGCGCGCACGCGTGTAGTGCAATGGTGATCACCTGTAATGTGACATGAACCCAAGGTCCCGGTTGAGGCCCTCCCTATGGGTACTGAACTTAGCTATCAGTCTCTGCTCAGCCACTTTTAACTACTGCCTGCCCCGGAGTCTGCCTTGGACGATGGTCATCCGACGGTCCGAGGTCGACTGTCCTGGACCACTGAAGTGTTCCCCAACTGGGAGGGAACACACCTGTCAGTTGATTGTTGTGCGGTGCCCATTCATCCCTTGTCGTAGCCTTTGCTCGGTTTCCCCAATGCACCATGCCTCCAGGCATCCTTGCCTGCAACGTATAAGATATACAATGTTGGCTGAGTCACATGAGTACCTGCCATGTACAAGGTGGGAGGTGTCCCCACGCATAATGGTGGGGACACTCTGATACGTCTTGCAGTGCCTACCATGACAGGGTTGTATGGAGTTGTCCTGACAGCCGGGCAGCTTGCTACGAACAGTGATCTGTTTGAGGTTTGGTGGTTGTTTAAAGGCAAGTAGTGGAGATGTGGCGAAGGTCTTGGTGAGGTGCTCATCCTCATTGGTAATGTGTCGCAGGTCACGAAGAACATGGCGTAGTTTTTCAGTTCCTGGGAAATACTGAACAACGAAGGGTACCCTGTCCGGTTGCAGCACTTGTCTGTCTCCTGAGGAGGTCATTACAGTTCCTTGATGTGGGACATCAGAACTGGCAGTCGATGAGTTGGGCATTGTACCTCGTTCTTGTGAGGGCATGCCTGAGTACTTCCAGGTGTCCGTCATGTTTCTCCTCATCTGAGCAGATCCAGTATATGCGTAGGGCTTGTCCATAGGAGATGGCTGTTTTAATATGTTTTGGGTGGAAGCTGGAGAAGTGCAACATTGTGAGGTTGTCTGTGGGTTTGTGGTAGAGTGTGGTGCTGAGGTGTCCATCATGATGGAAATGCATGTGTCCAAGAATGAGACAGATAGTCAAGAGTAGTCCATGGTGAGTTTGATGGTGGGATGAAACTTGATGTCACTGTGTAGTTTTATCAGCGACTCCTCGCCATGGGTCCAGCGGAAGAAAATGTCGTCAATGTACCTGGGTGTATAATGTTGGTTGGAGATCCTGCATAGAGGACAAGTCTTGTTCGAACCTGTGCATAAAAATGTTGGCATATTGGGGTGCAAATGTGGTCCCCATGGCTGTTCCATGTGTCTGGATGAAGAACTGGTTGTCAAAGGTGAAGACGTTGTGATTCTGGATAAAGCGGATGAGTTGTCGGATGGTGTTTGAAGATTGGCAGTTGTTGGTGTTGAGTACTGAGGCTGTTGCCACGATACCATCATTGTGGGGTATGCTGGTGTAAATGTCCATTGTGTCGAGGAATGTTCCCAGTTCGACTGGCCCGTGGGTGCTGAGTTTCTGTAAGAAATCCGTAGTGTCACGGCAGAAGCGGGGGATCCCCTGTACAATAGGTTTCAAGATGCCTTCAACATAGCTGGAGAGGTTCTCACATAGGGCCCCATTGCCCGACACGATGGGACGTCCTGGTGCGTTGGCTTTTGTACCTTTGGACAGCAGTAAAAGTCACCTACACAAGTACGTGGGATGAGGGCGCGTAGGGAACTCTGAAGGATTGGACGCAAAGTTCTGATCAATGTGTTTAATTCACGGGCGTGTTCTTTGGTCGAATCAGCTGGTAGTTGCCTGTAGTGTTCCTGGCTGTCGGTACACTTCCTGCAGTAATCGTTCTATTCTGAATGACAATGGTTCCTCCTTTATCTGCTGGTTTGATGACAATGTTGTGATTGGTTTTGAGAGCCTGGATGACATTGCGTTGTGAACGGGTGATGTTTTGCTCTACCTTGACCAGCAGTGTGCCACAGGGATTGGTGTTGGTGTCATCCCTTTTCCCCCCCCTCAGTCAAAGCAAAACGCTCAGAGACACAGTGTAGTTTTACCTTCATCTTTATTCTGGCCCCTAGAGGGGGAGAGCGCGATCACCCATGTGCACAGGGTCATGGGTTCTCAGTCTTCTCTCGAACAGCAATTTTTTAATGAATTATGTAGTCATTTCACAGGGAGGAGCATCCAAATATGGCAACATACATATCGCTTGAGTGATGATTACAATCAGCAAGTGTCAATAGGAGAGATTAAGCCTTCTGCTGTTATGAACGCCCTTAACGTTGTTAACTGGCTTCACATTATGGATATGTTTCCCCTTTTAACTGACCTTACATACTGAATACTTCCAATACTGTTAAATGGCTCTACATAATGAAGGCTTTTCCACCTTGTTAACTCATTACCCTTGCCTCCAACACTCTATTGTTAACTGCAAGTTCTTATCTGATCTGAATCATGCTCAGCTGTACCTTTTGTTTCACAAAACTCAGAACTGAATTCTTTACCTGCCTGCTTATACCCTATACACATTTTCATTGGGTCCACCATTTTTTGTCATTTCTATAAATAATTTGAATGTGAATACTGTAGGTACAGTTAGTCAATTTGCAGATCACGCTAAAATTGATGGCATAGTGAAGATCAACTCCGTAGAAGAGGACCTTGATCAGATGGAGTTTAACTTAGACAAATGTGAGATGCTGCATTTTGGTAGGGCAAATCTGGGCAGAACTTATACAGTTAATAGTAAGGTGCTGGTTCCAAAGTCCTCTGAAAGTGGAGTCCACTGATAGACAAGGTATTAAAAGAGGCATTTGGTATGCTTGCCTTCATTGGTCAGTGCACTGAGTAGAGGAGTTGGGAGGTAATGATACAGCTGTACAGGACATTATTAAAGCCACTTTTGGAATACTGCATTCTGGTCTCCCTGCAATAGCAAAGATGTCATTAAATTTGAAAAAGTTCAGAAAGATTTACAAGAATATTGCAAAGTTGGAGGGTTTGAGCAAGAGGGAGAGGCTTAATAGGCTGGGGCTATTTTCCCTCGGGTGTTAAGAGGCTGAGGTGTGACTTTATGCAGGTTTATATAATCAAGAGGGGCATGGATAGGGTGAATAGTCTAGGTCTTTTCCCAGGGTAGAGGAGTCCAAAACTAGAGGCATATGTTAAGATGAGAGAGGAAAGATTTAACAGGGACTCAAGGGGCAACATTTTCATGTAGAGGGTGGTGCATGTATGGAATGAACTGCCAGAGAAAGTGGTGGAGGCTGATGCAATTACAAGATTTAAAAGATAGATATATGAATTGGGAGGGTTTAGAGGTATATGGGTCAAATGTTGGCAATTGGGACTAGATTAATTTAGGATATCTGGTTGGCCTGAACAAGTTGGACCACAGGATCTATTGTGCTGTACATCTCTACGGCTCTATGCATGATGTTAAACTCAGCGCGACACATTTCTTATTCTGGATTAATTGTATTCAAATCTTTTACTAAACAATTTATGATCAGTGTGCCAACTTACAATCCTAAGCACAATGTATACTGCACTTACTAAAAAAAAAATCATACATTAAATGCAATTGAATCCAGAGTTAACAAAAGCATAAAACTCAAGTAAAATGCAGTATCGTCCTGGAGGAGAAAAACAGATTAATGTAATATGGGTTGAAACAGTCGCATTTAACACAAATATCATTGCACCAGAGGCTACTTCCACTATTAGGCTTATGTACATTTCCAGTCTGATCTTAAATCTCCTAGATGACAAAAAAGTTTCCCCAGACACTCCTACAAACTACCAGAAAGAAAAAAAACAAGAGCACTTTCTTCTCTAATTGCACAAAGCCCTTCTGTTACATTCATGTTCGAACAGGTAAACATGATTAAGTAGAACAGTTTGTGAACTCATTGAGTACTGCTCCCACCATTATTAACATACTTCCAAGATTGCCCATTTGTCTGGCAATGGCAAGAATTGAGGGCAGATCATTTGAATGGAGGCCACATGGTGTAACTGTATGGGATTCTGTGGTTTCAGACATGACCGACCTACAGTACACAATAGTAAAATCAGACTGACAAAATAATAAAAAATGCAATGATAATATTTTTGTATTATCTTCAGTTTATTATTTGTCAAATGGTTTATTTCAACACAAGATTCAGCGAACAAGTGGACTTAGACAGCTGTCACATGTCCAGCCAATGTTTTTTGCCTTTATTCTTGTGCATGGCCTAATAAAGAATAATCATTCACAAACAGCATAATACAGTGAAGTTTATACTATATATAATTTGGTTCATTTATTATGGGGGCCATAAATTATTTTATTGGCAAACATTTATTAACAGAATAATCACACTTTAAGAGCCCCAATTATCTAAAGGTATTCGGAATAACTGTTAGCATTAGTTCCCAATCAACAGTCCAGGTAATAGAGAGGGGTCGGCTATATTGGACTCTCAATTATTGTTTCTCCAAAATTACCATTAAGCATAGCTTTACAAATTAACATTTCAGTATACTTAAACTTAATAATACTCTCCCACACAAATCCAGCAAAGGTACAAAGGTAAACATTTGGACTAACTCCATGCAGAAACCAGTTTGCAACTGCAGCACTGTTCTTGCCTAAAAATTCTTTCCAAGCTTTTTTTGATAATATGAATGCATTTTCCAAAAATGGGCACACTACCTCAACATGAAGACAAGAGAAACTTAGAACAGCAATGTCAATCAATTAGATTTTAAGCTAACTTTTGACATCACAGAACAAAACTGTACTTTCACACTCGGCATGTGAATTTGTTTACAATCAATTTCAGTTTTCAGGCAGAGATAAAGATAAAGATAGAGATAGAGAATGTAAACAGAAGACTTTCAGAATCTGATGGCCTATTTCTCCATGACAGTTGGTGTGCATATTGAAGAGCTTAGCTGCTTTTAAACAGAACACTTAGCAGCAATGGGACTTCACAATCATACTGGGTTAGCAGCTCAAGACTGAGGTAATTTCTGATATACTTAATTTATACATAAGGAAATTAATAATACCTTGGGGAAAAGGTCTTGTCTCAAAACCAATCTGCAGTTACCTTGTGGACTGCTTCACTTTCTATCATACAGAAAAAAAACAAAAGCAAAGTGATTTAAGGAAGCAGCTAGGCAAAATTTCATTTTCATATTCACCACAATTGTTCTAAAATTTAGTTTGAAATATATTAGGAAGCAATAATGCAATTCTAGCACTATACATAGAAGCATTATTCTTTGCTACAGGCACCTATCCTGAGAAGCAACCTTATGCTATAATCCAAGATCAGCTTCCTTTACTTAGCTTTGCAATGATCACTAAATAATGTATAACTCTTAAACAAAACTGATTACAAATGCTACCAGCAATTTATAAAATAGTGCTGGGTGTTTTAAAAGCTGTGCTAACACTGAAGGACAGACGTTGGTGCAGCAGGATCACAATGACAAATGATACCTTTCCTGGTACAGCTTCAAAAGTTCCTCCTTCAGACATAGTAAAAAAATTACGATCCATTTTTGAGCAGAGAACTTTCCCCCAAGAGTTGACATAAACTGTCCTGAAAAGAGATAACCAGTCGACTGTAAGTTGTCCCAACCAACCAGGTCCCATTGCAAATGACAATGGTACATGCGCTCACACATTGTGTGGTCACATTCCAAATTAAGCAATGTATCAGAGACTGGCCAAATTTGAATAAGTTCTTCTCCTAACTTGATAGGTGAAGACCCATATCATTTTCCCTCCAAGTCCAATATATCCGACCTAAGGCATGGTGTCCAGATTAGCTCAGTGCTCTAGCTGAGGTCTAATTAGGGTTTTGCAAAACAGCGCAATAACATCGGCATCCTTCTAGTCCAGTCATTTAGATATAAAGGTCAGCATTCCATTATTTTTCTTGATTATTTTCTGCACTGTTAGTATCGTTTTAAAGATGTATGCACTTGAACTCCCAAATATCTTGTGACATCCACTGTAGTTCATTTCATACAGTCTAGAAAATACCTGGATCTATCCTTTTTCAGTCGAAAACAGATAACCTCACACTTGCTTACGTTGAACTCCATCTACCACAGTTTTGCCCATTCAGTTAGCATAAAATTACAAAAGAATATTGACAGACTATCACCTACATTGTCTACAATGCTGCCTAACCTGAGTACTTGCAAAGTTGGATATACGACTTTCTATGTCATTATCCAAGTCAATTGTAATGAATGTGAATAATTACTCTGACAAATCCTTGTGGTACACACCACTGGTCACATCCTGCCAATTTGAGTACCAACCCATTATCTCTATTTTCAACTGCCTGCCACTCAACCAATTTCCCAGCCATTTCAATAATTTGCCCACAATTCCACGGGCTTCTACCTTAAGTCTCTTACGTGAGACTTTATCAAATACCTTTGGGTAGATATAAAAAATATCCATAGACATTCCTCTGCCTTAGTCGCCTCTTCAAAAAATTCATTGAGGTTTGTCAGACTGGCTCTCTCTGATTAACCGAAAATTTAACATATTCACTTACCCCATCCTTGATTACAGACTCCAACAACTTCCCTATTACAGATATTGGCTAACTAGCTAAAATTCCCTGGTTCTTCTCTTTTGCCCTTTTTATAAAGCAGAGTTAGATATGGAAATTTTCGATCCTGAGGGGCCAACTCCTATACTTAGGAAACTCAGATTATAGTTAGGACATCTACAATAAGCTACCCTAATTCCTGGAACAGACTCGGATGGAAATTCTGAAACGCAGGAGACATGTTATTCCTTAATTCAATTAATTTCCTCGGTTTACTTATGTTAATTTTATTCAGTCCCTGGACCCCAATCCATTGTTCATTTTCTTCAAGACTTCTGTCAAGCTACCCACTTTTCTTTTTGCAAATACTGAGGGAAATGTGTTATTCAACATGTCTGCCACATCCCCATAGTCATTGACAATAATCCGATTTTCAATCTTTAGTGAGCCAACATTTCTCCTGATCGCCCACTTTCCCTTTATGTAATATAAAATTCCTTCCAATGATCTTGATATCCCTGTCAACTTTCATTTCAGAATCCTTTTTAGTAGCTCTTCCAAGCTTTGCGGCTCTTTGTATCTTTTCCATTCAGCACGATCTCTACTTTTCAAAAAACTTTTTGTAAGCTTTTTTAGTTTTATGTGGTCCCTTATCTCTTCAGTTGTCTGTGGCTGCTTTTTTTTCACATGCCCAATTTTAATCAATTTACAATGGGCAGGCATTGCCTGAGCATTTCAGGATATCATTCACTTTCACTATCTATCTCATTTTCCTTATTTTAAATATTCCTAAAAGTCTAACCTTTCAACTAAGCTTCTGATCACCTGCTCTAATATCACTTGTAAAATGTGGCTTAATAAGCTCCTATAATGTGCCGTGGGACGTTTTATTAAGGACACAGCTTTTGTTATTGTGTTGATACCATGTCAATATTCTTGTTCTGTAACCCATAAAAACACAGAAAGCAAAAACTAACAATCAGTGCCAAAAATACAAAGGCACGTGGATTTTGATAGACTCACCTAATTCGCGCAGATTGCTAGATCCTTTTGCCACTGATTTGACAAACACTTTCTCCACTTGTTCCAGTAGCAGTGATTCTTTACAAACTGTATGCAGGTTGTGCAAACTGTCAGGTTTAAATCACCTTGGTTAGGCAGGTTGGTGCTCAACTCAACTCAACTGCTTCACCATGAGCCACATAGGAAAGATTGGCTAAATCGGACACATTGGTCTCCTATAGCCAGAGTCTGGGGACAACTCCTTTTTGCTTAGTGCCAATGGTCATTAAAGGGATATATGGTTCAACACGTTGAGCTGCAGCAGTGAAGCTCAAGGACATCAATAATGAGTCAATTCACTAATACAAAACAATCAAAAGCACATGCCAGGTATCTGTTTTGTAAAGAGATTTCCATATATGGAGACCTCATTATGGAATAAGGCATGCGCAATCCTTTTTAGGTCTGAGGTGAACAAGTGTCTGGTATACTAACCCTCAGTAGCATACACTACAATATACTGTACTGCACAATATGAACACACAGAAGGCCCCTCTACATAATATATTATCTTTTGTCCCTGCTGCACAAAACAATAGCTGTCAATACAGGATGAATTCACTACTTAAATGCCAGAAATCTGCTTTGGTTAAATATTTATAAAACAGAGTTTTCAAGCGTGCTTCCATTTGGACATGCATGTTTAGTTTTCAGAAATTTAAAAAATGGCTAGAATAAGGTTTGCAGACACATGCAAGTCTAAGTGGCTGAAGGTATTCAAAAGGCTTTAATTAAATTTGGTCTCTACCAAAATATCTCAAGTAATATTGTTGATTCTTTGGTTAAAATAACAAAGACTATCATTTGAATCCAATAAATATGTGCAAGTACAGTTACATTCACAAGTGACTACTTTAGCTAACTCAGGAGTAGGCATTAACTGAGTAGTTATCCCCTCACTGCTACAATCAGTTTGTTGAACGAAGTCAGAGCTATCAGCTTATGGATAAGATAGTCATAAAAGATGTACAGCACGGAAACAGGCCCTTTGGTACAACTCATCTACATCAACCAGATATCCTAAACTGATACAGTCCCACTTGCCAGTATTTGGCCCATATGCCTCTAAACTCTTCCTATTAATGTATCCATCCAGGTGCATTTTAAACATTCTAACAGTCCTGCCTCCACCATCACCTCTGGCAGCTTGTTCTGTACACACATCACCCTCTGCATAAAAAGGCTGCCTTGTAGATCCCTTTTAAATCTTTCCTCTCTCACCTTAAACTTATTCCCTCTAGGTTTGGACTTCTCTACCCTGGGAGAAAGGTCTTGGTTACTCACCCTATCCATGTTTCTCATGATTTTATAAACCTCTGTAAGGTTACCTCTCATTTCCCAATGCTCTAGGGGAACACAGCCCCAGTCTATTTAGCCTCACCCTATAATCTCATACCTTCCAATCCCAGCCACATCCTTTTAAAACTTTTCTGAACCCTTTCAAGTTTCACAACATCCTTCCGACAGCTGGGAGACCAGAATTGAACAACATATTCTAAAATTGGCCTCAACAACGTCCACAACAGCCATAACAGGACATCCCAACTCCCATTCAATGCATTGACCAATGAAGGCAAGAGTGCCAAATGCCTTCTTCACCACTTGTTTACCTGTGACTCCAGTTTCAAGGAACTATGCACCTGCACTTAGGTCTCTTTGTTTAGCAACTTTCCCCAGGGTCCAAACATCGGAAGTTTAAGTCCTACCCTGGTTTGTCTTACTAAAATGCAATACCTCATGTTAATCAAAAGCTGCACATACCACAAAGAGGAGCAAACTGAGCTCCCCAAGTGTCCTGGTCAGCACTTACTTCTCAACTAACGTGATTAAAACAGTTACCTGGCTATTTAATTCCTATTCACTGAGACTTGCTGTGCCCAAATTTTCCACACTGCAATAATGATTTCATTTCAAAACTATTTAATCGCTATGAAGTGCTTCTGTATGTCAGGAAAGATGCCATTACTTTAAAGGGCTGACCATATACCAAAATCCTCAAGTGATTTGCTACACAGATTAATAACTGTACTTACAGCAGAAATATCACTGCAGCAAAACTTCAGAAATTGTTTAAACAGTACATTCTGCCTTCACAGATTAGGTGTCTTTAAATAAGGAGACAGTACAAACTATTACCAGATGGAAGGACCTA
This sequence comes from Chiloscyllium plagiosum, assembly GCF_037043375.1. NCBI lineage: Eukaryota > Metazoa > Chordata > Chondrichthyes > Orectolobiformes > Hemiscylliidae > Chiloscyllium > Chiloscyllium plagiosum. Next base: position 21,128,993 of record NW_028270166.1, read on the forward strand.
CCACAAGGTTAACCAGTTGCAGTCTTTGTACTTCATACAGCTAGAGTTAGCTTGACAGTATAATAATTTGAAGAATCAAGTATAAGGAGATACTTATCCCCCATTCCTCTCAATGTCAATAAAGTTTTGTTTCAGAACGTAATGAGTCTATTTTCATATTCAAGATCACTACAAAATAGTTAAAGACTCTTCAGAATGCAATGAATGTTCTGCAACATATCTGCTGAGCGATTTCTCAAATCATTATGTACAGCTGATTTATCCACAACCAACTTGAGGAAAACATTAATTTTTAAATGATTCACCACAATTCCTTTCATTCTGAAACACATTTAAAATACGAATGAAGTGAATGGACTGTAGGAGTGAGTCAGCTAACAACATTGAGCATATCTACATCAGCAACGTGCTTGGAATGAATTTGTTTTGACAGACAGTGTCTAATATTATCAATTTTGTATCTGTATTACATTGACAGCAGATAAATAGCCATTACGTTGTTTGAAAAATCAATTTATTTAAAATCATTTAAAGTATTTCATAATAAGAATTCAAAAATTTAAATACTTTAAATAAATGATTTACAAATCTATTCTCCTGATGACTAATGTACAGATTATTGAAAACTGAATACTATAGGTAAACTGGAATAATTCAGTTTATTTTTCATGCCTACAATAAAGCTTAATCAGTTACTAGTTATCAATTAAATTACAAATCTGGCATGGGTAACACTTTGGACATTCTAACATTTGTTTAGTTATCGCATAACAAACAACCTAAATATATTCAACTGTACCTACTACTCTTGCAAGAATGCTACCAATTAACCACCTAAACACTTCTGATCTAATTAAACACAAGTGTATTGATCTACCTAGTTCCTATCATGCTGGATTTACCAGATAGACAGCCTACTAAAATACACAGCTCCCAGAAAATAGAATTTACACCTTAATTCCAGAGACGTATACTCGTCCAAATTCTAAAAGATGATTAGTACAAGCCTGTAAAGTGGAAACTGCATTTCAGGGACCAGGCAGTTACATAATATTCATTCCATCATAGGTGAGCATCAAACTGCAGTCTCAACTATGCACAGCTTCACAGACATCCTTTGTTAATGGGATTCTTAACCTCCAGGACACGGACCAAAACTCTTAGGTGGCAGTACTGCTTGCCTCTAGGGATGTACTCTGTCCCATTGATGCTGCAGCCTAACTCCAGATATATATGTAGCTATTGCATTTCACACTCCTCTACATTAGCAAATAAACCAGATAAAAAATGCAGTGTACAAGGCATACTTCTCAGAAATAAATATTGCCAGACAATATTCATTCAGGAGGGTGTTAGTAGACTGGACAAATGGTGTGGATTAGATTGGTGCCAACAGCATGGGTTTGATCCCTATTCCAGCTAGGGTGAGTTCAGTACTGTCACACTTTGTCAGTTAAGTCATGTTACTGCGGTAGTGGCACATGGGTCAGGCAGAGAATTCAGAGAAGAACAAAAGGTTTGGTCAAAGAGGTGAGTTTTAAAGAGTCTTAGAAGAAAGAGACAGTATATGCTTGGCTTTATTCCATATTCATTTTTGCAAAATACTGTAGCGCATCAATTTTTAATTGAAGCTTTTCAATGTGTGATATTCACATATGCTAGAGGTCTGAAACTGGAAAAATATCACAATACTAGGAACACAAAACACTCAGTTAATTTTGGAATGTTTCAGTGACAGGCTGCTGACATGCATGTCTCCTGCAATTCCAGATATTCCCAAGAACCTTGCTTTCTCACACTAAAAGGAGCAGAGATTCTGCATGGTAAGATTTTGCCAATACAGTACCTGAAGAATGCTTCAAACTGAACAAAGATGGTTTTACTGTCAGAGCCAATGCTGCAGTTAAAAAATAAAAATCACATTATAACATTTTTCTGAGAAATTGGCAAAAATCAGTTTGCTTTATATGAATCAACTACTTTTGATTCTTTAATTTTTAAATCGTGTTCTTCTCCTCTAACAAGCCATTTCATTCTCAAGGATAGATGTACAGTGCAGGCAGGCAGCAATTCTTCCGCCACTGACATCCATGATAAAGCAGGAGACACCAACTGGCTGGAATGCTCCACAATCTATCCTCATCTTGTAGCTCAGAAGCAATTGGTGAAAGACTGAAAGAATAAGATTGTCTGACAGGAATTGTCAACTCAAAAATCATAGCATTTCCACTAAATTAAGCAATCAAACAACCTTCTGCATCCAAGCATCCAGCTAGCAATTTAAACTGGACTGAAATATATTAAATTCAAGAAACTTAGTCATCCTGACTTGAAAAATCACTGAACATTGTAAACACCTTTCTTTTTGGACAGTGGACGAAAAACAGAAGATGCTGTTAGGTTCTTTCCCCAAGGTTCATACAAGAGATGCGATTCGCACACATCAACTTCTACACAGTTAAAAGTTTATTAAAGCTTGTACAATTTAGGTGACCCTTTGACCCTCTTGCAGTTGTGCAAGGTTGAGTCAAAGTGAGGCCCTGAACAAAGAAAACACCTTTATCCAGGGCAGTTGGCCATGCCTACAGATGCTCTGGCCACTCCCTCATAGTCATATGCCACTCAAGACAACCTCCAGTTACTCAGTCACATTCTACCCTAGGTCCTATGAGATCATGCAAATGCTGATACCCTAATCCTGGGGAATCATTTCACAGATGATTTCCTGACTCAGTGATTTCTCAAGACAATGCAGGTGTGACATACCTCTGGCCAAAAACATTCCTGTATGGAAGAGACTGAATTATAGTTTAACTTGACAATAGCAGGGAGTAATAGCAAATGGATCGAAGGATCTGTTTCTGTGCTGCGCTGTACATATCTATGACTGTATAGATAAAGTGTAAATTACAATGAAAATCATCTGCATCCTTTCATGATTGTCACCCCCACCCAAAGACAGGGCAGTTTAACCCTTTAATATTACATTAATGTCCAGAGAGATATTCCTATTTAATATTTTAACATTACATTGCTTTAAAGCAAAAAAAGCTATGTAAGATGTTTGCAATTTTAAAAATGTTACTGAAACCCAGTTTGTATTGTTGCCTGATGCAAACTATAGAGAATTTTATACAAAAATTGTACAGATTATCTTTGGGGCAAAATTGCCCCAAACACAAGTCAGAGTCATAGAGATGTACAGCATGGAAACAGACTCTTCGATCCAACCCGCCCAGAGATCCCAACCCAATCTAGTCCCACTTGCCAGCACCCGGCCCATATCCCTCTTCAAACCCTTCCTATTCATATACCCATCCAAATGCCTCTTAAATATTGCAATTGTACCAGCCTCCACCACTTCCTCTGGCAGCTCATTCCATACACGCACCACCCTCTGCGTGAAAAAGTTGCCCCTGAGGTCTCTTTTATATCTTTCCCCTCTCACCCTTAAACCTATACCCTCTAGTTCTGGACTCACCCCACCCCAGGAAAAGACTTTGCCTATTTAGCCTACCAATGCCCCTCAATTTTGTAAACCTCTATAAAGGTCACCCCCTCAGCCTCCGACACTCCAGGGAAAACAGCCCCAGCCTATTCAGCCTCTCACGTGGCTCAAATCCTCCAACCCTGGCAATATCTTTCTAAATCCTTTCTGAACTCTTTCAAGTTTCACACCATCTTTCTGATAGGAAGGAGACCAGAATTAGACACAATATTCCAACACTGGCCTAACCAATCTAGTGTACAGCTGCAACATGACCTCCCAACTCCTGTACTCAATACTCTGACCAATAAAGGAAAGCATACCAAACGCCTTCTTCACTATCCTATCTACCTGTGACTCCACTATCAAGGAGCTATGAACCAGCACTCCAAGGTCTCTTTGTTCAGCAACACTCCCTAGGACCCTACCATTAAGTGTATACGTCCTGCTAAGATTTGCTTTCCCCAAAATGCAGCACCTCTCATTTATCAGAATTAAACTCCATCTGCTACTTCTCAGCCCATTGGCCCATCTGGTCTAGATCCTGTTGTAATCTGAGGTAACCCTCTTCGCTGTCCACTACACCTCCAATTTTGGTGTCATCTGCAAACTTACTAACTGTATCTCTTATGCTCGCATCCAAATCGTTTATGTAAATAACAAAAAGTAGGACCCAGCATCGATCCTTGTGGCACTCCACTGGTCACAGGCCTCCAGTCTGAAAACAACTCTCCACCACCACCCTCTGTCTTCCACCTTTGAGCCAGTTCTGTATCCAAATGGCTAGTTCTCCCTGTATTCCATGAGATGTAACCTTGTTAATCAGTCTCCCATGGGGAACCTTGTCAAACGCCTTACTGAAGTCCATATAGATCACATCTACCGCTCTGCCCTCATCAATCCTCTTTGTTACTTGCTCAAAAAACTCAATCAAGTTTGAGACATGAGTTCCCATGCACAAAGCCATGTTGACTATCCCTAATCAGTCCTTGCCTTTCCAAATACATGTACATCCTGTCCCTCAGGATTCCCTCCAACTTGCCCACCGCCGACATCAGGCTCACTGCTGTATAGTTCCCTGGCTTGTCCTTAACACCCATTGTAAACAGTGGCACCACGTTAGCCAACCTCCTGTCTTCTGGCACCTCACCGGTGACTATCGATGATACAAATATTTTGGCAAGAGGCCCAACAATCACTTCTCTAGCTTCCCACAGAGTTCTAGGGTACACCTGATCAAGCCCTGGGGATTTATCCACCTTTACCCATTTCAAGACATCCAACACTGCCTCCTCTGTAATGTAGACATTCTGCAAGATGTCACCATCTATTTCCCTACAGTCTATATCTTCCATATCCTTTTCCACAGCAAAATACTCATTTAGTATCTCCCCCATTTTTTGCAGCTCCACACAAAGGCCGCCTTGCTGATCTTCGAGGGGCGCTATTCTCTCCCTAGTTACCCTTTTGTTCTTTATGCATTTGTAAAAACTCTTTGAATTCTCCTCATTTCTATTTGTTAAAGGTATCTCACGTCCCCTTTTTGCACTCCTACTTCCTTTATACTCTAAGGATTCACTCGATCTATCCTGTCTATACTTTACATATGCTTTCTTTTTCCTAATCAAACCCTCAATTTCTTTAGTCATCAAGCATTCCCTATACCTATCAGCCTTTCCTTTCACCCTACCAGAAATATGCCGTCTCTGGACTCTCAGCAACTAATTCCTGAAGGCTTCCCATTTTCCAGCTGTCCCTTTACCTGCGAACATCTGCCCCAATCAGCTATTGAAAGTTCTTGCCTAATACCTTCTAAATTAGCCTTCCTCCAATTTACAACTTCAACTTTTAGATCTGGTTTATCCTTTCCCAACACTATTTTAAACGTAATAGAATTATGGTCGCTGGCCCCAAAGTGCTCCCCCACTGACACCTCAGTCACCTGCCCTGCCTTATTTCCCAAGAGCAGGTCAAGTTTTGCACCTTCTCCAGCAGGTACATCCACATACTGAATCAGAAAATTGTCTTGTACACACTTAACAAATTCCTCTCCATCTAAGCCCTTAACACTATGGCAGTCCCAGTCTACGTTTGGAAAGTTAAAATTCCCTACTATAACCACCCTATTATTCCTACAGATAACTGACATTTTGATTAAAAAGTATTCACAACCAATTCTGTGCACGCAGCAGGATTCAGCTCAGTAACCACTTGATTAGTTCCTGGGTAGGTGGCTACAGCCTTGGAAGTAGATGATTCAGTAGAAACACCCAGCTCTCTCACTCCGTATGGAGAATTAAAAGAAAATCCCTAGTAGCTGACTATTTTCCCTCACCTTTCTGTCTGCAAATTTCCCATCGAAAGGAAAAGGGGGAAAAGAAAACAGCTTCAAAAGGCGAATCCTCAAATCGTAAAACTTGAGAAACCACAATCTTGTGAATTTAGTCAAGCATCACAGGAGATAAAGAAAACATCTAAATAATTTCTATGATCGAGGTCGGTGCCAGAACTGAACTTCAGACACTTTCTTTCCCCACACAATACACAGGTTTTGTTCTGTGCACATTTGTACGCATGCGTGTGGACATTTTATAAAAAAAAAATTAACATTAGAGTGTCTTAAGTTTACAACTGGCATTGATTGAAATGACTGGAGAAAGCAAAGAAGAGAGTTTATTTTGACTAGCTTGGCAATGACAGCATCAGGATAAATCCATCAAGGCCAGTCAAGTTCTATTATTTTGTTCATTCATGGGATATATGCAATACTGGCCAGCACACATTGCATATCCTTAACTTGAACCACTGCAATGCATCTGATGTAGAAACACCCAAAATGCTCTTAGGGAGGGTGTTCCATAATTTTGGCCAAAAATTACACTAAAGGAAAGGTAATACAGTTCAGAGTTAGGAGTTGTGACTTGGAAGAAACGGGCAGGTGGTTCCATGTTTTCATGCATTAGCTGCCCTTATCCTTCGAGGTAGTATAGGTCACAAGTTTGGAAGATTATGCCAAACAAGCCTTGGTAAGACGCAATGTATCTTGTAGGTATGACAGTACTGCCACGGAGTCTGTGGTGAATGCTGAAGGAGATAGATGCAGTACCAACCAAATGAGCTGCTTTGTTCTGGACGGTGACAAACTTCAAGTGTTGTTGGTACTGCACACATTCAAGCAAAAGGAGAGTATTCTGTCACGCTACTGATGTGTCCTGTCGATGGTGAACAGGCTTTAGAAAGTCAAAACATGAATGTGTGCGCTTATACAATGTTTTTGGGTTTCAAATAGATTGTATAGGCAGGTAATAATCAACTTGTGAGCATGCTTGAAAGCCAACTGGATGAGTATCCATTTGGTTTGAACAGATTTCACAAATGCAGAGAACCTTTTACTACAGGAAGGTACAAGTCAGTTAGTCTTGCATCAATCATTAATGAGCTACCAAGGCATAGAATTTCAAATGAAATTAATAAAAAGTTTGAGAAACTAAGGGTTAGAACCATTAACAGTGCAATAGCAAAACGTTCCTAATTTCGTGGTTAAAAAGGTACCTCATGCAGAATGTTAAGTTGTATCCAATTTGCATTAGGTTTAACTGTAAATTTATTTGGTTTATTAGTAAAGGTGTGGTTAATAATTCTTAGATTTAATCATTTCCATCAACAGACCTGACACTAAAGTAATAATTCCAGTGGTTTCAGAAATGTTCCCACAGCACAAAGCAAATTTGGAACAACTGAATTTACCATCTTAAGATTTTGTTTAAGGGGACCCAAAAGCAGAAAGGTATTTAACTTCCGAACGCTGGCATGCCAAAACTCATTAAAAGATAAATTTTTAAAGGTGGTTTTAAATTCACATGTTGCTGTTCTTTTTAAAAAAAAATTAGTTCATGGAATGTGGGTATCACTGGTTCAGCCAGAATTTATACCGTATCCCTAATTTTCCATGACAAAGTGGTGAGGAGCTGCCTTCTTGAAATTACAGTCCTTGGGTGCAAGGATTCCCATGGTGCTGTACGGAAGGGAATTCCAGGATTTGACAGCTAACTTCAACAACATCAAAATATGCAGCCCTGCACATGCACAGTGCATGTACGAAATACACAACCATTCCCAGACAGTGTGGGATGTTCAATCCAGTACATAGTCATATAAAGGCAAAACACAGTTTATTTCAGATTTCCAGCATTTGCAAAATTCTGGAAAAATTCAGGAGGTCTGGCAGCATCTGTTGAGAGAAAAAACAATCCTTATGAAGCTCCTCTACAAAATCTTCCTCCAACTCAAAAAATACCTACTAACCACTAGTCTGTTTCCTATAATGCAGCCAATTTTGTATGTTGCTACTGTCCTTTTTTCTTCAAGAGGCATAACTTTTCTGAAGTCTGTTGGGTGCCAATGTACCGAATACCTTTTTGAAGTCCATGTATATCACATCAACAGTATTATCCAGATCGACCCTTTCTGTTACCTCTCCAAAAAACAAACTCCAGCATAAAGTTCTCCCCTGTAGAAATCCATTCTGGCTCTCCCTTATCAATCCAACTTTTTCATCTGCCTACAAATTCTATCCCAAATAAATTGTTCCTCGATGCTGCCCACCATCACAGTTAAACTAACTGGTCTGTACTTACTGGGATTATCTTCAAAATATTTTTTGGGTTGTTTCTCCTCACTCTTTTTTTTTTAAAACTGCATGTGAACCATCTCCTCTTTGGAGATGGCCAAGTGGTCAGCTACAGTTTATGCTGCCAAGCTTATATTCTACTCTATCTGGCCCAGTTATGTTCTTGCCCCATTGAAATCAGCTCTCTTCCAGTTTATTCATTCTATGGGTTGCTATTAACCTTTTCTATCAACATCCTAAGTCTTACGATGCAATGACCACAGTCTCACCCATTTGACATTTGATCTACTTGGCCCACCTTATTTCCAAGAACCAAGTCCAACTGTGCATCAATTCTTGCTGGACTGGACCGAAACTGCTACAGAAAATGTTCCTGAATACAATGTAGGAACATTCCCTTTTTCACCCTCACCCAACTGTACACTACCATTGAACCAGTCTAAAGTACTCCATAACTACTCCACACAGTTAAGAAGTCAGACTTGTCTCAGAACATTAACTTGCCACAAATGCTGCCAGACCTGTTGAGTTTTGCCAGTGTTTTCCAAACTTATTTCAGATTTCCAGCATTCCCAGTATTTTAGTTTTACTCAATGTTGACATCAGTGTAATTTTCACAAAAGTTTGTTCCTCAACATCATTCCCATGGTAGTCTGTACTGGATTACACCAATATGGTAATGGTATCCTCGTTGTTTCTCAACTGTAACTAGACTGATCTGTCACTGGACATTCTGGAATTTCCTCTTCCTCCAACATTCACAACCACCTGATGAAGGAGCAGCGCTTTGAAAGCTAGTGCCTCCAAATAAAACTGTTGGACTATAACCTGGTGTTGTATGATTCCAATACTGGCTCCTCCAAATCATGTCGTCCAGCATTGAAATACTCTCCCTGTGATATTAAAGAGTTAATTTGCTCTGCTGACCTGCAAGAAATTGAATGCCCCAGGGTTAGGGTAGTGTGCCTTTGTCTTATAGGTGAAATGTAGGAGGTTTACATTGCTATCCCATGCCATTCAGGGATGATTTACATTGTCATCATCTACTATTTACATTTTCATCCCCTATTCAGAAATCAATAAAAACATTAGTTAGAATTTGGACTACTCCCCAATAGTTACAAAAAATGATTTGCAACAGATCTGACCATTAAAGGATGATTTGTATTACCTTGTTGCTGAGGATGAAGTGGTCACTGCATTGTGTCTTGAGTGGCACGTGACAGAGGGAATGGCTGGGGTTGTCCTGTGGCCAATACTGACTGTGATGCAAAGATTTTGTATAAAAGGAGGACTGTTTCCTTTGTTCAGAGAGCTTCCCTGGACACACCTCGCAAGCATAGCGAGGTGTGTTCAGGATTTCTCCAAAGTTTATACTGTACTGTGCTTAATAAATTTAGCTTGTTCACAGATGTTGGTGTTTGCAGTTGCATCAAGTGTGTAAGGATCTCAAGAAAAAAGAACTTAACATCCCTAACTAATACTGCCATCCCTCTCTCTTTCCTTGCTTTTAAAAAAACTTGGCACCCAGGAATATTTAACACACTTTCCTGCCCTGCTTTGAGCTATGTTATTGCCACAAATTATTTTCACGTGTAATCTGCACTTGTAACTCAAATCTTGTTTATTATACGGTGGAATTATCAACATGCACAGTAACTCAGATTCATTACATTCTTTCTTCCAAATTCACCTGACTTCAATTCTCTGATTTACTATTACATGTCTCTCCAAGTATTTTGTGCCTTTAACATTCCCTCTTGATTAAACTAATTTGGCAAAGGTTGGCAAAGTCCTCCCAACAGCATCAGCAAAACCTAGCAAGGAATTTAGTCCCAGCTCCACTCAGATGCAACACGTCTGGCTTCTACTTGTGCCATTTTTGCAGATTCAGTTCCAGTGTCTAAAGCCCTCTCCTCCTGCATCATACCATGCATGGCATTAATCTAGTTTATTCTTTGACTACTGTACAGACAAGTGCATGGTACTGGGTGAAATCTGGATATTACTTGATTTGGGGTCCTGCTGGCTAATTTTCTACTATGCTCTAAATTCCAACCACAGAACCACATCACCCTCCCAGCTCAAGTTATTATTACCAATGTGAACCATGATCTCTGTCCATACACTCCTTTCCAGTAGTAAGTCCTGCAGTCTCTGTGACATCCTGAACAACAAATATTTTACAAATCTACCAGATACCTGTTACCGGTAATTTTATAAAATATACTGTTTACAGAGATTCTAAAATCAAATTTGAAGTGAATTTGCAAAACAAAAAAATTCAAACCCCACTGGTGCTGCCCATTTGCTGGTAGATTCGGTGTTCAGAAAAGCTGGTGCTGTGGATCCACTATAATCGTGGAGATGGGTAATAGAACTCAGAAACAAGTTGCAAACCAAGCTTCACTGAATATTCAACAGAAAACTATCACCAGGCAACGTCCAATGTCCAGAGGAAGTGACTGTTTAAATGATCAGTAATGATAAAAATATGTAGTCCTTTTCTGAGAATAACCTGAGGAGCATCTTAATCCTTCATTCTGTGTACATGCCACAACCAGTTTTATGAATAGTAGCCTAGTGGGTAAATACACTATACATTGCATCACTAAGACCTAACTGCTGCAGTCCTAGATTGGATCATACCCTCGAACTCTTCAGAGATCATCACTTAGGACTGTGGGTGCGCTGTCCATACACAATGTCATCGGTTTGGATAAGGAGAATCATCATTAGGGTTAGGGCTAGTTACCCATTCCTGAACACAAGACCAAAAGATTTGCAAAGATATTGCCAGGATTGGATGGTTTGAGTTACACAGAGCCTGAATAGGCTGGAGCTGTCTTCCCTGGAGCATCAGAGGCCCATGGTGACTTTATAGAGGTTTATAAAATCATGAGGACATGGATAGGGTAAATAAACAAGGTATTTTCCCTGGGGTGGCTGGAGAACTGGAGGGCATATGTTTAGGGTGAAAGGGGAAAGATTTAAAAAGGGACCTATGGGGCAACCTTTTCATGCAAAGGGTGGTGCGTGTATGGAATGAGCTTCTGGTGGAATGAGACTGGTTCAAACACAACAGTTAAAAAAGGTCTCTGGATGGGTATTTGAATAGGAAGGGTTTCAAGGGTATGGACAAGTTGGAGCGAAGGGTCTGTTTCAGTATTGTACACCTCTATGACTCCAAGTATTACCTTGGCTGGAGGAAGGAGGTATGGGACATGAAGCAGGAGCAGGATTGGAATAAGCTGCAAGATACTCCATACTTGATCATCTTAAGGATTAGCCATGTGCACCTTCATCAGAATATTTACCAAATGTGGTATTGGAGAGTTTCCCATACCCATGGAATTCCGCTCAACAAGTCAGTATCTCCACAAGAACACAAGCAGAAAGATATTTGTTTCAATGAAGTCCACAGGGAGTTTGAATATATAACCAGGACCAGTTTAGAGATCTGCATCATGTCACTCACATAGCATTAAGGGATCTTCAGGCTGTTGCGACATTCTAGCAATTCCATTACACATCCTCACCACCAAGCGATGACTCATTCCTTTAAGTGGCAGGAGAGCATAATTTGATGCTTGCTCTCCTATTAAACATGGACCTGCATTTCCCTTGCGCATTTATTTATATTGCTCCAAAGAACAAAGGCAATGGGTACTGCGTAGGTGCAAATTATGGAGGTGGTTTTATTAATTAAAGAGCTGAGTCATCAAGTTCGGTGTGGGGGAGGGGGCAATTGAGGGGGTGTACTTAGTCTCACAGCAACCTGAAACTGTCTATGTAGTTCCCATAGTTACAGCTTTCTGATGTGGAGGTAATCACCAGGAGCAAGCACCAGTTAAATTTTTTTTGAAAAAGGTGTTTTTTAAAACAATATTATAAGAGTACAAAAGACAACAAGAGTGGAGTATGCAGCGCTGGAAAAGCACAGCGGGTAAGGCAGCATCGAAGGAGCTGGAGAATTGACGTTTCGGGGTTAAGCCCTTCATCAGGAAAGGGGCTGAGAGATAAATGGGAAGGGGGTGGGTTTTCCTTGTTGCATTGGGACTGTACTGTGCTTAGTAAATTTTCCTTGCTCACAGAAGTTGGCTTTTGCAGTTGCATCAAGTGCGTAAGGATCTCAAGAAAAAAAGAACTTAAAGATATCTCACTACACTTACGCAGTGGCTTGGTGAGACCACTCTGGAGTACTGTGGGCAATTTTGGTTTCTTTATCTTTAGATCCATTTGCATAGAAGGAGGTCAAACGTTCAAACTAATTCCTGACATGCGGGGATTGTCCTGTGAGGAAATACTAAATTGACTGTGCCTGTATTCTCTGTAGTTCAAAACAATGAGATGAAGTGCTACACAAATGAGTTTTAGTAATTTTGAGTTCTGAACTGACATATGTGGACAACATACTCCACAATACAACTACTCCCTCAAAACCAAATTTATAGAGATGAATGTAGTTGCTGTAAGAATTGGAAGATAACTTCCAACATAATGCTCTCTTCACAGAACATAGATAGTTTTATTCTATACCCAGCTGAAGCCCTAAATTTGACTTGATCCATAAACTGACTTCAGGTGCTCTTCAGGAGAAAGTGGGGATTGCAGATCAGAATTGTGTGTGTGGTGCTGGAAAAGCACAGCAGGTCAGGCAGTATCTGAGGAGCAAGTGAATTGACGTTTCGGGCATAAGCCCTTCATCAGTTTCCTGAAATCAAGCTCATCAGAATGTTCTTGCACAATACGTGAGAATGGTGAATAGTCTCTTTCCCATGTTCATCTAGTGAAGGCAGATTTGGCAATCCCAGAAGGGATACCGGATCTGCCTTAACTTCATTTTCCAAGAACCCCTCCAACACATTCGCTACGGCACCCCAATACCTGTGGATCTTATGGCACGAGCACAAGCAATATGTGAGAGTACCGATGTCTATTTTGCATTTAAAATATTTACATTTTGCTAGCTGCTCCAGGGCCAAATGGGCTCTGTGAAGAATCTTTATTTGCATGGCCTGCGCTTTATTGCAATCAAAATCTTTTATACATTCTCCCAGATATCCTCTCATGCTTCCAACAGGATTTCTGCTGCCAATTCCTGATTCAAGGCTCCATAAAGCCTTTCCATATCTTTCGAGGCACTCCCTTCCTGTGAATGATAGAGGGTACTGACAAAAAGGGTGTCCATACACCGAAGCACACTTGCCTTCATATCGACTAAACCAAAACCACGGTCCTTTCTATATGTAGTCCCTGATCCGAAAGTAGCGGAAGTCGTCCCTACTGAATAACCCATAGTTACGGCTCAACTGATCAGAAAACATCTCCCTCAAATAGGTCTCCCAAAAGGAGACTCCCCTGACTTCCCAGACCTTAAATCCAGAATCCATTGAGCCCGGCCTGAATCCAGGTGTTCCTACTAAGGGGGTAAACGGGAAGGCCTTATGTAGATTACCCTTGCTCTACCACATGACTCTCCACGGTTTGACCGTGTTTATAACAATCGGACTTTTACGGTGCTCAGCAAGTTTTCATCCTGTCCATAAATAACAAATTCAGGAGGGGACATTTTGCCTGGGAGGCCTCAATGTCGAGCCATATTGACCTTGGATCCTTACATGCCCAAACGTTCGCATAAAAGAATAAGGAACTTACTTGGTATCATTTAAAAGTCTGGGACATCTACCACCCTTGCAAAAATACCAAATAAATTAATATTTTGTATTAGATGGGGCACAGACATCGTCAGGCAGGCAAAAGTGAGGACTGGTTGAAGGAACAACCCAATCACACACTGGTTGAAGGAAAAATATTATTACTTTGTTTTTGGGTGGCATGAGTCTCTAGGGGAGTGGCAAGGGGGGTTGTGTCTTGCATGCATGACTGACTGCAAACATTACGAAGAGTGTTAAGGGTTCTTTCAAAGCTTATACTTGCTTCATAAATTTTGGCTGTTTGCAGAGGTTGGCATATTGCAGTTGCATCAAGTGTGTAAGAATCTCAAGAAAAAGAACCTAGCAGTTAGAGGGGCTTTCAAAAGAGAGGCCTGTTCTGTAGTTATACTTAGAAGATCCAGGTCCTCAAAAAAAAAATTCCATCTTTGTCAACCCATCCCCACAACCCTCCGACCAGTATAGCTCTGCACAGAAATTCTTAAAAGCTGCATGGATCTTTTTATACTCAAGAGTGAGAGTACCAGTAACCTCCCAAATGGAGATGATAGATTGAGGGGTGCTCTTCTTCCTGGCCAGATATGCCAAGTATCTGCCTGGCTTATCACTGTACTCAAATAGTCTTTGCTTCACGAAGAAGACTTCTCTCTTCACTGCCTGAGTGAGTATGGAGTTCAGAGCCGTCCGGAGAGCCGTAACCCGTCGTAACTTAGTCACAGATGGTCTATCATAATATACCGGCTCGGCTACCTTCAGCTGCCCCTCAAGCATATGCTGCTGCACTCCCCTCTGTCTCTTCCTGGTGGCTGAGTATGAAATAATTATATCCCTTAAATAGCCTTGGTAGCCTCCCAGAGCACTGATGGATTACTGGCTGTATGCGAGTTAATGTCCCAAATAGTCTTAAACTCCCTTGTAAAGTACTCAGTAAACTTGCTGTCTTTCAAAAGAAATTAATCCATGCACCAATGTCACGTATCTAAACCATTACCCCGATCTTGACCTCTAAACACACTGCAGCATGGTCCGCAATGGTTATGTTCCCAATCCTACAGGATAGCACCGAATCCAGAAAGGTCAATGGAACAACGAACATTTCAATCCTTGTGTGGCACCTATGCAGGTTGGAGTAGAAAATAAAATCCCTACCCTTAGGGTGAAGGCACTTCCACAAATCCACCAGCCCCAACTTCCCACATAAGTCCACCAACTGTTGGGGATTGTGAGGAGATGCCCGAGACACCTTTTGGCATCCTATCCACCTCGGGATCCATAAGACGGTTAAAGTCTCCAACTATAATCATGTGGCGCACACCAAGAGCCATCAACCTCGAAATTGCATCAATTAAAAATTTGAGGGGGTGTGGGGGACATTCAAGATGCCATAATCTTCCCCATATATTAGGCCTGAGGATAACAAACCACCTGCATCCTTAATTTGATCTGTCAACTGGAATGGAAGGTTCTTCTGTATTAGTATAGCCACTGCTCTACTTTTAGAATTCCAAGACGAAAAGAACACCCTGTTAAACCCTCCCTGCTGTAATTTTAGATGCTCCTTATCATTCAAGTGTGTTTCATGAAGCAAAGCAATATCAACCCCCTCCTTTCAGATTCGAGAGCATTTTCTTTTAACCGGTGAGTGGCTCCCCTTTATGTTCCAGGTGCACCAACTAAATGAACAACTAGCGATAAACATCTAAACTGGTGCGTGATCTCCTCCTGAAAGGAAGATGCCTACTCAGTGTTGAATCGAGACAGAA
Source organism: Chiloscyllium plagiosum (assembly GCF_037043375.1). Lineage (NCBI taxonomy): Eukaryota > Metazoa > Chordata > Chondrichthyes > Orectolobiformes > Hemiscylliidae > Chiloscyllium > Chiloscyllium plagiosum. Next base: position 21,144,548 of record NW_028270166.1, read on the forward strand.
AAGGAATCAGAAAGTCTACAAAATACCACTACAAACACAAAAAGTTCTAATCACTACTGCTAAAATAAGCAAAAGACAAGTAACCAGAAACTTCCCCACCCCCCTCCAGCCCATAGGGGACATTCATCCTACTCTCTAGCACCTACATGGCTCCTTCCAGCTAGAGCCGTGCCCCAAACACAAGCAATACAAAAACAAAGAAAACATATGGTATCACATGGAAATTAAAAGTGAACATCCAACCTACCACCCTCCCCCAATACACCAACTCTACTTGTCAGCCAAAAACAAAAGACCACCCCAAACCAAGAAAAAAAAAGGGAACAGGGATTAGCAAAAATCACAAGAAAGGGATAGAAAGAAAACACCCAACCCCACATATTTTTGAATACAGCCAGGCATATAAAATAAACAACCAAGAGGAAATGATACTACTGTCCATAATATTTGACCCAACCGGTCTACTGTAAAGTATCTAAAAAAATCCTTTGTGCTCACTGCTGAGTCAAAGTTATACATGGTCTCTCCATGGCTGAAGCGCAACACTGCTGGCTACCTTACAGAATATTGAATGTTCAAGCCTCAGCCTCTTCCTTACTTCATCACAAGATTTCCTTTTTCTGATCACAGCCCCATAAAAAGTCTTGAAAAAAAAACATGATTTTCGACCCTTGTACATCAGGGCCTATGAGTCTATCCCCAGCATTCTGGAGGGTTCCATAACCATTTGTTTCTCTTTGTAGCACTGGAATCGTGCTAGGACTGGGCAGGGGCTCTGGTCTGACCTGGACCTGTGCACCATGATCCAATGGGCCCGCTCCACCCGCATCCAGCCTGACTCAACTCCCAGGAGGTCCAGGAGCCATTGCTATAGGAAGCTCACCTTCCTCTCATTCTGGCAACACGATTATGCAAACATTCTTTCTTTGACCTCGATTGGAGTCATCAACGTGATCAATTAAGGCCAGCACCTGATTTTCCAGGGCCTGGATCTGCCCCGCCGGGAGTTTCTGAAGCTGCGGTTCGCTGTTTGACCTCCTCCATGCATTGATCAAGACACTAGCTTTCCTGCTCATGCTTTTGTAGCATGGCAGCATTCGGTTCTAGTCTAGTGCAAGACTCCTCCAGTGCTGGCCCGATCTTCTCAGAGTTCCACAAACTCCGAGATCAAGTTCTGCAGCTCTGCTAAGTTCAAAGGTGCTTTCGTGGGAGGCAGTGCTGCGGCCACAGGTGCGTCCATTGCTGCAGAGGTGGGCCCTGCATGTTGCAATCAATTGTAATCCCTTTGCTTTTGTCATCTTCTTCCCTGAGCTTTAAGATCAGTATTTAGAGATTCTGGGACCTTACATTACCAATTATTTCAAAAATGGTTTGTACGTGCAGGGTGAAAGCATCACTTTGCTTGGATCATGGTGTGGCGCACAGAAAGACAGACCTGTTAGATCGCCACCATCTTAATCTCTCCACCAGTTAAATCTTTGATGTGGCATCAACAGGACTTAGGACAGAATAATGTATTAAATAAAACATATTGGCAAAAACTGAATCAGCCAAACAGATCCATACCGTTCTGATTGTAAAACGGAACACAGCAAATTTAAACGGCTAAATCACTCAGATTAATATGTGGGGTTTCACATTATCACTAACTTACTGGAAGCATAGAAATTGACACTGATCATTCAAGCAGCCACCTGCTCATCACTCTGCTGCATACTGCTGAGAACTGAAAGATATCTTAGCAGCAAGCAGTTATATTTTTAGAACCTTCTGATTCAAGAGATACTAAGATATACTGCATGTATTCAGCATCTCCGAAGACAACTACATAGCTCCCGAGGAGCAGCATTTATTTAAATGAACTTGCTTGGGCAGAAAACAGTAATTACGACATTTGTCAAGCAGCAAAGGGAAAAAGGATTAAAGAGCGCAGAACTCAAAGGACATGAATGAAAAGATTAAAAGCACATGACAAACCATATCTGTCAGATTAAATCAGTCAAAGACTTACAATGAGGGCAATGTCTATTCAATATGGCCTTCAGAAGAGTATCCCAAGGAGGGCGCAAGAATTTCAGCAATTCCAACTAAACTTGCTCTCTTTTCACTGTAGAAGATGGTTATAGAGAACTTTCCATGCTCGTACCTTAATCAACTGATCAAATAATGCCACAGTGGAATGACAACACAGTCATGCTATGGTGTGGGATCCATACCGAGTTACAAAATTCATAAAATCTTAAATTTATTCACTAAATTCACAATACAAACAGCTCCCTTTTTGTAATTTCAGCAACATAACATATGATGACAATTCATACCAAAATAACACTCTGCACCATACAAATTGCGCCAATATACAGCAGTATTTTTTTAAAATCACAAGTGCATTTGTGAACAAGCTTGCATTCTATATTTCAGTTACGTTCTGTCTTTATTTAATACTGCACTAGAAGTCATTTAAGGAAACATCTGAAACACATTTTAAACAAAAATCAGAAAAGCTTTAATTCCAGTTAAAAAGAACAGCATCTTAAAGAGTCAAAAATCACAGATGTCAAGGACAGGAATGCCTTCCAAAGCAATACAGACATTGCTTGCCTCTGAGTCTTCATTCAAGTAGTTAAGCTTTCACAAGACAGACACAGAATTCTGAAGAATACTCAAAAATTCTCATTTGACTTAAATAGGAGTCCCCATATTTTTAAACAGTTCTAGACTCCCACAGGTAGACATTTTAAGCTCAACAGCATCTATGTGTCATCAAGCCCCCACAGAACAAAACATGTTTTGTTAAGATCACTTCTTATTCGATACACCAATGTATATAAGCTCAACATCACAGAAAGCAACACAGAAAACCTTCCCTCAGCTACCTCTATTGCCTCCTTAACTATGGAGACTTTGACTATCTCACCAATTTCCTGTTCTGCTGCAAAGCTATTTTAAACAACCAAAACGGTTTTGCACAAATCAGGCAGTACTAAACTCCTGTGACACTCAGAAACCATTAGGAATGGAAACCAAAAATAACTACCACTTAAAATTTGCTTAAAAGTTTTCATAATATAAAAATGTAACAATTCACCAGATCAAAAAGTCATACAAAAACAATTCACTCAAACCATTATTCATTTTTTGGCTACTAGTAACCAATACGTTGACTCAAATAATGTTGGTAAATAATGCGTAAAATTAATGTTGGTATGCTTGTTATGAATAACAAAATTGCACTAATCCAGCTTTGGACAGTGTATGAGCATGGAACTCTCTGACACTGTTAAGTGTAACAATTCCATCATTACCTGTGGTCTCATAGCAAGGTAAGAGAAGGTACTGCTATATAAACAGAACCACTTCTGTCAACTGTGAACTCTGCAAAGTAATTTAAGATTTAATACATTTAACTACACTTAATGTTCTGCTACAACATACAAGAAACTACTGAAAATAACTGTGATTAGACTTCTCGAACTCAACTACTGTTGGCAGATAAAGAATGTGGGCTGGCTGTATTCAGAAATCAAAAGCAAAGAAATGTTGGCCATTTCATGCCTATTTAAGTAGTATTTCAGAGCTTAATGCAAAGATTTGAATTGCAAATTATGAGGTTTACAATTCAGCCATTCCTGCTATAAAATGTACACTAGTGTTATGAAAGGGCTGAGATTGACAGGATTGAACTCAACTAATATACATTCCTATGACTGAACAGTCAAGATACCTCAGAAGTTCATGTGCAAACCATAATCACTTGGTGGAAGCACCAAAAGAAAATCAGTACCAGCGGAACCCCAGCTAAACGATGATTCACCATCTTCAACCAAAAACTCCGTAACTGAAATAAGCAAACTTCTTTTTAAGGAACACATTGTGCAGAGACATACTAGACAAGTAAACATTACTAACGTAACTCAAGGAATTTAAATACAATTAATGCAACGTTCTTAACTGTACAGCTTTGCAATCAAAAGATTTTGTCTAGTAATACAGATATGTATAAGCACATTGGACATACTTGCCATAATGCTGTTCTATACAGGCTGTGAAGCATCTCTAGCATGCTTTGGGAGGTTTTCACACATCTGTTTGTACATTTCCTCTGCAGAGTCTTATTCTCAGTCAACTTCCACAAATTATGACTCGAAGCATCATGTTAAAACAGTAGAGGTGAGATTTCAATCAGAGCTGTCATTAGTAGCAAAGCTCCAACAACAGGTCATCCAAACATCAAGTGAACAGGTGTAGTTGAATGCAGCGCATAAAATATTTATTCATCTTCTGAAAGCCAAACTTGGGTGGGAGTGCAGAACCTTTACTATGATATTCTGGTATTTTTCAAAAGTCAACCTCAGAGGGCTAAAAGAGGAGTTGAGGCCTGGACAAATCAACCATGGTTGAATCTGGTTGAATGGCAGGACAGATTTAAGGGGCCAAAACACCAACTCTTGCTCTTATTTCTTATGTTGTGTTCTCTGGTTAGACACCACACAATACAATGTTGTTGTTCACTTGCATGCTTCTTCTAGTTCTTCAATATTAATAATTCTCCAAAAGAGTATCCTAGCTAACATCTTTGCCTCAACTGCTGCTACCAAGTTAAAACTGGCTGTATTGCTGCAACAATCTTGTACCTTTAAATTTAAAGCACAAGATATAATCACTTAGATGTCACATATATGCACTGATAAAAAAAATAAATTAAAGCATATCAAATTCTGCATTTCTTCTTCAAACTATTCAAATATATTTTTAGAAAAATCTAAAATTAAAACACTTTAGATAAAACAAGTGACTGATGAGAACATTGCCCAGAGTGTTCAGGGACATGTGGGTTAGCGGCATTAATTAGAGGTAAACGTAGAGTACTTTAATAGGTTCTGGGAATGGTGTGGGCGGGTTACCCTTCGGAGGGTTAATGTGGACTTTTGTGCCAAAGGGTCTATTTCTACACTGCAGGGATTCAATGAATATTAAAATAACTACCTACATCATGAGGAGATCGATATAGTTCTAAAGGATTGCAGTTCAAGAATCTCACATTCAAAAACAACCTAAGTAATACCTGTTGCAGCGAATGACTTGCTGTACACCAATATGCTATGAACAACTCTCCATAAATAATCCCCTTAAATAACTTCAGTTTGCTTCTTCAGGTATGAATATGCAAAACCAAATCTTAATTATAAATGTAACCACAATAAACAAACAGGAAACAAAACTACAGTAAGCAGTGTTTTTTTCACTTGACTGCTCATTCATTTTTTGCACAATTAATCGGTCAACTTTGCAATTTCACATTTCACAGTTTAAATGTGGGCACCTGTACATCTCATGTGTTCAATAAAAGATTACCTCGTCCACTAATCGCATCCATATTTTCTGACCAAGGAATGGATGTCAGCATTGTTAAATGCAGTACTACACGATTCAATTCAACTGCTAATTCTCGCTCTGAATGAACTTACCCAAGAAATAGCAACATGTTTGAATAATAGTGTAATACATTCAGAATTTTGCTAAACACCTGTCAAATCATGAAATACTTGAATTCCAATTGCTCAATCATGGTTCACATCTCTAAATCTGACTGCATTGACTCACTGACACAAAACTCAAGTTTGGTCATTCCTATTAATGAAGCCATACAATTAATTTAAATGATCCTCATTCATTTGCAGTCACAGTATCAATCAAAATAAAGATAATTAGTCTATTAGATTATGCTAATATCTGATTAGTGGTGGTCATCTCAGACTCTGAAGGGCTAGCCTTATAAATAGTTAAACTCGAAATCCCTTTTAAAAATAAATTAAATTCAATCTGTCGATTTCAATTTTTAAAAAATTAACATGGAGGACAGTATTGAAGAGAGCAATTCAATGTATTCCTGATTTTGACAATTTGAGAGCTGAAACTACATGGCATAACTGAAAAGGGCATTATTATAATTTTTCCTATATCCATCCTCTGATGCATTTTGGTTGCCACTCTAAGCCCAAAACCATCACTTCTACTTCCACTTTTAAAAAAACTCTTAATTCTCTTTTCTACTCCTACTTTCTCATGAGGCCTTTCATTTCTCCATCTCTCTAAAACAGTCCTTGCAAATCTATAGCACTCAACTTTTCCTGTCATTTTTCCAGGAATGACTGCCCTCAGAGAAGCCTCCTTCAATGCCTTTCCTGGTATCTCCATAGGTCTATCAAGGCAATTGTTACTGTCTCCTTATGATTGGCAACCCAAATTGTCCCAGCATACTAACCTACCCATCCAGCTAATCTTGCCAATCTTCTTCCTATGACGACACCAAATTCATCCACTAGATCTCTTATGACCTTACTTCATATCTCCCTCCAGGCTGCCGATCAGTTGAGAGTAAGAACTTCGCATTGATTATTCAATTCTTCCTGCAACAAATCTGGTGGAATGATGATATCTTTTCCGTAGATGAGCTGCCAGCTTTAGTCCCACTCTCACATTGCAGTGACAATGTGGCTCTCACCAACAGATAATACCTCGTTCTGTCCCCTTTCAGCAGTACATTTTGTTTCACACTTCTCACTCTTCATTTAAAATGTTCTTCTCGACTGCCTACCAAGCACCATAAGATGCTGGGAACAAGAAATTTCACTACTCACCTCCCTCAGCTTCTCCACAGACCCAGCTACTTTACATTCATGGTGAGTTTAATTCATTATGCCCTCACATTCATAACTACACACACACACATAGTGCCACTGCCTGTCACTGGACTAGCAATAAAAGAACTCCAGGCTAATGCTCTGGCATCATTGACTTAAATCCTACCATGGCCTAATGGCAACCATGTCACAACTGTGATTGCCATAAAAAGATCCATCTGATTCACCTTCAGAAAGGAAATCAGCCATCATTGTCTTGGGTGGCCTTTGTGACACCAAACCAACAGCATTGTGCAACTCAAAGGATGAGCAATAAGTGCTGGACTGGCCAGCAACACCCACATCCCATGAATGGATCAAGAAAAAAAACACTCTTGACTTTGCCCCTTTTATGGCCTAGCAATTCCCCTCACATCAATTCACTGAGTTTCTTCCATGCACATCCTGCTCTCCCTAGTTCTTCCTTGCTATTACTGAAAAAAATCCCACGTCCAAATGATCAAATATACCTTCAAATTTCCAACCGAGTAGCCTGTGGATGAAAAAATGTTGTGGTGAATTGAAGACAATCTGTTAAACCTATATCATCACTACTGATGTCCAAGTTATCATGAAAACCATTGCTCACTCTCACCTGGCCCATTTCCCAACACAGCACTGATCTCCAGTTCCTGCAAATCAAGAGATATATTTGTTCAAAAAACCCAGACATGGAACAGTGGACAACTAGTTTAACCTGCCATCTCCAGATCTGGCTTGGCTGCATGAAAAACAACAAGGTCTTTCTTTCAACTGCCAAAATTGCTCATTGTGGATCTTTGTGGAATGTAAAGATAACTCAACTACAAGCCATCTTCATAAACCCTTTCTGCTGTCTTCTGAGTGAGAGACACTTATGGATTTTTCTCAAATGCCTCTATTGTTTCTGAAGGCTCTCAGTAATAGATTGGCCCATTGAACCTGCTCCACCATTCATTAAGATCATAGCTGATCTATCCATCATCTCAGCTCGTCCTACCTACATTATCGCCATAACCCTCAATTCAGCTACCATGCAAAAACTGATCCAACTGTGTCTTGCATATAATTAATGAAGCTGCCTCGACTGCTTCCTTGGCCTGAAATTCCATAGATTCATTACTGCCTGGGAAAAGCAATTCCTCATCTATCCCAAAACCACTCCCACTAATCTTAAGGCCATGTCCCCCTAGTTCTACTCTCACCCATTAGTGGAAACAATTTGCCTGCCACTATCTTGTCTATCCCTTTCATAATTTCACGTGTTTCTATAAGATCCTCTCTCATTCTTCTAAATTCTAGAAAGTACAGTCCCAGGTGGCTCAACCTCTCCTCAGAGCTTAACCACCTCATCAGCGAAATCAACCTAGTGAACATCTTCTGCACCACCTCCAAAGCCAGCGTATCCTTCTTCAAGTAAGGAGACCAGAACTGTGCTCAATTTTTGCAGGTGTGGCCTCACCAACACCTTGCACAATTGCAACAGAACCTCCCTGCCCTTAAATTCAGTTCCTATAGCAATGAAAGACAATAATATTCTGCTTGCCTTCCTGATTACCTGCTGCACCTACAAATCAACTTTTCACAATTCATCAGATACCTGAATTTATGTTTATCTCCAAACTCCCTTCTTCCCTCCCAGAACCTCCTACACCTTCAGCCCTAGTCCCACTTCTCTTCCTGCCTGTGTCAATAAATATGGACAAAGTTTCTATAATCCCTTATGCTGTTTCCTCCCAACCGCTGTACAAAGCAAAAATCCATCTACGACACTTTAGTCCTTGGAAACTACTCAGCCAGCTCTGTGGACATGGAGCAAATCATGCCCATCTTTCCCAGAACTTCATGTTTGAATCCATCCAATTACACTTCACATTCCGTCTCAATACTGAAACAACTCTCACCAAAATCACAAATGAATCTTCTGTGACTGTGAAAAACTATGCGCTGCCAGAGGAACTGGTGGAGGCTGGTGCATTTAAAAGGCTTTTGGGTGGGTATATGAATAGGGTGTAGAGGGATAGGGGCCAAATGCTGGCAAATGGGACTAGATTTATTTAGGATTTCTGCTCGACATGGACGAAGGGTCTGTATCCATGCTGCACATCTGACTCTATTCCTGCTTGACCTTAACACGTTTAAAGCCAGAATTGTCATTCAACATCTCTGCGTCACAATCCAGCTGAAAGGAAATGCACTCACCTGCTTCCATTCTTATCTCATCAGTTGTAGACACAGAATTGCCTGCAATATTTTTTCCTCCTGCTCCAACTTTCCCTCTGGTGCCAACAATCCATTCTTGGCGTCTTACTGCTCATCTACATGGTGCCTTTTGGCAAAGTCATTTGAAAAGGTGTCAGCTTCTATATGTGCGCTGACAACAAACAGCTTTACCTCACCAATATTTTTCTCAGCAGTGTCTCTAAACTGTCTGACTGCTTACCAGACAAGCAGCCAATTAGGAAAAATTCCACCCTATGAAATATTGGAAGGCTCTGATATTGAAACCTCATCTATACCTGCTATCTCAATGCACACCTGGCTGGTTTCTTAAAATTCTTCCCTCAAATTGGAAGTCATCCAAAACTCTGATGCCTGTACCACAGCCTGCGTAAAGTCCAGTTTGCTTGTCACCCCTATGGTCATTGATTGACACTCCTCCTCAGTACAGTAGCATCTCAAATATAAAATGCTTATACTGGCTTTCAAATCTCTCCAAGTCTCATTCCTCTAACAACAAAACCCCCAAGAGGATTCTGGCCTCATGAACATTCCTGTTTTTAATCACTTCATCACCAGTGGTCCATGCTTTCAGATTTCTGTACTTTTAAATCTGAAACAACCCTCATTACAACTCAAATTCTCCCTTTTCTTCAAGATGTTTCTCAAATCTATCTTTTTGTTCACAAGGACAGTCAACTAAACCTATGACTCCTTATGGTAACATTAAATTCCGTTTGGTAACTCTCTTATAAAAGTACCTTGTGACATTCACACATATAAGAATGATATAAATACTTGAGAAGAGCATTAGTTAGCATTCCGAAGCAACCAAAGTTACTAGACAGCACATTGTTTCTTAGTTGCCACCAGATCAGGTTAACTACACTTTGTGATTTGGTATTTCACAAATCAACCAAAATGAATGCAACCAAATAGTCATTTTGCTATAGATAAAATGCCAGTAATTATTTGATTAAAAAATTTTAGAAGACTAATTCTATTGTCTGGACGATTCAATTAACATGCAGTTACTGCTTCATTGGAATGGTTGAATGGTGGAAGCTTTTTTGCTCAAGAGATGGAGGGCTTCCCTTAGGAGTTTACAACTCGATGTACTCTAATTTTAAATCCTGATAGTTCAAGAAGGCATCTCTCGCAGCTATTGACTGTATCCAACAGATTCAATGTAACCAAATTAAGAAATCTATGCCTACTGAAGGTGCATAGCAACATATTCTTCGGCAGATCACAGAAAGCAAAGTCTCCGAAATTCATTTAGTAAATTTGCAGTTTATTACATTCTAATCAAAGCACAAAAATGTGCAATAATGTTAGTTACAAGTTGATAAGATTAGATCATCCAACATTGGAGTACAACAATTTTTCAATATCTAGACAACCTCACAATGCCATTGTTTGAATGGATTTAACTGGGCTACTGAAAGTTGAGAGGGAGCTTTGCAATGTAGCAGTGGCTTGCTACCTCTGAACTAAAAACTCTGGATTTAGGTTTCCTGCCAAAACTTGCTGACCATGGAATGTTTGCTTCAAACATAGATAAACAGGTTTGTCATCAGCCAGTAAAGTCTTCCAATGCATGTAATGGCAGTCAGGAAGACCTAGCGTTTCTTGGTCACCTACCCTGAAGATGGTAATGGTGAACCACTATTATTTTGCCCATTAGTGCAAGGCAATCCATGGAATGAGGATGGAAGAAAATATACAGAGATTGGAAATGGAAGTGAACAAATCTTAAATGGTCAATTTTTCAGTAGTAACATTCAGAGTTCCTATGGTGATATGAGGAATTTATACAATGACTAATTCAGCTACAGACTAGAAGTGCTTCAGGTTTGATTGCGGGGCTGTACCAAGGTAGATGATCTCATCTAAGACAATGATTAAGAAATTACAATTGGTCACAAAATCCTAGTGAGAGTGGGAAAGTTGTTTCCACTCTGAATAATATCCATTTGGGTGATATACTCATGGTCAAAGAGCCATACTATACACAAAACCAACAACTTCAGCAGAGTTAAAAGAAAAGATGAGAAAAAATACTTCTTGCCAAATACTTTAGGTACAAATAATTTTAAGCTTCCCAAAGATCTTTTAAATCACTTAAGTCGTACACTTTTGTTAAAGAATGCATACGTAAAAGGCAATCACAGCTAGTCAATTTGTGAAAACTCGTAGTTTAACAACAAAGCATGCTTTTATGTTACACATTTTCAGTGACATATCAGTCCTTTGTTGCACTAGAATACTAGATTATTGGTTTTCTGTATGTTCAAATTTATAATGAGTTATGCATCACATTACCAGTACCTTATATAGCCAGATATGCATTTTGATAGCCACTTTTTATTGAACCTGTACACTGATGTATACTCAACCCTCCAAACAAGTGGGCGGTCCTCAACACCTACACTCGGCCCGGAGGCATGGTACCCGATGGGAGTATTGCGAGGGGGTGATGATGGGTCACTGGGGAGGTCCTGGTTTCGGCACCATGATCATTTTGTTTTAAATGAGAGAGGTGGCGTTGTCAGTTACCTGGCGCTCGGAGAGCAGCGGATGAACATGCAGGCGATCCTATTCCCACGGCTCGTACGGATGAGGAAGATGTCGGTGCAGTCGAGCTCCCGCTGGCCGTACTGCCACTCGGCCCGCTCGGTGAAGCGTAGGCTCCAGCGGCTCCCCGACTCGTCAGCCACCGCCGCGTAGGTGGCCTCAGGGGGCAGGAAGGCTAGCTTGGCAGCAATGCGGCTGGGGCAGGGCGGGCAGCAGAAAAGGCAGCACAGCTCGCTGAGCGAGAGACCGTTCATCCTGACGGCCGGGGCCGGGGCCGGGGCCGGGCGGACGAGTGGGCTCCGGTCTGAACCAACTGCCTTGCTCCGCCCCGCTCCTTCCCCTCCTCAACCCAATCAGCCCCCGCGCACTCTCCCAATCCCGAACAGGAACCTCCCCGACACCCGGGCGGAGGGAAGGGGTGTATTAGCGGGGCCTTCGCTTTTCGGCGGCTCCTCCGTCAACTCCCATCCTTGTCCTCCATTTCTGGCGACGACCGACGGCAAATCGCCGTCGCCGGATGTGACGCGTCCTCCTGCCAGGGGAGGAAGTGACGCGTTGGCCGCTCCGCCCCACCCCAAGAATGGGTCAGAGGTCACTTACCTGGACAGGTGAGGCAGTGTTTCTTGCTCAACTCCACCCCTCCCATCGAGCCGGCTGAACGGCCACTTCACCAATCTACATTTTTAAAAAATAAAACCAAGAATGCTGCAGATCTGACACAAAAACAGAATCTTTTTCTTGGGGTAGGGGAGACCAGAACTAGAGGGCATAGGTTTAGGGTGAGAGGGGAAAGATATAAAAGACACCTAAGGGGCAACTTTTTCATGCAGAGGGCGGTGCGTGTAAAGAATGAATTGCCAGAGGAAATGATGGAGGCTGGTACAATTACAGCATTTAAAAGGCATATGAATAGGAAGGGTTTAGAGGGATATGGGCCAAGTGTTGACAAATGGGACTAGATTAGGTTGGGATATCAGGTCGGCATGGACAAATTGGACTGAAGGGTCTGTTTCTGTGCTGTATATCTCTAGGACTTGGACTCTAAAACCAGAAATTGCTGTAAAATTTCAGCAGGTCTATCAGCAGTTGTGGAGAGACATCAGAGTTAACGTTGGGGTCCAGTGCCCCTTCTCGACTCCACCTTTTGTTCCACCTGCTCCCTTGCGGGTATTTCCTCTAAAAATGTGAGCATTCCATTGCCATTTATCATTGTCCTGTTGAAACATGTTTTGACACACTTGTGTAGCAGGTAGAATTTGAATGCACACCTCCTGGCTCAGTGGGAGGATGCTATCACTGTGTCACCAGTGATGTGCCTTTACATCTCCTTTGAGGATCTCAAAATTTCCCCTCTGCTATCATCACTTCAGAAATGCACCAGCAAAATTGCACACAGCAACACCACACTATCTGCAATGTGATAACAACCCAGATTACCAGTCTTCATTATGTCGATGATGATCTTTGATAATTATCATGCTGATAAATATCAGGGCCAGAGTACAAGCAGGGGACATGTGTGACAGCACACTGGTTCATTTTCAATATTATGTCTTTTCTGTGTCTATTACAGAGGGTAGACAGGCTACAATTTAATGGCTCGTTTAAAAGTCAGTACTTGTCAGCACCTCTTCAGTACCACCTCTTCAGGTCATTAAAACCGGTTTGCATCTCTGAATTTTTCATAGTTCTTCCACTAAAATCACCTTTCAGACATGCTGCCTGAATATTTCTAACGTTTTCTTTTTACATTTGCTACTTTACTCATCAAGCTGCAAACTATACTTGTATGTATGTGTACTATATAGGGTGATTATTTGCTGCAGGAGAGCATTAAATGGTATTGTCCTTGCAGATGGCACTTTTAAAATCTTTTGCAGAGCAAGTTTTTGAAAGTGTTGTATGATAATGTCAGAGTGAGGAGAAGCATTCTAGGGCTTGAGTGAACAGGGTCAATTGTACTTACTTAACTAGCAGATTTAATTTACCTTCTTCCAGTCCAATCTTTCAATATAAAATGAGGTACATAAGATAAAATGAAGGAATCTGCATATTCTGCTCAATACCCCCGAAGCCATTTTCCTCCTAACCTTAATCATGCAAAATAATCAGTACACCATCATGCTTAAAACATGGTTAACTGCAACTTTTTATAGTGGCATTTTAGAAAATTTCAGGAAAGTCTTGCTGAAAAATAGTGTTTTATGTGCATTTTTTCATTATTAAAAGAATGCAGATAAATGCATACAGCAAATTTGAAGATATCCATCATATTAAAAGAGCACGTTGCTTTAAGTATCATGCTAAAATAAGGTGAGACCAGCAGTAAAGGTGTCATGCATATATCAGGAAATAAATAATCCATTAATCTATGTTTACTATTATCTGTACTCCAAGTTCTAGAATACAATATACATTCTGGTTCAATCCTGTAAAATCGATAATGTTTTGTTTGAAGGAGGCAATGCATGATATAATTTAACATCAGACTATCTAGACATCAAGAAATAAAAATAAACTTTTAATTAAGGTTCACTACAGTTCTTTATAATATCCAAAAATAAATATGAACTATCAATTTAATAATGGGCTAAAAATGATATTTTGGGAACATTAATTTAAATGGTATGATGGCTTTGTCATTTATTTAGTTAGCCATTATCCTCTCATAATTGATATGCTGGAGTTGGTTCAAAGAAAAGTAAATGAAGTAGTTGTAGAATGAAAGACTCAGTTGTCAGGAGTAAACGTAAGAAACTAGATGTTTCTCCAGTGGAGTAAAGAAGGCTGAGGAAAAGCATAATCTAGATATGTAAAATGTTGAAAAGCTCTACACGTTGGAACTTTCTCTAACTTTCCTTATTTCACTACTTCTTTTTCCTTTCTAAACTTACCACTTTTTAAAAGATTTGTTCATTCGATATAGGCGTTACTGGCAAACTGGCATTTATGGCCCCTCCTTAATTGCCCTTGATTTGAGTGGCTTGCTATGGCCATTTCAAAGGACATTTAAGAGTCAATCACATGGCTGTGGGTCTGGACTCATATTTAGGCCAGACTCAGTAAACATGGCAGATTTCCTTTCCTAAAGGACATCCATGACCTAGACAAGTATTTTTGTTAATCTCACCTAATCTTACATGGTTCCATGTTGAATTTTGTTTTATTACATTTGTAAAGCTTATTCCATTTAAGACTCTAAATAATTCTGCAGTTGTTGTTAGTGTAAAGAAAATATTTGACATGAGACGTGAAGCTAAAATACAGAGATTGCAAGTGTTAAATTAAGATTGAAGGATGTCAATGAAAAGATTATTTGATGTCCTATTGGTGGTTTAGTGGCCTCTTAACTCTGAGTCAGGACATAGAGTTTAAATCCTGGAGCCACGCTAGTTGAACAGCGAGGCAGTGCCACATAGTTCTCAGGGTACCGTAAGTTAATTGTTTTAAGTTAATTTTAGTCTACCATTCAACATTTTATGCACAAACACCTCTGGATCTTTGTTTTTGCATCTCATTTAAATAGCAATTAAACTAGGATCGAACAGGGATCCTCATCAGAGGATCAGTGCAGACTCAATGGTCCAAATGTCCCCCTTCTGCACTGTAGGGATTCCAGGATTCTTTGAATTTCCCATAATAATTTCTGATTGGCAGCAAGAGTAAGGAAGCCTTAAAAAACATTTTTTTTCAAATTCCTGTTAATTCTTCAGGGCAGGCTAGAGCCAATTGCCATTGACACTGAATTTCTCTCTCCAGAACAAGAGCAGGCCTGTAGTTTGGGAATATTTGACCCATGAGCAATGCATCTGAAGCTGAATAACCTTACAAGCTTGAGGACAAGTCAGGTAGTGTGCATTTCAGCCACACTCTGCATGACATGTCTCAGAAGGGAGGGGAGAATAATCAAAGCAATTGGTCATGAAATCACGGTGTGTGAATGCAGTCTAGCCTCTGAACCCCTCCTGCAGCAGGACTCCCACAGTTTGTTACCATTTCTGTTACCATCTTTACAGTTATGAATGTGTCTGTATTCATAACTCTTATGGCTGTGGCAGTTTGGAAATCTGTTACAAGTGTTTGGCCACAGCAGATGAGGTGTAATTTGCATTGCCTTTGGGCCGTATTTGAAAATTGAAAGCACCATTTTAACTACGTGCAGTTCTAATATAATTAAAATCAATTTAAATGTATCTCACAAAGCTATTGTTTGTTTAATCAATTCAGTTCCAAGTTGCACCTCTGGGCTCTGTACCTCTATAACCAAAGCAGCCACCAATCCCACAATCATGTCTTTTGCTCAAACCTTAACTTTGATCAAGGTACATTTCCTTGAGTTCCCTGCAACCACCTCTGCTGTCCCAAATTCCACTCTCACCCATTGGTCACTTCATAACCAATGTCACATGAGTGAGAGATTCACTTTCAACATTAACTTCCAAGTATGATTTCATAGTTTCTCAGAACTCACATTGTACAGGATATAAACTTGCCAGGTGGCTAACTCATATATCACACTCCATATATTCAACACTCGTGCCCCAAATTTGAAGTAGGGAAATGATCTACAAACATTAAAGTGTATCACTTCTTTGGCAAAATTCACAGAAATACACTGTTCAAACAATGAGCTTTTGAGGATTTTTATTCCTTAAAATAAACCTGACAAGTCTACATTTAACAAAAGAATTGAAAGAACCAAATTCAAAGTACATTCAGATCAGATTTGAATGTAAATGTCAAGTAGTCAGATTCACATTACTGTGCAAAGATAATGAAATTTAATTATTTGACAGCATTTACATTGTTGACAATCTTAATGGCAATATATTTTGAAATTGGAACTTGTCAAATTTGTAATTACAATTCATTTTAGAACTGTCATAACTTAGAACTTTTCTTTATATTTTTAATCAATATAATTCTTGCAGTGGATAAGGGTGTCACTGGCTAGATCCCTTACTTCCCTTGAAAAGGTAATGGTGAGTCAACTTCTTGAACCCACATGAAGTGTGTACCTGGAGTGCTATTAGGAGGGAAATTCTGGGATTGTGACCCCTAAATTATAATATATTCATTCGCTAACTGAATCTCCTCACCAATGTGTTAGAATACTATTATTCTGTGTTATTCAGTTAATAACATTTAGCATTTTCTGTTGAGGGCAGGGAAAGGTGAAATCAATTTTAAAAGGCAACCTGATTGCATAAAAACAGTGGGAGGATGAGAGTTTGTACTATTGATTTCAATGCACATAGATCCCAATCTTGGTTACTGTTTTGGATTGTGAAAGGTCTGAACAAAGATGGAGCAATTTTCCATAAAGGAGTGATATGGGCCGACAATGAGTGAATATGTACCACTTAGACCATAAGACATAGAAGCAGAAACTAGGCCATTCAGCCCAACTTTTCTGCTCTACCATTCAATGATGGCTAATAAGTTTCTCAACTCCATTCTCCCGCTTTCTCTCCATAACCCTTGATCCCCTTAACAATCAAGAACCTATCTCAGTCTTGAATATACTCAACGACCTGGCCTCCACAGCCTTCTGTCATAATTAATTCCATAAATTCACCACTCTGGCTGAAGAAGTTTCTTCTTATCTCCATTCCAAAAGGTTTTCCCTTTACTCTAAAGCTGTGCCTTCGGGTCCTGGTCTCTCTTACCAATGGAAACATATTTCCAACATCTACTGTGTCCAGACCATTCAGTAAATTTAATGTTTCAATTAGATCCCTCGTCATCCTTCTAAACTCAGAGTATAAACCCAGAGTCCTCAAACTTTCTTCATATGTTAAGCTTTTCAGTCCTAGAACCGTTCTAATGAACCTCCTCTGAACGTGCTCAAGGGCCCGTACATCCTTCCGAAGATATGGGGTCCAAATTTGCACACAATACTCCAAATGTGGTCTGACTAGAGCATTATAGAGCCTCAGAAGTATGTCCCTGCTTTTATATTCAAGTTCTCTCAAAATAAATGCCATCATTGCATTTGCTTTCCTAACAAATGACTCAACCTGCAAGTTTACCTTGAGAGAATCCTGGACTAGAACTCCCAAGCCTCCTGCACTTCAGATGTCTGAATTTTCACCCCATTTAGAAAACAATCCATGCCTCTATTCTTCCTATCAGAGTGCACGAACTCCCACTTTCCCACATTGTGCTCCATCTACTACTTCTTTGCCCACTCTCCAAAATTATCCAAATCCTTCTGCAGCCACCCTGCCTCCTCAATGCTACCTGTCCTTCCACCTATCTTTGTATCATCTGCAAACATAGTCAGGATGCCCTCAGTTCTTCATCTAGATCGTTAATGTACGATGTGAAAAGTTGTGGTGCCAACACTGAGCTTTGCAGAATACCATTTCTCACCAGCTGCTATCCTGAGAAAGACCCTATTATCTCCACTCTCTGCTTTCTTCCAGCCAGCCAGGCCTCTATCGATGCTGCAACCTTGCCTCTATCTTACTCAGTAGCCTGACATATGCTTTTGGTAGTTGGTTTCAGCATGATATTAACAGAAAGGAATGCCAATGATAAATGAAGATGTAAAAGGCCAAGGTTCAAAGTGCAAAATATCCCCAAGGCTAAAAAGAGAAGCGAGATGGGTCAAATAGATAATATCATTGCAATGAATTAGGAGCCTCGCAAATTTCCTATCCTTGGAAAGAATGAGATAAAATTTAATTACACAGTCTCCTATTTTATTTCTAAAGACTAAACTATAAATTAAAGGAGAAGTGTGTGCATGGAGGTTAACTAGAACAAAGGAGGAACATTCAGAGGAACACTGACTCTGCTGATATCAAGGGAGGTTTTAAAGGTGATGGAATGCAACTGACAACCAGGAATCACAATATCTGTTAACCTTCCCTACATCTCCATCTCTGTACCTTGCTCTCCGTTAAGGAATTCCTTATAAGAAGCCATCAAATTCAAAGTCCTTTGAAACTCTGACTTCCTTATGAAACATTTCAACTCCTTTCCTTTGAGGAGCAAGCATATTCTCCAGCTGGCAGTAGTACACAACCACAAGTGAAGTCTTCATCAAAAATGAATCACACATTTCAGAACGTCCTCGACATGGTCTTGAGGCATAGATCCATCAATATTATCTTCAATTAGCAGAAACAGCTCCAGCAATTGTTATTCACAGTTTCCTGATATAGTTTCCACCTTCTTCAGTGCCTGCATTGCATTACTAGGCCATTTTGTGAGCTCTAATGGATCGGTATCCTTTTGCATGATTTCAACCTGAAGTTATGGTTTCCAATTTCAGTTTCAGTCTTAGTTGTTCAATTTTAATTTTTCAGTTCAGTTTAAATGACTTAAAAATTATAAGCTCTAAAACCACAAATTGCATCACAAGTTGCAATGAATAGTTAGCAAACGTGGAAGCTAATTATGTAAAGAGGGCCCAAAAATAAAAAGGAATGAAACAAGTGACCAGACAAACTATTCTGGAGATACTAATTAAGAGAGTGAAAGTTGGCTATGGCACCAGTAGATCTTTCTGCTCTTCTTAGAATAGTAGAATGGCTCGTTTATCCCATATAAGCAGTGTGACTTTGCATTGGTTTGTGTCATCTTCTGAAACATAGCAACTATGACAGTGCTGTACTATCTCAACAGTCCACTGTTAGGTTCAGCTCTATAGTGGGGCATAAATTCCACACTTTTGAAGTCAGAGGCAAGAATGTTCACTGAACCAAGATGACACAACTTCTCTACCATTACTCATTATTGTAAAAATAAAAGTCACTGCTTTTAGTCTAATTTTATTTTACGCTTTTGTAAATTCAATGAGTGATTCAGTATTTTTAAAATTCACATAACCCTCTCAAACAGCCCTCTATTACATCCAACAGAAAGACAGATTCTTGAAGGGAAAGCCAGAAAGTCATGTTGAGTTATGGCACTTTGCATCCGTTAGACTTTCCAATGGTTTTGGCCCTTTTATGTCCATTAGTGGCTGACACCTGTGCATATTGATCACCCGTTACTCATTCATCCTAAATAAACAACAAAAGGCTATTAAATGCACATTAATGGTTTTCAAGCAAGGAAATAAACCACCAATGCATTCAAGTCAGAAACTGAAAGTAACTTTACAGATAAGAGTTATATAGAGTCATACAGCATAGAAACAGACCCTTAGATCCAACCAAACTGATGAGGTACCCAAACCAAATGAGTCCCACCTGCCTGCATTTGGCCCATATCCCTCTAAACCGTTCCTATACATGAACGTGTTCAAATGTCTTTGAAACATTGTGTACCTGCACCCATCACTTTCTTTGGCTGGAGTTCATTCCACATAACAAACCTCTGTGTGAACAAGGTGTCCTGGTGTCCTTTTTAAATCTTTCTCCTCTCACCTTAAACATACCCCTTAGATTTGAACTCCCTCATTCTACGGTCCATGTTATTCACCTTATCTATGTTCCTCATGATTTTATAAACCTCCTAAACTCCAAAGAAAAAAAAATCCCTGCCTATCCAGTCTATTTTTGGAAATCAAACCCTCCATTCCAACATCTTGGTAAATCCTTTCTGAACCCTCTCCAGTATTCCAGAAAAGACCTCACCAACGTCCTGTACAACCTCAACATGACATCCAACTTCTTTACACAAAAGATTGAGCAATGAAGGCAAGTGTGCTGAATGCCTTCTTAACCACCCTGTCTAACTGGTGACACAAATTTCAAAGAGTTATGTACCTGAACATCTAGGTGTCTGTTCTACACTACCCAGGCCCCTACCATTAATTGTATAAGTCCAGTCCTTGTTTGTATCACCAAAATGCAATACCACACATTTATCCAAGTTAAATTCCATCTGCCACTCAGCCCATTGACCTAATGATCAAGATCTCATTGTAATCTTCGATAACCTTCACTGTCCACTATGCCACCAATTTTGGTGCCATCTGTAAACTTACGAACCATGCTTCCTATATTCTCATCCAAATCATTTACATAAATGACAAACAAAAGTGGACTCGGATACTGATTCCTGCAGAACACCACCAGTCACACTGCCTTCAATCCAAAAATCGACCCTCCACCACCACCCTCTGTCTCCTACCAAAAAACCAATTTTGGACCTAAGGCAAGCTGACCCTGAATGCCACATGATCTAACTTTATTACTTCGTCTACCATGCAGAACCATGTCAAAGGCCTTACTAAAGTCCAAGTAAACAACATCTACCACTCTATCCCCATCAACCTTTTTTGTTACCTGTGAAAATTAATGTGGTACAAAAATTTGTGAGCCATTTCAGTCCAAATTTACTGATTTCTTGACTTGATGAATGATGCTTCCTCTGAAGATTCAATAGAAATCGCAAGATAAACACTTTATAGTTTTTAAAAAAACTGTTCCATTGAATTTTATTGCTTTGTAAACAGCAATACAGAAGTTCAAATTCAATTCTTTATCAATGCAAATACAGCCCTTTGAAAATGCTGGTCACATTAATAAATACTGATAAATGGTGCGGTTACTTTGAGCTAAGTGTACAGCAAAGTCTCTGAATGTTTTACTGTGTTCTCATTGTTTTTTTCTCCCAAACCTATTACTAGAACAAATGATGAACAGGATCAGAGCTGTGGACTTTCATGAATAAAATCACTGCCTTTTATATAGAGTCATAGAGATGTACAGCATGGAAACAGACCCTTCGGTCCAACCTGTCCATGCCGACCAGATATCCCAACCGAATCTAGTCCCACTTGCCTGCACCCGACCCATATCCCTCCAAACTCTTCCTATTCATATTCCCATCTAGATGCCTCTTAAATGTTGCAATTGTATCAGCCTCCACCACATGTTCTGGCAGCTCATTCCATACACATACCACTCTCTGCGTGAAAAAGTTGCCCCTTAGATCTCTTTTATATCTTTCCCCTCTCACCCTAAACCTATGCCCTCTAGTTCTGGACTCCCCAACTCCAGGGAAAAGACTTTGTCTATTTATCCTATCCATGCCCCTCATAATTTTGTAAACCTCTATAAGGTCACCCCGCAGCCTCCGACGCTCCAGGGGAAACAGCGCCATCCTGTTCAGTCTCTCCCTGTAGCTCAGATCCTCCAACCCTGGCAACATCCTTGTAAACCTTTTGTGAACCCTTTCAAGTTTCACAACATCTTTCAGATGAGAAGGAGACCAGAATTGCACGCAATATTCCAGCAGTGGCTTAACCAATGTTCTGTAAAGCCGCAACATGACCTGCCAATTTCTGTACTCAGTACTTTGACCAATAAAGGAAAGCATACCAAAAGCCTTCTTCACTATCCTATCTACCTGCGACTCCACTTTCAAGGAGCTATGAACCTGTACTCCAAGGTCTCTTTGTTCAGCAACACTCCCTAGGACCTTACCATTAAATATTTAATTCTTTCTCCACATTAGAAAATACTGTAAATTGTCTAGTAATGGATAAACAGTGTGATAATTTACATTAATGGAGAAGTCAAGAGAAAGGGTGGAGGTAGAACTGTGTTGTCAGCTATATATGAAAATTAACATTACAATCTTCAGCCAACCTGTTGAGAGATGAGAGGAGCTGGCATTGTTCACCTTAGCCCAGAACAAGTTAAGAGGAGATTGAATGTAGCTTCAAAATAATGTGGGGTTTTCCTAGAGTAAGTAAGAAGAAAATGCTTTAACTGGCAGAAGGTTTGTACCAGAGGTTACAGATTTATAGGAACAGGAGTAGACCATTCAGCCTCTTGAGCCTGTTCCACCATTTAATGGGATCATGACTGATCTATGGCCTGGCTCCATATACCTGTCTCTGGCCCATACCCCATGATATCTTTGATACATTTTTGTTAAGCAATCTCAGATTTCATTAATTTAATTGACCAAAGAACCAGAGCAGGGAAAAGAATTTTTATTTACACAGTAAGTTATTAGAATCAGAAAAGTACTGCCTCATTGTGTTGTAGAAGGAGATTCAATAGAAACCTACAACAGGGAAATAAATAAATACTTGAAGCATAATTGGAACAAGAGCAGATGAGTGGAAATAATGGGATCCCTCTTTTATGGTCTGAGTTGACTCACTATATGATGCTTACCTTAATGCACAAGACATGAGGCAATGGTCAGCAGCAGAAAGGTTACAAGAAGATCTCCCCACCTCCCCTAAACCTACAATTATGACAGTGGGATGAGAAGGCCATTTGCAAGTCTTCCCACCATGGAATTAATTTTGGCAGAGGTAGGAAAGGTCGCGTGTCACCCTAATGATTAAATATCTGCTGCCAAACTTGAATTCCACCTATTGTGTCAGCCAGAGAAGCGGTACTATCTAGAAATGCGGGTCATCACACCAATTATCTGAACCCCATTTCCCCAGTCAACGCAAGCCCTGAACCCTATTCTCCACTCAACCACTGTGCACCATCCTTCAATCTATATCCCTTTCTTAGCCTCAATTCCCAATTACCATACAAATCCCGAACTCATTGCTAGCTTCTAAGCCAGCAATAATTCCAATTGTCTTCCATACAATATAAATTGCAAGAACAAAGCGGGTGTGGAGAAAATGTTTCCACTCGTTGGGAGTTCAAAACTAGGGGGTAAAAATGTGCAAGACATAAATAAATCCAATGGAGAAGTCACAGACATTTTGTTACCCAGGAGTGGTTAGGATGTCAAATCCATTACCATATAAAGTAATTGAGACAAATTACACCAGTTCTTTTAAGACAAAGCTAATAACTTCATGAAAGAGAAACAGATAGAACTATATACAGATCAGAGGGGTGAATGGATGAAGGCATAAATGTAGACACTAAGCAGTTGGACTAAACTGTCTATTTGTGTGCCATAAAATTAGTTGTAATTTTCTGTAATGCAGCTTGTGTAATCTCAACTTGGCAGCATTTTGACTCAGCACTATATATGGTAGCAATTTCACACTTACACATTACAATTGAATAGCAAGTTACAGTTTCCTTCATTTGTCACAAGTTAGTTAGCAACATTTTCAGCTTTTAGCCTTCACAGAACATTATTGGCACAGTGGAAAAAATTAGATAACAGTGCAGAAAGCAATCAATTTACAGATAAATTCAGAATCTTCTAGTGGAATTTATTAAAGATTCAGAATATAATTTTCATGAAACACTAATTTTGCTCCAAAGCCTCAGATCAGCAAGTAACTAAAACAAACCTCAAATGAGGCAATGTTATATTGTACATTCCTAGCATTTTAATTATTAAAATGAGAGCTTTTAAGTTTTTAGCAATAATATATTTCCACCCAATTAGAAAACAGCCCAATTAAAAACTCTTACCAATTTTTCCCAATAACTTTTGTCTATTGTAGAAGCCATTGTGTGGTTCTGAGTAAGATTGGGAATTTGTGGCTATAATCTTACAAGTGGTGTGTTCTTGATCACTCAGAAATATGTTGCAGTTGCACAAAACTCAATATTTAAATAAAATGTACCCAATGGATTTACGATATATTGAGGGCATGTAGCCTGCAATAAATAAAACACAATATTGGATTTTGCTGACAATACCAATTGAGACTTGACAAACTGTGGTGGACTATAACAAACTTCAGGAAAACACAGACAGATTAGTGTGATAGGCAAATAGATGGCAGATGCAATTTAAGTGTAATCATGTCAATGATATCATGCAAACACACAGTGTCTGTTTCCAATGATGACATCTAACTCTCTACTTAATCATTGCTTTGCTTGACCTTTCCCTGAAAAGACTTATCAAAGTTAATCAATATCAGCACATAGAATCCTAACATAGGAATGCTCGGAGTTTGCTATATGTTTTTGGGTTCTTGAATTAATTACAAGACCATAACATTTAAATACTTATGGAACATCTATTAGATCAAATGCTTGATTACATTATAGTAATGAGTGCTGTGTCACAGAATCTATGGTAAAGATAGTTTAAAGTAGAATTGTCATGTTATAACTTAGACACAACCTTCAAATCCATCTAAAGATAAAAATGGATACTCAAACAAATATGTCAAGATAATTACACTCTCAGTTCCAGTATAATTTCATAGGAAGATGAAGTGTCTTCATTCTAAGTAAAAGTCAAAACAAAAGAAGAGATTTTCAGACTTCAACTCAATGTGCAGTCAAGACATAGCTGTTCTGGTCAGTGTCGACTGATCCACAAAGGCATTAGTTTTAAATAAACTTCTCACTGCTGTCTGTGGGTCTGGAAAAGAGCTGTTATTGTTCATTATTACATGAAATGGAAAATAATTATGATCTATTGAGAATCTATCAAGTAAGTGTAGTTTCACAGTAACCAACCCAATGTGTGCAAGGCCACTCACAGCTCTCAATGTCTGCAAAACTATCAGAGAGCTTGCTCCTGGCAAAATTTCCATACTGCTTAGTTCTGCTTTAAATTTAAAACTAATTGCTGGATAAATGTGGTGATTTTCTTTATAAAGCCACTAAATCCTTCATTTGTCCTGTCCAATCTTGAACCAGCCTGTTTGCAATCTGTGTGTCATGTGACAGAGGTGAGCTTTGGACCATGTCTGCACCATCACAAAGAATACCCATTTTCACCACCATATCATTGCCCTACCCTACCTGCGTCAGCTCATCTGAAACTAAGATCCCTTACAAAGCTTTGTACTTTAGACTGATTATTTCAACCAATTCCTGGCTGGCCTCCCACATCCTTTC
The DNA here is from genome assembly GCF_037043375.1 of Chiloscyllium plagiosum. Classification (NCBI taxonomy): domain Eukaryota; kingdom Metazoa; phylum Chordata; class Chondrichthyes; order Orectolobiformes; family Hemiscylliidae; genus Chiloscyllium; species Chiloscyllium plagiosum. Next base: position 21,169,710 of record NW_028270166.1, read on the forward strand.
ATGCTATCTGTAAACCTGAAGTCATCCAAACCTCTTCTGCTCTTGTCCTGACTTGCACCAAGTCCTCTAAGCTTACCATCTTTGCAGCTCACTAACCTAACTACCACAAGGTTAGCAACTTTAAAATAATAATAACTTTAAAATTGTTAGTTTGCAAATCCCTCCATGGGCTTAGCTCCCTCAATCTATGCAATCTACTGCAGACTTGCAACCCTCTATTTCTAATCAACTTGTTCAAAGATGTTATCTGTCACACATCTCTGGAGCAGGTGGCACTTGAATCTGGGCAACCTGGCTCAGAGGTAGGAACACTACTGCTGTACCAAAAGAGCCCTACATTGGATTAGGAGTTTTGGATTACTAGTGACAATACCACTAACTACCCACAACTGTTTACATGCACTTCTCCCATTCTAGCCACCTGATTTTAATTGTTCTAGCACTGGTCACAATTACTTCACCCGTCAAAGCCCACAGCTCTGGAGTTCCCTATCTGAACCTCTTCCCTCCTTGAAAACATTTCTAATTTCCCTCGACTAAATTTTTGACCATTCTGCCTTAACGTCTCCTCGTGTGCTCAGTGGCATAGTTTGTGAATTGTTAGGTCGAAAATGTAATTATAAACAAGTTACTGTTGGTGTATGCATTCAATCCTAAATTGATGTCTCCAGTTTACAATCTATAAACTGCAGTCTCTGATGTTAACTGCTCAAATCATAATCTCCAAGTAGTTGCTTGACAATATAGAACTTAACCATTGCTAAACAGACAAAGTCAAAACTTTTCAGCTTGCACTCAATAGGATCTATAGGGAGAGGCTGAATAGGCTGGGGCTGTTTTCCCTGGAGTGTCAGAGGCTGAGGAGTGGCCTTATAGAGGTTTATAAAATCATGAGGGGCATGGATAGGATAAATAGACAAAGTATTTTCCCTGGGATGGGGGAGTCCAGAACCAGAAGACATAGGTTTAGGGTGAGAGGGGAAAGATATAAAAGGGACTTAAGGGGCAATTTTTTCACACAGAGGGTGGTGCATGTATGGAATGAGCTGTGAGAGGAAGTGGTGAAGGCTGGCACAATTACACCATTTAAAAGGCATCTGGATGGGTAGATGAATAGGAAAGGGTTAGAGGGATATGGGCCAAGTGCGAGCAAATGGGACTAGGTTAGGTTCAGATATCTGGTCAGCGTGGATGAGTTGGACCAATGGGTCTGTTTCTGTGCACTACATCTTGATGACTGAAAAACATGATCTTTAGAAAGCAAGATGTCATACAATTTAAGACCACCATAGTGTATGGTTACACTTTGGTTGACATGGATGTGCTGCTGGAACTGTTATCTTCTTACAGGACATGCTGGCGTAGTGAACAATTCATTAGAGTAGTAAATCAGAACCCCAGGCAAGTTTTCTGGGGAAGGGGTTTTTGAATCCTATTGTGGGCGATGGTGAAGACCGAAGGAGGATCAGAGCTCTATTGGACTTTGTGCCTGAAATTATCCAATAAATCAAGACCTAACTTTGTTGAATCTGCTTTTCAACATGTAACATATTATTGATTGTAATTGTCTGTTGATACATGTTTAGTTTATGCTGATCTTAGTTTGATTGTGGAAATAATATTTATTAAGTAGTTGAAATCTTGTCTTTTTTAAAAAAAGTCAGGGCTGTTCAGTAAATAGTCCTTTGGTTTTGATCACCATGAGGAACAAATTGCCACTCCACACAAATCAAGTAAATGCTAATATTAATCTTCAACCTTTTGCAGATCAAATCTACTAAATATAGAGTGGGTATTAAGCCCCCGACACAGCGGTTAGGTGAAAAGGTTAGAAACATATTAATGCCTTTGATCAATATTATGGTCAGATATTGGTTCTTGTATTCATACAGTGTAGTGTGTGAAGCAATTTACCATTCACAACTAGGACATGGATTTAAATTCAAAATCCATTTTAAAGTTTTTTAAAAAAAGTCAACAGGGATGCTTTATATGCATGGTGATGTCTTGTTAGTTTGTCCATGTTAGTCCCTATAAAATATGCCACAGAGTGTGCTTCACGTTGGCTCAGATTTCTAGAGGCTTATTAACTATGTACACTGACATGACATTCCAGAACTATATGTGCATTCTGGGTTATATGCCTCAGATTCCTATTACCTACATAGTTGGCTGGCTGACTAGCAGACTGCTTACTAACAAACTGATTATGTATAGCGAGTAAGATGGAGACCACTTATATTTGAGCATCACACTGTCTGATGTCACATACTTGTCTTAATGATGCCAAAGATCTGTTTAGCAGATAATACATCAGAATCAATAACCTTAAGAAATTCGCAGTAGATGCTGGCACAATATGGAGCCCACTGGGTCATACATTATTTAGCCTACATCTAGTGTTTCATAAAGAGTTAAAATGTTCAGCAAGACCAAGTGTTCACAGCTTGAATTTAAGTTTAATCATCACCTTACCAGCTCAATTAAATATTTTGTCACGTTTGTGTAGATCATGTTGCAAGATGTAATTTTCCACAGATTCTTTACACCTTGTAGATTAAATTTACTCCTTTAAGCCTGACTAAGACTAAAATAAAATTAACATATTCAGCAGTGATTCGGTGATTTTAAAAATATGAATCTCACAAATACTGCAGGGTCATGCAATATCAGAGCCCAGTGTTCACAGTACAGATCCAACAATGTGTTAAACAAGACCTCACATTACATTGAATATTTTAGAATTTCAGCTAAATACATGATGCTCTATATTGAAAGCATATAGGTACAACAGCACTTAGTTCTTTTATATTGCCATATTTTCCTTTAATTTTAAACTTCAAAACAAAAATCAACAATTGTCATTGTTTGACAGCATTGGCTGTAAGTTTTCCCAACACAAATGTTTATCTTTTTATTCAATATCACCAACACTTATTTATTACTGAACACACTCACTAAAGGCCTGATTAGGATGTTTAGGCTTAATATCAGATCCTTGGCATTGCTGTTAATTTAGCAATGTTTAGTGAACTTGTAAAGTGTATACTCTGATTTTGTAAATAAGAATGCCTCAAACAGATTTTAAACAATTCCTGTACTCCTGCAACTACTGGTAACAAAACATTAAAAAGAAACATAAAACTAACCGTCTTCCATATATTTACTGTCACCTATGGGCTGCATAAAATTAACTCTTTACAATGGCAAAGCCAGACTGGAAAAGTGGTCATCTTATATTGCAGAGTGGACACCTGTAGATACAAAACCCTCGTCACTTCGTTATTAGTTGAATACTTTTTGTTAATCACCCCTTCTAATTGAGCTTGTGTCTTAACTGAGATCAGAAAAATTCAGGAAGGACTTGAATAGAATTGAGGCAATGATGGACTGCTTAGACAAACACAGCTCTGTACAAGACACAGCTGGCTGGCTATGTAAAGTGCAGAGAACTTGCTAACATCGCAGACTAATTCTGGGGTTTGATGCTAAAGTGGGTTTTGTCTTATAGGTAAGGATCAATTTTCAAGTAGCATTTCACACACTTCATGGCAACTTTTTGTTTTCATCCTTCTCTTCCTTTTACTACACCAGGCCACCCAGTTCTCACCCAAACACTTTTGCTATTAATTCAGCACTGTCACAATTGATAGGCATTAGCTTGCCTCCTTGAGAAAGTAGCTCAATTATCTCAAGGTCAGAGGGGAAAGAGTGACTGGTTTTCCTTGCTAATTTTGTTTTACAAAAACAATTCAACCACAATTTATTGATTTTTCACAAAATTGTGACATCTGAAATGCTGTTTGATGGTTTCGTCTTTGCACCAGGAATATTTTTCCTCTTGTTTGATGAATCCAGTTTCAATATAAAGTTTTAGCATTGACCATCTCAACGATGAAACAGCTTTTGCAGGAGTTTGAAAGCTTGGACTTCAGTGTTGAACTGGAATCCCTCGTAGACTTTTAACTAGAATTTTAAAAGCCATAGAATCTTGTGGCTTTATTCTCTTAAGTGTCTTAAATTCAAAATATTACATGGTTGCCACCTTTGAGTACCATCAAGATTTAATTCAGTACGCAGCTAAAAGGGGCCACCAATTAAGATCTAATTGTGTGCACTCTGCAGAATTTTGTGCATTTCAGTATCATTTTCTCAACATTCAATTTAGTATATTACAACCTGATTTAAGTTTCTTTGCTTCTCAAAATACTTTGAATATTTTGAGTACAATTTAAAATGAGAGCTGCCCATCCCCACAGCTACAAAGTCTGCGGCCTAAAACTTTAAAAGCTACATTAGCAATGATGTCTTAAATCAGGCAGAATTTTAGATTTATTATTCATTTTTACTTGGAAAAGAAACTGAAGAGAGAAAAACAAAGTAAGTGACAACAGCATCTACAATTTCTGTTCTTTATACAAATAGTATATTCATTTTCAGTACATAGTGTATTTTCTGCAATGCTGTTTGTGTTGTAAATTTTTTTTTATACTTCAAATCTTCAATTTTTTATGCAAATTCAATTGTGTAGTTGTGCTATTTTGCACTATCAAAAAACTTTACAATCTTCTCTCCCCAGTGTTATCAAAGTCAAACAATTATGCCAGTCTCTAATATTACTCCTGAATGGTAAGCAAGCTCATGTGGGAACTGAAATAGTCGAGCCCAGTATTGGCAACACAATGCAGCTCAAAACAGGATTTAGTGGACTCAGCCAACCAAGCCCCAAGTCATGATTAGTGGAGCTGAGAAGAATGAATGAAGCACAAAAGATGTATTTGCTTTGTGCAGCTGAGCAAGGTTTGAGTTCAGAAGTGCAACAGTAGAAGCTGGAAGCTAATTATCTGTGGAAAGTTGAATTTCTTTTCCTAAGAATAGCGTTGGAGTACAGTTTCCAGAATACCTGGAAAGAAAAGTCCAGAGTAGGAGAGCAAACAAGCCAAAAGAGAATCATTGAGATGGTCAATGATGAAACAGCTTTTGAGGAAGTTTGAAAGCTCGGTCTTCGATATCGAATCCCTTGTAGAGTTTTGACCGAAATTCTAAAAGCCATAGAATCTTGTGGCTTTATTCTCTCACGGGTCTTAAATCTCACCTTGTCAACCATTTAAAAATCGTTGACTACCCCTAGCCCGATCTTAACATAGATTTATTAATATAGTCCAGGCTCAGAGCACTTTCAACTACCAATTCTTTCAGACCTATATATCTATAGAAAGTCAAATTTTCACATTAGTTCTTAATTTGTTTTCCAAATTAGTAGCTTTAGCAAACCACTTGATTTAAAGAAAAAATCAAATTTAGATTAATTTAAAAAGGATGATTATGGCATTTGTGCTTAAAAAGGTAATGTCTTAATTGCATAATTATATACTTTAGCATATAAGTATTTCTCTTATCCAGCTACAGCAAGCAAGGTAATCAAACAAACGTTCTTAGTACTCAGGTTGTTAAGTGAAACATGCCATGAGAATATTACAAGCAAATGGAGAGGTCTCTGGAATTACGGAAAATCTGTCAAGATAGGGAAGTGGAAAGGGGAGGTCCAGTGTGTCAGCCATGACTTTATACATGAATTCAAGACCAATTTTATGTTCTCATTAATTTATCCACTTGTCTAGTATCAAATTATTACTTAAGCAATTGTGCCAGTTAAAATACATCTCAGAGCATGCTTGCTTTTTAAGGTTCAGCAAGTCTCATTTTGTTAGTATCCCCATCCCTTTCCCGATAACCTCCTTACACTGATTTGGACATGCCAACAGGTTTAATTGGAAGCACTAGCTTTCAGAGCACTGCTCCATCAGGTGGTTGTGGAGTGCACAATTGTAAGACACAGCTCCTTACACTGAGGAATTGGAAAAAAAAGTGATGAGGCTGTGGTGGAAGGCATAGGTGAAAGGAAAAAATCCACAACTCCCATAGGTTCAGAATCCTAAGTTTGATTCCAGGCCTTGTGCAAGCAGGGAGTGAGAAGTGAACAGTCTAAAAATGGTAAATTGGGGAAAGAGAAACAAAGTGATACAGAAGGCAGCTATTTGGCCCATCATATTTGTACCAGATGACAAATGTGATTTGGGGCAAAAACGTCAGTGAAAATCAACTCCTAACCAAACATTTAAAAAAGACTAAGATACAAATTTGTGATATCAAATGGGAGCTGTTGGAAAAAGGGACAAAGAAATGCAAAGTCACAACTCTGTTCTAATAGGCAGACTTTATCCTGTCTTTTGTTTTAACCTTGAGAATGAACTGACTACCACCTCTTGACTTTACTATAATCAGTCTGTTCTTTTGTTACTACCTTGTTTTCCTCATCTCCTGACCAATTCATCCAATCTACTCTGCTTCCTTTTATAAGGACATCACTCCAAGTCACTCACAAAGACATTGACTTTGAACTTTCATTTGGTGCCACTTGCTAGTGCTCTTGTAGTTACTAATTTGTCCTTGCCCAGTCCAATTTATCTACATGCTGTCCGTGTGGCATAATTGAAAAGTAGACTGCAAATGTAGACAAATTAAACATATATCTACTTCAGTATCATCTCTTTCAGCCCTACACTGCAGCCGAATCATTATGATCTCATCTAGCGTCCACTTTTGGATAATCAGAGATTTCTTCCTATTATTTACTAAGAATAAAACGATCAATTTCAGTCCCATTATCATCCTTGACATGCTGTTTAACTTTACATAGAGCTTCCCATCCATCATTATCTACTTCCACTTTAAGAGCACCAGATTCTTCCCCCACCTCAACCTAGACCTGATAGAAATTTGTAAAATAATTAAAGGTATAGAGTTACTGGCAGCTGTCTTTTCCCTCAGATGGGGCATTTAAAAACTAGGGAGCACATTCTTAAAGTGCAAAGAGAGCAATTTTTTAAAAAAAGTAAGCTTTTTTAAAAAAAAAGGGTGGTTTGCATATGGAATGAACTTCCTGAGAAAGTGGTGGATGCAGGTACAATTATAATGTTTAGAAGACATTTGGACAGATACATGCATAGGAAAGATTTGAATGGATATGGGCTAGGAGCAGGCAGGTGGGACTAATTTAGTTTAGAGTAGTGTTCAGCCTGGACTGGTTGGCCCGAAGGATGGGTCTGTGCTGTATGACTCTACCTACTTCTGAAACCATCAGCCATACTTGAGTTATGTCTGGGTGCAACTATTTCAATGATTCATTGCTAGCCTGTCATTGCTGATGATGTGACTGTTCAAAACTATTGCCTATACCCTGACTCACCAAATTCTGATTACTGTCTTATATTTGTCCAGGGTCCAACAATACCAGATTCCAAAATTCAGAACCTGGTGTTATCATTCTTACTCCCATCAGGAATATCCTGTAGTGCTCAAGATAACTTCCATTCTGACCTGTTGTACATTCCCAATTTCCTTAAATCATAATAGCTGTGCATTTCACTATCTATAATTTCTAACCTGAACCTCCTTTTAAACCTACTTAGTGGTTAAGTTTTTGATCAGTGCCAACATCTTAAATTTGGCTTCAAACAAGCTTCATAACATTCATGTAAAATAGCTTTAAAACGTTTTATGATAAATTAGTTTAAAACAAAATAGTTACTCTTGTTGAATCACTAAAGTCCCTACATTAATCGTACACCATGAACTCAAGTTTACTGCTAAGTTGTGCAGTTATTGAAGACTGTTACTCATTTGAGAACTTGGGAGGTAGAAGTGGTATTGTATTTTTTAGCAAGCCAATTCTTGAAAGCTGATTGCAAGGTTAGAGCAGGCATGACTGATAATTGAGGAAGGATATTTGTCAGCCAGTGTGAAGTAGATGGAATTCAAAAATTACAAATTTTTACATCAATGAAGCACTTCATTGAATCTCAGTGCAAGGTTCTCCTTGATGATACTTTGGAGTTTGTTTAATTGACCAAGCCACTGAACATAAAGTTGGAAATCACATGAAACCAGGTTATAGTCCAACAGTTTTATTTGAAATCATGAGCCTTCATGGCATAGCCCCTTCATCAGGTGTGGTAAGAGAGAGGCACACTGAACACCATTTATGGGCAGATGGTCAAAAGATCATACAAATGGTGTGAATGGAGTCTCGAATAAGTCTCCACAGTTGACCAAGGGTGTTGGACAGTGAAAGTAAAATGTTAATAGCTGAATATCTGAAGGGATGACCTATAATCAGATTAAAATGAGGCAGAGAGATGATTACAAAAAAAATTAAAAAAAAAGGTGGTGCTGGAGACAAACCAAATGACTGGAATAACATGGAACAAAAACAGAAGCTGCTGGAAAAGCTCAGCAGACCTGACAGCAACTGAGAAGAAAAACCTGAGGAAGGTTGACTGGACCCAAAGCATTAACTGATTTTTCGTCACAGATGCTATCAGACCCACTGAGCACCAACCACCACCACCCCACCCCCGATTTACAGGATCTTCAGTGATCTAACCAAAGTAATAAGCAATCCAAAACTGTACAAACTAATTAAGGTAGAGAAAGCATAACAATTTATCAAGCAGAGTGTTAAAACAGGACAGTAAGGAAAGCTTTGATTCAGAATTGTGGTGGGGTCACATGTACCATAACATGCACCCAGGATCATGGTTGAGGCCGTCAGCATAGATATGGAAATTGGCTATCAGTTTCTGCTCAGTGATCCTACACTATTGTGTATCTATCTCGAAGGCTGCCTTGAGGACGTTTACCTGAAGATCAGAAACTGAATGTCCTAAAGTGTTCCCTGACTGGGAGGGAACATTCCTGTTTAGCAATTGTTGCAGTTCCCATTCATCCATTGTCATAACACCTGTGTGGTCTCACCAATATACCATGCCTTGGGGCATCCTTGCCTGCAGCATATGAGAGAGACAACATTGGCTTAGTCAAGAGTACATGCTGTGTACTTGGCTGTTCCCACCTGTGATGGTAATATCAAGGTTCTATGATCTGACATTTCTTGCAGAAGTTGCTATGGTAGGGTTGTGTGGTATTGTGGTCAATGTTGTCCTGAAGGCTGAGTGGTTTGCTGCAAACGATGATCAGTTTAAGGTTTGGCACTTATTTGAAGGCAAGAAGTGGAGGCACACGGGTGATCTTGGTGAGATGAGAGTCATCATTGAGGGCAATGCTGAAGGCTGTGAAGAACGTGGTGTAGTCTCTCCGGTCTGGAGGTATATAAGCGAGACCACTGCAGCTGCTACGACAAAATATGAATGGACACTGCAACAATTGCGAGACATGAATCTTCCATCCCAATCAGGGAACATTTCAGTGGTCAAGGACATTCAGCTTCTGACCTTCGGTTAAGCGTCAAGACAACCTTCAAGATATACAATGACGCAGAATCGCCGAGCAGAAACTGATAGCCAAGTTCCATACACATGGAGAAAGCCTCAGCGTGATCTTGGCTCGATGTTACAGAAGTGTGGTGAGGTTACATGTAATGTATCTGTAAAATCGTCCTTACTGTCCTGTTTTGACACCATCACCTTGATAAATTATGAACTCTCAACCTTAATTAGTTTGTAGTGTTGGATTACTTATTACTTTGGTTAGACCCTCAGCACGTGAGTCATAGCTATCATGTTAGTCCATTCAAATAAGAACAGAAAGAACTGCAGATGCTCTAAGTCAGGAATAGGAGCAGGGGTTCCTGGGGCAGGAGCTCGGCGGGTATGACAGCATTTGAGAGGAAAGATCAGAGTTAATATTTCGGGTGCGGTAACCCCTCCCTCTGGTTCCTCTTCACAGTTGCTGTTGGATCTGCTGGGCTTTTCCAGCAGCTTCTGTTTTTGTTCCAGGTTATTCCAGTCATTTGGTTTGCCTCCAACACCACCTTTTTTTTGTAATTATCTCTCTGCCTCATTTAATCAGATTATGGGTCATCCCTTCAGTTGTTATTCAGTTATTGACACTTTACTCACATCATCTAACACCCTTGGTCACCTGCAGAGAATCATTATTCAACACTCCACTCACACCATTTGTATGATCTTTTGATCGTGCTACTCATGAAATTCCATGTTGTGTGCTTCTCTCTCACTACATCTGACTAAGGGACTATGCTCCAAAAGCTTGGTGATTTCAAATAAGTCTGTTGGACCATAACCTGATGTCATGTGATTTCTGACTGTCCACCCAAGTCCAATACCAGCCCTCCACATCATGAATGTCAAGTTGGATTTAAGTATGTATTTTGCCAACATCCACAGTCTGTTAGAGGAACCTTCATGATTTCAACTAAAAATAGTTGTCATCAAATCAGGTCTCCTTAAAAATCAATGTGGAGCCAAAACAATTATGGTAAATGTATCAAGTCCTTGTATAAATAACTCCGAACATTGAAGTCACTAATTTGCTAAAATAATTTCCACAAAATCAAACGGGAAATGCAACGTCTAACGTACCAGCTTCTATGTATAGGTCAGTAAAGAATTTGTGTTACCAAGATCACACTCCTTCCAATAGCCTGTGGTTTCAGTTACACCAAATGTAAATGTCATTCATTTTGTATAAATAATTAAAAGTGAACTGAGACAATCCACTCTTCTCCCTTAGATCACAGCCAAGGTTTTCTGGGAAGATTTGCTAATTGCATTGAGTAAATTAGATCTTAATATTTTAGCATTTTAAAATATATGGCCATAAATAAAAAAAGTTAAAATTTCTCTTGCAGACAAATGGGGAAATAAACGAACTACACAGTACTCCTATCTGTACAATAGTTTATTTACACATTACAACATTTCCAAACACAAGCTGAAACATGTATTACTTGAATATAATAAAAGTGTGCTCTGTACAAATTCAAAATCCTAGAGTTTTAGTGATAATTAATGTACAAATGCAATATACTGCAAAATAACTAAAGTAAATGAAGTGCATGCAGCAACTAAAACAGAAGCTTGTATTTTGCTGGATAAAAAAACTGCATGTTGAAAATAGTACTTTTAAAGAGAGAACTCATGAAATAAGTTCTTTTAAATAAGTCAACTATCCATGTTGCTTAGTTTTGAGCTGGCAAACAAAATATGTAGTGATATTTTGCCACAACCAGACATCAACCAACCAGCTTTTGCAGGAGTGCCACATTTTCATCAATATACAGATCCATTTCCACCTTCAAAAGTGTCATGGAAACTTGATTCAGTTTTAAACATTTAAACACATGACACATCAAAAAACCCTATTCTTCACAAAATCTGACTGGGGATCTAACTAGTCAGCAGGCAATGCGCCTCTACAGCATTAATATTCCTATCAGTGAGTCAAGTACAGAAATCAACTTGCTTTTCACCCAAGCCCTTTTGAATAAAAGCGAGTAGAGGGACAGAGTCAGGCAAGTTAAGAGCACTGAACATGTCACTGAACATATTTCAATTGCTAAACTCACCACATTTTATCAAAGCAAAGGGAAACGCTAGTTGACTTCAGTGCTGTCTCCAAGACAAGTGAATACATGAATGTCCTGATTTCACTAATCAGTTCAAATTGGTCAGCATAAAAAAAGATCGCTTCTGGTACTGTCAATCTAAACATGAGAGACTCTAGTAAGACAACTTAAATTTTAGCCTTTGTTTCTTAAGCATGTACTCACATCAATTCATTTTCACTACTTTTTTCTTTCCTGCCATAAAGTAGCTGCAATGAAGTTCCACTAAGAATCTAGCCCATTAGAAAATCATAAACTCATCAATGTTCGAACATGAGAAATACAAGGAACTGAAATAAAAATCTGCTCAGGTGAGAATTTTAAAAATGCTGCATCTCCAAGTATATTACTGTCAATGTTAACATGTGCCTCAGATTATATACTAAGCAATATGGATAGCATTTTATAGGTAAAATTAACCACACTACAATTAATGCAGCAGGTATATAAATGAGGAATTTCAGAAAATTCAGTTAAAGCTGAATAATGTTTCAGGAATTCATAAAACCTCAATTTTCCAAAAGTATTTTGGTAACTATGCATAATACAAGTTTCAATTTACATATTATAAATTTCACATTCTGAACAGGTGTCTGATGGACAGGTATGTGCTTGTATATCCCTTACTCAAAAATGATAACTAGAATTTTTTTTTAATATCAGTAACTCCAACATGGTATGTGTTTAATTTTTTAAGAATCTAGGGCATTTTAAGTACTTGCACACATGCTTGGCAAAACAGCACCTCTTTGAATTTCAAACTCAACAATCAGATAACCAAGTATTTCACAGTTTCAACTTATTTTGCATGAATCGGCAGTGTGGAACAGTTTACTAAACTTGGGTAAGACCTCACTACATTGCCTGTCTCAACCATTAACAGTTTTAGTTACTGGAAAATAAAATTTTATCAAAGTCTCAAATTCAGTAACTGAATCATGTTTATAATCGTCAAATTCCATCCTTATTTATGTCAAGCAAAGACAGGTGGCCCGTTTTACTTGGCATTTAAATGTGAAATACTAAAAGCTGCAGATTTTACTTTTTCTAATCAACTCCAAAAACATTTACAACATAGCTTAAAAGACATTGCTCAGAACTCAATTACATGCATTGAGGCAAGGTCATTTCCAAATACTATCTTTTAATCTAATCAGCACCAGTAAGCAAATTAATAATGCAAGTGTATGAGAAGTTCAGCAACTTCAGCAATTTAAAAAACGATGGTCAGAAACTGGCTCCTTTAGTAGGCACAATTGCATAATTATGTTACTTAAGAGTGCACTGTAGGAATCTGTGTACGGCAAGAAAGACAGCTATAAGAAAAGCTTTTAATTAAATACACATCATTCCACTATAAGCTCATTATTCGGAGGTCTTCACTAGCTCCAAATTAACAGCCATTCCCAGCCGGCTGAAGGGGTGAAATATTACTGAGTGTCCTGTGGTAGCAGGTGTGTGGCCTGGAAAAGGGAGAGAGGAGTGGAGAAATCATGTTGAGATTGAGAAGAGGGAAAATAAAACATAGTAACAGCCTGTTAATCATGTCGGGCGGGAGGGAGGGAGGGAGGGAGAGAGGGAGAGAGAGAGAGGGAGAGAGGGAGAGAGAGAGAGAGAGAGAGAGAGAGGGAGGGAGGGAGGGAGGGAGGGAGAGAGAGAGAGGGAGAGAGAGAGAGAGAGAGAGAGAGAGAGAGAGAGGCGAAATGAATTTGAAAAAGAATGCACTCCAACAGAATAAATAATAACCAATGCCAACAGTGGAGAGACAACTTTTTTTTTAATCCTCAAGTGAATGTTGATTCTTTTAGTCTTTTAGGTAATGGTATAATTTCATTAGGTCAAAAGACTAATACATGTATTATAAAAACATCAGTGAAGGGAAACAACCAGTATTATATCTCTGAAAATTTCGAATTCTTCATATTTAGTCAGTGAATGCCATATCGTATTCTGATATTAAAACATCCGGCATAAAGATTATACCATACGTAATTTTCAATGGGGAGAAGGCATGCACGAACATTTAAAAAAGACACAAATCAACAAAAATGACATTCATAATGACATATTTGCAATTTCTGATATTGCTGACTTGCTGAACTTCTATACATTGCCATATTATATTTAATTGGTAATAAAACTAATTTAACAAGAACAAAGTCAGGAAGATAGGCCTATTCAAATGGAGAAATTTACAGAGCTGGCCAACATTTGTGATACCAGAGAAACTCATTCATTCCAAACCCATTCCAGAACTTCAGCACAATTTAAGCTGACACAGCAAGGGACTGCAGCACTGTTGGAGATGAAGTCTTTTAAAAAGAGATAATGGACTGCAACCTCAACTGCTGGTCTTCAGTTCATATGGATGTAAAAATCCCATCCACAATTTGAAGACAACCAGGAAGCTCTTTCCATCTTCTGGTCAATATTCTACTCAAATACCACCCCTCCCTCAAAGCAAAAAAGGTTATTCATCCAGCTACTGTTTGTGAACATCTTGCTATCTGGAAATTTGCTGGTAAGCAAGACAATCACCTGTTTTATTGCACGTAACGCACTTCAGGATGTTCGAGAGCCACAGTAAGGTGCCATGTACATTCTTGGACTCAATTAACTTATCAAGTTAATTCAAAATGTAATTGTGCTCAACAAAACCTCGGTGCAGCTTTATTAAGATGCTTTCTTCATATTACTGGAAAACATTTTTTTGAAGAAAACAAAGTCAATTGGAGCAGACTTAAATTTAAGTCTTTTTTCCATCACTGGTGCCACAATTAAACAAGTATTGTGAATTAACTGACTGGTACTTTGATCAGCTAAGATTCTTTTCAAAACTAATCTTGTTTGCATATGCAACATTCATTTTGTGGATGGTCAACATCTTCTGAAGTTCAGAGAGGACACAGATTACGAAGTTGCTTGATAACAATAAGTCCAATTAGATATTGGAAATGAAAAAAAACAGTATAAGAAAAACAGAATACTCAATGTGATTAATAAGTGTCTATTACTTCTGTTCACAATCACGATGTACAGGAAATACCTAAAAATAAGTGGGCTCAATTTATAAATTATACAGTACAAAGAAAACTAGTTTAATCTTCTTTTAAAGCTTGTACAAAGACTATTTCAAGATAGACAACCTCATATTAAAGCAAATTCACAGATTTTAAAAAACTTTTCATAAAATATGGTGGTTGGTTTGTATTCTTTAATTTTCTGTAGCGTTGGCTTGGTTTGATACTGTCACCATCCCAAAAAATGAATATTCTTTTGCAAAATATTACATCTTCATAATTAGTTTACAAATGCTGGATGCATTTTTAAAATATGGAGGTACAACATACTTGTATGTAATTCTCAATACAAGTATGACCCTATTGCAAGGTGCACCAGTACTAAAATGTCAACAGTAGTGCACTGGGGTTGCTTTTAAAACACATTTAACCCCATTCCAGCCAGAAATGTGCATCACTAAATTCAGGATACAAAGTTCTGTAGAAGCATCTTAGGATTTCTGGAGACAAATCTGAAACTGGACCAAATAAAGACTGACAAAGAAACTGATATCCAAGGTGATCCTTTCAAGTTTACAGATCACCAGAACCTAAATTGGGATATATGCAGTGATATTTTACAGCAATTCCTTGAGACTGAAAAGTTGCAGTTTGGAAAAGGGGAGGTGCAATACTGATGTGATTTAATGCGTTCCGACAATACTGTAAATACATTTAACATTAACCAACTTTGTAAGAAGCTGCTTTTTATTGGTTGCATTTGGCAGTTTAAAATAAGTCATTTTGATTGGAGTACATATTTCAATTGCATAGGAGCTATAGTTTATTTCCAAAAATTAAGTGTTTCACCTATTTGATATTGCTGGTGTATTCGAATACAGCAGATTTAGATTTCTTCCATTATGCATTGAGAATCCAGCATAGAAAGGCCAATAAAATGTAAAGTCATTTTATGCATTCAATTCAATAAAATTTAAGTTAGTCGCCAAACTTGTGAAGGAGGGAATCTGATCAAACCACAAAAATCTTTTCAGTTTGCTATAACATGGATCTTGTGCAGCTTAAAACAGAAGTATATTCTATTCAATTGCCTCATAATCCTAATTTGGATGAAAAGATATCGATACACTTACCAATGTGACCATCCATTTTGTTTAAGAGGTTCTGGCCACACTATGAACTCTGGGTTGCTTGGACCTCTAGGATACCCTGCTAACCATCATGATTCCTTGAATTATAACAATTATGGCCACTTCACAAGAATGTATTTCCCTTTTAGGCAAACAACGAACATGACAAATCATTCTCAATGGGATTACAAGAGATCAGATTTTGATACACAACGTTGGAGGATGGGTCAGCATTTCAATTAGATTTCCCCCATAATTTGCATGTACCAAGATGAGCAAGCAACAGCTGATAAAACGCTAACAGATTAGTCTCTTGGTTTGGTGCAAGATACAGTGAAAGGCTACAATTGGAGCATGTGCACAACATGTGGTCAAAACTTCAGAAATCCAGAGCTAAACTAACATAACTGAAAACACTCCAAGCAAACTACAATATATTATCATTTATATCATACTTTCATTAAAAGGAGAAAGGAAGAAAATAATGGAGGGTAAAAGCACACAACTAGCACCCAAAGCACTCAGTCATCAATATGTCTTCCACCATATCCCTTACCCATTTACAAGTTTAAACTGTACATTGTTATAAAGTGAATAACTATCAAAGCTGAAATAGCTACTAAAAGAAAAAAAAACTGGTAAAAGACTGCAACACTGCAATTTATTTGCACGTAGCTCAGCTTGAAGTGTGCAGTGAACCGGACCACACCCGAACCAGTGTCACATCTCATTAGAGACAGAATCACTTTTTCTTGCTCTGATTTTGGCTCAATTTAAAATAAATCTGGCTCTGATAGAACCAATGTTATTCATTCAAAATTCAGTAAAGGCCATTTCAATAATACTGAAAGAGTGTGATTTTCAGGCCTGAATATTTTTTCCTGTCATTTTAAAGCCATGGTGTGGCGATTTCCACATATTAAAAAGGTAGGTTGTGTTGTGTTGATATAATCCATCACAGTAAACCCAGGACACAGCAAACTAACCAAAAAGAGATACTGTCCCTCTGACTTGTCTGGGTAATGACCCCTTTGGCTAACTTCCTGCTGCCCTAAATACCCATAAAAAAATACCTTTTTAGAAATTGTGTTATGAATAGCATTTCTATACTTACCTATGTGAATGCACCTTTATTTGAACTAAAAGCAGCCATGATACACAGGGTAGTGTATGATATTTGCTATTTTTAGCTTTTAAAATTAACAGAGGTAAATGAAATCAGTTTACTAGATTGATTTCAGTATCATCTCTTGTGTACCATGGCAGCTTTTAAGACCATCATTCATTCTCAAGCGTATTGCACAACTCCAAATGCGTGCAATATATCGACAATTACCTGAGGGGAAAGAGGTACATATCACCTAGATCAAACACACAGAACAAGTTCACAGCTCATTAAAAAAAAGGAGTATGCCAATGAGGTCATTACTCAAGTTTCTGTAAAGGGGCATAAGTACCTACAGGCACATAAATGGGTACACTGGCCTGGTTCCCTGCAGACTTGATCTCAGTAGATTATTAAGACAGAAGGCACAGTCAAAAGGCCACTGCTGAAAAAGGAATGCTCACATGGTACGGTTCACCTTGTTCCTTTGCTGGTTAAGTTTCTATTGTTGATAATATAGTTTTCTTCATTGTACCACAGAGCAAATTTCCATCAGCAGAAAGCCATTGACTAAACCATCTGCCAACCTTACGCCTAGTTGTTTGCACAAAAACAGGTTTTGTCTTAAGCCGGGCTCTTCAAGATACCATGTTGGATTTTCCCACAGAATGTCTTGCTACAATATAGCAGTTCATAATTTCTGAATTTTTTCAGCAACCACAATGGGATTCTCTTTCCTGATCTTCTCTGCTGCTTCGGCCTTGTAATCATAAGGACAGTTGTGTTTATCAGAGTAGCGATGAAGTCCACAGAAAAGATTTCCACAACGACAATCAAATCCTGTTGGGACAAATATAGGGTCAGTTTTCAAAAATAAAGCTCAGCTTGGTCCACAGTTTAACAATACATACTATTACCTGGCAATGGAGGTGGGATACAAAAAAATCCACTTGCTATAGAAATGAGTTGAAAACTATATGATTTGTAGCTTGTAGATCTGAACTGAAAAGCTAGTGGTAGCAGTTGAGCTTACTGGTCAGGGAAATGATAGGGGTGGGAATGAGTGGAAAAAAAAGAAAAATGTCAAGATTTGAAATTTCTCAGGTAGATATTGAACTTTAAAGTGTTACAATAATATTTGTGTATTTGACGTGCTCCTAGACCCTGTTAGCAAGCATGGGAGAGATTTATTTCAAATATATAAACATGTAAAATACACATTCATCAGGTGGGACAGTTTAGTTTGGAAACATGGTTGGCATGGACAGGTTGGACTGAAGAGCCTGTTTCAATGCTGTATGATTATGACTCCATGTCAATGAACACTTGGTCTGTGATTCAGGTTGTAAGTTTCAATCTTCTCCAAAATTGCAAACTTGTTTGTGAAATATTTATTTTGAAGTTGTTGATCTATGGACAAACAATGGTTCTTCCTTAGGATAGCAGATTGTTTTATGAGAAAAGAATGGTGTGCACCTTCTATGACTGCCTGTCAATCTCCTGCCTTTTCCTCATGTACCTGCACACCATTTTTATCCAAATAATCAGCCCTGAATGCTATTTACAAACACTTTTTCATTTTCTTTGAAAGCTCAATTGAACCTAGAATTCTCTCAATCCTTCAGGGTCCTTGAAATCACTAAAAAGTACTGATTTCATGAATTCAGTACTATCTCCATTGTACTTGTAGATCAATGTTGAATATCACACTTTTAGTTGTCTATTAAAGTCAGGCATTTTGGCTGCAAGGCTTATAGAGGCCCATTAAGTACATGTGATTCTGGTTTATAGTATTCTTAATGTTTTAGAGCAGACACTTTGCACAGTGAGAAGTATAAATAAATACATACAATTTCTTATCTTATGAACCATTACTAAACATGACTCACCCAGAGAGAAAAAGCTGAAAAAAATGCAAACGTTATTCCTCTACTCATGTTGGAAATATCTTACACTGGGGAAAATGTTCCAGTATTATCAACGTACTCAACTAAAATTGCTTTTTTTTTAAAAAAGATGCCCAATATCTAGGAGAAGGTGACAACTGCAGATGCTGGAGATCAGAGTTGAAATGTATGGCGCTGGAAAAACACAGGAGGTCAGGCAGCCAATATTTGGGCTTGCACCCAAAACTTCTATTCTCCCGTTCCTCGGATGCTACCTGACCCTGCTGTGCTTTTCCAGTGCCACACTTTTTTCGACTAGTTACCCAATGTGTCTAATATGTAAAGATATTTAATTATGTTTCATGGAAGGCTTGGATTAAATTTGAGCTATATCAGAGGCTTGCAATGAAAGTATTTCAGCAACGGCTATTAAGAAAATATTTACTTAAAGGCAGGTCTGTAACAAACAAATTTATAGGCCAAAAAGGACTTATTCATTCTTTCATGGGATAGGGGAAATCACTAACAAGGCGAGCATGCATTTGCTGGCCATCCCTAATTGCCCTTGTACTGCGTGGCTTGCTCAGCTCAATTGCTTTGCTGTGGTTCTAGATTCACTTAAGGTCAGACTAGATAAGGGTGGCAGATTTCCTTTCACAAAAGGGCAATGAACCAGATACGTTTTGTTTTTAATCATGTGGCGAAGCCACTCCTCCAAAGTGGTCATCCTTGGGGTTTTTTCCCCAGAGAAGTCATAAAAGACAGACTCTGAAAAGAGTAAGTTGAAGAGCTTTAGGGCCAGTTTGATTATAGCTAACAGATACTGCCTCAGGAAACAGACTTTCAGGTAATAGACGGACAATGAAAGGGGAGTGGCCAGTTCTCTCAGCTCAGCTTTTCTCTGGTTTGATTTAGTTAGCAAGAAGCACTGTTGAGAAGCTGTTGGACCCAAGAGAAGCATGTCTATGCTGATCTTCTCTCTGACAATTCTTCTGTAAAACCCAGAGTTTGATTTTACCTTTTGTGCCAAGGGGTGTTTATGGGGATTGTTGCAAGTATTTGGTTTTGAACCACTAAGTTGGGACGGTCTGTTGGGTTTTCAGATAGGTTACGTTATTTGGTATTCTGTTCTCTTGTTTGTCGTTTCATTCGGTAAGCTTGTAAATAAATTGTTTTGACCAACTGCATTTCTCCTGGAATATCCACATTACACCTGCTTAACACAACTAGCAAAGTTAGAGTCGAGGCTACTTTCTTGAAATGTTTGAGGGGGTCTGACCTGGTCCATAACAATCGACAATCGTTTCTTGGTCACAATGACAGACTGCTTTAATATTCCAGATTTATTACTCAAATTCAAATGCCACTAGCAGCTGGAAAGGTATTTTAACTCCACCTGATTTAGGTTCAAAGAGGGTGCAACCAAAAATAGGGGAGAAACAAGTCCGGGTGTGAGTGTATTCAATTAATTTCTGTAAATGTAGCCGGAGAAGGATTATACACAGATATAACAACTCATTTTCACAGAATGAAAAATTTTGTAAGGAGACATTTTGTATGAAAATTTCAAATGGACTCAGTCAGGGCTGTACGGCATGGAAACAGATCCTTTGGCTTAATTCTTCCATGCCGACCAGATATTCTAACTCAAATAGTGAGGACTGCAGATGATGGAAAGTCAGAGTCAATAAAGTGTGGAGCTGGAAAAAGCACAGCTTGGCAAGCAGCAAAGGAGCTGGGGAGTCAACCTATCAGGACTGGGGAAAAGTAGGTGGAATGACAATAGGTGGATGCAGGTGGGTGATTGAGATTGGTCAGTGGGAAGGGTGGAGTTGATAGGTGGGAAGGAAGATGGACAGGTTAGGTCAGGTCAGGGGCAGGACGGAGATAGGGGCTAAACCTGGGATAAAACGAGGGGGTGGGGAGATTTGGAAGCTGGTGAGTCCTATGTTGAGGCCTGATGCCCTAAATTAATCTGGTTCCATTTGCCAGCATTATCTTTTTGTTCTCTGAATACTGATACAGAAAATACTCCAATGCAATGCTGGAACACAGCTGCACGTTAACTTAATGGTATCCCTATTTTATCTCTCCATCCCAGAGGCTCCTAGCCTCATTCCTGATGAAGGGCTTTTGCCCGAAATGTCGATTTTCCTGCTCATCAGATTCTTCCTGACCTGCTGTGCTTTTCCAGCACACCACACTCTATTCCCTAATTGTGATGCCTGAGGAAGCAAAGGCAACTACAGATCTTCTACAGGTTAAAAAGCTTGGTGAAGAGTCTCAGCCTTTTTCTGTACAAAAATCCATTTTGCACCTATATTTAGAGTGTATGTATCTTCAGTAACTCCTACATAACTTCAAAAAGGCATTATCCTTACCAGTTAATCCAACCTTCTTCCTGCAGGTGAAGCATCTATTCTTTTTGGGTTTTGACTTTTCTAGAACCTTGTCCTCTCCTTCTGTGGAACTTTCTGCAGGTTCCACATTCACAGGAACTGGAAATACAACATCCAATAGAATAGGTTTATTTCAGTGATGAATGCTTGCAAAATAATTAGAAGAGATTCACGAGAGTAAATTAAATACAGGTTCTGACAACTATTTTATTTTCACAATTTAGTTCTTTAAAAAACTCCTTTAACTTGCATACTTTTGTAATTCAGAAAAATTGGTGTGCTCAGGAAGCTCAGTGTGCAAAGTTTAGTCCCATTAATCAGCAATGCATTTGCAGAAAAAAGGTCCAGCAGTATGAAGTGCACACTTCCAGAATAATCTACAAAAAAAATTAGCTTTAGCTGCTGAAAGATCTAAAAATAAACCATTGCTTACTAGAATAATACCAGCACTAAAGGGTTAAATTTCAAGGAAATACCTCAGACTGCATTTTTCTTGTCTTGAACACAGAAGATTAACAGGTGATATAATTTAGATGTTTAAGAGGATCAAAGAAGTTGATAGAGAGAAACTCTCGTCAAGATGTTAAAAATAAGGGGGTATGAACTTGAAATAAGATTTAGGGCCCTTGGGAGTGATGTCAAGGTGTACCCTTTTACAGAGGAGAGAAAATACGGAACATGCTTTCTCTAAATTCAATTGGAAATTAGAAAAACTGAATTACTAAGTTTTTTGTTAACCAAAGGCTAGTAAGTGAAATGGAACCAAAGTGGGAAGTTGAGTTAAAATACTGATTATGATTAAATTACATTGGTTTGAACACCATAACCAAATTAGATTACTTCCCTACGTACTGAACCTTTCCCATAAAAAAAACTATCAATCAGTATTTAAGAAATCAAAGTATAACCACCCGTATTTATTCATGCTTTTCAATATTTGTCATTTATTCTTTCCATAATTCAGTCTTCATACTGATAGAATTGCCTAGCACCTATCTTGGAGGACATAAACCAACCTGGTCCTGTGACAACTTCAGCTTTTAGAGCACCCTCAGTTTCAGTGCTTGATTCATCTTGAGAGATGCTCATTGCAGTCATCTGCTGTGTTACTGGAGTGCTAGAAGAGAAGTATGGCATTTTTTGTAAAAAAAAAAGTTAAAGAGTAGGTAAATTATATATTAACATTTATAGATCATAAGTAACGAGCTTTTCTTTTACTCCTGGAATATGGACGTCACTGGCAAGGCCCCAATGGTCCTTGAACACATCAGCTTGCTAAGCCACTTTAGAGAGCAATTAAGTGTCAACCACATTACTGTGGATCTTGAGTTGCTTGTAAGGACACCAGGTCACGTGAGAATGAGATTTCATTCCTTTAAGATCATTGCTGAAGCAGATGGATCTTTAATGACAATGATAGTAATGGCAATTGCCATTGAAATTTCAAAGCATTTCCAACGCATTAGTCTGGACCTCTGGATTATCAGAATTAAGTTAACATCTTCCCTAATACTATCCTTCATGGCAGTCATTTTATGAAAATCCTCAAATCTGAGATTAGGTTACTCCACTTCTTTATCCTTTAGATTTTCATGTGTAAAGTTTTTAAAATTTTCTTTTCATAAAATACACCAGGAACAATGGAGGAACTAGAATATAAATATGAAGCACACCAAGGAAAGGTAAGTTTGAAACCTAATCCATTCATTCAATAACTGCATTAGATTAAACTTTAACCAGCACATAACTGGCCCATGCTGAGAAGAACCATGGTTTGGTTCACAGCCCGTATGCAGACACAGCCTAGAACCCTGTAGCTAGCTAAAGTAAGCAGCTATAGTTCAAGCTGAGAGATAGGATATCTAAGCTAAGAGGTGCTGTAGTGTTAACTGCAAAATCATATTCCAACACCAGTAACTATCTTCAGGCAGGGACTCAGAACTGGAGTGATTAAAACAAAACTTCTAGAATTGTCACATTCTTGTTCCAATCTAGTCCGACTCTATCCTCACGAACAGTAGACATACCTAGTTTTGGCCGATGTAGCATTCACAGAAGCTTCTGCAGACATTTCGGGGTTTGTTTCCGTGCACTGAACAGGGATGGACTCTGTACTTGAACTGTTGTTACTACTGACCACACTAGCTGCTGTTGGGCAAAAGAATTAATGCAAACTCATTCAAAACTCAGACACACAGAAAATTTCTAAAATAATTCCACCACTGCATTTAGTCATTTTTAAGAATGTAATATTGTGATTTAAGTTCTAGTGGTTACATCGCAGTTAATACAAAATTCTCTTTTTTTTGTCAATTCTTATTTGATTTTTTCTTTTTGGTGGAACTTGAACCAGAATAAGAAACATGACAAAAATGATTAAAGAAGATTACATGTGTATCTTACCCTTGCTCATGCAGGGAGCATAAGCAACTCTACATCCTGAAGGGATACAACAAAAACAATTACTGAATTTCTATTACACCCAGGCAAAAACCTACACTACAATTTGACATTTATTTCTTCCCTCCCAACATACTAAATCTAAAAGTGAAAGTTACTACATCTTAACTTTTAACACTTGAAACTTTTAAAAATTATCGAGGTAAAAACAATGACTGCAGATGCTGGAAACCAGATTCTGGATTAGTGGTGCTGGAAGAGCACAGCAGTTCAGGCAGCATCCAAAGAGCTTCGAAATCGACGTTTCAGGCAAAAGCCCTTATTCCTTTTAAAAATTATGCCCATTAATATACAAGTCTCTTTCAATGAAATGAATTCATCCAGAGAGTTATTAGTCATACAGACTCAAAAGATCCTGTTTTGACTAAAAGCAGGTGCCAAGTTAATATACGTAACATGAGGAATGTGACAATTGTAATTGTTTTTCTTGTTTTGTCCAGAAGGACCAAAGTAGCCAGGATGACTTCTGATTAACATCTTGCCATCTCTGCTGAAAATGCCACATGCATACATGTTGGGGCAAAAACAGGACTTGATGTGGCCAATATACTTTGCATCTTTCTTCCCTTACCAAGCAGTCAAAAAGCTTGTTAAATACAGTCTTATCTTACCAAGTGTCACTGTCTTCAGAAAGAAATAAGGAAACTGACAAGAAAAAAAAAAATGCATTAACAGAGAAAGCTTTAGCCTTATGAAGTAGCGTTCCTCAATTAATGTGCATGTCACAGCCTTTAAGTGAAACCCATTGTTATTAGGAAATGCAAAGATAGAATCAAAATCCAGTTAATTATGAGGGAGAGAGATATGGTCTAAAATGCAGAGAGATATAAATTCCTGATTAAATGAGTCTATTACTTGTACACTGAATCTACAATAGGGCTTGTTGAGCAGCCTGCAAAGCTAACATCAACTCTTTTCCACGTGTACAAATGTACTCCAACTTCATAGTTAAAAGAACTGTCTCAAGGCTGATCAAAAATTGAATTAATTTCTTGCTCATTTAAAGAAACTGAAATAACCTTGCTGCAATCATCCAATGACAAGAATCCTTTTATCATGAATCTACACATCACAACTATTTAGGTGACAGACAGACAGACAAGCTTTGTAACCATGTTGTGTGTGTTTTGGTGGAAGATGATAACCTTTCAAAATAGCATTCGGTATTTCTTAAAATAATTAAATACATGTTGGCTTCTGAAAATTATGAGAATTTACAGAATAGACACCAGTTCTGCCACACTTCAGACCAGCTTCACTTCCAAATATTAATTTTGAATACATTATGAGGATGTCATAAAGTCTCAATTATCTTGCTGTATTCCACAAAACAAGTGTCATATGCTGCAGAGATCTCAAAGTATATATCTGCCACTTGCATAAGAAATAGGAATGTTATTCAGCCCCTTAAGCCTGTTGCACAATTCAATAGGATCATGGCTGATCAGACACTCCTCACATCTATTTTCCTGCCCTTTCCCCACGTGCTCGATTCCTCTACTATCATGAATCAATCTCAGTCTTGAATATAAATAAGGACTTCAACTCCACAGCTCTGTGGGGCAAGGAGTTCGAAAGACCCTTACCCTCAAGAAATTCATCTCTTTCTTAAATTCATGCCTTTAATTCTGAGACAATGCCCTCTGGTCCTTGATTCTCCCATGAGGGGGGAAAAACTCTTAGCATTTATTCTGTCGAACTTCTTAAGAATTCTATACATTTCAATGAGATCACCTTATTCTTCTAAACTCCAGAGAGTAGATTCCCAACCTGTTTAACCTTTGTACATAAGACATTCCCTCCAGACCAGGGATCATCCTCGTGAACCTACATTAAATTGTCTCCAATCAAATGATATCATTCCTTAAATAACGGAATCAAAATTGCTCTCAATACTCCAGATGTGATCTCACCAGCACCTCATTCATTAAGACTTCTCTACTCAAACTCCAATCTCTTTGAAATAAGGGCCAAGATTCCTTAGCCTTCTTGATTACCTGTTGCACTTTCAAGCTACTTTTGTGTTTTATGCACAAGTACTCTCAAGGCCCTTTGTGTCACTTCATTCTGCAGTTTATCTCTACTTGAATATTGTCCTTTTGTTCTCCCTTGCAGAATGGAAAACTTCACATTCTGGCACATTGTACTCATTGATAGAAGGGGAAGTGACACTTTTGATTCGGGATAACATTACAGCTGTACCTAGGGAGGATATTCCAGGGAGTGCACCCAGTGAAGTTATTTGGGTGGAACTGAGAAATAAGAAAGGGATGATCACCTTAATTGAATTGTACTATAGACCCTGCAATAGTCAATGGGAAATTGAGAAGCAAATTTGTAAGGAGATCTCATTTTTGTAAGAATATGAGTGTTGTAATGGTAGGGGATTTTAATTTTCCAGACATAGACTGGGACTGTTATAATGTTGAGGGTTTGATTGGAGAGGAATTTGTTAAGTGCACAGAAGAAAATTTTCTGACTCAGTGTGTGGATGTAAGCCACTAGAGAAGGAGCAAAACTTTACCTTCTCTTGGGAAAGAAGGCTGGACAAGTGACTCAGGTGACAAAGGGGGAGCACTTTGGGGGCAGTCATCATAATTCTATTAGTTTTAAAAGAGTTATGTAAAAGGATACACATGATCTAAAGTTCTAAATTTGATGAAGGCCAATTTTGACAGTATTAGGCAAGAACTTTCAAAAAAATTGGTTGGTGGCAGCTATTCGCAGGTAAAAAGGGATGGGCAAAAAATGGAATAATCAAAGTTCAGAGACAGCATGTTCTTGCTGATATGAAGGGCAAGGCTGGAAGTTGTAGGGAATTGTGAATGACTAGAGAAATTGAGGCTCTGGTCAAGAAAAAGGAGATGGCATCTATCATGTATAGACAGCTGAGATCGAATGAATCTTTCAGAGTACAAGGGCAATAGGTGTATACTCAACAGGAATATCAGGAGAGCAAAACAGGGACATGAGATCGTTTTGGCAAATAGGGTTAAGGGGAATCCAAAGAGATTCTACAAATACATTAAGGTTAAAAGAACTAGGGAGAAAACAGGGCCCCTTAAAGATCAACAAGGCCACCTATGTGCAGGACCAAATGACCTCTCCGCCTCCACCCTACTCCGACCTATCACCCTCACCTTGACCTCTTTCCACCTATCACATTTCCAACTCCCCTCCTCCAAGTCCCTCCTCCCTACCTTTTATCTTCTCCTGCTGAACACTCTCTGCAAGCACACCCCAGGACCACATGAGACAGGCAAGAGACTAAATGAATATTTGTCCACATCAATATTTATGTGGACAAGGGTATGGAAGCTACAGAACTTGGAGAAATAAATAGCAAAATACTGCAAGTGTCCATATTACAAAGACAATGGTGCTAGACATCTTAAAACAACAGGTGAATTACGGACCTGATCAGTTATATCCCAGAACTTTGTGGGAAGCTAGGGAAGTGATTGCTGCGCCCCTTGCTGAAATATTTATATTGTCAACAGCGACAAGTGCGTTGCCAGAAGACTGAAGGTTGGATAACATGGTGCCATTATTTAAGAAAGGGGGTAAGAAGTCAAAGAAATAGACTGGTGACCCTGACATCAACGATGGGTAGGTGGTTGGGATTCTGAGGAACAGTTTTGCCTGGAGTGTCGGAGGGGTAACCTTATAGAGGTTTACAAAATTATGAGGGGCATGGATAGGTTAAATAGACAAAGCCTTTTCCCTGGGGTTGGGGAGTCCAGAACTAGAGGGCATAGGTTTAAGGGTGAGAGGGGAAAGATATAAGAGAGACCTAAGGGGCAACTTTTTCACATAGAGGTGGTACGTGTATGGAATGAGCTGCCAGAGGATGTGGTGGAGGCTGGTACAATTGCAACATTTAAGAGGCATTTGGATGGGTATATGAATAGGAAGGGTTTGGAGGGATATGGGCCGTGTGCTATCAGGTGGGACTAGATTGGGTTGGGACATCTGGTCGGCGTGGACGGGTTGGACCGAAGGGTCTGTTTCCATGCTGAAAATCTCTATGACTGGTTAGGGATAGTCAATGTGGCTTTGTGCATGGGAAATAATGTCTGACTAACTTGATTTAGTTTTTTGAAGTAGTGACAAAGATGATTAATGAAAGCAGAGCAGTGGATGTTGTCTATATGGACTTCAAGGCATTTGACAAGATTCTGCATTGTAGACTGGCTAGCAAGGTTAGATCACAGGGAGCTCTAGCCATTTGGATACAAAATTGACACAAAGGCACAAGGCAGAGGGTGGTGGTAGAAGTTTGCTTTTCATACCAGCAGTGTGCTGCAAAGATCAGTGCTGGGCCCACTGCTTTTTGTCATTTATATAAAAAGTGATTTGGATATGAATATAGGAAGTATGGTTAGGAAGTTTGCAGAAGATACCAAAATTGGTGGTGTAGTGGACAGCAAAGGGAGTACTTTGGAGTACAAAGGGAGCTTGATCAGATGTGCAAATGGAGTTTCATTTAGATAAGTAGGAGGTGCTGCATGTTTTGTAAAATAAATCAGGTAGACAGGACTTATTCACTTAATGTAAGCTCCGGGGAAAGTTGTCAAACAGAAAGACCTTGGGGTGCAGGTTCATAGTTCATTGAAAGTTAAATCACAAATAGACAGGATAGAGAAGGCAGCAATTGGTATGCTGGCTTTTATTAGTCAGCTCATCAAGTATAGGGTTTGGGAGGTCATGATGTGACTGTACAGGACATTGCAATGTTCCAAAAATGGCCTAACCAATCAATTCTGGTTTCCCTGCTAAATGTACAGATCAAAATGCCATTTAAGTCTTGTACTAGACTCCACCACCACTTCTGGTAGCTCATTCTATACATGCATCTGTGTGAAAAAGTTGCCCCACGGTCACTTTTAAATCTTTCCCCTCTCACCCGAAACCTATGCCGTATAGTTTTGGACCTTCCTCCCCTGGGTATAAGACCTTGGCTTTTCACCCAATCTATGTCCCTCATGATTTTATAAACCTCTACAAGCCTCAGCCTCAAATGTTCCAGGGAAAATAGCCCCAGCCTATTCAACATCTCCCTATTAGCTCAAACATTCCAACCTTGGCAACATCCTTGTAAGTCTTTTCTGAACCCTTTCATGTTTCACAATATCCTTCATACCAAAGGGCCTGTTTCTGCACTGTACATCTCTCAGAATCTAAACTGCTTATATCCCTGTTGCAACCTGTCTTTCTGCCTTTGTGTCATCTGCAAATTTTGTCACGTACTTCCAAGTCATTAACATATACTGTAAACAGCTGAGGTCCCAACATTAATCCCTGTGGAACTCCATTGGTCACAGTTCACTAATCTGAAAAAGAACCCCTTGTGCCCATTAGCACTTTCCTACCCATTAACTGATCCCTATGTAAATATACTGTGGACTTCTCCTTTTTCCCCAATTATTTTTGCATTTCACGTAAAATGAAATGACACATTAAATGCTGTGAGCACTGCACTAGCTATGCTTCATCAGACTAACTTCCACACTGGTCATTCAGATCGAGAAAGCTAGACAGCTACAGCTGAATTCCAGCACAGCCTCAAAAGTATAGCAATCAACCTCTACTGCGAAGGCAGGGAACAAGAGAGAAACAGAGTCCAGCTACATGATGAGTACTTGGCAAGTGGAAACCAAATAGAGCAAGTTCCATCCAGAAAGATAGAGTGCTAAATTTCTAACCTTAGTTCAGGCATTTAAATGTTGACAAATTGAAAAAGAGTAGATACAAAAATCTGCTGGGAACAATAATTGCAAACCTTGGGTTTTATTGCTGTATGTCTTTACTCCACCCCAAACATGACAAATTCATAGCACATAAAAGCATACAAAGCAAAATATTTTTGGTCAAACTATACACAGCCAATTTGAATGCTCCAAAGCAAGTCTACTTATAGGTATTGCTTTAAACAATGTATTATGCCAATTACACTCAATATTCACCATATGGTTCAGGCCTTGAAATCAGTTTAAAAAAAACAGATTAATGAACTAATTTGTCCCTCCACAAGTCAGCATAGTTAGGGTAAGTATAAAGGCACATTATTTGCAGGGAAACAAATAGCACTCACTTTTCATTAGATTCACCCCATTTTGGGTGAATGTTTTTTTAAAATGTGGAGAGTTGCTGAAAGTAGGCTGATATTGTAGTCAGAGAAACTGGGCGCCTTAAATATGAAAGGAGGATAAGCAATGGTGTGTTTATCTCCTTAAAAAAAAAAAGGAGAAAAGGGAAAAAAATTGAACAAAAATTTGGGTGACAAAGAAAATGTATAAGAAAAATAATTTTAAAATCACACAGCAACAACTTTAATCTCACACCATTCAATGCATTTCAGTGATAAAGCAGAGAAAAATACTGTTTCCAAAGAGCTAGTAGCACACTGACAGATCTTGGAAAACATTTGAATTCTCATGTTTAACCTCAACTGCTCTTGCCCAATGTTTCTGTAGTCATCTTAAAAGTGTCATCATTATTTGGCAGAAAATTATATGTCTATATATTTTTCTCCTTGGTTTACCACAAATGCATAAAGGAAAATTACCTGAAAAAGCAGAACTTTCCCCATCCTATCTGGGGAAGTTTCTCATGGTGTTCCATGTTGAACCTTCCTGACTCACCTGGTGGGCTCATCCTTCCACTGTTCTGCTGTCTCTGTAGATACTCCTTGTAGCAAACTGAACACATCCCATTGGTTCGAGGGTTGCCATAGAAACCACAGCCAGTGGTACACAGCATGGGGACCTGTGTTTGATTGGTCTCCTGGGCCATCCTGTTTGAGATATACCCACTGTACAATCTGTAATTAGATAGAAGAGGTCAAACAGATTGCAAGAGCAGCACACGACAAAAAACATTAGAACTACACTTCATTTTTACCATCCAATATCAGATTTCTAATATGGTGACCTCCCTTGGGATGAAACAATTCTCCTCAGAAGCATACAGAAATTCTATTCAAGAAAGTTTGTGAAACCTACACTAAGTCATTTTACCAATATGAAAAAGAGAAATCAATCTCTTCTTTCTCATTTTGCTCAATCAGCAAGTGCCACTTGAATAATTAGGAAAGCTAATTTGGGATTACTGGCCTGAATTAATCCTAGCAATGTTGAAATTTATGGGCATGGATTTTTTTGTTTTTTAAAAAATACAGCATATGTAATTTCATTTTGACACTATTGCCTATCTTCTTTTCAGATGGACTCAAGGACAAGCCTTTCTCATTATGACTGGAATTTTTAAAATGTTTAAACACTTTAAAAACAAGGACCTGCTGGTGAAATAGTGTCAGTAAAAACTGCTCTCTTGCAACAAAACATCTTTAACAGATCAAGTCAGTCAGTCACAAAATCTTACTTGCTGTAAAAAGTTCCAAATTGAATCACCAATGTGTTCCATTTAAAATTCAAGTCTCAGTCAAAATCCAATTTAAATTGCTCACATCCAAAACCATAAAATCAAAATACTCAAAGTTCATTCATTTGGTCACTGGGGAAATTAACCACAGTGCAGCACTGAGCAATAGAGATGACCAAAATTCAAGATTTAACCATTAATCTGCACCAAATCAACTCTTCTCAACTGAGGCCAGTAAGGTATAAAGTTTCTGTTCACAATTGCCAACTGGTGATTCCTGTTGGTGGTCAATGTCAAAAGTCTCATGGTATCAGATTACAGACCCACAGGTTTATTTGAAATTTTAAGCTTTCAGAGCTTTGCTCCTTCTTCAGGCATCTAGTGAGAGGATATATCGGATTCAAAATTTATAAGTAAAAGATCAAAGGATCATACAACTGATGTGAATACATTGAACAACCTGTTTGTGGTGTTGGAGAGATCAGAGCAGTACCAACAGAAAGAAAACACATGGGCAAGCAGAAAGATAACCCTACAGGGAGAAAAAAAAGAGGGAGAGAAGAGATCCCCAAGGCAAAACTAAAATGGGCAAGGAACATCTGGTAGTTGCTAAGTTTTTATTTTATATGCAGTTTGAAAGATTTCAGAATGAAGTGACAAAAATGTTAAAATATGCATTAACAGTAGCTTTATATTTAGGTGGTCACTTGGCAATTGTCAGAACATGAGCATCTATCACAACAGCATCACAGTTGTGCAACACACAATCCAATGCGCTCTGGACAAAAGTATGCATTAGGGGATGTGTTGCCAAAATGACAGTCACACTAACTTGCATCAATTCACTTCCAAATGTCTTATTGCAGTTGATACATTATCTTTAATATTGGAAAAGTTCTTCAAAAACATCACATGGGCTATTTTACTCCTGCTAAGCTTCATAGTTCTAAGTAAAACCAGTCAAACCAAGTAATAGTATTCAGCGTAGACTGTGCCCAACCTTAATGTTGAGACAATCCCAGAATTACACATGAAATCCTTGAAACACAAATTTACTTCCCATAGATACAGCATTTACAAAAGGTTTAAAATTTACTCCATCCCAAAGCTCTGCACTAAGAACCCTCTTTCTCCAAAAAAGGGTCAAATTGCTCCCTATTTTGACAACTAACTTACATTTCTCTAAGATGGAAACTTGATCGATTCCATGGTGATTACCACCCTTATCTTTCCTCTCAAGAGGATGAGCTGCAACCAGTCAACAGAAATCCCAGACTCTCCATTGACCCGAAAACTCCCCGTCAAAGCAGGCTCGTGTAATTTACACCTCTTGGTCAACACGTATTTCTCAACCAACATAGTTAAGTAATTATCTATCGACTTACTGTTTGTGGGGTTCTTATATTCACACTGACAAGTCACATGTCTCCTTGACCTGTGACTAAATTTTCCATTTAAATACAAGAAACTGTCATCTCTCAGTTCAGAAGGCTTTCATTATTTCAATTTACCTAACACAGTCTCCTCCACTGTTCTATTAAGCTGCTTATTTGAAGTAATAGAGAAGGAATTTTCTTAGCAAAAACAACTTGCTTTGAATTAACAGTTGGCTGGACCACATTACTTGTCTATGGTCCTTTTTAATTAGATTGTGAACATCAGAAACAAAGGCGTTCATATGGCTGGTTTTGAGAAAGGTTGCACACAAATATAAGCTTAGAATAAACAACAGACAGAGAGATTAATTACCAAACTAGAGGGAGACATGCAGACAGACAATTGGTGGTGGTTTAACCAGAGGGTCACCACACCTTGGGTGAGGGGAGGGGTTGGGAAGGACAGTCCTTCATGGCAACCTTAGCAGGTGCTGGAATTGCACTGCAAACCCACCAACCGGCAAACACAGTAGTTGCCATTTGCTCAGTTGGCTTAACCAGGGTTAAACAATAGTGTAAGTTATAGTGGTCTGAACATTATTCCTACAGTCCTTCAATCAGATTTGGAAATAAAATACAAAACTAGATCTGTAACAACCACAGAAAGAATTCATTGTGTGCTAGATTTCACAGTACCAGTAAAAGAAAGCATTCAAATGTTTGCTGTTACTGGATGTTAAAGAAGCCCCACAACTAAAGAATGCAAAAACCAAAAGGCTGAAAGGTGGTGGCAAACAGAAATATTAGAGGCTATTACTAAGAGTTCACTGCTTCAAATCAGCATTACGCTTAACTGATCACTACTAATTTATACATTAAAACATTATACCTGTTACTTTCACGTATAAGAAGCTTTCCCTCAGTTCAAACATATTGAGGCCCAGACAGGAAAAGATCGGTTAAACATTTAAGAGATGTTCCAAAAACATGAAAACTCTTTAAAAGTTTGACAAAGTGAAATCCAGAACTTAAAAGATTTGTGATTAAAACCTTTTAAACATCTCACCAAAGCAACCCTATGTTGTAAAGATTTCAACACTGGATAGTGTTACATCATTAAAAAATTTAAACAAGCTGGAATTTTAACTTCTAGTAGCAGCCTGTTTTATGTATTTCTGTGATGCAGCGACTGCAAGCCAGCTTTGCTCATAGCTGCCTGCAGTTTCAGTCCACGTTACTGTTGCTAGTCCTTTGTGCAGCCATTGCTGGGACAGAATCTTGCAGGTTTGCGTATAAAGTCATAGAGATATACAGCATGGAAATAGACCCTTTCACCCAATTCATCTACTCCCATTTCCCAGCATTTGGCCCATATCCCTGCATACCTTCTACTTCAGTGGTGAATGACATCTGGCTCAATCGCAAAATCAAAAAGGTATAAAGAATTACTTTACTCTTAAATGTTGACAATTGACATTCTATAAATCTACAAGTGTTTGCTCTTCTCCTGTTGGACTGTGCGCTTTCCCATATTCCCCTCTTCTTTCTTGACAGCATCTCTGATCTGAGCTTCCATCTAAAGGCATATTGGTACATCACCTCATGCACTGTCCTCCCTGTTACACCAGGCAAGAATCAATTATAGCAAATGTTGATGATGATAGCCGATGTTATTACTGGACAAGTGAGATCCCAGACTAATGTCAGCCTGATTTTTGTTTTGGTTTTAACAAGGTGAAACACAAAGACTCAAGTTTAAGAATAGGTTATTTGTTATAATGAGTTATTTTAAGATAAATAGAATAAATTAAACTAGTTACATTGTCATTAAGTTGAAGGTGTTTAGTGTACCTTAAAGTGAGAGAGAATGCTGTTCTGAACTGAGAGCTTCCAAGCACCTGTGTATATGACTCGATGGCAGTCCCAGAGTGTACTGGAAAATCAACAATATGTAACATTTGGCTGTGAAATTCATACTTGCGTTGGTTGCTGTTTTGACAACAATTTTAATTTAACCAATTTAAATCGTGCTCCAGGATACTAAAACCCAATAGAGTTTGAATTTATTGTTTTGCTAACATCAAACCAATGAGATGATCAGATGTTGGAGATATAAAAATGCAGACATTTTGAAAATTCGAGCACGAGCAACTGCCATCAAGAGACTCAAGAAATTAGGAAACTCTATCAAAAGGTACCTTTTCACAGTAAAGAGAAAGACAACGACCCAGAGAGATTTTCAGCCAGAAGACAACAGATACTGTGTGGTTTTGAAATTAAGTTAATATAATTTTAATAAAGTATCTACTTGGAACAGCATACTGCTATAGAGGTGGAGGCAGGTAATAAGCAGAGAAGAGAAAGGGGGGGCTTAGAGTTGTGAATAGTTGTTTAAAGTTCACTTTCAGGAATTAAAGAATAAATTGATATTTTTTAAATAGTGAAATTTGGGAGTTCTCAGTCACTCATTTAACAGATTACAAGGCAAGGTGAGCTTTTCTGGGTGGTTGGTGTAATTAACAGAAGGGTGCACCACAATGTCATTACAACATTTAAAACACATTAAACGATTTTATAAAACAGTATGAAAATCCAAATAATCCCAATAGCATCTCATTACAGTACTGAGAATTCCCTCTTCGATTCCACAGAACTGGGGCTTCAGTTGTCATGAGAATCTGATAGCCTCTTCCTTGATTTGGCATATAACAGAGCTTCAACTTCATAGAATCCTTTCTAAGGTTTTAACCAAACATTTTGGATTTTGAAATTTTAAAACTAAAACACTTAGGTTACCTTGCTCTTAAATTGTCTTAAACTACTGCACTCTCTCAGGGGCAAGTATTTTACACATTCAGCTTGTGCCAAGACTGAAAATGCTTCCTCTCCAAAATCAACAACATTCAGGCAACACTTTTTCATGTGTACCATCAGTGCTCCAAGACAGCCCACTATATTCAGGTTACAACCAAAATGTCGGCTTCTCCACGTTCTGATGTTGCCTGGCTTGCTGTGTTCTTCTAGCTTCCTGCCTGTCGACTTTGGATTCCAGCATCTGCAGTTTTCTGGTCACTATATGTGAAGGCAACTTGGGATTTGCCTGCAAGGCTTGTACCCAAATCAAAGAAGCTCTCAACTAAAGTCAGTATCCTCAAAGGCAGTATCAAAATCAAATGAACTGCAGTTATTATCTGGTAAAACAAATTTTACTACTGCCTTTAAAATTCACTGAGAATCTGATAGCTCCCTTTCTTTCTCGTGCGCTCGAGAGAGAGAAGCATAGAATCAGTGACAGCAATTTCTGAAATTCCACATTTCACTGCATGTGAAGACTCTAGAAATAGTTGTCAGCGTACTGACAAACATTGGCAGCTTCCTTATTGTTACTACCACAAAATTTGGACCAAAATGTAGAGATAAAGTCTAGAATTCTAAAGTTAGAACTCAGTGGTTTTTGAAAATACTTCACTTGACAGATGTAGTCACTGTGACTTACAGTACCACCAAACACATCTTAAACGACACAGGCTATCAAGTTCAGTCTTTGGGATATCAATTATACTCAGTCAAGAAATTTAAATGAGTCAATATTAGGTATGGACTGGGCACTATCTACAGTTCTGGAAAATAACATTTTGGCATTTCTCATGCAATTCAAAATTGTTCTCTCTCCC
Source organism: Chiloscyllium plagiosum (assembly GCF_037043375.1). Taxonomy (NCBI): domain Eukaryota; kingdom Metazoa; phylum Chordata; class Chondrichthyes; order Orectolobiformes; family Hemiscylliidae; genus Chiloscyllium; species Chiloscyllium plagiosum. The sequence goes on from NW_028270166.1 coordinate 21,205,571, forward strand.
ACGTAACTGATTGTGAAATACCAAGTACCAAGCAATTGTTTTCCTTTCAAGGTTAGATTGCAGGAGAAGAGCTTAAACATGGGAGGAGAAAGAAAGGAATTTACTGTGCTCAAAAGGACATACTGGTCTGTGCCAATCTTTATAGAACTATCAAATCTGCGAGAATTTGAGGACTCATTTTGAAGGCTGAAATACCACCTTACCCCAAAAATATTAACTTGTGCATTGGCTGATTGCCCAAAACATTTCAATCATTTTTTTGAAATGTAGGCAAATGCTGCCAATTTGTAAACAGCAGAATTCAGATATTAAACAAAAGTAATTCACAAGTTATGCAATTTGAATGAACAGTGATTGTAACTGCTGTATTCTTTTAATAATGTCAAAAGATATTTTTCATAACTGTACTAGCTTAGTACTGAGGGAGTGCTGCATTTTGTGTGGTCAAGTCCGGAATTGGGAAATTGAGCTTTCATTGTCAAATTATGAGGCAAACGTGCTATTATCACACAAATTCATATGGAAAAAAATTCTAATTCTTTGTTTTCTAATATGGTAGCACATGAACAGCCAGCAGTCCACTGGACAATTCCCACTGGTTGTGCCAAGAGATAGACTTTAAAAATCCCTGTACCTTGGCAGATGAGGAGGGTGGAGGAAAAGAAATGTCTAACGACACATTTATCTCTTTCCAGCACATAGTATCATAAAGTACACAAACATATTTAACTGCTTACATTGAAGTCAATGAAGTGTAACTAATCAGTTACTGTACTTCCTACTTACATCCAGAATCTTCACATCTCTGTTTAAATTAAAAGTGAGATTAATTAAACATTCAGAGATTTGGCTGAAGTAATGACTGACTTTTTTCAGTAAATATGATCTTAAAACCACTTTAGAGTCTGTGCGAAGGTTTGAGCTGAAAGGTTAACCCCGTCTTTCTCTTTCCTGAGAATGCCTGATCTGCTTAATACAAATAAATTACTTTTTTCTACATACATTAGAAAAAGAAACTAAATTAGAAAATAATAGTAAATTTGCTCATTTTGCAGCGTTTGGTATTCGTCCCATAAGTCTGAAGGTAAGGATCATGTGTCAGACTGGCAAGAGGCCAATGACTCAACAATTCTTTTCAAATACAGAATTTAAACTCACTCACTCATTTAAAAGCACATTTGATTGATGTAGAAAATGCAGCCCAACATTTGTATTTCTTACTCAAGATCAATAAGAACAAAATAGGGATGATAGATACACACTTTGACAGAAAAGGAAAAGTCTTCAGTATTTAAGTGGCAAGATGTCCAGAAGTGTTCAATTTCAAAAGGGCTGGGTGTCCTTGCTCACGGGTCAAGGAGTTAACATGCAGTTACATCTTGTAATTAAAAAGGTAAATAGGATGGCAACTGTTATTACAAGAGGATTTGAGTACAGGAGTAAAGATGTCTCACTACACTTATGCAGTGGCTTGGTGAAACCACACTGGAGTAGAGTGGTCAATTTTGTTTTTTTTCCTCTAAGGAAAGATATACTTGCATAGAAGAAGGTCAAAGGTTCAAACTAATTCCTAACATGCAGGGATTGTCCGGTGAGGAAATACTAAATTGACTGTGCCTTATTCTCTGAAGTTCAAAACAATGAGATGAAGTGCTACACAAATGAGTTTTGGTAATTTTGAGTTCTGAACTGACATATGTGGGCAACATATTCCACAATACAACTACTCCCTCAAACCAATTTAAAGAGATGAAATCAGTTGCTCTAAGAATTGAGAAAATAACTTCCAACGTATTGTTCTCTTTACAGAACAAATAGTTTTATTCTATACCCAGCTGAAGCCCTAAATTTGACTTGATCCATAAACTGACTTCAGGTGCTCTTCAGGAGAAAGCGAGGACTGCAGATGCTGGAGATCAGAGTCAAGAGTATGGTGTGGAAAAGCGCAGATCAGGCAGCATTCAAGGAGCAAGCGAATTGACGTTTTGGGCATAAGCCCCTCAACAGTTTCCTGATGAAGGGCTTATGCCCGAAATGTCGATTCTCCTGTTACTCAGATGCACCTGACCTGCTGTGCTTTTCCAGCACCAGACTCTCTACTCAGGTGTTCTTTGGTCAATATTAAGAAAAATTCAAAGATGAACAAAGCATCTTGTTATTTGGTTGTCGCACCATCAGTAATAATTGCTGAATTTCTTAGATGTGCTTACACTCTGACAAGTACTCCAGATACAGATTAATTAACTGGAAGGACATGTTCTACCCTTCTCCAGTGTTGCAATTTCTTTCAGTTTATTCATATCAACAGATACAGTTTTGCAAAATGAAGCTCTTGAAAAAGTTTCACTATGAACTATCATATTTGACATAATTCCTTACAGTTAAACCTCACGATAATTAAAGTGAAGGTTCAAACGAGATTATAGAAATTACAGCATTTGAGAGTTGGGATAAGTTGTTATTGTCTGTGGGTTTAATACCATTTTCCCAACATCCCATTTAGTTTACAGTATTCCCTATTAGCAAGATTTTACAGGGTGACCCTGGAAAACTTTCACAATTAGGGCACAAACTATAGCAATGCATTGATTGTAGTCACACATATGGAGTTTGCCTCCAGCAGGTTCACCTCAATTTTGCCAAACAAGCAAGTTCTTTGCTCAGGATTCAAATGTGCATAATTGCTTTAAAAGTTATATTTGCAGAGTTACTCAAAAAGTACAGTTGTTATTGCCAATCTGTAAAATAAATAAAACATAGTAAACAGGAAAGATAAGATTACAGCTGTGCTGAGGGAGGATATTCCCGGAAATACATCCAGGGAAGTTATTTGGGTGGAACTGAGAAATATCAAAGGGATGACCACCTTATTGGGATTGTATTATTGATCCCCTAATAGTCAGAGGGAAATTGAGAAACAGATTTTTAAGGAGATCTCAGTTATCTGCAAGAATAATAGGGTGATTATGATAGGGGATTTTAACTTTCCAAACATCGACTGGGACTGCCATAGTGTTAAAGGTTTAGATGGAGAAGAATTTCTGAACTGTGTACAAGACAATTTTCTGATTCAGTATGTGGATGTACCTACTAGAGAAGGTGCAAGACTTGACCTACTCTTGGGAAATAAGGGCAGGTGACTGAGGTGTCAGTGGGGGAGGACTTTGGGGGCCAGCGACCATAATTCTATTCATTTTAAAACAGTGATGGAAAAGAATAGACCAGATCTAAAAACTGAAGTTGTAAAGTGGAGGAAGGCTAATTTTGATGGTATTAGACAAGAACTTGCAAAAGCTGATCAGGGGCAGATGCTCACAGGTAAAGGGACAGCCGGAAAATGGAAAGCCTTCAGAAATTAGATACTGAAAGTCCAGAGACAGCATATTCCTGTTAGGGTGAAAGAAAAGACTGGTAGGTGTAGGGAATGCTGGATGACTAAAGAAATTGAGGGTTTGGTCAAGAAAAAGGAGGAAGCGTATGTCGGGTATAGACAAAATAGATCGAGTGAATCCTGAGCAGAGTATAAAGGCAGTAGGAGTATACAAAAGAGGGAAATCAGGAGGGCAAAATGGGGAAATGAGATAACTCTATTTGCCAAAGCTAAGGGGAATCCAAAGGGTTTTTACAAATATATTAAGGACAAAAGGGTAACTAGGGAGCGAATAGGGCCCCTGAAGATCAGCAAGGCAGCCTTTGTGTGGAGCCGTAGAAAATAGGAGAGATACTAAACAAGTATTGTGCAGTGTTTACTGTGGAAAAGGTCATGCAAGATATAGAATGTAGGTGACATCTTGAAAAATGCCCATAACACAGAGGAGGAAGTACTGAATGCCTTGCAATGCATAAAAGTGGATAAATCCCCAGGACCTGATCAGGGGTACCCTAGACCTCTGTGGGAGGCTAGGGGAGAAACTGCTGGGCCTCTTACTGAAATATCTGTATAATCGATAGTCACAGGTGAGGTGCCTGGAACACTGGAGGTTGGCTAACGTGGTGCCATTATTTCAGGAAGGTGGCAAGACAAGCCAGGGAACTATAGACCAGTGAGCCCCGCATCAGTGGTGGGCAAGTTGTTGGAAGGAATCCTGAGGGACAGGATGTACGTGTATTTGGAAAGGCAAGGACTGATTAGGGATAGTCAACATGGCTTTGTGTCTCACAAACTTGATTGAGTTTTTCGAAGTAGTAACAAAGAGGATTGATGAGGGCAGAACAGTAGATGTGATCTATATAGATTTCAGTGTTCGACAAGGTTCCCCATAGCAGACTGGTGAGCAAAGTTAGATCTCACGGAATACAGGGAGAACTAGCCATTCGGATACAGAACTGGCTCAAAGGTAGAAGACAGAGGGTGAAGATGGAGGGTTGTTTTTCAGACTGGAGGCCTGTGACCAGTGGAGAGCCACAAGGATCAGTGCTGGGTCCACTTCTTTTCGTCATTTATGTAAATGATTTGGATGTGAACATGAGATACAGTTAGTAAGTTTGCAGATGACACCAAAATTGGAGGTCCAGTGGACAGCAAAGAAGGTTACCTCAGATTACAATGGGATCTTGACCAGATGGGCCAATGGGCTGAGAAGTGGCAGATGGAGTTTAATTTAGATAAATGCAAGGTGCTGCATTTTAGGAAAGCAAATTATACACTTAATGGTAAGGTCCTAGGGAGTGTTGCTGAACAAAGTGCAGGTTCATAGCTCCTTGAAAGTGGAGTCGCAGGTAGATAAGATAGTGAGGCAGGCGCTTGGTATGCTTTCCTTTATTGGTCAGAATATGGAGTACAGGAGGTGAGAGGTCATGATGCAGCCATACAGGACATTGGTTAGGCCACTGTTGGAATAGTGCGCGCAATTCTGGTTTCCTTCCTATCAGAAAGATGTTGTGAAACTTGAAAGGGTTCAGAAAAGATTTACAAGGATGTTGCCAGGGTTGGATTTGAGCTATAGGGAGAGGCTGAACAGGCTGGGGCTGTTTTCCCTGGAGCGTCGGAGGCTGAGGGGTGACCTTACAGATGCTTACAAAAATTATGAGGGGCATGGATAGGATAAATACACAAAGTCTTTTCCCTGGGGTGTGGCAGTCCAGAACTAGAGGGCATAGATTTCGGGTGAGAGGGGAAAGATATAAAAGAGACCTAAGGGGCAACTTTTTCACGAGAGGGTGGGGCATGTATGGAGTGAGCTGCCAGAGGAAATGGTGCAGGCTGGTACAATTGCAACATTTAAGAGGCATTTGGATGAGTATATGGACAGAAAGGGTTTGGAGGGATATGGGCCAGGTGGGACTAGATTGGGTTGGGTTATCTGGTCGGCATGGACGGGTTGGACCGAAGGGTCTGTTTCCATGCTGTACATCTCTTTGACTCTAAAAGACCCAACTTCTATAACAGAAGTTCAGTCTTAAGAAAAAAAAAGGAGCTGTGAGGCACAAACCAATTTGAAGCCAAAGATAGCTGCCCTCACCTCCCCCCCAAAAAAGTTAACAAATATTACCCTCTTTTTGTTTTACTAATTACATAATGTGCTGTTCAATGTGTTCCATTTCTGTTCAGCAGTAGCAATTTCAGCAAAAATGTGAAGACAAATAAAATAGAGACCCACAAGAGAAGTTGCTTTCTCCAGGCTTTAAGCAACACACTTACTTATGCTTTTCTCCTTTACAAGACTAAAAATGCCACCCCGAGCCTCCAAGTTAGTGACTATTATGATCTTCCAGCTTACTGGAAAATTTAGTAACCATCAAGCATGAACAATTTTACATATGGATGACAAGAGAGAGTAGATTTCACTAACCCAATGTAGGAATGTTGTATTATTAAAGGCAATGATAGCAATTAATTAGTACTTAAATTTGAACTTATTTATTTCTCCCATCTCAGATTTGCACTGCACAAATAACAACTAAAAATGTTGAAACACATGAAAACTGGTGGCAGAAACCCAATTGAGTACATCTTATCTTAAAAATGTGTTGCTGGAAAAGCACAGCAGGTCAGGCAGCATCAAAGGAGCAGGAGGATCGACATTTCAGGCATAAGCCTGATTCCTGAAGAAGGGCTTATGCCCGAAACGTCGATCCTCCTGCTCCTTTGATGCTGCCTGACCTGCTGCGCTTTTCCAGCAAAACATTTTTAAGCTCTGATCTCCAGCATCTGCAGTCCTCACTTTCTCCTGAGTACATCTTATCTTTGGATTGAACGATCTGCCAACAATGACTGAAAAATATCCCTGAATATCATTTCACAAAATCAAACATTTTAAAAGGCAAATGCAAAGTAAAATTTCCAATTCAATGTATTTATATCAAACGTATTCAACATAAGGTCTGGAAAATTATTTAGTTTTAGAAATAATTTAAGTGCCAAAACTTTGGCTCAGTAACTTAGCCATTAATAACTTTGATATCAAATGAACACATCACACCATTTGTGAATGTTTAGTGGCTAGATATTTTGGGAATCCACATTTTCAACTCCGGCAATAACCAGATCCTATTCTGTGCAAAAGTCACTTGTAAGGGGCCTTAATGAAACTGAAAAGATCTCCCTTGATGCCTCTGTAATGAACATTATTATAAACGCAGATCATGGAAGATTCTAACTTGATAGTGCTCTGTACATCAGTGCCTCAAGGAAATAAAAAACGGATTCTTGTTTCTTGACTGCTACCCAAGTAATCCTGCTGGAATGCCAACTGCAGCTAATACTCGACAGCTTAAGGTGTGCCTGCCATAGCAGAACAGGATTTCTGCTACATAAAGAACTGCACAGTACGCTTCCACACTACCAAGGCGGGAATGGGAAAAAAAATAATGTGGCAGCTTGTTCCCCACCAAACTCAAGCACAGAAATTACCAGGCAGCGAGGAAGATTATATGCTGAATTTGTATTTAAATTGGATGTGGTCAATACAGCAAACACATGCTTGAATATTTCAAGCTCAATACAAATCTCAAACTTGCTCAGACATAACACTTCATTTAAGAGCCAGTGCTTAGCAAAGCAATTTCTTATGTGCAAGTCGAAACTTTAGATAATTGCAAACTATGATTGTCAAAAGCCAATTTAAGCTTTGGACACTATCAAAACTATCCTTGTTTGGGATCGGTGGAACAAGACTTAATAGTTTTATTTATCGTTAGTCTTAGTATTATCAGTATACATGTCATTAAACTGGTTCTATCAGGAACCTACCATTTTATATGGTTTCCATGTCAAAAAGTTCTTTACACTACAATTCCTGTACTAAAAATAATTCTCTAACTTGCTCAAAAGTTTTACTATTTTGAAGAAGATACCACTAGCTAATTTGCATAAGAGACTGATTATAAGTATCTTGTTTGCCTGCCATGTTTAAAATGGTCACTGTGAAACAGACTGGTGTATTTGCCAAATTAAACAGCTCAAGACAATTTCCAGTTCAAATTTAAATGGGATTTATGAATCAGCTTTGACTTAAAATAAGCCATAATTTGCTTATTGTCAAACAGGTTAGGTTTCCTCTCAACACTGGAAAGACCATGTGATTTCATCACTGGGGTTTCAGTGAGTAATAACTGACAAAACATTTACATTATAGAGTATAGTATATACTACTAAGTAGGACACAGAACTTTTATTTAAAAATCCTCATCTATGTCTTGTTTCTCTTCAGCTCTGAACTCACCCAGCTACACATCCTTCTAAAATATCTATATTCTTTTCATTCTGTTCCCATGATTAACTGCACACACATCCCACCCAATCCTCCAAACAATTTTCATTACTCATTGTAGCTGCATCTTCAGCTGTCTAGGTTCTAAAACTGCCTATTTCCCTCCCTAATTCACTCCATTTGTTTAAAATGCTCCTTAAACATTTACTTCCTGGCCCAAACCTTTGCTTAACTAACACCTTGTTTTATAACATCAAGGAAGCATTTTGTATATAAGTTAATGTTTAATCAAATTGTGTTCATTCAACTGTGGATTGATTCTACTAACAAAAGTTACCATTTCTTTTAAAGTCAAAAATAGAAAAATGTACACCATAGGAGATGACTCCATCCATCTTGTGACAAGCAAAAAAGATACAATCTAATCCCATTTTCCAGCTCAAGGTTACAGCACTTAAAGTATTACATACCACAACCGCATATCAGAGTTTTTCTTTTAAAATGCAAAAAGGAATTCTGCTCAGCCACTTAGTCAGGATGTGAAATACCTTCAGGGTGAAATAATTTCTAAACTCCCCTATAATCCCGCAAATTACTTTTTAAACCTTTGCCCTGGTTATTGAGGGAATAGATCTTTTTACTCTATTTAGGTTATAATCATATGCACCTCAAGTAAATCTTCTTTAGTTCTAATTCTCACCACCCAAGCCTATTCAACCTTTCTTGGTCAATAAGACTCTCCAATGGTAGCAGTTGCAAACCTCATTTTTCCCTCTATAGTTCAATTAGACCCTTACTAATATTTAAAATAATTCTGATGACAGCAACCACTACTGGATCAGTAAGGATGTAGGTGTTTGATCAACTTTGCAGTGAATTGACCACACCACTAGTAGCCAGAATAGAGAATCATCCGCATCTATTTTCTTTTGGTGGATTAAGAAAAAGTTCAAGACATGAAATACTGTCAAATTAACACTTTACCAGGTGTGCTAAAGAATACACAGGAATTTTAACTAGTGATTTAATTAACCTCTCAGCCAGAATTATTCAGCGGTGTGGACATCAGAATTTGCATTTGGGACTGAAGAATTTGACAGTTGTGTTTACTTTTCATGACTGGCAGAAAAGGAAGCCTGAAACCTTAAGTACGACATGACAATAAACTCCTTTCAGGCTCCAAAATACTGCAAGTGTTAGATCTGGAAGTCTAATGCACAATTTAGTGAAATCTCAACTCAACTGTCACTTAAATATTAAGTGAAGTCAACTTAATTCACATATCATTCATTTTAACATTGACTTTTTTTGTTTTTGAAATAATTGTAAGATTTTTCAGTTTAAAAAGTCAGTACAGTATTATGGCCAGGGTGAAGTTTCAAACTCAGATTGGCGGCCGTCAGTGAAATCGTTCGGTGCCAATATGAAAGAAAGAGTTGTTTTTTATCCCAAACTTTTAGTGGCTTACCAAAAAATTAAAGCAAATGCTTTCAAAGAAAGACGGACAGCAATAATCTGATCTAGTGATTGTGCTGCACCGAAACTTGAACAAAGTCGACATTTTTAAACATCGTTTAAAGAGGAGGGAAGAATTGAGAATAACCTCGTTGACATACCAATAGCGGTGCAGACAAAATAACGAAGACAATACTACTTTAAACCCTGGTGGGAACAAAGAACAAGGAAACACCATTAATGGGGAATGTCCAGAAAATGTCGCTCAGCTCCAGACACCAGCAGAACCTTGACTGACAGCGCGCTCAGCTAATCAGGCATCGCGCCTGGTGTAGTTCTCCAATCAGCGCAGCCGAGACGGGTGGAACTTCCGGCCCCCACAAGCAGCCAGTCCGAGCTGGTCTCATATCGCAGCCGCTTCCTGACCGGGGCCCGCCGCCAACTGCCAACCCCAGGCTTCGAGGCCCAAGTCTAGTCAGGATAACAGGCGGCTGGGCCACGCGACTCGGTTCTCTCAGTTTCCAGTGTGGTGTGGGAGAGGGGTGGGGGGAGAATGGCGGCCTGCCATTGGAAATAAGCCGGACTCTTTCACATGACATGGCGACAGGACGGGCAGCTTCAGCTGGAATGAGCCGGCGATACTTACACCCATACCTCAGGGAAGCCAACGGCTTCTCTGAGCTTCAATCGTGACTAGTCTAGGCCTTGAGTCGGGTAAGAAAGCCTGGTTTACCTACCGCTGAAACCAACAGACACGACTATCCCCTCTCGGTCGCTGAGACTGATTGTTCTCTGAGTCCGGCCTCCTCCAATCCCCCCCCTTCCCACTTTCCACAAAGCACATCTGACGTCACACGCACGGACTCATTGTGACGACGGTTTCGGTGATGTCATTTTACAGCCCCGCCTCTTTCTTCACCCACTGCCTTCCATTCCTCATACCTCCCATCCCTCATCCACTGCTTTCCATTCCTCATCCCTCTTCTCCTCCTCTTCCATCACCCACTGCCTTCCATTCCTCATCATTTCATCCCCCTCCTCCCTCACCCACCGCTTTCCATTCCTCATCCCCTCCTCTTCACCCTTATCCACTGCCTTTTATTCCTCGTTCCCCTCTTCCTCCCTTACCACTGTCTTCCATTCTGCATCCCCTCCTCCTCACCCAATATCTTCCATTCCTCATTCCCTCTTCCCTGTTTTCCATTCCTTATCCTCCACTTCCTCCCTCACCCACTGCTTTTCATTCCTTATCCCCCTCCTCCTCTCTCATCCACTGCCTTACATTTCTCATTCCTTCCTCCTACCCCTCACTGCCTTCCATTCCTCATCCCTTCCTTCTACCCCTCCCTCACTGCTTTCCGTTTTTCATCTCCTCTACCTCACACACTGCCTTCCATTCCTCATTCCCTCTACCTCTCACACTGCTTTCCATTCCTCATCTCCTCCTCCTCCCTCACCCACTGCCTTCCATTCTTCATCTCCTCCTCCTCCCTCACCCACTGCCTTCCATTCTTCATCCTCTCCTCCTCCTCACCCATTGCCTTCCATTCTTCATCTCCCCTCCTTTCTCATCCAATGCCTTCCATTCTTCATCCTCTCCTCCCTCCCTTGCCTACTGCTTTCCATTCCTCACCCTCTCTTCCCTTAGCTACTGCTTTCTATTCCTCATCCTCTCCTCCACCTTTAACCACTGCCTTCCCTCCTTCAACCAACCTGTCTACCTTACCTAATGCTTCCACTGCCTTCCCTTCCTCAACCAATATGCCTACCCTATCTACTGCCTTCCTTTCCTCATCCTCTCCCTTACATACTGATTTCCATTCCTCATCCTGTGCTCCTCACCCTCACCCACTGCCTTCCATTCCTTATCCTCTCCCTTATGTACTGATTTCCATTCCTCATCCTGTGCTCCTCACCCTCGCCCTTCCATTGCTCATCCTCTCCTTCTCACCATTACCCACTGCTTTCCATTCCTAATCCCTTCCTTCACCTCTCTACTCCCTCTCCTCCTCACCATCATCTACTGCCTTCCATTTCTCATCCTCTCTTCCTCCCTTGCCCACTGCCTCCCATTCCTCTTCCCCCCCCTCCTCATCTACTGTCTTCCATTCCTCGTCCCCTCGCTACTGCCTTCTGTTGCTCATCCTCTCCTCAATCCTTAACCACTGCCTTCCCTTCCTCATTCACACATCCTGCCTGATCTACTACTGCGGTATCTTCACCACCTCCACCTCCAGAGGATAACACTCTGGAATAATCAAAATGCACCGCTGCAACAAACTGTACATTACAGTGTTGAGAATATTTATTCTTGGATCTTACTAACTTGGTAAGATCTGGGAGGATTGGAGTTATTTAGACAGATGGTTAAAATTCTAGACTTTAAAGATTGCCTGAAAACCTTTTAAAAAAATTGCACTTCAAAAATAGTGATTCATCTTTATTTCTTCTATTTTGACTTTTGGAATAGAGTTATAAAACAGCAAATGTGCTTGCTGAGCTAAGGAACTCAGACATGATGTCTGCAATCCTTTCAATAATGGCTATCCAGAGAGATATTTTTGTTTTGGGAAGTAAAGCTGAATTAATGTAAAAATATTTGGTGAACTCTTGAGTGATCGTAAAATCCATTCATTTCATCAGATCAAAGGATAAATTAAAAATGTGGAATAAATAGCTTAAAGTTCATCTTGAGGACATCCCAGAGCAGGCTAAGTTTTATGGAGATAGGTGAAGCTTGGAAGGGTCCCTAGATGTTTGTTCAGTGAGTTAGTTAGAAAGTTGAGGCTGCTTTCCCGATCCTCTTGTCAATCAGAGGATCGGGAAAGCAGCCTCAACTCTTGCTTGCCTCACAACTTGAGTATGGACAAATCCCAAGCTGACAGTGAAGACAAAAACATCAGTCTATCACACCTGCGTCATAAGCACACTGTTGTACAGCAGTGAAATGTGGACTACATACGCCAGACAAGAGAGAAGACTGAACACCTTCCACTTGAGGAGTATCCGCCATATTCTGCTAAGACAGAGTGTCTGACGCAGCAGTCCTATCTTGCGCTGGCCTTCCCAGCATATACACTCTGGTCAGGCAGCAGAGACTGCGCTGTCTGGGCCACGTCCATTGCATAGAGGACGGCCGCATCCCAAAGGATATCCTCGATGGAGAGCCTGAATCCAGGAAGAGACCCACTGGGCATCCCTCGCTGCGCTACAAGGACGTATGCATGAGGGACATGAAGGCACTTGATATCATTATGGAGTCCTGGGAAAGGCTTGCAGCTGACCGCATGAGATGGAGAAGCACCCTGAACCAACACCTCAAAAGAAGCTGATGAGCGCTGCAGCAAACAAGTCGGCACGCAGGAAGGAGTGCAGTAGTTCAAGCAGATCAACGACCACATACAGATGTGACCTCTGCGACTGGGACTGCCACTCCAGCATTGATCTCTTCAGTCACAAGCGACATTGCTTCAGGAAAGCAGAAAGATAGAACAACAAGGATGCAGCCCGTGGTCAGCCATGACTGAAAGGGGCCTCATGAGTTAGTTAGAGTTTGGACCCAATGTGTTAGTTTGCAACTCCCTGAGAGAAGATAGCCAATGTAAGTAACAGGTGCGTGTTCATTGTAGCAGTGTGACAAAAACAGTCTTCATCATACACTGAATGTGGGTGAGGCTTAAAGTCTGTTTGAATTTTGTGAAAGAATAGATGGTGGAAGTTTGCCTAGTTTTGAAGCTCGGAGAAGACTCTATTGTGAACCTCACAATGTCTTCTGGCAACAGAAAGCAATCAGCCAAAATAGTTGAGAGACGTTGTAAAAGGAACAAGAACAAGAAACTGAGCCATCCACAGCCAAGTGAAGGTAAATGAAAGTTTTACCTCTGAAAATAGCTGGAGCTGAGGAGAAGTAAATATAGTTGCCAGAGGACTGTGGGATACTTATGGCCACGAAAGTGAAAAAAAACTCAAGGTTTCATAGGATGGAAGAGAATTCCTGGGTGATAAAGGAAATAAACCTGAGGGCGTGGCACATATAGTATAAGCTATAGTGTTAACTATTCACCTTGTTTAATTTGTACTCTTTTAAAACACTTTGTGTTTTATTTTCAAAAATAATGCAATGTTATGGTTAGTTCTATTGGAAAAAATAAGATGTTTGGATTTCTCTTTCAGTATTAATGGTCTCTAACCAATCGTAACAGTGACTACTACCTGGAATTAATCACAAGCTGTATTCCTGATTCCAACAATTCAATGTAACTACCAGCTACATTCTAGCAAGTACATTATACTTTGTAAACAGTATTCTGTAGTTTTTTTTAATCACTTTGTGACATGTGGGCTTTGTTGGCTGGCCAGCATTTATTACCCGTCCCTAGCTGCCCGTTGTGAGGGTGGTGGTGAGCTGCCTTCTTGAACCGCTGCAGCCTAATTGCTGTGGGTTGACCCACAATGCCATTAGGGAGTGAATTCCAGGAATATGACCCAGGGACCATGAAAGGATGGCAACTTAGTTCCAAGTCAGTATGGTGAGGGCTTGGAGGGGAACTTGTAGCTGGTGTTATTCCCATATATCTGCTTCCCTTGTCCTTCGAGATGGAAGTGGTCATGGGTTTGGAAGGTGTTGTCTGAGGATCTTTGGTGAATTTCTGTAGTGCATCTTGTAGATAGTACACATTGCTGCTACTGAGCATCAGTGGTGGAGGAAATGGATGTTTGTGGATGCAGTGCTGATCAAGTGGACTGCTTTGTCCTGGATGGTGTCAAGCTTCTGAAATTTTCTTGGGATTGTACTCATCCAGGCAAGTAAGGAATATTCCGTCATACTCCTGACTTGTGTCTTGTTGACGATGAACAGGGTTTAGGGTGTCAGGAGGTGAATTACTCGCTGCAGTATTCCTAACATCTGCCTGCTCTTGTTAAGAGCCACTGCATTTACATGGTGAGTCCAGTTGAGTTTCTGATCAATGATAACTCCCAGGATGTTGATAGTGGGGGATTCACTGTTGGTAACACCATTGAATGTCAAGGAGCAGTGGTGAGCTTATCTCTTATTGGTGATGGTCATTGCCTGGCATTTGTGTGGTACAAATATTACTTGTCACTTGTCAGCCCAAACCTGGATATTGTCCAGATCTTATTGCATTTGGACACGGACTGCTTCAGTGACTGAGGTGTTGCAAATGGTGCTGAACGTTGAATAATTGGTGAATGTTCCCACTTCTGACCTTATGATGGGGGAAGGTCATTGATGAAGCAGCTGAAGATGGTTGGGTCTTGGACACTACCCTGAGGAATTCCTTCAGAGATGTCCTGGAGCTGAGATGACACACTTCCAACAACCACAATCATCTTCCTATGTGTCAGATATGACTAACCACCAGAATGTTTGACCTCTGATACACATTGATTCCAGTTTTGCCAGGGTTGCCACACTTTGTTAAATGCAGCTTGATATCAAGGGCTGTCACTCTCATCTTACCTCTGGAATTCAGCTCTTTTGTCCATGTTTCAACCAAGGCTGTAATGAGGTCAGGAGCTGAATGGCCCCAGTGGAACCCAAACTGGGCGTCATTGAGGATGTTATTGCTGAGTAGGTGCTGCTTGATAGCACTATTGATGACACCTTCCATCACTTTACTGATGATCAAGAGTAGACTGACAGGCAATAATTAGCCAGATTGGATTTGTCCTGCTTTTTATGAACAGGACATACTTGGGTAATTTTCCACATTGTCAGATTGGTGTCAGTGCTGTAACTACTGGAACAGTTTGGCTAGGGGAGTGGCAAGTTCTGGAGTACAAGTCTTCAGTACTATTGCTGGAATGTTGTCAGGGCCCGTTGCCTTTACAGGATCTACTGTCTCCAACCGTTTCTTGATATTGCAGGGAGTGAATTGAATTGGCTGAAAACTGAGACAGTCGGTTCTGCAATAGTTCTGTTCTCGTGCAAACCCGCATGATTTTAAAAAAATTGCCTCAGAGCAGCACCATTTCAACGAATGGGGCTGGAATCATGTTATAACCAATACATGCTTTAAAAGTTCATGCTTTGGAAATAATGTCCCAAATTCAGCGATCACGTTATAGTGAATTTGCATTAATGAAACACTCGTTATAACAGAACGACCTTTATCTGTAGTGCTGAGAACAACCGGAGAAGTTTGAGATGGATCATCTACTCGGCTTTTCTGGCTGAAGATTGCTGCAAAAGCTTCAGCCTTATCTTTTGCACTGATGTGCTGGGCTCTTCCATCAATGAGGGTGGGGATATTTATGGAGCCTCCTCTTCCAGTGAGTTGTTTAATCATCCACCATCATTCACGAGTGGGTGTGGCAGGATCTGATCCGTTGGTTGTGGAATCGCTTAGCTCTGTCCATCACTTGCTGTTTACAATGTTTGGCGTGCAAGTGGTCCTATTTGGTGGCTTCACCAGGTTGGCACGTCATCTTCTGGTGCTGCTCCTTGCATGCCCTCCTCCACTGTCCATTGAACCAGGGTTGATCCCCTGGCTTGGCGGTAATGGTTGATTGGGAGATATGCCGGGCCATGAGGTTACAGATTGTGCTGGAGTACAATTCTGCTGCTGTTGATGGCCCATAGCATTTCATGGACACCCAGTCTTGAGTTGCTAGATATGTTCAAAGTCTGTCCCAATTTAGCACAGTGATGATGCCACACAACACGATGAAGGTTATTCTCAATTTGAAGGTAGGACTTCGTCTCCACAAGGACTGTGCAGTGGTCATTCTTATCAATACAGTCATGGGCAGATGCATCTGCACCTGGCAGATTGATAAGGATGAGGTCAAGTATGTTTTTCCCTCTCACCGCCTGCCACAGACCCAGTCTAGTAGCTATGGCCTCTAGGACCTGATCAGCTCTATCAGTAGTACTGCTGCCAAGCCACTCTTAGTGGTAGACATTGAAATCCCCCACCCAAAGTACATTTTGTGCACTTGCCATATTCAGTTTTTCCTTTAAGTATTGTTCAACATAGAGGAGTTCTGATCCATTGGTTGAGGAAGGACAGTATGTAGTACTCAGCAGGAGGTTTCCTTACCCAAGTTCAACCTGAAATCATGAGATTTCAGACCTCAATGTGGAGGACTCCCAGATCAACTCTCACCCGACTGTATACCACCGCTGCTGATGTGACAGGACATATCCAGGGATGATGATGGTGGTGTCTGGATGTTGTCTGTAAGGTATGATTTCATAAGTATGACTATTTCAGGCTGTTGCTTGACTAGTCTGTGAGAGAGCTCTCACAATTTTGGCACTAACCCCCCAGATGTTAGTGAGGAGGACTTTGCAGGCTGTTTCTGTCTTCGACTTTTCTGGTGTCTAGGCTGGTGCCAGATGGTCCATCCAGTTTCATTTCTTTGACACTTTGTAGCGATTGATACAACTGAATGGCTTGCTTGGCCAATTCAGAGGGCAATTGCTGTGGGTCTGGAGTCATATGTAGGCCAGACCAGGTGAGGATGGCAGATTTCCTTCCCTAAAGGACATTAGTAAACCAGACAGGTTTTTCCGACAATCCTCAATGATTTCATGGTCATCAGTAGATTCTTAATTCTAGATTTTTTTTACTGGATTCAAATTCCACCATTTGCCAGAAGATTATGTGGGTCTCTGAATTAATACTCTAGTGATAATACTACTAGGCCATTGCCCTCCCCTCATGATATATGCCAAGTGTATTGGAAACCAAAGAACAAAGTTCTTCCATCAACATGCTTCTGGGTTTCTGTTAATAATTTTCTACCCTTGGTAATGAGTTAGCTTTCATATCAATGCGCTCTTCACGGGGATGTGTTCTTTAATAATGAAGCAGGCCTTAGATGCATTGGACAGACAGCTCCTCTGCTAATTCAGTACAAAGGCACTTAATGACTCAAAAAAAATTCTTAAAATCTTTGTTGGAAATCCAATAGAGATAATTGAAATAAAAACAGAAATTGCTGGAAAAACTCAGTAGGTCTGGCAGCATCTGGAGAGAAATCAGAGTTAACATTTTGGGTCCAGTGACCCTTCTTTGGAACATTGTTTTTGTTTCTGATTTCCAGCATTCACAATTCTTTCGGTTTTTTGTTTAGAGATCATTGAAAGGTCAGTTATCTTGGACTCTGTACATTTTGGTGGCCTTTACTGGTTTATTGGACCGAAGAAGGGCATATTGACTGAAATCCTTGATATCCTGGTAGTGGGGTCACAGACATACCTCTAAAGTAAGTACAGTGTTTGGGATGAATTCATGACATGCCAGTCCTCTTTTGTTTCTATACAGTCTTTTTAAACTACAGTCGACGAAGTTCACTATGTGGCCCAGAGGCACAATTACCTTTCCTGTGGCTCACTTGCTACCTGTTTTCTACTTGCTAACCCTCCTGCTTGCTGCCTCTCCTCTTGTTTGTCATACCAGGCAAAAGAATCCGAGGGAACATTGCAAAACCATAATTTTTACTCAGCAAGTTTTTATCTAGAATACATTGCCCAAAGTGTTTGGGTAATCAGATTGCTAACTTAAAGAATGAAAATAGATAAATATTTAAAGGGAATTTTTTAAACAGCATTGAGGGGCAAAGCAGAAAGTGGGACTAATAAGATAACTCTACCAACGAGCTGAGACAGGTACAATGGCCTGAATTGCCTGTGTTGTATTATACTACATCATAAGCAACTTATAGATCTCCAAAATGGCAGCCAAGAGATGCATGGTCCTTCAAGGGATTGCTGTCAGATCTCGACAAATGAGGTATGCCTTCTTGAATACTTTAAGAGTCTATACTGTCATCAAGTCTTTACAACATAGAAGGAAGCCCTTCAACCCATCATGTCCAAGACAGTCATCAAACATCCATCAATTCTAATCTCATTTTCCAATACTTGGCCCAGTTTTTTATGCTATGGCATTTTGAGTACTCATTAAACAGTTCTTAAATGTCTTGAGGGTTCCTTCCTCTTTCACCCTTTCAGGCAGTGAATTTCAGATACCTACAACCTTCTGGGTGAAAAGATTGTTTCCTCAGATCCCGTTTAAATGTCCTGTGCCCTATTGTGAAACTGATTATTGATTCCTCTACTAAGGGGAAACGTTTATCCCTATTGACCTTACGTGTGCCACTCAGAACTTTGAATCACCTCAGTCAGGTTCCCCTCTGCCTTCTCAGTTCTAAGGAAAACAACTCCAAGATATACAGGCTTTCTTCAGAACTGAATTGCTTCAGCACAGTCAACATTCTGATGAATCTCCTTTGCACCCTCTCTAGTATAATTACATCCTTCCTGTAATGTACTGCACACAGTACTCCAGCTGTGGCCTAACTAATGTTGCATACAGCTTCATCATAACCTCTCTGCTTTTATATTCAACATGTACTCCTTTGCTTTGTTTTCCATCCCAAAATGTATCATCTCACATTTTTTTTTGTATAACTTTCATATACAGTAATCAATTTAGATCTTATTTAATCCCACTAACTCAGTAAATCATCGTTTTTGATGCAGAATCTGTGGTTTCACACATGAGCCTCCAGGAAGGCCCA
Organism: Chiloscyllium plagiosum; assembly: GCF_037043375.1. Taxonomy (NCBI): domain Eukaryota; kingdom Metazoa; phylum Chordata; class Chondrichthyes; order Orectolobiformes; family Hemiscylliidae; genus Chiloscyllium; species Chiloscyllium plagiosum. Next base: position 21,224,230 of record NW_028270166.1, read on the forward strand.
GACACTGATGAAACCACATCCTGAGAGTGTGATCAACACAGGAAAAATCGAGGCATTCAAGAGAGAATGAGATTGCTATCTTAAGAAGAAGTCCAGCAGGTCTGGGGAGTGGAGAAGGTGAAGAAATGACACAAAGTAAATTGCTCCTATGAAAAGCCAACTCAGATGCAACAGACTGATTGGCCTCTTTCTGTGCAGTAACAATGTCGTGATCAACAAAGACTGCAAAACTCCACAGTGTGACATTTATGTTTCCACTTAATTCAAACTAAAAGCAATCATAATTAAAATACTACCCTGAAAGTTAATGAACATAGAAGAGCAGCAAAGCTTTTTCACTTTATAAATACAGTAAGAGACTATATAGCTACTTCAGCAACTTATTGAAAAACATCATGCTATTGATCAACTGGAATCTATAACAGAAACAGGGTATTTGGCCCAGCTCGTCATATGAGTGTTTATATTCTACACAATCCTCATATTCCCAGTCCACTTTATCCCCATATATTCATATTGCTTTTTCCTCATGTATGCATTCAGTTGCCTGACAAGTGCATTCAGGCTATCTGTTCTAACCACCTCCACAGCCTAGCATTAACCAGACATATTCTGATGTGCTCAACTTCGAGTCAGAGAGATTGACAGCAGAAACAGACCCTTTGCTCCAACCCGTCCAAACCGACCAGCTATCTTAAATTAATCTCGTCCCTTTTGCCAGCTGTTGGCCCATTTCCCTATAAACCCTTCTTATTCATGTACTCATCCAAGTGCCTTTTAAATATTGTAATTGCACCAGCCTCTACCATCTTCTCTGGCAGTTCATTCCATACACGTACCACCCTTTGCGAGAAAAAGTTGCCCCTTAGAGTCATAGAGATGTACAACACGGAAACAGACCTTTTGGTCCAACTCGTCCATGCTGACCAGATAACCCAACCTAATCTAGTCGCATTTGCCAGTACCTGGCTCATATTCCTCTAAACCCTTCCTATTCATAAACCCATTCCAGATGCCTTTTAAATTTTTGAGTGCGAGTAGCAGCGGAGGTTAAACGAACCCGGAAGACTGCAGCTAAGAAGGAGTGGGAGCAGCAGGGGGAAGTGACGATGACCAGAGGGGCAGCCGGGAAGGAAAGCAGTGAGTACATAAATCAGAAAGGCGGTTAAACCCGAGACTCTGGTTTGTTAAGGTAAGGATTTTCTATTTCTTTATCAGTGACTGGTTAAAAATTTACTTTTTTGGTTTATCTATTAATTGTTTTTTAGAAAAAGACTATAGCAAAGAGGTATCAGAAAGTATTTTAACTCAAATTTATACAAAGTAATAAAGTAAGTAACTAAGCAGAGATGGCTGTACAGGTGATGTTTTGTAGCTGTATGATGTGGGAGCTGGCTGATCCCATTGTGAATGGCAGTGACCACATCTGCAGCAAGTGTTGGTTGCTGGAAGAACTCCGGCTCAGAATTGATGATCTGGAAACCAAGCTTCAAACACTGCGGCACATCCGGGAGGGAGAGAGTTACCTGGACGCTTTGTTTCAGGAGGCAGTCACACCTGGGAGATTAAGTAATTCACATTCAGTTAGTGATCAGGGACATCAGAGTGTGACTGTTAGTAAGGCAGGTAGGGGGAACCTGAGTTCAGGAGTGCAGGAGCCTCAGCCTTTGACCTTGTCCAACAGGTATGAGATTCTTGCTCCCTGTACAGATGAGGAAAAGGGCTCTGGACAGGATGAGCCAGCTGACCATGGCACCATGGCGCAGAAGACCATTCAAGAGGGGGGAGCAAAAAGACAAGTAGTTGTTATAGGGGATTCTATAATTAGGGGGACAGATAGTATCCTTTGCAAGCCGATTGGGAGTCTCACATGGTGTGTTGCCTGCCCGGTGCCAGGATGCGGGACATCTCCGACCGGCTTGAAAAGATATTGGAGCGGGAGGGGGAGGATCCAGTTGTTGTGGTCCACGTTGGAACTAACAACATCAGCAAAGCTAGGGAGGAGGACCTAGCTTTGGGGATTATCAAGCACTAGGAAGGAAATTGAAGTATAGGTCCTCAAGGGTCATAATCTCCGGATTACTGTCTGAGCCACGTGCCAATTGGCATAGGGATAAGAAAATTAGGGAAGTAAACACGTGGCTAAGGGATTGGTGTGGGAAAGAGGGATTCCACTTCATGGGGCATGGCATCAGTTTTGGAACCGGGGGGATCTGTACCGTTGGGACGGTCTCTACCTGAACCGATCAGGTACCAATGTTCTAGCGAAGAGGATAAATAAGGTGGTCAGTAGGACTTTAAACTTCTGAGTTGGGGGGAAGGGAAAGTGAAAGCGACAGGGAGTATGGAGTTAAATGGAAAAATAAGCAGCAGGATAGCATGTGTGCAGGTGGATTTAAACTTGAGGCAGACTGGGAATGCAGCAAAAAGGAAGGATAACTTCGGACATCTTATGACTTCCAATATCTCTAATGATAAGAAAGTTAGCATTAAGGCACTTTACCTGAATGCTCGTAGCATTCGTAACAAAGCAGATGAACTATTGGCACAGATCATCGTGAATGATTATGATGTGGTAGCCATCACAGAGACATGGTTGCAGGGGGGTCAGGACTGGCAGTTAAACATCCAAGGATTTTCAACTTATCGAAAAGACAGGGAAGCGGGCAGAGGGGGTGGGGTGGCCTTGTTAGTTAAGAACAAAATTAAATCTATGGCACTGAATGACATAGGGTCGAATGATGTGGAGTCTGTGTGGGTGGAATTGAGGAACCACTAAGGCAAAAAAAACATAATGGGAGTTATGTACAGACCTCCTAACAGTGGTCAGGACCAGGTGCGCAACATGTACCAGGAAATAGAGAAGGCATGTCAGAAAGGCAAGATCACGGTGATCATGGGAGACTTCAATATGCAGGTGGACTGGGTAAATAATGTTGTCAGTGGATCCAAAGAAAGGGAATTCATGGAATGCTTGCAGGATGGCTTTTTGGAACAGCTTGTCATGGAGCCCACAAGGGAACAGGCTATTTTGGACCTAGTGCTATGTAATGAACCAGACTTTATAAAAAATCTTAAAGTAAGGGAACACTTAGGAAGCAGTGATCATAATATGGTAGAGTTCAGTCTGCAGTTTGAAAGAGAGAAGGCAAAATTGGATGTAATGGTGTTACAGTTAAATAAAGGTAATTATGAGGGCATGAGAGAGGAACTGATGAAAATAGACTGGAAGCAGAGCCTAGCGGGGAAGGCAGTAGAGCAAAAATGGCAGGAGTTTGTGGGTATAATTGAGGACATCCCCAAGAAAAGAAAGATTATCCAGGGAGGGATTAGACAGCCATGGCTGACAAAGGAAGTCTAGAAATGTATCAAAGAAAAAGAGAGATCCTATAAAGTGGCCAAGAGCACTGGGAAATCAGAAGATTGGGAAGGCTACAAAAACAAACAGAGGATAACAAAGAGAGAAATAAGGAAGGAGAGGATCAAATATAAAGGTAGGCTAGCCAGTAATATTAGAAATGATAGTAAACGTTTCTTTCAATACATAAGAAGCAAACGACAGACAAAAGTAGACATTGGGCCACTTCAAACTGATGCTGGAAGCCTAGTGATGGGAGATAAGGAAATAGCTGGAGAACTTAATAAGTACTTTGCGTCAGTTTTCACAGTGGAAGACATGAGTAATATCCCAGGGAGAAAGTGAGGACTGCAGATGCTGGAGATCAGAGCTGAAAATGTGTTGCTGGAAAAGCGCACCAGGTCAGGCTGCATCCAAGGAGCAGGAGAATCGATGTTTCGGGCATGAGCCCTTCTTCAGGAGTGAGTAATTCCTCATGAGTAATATCCCAACAATTAAAGGGAGTCAGGGGGCTGAGTTGAGTATGGTTGCCATTACAAAAGAGAAAGTGCTAGAAAAGCTAAAAGGTCTTAAAATTGATAAATCTTCTGGCCCCGATGGGTTACATCCTAGAGTTCTGAGGGACATGGCTGAGGAAATAGCGGAGGCGTTGGTTGAGATCTTTCAAAAGTCACTGGAGTCAGGGAAAGTCCCGGATGATTGGAAGATCGCTGTTGTAACCCCCTTGTTCAAGAAAGGATCAAGACAAAAGATGGAAAATTATAGGCCAATTAGCCTAACCTTGGTTGTTGGTAAAATTCTAGAATCCATCATTAAGGATGAGGTTTCTAAATTCTTGGAAGAATAGGGTCGGATTAGAACAAGTCAACATGGATTTAGTAAGGGGTGGTCGTGCCTGACAAACCTGTTGGAGTTCTTTGAAGAGGTGACAAGTAGGTTAGACCAGGGAAGCCCAGTGGATGTGGTCTACCTAGACTTCCAAAAGGCCTTTGATAGGGTGCCACACGGGAGGCTGCTGAGTAAGGTGGGGGCCCATGGTGTTCGAGTTGAGCTACTGGTATGGATTGAGGATTGGCTCTCTGACAGAAGGCAGAGAGTTGGGATAAAAGGTTCTTTTTCGGAATGGCAGCCGGTGACAAGCGGTGTCCCGCAGGGATCTGTGTTGGGGTCGCAGCTGTTCATGTTGTATATTAATAATCTGGATGAAGGGACTGGGGGCATTCTAGCGAGGTTTGCCGATGATACGAAGTTAGGTGGACAGGCAGGTAGTACTGAGGAAGTGGGGAGGCTGCAGAAGGATCTAGACAGTTTGGGAGAGTGGTCCAGGAAATGGCTGATGGAATTCAACATGAGCAAATGCAAGGTCTTGCACTTTGGAAGAAAGAATACAAGCATGGACACTTTCTAAACGGTGAGAAAATTCATAAAGTCAAAGTACAAAAGGATCTGGGAGTGCTAGGCGAGGATTCTCTAAAGGTAAACATGCAGGTTGAATCTGTGATTAAGAAAGCGAATGCAATGTTGTCATTTATCTCAAGAGAGTTGGAATATAAAAGAACCGATGTGCTACTGAGACTTTATAAAGCTCTGGTTAGGCCCCATTTGGAGTACTGTGTCCAGTTTTGGTCCCCACACCTCAGGAAGGACATATTGGCACTGGAATGTGTCCAGAGGAGATTCACATGGATGATCCCTGGAATGGTAGGTCTAACATACGAGGGACGGCTGAGAATCCTGGGATTGTATTCATTGGAGTTTAGAAGATTAAGGGGAGATCTAATAGAAACTTACAAGATAATACATGGCTTGGAAAGGGTGGACGCTAGGAAATTGTTTCCGTTAGGCGAGGAGACTAGGACCCGTGGACACAGCCTTAGAATTAGAGGGGGTAAATTCAGAACAGAAATGCGGAGACATTTCTTCAGCCAGAGAATGGTGGGCCTGTGGAATTCATTGCCGTGGAGTGCAATGGAGGCCGGGACGCTAAATGTTTTCAAAGCAGCGATTGATAAATTCTTGATGTCACAAGGAATTAAGGGCTAAGGGGAGAATGCGGGTAAGTGGAGTTTAGATGCCCATCAGCCAAGATTGAATGGCGGAGTGGACTCGATGGGCCGAATGGCCTTACTTCCATTCCTATGTCTTATAGTCTTATAAATATTTCAATTGTACCAGCCTCCACCACATCCTCCAACAGCTCATTCCACACATGCACCATGCTCTGCATGAAAACATTGCTCTTTAGGTTACTTTTAAACCTTTCCCCTCTCACCTTAAACCTATGCCCTTTATGTTTGGACTTCCTACCCTGGGAAAAAAAAAGATCTTGGATTTGCACCTGATCCATGCCCCTCATGATTTTATAGATCTCTAGAAGGTCACACCTCGGCTTCCAATGCTCCAGGGAAAACAGCCCCAGCCTATTCAGCCTCTTCCTATAGCTCAAACCCTCCAATGCCGGAAATATGCTTGTAAATCTTTTGTGAACCCTTTCAAGTTTCACAACATCTTTCCTACGGCAGGGAAACCAAAATTGAATTGAATGTTCCAAAAGTGGACTAACCAATGTCCTGTACAGCTGCAACATGACCTCCCAACTCCTATACTCAGTGCAGTAACCAATGAAGGCAAGCATACCAAAAGTCTTCTTCACTATCCTATCTACCTGTGGCTCAACTTTCAATGAACTATATACCTGCGCCCCAAGGTCTCTTTGTTTGGCAACATTCCCCAGGATTTTACCATTAAGTGTATAAGTCCTGCCCCAATCTGTCTTACCAAAAATGCAGCACATCACATTTATCTAAATTAAACTCCATCTGCCACTCCTCGGCCCAATTGCCCATTTTATCAAAGTTCCGTTGTTCTGTGAGATAACCTTTTCCACTGTCCACGACACCACCAATTCTGGTGTCATCTGCAAACTTACTAATCATACCTTCTATATTCACATCCAAGTGATTTATATAAGTAACAAAAAGCAGTGGACAAAGGACCGATCCTTGCAGCACACCGCTGGTCACAGCCTCCAGTCTAAAAAGCAACCTTCCATCACCACCTTCTGTATCCTGCCTTCGAGCCAATTTTGTATTCCATGTATTCCATGTGATCTACCCTTGCTAACCAATCTACCATGCAGGATCTTGTTGAATGCCTTGCTGGAGTACCTATAGAAAACATCCACAACTCTGCCTTCATCAATCTTCTTTGTCACTTCTTCAAAGAATTCAAACAAGTTAATGAGACAATTTCGCATGCACAAAACCATGTTGACTATCCTGAATCAGTCCTTGCCTTTCCAAATACGTGTGAATTCTGTCCCTCAGAAGCCTGTCTGACAACTTACCTACCACTGATGTCAGGCTCATCAGACTATAGTACCCTGGCTTTTCCTTACCACCTTTCTTAAATAATGGCACCACTAGTTAGTTGCATACAATAAACTGACAATCTCCGCTATGTTGATAAAACTAGCAATCATCAACACCTCTGCTGGTGTCTCCTCACTGAGTCTGAAGTAGCATTGTGGCCGGATGGGCTGCTCAAAATGATGGATTTATGAAAATGGACAATAAATGAAGCATGCTGGGATATTGAGACAAGCCTTGATCAAAGCGACTGTGCTAATAAACATGCTGCATAGTCTAGACAGGCCGCAGCTACAGATAGACAGTACGTAACTGACCCAGTAGCTGCAGGCAATACAACATACAACATGAATGCCATCCCCAGGACAACTGGAAACACCAAGTTGTTTGCCAGGCACAGCAGCGCCTCACACCCTTATTTGGAGAGGAATACCTGACCTATGTGTGTCCACTCCAGGAATAGATGCCTACAGACCACCCTGCATCAACATGTCAACACCTAATTGGATCCAATCGATCAGGGTGATCGAGCCCTGATCAATCTATTGTAGGACATTGGAGACCCTTCCAAAAGGGCACCAACAACTATTGAGTATAAGAATCGCTGCAACACCCCCCTCAGGAGGTGTAACTCGAGACCAACCACTGTGAAGAGAAGACACCCTGGGACCACAGGGTCAATGACAACCAGATGATCATTGCCACGTGAATCAAGGCCAAGGTCTAGTGTGGTGATATATGATCATCTAGAGTTAAGTTAAAGCACAAGATAGTTGATTAGATTTATAGTGTAAGTTGTTAGTTGATAGCCTATTTTATTGTTATAGTATTAATTGTGTTAAATAAATAAATATTGTTTATTATTACTAAGAGTCAAATCGCAATTTCTTTGCTGGACACGAGTGCTCAACACACTGTGTGGCAGGTGCAACAGCATCATATTCTTTTCTCTAGTGGAGTCTACCCAAATGCAGTCTCATCCTGCAGAGATCCTTTATTATCTTCCTTTGAAAAATTAGCAGCATGTAATTGTATATGAGAAATGGAATTTAGAGTAGATATCACAGTAGAACTCTGTTACTGCAGAAATTTTAAATGTTCATTTACTGTAGTATACTACATGAACCTTTAAAAAATACATATTGTCCCAGTATTGGCTGAATTTCCCATTTAAATGCAGAGTTAAAAATCACATGACACCAGGTTATAGTCCAACAGGTTTATTTAGAATCACTAGCTTTCGAAGCACTGCTTCTTCATGAGGTGGTTGTGGAGCAGAATCATAAGACACAGACTTTAGAGGCACGGGATTGCAGTGTCATGGAATGTAATATTAAACAAATTTAGCTTAAGTCTTCCATCTTTTAGAATGACCATGTTAGTTTTAGTTCCTTCATATGTAAATTGCAGAACTTTTTAAAAGTTACATTCTCAAGATAGCCTTTAAAAATAGGATGACACCTATTGACTCCTAAATGCAAGTTGTCACCATTCTGAGTGGAATATATTTGACAAAGGTGAAGATGTGACACATGAAAGATAAAGTTGCACTATTACTAATCATGGATCCTTTACACAATGTAAGAATGATACAGGAAGAAAAGTTTGAGGGAGGACAACATTGGATGACTGTCTGATTTCAGTCAATGGTCTGTTAAGCCATTGTATACCATATGAAGTTACCCCATTAACGATGGATTTGATTTGCTGCATGACTGTCATTTACCTAGATAGAAAATTGATTGGAACAACTGTAGCATTTCAAACATTCCACAGAAAAATATTATTCTTTGTCTCTTACTTACAAACAATCTTTAATACTGTAGTGAAGTTAACTACATTCATATAAATGTAATTATATTATTCTTGAAAGAATATAGTTGCAATCTTTTTGACTTTAGTTTCACAATGGCAGTCTGGCAGCTGTGGCTATTTCTTAATTTTGAACTTTTAAAACGTTGAAGGGAGGACATCTGAAGATTGAATGTCTCCTCTGTGTCACTCTTACCTGAACTGCAGTTCCTTCTGAGCGGGAGGACCTCCTATTGGTCTTCCAGCTTTAAGAGCCTGCTCACCAGCCATATTTGGACAGTGAGTCCTCCTCGTCACTAATTGGCCAGTTTGAGGTAAATCATTCAGGTGAGTGCTCCCCCAAAGTGTAAGGTTGAGACCCTTATTCATCCCTGATGCTGATGTTCTGACTGAACATTTCTGCCTTTACCTCCGTTTTGAAGGAAGGCTGTATTGGATGGCAATATTGTCACTAGACTAGGAATCCAAAGAACCAGGTGATGTCTTAGGGACATGAGTTCAAATCTGACATTGAATTTAATTTTTTTTACAATCTGGAATTAAAAGTTGAACTTGCCATCTTTGCTTGGTCTGATTTACATGTGATTCCAGACCCACAGCAATGTGGTTGATCTCAACGGTCCTCTGCAATGCCTAGCAAACCATTCAGTTGTATCAACCACAAGAAAGAGTTTAAGAAATAAAACTGGACAAACCGTTTGATATTGACTAAAGCTCCAGAAAAAATGGCAAACCTTTTTACTCCATACTAACGTTGACTGGCTAGTGCCAAAATTGAGACAGCAGTCTTACAAACTAGTCAAGCAACAAACTGACAGTGTCATTCATTGATTCATATCTTACACATAGTGTCCCAGACAACACCGTCACCATCACTGGGTATGCCTTGTCCCAATATTTGGACATACCCAACAGAGGTTAAAATCAACAAGGTGAAACTGAGGACTGCAGATGCTGGAGATTAGAGACGAGAATGTGGTGCTGGAAAAGCAGAGCTGGTCAGGCAACATCCGAGGAGCAGGAGAATCAACGTTTCGAGCAAACATTCTTCATCCTGATGAAGGGCTTTTGCCCAAAACATCGATTCTCCTGCTCCTCAGAAGCTGTCTGACGTACTGTGCTTTCCAAGCACCACACTCTCAACCCATACCCAACAGAGGTGACAGCACAGTGCTACAATTGGGAGGGAGTTACCCTGGGAGTCCTTAATACTTATTCTGGACACTATGAAGTCTCATTGAATCAGATCAAACATGGGCAAGAAAGCCTCCTGCTGATTACTATGTATGATCCTCCTTTGGCTTATGAATCAGAAGTCTTCCATGTTGAACACCAGATGGAGACTGCGCTGAGGGTGGCAAGAGTGCAGAATGGCTTAGCAGCCCCATGACTGATTGAGGTGGTCAGGTCCTATAGGACATTGCTTTTAGACTGGGTCTGTGGCAGGTGGTGAGGCAACCAATAAGAAGCAAAAACATACCTGACTTCACCTTCACCAATCTGCATGCCATTGTTGCGTCTGTCCATGACAATATTGGTATGAGTGACCATTGCACAGTCCTTGTGGAGAGCAGGTCTCGTCTTCACAATAAAAATACCCTCCGTTGTATTTTGTAGCATATCACCATGCTTAATGGAATAGACTTCAAACAGATCAAAATGGTTGTTCATGAGGTGCAGTGGGCCATCAGTAGAAGAAGAACTCCAACATAATCTACCTAACATATCGCCCAATCTACTGTTACCATCAAGCTACTGATTAACCTTGGTTCAATGAAGAATCCAGGAGGGTATATCTGAAGCAGTACCAGCCATACTAAAAATGAGGTGTCCACCAGGTGAAGCTACAAAAAAAAACTAGACTGCATCCAGGCCAAATAGCATAAGCAGCAAGTGATAGCCCAAGTAAGCAATGCCACAACCAATGGATCAGATCCAGGCTCTGCATTCTTGCCACAGTCAGCCGTGAATGGTAGTGGATTATTAAATAATTCATTGGAGAAGGAGGTTCCACAAGCATCCCTATCCTCAATAATGAGGGAGTCTAGCACATCGGGACAAAATATAACGCTGAAACATTTGCAACAATCTTCAGACAGAACATACACACAAGGAAAAAGTGTGGGCCAATAGGATTTGCCAGAAGTGCCAAGTGGATGATCCATTTCAGACGATTCTAGACTCCCCAGCATCACAGAGCCCAGCCTCCAGCCAATTCAATTTACTGCATGTGACATCAAGAAACAGTTTAGAGTCAATGAATACTGCAAAGGCTATGGGCCCTGGTAACATAACAGCAGTTGTATAGAAGAGTTGTGCTCCAGAACAAGCCACACCCCTAGTCAACCAATTCCAGTACAGCTACAACACTGACATCTACCCAACAATGTAGAAAATTGCCTAGGTGCGTCAAGTACACAAAAAGCAGGATAAATCCAACTTGACCAATTACTGCCCTATCAGTCTATCCTCGATCATCAGTAAAGTGTCATCAATAGTTCTATCAAATAGTATTTGCTCAGAAATAATCTGCTTACTGATACTCAGTTTTGGTTCCACCAAAGCCATTCACCTCCTGACCTCATTGTAGCCTCAGTTCAATTATAGATAATAGATGAGATGGGAGTGAGTGTCCTTGACATCAAGGCTATATTTGATCAAGTATGGTATCAAGGAACCCTAGCAAAACTGAAGTTAATGGGAATAGGGAGTGAAAATATTCTGCTGGTTGGAGTTACACCTGGCACAAAGGAAGATGGCTGTAGTTTGAGGTCAGTCACCACAGCCCCAGCCATCTTTGTGGGAATTCCCCAGGGTAGTGACCTAAGTTCAATCATCAACTGCTTCATCAATGACCTTCTCCCCATCATAAGGCCAGAAGTGGCAATGCTCGCTGATGATTGCACAATGTTCAGCACCATTCAAGACTCCTCAGACATTGAAGTATTCCATGTCCAAACACTGCATGACCTGAACAATATCAGGCTTGTGTTAAAAAGTAGCAAGTGCCCTTCATACCACACAAGTGCAGGGTGATGAGCATCTCCAAAAGGAGAAAATCGACCCATTGTCTCTTGATATTCAATAGCAAGACATTTACTGCACCACCAAATATCAATATCCTGAGAGTTACTAATGCCCAGAAAGTGAACTGAATTTACCGTATAAATACTATAGCTACAAAAACAGGTCAGAAGCTAAGAATCCTGCAGTAACTCACCTCCTGACTCCCTAAAGCCTGTGCAACATCTATAATGCTCTAACAACACTCAAAACGTTTGACACCATCCAGGAGAAAGCAGCTTGCTTTATTGTCACTGCATTCATAAATATATATCCCCTCCACCTTCAATGCTTAGTAATACAAGTGTGCACTACCTACAGGATGCACTGCAGAAATTCACCAAGGGTCCTTAGACACACCATCCAAACTCACGAATCCTATCACCTAGAAGAAAAGGGCAGAAGTTACATAATGAGAACACTGTGACTTACACTGTGGGTCTGCACCAAATGGACTGCAGCGTTTTAAGAAAGCAGCTCACTACCACCTTCTCAAGGGCCACTAGGGTAATAAATGCTGGCCCAGCCAGTGACACCCTCATTCCATGAATAGATAAAATAAATTACAATGAAGATTCAATTGACTTGTATCTGGGATATGAGTGTTGTCAAAAGATTGGGTCTACATTTAGAAGCTTAGAAGAATGAGAGATGATCTAATTTAAACATCCTAGATTCTGACAGGGTAGACATTGTCATGTTGGTTCCCTTGGCTAGGGAAAATAAACTTTACTCTTGAAACATTGATTTTTCATATAACATTGCACTTAAAACTATTTGTGGGTAGTTGTCAGTTTTTATCTCGGATATATTAACACTTTTATGGGACATCTTGGAATCTTTAGTATTAACACCACTAAATGTTGGCTTCACTTACTGTTGGTTGGATTAATCATTAGGTTCACAGTGCTAACTGATGGGTCATCCTTTCTCTTCCAGCTGATTTATTCATGTTACTTAATAGACCAATCATATTGTACACATCAGCTTAATGGGACAAACACTTCCTTGATAGACTGTTTGTTTCAAATGCTTTGCATTCAGTACTCAGTTAGAGGCTCACAAACACATAAAGAAACTTTCCAGATGTATACTCTTTTGCAATTAATAAAATCAATGTAATTTAAGAACCAGTACTTTAAAAAGTACTTTTAAAAATTCCAGTTCCCTGGCCTTAATTGTTTCCTGTTCAGCATGGATGTCCAATCTCTCTATGCCACCATTCCCCACCAGGATGGTCTGAGAGCTCTCAGTTTCTTCCTCAACCAGAAGCATGAACAATCTCCATCCCCTATCCTCCGCCTGGCTGAACTTATTCTCTCACTGAACAATTGCTCCTATAATTCAACTCACTTCTGCCAAGTCAAAGGAATGGCTATGGGCACCTGCATGGGTCCTAGTTATGCCCTGCCTCTATGGAGTATGTGGAACAGTCCTTGTTCCTATCCTACATTGGCTCCCTCCCATAACTTTTTTCTCGGTACATTGATGACTGCTTCGGTACCACTTCATGCTCCTGCCAAGACCTTGAAAAATTTGATCATTTTGCCTCCAATTTCCAACCCTTTATAACTTTCGCATCATCCATTTCCGGCACTTCTCTTCCTTTACTTAACCTCTCTGCCTTCATTTCAGGGAATAAACTGTCCACTGCCATCAACTACAAAGACGCTGACTCTGACAGCTACCTTCAATACAGCTTGTCATACCCCATGTCCTGCAAAGACTCCATCCCATTCTCTCAGCACCTTTGCCAATGTCACATCTGTTAGCGCTGCTGACATGGTTTGCTTCTTCTGTGACCATGGTTTCCCACCCACTGTGGTTGACAGGACCCTCAACCACATCCGACCTATCACCCGTGCTTCCGCCCTTGGTCCTTCCCATCAGTGCGATAGCATTCCCCTTGTCCTCACTTTCCATCTCAACAGCCTCCACATTCAAAGGATCATTCTCTGCCATTTCAGACAACTCCAGCAGAACACCACCACTAAACACATCTTCCCCTCACTCCCCCGGTCTGCATTTTGCAGGGATTGGTCCCTCCAGGACACCCTACTCCATGCCATGACCACCAACATCAACCACCCCCCTCTTTCAGAGCACTTTCCCATGTAACCACAGAAGGTGCAACACCTGCCCTTTCACCTCCTCCCTGCTCACTCTCCAAGGGCCTAAATTGTTTTTCTGGATGAAGAAGCATTTCACCTGTACTTTCTCCAATCGTGTGTATTCTATTCACTGCACCTAATGGACAGTACTCTACATTGGAGAAAGCGAACGGAGACTGGGTGACCACTTTGCAGAACACGTCCAGTCTGTGCACAAGCATATCGAACCTTCCCGTAGCTGGTCATTTTTACACACTGTCCTGCTCGCATGGCCATTTGTCTGTTCTTGGCATGCTGCAGTGTTCCAGTGAATCACAGCACAAACTGGAGGAACAACATCTCATCTTCAGGCTCGGCACTTCACAGCCTTCTGGACGTAATATTGATTTTAACACCTTCTTTTGTGAACCAACTCCCATTTCTTCCCTTTCTTTTAGTTTTACTTGTTACATTGTCTGTTATCATGTCCTCTCTCCCATCCCCCCTCCCACCCTAGTGGGACTGTCTGGTCTTTCCAGGTTGGCATATAGACACACCATTGTTCTGCCGTTTTCACTTAACCTGAACTATAAACATCTTTTCTCCACCAGCACCCTACACCCACACCACACTATGCCCCCCCCCCCCCCCCCCCCAGCCTCTAACATAAATGCTGTACCATCTACACTTCACTTCAGCTCTGATAAAGAGTCATCTACAGTCGAAACATTAGCTTGCTAATACATGCTCTCTGACTTGCTGTGATCACCAGCATTTGTTGTTTTCAGTACAGATTCCAGCATCTGTAGTAACTTGCTTCCAATTTAAAAAGGCACTGTGACAAAAAACAAATTGTCAAAGGAAAGTTACAAAGTTTGGTTTTATGGGGAGATGATGAATCCCACCCCATGGTGCCCATCAATTGCAGGAAGTCTCAAGTCTTCCAGTGCACATAGCACGTTCTCTCTCCAGAACCACTTAGGTGTGGGTGTAAGTACAGAAGAGACACAGGTGAAAATGAGGAGTACAGATGCTGGAGATCAGAGTCAAGATTAGAGTGGTGCTGGAAAAACACAGCAGGTCAGGCAGCATCAGAGGAGCAGAAAAATTGATGTTTCGGGCAAAGGCCCTTCATCAGGAATGAGGCTGGGAGCCTCTGGGGTGGAGAGATAAATGGGAGGGGTTGGGACTGGGCAGAAGGTAGCTAAGAGTGCAATAGGTGGATGGAGGTGGGGATAAAGATGATAGGTCAGAGAGGAGGGTGGAGCAGATAGGTGGGAAGGAAGATTGGCAGGTAGGACAGGTCATGAGGATGGTGCTAAGCTGGCAGGTTGGAACTGGCATAAGGTGGGGGGGAGGGGAAATGAGGAAACTGGTGAAGTCCACATTGATGCCCTGGGGTTGAAGTGTTCCGAGCTGGAAGATGAGGCATTTTTCCTCCAGGCGTCGAGTGGTGAGGGAGTGGAGGTGGGGGAGACCCAGGACCTGCATGACCTCTTCAAAGTGGGAGGGGGAGTTGAAATGTTCGGCCATGAGGCAGTGGGGTTGATTGTTGCGGGTGTCTCGAATATGTTCCCTAAAACGCTTTGCGAGAAGGCATCTAATCTCCCCAATGTAAAGGAACAATGGATACAATAAATGACATTGGTGGATGTGCAGGTGAAACTTTGATGGATGTGAAAGGCTCCTTTGGGGCCTTGGATGGAGGTGAGGGGGGAGGTGTGGGCGCAGGTTTTGCAATTCCTGCGGTGGCAGGGGAAGGTGCCAGTAGGGGAGGGAGGGTTGTTGGGGTGGTGTGGACCTGAGCAGGTAGTCACGGAGGGAAGGGTCTTTGCAGAAAGTGGAGAGGGGTGGAGAGAGAAATATAATCCTGGTGGTGGGGTCTGTTTGTAGGTTGCGGAAATGTCGGCAGATGATACGGTTTAGGGGAAGTTGGCATGATGGAAGGTGAGGACCAGGGAGGACAGAAGAGACGCAGTCAGTCAGGTCTAACAACCGATCCAAACAGATGTCTTAAAAAACTTCTGAATGGTGGCACAGTGGCTCAGTGGTTAGCACCACTGCCTCACAGAGCCAGGGACCCCAGTTCAGTTCCAGACTCAGGCAACTGTCTGTCTGGAGTTTGCAAGTTCTCCCCTGCATGGATTTCCTCTAAGTGCTCTGGTTTCCTCCCACAGTTCAAAAATGTACAGGTTAGGTGAATTGGCTGTGCTAAATTGCCTATGGTGTCCAGGGATGTGTAGGTTAGGTGCATTAGCCAGGGGTAGATATAGAGTTGGGGGAATGGATCTGTGTGGGTTACTCTTCAGAGGGTCGGTGTGGACTTGTTGGGACAAAAGGCCTGTTTCCACACTGTAGGGAGTATTCTTCTATAGAATAATGCAATCCACAGACCAGTAGAGGGCCCTCTGCATCATAATGTGTGAAAGGAATCCTACAATGAACAGGGAGAATACGCTTGAAATACACACAAATCCCTGATTTTGTCCATATGATTGCTATGATTTTATCTGTCTTTTTTTTTGACCTTACCCTCTCCAAACTAGATGTCAGACAAGAAGCAAGCTGTTCAAGAAGAGGGTTCCAGTCTCCAAAACATTTGTGATTGAAAGCTCCTGTGTTGGGCAGGGAATCTCTTGAAGTTGAGAGATTTGAAAGGGCAGGTCCGGTGATTTTAAAGGTAGCAGTTGTCTTTGGTAAAAGGATCTCTTTCTCCAGCCTAGAGAACATCTTATTCCTTAGCAGAACCAAATAAATTGTCTTTGAGAAAGTGAGATAGAAAAAAAACCCTCCTCTTTCATATGAATGTCATGTGGAGTGGAGTGGGGTGGGGCGCTGGGGCTCTGAAGAGCAATTTAGCAAAAGTCATGAATAAGGTATTTTCTGGAAGCTGTACATTTACCAGGACCCCCGATGTGGGAGAATACATTGCACAATGTATGGGTGGAACTAAAAAGTCATTTATCCTTCATTTCCTCACTTGCTGTGTTAGCTGTGGCTCAGTTGGTAAGACTCCTCCCTCTGAGTCACAAGGTTCCAGCTTCATAGCACCACTCCCAGGCTGGAGTACACAAATTAATGTACATCACTGAGGGAAAGCTGCATTTTTGGAGGTCCCGTCTGTTTGAATGGGCTGTTTCATTAAGGCCCTGTTAATCTGTCCAGGAAAGTGGAAAAGATCCCTTGACATTATTTCAAAAAGAGCACTACACTAATCCCGAGTGTCCTGACCAATATTTATCCCTCAGTCAACATTAGATGATCTGATCATTATCATATTGTAAACTGTGAAGGTTTGCTGTGTGAATTTGGTGTGGACATTTCGTTTGAGACGTTTGAGCAAAGTGTTTGAGACGTTTGATGGTTAAGAAAAGGGCTATATAATGGCAAGACTTTATTTTCTTTCTCTCACATGATCTGATAATTTTACTGTTGAATATCTGTCACGCATTTGTATACTTTGTACCTCACTCATCACCTATGACAATGTTCCTTCAATCTCATTTGTAAGTGCATTCAGCTCATCTCAAAATAATTCTCCTTCTGATGTACACATGTACACATTATCAGACACAATGGGCAGCTTGCTGAGCTTTGGCTATCAATGTAAAACCTGGCATGAGAAATCAGAGGCAGTGTCTGTTTTGAATACCCATGAGAAAACCCACAATAAATTGATCACAGTTGGGGTTTGCACAATGTTAGGATTTGGTGTGGAAAGAGCAGTGAACACAGACTCTGCATTTCATACAATTGTACAGCACGGAAACAGACCTTTCAGTCCAACTGTCCGCACCAACCTGACATCCCAATTTGACTTCATCCCATTTGCCATATTCCTCTAAACTCTTCCCATTCACATACACATCCAGATGCCTGTTAAATTGTACCAGTCTCCATCACTTACTCTGACTGCTTGTTCCATACACCCTCTGCATGAAAAAGTTACCCCTCAGATCCTTTTAAATCTTTCTCTTCTTATCTTAAACCTATGCCCTCTCAGTTTGGGCTCCCCCACCCTAGGAAAAAGACCTTGACTATTCACCTTATCCACATCCCACATAATTAGATAAACTTCTATAAGGTCACCCCTTAGCCTCCAACACACCAAGGAAAAAGCCCCACCCTTTTCAGCCTCTCCCAACGATTCAAATTCGAGTCCCTGGCAACATCCTTGTAAATCTTTTCTGAACCCTTTTAAGTTTAACAACATCGTTCCTATAGAAGGGCAATCAGAATTGTATGCAGTATTCTAAAAGTGGCCTCACCAATGTCCTGTACAGCTGTAACATGACGTCTCAACTCCTTTACTCAATGTTCTGACCAATGAAAGCAAGTGTTCCAAACACCTTCCTTACCACCCTGTCTAACTGCAACTTCAATTTCAAGGTACAATGCAGCTGCATCCCTAAGTCTCTTTGTCTGGCAACATTCCCCAGGGCTGTATTATTAATTATGTTAATCCTGCCCTAGTCTGCCTTACCAAAATGCAACAATTCACATATATCTAAATTAAACTCCATCTGCCACTCCTCGGCTCATTGGCCCATCTGCTCAAAATTCTATTTTACTCTTGAAATAATCTTCTTCTCTGTCCACGACGACATCTATTTTGGTGTCATCTGGACACTTACTAACCATGCCTCCTATATTCACAACCAAATCATTTATGTAAATGATGAAAAGCAGTAGACCCAGCACCAATCCTTGCGGCACACTGCTGGTCACAGATCTCCATTCCAAAAAACAATCCTCCAGCACTACCCTCTGTCTCCTATCTTCAAGCCAATTTTCAAGCACCTGGATCCCATGTGATCTAACCTTATTAACCAGTCTACCATGAGGAACTTTGTCAAATGCTTTGCTAAAGTCCATATAGACAGTGTCTACTGCTGTGCCTTTATCAATCTTCAAATTTCTGTAAATCTTTCTCATCTCCTCAAAAAACCCAATCAAATTAGTGAGACACACAATTTCCCTCACACAAAGCTATGTCAACGATTCTTAATCAGCCCTTGCCTTTCCAAATGCATGTAACTCCTGCACCATTTCCTCAAATATTGTCTTCTCTTATAAAGAGTCTTATCCTATTTAGTTTATTTATGTTTTAAAGGTTAAATCAAAAGCAAGCACTACAGATCCTGGAAATCTGCAGTAAAGCAGAAAATACTGGAACTTATACAAAATATACAAATTAGGAGTAGGAATAGGCCATTCAGTTCCAAGATCCTGCATTATCATTCAATAAGATCATGGGGACAGGAACCAAATAGCCTATCCTTCTCCTAATTCATATGTTTATATATTTGTTTCACCATTTCTGGTTTTTATTTTAGATTTCCTGATGCTGAGTATTTTCAAGCCTTATGCTTGGAAATATCTTTCCAATGAGTTCTTACCCAAGACTGGTCCAGGCTAACATAACAGGAGGACAATTTTCTATTAGTTTTACATAGTATGTTGGATTGGTTAGCTCACTTAGCTGGATGGCTAGTGTGACACCCAAATGCGGGTTCAATTTCTGCGCCAGCTGAAATTACCGTAAAGGACTATCTTTCTCAACCTCTCCTCTCACCTGAGGAGTGGTGACCTTCAGGTTAAAAACCACCAATTGTCTCTCTATAATGACAGAACAGCCTATGATCTGGAAGGACTATGGCAACATCACCTTTTATTAAATAATATAGCTTCTGAACAGATGGGCTTTTTGAAAAGAGTTATGTTTTTGGCATAGGCATTTTCATTTCCTCACAGTACTTGCTATAAGAGTTTCTCAAGCTTACCAGTAAGATACAAAAACAATTAGAAAAACTTGTAGAAACTTCAAGCTGAATGTGACCTACAACATGATATTGGTCACAGCACTTGGAGTACTACTTGCTTTCCTTTGGAATCTTTAATATTGTGTGTTCTATTAATTTGAGGGAGACATGCTGATGGTATGTACTTATGACCATGTTGTATTTGATTCACTAACAGAACCAACACTGATGGAAAGAGATATATTGAAAAAGAGAAAAGAATTATACTGATGAAATGAGGTACAAGGTACATGGGAATACCACTACCTTCATGTTCCCCTCCAAGCCGCTCACCATTTTGACTTGGATCTATATCGCCGTTCCTTCACTGTTGCTGGGTCAAAATCCTGGAATTTCTGCCCCAATAGCATTGTGGATCAACCCACAGCAGCAGTTCAAGAAGGCAGCTCACCACCGCCTTCTGCAGGTCAACTAGGATGGGCAATAAATGCTGACCAGCCAGTGATCCCATATCCCATTATGGGCGGCACGGTAGCACAGTGGTTAGCACTGCTGCTTCACAGCGCCAGAGACCCGGGTTCAATTCCCGCCTCAGGCGACTCTCTGTGTGGAGTTTGCACATTCTCCCCGTGTCTGCGTGGGTTTCCTCCGGGTGCTCCGGTTTCCTCCCACAATCCAAAAATGTGCAGGGGTTAGGTGAATTGGCCATGCTAAATTGCCCGTAGTGTTAGGTGAAGGGGTAAATGTAGGAGAATGGGTCTGGGTGGGTTACACTTCGGCGGGTCGGTGTGGACTTGTTGGGCCGAAGGGCCTGTTTCCACACTGTATCTAATCTAATCCCACAAATGAAGAATAAAATATTTATATATTTTGTCATCAAATATATTTTGAGACTTCTCAAACATCTAAAGACTATTTGCTGATAAAATTTCTTGGATTAGGAGAAACCAATTGCATTTTAGATCAAACAAAACAGCTTGGTGTGAACCATCGTTAGCCCGGCTAGGAAAATAATACAGTGACGTTGTCAGAAATTTGCCATCTCATTTACATGTGGATTTCTGCTTTAATGCCTTATATATTTTGCAGCTATTTCACAGACCATTCACAATTTTGTCAGATTGTGCTTTCACATCACAGAATGGACTCTACTAAAAGCAAGGGTGATAGCAGCCATTTTTCAAACTTTCACCCAGTGGATAATATAACCATTGACATCAGTGACATTGAGGATGCCAAAGCTGAAAATCATAAAAGTCAATGCATGTTTGGTCATTTTCCCTGTATTTATTCTTCCATTTAACTTGATGCTGTTACACATATCAAGAATACACACACTCACTATCACATAATGACATTCTCAGACAGCGCTGCAGTGCCACACATTGCTTGTCATTGCTTTCCAAACCTTGTCCTACTGACCTATTTTTAAGATCTCTGATGACTCTGGCCCCACAGCAACACAAAAGCTAATTAAAGGACTTTCCTCCCAAAGCTGCACATTATTTGCTAACATCTTGCCAGGCACAGTGTTTACTCATTTGAAAATAAAGAACATGCTTTAGCCTTGAACATTCATTTCAGTTGAAATTTACTGCCACCATGTATATATCATTGTAATTTTAAACAATTTCTTCAGACTTTGATCTGAGTTTTCTAGATCTATTAAAATAGATTGATGCTGCATCTATGGTTAGCACTGCTGCCTCACAGCACTAGGGTCCCAGGTTTGATTCTGGCCTCGGGCGACTGTCTGTGTGGAGTTTGCACATTCTCCCTGTGTCTGTGTGGGTTTCCTCTGGGTGCTCCAGTTTCCTCCCACAGTCCAATGATGTGCAGTTCAGGTGAATTGGCCATGCTAAATTGTTCATAGTGTTAGGTGCATTAGTCAGAGGGGAATGGGTCTGAGTGGGTTATTCTTTGGAGGGTCGGTGTTGACTTGTTGGGCTGATGGCATGTTTCCACACTGTAGGGAATCTAATCTAATATAATCAAATCTATCCCCTATAGCAATCTCTTGTGAAAGCTGTTAAGAATCTGAAGAGTCTTCCAGTATCCTACAATGTTGTTCTCAGTCTCACCACCTGGAGATGCTGTTTACTTGCCAACCAATGTTCCACATGTGAGAAGACTTCCTTCTCATTTAGCAGGCTGGAACTTTGACTTTGTAAATATAGCAGATCTTCCTGAAGAAGTGATTAAGAATGATCACTTATTAAAATACATGATCAAAATTACCAGCCCTGTGGTGTAAAATATTACCAACAGAAGATGTAGAATTTGTGCCAGACAGGAATTGTGCGTCAAACTGGACTTGCACTGGAATGAGATCAAATAGAATAATGAAGCAGCCTGATCTAGAGATTCTGATTTTTACCATCATTTTAATAGGATTTGACTATATTTATATTCAATACATGGGATTGAATAAATTATATATTAAATGGTATACTTTGATATTCATTCATCACTAATTATTAAATTTGATAACATTCTTTTAGAGTTTTTGCTCATTCAATAAATTCTCTGAATATGTGGGACAGCAAAGCTTGAGTTAAACATTGGCTTAGGAACAAGAAAAGGCTATTGAGCCCCCTGTCAGTTCCAGAACTTAATGAGATCATGGCTGATCAATGACGACTCCATATATATGCCTTTGCCTCAAACTCATAATAACTGACTAACAAGAATTTATCAATTTGAATTATAAAATTAAAAGTCAGTCGAGCCTCAATTATCCTTAAGAGGTCGAGATTTTAACATTTCCGCCATCCTATTGAGAGGAAAAATGTTTCCTAATTACCTTCCTGAAATCTGACTTTTCAACTATGCTGCCCACTCTGAACTCCCCAACTGATGGATGCAGCTTCTCGCAATCTATGTTTGTGCCCTTCATGTCTGCATTTCAAATGCATTCAAATCTTGCTCATGATGGAATTATATCTATGAGCTGATTCAACATTACACAAGTCCATAATCATTGCAAACCTGTAGTACAAATATATCCGAACATAACGAACACAAACATTCCTAAGATTGAAATAGAGGGCCATCTTATTTGTTGAAAATATAGATCAGAGTAAAAAAACCTCAGAAAGCTTAACATTATCTCAAATTATTTTATTTCACTAATTTCTTTCACCACCTTTACGATAAGATGTCGCAATAATTTTTCTTGCAAAATTTTGGAGGAAAGATTCTAGACTTATATGAATGCTGCATTGTTTACCTTTCTTCAAAACCCAACATCGCAGTCAGGTAAATTAAAATACTGCCCATGAATAAATCCAGAGCACTTGTCTAAGAATCTTGATGTTCCTACTGTCAGCAGTGACCTGGAGTATTCAAGAAGAAAGCTCATGTTGTCTATTTAGTGGCACAAATATCTAAGATTTTGGTTGATGGAACTGAAGACAGATTTTTAGTCACTGGAATCTTGGGTGACCGATGGGGAAAAATTTGTTAGTGCATGACAAAAGAAACCTAGAGTTGGAAATTATCTCATAAATATTGTAGTGAAAAGGAGGCTTAGGGAGAAGGGTGAGATTTGTATTATAATCTATATGAATATGAAATTATGCTTTAAAGTCCCAGTGGCAGAAGTACGTGTTAAGCATAGAGAGGGATGAAAACAAGGGTAGAAGCCCTTTTTAAAATAAAAATGCGCTCACTGCAGATTATTTGAATGATTATTACAGTCGGGACGTGGGACGCATGTTAGAGGTGACACTTCATAATGCACATGAATTGTTCAGTTTTTGCAAGTCCACCAACAGAACAGTAGAATCAATGTTCATTCCTGTAAACAAACTGTTAGCAGATATTCTTTTTCTTTTACATCTGATAAACTGATAATTAGAGCTGAATTATAGGCACTTTGTCTATTCTTTGCATTGAATTTTGTTGACAAATTGTGTGTATATAATCTTTTGATTTGAACATACATTTTGTGCCCTCTTCATTTAAGACAGTCAAGAGTTGAAGTGTGAGGACATCTTTTAATTGTGACTTGATTTTCAATACAGCCTTTCAATGAATGCTCAGTAACTTATGCAATTTGTAGGATCCCATTCATAATTTGAATGTACACATGGGCAGAGCATGAACTGTTCATACTAGTCTGTTATATTGGGGTTGAGTGAGACATACACACACTCACTCACCGAAACTCACTGTCTTATAGAGTCATAGAATCATAGAGATGTACAGCATGGAAACAGACCCTTCGGTCCAACCCGTCCATGCCGACCAGATATCCCAACCCAATCTAGTCCCACCTGCCAGCACCCGGCCCATATCCCTCCAAACCCTTCCTATTCATATACCCATCCAAATGCCTCTTAAATGTTGCAATTGTACCAGCCTCCACCACTTCCTCTGGCAGCCATTCCACACACATACCACCCTCTGCGTGAAAAAATTGCCCCTCAGGTCTCTTTTATATCTTTCCCCTCTCACCCTAAACCTATAGCCTCTAGTTCTGGACTCCCCGACCCCAGGGAAAAGACTTTGTCTATTTACACTATCCATGCCCCTCATAATTTTGTAAACCTCTATAAGGTCATCCCTCAACCTCCGACACTCCAGGGAAAACAACCCCAGCCTGTTCAGCCTCTCCCTGTAGCTCAGATTCTCCAACCCTGGCAACATCCTTGTAAATCTTTTCTGAACCCTTTCAAGTTTCACAACATCTTTCCGATAGGAAGGAGACCAGAATTGCACACAATATTCCATCAGTGGCCTAACCAATGTCCTGTACAGCCGCAACATGACCTCCCAACTCCTGTACTCAATACTCTGACCAATAAAGGAAAGCATACCAAACGCCTCCTTCACTATCCTATCTACCTGCGACTCCACTTTCAAGGAGCTATGAACCTGCACTCCAAGGTTTCTTTGTTCAGCAACACTCCCTAGGACCTTACCATTAAGTGTATAAGTCCTGCTAAGATTTGCTTTCCCAAAATGCAGCACCTCGCATTTATCTGAATTAAATTCCATCTGCCACTTCTCAGCCCATTGGCCCATCTGGTCAAGATCCTGTTGTAATCTGAGGTAACCCTCTTCGCTGTCCACTACACCTCCAATTTTGGTGTCATCTGCAAACTTAGTAACTGTACCTCTTATGCTCGATCCAAATCATTTATGCAAATGACAAAAAGTAGAGAGCCCAGCACTGATCCTTGTGGCACTCCACTGGTCACAGGCCTCCAGTCTGAAAAACAACCCTCCACCACCACCCTCTGTCTTCTACCTTTGAGCCAGTTCTGTATCCAAATGGCTAGTTCTCCCTGTATTCCATGAGATCTAACCTTGCTAAGCAGTCTCCCATGGGGAACCTTGTCGAACGCCTTATTGAAGTCCATATAGATCATATCTACTGCTCTGCCCTCATCAATCCTCTTTGTTACTTCCTCAAAAAATTCAATCAAGTTTGTGAGACATGATTTCCCATGCACAAAGCCATGTTGACTATCCCAAATCAGTCCTTGCCTTTCCAAATACATGTACATCCTGTCCCTCAGGATTCCCTCCAACAACTTGCCCACCACCAATGTCAGGCTCACAGGTCTATAGTTCACTGGCTTGTCTTTACCACCCTTCTTAAACAGTGGCACCACATTTGCCAACCTCCAGTCTTCCGGCACCTCACCCGTGACTATCAATGATACAAATATCTCAGCAAGAGGCCCAGCAATCACTTC
The DNA here is from genome assembly GCF_037043375.1 of Chiloscyllium plagiosum. Lineage (NCBI taxonomy): Eukaryota > Metazoa > Chordata > Chondrichthyes > Orectolobiformes > Hemiscylliidae > Chiloscyllium > Chiloscyllium plagiosum. The sequence goes on from NW_028270166.1 coordinate 21,249,388, forward strand.
TCTAGCTTCCCACAGAGTTTTCAGGGACACCTGACCAGGTCCTGGGGATTTATCCACTTTTAACCGTTTCAAGACATCAAGCACTTCCTCCTCTGTAATCTGGACATTTTGCAAGATGTCACCATCTATTTCCCTACAGTCTATATCTTCCATATCCTTTTCCACAGTAAATACTGATGCAAAATATTCATTTAGTATCTCCCCCATTTTCTGTGGCTCCACACAAAGGCCGCCTTGCTGATCTTTGAGGGGCCCTATTCTCTCCCTAGTTACCCTTTTGTCCTTAATATATTTGTAAAAACCCTTTGGATTCTCCTTAATTCTATTTGCCAAAGCTATCTCATGTCCCCTTTTTGCCCTCCTGATTTCCCTCTTAAGCATACTCCTACTTTCTTTATACTCTAAGGATTCACTCAATCTATCCTGTCTATACGTGACATATGCTTCTTTCTTTTTCTTAACCAAACCCTCAATTTCTTTAGTCATCCAGCATTCCCTATACCTACCAGCCTTCCCTTTCACCCTGACAGGAATATACTTTCTCTCGATTCTTGTTATCTTATTTCTGAAGGCTTCCCATTTTCCAGCCGTCCCTTTACCTGCAAACATCTGCCTCCAATCAACTTTCAAAAGTACTTGCCTAATACCGTCAAAATTGGCCTTTCTCCAATTTAGAACTTCAACTTTTAGATCTGGTCTAGAGGTTTATAAAATAATGATTTGGAGTTGCCGGTGTTGGACTGGGCTGTACAAAGTTAAAAATCACATAACACCTGATGAAGGAGCAGTTCTTCAAAAGCTAATGCTTCCAATTAAACCTTTTGGACTATAGCCTGACATTGTGTGATTTTTAACTTTATAAAATAGAGGGGCAAGGATGGGGTAAATAGTCAAGGTCTCTTCCCTGGAGTGGGGGAGTCCAGAACTAGTGGGCATAGGTTTAAGGTGAGAGGGGAAAAATTTAAAAGAGCCCTGAGGGGCAGCTTTTTCAAGCAGAGGGTGGTGTATGTACGCAATGAGCTGCCAGAGGAAGTGGTGGGGGCTGGTGCAATTACAACATTTAAAAGGCATCTGTACTGGTATATGAATAGGAAGGGTTGAAAGGGAGATGGGCTGGGTGCTGGCAAATGGAACTAGATTAGGTTAGGATATCTGTTCGGCCTGGACGAGTTGGACTGAAGTGTCTGTTTCCGTACTATACATCTCTATGTCTCTATGACTCTCTGACTGATTCAGTGCAGAAATGAGTTCTTTTTCTGCCTCAAACCAATGAGCTTCAGTGGTGTGCTTATTCAGGAAAATTCAAGAAAATACCAAATTTGAAAATGATTCAGGCAATTGAGGAGTGGGTTTGATAATTAGGGAGCCTTTATTAATCCTAACTACTATCAGTGAAGGGTTTCCTGGGAAGGGGAAAGCTCTATCATGCATGAATGTGGGTGGTCTTCTGTTAGTGTTAGAGTAAAGAAGTGTATAAAGATGGGAAAGCATCATGTAAGTACACAATGATGTATGACATAAAGTCATAGAGTTATAGAGATGCACAGCACTGAAACAGACCCTTCAGTCCAACTCATCCATGCTGACCAGATATCCCAACCCAATCTAGTCCCACCTGCCAGCACCTGGTCCATATTCCTCTCAACCCTTCCTATTCATATACCCATCCAGATGCCTTTTAAATATTGCAATTGTTCTAGCATCCACCACTTCCAGCCCGTTCCACACACACACCACCCTCTGCATGAAAAAGTTGCCCCTTAGGTCTCTTTTATATCTTTCCCCTCTCACCCTAAACCTATAGCCTCTAGTTCTGGACTCGCCCATCCCAGGGAAAAGACTTTGTCTGTTTACCCTATCCATGCCCCTCATAATTTTGTAAACCTCTATAAGGTCACCCCTCAGCCTCCAACACTCCAGGGAAAACAGCCCTAGCCGATTCAATCTCTTCCTATAGCTCAAATACTCCAGCCCTGGCAACATCCTTGTAACTCGTTTCTGAACCCTTTCAAGTTTCACAACATCCTGCCGATAGGAAGGAGACCAGAATTGCATGCAATGTTTCAAAAGTGGCCTAACCAATGTCCTGTACAGCCGCTACATGACCTCCCAACCTCTGTACTCAAAACTCTGACCAATAAAGGAAAGCATACCAAACGCCTTCTTCACTATCCTATCTACCTGCGACTCCACTTTCAAGGAACATCTTGCAGTAGATGTTCAAAATATCTCTAAGGGAGATGCTCAATATGTCATCATTGCACGTGAATGAATGGTATAAAGCTCTCAGTCTCAATCTTACTGCGCTCTGTTCTATTGCAGCATGACATGCTGAGAGAAGCGTGCTAAATTACATCTGAATTGCTTAGCCCCGGCCCAGACACACAAATGCCTGTAACTGCAGTGCACATATCTAGATTCTGGGAATTGCATTAAACGTTTGTTGCACACTACGTGATTCATGTCTCATCCTTATGTTACAGCAGATAACTTAAGTATTGTAATATGATTGTGGGAGATCATTAATACATCATGCCATACCACATCATGGTATTACACCATGTCAGGTAGCCTGTGGGAGGACATATATGTTGTAGGTATACCATTGAGAATTATTGTTAAGTAATAAGCTCACATGGTACATTAACCTTGGTGAGTGTTGAGAGGATGATTTATTTTTTACAGCAATTGCGTGGACTTCTTCAGCTACCTCTTTCCAAGCAGTCTCAATCTGAGCTAGCTGGAGAAAGTGCTGGCCCTACCTCAAGAGAGCTCTCACACAAAAGGAAGTTATCAGTTGTCCTCCTGTAAGCCTACGGGAATGTTCAGCCTCTGCGCCCTCTCCCAAAAAGTTCCCAGCAGAAGCAGATAAATGTTACCATCTTCTTTTGAAGGTATTCTGAGGTATGGTATGAAGGAGTCTTAAAGTTAGCAGACCTTTAATTCCCAGATACTGGAATGTAGCTTGAAGAAAGACCCTGTGGGTTTTCTGGCTGGAACTGGAATTATAAGTCGAACACAATTGAACATCTGGGCTCCAGCAAGTTTCACAAGTCCATTCTAGCCCGTAACTTCAATTCAGTTCCAAATGTCCCATTTGTTCTTTCTTAAAATTATGTCAACTATTTAGCATTTAAAGAGATGTCAACTTTAAGTCTTTTGAACAACATAGCCCAAAATTCACAAATCATTCCAATAATGCATACAAATTATGACTTTTCATCACTCAATGGCTAACAAATAAAGTTCCAGATTGCAAAGCACTAGAAGAACAGCCTATAAAGCTGTCAGAAATAAGGTTAATTCTTGGGCGGTTTATTGAATGCAACAAAGGAAGACAAAGACTCTGTTAAGCAAAGGGAGAATGTAACATGAATGTAATCTAGCAAAAAATGTAAAAAGTGGCTAAAAACTTCAATAGGTACATAAAAAGGAAATGGTTAGCTGAAACAAATATGGGCCCGTTTTAGTAGAGTCAGCAGAATTTATAATGGGGAAAAGAGCAATGGCAGAGAAGTGAAATCATTACTTCCTGCCTGATTTCACTGAGGAATAAGCAAAAAACTCTCCCAGATGAGATAGTGAGGAGTTAAAGGAAATTACTATTATTAAGAAGGTTGCACTGGAGAAAATTATGGGGCTGAAAGTTGATAAATTCACTCAAAGGATCTTTCACAATGTTAGAGACGCTGCATTGATTCCTGTGGATTGTAAGATAGCAAATGTCACATTAATAGTTAAGGGGGAAGTGAAAGAGAAAACAGTGAAGCTTTAGCCCTAGGGCAGGAGTAGGGAAAATGCTAAACGATAAATAGACTCCTGATTGGTAATGATCTGACTGGATATATGAATTTGTGAATGGGGAAATTGTCTTTGATGAACTCACAGGAGTTTTTTTGAAGGTTTTACTAACAAAATTGCTAAAGGTGAGCCTATGGATGTAATATACAGTACTTGGATTTTCAAAAGGCTTTTGATCAAATCCACCACAGGTGGTTGGTTAGAAAGATTAAACAATCTGGGATGGGAGGTAAGGTACTGGAATACATGAATGATTAGCTAATAGACAGAAAATAGAAAGTAAGAAGAAATTTTTCTTTTTCTTTCTCATTTTCTCAAGCTGTGACTACCAAGGTACCACAAGGATCAGTACTTGGGACCCAGCTGCTCACAATCTATGTCACGGATTTGGAGCTGGTGTGTCAAATGTAGTCTTTCCAAATTTGAAGTTGATACAAAGCTAAGTGGGAACATGTATTGTGAGGAAGATATAAGTGGCTTCAGGAGGATTTGGATAGGCTTAGTGAATAAGAAGAACATGGCAGATAGAATATAATGTGGAAAAATAGGAGATTTTCCACTTTGACAAGAGAAACAGATATGCGGAATATTTCAAGAGTGGTAAGAAATTGGAAAATGTAGATATACAAAGGGGCCTAGGTGTTCTTGATAATAAGTCATCAAAGGCTAACATTCAGGTGCAGCAAGCTATTAGGAAGGCGAATGGAACATTAGCCTTTATTGCAGGAGAATTTGAGTACAGAAGTAGTGAGATCTTGCTTCAATTGTATAAGAGCTCATTTAGATTGCACCTAGAGTAGTGCGTGCAGTTTTGGTCTTCTTATCTCAGGGAAGATTTTAGCACCATAAAGGGAGTGCAATGAAGATTCATCAGACTTGTTTCTGGGATGGCAGAACTGTCCTCTGAAGAGAGGTTGGGCAAACAGGGTCAGTATTTTCTAGAATTTCAAGGAATGACAGTTGATCTCGTTGAAACCAGCTAAATACTTTAATGAATAGATGGGGTTGATGCAAATAAGATGCTTTCCATGGCTGGGGAGTTTAAATCCAGGGCCACCGTTGAAAGATAAGGGATGTCACTTTGGCCGGAGATGACCAGAAATTAGTTTACTTGGGGGTGTTGTGAACCGTTGGAATTCTCTGCCACAGAGAGCTGGGAAGCTCAGTCTTTGAGTATGTTTAAGATAGAGATTGATGGATTTCACATTACCCGGGGTGTACAGCATTATGAGAATGGAGTGATTAAAAGGCATTGAACTATTCAATCAAGATTGATCATATTGAATGGTGGGACAGGCTTGATGTGCTGACTGGCCTACTTCTCTTCCTATATTCCTAATTTTAAGTACAGAAAACTTTGATAACTTTAGCCTTAGTAATCACACAAATGTGCCAACAAGGTACAATCAAATGAACTGCTGGGCTAACAAACTGGACCATACATTTATGATTCATTCTGGTTAAATTTGAAAACTAGGAATTTTCATTCTGTGAAACCCTTACTGACATGCAACTTCTGCAACAGAACTATGCTGAAAAAGTGGTACAATAATGTCTGATAGCTTGGCAGGTGCTCTTGCTTGAAATTCAACTAAGATTTTGGCAAGATATCTGCAAAATCCTCAGCATTCCCTTACATGTTACTGAACTCCATCTTTTGCAGTTCGCTACACAAGACCTGAAAACTGTGTTCATTTGTCTCATTGCCTTTCTCTAGACAGCTTAGTCTTCTGCTTTAAGATATATAACCTTTGGTGCAACAGCTACACTGCTATTTCATTATCACCTTCAAGGCATTAATACTGAAAGAAGAAGTCTTTCTTTTGTGCATTTTGAAACTCATGTTACATATGTGCATTTCTCTATGAATTCAAGTTTTCTGGCTTGAAGCAAGTAGCCTCTAAATCTCACTACTTACACATGTTTCTACCGGTAAGGAACCCATTCAGGCATTTTGTTTAAATCAGAGAATTGGGATATTTTTGTGCCACTCTGCTGATGTGAACATGCATACACACACACACAGACACACACACACACATACACATCAAATCAACCTCGCAGGTATCTGCAAAGCAAGATTATAACATACTCTTAAACACTACAGTTCATACATTTACATTTTTTACTATTAATAGGAATAAAATATTTTGCTACTTTACATTCTGTTGGTTAAAATTACAGTCTCTCACTGCTGTTTCATTGCTCCATTGTTACAGAACGCTTGAGATGATGGCTAAGAAATGTCATTAGCTTCGTCTCTGGTCACTTTGTCCTTGGCAAGCGCCATTTAAAAGACGCAATTTCAATTTAGTTCCAAACACCAAAGTTGGGGAAATCTAGGCCACTTTAGATTTATGCATACCATTTCCCAATAGAGGACAAGAGAAAAATTCTCAACACATGCACTTGTGCAGCTATTAATTTCTCATTTATTACAGCAAATGTTGGGAAAAAGTTAAACTTTAGAATGAATGCATTCAGATTCTTGCTTTTAAACAAAGATATTTTATTTCTATATTTAAATTGTTCAGATTACATGTGCCTATTTTTACTCACAGTCAGTTGGATAAAAGGATTATGCATTTGTCCTGGTAGTAAACATGGGCTGATTAGTACCAGTTTATGAGAATTACACTCATTTTGGCTGTACAAGTGTGGAAACATATCAATTTTGCAGTCGAATGGCTTGTATACAATCTGCAGCAATTCCTCCCATTACTAAATTTGCGGGGCCAATTTTAAATGCAGGAGAAAGTGAGGTCTGCAGATGCTGGACATCAGAATCAAGAGTGTGGTGCTGGAAAAGCTCAGCAGGTCCTGATGAAGGGCTTATACCCAAAAAGTTGATTTTCCTACTCCTCGGATGCTGCTTGATTTGCCGTGCTTTTCCAGCACCACACTCTCAGTTTTAAGTGCAGTCTGGATTGATAGACATTACATTCTTTACAGAAATGAGGGACATCCCTCCTGTTGGACACCCGTGGATTTGAGAGGAATGCCGCATGAGTTGGTGCCTTACTCATATCATTGACCTTCAGTGACACTGAAACAGAGTTAGGATTTGAAAAGAAATTATTTAAATACAAAACAAAAATTCTTTGGAACCAAAGGAATCTAACTACACCCTTGATTTCGCAAAAGTCACAGACAACACCTGCAATCTGCTTCAATCCCTCTCCCAATTCCTGAGGGATGGATGGTTGAATTAACTGAGGATGCAGAGGATGGTATGTGTATGGAATGAGCTACCAGAGGAAGTAGTGGAGGCTGGTATAATTGCAGCATTTAAAAGGTATCTGGATGGATATATGAATAGGAAGGGTTGAGAGGGATGTGGGCCAACAGCTGGCAAATGGGACTAGATTAAGTTGGGATATCTGGTTGGCATGGACGAGTTGGACCGAAGGGTCTGTTTCTGTGCTGTATATCTCTATGACTATGACTCTGTGACACAGAAGCGAGCACTTTGAGTCTCCATTGATTTCCAGCACTGCCTTCTCTGTAGCTTCCAGCTGAGAGATAGTGGGAGAAACACTTCAAGTTCTTTGCCTTCCCCTGTGTTCTGTGCTCACATCTGATGTAAAGAGGGAAATGTGAGACCTATGAGTGAGAACATTTGTCGTGGGTGACTATGAGGGAGATGTATGACATTGCATAGACATGAGGATGAGAGTCAATGGTAGATGGACAACCACAAGGGATGAATGCAGATTTCTCCAGCTTCCTCAATTCCCCTCCCCCCCACCTTATCTCAGTCCCAACCCTCGGACTCAGCACCGCCTTCTTGACCTGCAATCTTCTTCCCGACCTCTCCGCCCCCACCCCCTCTCCGGCCTATCACCATCACCCTCACCTCCTTCCACCTATCGTATTCCCAGCGCCCCTCCCCCAAGTCCCCCCTCCCTACCTTTTATCTTAGCCTGCTTGGCACACCTTCCTCATTCCTGAAGAAGGGCTTATGCCCGAAACGTCGATTCTCCTGTTCCCTGGATGCTGCCTGACCTGCTGCGCTTTTCCAGCAACACATTTTCAGCTAAAATAAAATGCAGCCTTTCAATACTTTATTCTCTCAATTCCTTACATTGTGCTCTCATCTCCAAAATCCATGAAATTACATGTTTGCAATATCCCTTTAAATGTGCCAATGTACGCGAATAATCATCAGGCCCAATCATAAATTCAGTTCATAATTTCAAGTTAAGTAAAATTTAATGCTGAAATATCTTTTAAAGAGTCTGTTTCTGAGATAATTTGTTCCAATTGATAATTACATTTATTTTTCTTATCAATATCTTATTTAATATGCCTAACAATGGCAAAAAATATTTCCAAATGGGCGTAGTCAGCTGATAACACCTATCTGAAAATCTAAATGAGAGTCTTGACAATTCAATCCTAATTATATCATGGAAAGAATATTGTTTTCTGTGGTCCAGTAACCAACTTTAGGTGAGATTTTCCAAACCTCTCAAACTGATGGAAGATAGTAGTTTTATTTTGTGCTTCTAAATTGATTTAAAAGGGTTCAATGGATAAAAAAAATATCGAAAAGCTCTTTTCCTACCCAGCTGAAAATTCTGATGGTAGAAACAAGGACATTAACAGCTTGTTTCTCAGCTTGAGTTTATTGGATTTGACAGCCCGTTGTAACAGCTTGCAATAATGGGTGCTTCTTGGTCCTGTAGGGGGTGTTAAAGATGAAGCACAGAAATCACAGAGACTTACATTGTGGTAGGGCATTGGATGAATGTGAATTAGATATGAGTTCTAAAGTTTAATTATTTCCCTTTTTCACTTACTAAATTAGTAACATCTATGAATGGACATCAACATTAGGAGAAAATAAAGACTTTTTAAAAAGAAAAAAGTTTGATTGCACTCTGTCATCAAGTGTAACTTGGGAGAAACTAGAAAATCCATAGTGGCTTCAGCGATAGAAATTTCGACATGATAAATGTCATCCTGAATACCATTACCCTGATTCGTTGACAGATACAGGGACAACGTCTATTATCAGGAGTCTGAGATTCACTTTGGCAGTACCTACCAGGCAGAGACCATTATGTGGTTATTATATCACATTTGGACAATTCATCACTCCAAACATTTCATTTCTCACTCTCCAGATGCATGGCAACTGATTTATTACATTGGTCAGATGACGTCACTAACACATCGTATCATACTTGTTCTCCTATGTTTAGCAGGCTTTCAGAAAATTGGCACACAAAAGAAATTCTGGGGAGCATTTTCCTTCACGTTTTCAGTGCTATCAGATTTTGTAATACTCTTTAATGTTTCCAAATTAATAGAATTTCCAGTACAGTATTTGTTAAGTGATTGCAATGTCTTAACAACGAACAAATAATTAAGTATCAATTAATAATTGATCCAAAATCTGATGGCTTGTGGTAATGTGTAGAATTCAAATGTAGTTTTTTTCGACAAACAGTAAGTTGTTGTAAACCTCATTGATAAATATTGTAAGAAAGTAGGTTTAATGTAAAGTTATATAAAATGAATTAAAATTAAATTCTTGTAATAGTTATGAGATAAGCAGTTCATGTAATGGTAAATTAATGCCAGCATTTCCTTCGTGTGAAACGCAGAGCAGATGTCAGTTAAAAAAAATAATTAATTATACTCTTCAAGCCATGTTGTAAATGATAGTACAAGCCTTCATGCTCTTACTGTAAAACGAATGTACTTGTGTTGACTTGATGCCTAGATTTGTCTGCAAAAGCAGCAAAGAAGTCCAACCTGGCTGCATTTTCTGTCCATCCCCTAATTTGAATAGGTCACTGACATAGGAAATGCTTGCTAAAGTCTGGTTGTGTTATTGCTGGTTGGAAATGGGAAAATGTGGTGAACTAACTGCCCTAAATGCTGCAGGCTATTAAAGAAATCAGAGGTAAGTTGCATGGCACCCTCTAGTCAGATGCATCTTGGAAGATTGGAAGTGGAGGGAGGAGGCTAGTGATAGGGCAGGAGGGGAAAGCAATTTTCAGTAAAAGTGGCATGGGTGAAGGGTGGAAGCAGCACACTGTAAGGAACATTTCATTATTCAAGAAGTATTTTGTTAAGAGCAAATTAAAGCAGATGCTGGAATCTATACTGGAAACAACAAATGTTGGAGATCACAGCAAGTGAGACAGCATCCATAAGAAGACAACAGGTTAATGTTTCAAGTGTAGATGACTCTTCAAGACTCGAAATAGCAGTTTGCTCTCTCTCTCCATGGATGTGTCTGACCCACTGAAATCTTCAGCATTTGTTGTTTTAAGTACTTTGCTAAGACTTGCATATTTTGTTGTGTCTTATAGAATTTACCTTATGGACCCCTGGTTAGGTTCCATGTAAATGTGCTTTTCCCAAGTGCAAGTGGCCTAATCCAGGACAAAGCAATTTTGTAAAGGGTCAAAGACCTGTTCCATGATTCTGAGTGCTACCTTTGATGTCTATACCAATTGAAAGTGACAGGCCATCAGATCAGAATCTAATGTTCATGTTCTAAGCCATATTGGATGCTTTTGTGCCTATTTAATTCCATGAAAATGGGTGCAGCCTTGTCAAGCTTCGAGGCTCTCATCACTGCTTATTTCCCCTCTTCAATAATTTTAAGGAGCTATCCTGATGAGTAAGCTTGGCATTTTTACCTGGGGGTCAGATATAATATACTCACCTTCCACATCAAGATTTGAGCATATACTCTAGAATCTTCAGTGCAGTAATGTGGAACTCTGATCAAAGGGAAACACTGTCCCTGAAACTAAATATAAATGGAGGTTGTACCTTCCTGTTCAGCTGCTTTGGGAGACTGCTTTCTTGGGTGCCTTAATGGGCGGGGGGAGTATTGATGCCAACAGCATTTTGTTCAACCTGCTTTCTTGCCCTACTCAAACAGGTGGCTAGTTGTACTATAGGTTGGTCCCGCCCTTGAGTAAAGAACATGAGAAGACTACAATAATGTTTGTTATGTGGCCTGTATCTGAAACATCAGTTATTCAGTAGTTTGATAGTAATGGTCAAAAGGAATGCTGAATTGGACACTTGGAGAAGTTCCTGTTCTTATTCAAATGATTCAATCATATTTTCAACACCCAAGGAGTCCAAGTTACACTTTTTACATTAATGTTGTAGCCTGGAGCTATGGATAATATTAGTAGAGAGTCTAGTTTCCTCCTATCACATGGCTAATCAGGAATCTCTCCTGCTCTTACTGCCTGGGAATGGTTTATGTTTGAAGGATTTGTAAGTTAATACTCAAGCTACTTGGCCATTTTATGAATACACTTTTCTTCACAGTCAAGTTTAGAATGGGATGACTCCTGAGCCTCTAGCTCAGAGGACAGGACACTACCCATTGTACGACAGTTAATCCTTGGCTTATTGCTCAGCAAATTCATTAGTTGTTTGAAATTGTTTCATACATTCTGCATCTGTTTTTGGTCACCATATAAATATATTTCACACAATACATTTTCCTTGCATCTGCACAAAATGAACAACATTTTGAATTGAAACTGAAGTGGATCAAATACCAATATTTCCAGATTTCTATTGTCTCCTGGGATAACCATTCCTGCAAACTTAATTATGGGGTATATAGCTAGCACAGAATCTCTTATGGTCCCCCCAGGAAGACTTTCTGTTTGTCCACCTGTGTCCACAAGAGTTCAAACTGTCAGCTCTCTTTTGACTCATTCACAATGATAAATGATCATCGCAATAGTTCACTGCTGCTTCCCAATCTTCCTTGCCTTTAGTTTTGTAGAAATTGTGCCCTGGAGCTTCCACATCACATACACTTCATATCCATAATAATGAGTTGAATCACAAAGTCATCACAAAACATTGGAGAAGAAACAGACTTGCAAAATTTTGCAACATTTGGTTCATTCAAATAGAATTGTAATGATGTTCAATGCTTTTAAAGACTTTTTGACAAGCCATCGTTTTGTGATTCTCATATTTCTTTTATCATTTCTGTTACTGAAGCATTTTTGTTTTCAACTGAAAGCATTTTTTTCTTGGCAGAATATGGCAGAAGTAGCATTTAGTCCTGTCCCAAAACGGGATGACAAAACAACACTGCACTGGTGGTTCTTCTGCCTCCGCTCTTGATTCAGTTGATAAATTTCCCAAGCATTACGGGGATGGTGGGAACAAGCTGCTGGGAAAGCAAAGTTACTTGAGCTGATTGAAGTCATTCAAGAGTTCATCTTCTGACCTGTCAAGATTTTCAAGGGGATATGATGCCATTTGGATTTCTTTACAACCTGGTGGGACTGGGACCAGTAGGGCTGAAAGTCTTTTGTCTTGTGGTTGTTAGGGTATACTTGAGAGATTGGGTTGCAAGACAGACTGTCAAAAGAAAGGCAAAGTCAAGAACTATCTTTAAGGTTTGGCTTCTGTAAAGCTCTGTTGCATTTTAACACCATACACAAGTATACACAGTAATCTGAGGGTTGTTGTGGTACAGTGGTGATATCCCTGCAGTTGAAGGCCTGCCTTCCAGTCCCACCTACTGTAGAGATGTATCATAACAAATTTGACCTGGGTGACTAAACATATCTAAATGGTAATCTGAGGTTCTGAGCTTAGAATCATAGAGTCATAGAAATGTACGGCATGAAAACAGACCCTTCGATTCAACCCGTCCATGCTGACCAGAAATCCTAAATTAATCTAGTCCCATTTACCAGCATTTGGCTCATATCCCCCAAAACCCTTCCTATTCATACACCCATCCAGATGCTTTTTAACTGTTGTAATTGTACCAGCCTCCAGCACTTTCTCTGGCAGCTCATTCCATACATGTATCATCCTCTCCATGAAAATGTTGCCCTTAGGTTCCTTTTAAATATTTCCCCTCTCACCTTAAACATATACCCTCTAGTTTTGGACTCCCCTACCCTAGGGTAAAGACCTTGGCTCTTCACTCTATCCATGCCCCTCATAATTTCATAAACTTCTATAAAGTCACTTCTCAGCCTCCGACGCTCCAGGGAAAATCGCCTCAGCCTATTCAGAAACAAAAGCAGAAGTTACTGGAAAAGCTCAGAAGGTCTGGCAGCATCTGTGAAGAGAAATTAGAGTTAATGTTTTGGGTCCAGCAATCCTTCTTCAGAACTGATGGTAGCTAGGAAAATGTCACTACATGCAGAAGATAAGGTGGAGTAAATGATAGGTGGGGTTAGAGAGCAAAGAGAGAGAAGGACAGTTTGACAGACAAAGCAAGGGATAACGATCTGGCTGGGAGGGTGAATAGCTATTAATGGAGACTGTTAGTGGCTAACAATATGTAATGGCAGACTATGTGATAACAAGGTGAAAGTGAGGACTGCAGATGCTGGAGATCAGAGACAAGATTAAAATGGTGCTGGAAAAGCACAGCAGGTCAGCCTGATGAAGGACTCCTGCCCGAAACATCGATTTTCCTGCTCCTCGGATGCTGCCTGATCTGCTGTGCTTTTCCAGCACCACTCTAATCTTGTATGTTATAACAAGGCCTGGTTGGGGGCCAGGACGTGGAGGAGTTCAGGCACTAAAGTTATTGAACTCAGGATTGAGTCCAGAAGGCAGCCTATTCAGCCTCTCCCAGTATCTCAAACCCTCCAACCCTGGCAATATCCTTGTAAATCTTTTCTGAACCCTTTCAAGTTTCACAACATCATTGCTGTAGCAGGGAGGCCAGAACTGAACGTAGTATTCAAAAATGAGCTCCCAATTCCCACACTTAATGCATTGTCCAAGAAAGGCATGTGTATCAAATGCCTTCGACACTACTCTGTCTACATCTTATTGTTACATTGTTAAGAAACTCGTATCTACATATGCTCTGTCTTCAAATTTAATTAACACCTCTCTCACTAAGCCATTTGTACCATTTGCTCCATGAAGAAGCTCTGTGCTGTTATCATGAAGTGCTCTAGTGTCCTGAAGCCTTTATGCAACACTACTTCCCAAGATCTTTTCCTCCTTGAAATAACCATTGATTAATATTTTTACACATTCTCACATAAATTACTTAGGTTATTCCTTTTCACAGTATTTACTACATTTTTTGTTCTTTTATCTCTCCCACTTCTCCCCAAGTGTTCAACTTGATTACTTTCCAAGGTATTTCTATGACAACATATAGAAACCTTTGAGGGAGAGTTGTTGAACTCACTTTTTTTTTACGTTGCTTTCCAATTAAATGAGAGATTCACCTCAACAAGTAATCCTTGTAGAAGTGTCTTGCACTGATGTAACAGCAGAAAAGTTTGGGGAAGTCAGGTTATTTCTTCATCTCTGTGACTAGCATCTAGATCAGGTGATGCCATTATTTTTCTGTGAAAAGAGTGGTATTGTTTGTTTGTAGGTAGTTGTTCTCCATGTAATGAATGTTGTGTCATTGTAGTATTGACCTGTTCATCAAAATTCTGTTCCAAGGCATGAACCTAGAAGTCAACTTGGAAATGGCTTGATGCTTGGTGTGTCCTTTCGACTGTTGCAAGTCTTTGAGAAGTGCCCTGTTTTCCAAAAAACTGCAACTTGTCGGAGTAAGGCTGGATAGTTTTAGCTTTGCTGAGGTAGTGTTTTGGACCATACCTGTGACAAGATACTACAATATTAGATTGCTTAGTACTTTGTGTTGAAGGTACAACATACAGCATATATTTTCAAATGAGCAGTCTATCTCCTCTGTGGGAATGCTGTTGTGCTTTAAGTAGTTAATGTTTTCTGTAGAATGTATTACATTTGCTGTATAATGTTTTGAACAATTATCTAGGTTCTATATCCATTCTATTTGAATTGCTTGTTCTAGAGTTAGATCCTCTTTTAAATGAAAACATTCAGTGATTTATTCACCTAAGAGATCATAAACAATTTCTGTTGCAAATGAACTCTTGTTGTAACTTTCTATAGTTGCATTTTTCAGATAGTCCTTACATATCTTTAATGAAACTATCTATAGACTCTCCTTGAAGTTGGTATCTCCAATTGAAGTGTAATCTTGCCAGTGTTATAGTTGTTCTTGAAGTGAAACATTGATCAAAAGCTCTTATAAGGTTATCAAATGAAATTTATTTCTCATTTACTGTTGTTAATTTAACATGTGACCTGATGCTGTTCCCATATAACACAGAAGTGTGCTAACCTGTCATGCATTTGATTTGGTGATGGAGCTGTTTGAAATTTATCAAATGGATCTGATTGCTGTGTCAAAGGTGGTTGCCATGATATTGTTTGCACAGTCCGTCTGTGACTGGGGTATTTTCAGCTGATTCAACACCATATGAACAAGAATCATGCTGATTCTTTTTGTCTCAGCTGCCATTTTTATAACAATTAATCTTTTATCGTGACTGAATAAAATTGCACTTCTTGCCCAAAGCAGTGAGATTATAAAGATTTACCCAATTCATTGTTAGGCCTTTGAAAATTCAAATTCCAAATAGTTCTTACTGCAATTTTTTATTCTTAAGCCTATTATTAAAGAATTTTCTTAACTTGCTCAGAGATAAATTTTCCATCAAGTTGGAAGTTGCTAAATAATTGGCAGAGTTATGTAGCGGATTCGTTCACAGAGCTGGTGTGTTTTTCTGCAAATGTTTTGTCGCCTCGCTAGATGATATCATCAGTACGTTTTTGATAAGATGTTGGTGCTCTGTCCTGCCTTTATATGTCTCTGTTTGTTGGTACTTGCGGTTCTGTATCTGACTGGCTTGTATTCAAGGTCCAGTTCAATTTGACGATTGATTGAGTTCCAGTTGGAATGCCAGTCTTCGAGGAATGCCAGTCTTCAAGGAATTCTCTGGCGTGTCTTTGTTTCACCTGTACTAGGATGGTTACATTATCCCAGTTGAATTTGTGTCCTTTGTTTTCTGTGTGGTTGGAAATGAGAGAATTCTTAAGTCTGCATTCCAACCTAGCTCTTCAGGCTTTTTCCTGAGTATTTTTCATGAGTACTCAATCTCGATTTATCTACATTGTTGCCAGTTTTTATTACTCTCATTGCTTTTCCTTTTCCTTTCAAAGTTTGTTTTCCTGATTGTTGGCTGGAGAAAATTTTTATTGATTTAGTTTCCTTTCTGATTTCTCTGCAGGAATTTTCTGATTAGAGATTCATTCTTCACAACATCTGTTCAGCTCTGTGGCTCTTCTGGCTGTTAACTTGTGCTCAAGCAGTATTAACGATGATTTGGGAAAGTGAATTTTTCATTTCTTCTCTTCTCTGGACAGTTTTTGGTCTGTTTCTTACAGCTTCTATGATTTTCTAGGCATTGCCACCACCTTTTCTTTTGTGACTTTAGGGATGCACCTGAGAGTTTGGGTTCAAACACAGTGGTTGAGGAGAAAGTACCATCAAGAACTGCCTCCAAATTTGGGCTCTGTATAACTTTATTAACAGCAAGTTAACACTATTCCTGGTCCTCTGAAAGATACCAGGTTCTGATCTTAATGCTACATTGTTTACAGAGCATTTTCTACATACACATCTCACTTCAAATCTAACTAACTCCTCTCAGACTGCTATTTTTGACCATGTTGGGAGCTGGGATCTGGATCAGCTAGGCCAATGGGCTGAAAAGTGGCAGATGGAGTTTAATTTACACAACTGTGAGGTGCTGCAGAGTTTGAGGGTGAGAGGGGTGAGACCTAACAGGCAACTTTTTCATGCAGAGGGTGGTATGTGTATGGAATGAGCTGCCAGAGGAAGTGCTGGAGGCTAGTACAATTGCAACATTTAAAAGGCATCTGGATGGGTATATGAATAGGAAGGATTTGGAGGGAAAGGGGTTCAGTGCTGGCAGGTGGAACTAGATTGGGTTGGGATATCTGGTCATTGCAAGGTTTGTAGCTCAGGTTGAGGTTTAAGGTGTAGGTTTGCTCACTGAGCTGTAAGTTTGATATCTGGTCAGCATAGACAAGTTGGACTGAAGGGTCTGTTTCTGTGCTGTTCATCTCTATGACTCTATAACTCCATGACATGCCAGTAGGTTGCTTCAGAGTCCAAAAGCCCTTTATTAACAGAAACAGTTTTACTTCTTGCAAGAGAAAAAGTGCAAGTTCAGACAAAAAAGCTGTTAAGCAACAAGAACATTTTAGTAATGAGTCTGTCCCTGCTCTGTCCCAGGTACCAGCTTTTCAGTTGCTCAGGCCAATGTGAAGATGAAGATGCTTTTATACTAATACACACAGACAGAGCGTGGGCTGTTTCCTTGGTGCCCACTCTGGCAGCAGATTTGTCTTTCAAGTTGTTATGTTCCATAAAAGTGATGCTTTAGGGAATGCTGGAGACTCCATGGATTAGGAACCAAAAATGGAAACTGCCTCCCAATTTCCATCTCCAGCAGGAAAATGTGGTTCCAAGTGCCCATTCTTCATTGGAATCTAGGCAATGATTATAATTGAATCGTTTTATCATGGAATATATCACAGCTGACTTGCTCCTGCCGTTGTATCAACTAGAAGGATTGTTATTGGTTCTTATGGTGCAGGGATAGCTGCCTCTGGACCAGGAGGCCCAGCATCAAGTCACACCTACTCCAGAGTAGGTGTGAAGAGGTTGATTTGAACATATCTCAGGGAGGATCGGTGGAAAGTGATCAATAGCTTAACTGATCTTTTTTCCCTAAGCCTAAACCTTGGCTAGTTCTGTCCGAGCTAAAATAACTCAAAATCTCTGGCATGTATAGGTTAATATTGTATTATTAATATCTTTCTCCAGCAGATAATCAGGAATGTGATATAGGATGAATTAACAAATTAGTTCTGAGTGAATCCTACCATCTTACCTTAAATGTGTTACTCCATGTTTCTTACCGCATCAAATTGAAAATTTAAAGGCTAGCATGTGCTACATACAATCTTGATTCACTTTAATGAAGTGACATCGATATTTTAAAATTTGGAATGTTAATCTCACAGATTATCTGAGTTTGGGACCCCTTTCACCTAAATGCTGCAAAACAAGCTGAGCATACTCATATCTTTGCATGATGCTGTCTGATCATCCAGAGTGAAATATATCAAACTTAACTCTTCATTCCCTTTCCCATTGGGTCTTCAGAAAAAGAAATCAGGCCAGGATATCAAGTGCTACTGCAACTTTCAAACATAATAGCAAATATTTCAAGGGATTCAGACCCTTGAAGATAAATAATCATACATAGAAGCAAAAGATCAAGTTCAGAAAACAGTTCATAAAACAGACTTTTGCAGGTCTCTTTCTTCCACCGTTTTGTAATGACATTCAGACAATCATAACCTTCTGACTCGTTATTATA
The DNA here is from genome assembly GCF_037043375.1 of Chiloscyllium plagiosum. Lineage (NCBI taxonomy): Eukaryota > Metazoa > Chordata > Chondrichthyes > Orectolobiformes > Hemiscylliidae > Chiloscyllium > Chiloscyllium plagiosum. The sequence goes on from NW_028270166.1 coordinate 21,267,471, forward strand.
GATATGATACAAAGCACCAGAGACTGTGATCTGCAAAAAATTGAGGAAGAAAGTTTCAGATACAGTAATGACCTGCAGAAGCTACAGCTCTGCAAAAGGGTAAAAAAAAATTGAAATCTACATATGGAATCTGCAAATTGCGAATTTGAAAATGAAGTCTATTGGCAAGTGATGCTGCAGTACCCAAAACCGCTCATTGATCATTGTCATTAATCAATGTGGCTTATCTGTGTTGAAATAATAACCATCACTGACTATGCCTACCATGGCTGGGTGCAGATCTGGAAGTCAGACCCTAAGTAAACTGGTGAGGGCCAGTTTAATGACTGGACAATAATACCTGTTTGATTAGCCATTTACATATTGGCTGTGAGCTGCTATTTACTGATGGGTCTATGGCTCAGACAACTCTGTATCTCTTTTGGTATTTCCCATAAATACCCATATTCTACTATGAAATACATTTGAGATGCAACTTACAATCAAAAGATATGGGGCACTGGTACCTTCAAGCACAATTAATACATTGAAGCCTTATGATGTGTTGCTATTTATTGATCTTTTACCAAAACGTATTAAATAAGATATTCTATGTAATATTTATATAACTGTGTCTATGTCTCTGTTTGAGTAAGTGAGAAGGAAGACAACATACACAACAGTAGGACAATACTGATGAAGGTCTTATGCCCGAAATGTCGATTCTCCTGCTCCTCGGATGCTGCCTGACTGGCTGTGTTTTTCCAGTACCACACTTTTCAACTCTGATCTCCAGCATCTGCAGTACTCACTTCTCCCAGTAGGACAATACCAGCCCTCCTATTATCCCAAAGCTTGGGAAAGCCTTTGGCTTCATATATAATCTCAACAGGCAAGTATAACCTATCCTTCATTCAAGCACAACTAGGTCTCACATTGCCATTTACTGACAGGCAGGATTGGCTGTGATTAATTCTGTCACTGCATATTGCTCCTTCAGCTGACATTATTCTGACTACCTGTCTATCTGCATAAGTGTGTTAGATCAGGGAAGAGACCTGATCTGGTGTGGGGGTGGGAAATTCTAATTTCTCTGTACTCTTTAATAAGATGCTTGCCTACTGAGAAAGATTAAGATGATGACAAAGTCTCTGGGCTAATATCGTCTTTCTCTTCCATATATTGTTCCCTTCTTAATGATTCAAATATGGACAAACACGAGGATATACAATTACATATATACCATTTGTTATGCAAGCTTTCTTTTGAGGTATTACTATTCCAAGATTCAAAACCTTTCTGTCATTATAGACTCACAAACATAGCAAAGCAGCATTACTAAAGACCTTCAAAAAGGCAGAATCTCAGTGCTTCGTGTCTCTCTCACCAGTATCCGCAAGCACAACCAGAACTATGCATACACCAGAGGATACTGTTAGTAAACTAGAAGCAGCAGCACCAAGCAAGTCCAACTGCGTAGGTGAAGAGAATAACACGGCATAAACCTGCTATCTGGAAGGTGGTTGTCTGAGAGTTGTTATGGCTTTAGGACATCTCACAATGCAGTCGAGTTGAACAGATACACCTTTCTATTCAGTATCATAACAACCAATGCATCAATCACCTATTTGATATAAGTGACAATCCTGACTACAACTGGCAGTCCATGCTCCATGTTACAGACCAGTTGCCGGTGTCTTTGCAGCAGATGGCACAGCTTTACAATTGCCTCCTTGCTCGCCCAGAACTTGCTGACACATGTATCTATCCAGAGGCATGGCAGGGCCAGTAGAAATGATTGATGGCAAAATTGCAGGCACAAGCTGTCTAGCTGAGTTGGCAGCTGATCTCCCTGTCATGTCTTCTTTCATCTTGTGCCATTTCAACCATGAACTCAATCAGCCATCATCAATTTTGCATTGACTTGTGAACATGCACGAGGCACAAGAGCTTGCTGTTAGATGTATTATCACTCAATGAATTGAAGTGCATGTTGTATTTTAAGAGCTCCTTAATCTGGCAGTCCTGTAAATGCCTGAATTATAGCTAGCTCTCTATTAAAACTGCAGGAAATTTTGTAACTTTTGTTTCAAGGTAAACATGAAGGATCTGTTTCCATGCTGTATGACTATGACTCCATAAATACCCTAATATGTACTAAAGCCAGAAACTTAGGTTTTCTCAGCAAGTTTTATTGCTATTAACAGAAGAAATATTGGGAGCACTATTGGTTATCCTTATTGTATCCAACTATAAATTTAACATGGCAACTTAATAATGTCCATAAAATAGACCACACAGAACATTTGCTCCTTGAAAGCCCTTTTTGTATTACCTTATTATAATACTCACAGAGCACTTTGCACTTGTTTAAAATGTTGTCGAGAAGCTTCCATACTCTGTGTACAGAGTGAAGTCCAGCTAAACTTTTAAATGTCACCAATTTCCCAAGCTCACAACATGGGCTCACAACTACAAATATCTCAGAACACAGCTGAAGAAATGCATGGCCCAAGCAATCCCTGAGCCTGCTCCAACATTCAATCAGATCAGGACTGATTTGCAACTTTACTTTTCACTTGATCTCCATATCCTTTGGGTTTTTTTTAAGATTGTAAATGTCTTAAAAGATCTTAATGTCTGATCATCCACACCACTCTGGGGTAGACAGTTTTAAGGATTCACAATAAAGACATTTTTCCTCATCTCAGTCCAAAAAGACTGATCCCTTACCCTGAATCTAGAATCCCCAGTTCTTAAGTCTACAACCAAGGGAAACAACCTACAAGCTCTCCCAGAATCTTATGTCTTCTGATGATATCATCTTATATTCTTATAAACTTGTAATATAGGCCCATTCTACTCAACCTCTCCTCATGGGACAAACCTCTCACCCCCAAACATTAATTTATTGAAACTTCACTACACCTCTAAAGGACAAATATATCTTTCCTTAGAGAACTAGTGGGAAGTGCTGAGTTGGAAGTACTGCTTATTTACTCTTCAGTTTTATTAGCAAGTAATGTTACCTTTGCTAACCTTGTACTTGACAACTGAACCAAAACTGTTTGAAAATATCTTGAGAGGATATCTCTAAAGGGGATAAAGCAAAATTTGAAGCCAAATGCTCCAGCCTGTGACTGAGTACACTCGTATTAAATTTGGAAAAAAAGACCCACAAAGATTAATGTCTGCACTGATGAGCTATTGGATGGCACCTGTATATTATACACTGAATATTACAGCATCTAATGCTTGAGCTTAATGGAAAGAACAAACCTACCCTACCCTTTTTGTCCGTCATAATGGTGTAATCCTTCAGTGCATTACGTTACAAAGAGTTGTAATATCCTTCTGAGAATACCTTGTTCTCACTAATGATGCTCTACTGTGCAATGTGAAAGACTGTTAGCCAGCAGCATCTCAACTGAAGCTGTCAAAACATGTTAAAATCAAACTTAAAATAAATAGTGAAAGGGTCAGAAATTGTATAAAATAACAAGACATCCAGAAATGAGCTGCAGATATGTAAGGAAATTTAACCTTGTTTGTACTTACCTACTATTTTATTAGCTTTTTTCTATGACAAATTATATCAACTCGGGAATAGATCATTTAGAATATCCAAGTACAAAATACTGGACCCATGACTGTTGAGGGTAGTATTTTTCATCACCATTTTATCTTATAAGGCTGCTTTCACATGGGAATCTGGTCATTCAGAAGTAATCACAATGATAGAAAAACAATCACTATGATATAACGACAAACATCAACCCTTTAGCAAAGTGCAACTGAAATGTTACTATTTGGAATTTTACAAACTACTGTTCAAAGCTTTCCAGAAGAATCAATCTATGAACAAACTCTTCAATATCCATTGAAGAAAATAAGTTCCAAAGGAACTTCAGGAATCCAAGTTTTACTGAAAATTGGATAAATCTTATTGTTACTGAGGGGGTGCCTGATATTTACCATCAAGTCCTCTCCAATTCCAGGGCATGCAAAGCGGTTACTCAGAGGATGATCTTAACAAAGAAACAAACCTGAATGTCAAGAGGATTTAATTGAAAACAAGAGGGTGTCAGTGGAAGACCTGAGTCAGATATCATCCTTACAAAGCAACAAATGGAAGTCCATACCTCTCAAAGAATTGACTTCTGCCAAAGAAAGAATGGCTGATTTGTGCTTTGTGAATTGTTTGGAGGCTAATATTGCGAGCACCGTTGATTATCCTAATTATATATCTAACCACAAATTTAACTATGCAACTTATATAATGTTCATAAAATGATCCAGTGCACAAATAAAATGACAATTCAGTCACATTTGTCACATATCCAAATATTTCCACAAGGAGAAAAGAGGAGGAATCCCTCCTTTTATTGAAGATGCTGCTTGCAGCAGGAGGTTCAACAAAGGGGGCTATCCCTCTATGGGAGAGTAAGTAATTCTTCTGTCAAAGAAGAGCTAAGCTGCTGTGTGGATGGAGGTCATGCAGACAGTGAAGTGGGGGAAATGAAGAAATGTTTTGTGGTGCATGAAATTGAAACTAAGTGTTTCCACCTTTGCAAAATATTATTTTGATTTTTTTTAAACACTTTCCATGAGAAAAATCTAAGTTGCTTTCATAGAATAACTTGAAAGTGCATAAACAAGTTTATCTCTTCATATATTCTTTAATAATTGTTAATACTATAAACATTGCTTCTGTCTGATATGCAAATAACTCTCATGATGACACATATATGTTAAAGATTGTGCTATGATGCAACACTGTCATCATACTGATAAAGGAAAAGAAAGTCACAAAAAGAGGATTTTTAAATAAGTTAAAGGTGCAAAATAGACAATGAAACAAAGATGGATATGGAATAGTATATTTTGGTTTATAATTAATTGTCCTGTTATCCTTCAAATGTCACAGAACAGTTTTTTTAAAAGTCCAAAGGCCAAAATTAGCCACCTGATGAAGGAGCGGCGCTCCGAAAGCTAGTGCTTCCTATGAAACCTGTTGGACTATAACCTGGTGTTGTGTGATTTCTAACTTTGTATATCCCATTCCAACACCGGCAATGCCATACCATGGCTAAAATTAGAGTAGCTGAAAGATCTGGAATTAAAAAGATCCCGAACAACGGTGTTAATACTTGGAAAAACATTCCAGCTGAGAGGGTGCAGGAAAGATTTACAAGGATATTGCTGGGACTGGAGGGTTTGAGCTATAGGGAGAGGCGGAAAAGGCTGGGGCTTTTGAGCCTGGAGTATTGGAGGCTAAGAGGTGACCATATAGAGGTTTATAAAATCATGAAGGGCATGGATAGCCAAGGTTTTTTTCCTATGTTGGGGACTCCAAAACTAGAGGGCATTGGTTTTAAAAGGACTTGAGGGGTCCTTTTTCACGTAGTGGGTGGTGCATGTATGCAAAAAGTTGCCACAGGAAGTGGTAGCAGCTGGTACAATTACAACATTTAAAAGGCATCTGGAAGGGTATATGATTAGAAAGGATTTAGAGGGATATGGGCCAAATGCTGGCAAATGGGATTAGATTATTTCAGGATATCAGGTCGGCACGGACAAATTGGACTGATGGACGAGTTGTATCCGTGATGTAAAAATTCCAAAGTCTGAATGTTCAAATGAAGAAAATGATTGTCGATGGATCTTCTTGGAAACTGGTTACAAGTAAACTTCTGGAAGAGCTGGTGTTAAGAACGTACACTATTTTCTATTTTCACTCATGATCTAGATGTAGATGCTAGTGATTTACAGGTTTTCAGATGATACTAAGTTGCATATGAAAGTCAATACTGCATTGGATTCTCAACTGCTACAAAGAGATTTAGTTGCACTGAGGTATTGTTTCTGTGAATGGAAAATGATGTTTCACTTAATAAAGTGCTGTGTCGTGTGTGAGCAGGTCAAGTTCTGAGTATGGATAAAATCCTCAGAGAGAAAAAGTAAAGCTGATCATGAAAGAAAGAGATCTAGGCATTGTACAACACAGATTGCGAAAGATCCATTCATGATCAATGTCATAAACATTTAGGTACATGGAATAAAGTACTTAGGTGTAATTATATGACAATTAATTCTGAAAAAAATTATTTTGTCCATGCGTATGAGTTTGTTGTGGCCTCAGTATAATGTGTCCACATTTGGTTTCATATGGCGTATGACTTATAAAGGGTACAAGGAGAAGGAATACAAGATTAATTTGCAACTAAGCTTCTTAGTTATCAAAATAACATTAAAGATCGGAGTCTCTTTCCTTTAGAGAAGGGATGTAGTCAAAGGGATGTTTTGATCAAAATAAAGTCTCACATTTATACAGCACCTTTTTACAAATTCAGGACATCCTAAATCACTTTATAGCCAATGAAATACTTTTGACATGCAGTCAGCGTTACAATGATGAAAATTCACCAGCCAATTTGTCTGCAACAAGCTCCAACAAACTGCAATTTAATCATTACCAGATAATGTAATTCTGTAATTTTGATTTGTGAATAAATGCTAGTCAGGGCACTAGAGATAATCCTTCCACTATTCTTCGAAGTGATGCCATAGAATCTTTTATGCACATTTGCAAGACCAGGCACTGCCTCAGTTCAAAGACTCATCTGGAACTAGGTACCTGTGACATCAGAAGATGCGCTGGTGTAGCAGCCTAGATGTTTTATTTATAGCATGATGAAGAGATTAGGATCTGTGAATGGTGGGGTCTGTAAATACAAGTCCTAGGATTCTCAGGGTTAAAATGTCATCTCAGCTGCATTTGCTATCCTCCCATGAAGTTGTATGGTGAACAATTAGCAGAGCTCACAAAATCAGGCAAGCTGCATTTACAATGATCAGAGCCTAGCCAGAGGAGGAGAAAATATTTAGTGATATCAGTGCCTAATTTTCATTTATATCCAGTATTCTCAAAAATATCAGCAAAAGTAATTTAGTCTTACGTGAGATTTAAAAAGAGGACTGACTAAACTAAATTATATTTGAACTGTGCAGTGTCCTTGGACTTCTTTTAAAATTGAAGTGCTTGTGCCAACAATTAATCATTGATGGAGGTTGCAAGCTTTATAAAACGCTTTTATTATAATTTATTAGATAAATTAGATAATTAAGCATCACGACAGGCAAGACAGTCCACAGAACATACAAGCTTTCTCTTTATTAAGCACATGAATAGGTTTACAATTAAGAAACATATTGTGGGACTGTGAGCTGAATTGCCCCAGATTTTCTGTTCTTTATATCTACGACATAATATATGTGGGGGCAAATTTAACCATTCTCCCTCCAAAACAAAATGCAGTTTTGGGTCAGTGAGATGTTTAAATGTTAAATTCTGTACTTCCCCAATCCATACACTTCCTATTTCAACAGAGGCTGGTGGACAACCCATTGCTTGGTGCTGGGTTAGCATTCTGAATATTATAATGCCTCACATTTAACCATAAATTTAAATTGAATTCTGGCCAAAGGAAATTGTCCAAGCCCCAGGAAACCTGACAGCTCATAGGAGGTGAATATAACTGATTCCTTTCCAATTACCTGATGGATTTAGTTTATCTGCTTCACCCATCCACGGTCATTGGACACCTCTTGACCTTTCTGCCCTCCAATCTCTCACTGAGCATGACTCTTTCAATCTTCTCCTCGGGACCTTCCTCTGACTCTTTTTATCTCAACCACAAAGTTCTCAAATTCCCAAACACATCCATTACTCAATCACTCTTCTACTCAGCCCCCTACTTCTGACCTCAATCTTAGCTCTGCCTCCAATCCTACTCCAGCCTGTCTAATTCCCCTCTCCCTCCTCTTGTCTCCCCAACTATGACCTGGCAGCAAAGCCTTTCAATCTGTCTGGCTATTGCCAGGAAACAGAGATGTTCAAAACGCTAATCAGGTCTTGCCAGTAAGTTCGCTAAGACCGTCGGGAAACTCGTTTCTCCTTCTTTCCTTATCTTGGAGTTGCCCTATTGGGAGTACTCCCCTTCACCTCTTTTTCTTATTATTAGAAAAATGGCTACTTGAAGGATAAAATCAGAAGTCATCAGACAACCTAACAAATTAATGATGCATGATCCTGGATTAAGATGAAGCCTTGAGTTACAGCAGGGACATGTAAAATGTATTCATTCCTTATGTACATGATGACATGTTCTCAGTTGGTATAAGGTGATGAAGTTAATCATTCTCTTTTTTGACATGGCATGGAATCATTCGACGTTCACCACAAATTGAATAGCTGTTTAGAATAGTGAAGTTGGTCAGCACACAACGAAACAGAGAAATTTGGACTTTTGATTTTCCTTTACCGTCAGTTAATTTGTTCTTGGGCTTTGAGCAATCATATTCAGGCTGTATTTATTGTCCAACCATCTTTCTAGGGAAGGTGGTGGTCCAACTTCATGAACTGCTGCAAACTACATGGCATTAGTGCTCTGAGTGTGGCGTTGATGAGGTACTGTCTTGATTTTAACCCAGTGACAATGAAAAAAGGGATGTGCAAGTTTAGATGTTGGTTTATTTGGAAGGGAATTTGGGGCTATTTGGTATTTGCTTGATGCTGAAACTAAATAGGCTACGGTCAATGTTAAAATAACACTGAAATGAAAATCTAGGCCAAAGAATCAGGCACATTTCAGCTAGTTTTGCAAAAAAGCTCCACTAGAGTGATCAAGACACCCAAATGACTACTGCAGATGACAACATCTCTGTGATAGATTGTGTTCTTCTTTATATTGGGTTCTGCTGCAATATCTAAGAAATGTAAGAAGGTGAAGAGTCATTATTAAACCAAGATCTCCTGACAGGCAGTAATTCAAATAAAGTTGCTCTGAGCAGTGATTCTGTTCAATAGTATTGTTGCTCTGAGTCAGAAGGACATGGATTCAGGGTGCCTTTTTGAAACTTGCGTACATTATCTTGGTTGCTAATTCAGCACAGGTAATACTTTGCAGGTGTCAACTTGTTTATGAGAACTCTGACCTCATGTGTGATTGTTTAAAACAAATCCCATGGGACTGAGAACTGCATTTAGGAAAAGATAAAATATGAGTAAAATTTGGTGATTAGTTTTATTTTCACAACATTGCTGCCTCATATCCTTTATAGTAATGAAAATCCCACCAAAGCCAATTACTGTAAAGCAAGCTTGGCAAATTTGCTGTACTGCATTAGATTAGATTACATTACAGTGTGGAAGCAGGCCCTTCGGCCCAACAAGTCCACACCAACCCGCCAAAGCGCAACCCACCCATACCCCTACATTTACCCCTTACCTAACACTACTGGCAATTTAGCATGGCCAATTCACCTGACCTGCACATCTTTAGACTGTGGGAGGAAACCAGAGCACCCGGAGGAAACCCACGCAGACACGGGGAGAACGTGCAAACTCCACACAGTCAGTTGCCTGAGGCGGGAATTGAACACAGGTCTCTGGCGCTGTGAGGCAGCAGTGCTAACCACTGTGCCACCGTGCCATCCGCATTCTGAACAGCCACATTCACTGGCCATGGGTGTTGAGTCCAGCAGCAAGTGCCCTACATTGGCAGTTTGCTTTACCCACATGGTGTCATGTTCTTGAATACTGTTGTGGCGGCATACCTGGGACATAAGGGATAGTTACCTCTCAGTTAAATTTTATAGATGGCAGGGTGGTATTTCTGGGTTCGGAGGTGAGCCACTTATATTTGGAATGATGGTGATGTCGCAATGAACAAGTTTCTACATTAGCAAAGAAAACCATAACATGGCATGAGCGAAATACTGTCAAAATACCTGCACAATACTGCAGAAAAGATATACCCGAATCTCTCTCTCCCCTCCTCTGGCGCTCGCACACACGCGGCAAGTTTTGGGGAACCTGCAGTGGGGACAGGAGTCCTGAAAAAGAACAGTCAAGGGATTGGTGGCCATGTTGAAAATGCCAGGGCAGAGGGAGTACTGCGGGGAATGGTAGATCAAATACCAGAGGGAGGTAGGTGAGTTGGAGGAAGGAAAGGCCTTTGTGGAGGTAGGATGCCACAATCAGAAATGATAGTGACACTCCCACCCCATACCCGCATTCCTGCTCAAGACTTACCCAGTTGGTTTTCTCATCCCCCAAACTCCAGCCTCCTCTTACTGACTGCCAAATTGCAGTCAAGAAATACCCCTTAAGTGGCCAACATAGAGCCTTAACTGGGGGCGTAGGGAAGAATCTCATGGACGAGGAGCAGGTGGGCAGGGAGGCAATGCAAATGACACACAGTAAATGTTATGCCCTATCCCCTGCTGTGTTCAAATCCACCAGCGATGTGGCCCCACCAGTACATTTACACTTTTTGGATGCTCCATGCTCTTTTGATCTCTGAACTAGTAGCTATCTGCAACCTAATGCTTTCAGAATGAATTAGTCTTTGGAATCTGAATTCAACTTTGGGCAAATTGCCTCAGGCACACTTTGTATTTGGATTCATGTCTGCTTGAGACGTAGGTTCTTGATCAGTGACTTGGTAAACAGGGGATGTTGGATGAAACTAAATTGAGTGTGGAAAACAATTAACGCAGTACATAAAGGGTGTGTTTTATGTGCATTCTTGTCCTTTGGGAGAAGAATAGAAATTGGCAATAGTGGTTGACATTTTAGTTAATAATTATATCAATAATTGCACTGGATAAAGATTTTCAGTGCTCTGGATTGATTTTAAAATCAGAGAGACTGCAATATTTGGGGATGTGTGCTGCTCATCTGGATAGAGATGTCACACAGGGAGTGGATTGAGCTGAATAATTCGAGGAGAAGCTGTCAGGACAAAGTAGATTGGAACTGAAGCTAGTAATCGCTGCTGTGAAGGCAACTCAAGAAATTGTCACCTCAGATACAATGGCACTGATGTGTCATCAGGTCACACTTGAACTAGATCCAAAGACGAAAAGCTGAGCAAAGGCGAGGGTGAGCTCACAGCAGGAAATTAAAGAGCCTTTTGAAGTCTCTGAGGGAAGGAGAAGCCTGAAAGATGATAGTAGCAGATCTTGGTAGGGAACCATTACAATAGGCTTTGATAGGCAAGTGGAACAGACAGGACAGGTGGAGCTGTTCAAGGGAGACGATTAATAAAAGGGGAGCTGGGAACAACCATAATCATGACAAAACACTTAATTATTGAGACAAAAACAGAAATTGCTGGAAAACTCAGCAGGTCTGGCAGAATATGTGGAGAGAAATCAGAGGTAACGTTTCGGGTCCAGTGACCCTTTCTCAGAACAGGTTGGGACCTTCTGAGGAAGGGTCACTGGACCCGAAACATATACTCTGATTTCTCTCCATAGATGCTGCCAGACCTGCTGAGCTTTTTCAGCAATATCTGTTTTTGTTTCTGATTTCCAGTTCTTTCGGTTTGGTTATGGAGATAAGGCAGGAACAGGATACTGATTAAGGATGATCAGCCATGATCATATTGAATGGTGGTGCAGACTCGAAGGGCAGAATGGTCTACTCCTGCACCTATTGCCTATTGTCTATTGTCTATAACTTTTACAACATTTGATGAGTTCCTCTTGGAGTTTTCAAATGGTTACTTTGTGATTTGTTTTTAAGAATGGTTGATACATTTAAATGGTCTCACTCCTATCGGAAGGATGGTGTGAAACTTGCAAGGGTTCAGAAAAGATTTACAAGGATGTTGCCAGGGTTGAAGGGTTTGAGCTGTAGGGAGAGGGTGAATATGCTGAGGCTATTTTCTCTGCAGTGTGGAAGGCTGAGGGGTGACCTACATAAGTTTTATAAAATCATGAGAGGCGTGGTTAGGGGGAATAGACAAGGTCTTTTCCCTGGGCTGGGGAGTCCAAAACCAGTCAGCATAGGTTTAAGGTGAGAGGGGACAGATTTAAAAGGAACCTGAGGGGTAACTTTTTAATGTAGAGTGTGGTGTGTGTGTGGAAGTGGTGGAGACTGGTACAATTGCAACATTTAAAAGACATCTGGATGGGTATATGAATAGGAAGGGTTTGGAGGGATATGGGCCAAATGCCGGAAAATGGGATTAGATTAATTTAGGATATCTGGTCAGCATGAATGAGTTGGACCAAAGTGTCTGTTTCCGTGCTGTACACCTCTACGACTATGACTCTAAATGCTTTTAATTGGTTTTGTTTTAATAACATGAATTTCATATAAAGGAGGACCTTTATTGATCCAATCAACATATTTGTCATCCTTTTGGAACACAGACAGATGAGTTGTTTTCCCACACTCGGTGGTTACACACAAGATGAAACATTTAACTCTGGAAAGAAATCAATGGAAATAAGGAGCAACTTATTTTTCAGAATATCTGGACAGAAGAGGATCAAACAAAATCACTTGAAGACATGTCATCACATCCACACTTCTGTCACTTTGCATCTGTCAAAAATTCCTCTATTGTGGTTTTGGATTGAGGGGCGACAATTATTTGGATTTTCTGAACCTTATCATCCTTTTATGTACTTGCAGTGGGGTGTGAATCTCTGCTTTTCAAATCTGAGTTTTCTTTATTTATGTAGAAAAACCTGACAGAATGCTGCACCGACATTTTCAATTTGTAATGCAATGCTAGAGCAGGATGAAAAAGCCAAATAATTTATTTCTACTGCACAACCTCAACATGCTGTGACCATTCAGTTTATGTTATCGTAGATTATTCTACATACTGTCATTATGATGCAGAAATAGTTCATTCAGTACTAAAAGGCCTTTCTGGGAGATGTGGGTCTTAGTTCTCATTGTTTTCTTCAGCTGGAATTTAGATTCAGAAGACTATTATTAAAATCACAGACTGTACCAAAAAAGCAAAAATCAGAACACCTTGCCACTTTATTCTCATCGCAATTATATTGTAAATATTTAAACTTGTTCTACTGGTTTAATATTATAATTAATATTAAATTTTATTTCAATAATATATCAAATACTCTTTCTTTAGATAATAATAAAAATGCTGTGTATTTTAATGCAATGTTTAGATGAAGGCAATCTGGAAAAATGTAACAGTCAAAATAAATTAATACAGTCTGGAAAATATTGCAATGTTGAAAATGTTGGCATGTTTCCTAACTTGGAGTACAAAGGCTAGTGGAGCCTGGAGGGTTTGGGGGAAAATCCTGTATCGTTTTGACTGATTCTTTCAAACCCCACACTGTAGCTCGCTGATGCTTTTTAGCCTTGATTATTGTCAGCAAATAATTAATGAGCAAATAGCAATGGACTTTTCAGATTAGCGCTCATGCCTGACGAAACAGACTTTACTCCAGGCATTTTGCTGTTGTAGCTGGTGCTCTTTAAAGAGAGATCATCAGTGATGCGCAAAAAACAGTCTGACTGCCCCACAGGAGACATGAAGTCAACTGATGGTTTATTTTACTCAGGTTAAAGATAAAGCTTTGTCGTCCCGCAGTCTTAAAGGCCAGGCATCCAGTTGTGCCTTGCAGTCAATATTTCCATATGACCCTCCGAGGAAGAAATGAACAATATTTTTGTTTATTTACATTCTTGGCTTGTGGGCATCCCTGGCGAGAGCAGCATTAATCCAATCCTGATGGGTCATTTCAGCAGGCAGCATAGACAAGCATACTGGTGTGGGACTGGAGTTACATTTGGGTCAAATTGAGTAAGGATGGGATGTCCACTTCGGTTTAAGGGCATTAGTAAGCAAGTCTGTAAACCTGATAGTGCCGCTGGGTCAAAATGCCTGAAAATTCCTTTAATTTTATTCTAAATTTTAACTGACCAATTTCTTTTTCACAAAGTTCTTTCTGAGCACACTGCTGATAAGGTTACAATGAAATTTAGGTTTTTAAACTATGATCCTCAGACCTTAAGAAATCTCTAAAATGACCCTATCTGCTTGATAGGCTCGGATATTATTTCTGTTGCTGTATACCAATGAAAAAAGGCATTTCTGCAATGAATTTGTTTTCCTTTGGGTATATCTGACACTGTTTTCAGAAGATAAGATGGAGGACAAGGGGTGGAGGAAAGGGTGGTCCCAGGAGTGTGTGAATATTTACACTGGCTTCCCAGGAATGTGGCATTATTTGCAAGAGGGACCCTAAACAGTGAAGCTTGAAAGCCACTTAAGTGTGTGCTTATCACTGCAATGTGGTTGATTAAACCTGCAAGCAGAAACAGTAGCTAAGGTCATGAGGAAGTGAGTGTAACGTTTCATGGACAGCTGCCCAACTCTATATGCCCTGAAGTAGCTCAGACTGTATGTTTCTTGTTTTACTCATAATATCTGATGTTGTTTCATTCTTCAATTCTAAATTTAAAATTAAATCATGAGAGTTGCAAAGGCATATCATTCTGAGAAAACGCAGTGACCTGTACCCTCACCCACACAAAGTCCACACACCCTTGTCCTCAACATCCTACACTGGATTTTGTTCCACACTGTCTACGCTGAATTGACATTCTTGTCCTTATATTTGATTCTTCCCTATTTCTGTAATCTCCCTTATAATTATCAACTGCTATTAACACTGCAATGCTGATTTGTGTCAATTTCACTGGTTGCAGATGGTACCTGTGCAGTCTATGCAGCTTTCTTTATTAACTTAAAAATCACACAACACCAGGTTATAGTCCAACAGGTTTAATTGGAAGCACACAAGCTTTCGGAGCGACGCTCCTTCATCAGGTGATAGTGGAGGGCTCAGTCCTAACACAGAAGTTATAGCAAAAATTTACGGTGTGATGTAACTGAAATTATACGTTAAAAAATTGATTGTCTGTTAAGCCTTTCATCTGTTAGAATACAGTGATAGTTTCACTTCTTTCATGTGTAAATCATAAAACCTTTTTTTTAAAAAGTTGCATTCTCGGGTGAGCTGTTAACAATGGTGATAGCTAGACAATATGTTAAAGGTGTTAGCCACCTGTGTTCTTTGTCTATGCCATGATGTTTAGATTGATACTAATCTAAAAAGTGAGATAACGGAGTTTTACATGAATGCATGCAGTTTTTGAGAAAAGTACAACATAATCCTGCAAGTACAAATTCACCCCACAAAATATATGTGTGCAGGTGGGTCTTTATTAACGTTATTGCAAAATTGCACATGGTCATAAGCATAGCAACCTGTACCCTGGAAACAACATAAATCCCCACAGGGTCACGAGAAGAGACAACACGAGAAAAATTCTCTCCCTCTGTTCTTCTGATTAACTCATTTGAGTTTTAATTTTTATCTTTTGGATCGAAGGGTCAGAGAGAACTACAGAACAGAAAAAGACCCTTCGCCCATCATATCCATGCTCGTCAAAAAGAAACACTGGACAATTTGAATCATATTTTCCACCACTTGGCCCATTGCCTTCCGTGCCTATTGCAAGTGCACTTCTGAATACTTCATAAATATTACAAGAGTTTTTGCCTCTACCACCCTTACAGGTAGCAAGTTCAAGATTCCTACCACCCACTGGATGAAAAAGATTTTCCTGACTTTCTCTTTAAACATCTGTCCCTGACCTTAAATCTATGCACCCCACCCCCTGTCATTGATCATCAATCCCTCCATCAAGGAGAAAAATATCTTCCTGTCTACCTTATCCATGCCCCTCATAATTTTATTTATGTCAATCATGTCCCCTCTCAATCTCCTCTGCTCTAAGGCAAACAACCCCAGTCTGTCCAATCTCTCTTCATAACTCTCCAGCCCCAGGCAACATCCTGGCAAATCTCCTCCGCACCATCTTCAGTGCAGTCACATCCCTTCTGTGATGTGGATTCCAGAATGTAACACAATACTCTTGCATTGGCCTTACCAATGTTTTATATAGTTCCAGCATAACCTCCATGCTGTTAAACTCTATATGTTGGCTAATAAAGGCAAATATCCTATTTGGCTCTGACACATTTTATCCACTTGTCCTTATACCTTAAGGGACTGGTGTACATGGACACCAAGGAACCTCTGATCCTCAGTGCTTCCCAGGGTTCTACTGTTCATCATGTATTCCCATGCCTTGTTTGTCTTCATCTTTTTCCTAATTTCAGTGATTTTAGCCATGCAAGCCACACTCTGGATTTCTCTCCCTCATCCTCTCTTCCTTTCCAACTCTCTGTTTTTCTTTTGGACATTCTTCAAAACCTCCCTCTTCCACCAAACTTTAAATCCTTCATCTGAATACATTCTGTTGCTTGTTATCCAGTCTTTGACTTATGTCCCTGTAAATTGGCCGGGTATATTTTTCTAAGCTTAAAGCAGTGACAGAAATGTAAGTTGGCATCGTTGTAGAATCATAGACTGGTTACAA
Source organism: Chiloscyllium plagiosum (assembly GCF_037043375.1). Taxonomy (NCBI): domain Eukaryota; kingdom Metazoa; phylum Chordata; class Chondrichthyes; order Orectolobiformes; family Hemiscylliidae; genus Chiloscyllium; species Chiloscyllium plagiosum. The sequence continues at coordinate 21,283,741 of NW_028270166.1, forward strand.
CACAGGAGAAGGTCATTTGGCCCATCATCTCCATGTCTGTTCTCTCTGAGCTAGTTCCATTCCCCTGTGATGAATGTATTTAGCCATACGCCAGGCAATGGCAAATGGGCCAGAGCACAAACAATTTATAAAGACAGAAAGGAAGTGGGGTACAGCAATCTGGAGTACCCCATGCCCATTGGGGCACCACTGCTTAAGATCTCTAGGAGTGTTAAAGCCTTGGAGAGAGTGCAAAGAAGATTTACTAGAATAATACCAGAAATTAGAGATTTTAGATACAAGAAAAGATTAGAGAATTGAGCTTATTGTCCTTGGAGCAGAGAAGATTAAGAGGTGACTTTATTAAAGAGTTCAAAATTATGAACAATTTAATAGGGTAAAGAAGGATATTCTGTTTCTACCAGTTAGTAAGTCAGTAACTAAGGGTCACAATTTCAAGGTTGTAAGCAAGAGAGTTAGGGGTGGGATGAGGAGAAACTTCTTTACTCAGAGAACTTCTTTGGAGTGCACTGCCTGGAAGAGCAATGAAGGCAGATTTGATACGAGGTTTCAAAAAAGAGCTGGATGACTTTCAGGAGCTGGTACAAATGTGGTGGGTCAAATGGCCTCTTTCTGTACCATAAAATTCTATCATTCTATATCAGCTTTTCATTTTTTCTCTTTGCTTGGGATTCAAAACCAACTCAACCCCTAAAGTACCTGATCCCTTCCCATTCCTACCCTGAAATCCTAGAACATGACTCACTGCAGTTGCAGTTGCTAGAGATCCTTGCAGTCCTGTCGAATCTGAGACTACGGAGACTGCTAGAGCTGCCTGCCAAATAGACTGCCCAGCAAGAGCAAAAATCTCTGTCCACTGACGGGTGCAAGTCCAACTCTCAATCTGGTTATGCCACTCCCCGGTGTGTTATTGGACGCTGCGGAGTTTTTAAAGTCAGTCCACTTGGGACTTAAATTTATGAATTGTGATTACGCCCTGTATTCTTTGCAGTAATTAATCAATTGGGCCACCATGATTATTTTTGTCCTCTGATGTAATTTCTGAAATGTTTTAAAATGTATTATTTGTTTTAGAAATGGTAGTGAGCTGGTAACATATTTACCAAATAGTGTATTTTGCAGTTGTTACGCCTAAGTATGTTATGAAGGAAATTCTTCCACAAATAAGCAACCATTGCCACTGGAGTAGTACAGAGAGAAGTGACTGAGTAAGATTGAGGTGATTCCTTTCAAGCATCAATAAGTATACATGACACTAATGTGTGATTTTTATTGAAAAGGTTTTTCTTTGCAGGTTCGTGAAAATTCCTTGCTGCAATATAGTCTCTTTCCTCACGTCTATTCACATTGCTACTTTCAGGATCTAAAATTGATTTACACCCATAGCCACTCCTGTTCAGCCAACCTCCCATCAGTATGATTGCAGCCTGTAATGGAGTAGTGAGTTATATTACTGATTGGCTGTGTTCTGTTCAGAAAGCCAAACATCATAAAAGGCTAGACTCTAGCTCATAAAGACCATCTGCCCCTTTCAAAGAACTGAAAGGAAGCCACGTTTCCTCAGGGGACAATCAAATAAGGCGATGGGTGCAGTTGTCCCAGGAGGTCATTGCAAGGACCTGGCAGCCAGGCTTGAAAAATCGTTTTGTCATTTATGTAACTGATTTGGATGTGAGCATAAGAGGTATAGTTAGTAAGTTTGCAGATGACCTTGGAGATATAGTGGACAGCGAAGAAGGTTACCTCGGATTACAATGGGATCTTGATCAGATGGGACAATGGGCTGAGGAGGGGCAGATGGAGTTTAATTTAGATAAATGCGAGGTGCTGCATTTTGGGAAAGCAAATCTTCGCAGGACTTACACACTTAATGGTAGGGTCCTTGGGAGTATTGTTGAACAAAGAGACCTTGGAGTCCAGGTTCATAGCTCCTTGAAAGTAGAATCACAGGTAGATAGGATAGTGAAGGCGGCATTTGGTATGCTTTCCCTTATTAGTCAGAGTATTGAGTATAGGAGTTGGAGTTGAAAAATGTGGTGCTGGAAAAACACAGCAGGCCAGGCAGCATCCGAGGAGCAGGAGAATCGACATTTCAGACTTCAGTCATTCCTGAAGAAGGGCTTATGCCCGAAACGTCGATTCTCCTGCTCCTCGGATGCTGCCTGGCCTGTGTTTTTCCAGCACCACATTTTTCAACTCTGGTACTCCAGCATCTGCAGTCCTCACTTCCTCCTATATGAGTTGGGAGGTCATGTTGAGGCTGTAGAGGACTTTGGTTAGGTGACTTTTAGAATATTGCATGCAATTCTGGTCTTCTTCCTATCGGAAAGATGTTGCGAAACTTGAAAGGGTTCAGAAATGATTTACAAGGATGTTGCCAGGATTGGAGGATTTGAGCTTTCGGGAAAGATTGAATAAGCTAGGACTCTTTTCCCTGGAGCATCAGAGGCTGGGTGACCTTATAGAGGTTTACAAAATCATGAGGGGCATGAATAGGATAAATAGACAAAGTCTTTTCCTTGGGGTGGGGGAGTCCAGAACTATAAGGTATAGGTTTAGGGTGAGAGGGGAAAGATATAAAAGAGACCTGAGGGGCGACATTTTCATGCAGAGGGTGGAATGAGCTGCCAGAGGAAGTGGTGGAGGCTGGTACAATTGCAACATTTAAAAGGCATTTGGATGGGTATATGAATAGAAAGGGTTTGGAGGGATATGGGCCAGGTGCTGTCAAGTGGGACTAGATTGGGTTGGGATATCTGGTCAGCATGGATGAGTTGGACCAAAGAGTCTGTTTCCGTGCTGTATATCTCTATGACTCTTATGACTTCAGAAGGATGGTCAAGGTCAGTGTTGAATCTTCACATGACCTCATTCTCATCACAACGTCACAACGTCAACCTTTTCATGCTGCGTGACACACCACATCCCCATCACTGACCCATTAGCAATCCTCACCCTCTAGATATTCCAACTCACCATTGCATCCATACCAATACTACCAGCCACAAACCCACCTCTCATTGCTGTCTCCATATTCCTCCAGCTAATCAGCCTTGGCAGGCATCTCACTCAAAGGCAGTGCGACACAGTCGCTGACATTCTGTGCCTTCTCTCTGACAGGGACAATATGGCAAAAAATAGCAGAACAAAAGCATCAAGGAACCAGGAATCACATCATGAGCCCCATGATAGAGATGGTTCTCTGCATGGGTCAAGCTGCAACCAAAGCCATTGCAAATGGAGTCAGCGAGGGCCTTGAGGGAGATAGCATTTTACATCATTAAATCTCTTCTCAATCCTCCTCTTGCCCTCATCCTGAAAGCCACAGATGATGCGAGCAGGGACTGTTGCTTTTTATTCATCCTCTCTTGTCTCACTCCAATCAGATTTAGAACCTCCATCATCTTCTTGACATTACGTTAGACAGAATACGGGAAGAGGTTGGATATGTCACTCATTTTCTGCCTGGAACAATCCGATTGCACAGAACTGTAATGCGACAGTGGCCACTGTGGATGAAGGGAGCATTAGCCAACAGCCATCTCTGCATTGAATCTGAGATGCTTCAGGCACTGCTCCTGGATGAGATGGAGGTTTGAGAAGGTATTCTCTGAAAACCAGGGTAGAGTCTTCTGTGGAGAGGCCTGATTCTTCCCCTCCTCCACAGGGCATTTCCTTTCTGCAAGCTCTGAGTCACTTCTCATCCTTCAGTCACAGGCCTCCAAACCTCTTGCAAATTTTAGTGGCCAAATTCTGGACCTCCCCAATTGGCTGCAGCAGTTCACCATCAACTCACACCTCCCAACAAAAACAGATGTTTGTGAAATGCCATCATGTGGCGACATGTATAGTTCAGTGGTTAGCAGTTGCCTCATGTCACCTGGGACCTGGGTTTGATTCCAGCCTTGGGCGACTGCCTGTGTGGAATTTGTATGTTCTCCCTTTGTCTATGTGGGTTTCTGCTGGGTGTTCCAGTTATCTCCCACAGTCTAAAGATGTACAGGTTAAATGGATTGGCCACACTAAATTATTCCATAGTGTCCAGGGAAATGTAGGTTAGGGTGGATTTAGAAATGGTAAATGAGGAGTAAATGGGATAGAGTGGGTTCTGTGTCTGGGCGTGATACTCTTCAAAGGGTTGGCCTGGATTCAATGGGTCAAATGGCCTTCAGTGCTGTTGGGTTCTATAATTCTACCTACAAATTGTATATTTGTCCCTTTATATAGCACTAGTGTGAAAAGGAGGCTCTGGCAATTGGCAGCGACAAACTCTTTGCGCAGAGTGTTGTGAATGCATGGAATGCGTTGCCAGCGGTGGTGGTGGAAACAGAGTCATTAGGGACATTTAAGGGACTGCTGGACATGCACATGGATAGCAGTGAATTGAGGCATGCGTACATTAGGTTATTTTATTTTACATTAGGATTAATCCTCGGCACAACATCGTGGGCTGAGGGCCCTATTCTGTGCTGTAACTTTCTATGTTCTATGTTTTAAACCCAAGCATTCAGTGCACATCATGCCCACACTGGCAGACAGCCCACCAGGGGATGGCAGGAGTGGCTGGCTCTGCAGTACCTGTCTTTTTACAACTTTGGAACTTCTATAATAGCTTCACCTGATACATTAGATGTATCCTTTAACATAATGCTGGGCCATGAGTTTGCCAATTGTGTTGAAGTACAAATTAGCTGCTGCTGATGGCCCACTGCACCCCATGGATGTCCTGTCATGTGTTGCCAGATCTGTTCAAAATCTAACTCATTAGCACAGTGATAGTGCCACACAATATAATGGAAGGTATTCTCAATATGAAAACAGAACTTTGTCTTCACAGGGCCTGTGCAGTGGTCACTCCTACCCATGCTGTCATGGACACTTGCAGCTGCAGCAGGCAAATTGGTGTGGATGAGCTCAACCTCAAGTTTCTGTTTCTTGTTGGTTCCCTCACCCAGTCCTGCAGCAATATCCTTTAGTACATGACCAGCCTGGTTAGCAGTGGTGCTGACAAGCCACTCTTCCTGATAGATGGTTGAAATCCTCCACCCAGAGTACATTCTGCACCCTTGCCAACCTCAGTGCTTCCTCCAACTGCTGCTCAGGAGCACAGATACATCAGCTAAGGGGAAGGAGAAAGTGGTCCACAGTAATCAGCAGGAAGTTTCTCTTCCCAGGATGACCTGATTTCATGAGATGTTATGGGGTCTAAAGTTAATGTTGAAAACTTCCAGTGAAGTCCCAACTATATACACTGTGCTATCACCTTTGCTGGGTCTGACCTGCTGGTGAAACTGAAAACAACCAGGAATGGTAATGATATTGTCTAAATTATCATTGATATAACTCTGTGAGTATGACTATGTCAGGCTGTTATTTGACTGGTCTGTGGGAAAACACTAGCCCTCAGATGTCAGTAAGGGGGACTTTGTAGGGTCAACAGGACTATGTTTGCCATTGTCATTTCTTTTGCCTTCTCTGATGCCAGATAGTCTGTCTGGTTTCATGCATTTTTTAAAAGTTTTTTGGCAATCTCTATAACTCCTGACAAGAACATTGTTATGGGTCTGGAGTTACATGTAGACCAGACCAGATAAGGATGGTAAATTTCCTTCTTAAATGACTTTAGTGAAGCAGATGGGTATTTGTGGCATACAATATGGTTTCACGATCACAATTAGACTTTTAATTCCAGATTTCTAAAAATTCGAATTCTACCATCTACGTGGCACATTTCAAACACATGCCCCCAGAACATTAGTCTGGGTTTATCTGGATTAGTAGACCAGTGACAATACCACAACGCCACCTCCATTATTCAGATAAAACCTGAAATCCATTATTAATATTACAATCTGCACAACTTTAAATGACACACTGCCCTCCCCACTCCACACTTTATAATTATTCCAACTCTTAAAATTCCCCTACAATTATTGTTTTTAAAAGTTACAGATTCTATTGATTCTTGAAAGAAATGATAGATTTTCCTTATTATACAGCTTCCAGATGAAAGGTCATCATACTAAAAATACCTAGACCAAGCTACACACTGCCAAAAATAGTTCTTGATCATTTGTCTCCACTTATGCGTTTGATTAATTAAATTTGTGGCCTTCATTTGTAAACATGATTTTTGAACACAAAATAATTTAAAGCATTCCCCCTCACAGTACAGAAGTCAAAATCTGCCTCACAAGAACTGCAGAGAATAATTTAAGGGATAGGTCTGCATGCACCTTCCATGATAATTATTGAGCTCTCATCACATCACCTCCTTACTGCATTTTGTTCTTGTTTGCATTACATTAAAGATTTTAATAATTCCAAATGTATTTGAATGTTGACGTTAATTCTATTGAGAGAACTCTTGTTTAAGAAGCTCACAACCCCCACTTCCTGCAAAAACATTTAGAAACAATTATGAATGTTCCAATTTTTAAGTTTTGAATATTTCTTACACATAGCGAATGCCACTGGCAATGGCAGATGATCTGGTTTACTAAGCCTGACAGTATAAGAGTTGACATACTATGTACAGGTACCATATTTCTGACTTAGTGGGATGTTAAAGAACACAGCCCTTAAATCGAAGAGTTGGCCCAGCAGATTGTTTTTACAAAACTTCAGGAATGGTCAAAAACTCAATTGGAAGTCCAAAATAGGAACGCATCTGGCATTTCTTATGGGCTTCCTTGGTGATTTTGGGAGCACAAAAGAATGGGATAAAAATCAATGTGAACTAGTTTAGTCCCTCCTGGTCATCAACCCATTGGGCAAAACTGTTAGTGATTGGCAATGTTGATTAGGTCATTAGATGATCAACTCAGGAAGTACTCCTCCAGGCTTAGGAAAATGGTTATGTCAAAGTGGAAAGAGCTTCACTCTGCATGTAACCTTGCTACACCTGACCTTTTAAGTGCTTGATGTTAATATTGAGTGCTTAACTTCGGGAATTTCTGATACCCTTCACCACAATGAGTGTGAGAGTTGCAAAAGAAACTTTGCCTTTGTACCTAATCCTCAAAAACAATCCCAGCGATGCAATTCTCTTTCAACTTTTAGTTTCTTTACGGAGTTTTATTTCTTTCAAAAAATTATGTTGGCATGCTGTAAAATAAGATCAATTTCTTCAAGGATTTTGCAGAAGATTTAATGTTCTCCTGCATCAAAAGCATGTTTCAAGCATGGATACACACACGAAGTGTTCATGCTGTAAGCACCTGTATTAATTCTTTATGAGTTGTCAACTGTGGTAGTGCTGAAGAGTCATTTTGCCCTTAAAAGGAACACATGGACCAACAAACAAGTCAGCGCACACTGTCAGACTGAATTAATTCTGCTAGATCATGTCAATATTTCAGTATTGTTAATTCTTTCATCTTTCTTACTGTGTAGGACAGTGCATAGAAACTAAACAATATAAGATTCTATCAGCGGGTCCCAAGTTTAATTAATAATTAACAATAACTTGTTATATTTTAAAGAATAAAAATAATTGCCATAAAGTCTTGTAACAAAGAGAAATCCAGCATATGTAAATGTGCATTTATGTGAACATATGCATCCAATACATGTTACATGTAAATTTCATGCTCTTGACCCATCTATTGTTTATCTTGTCCAAAACATTTTTAAAATTCTAGTCTTGGTGCTACTAAAAGGCTTTCAATCAAAATTTGGATGCACATGATTTTGTTGTGGCTAATTTTGTGTAACAAACTTGAATAGAAATTATAGCAATAGTTCCAAAGTAAATGATCAATGAATGATTCTCAAACAGCTAATAGCACATTTAACATTAAAAATGACAAAAAATATGGGTAAGCCAGAAACAAAATGTAAAAAACAGTAACAATTACAAAGCAAGTGCAATGAATACCCATATTTGTGCATTGACATGCCAGATAGTTACTTGAAAGTACATGATTTTGTTTTACGTTGGACAATAATCAGTCCATTGTATGGCAGCATCTCAACCTGAAAGGATGGTTGGCAGAAAAGCACTATGACATGGCAAAAATATTATTATGAAATAGTAGAACAGCATAAATGGTGAAATCAATGGGGCAGTGTGAATAGTTAAATACAAATGCAAAATATTCTGCACTCAATCAAAATGTATTAATTTAGCCTGCACATTCCCAAATTTTGACAGTATTTTGTCAAGTGAAATTTATGGCACTCAGTCCACCATGGCCTGTGGCAACTTTTCTTGTGTAATCTTTTGCTCTTCATCTCATTGATTGTGCAACTGATCTCTTTGACGCATGCCTTGTGCAATTATGAATGAGGAGAAGGGAGAGTGCTTGTGGGACTTTGCAACATTCACACAGCTGGCACCACATTTAAACTGGAAAAGCCCTCACTACTTCAGATGTTGCAAACCAGGAACTGCCCTTCACATGGTGGTCAGAGCTCAGAAAGACAAGTCAGCTCCTGGGTTGCCAACAGCGACCTGGAGATGCTGATGGATGAGTGATGGAGAAGACAGCGATGCTTTTTCTTGCTGATTCGCAAAGCAGGCCACACCACCAGACTCCACCACCCTGGACTGAAATTGATGTCTAGAACTGAGTAGTGTCCTGGGTGAAACACAAGGAGAAAGACAAGAGACTGGCATTAAATGGGGCATCTTTCTGCACCGTCATAGTTCTGTGTTTCTGAGAAGGTTAATGATCTTCACTCCGCAAGGGTAAGTGGTACCATCTTCTCCCTGACACTTCATACACACAGGGCCACCACTCTCTAACTCTGCTGATACACATGCCCCTCACCAAGAATGATGGAATATAGCTCATTATTACACCTATCATGTTCAACGGCTCTCAGCCATCTCATCCTCCCAAATTATTAACTCTTCCTACTCCCTGAGCTTCCAAAGCAGTCTGTGGGGACACTTCACCAGCTCTCCTGCATCTGCATCAGCACAAACTCCCCTTCCATCCAAACTCACCAAACACAGTGCCTCCCTTTGTTTCATTGCAGCATAAACCAGCCTACCCACTGAACAGATGAACCTGTACCACCAGGCTGGTTGCATTTGACTGACCATGGCCAGCCACCTAGAATAGAACTGGAGAAGCCCATATCTGACTGTAGTTCCTCACTAAGAATGGATCCCTTTTGACCTTCAAACATGGAGTTTTAGTGGGTTTTGAGAAGGTTTGTAGTTCAGGTTGAGGCTTTGGATGTAGGTTTGCTTGCTGAGCTGCAAGGTTCATTTCCAGACGTTTCGTTACCCTACTAGGTAACATCTTCAGTAGGCCTCAGGTGAAGCAATGCTGAAAATTCCTGCTTTCTATTTATATGTTTGGGATTCTTTGGGTTGGTGATGTCATTTTCTGTGGTGATGTTATTTCCTGTGGTGAAGTCACTTCCTGTTCCTTTTCTCAGAGGGTGGTAGATGGGGTCTAACTCGATGTGTTTGTTTATAGAGTTCTGGTTGGAATGCCATGCTTCTAGGAATTCTCGTGCGTGTCTTTGTTTGGCTTGTCCTAAAATGGATGTGTTGTCCCAGTCAAAGTGGTGTCCTTCCTCATCCGTATGTGAGGATACTACTGAGAGAGGGTCATATCTTTTTGTGGCTAGTTGCTGTTCATGTATCCTGGTGGCTGGTTTTCTGCCTGTTTGTCCAATGTAGTGTTTGTTACAGTCCTTGCATGGTATTTTGCAAATGACATTAGTTTTGCTTGTTGTCTGTCATTTACAAAAGCAGGAATTTTCAGCATTGCTTCACCTGAGGCCCACTGAAGATGTTCCTGTGCCCGAAACGTCGAATCTCCTGTTCCCTGGATGCTGCCTGACCTGCTGTGCTGTTCCAGCAATAAAGTTTCAACCACTGAAGATGTTACCTAGTAGGGTACCGAAACGTCTGGAAATGAACCTTGCAGCTCAGTGAGCAAACCTACATCCAAAACATGGGCTTTTTGATTGAAGCATAACTGTGTTTGCCTCACAAGCTGCTGGCATATGCTGTAGGTGTGGCATTGATGTAAACAGTATCAACATCAATATGGCCACCTTCCTGAATGTTCAGTGCTCTGACCTATGACAATCTGCCACCTCTCCCTCAAAAGCAAAGCAAGTAAGAGAGACTGGCAGCCTTAAAGTAGCTCATAATGAATGAGTGCTAAGAAATGAAGCTAAGAGCTATAAGACACATTCTGTGTAGAACCTATCAGTTGCATTTTGTGTGCACAAAGTGATCTGGCAGCTACATAGATGTGTTTGTAGGTGTCTCTGAGCTCGAAAGAAAAATCCTGAGGAATTGAAATGGCATGTGAACTGGTCTGAGAGCAGGCAATGATGAGATGGTAAGTCTAGCAGTCTGCCGATGCCCAATTGCTTAAAGGAACAATGAAGAAGAACAGTGTCCATAAAACATACAGGGATATTATGATAAAGACAAGTTGGACCAGAGAAGCAAGCAGTGAGCTGCTGCTGCCAGGTTATTAAACTGTTTTCTAATCGCAAATTACCGCTACCTAGTTTCTCAGGGATAGAGAGGAAAGTTGGAAGTTGTATAGAAATGAGTGAGATGGACTGTTAATGAGATGCAACTGCATGGAAATAAGGTAGTTGCTGCTCATTAGTGAGATTCTGAACTAGCCTTTTCAACCTTCAAGGGAAAATGGGATTTGTTTTTCTGCATGCCATGATTCTGCTTTTGCCTTTTTTTCTCACATTTCCACATCACTCAAGGAAGCAGAAACTTCGCATCATGCAGGACGGGTGGCATGGTGGCTCTGCAGTTAGCACGGCAACCTCAGAGCTCCAGGGATCTAGGCTTGATTTCAGCCTCAGGGACTGTCTGTGTGGAGTTTGTACATTCTCCCCATGTCTGCGCAGGTTTCCCTCGGGTGCTCTGGTTTCTTCTCACAGTTCAAAGATGTGCAGGTTAGATGGATTGGCCATGCTAAATTGCTCATAGTGTCCATGGATGTGCAGGCCACGTACATCAGCCCTGGGAAATGCAGGGTTACAGGGACAGGATAGGGGTGGATCTGGTGGGCTGTTCTTTGGAAGGTTGATGAGGACCGAATAGTCTACTTTCACACTGTACAGATTCTATGAAGTACGATCCATCTAGCTAGAGTTCAAGCTCGGGTAAGCAAATTGTTCAGGAGTCCAGAGTACTCCTTGGAAGGATGCACCCAACGCCTTCATTACAAATTGACCAACTACTGTACTTCAGTTTGTGCTGGAATGATACTTTGAATTAGAATTATACAATACACTTAAGGTCACTTGACCCATTATGATGGCATTTCAGAAAAGATTTCCAATTATTTTAAGCCCAATTAAAGGTGTAGCTAGAGAGATAGTGAATGCACTGGTAGTAATCATACAAAAGTCCCAGAGGATTGGAAAACTGCCAAAGTAATACCTTTATTTAGAAAAGGAAGGAGACAAAAATAGATGATGATAGGCCATTTAACTTGGTGTCTGTTAGAATAGAATGGAATGGAATGGAATAGCCTTTATTGTCACATATACTCAATGAATATAGTGAAAAGTTTATACGTCGCCAATTACAGTGCTGCTTTATATACAAAAGTGCTTAGGTGCAGCTTCTTTAGTTACAAGATCTTAGATAACAGAGAAATAAAATGTCCAGCATTACAGAAATAAAAGTTCAATACAACAGACCATCTGTTACTGGGAAAATGTTAGTCAATTCTAAACTATGCAATAGCAGTGCATTTTGAAATACTTAATATGGCCAAGTACAGTTAGCATGGCTTCGCAAAGGGGAAGTCATACCTGTCAAATTAATTAGAATTATTTGAAGAGATGGCAAACAGTATAGATAAAGAGAAAGCAGTGGATGTAATATACTTGGATTTTCAGACGGCACCATAGATAAGGTACCACAGATTAAGCTACTTGAAAGATAAGTGCCCATGGCGTTGGAAGTAGAATATTAGCAAGAATAGATAATTTTAAGGATGGCAAGATGGCAACTTGTAACTATTGGAGTGGGATCAGTGCTATGACCACAACTATTTACATCATATAGCAATGAGCTGCCAGAGGATGTGGTGGAGGCTGGTACAATTGCAACATTTAAGAGGCACTTGGATGGGTATATGAATAGGAAGGGTTTGGAGGGAAATGGGCCAGGTGCTGGCAGGTGGGACTAAATTGGGTTGGGATATCTGGTTGGCATGGACAGGTTGGACCGAAGGATCTGTTTCCATGTGTACATCTCTATGAGTCTATGACTTGGATGAGGAAAATGAATAAACTACAGTCAAGTTTGTGGTTAACACAAAAATAGGTAGGAAGGCAAGTGGTGAGGATGACACAGACAGTCCACAGATATAGACAAGTTAAGTGAATGGGCAAAAGCTGGACAGGTGGAATACAATGTGGAAAAATGTGAAGTTATACACTTTGGCACAAAGAATTGCACAATGAATATTAACTAAATGCAGAAAGCTACAGCACAGAGAGATTTCGGAGTCCTCCTGCATAAATCACCAAAAAACACGCATCCAAGTTCAGTGGGTAACAAGGAAGGCAAATGGAATGTTGGCCTTTATTTCAAAATGAATGGAGTATAAAAACGGGGAGGTTTTGCTAAAACTATCCAAGGCACAAGTCAGGCCTCAGCTGGAATGCTGTGAGCAGTTTTAATCTCCTCATCTAAGGAAATATATACTGTCATTGGAAGCAACCCCGAGGTGATTATGGAGGGACTGTCAAATGAGGAAAGGTCGAGTATGTTGGGCCTGTACTTTTTGGAATTTAGATGAATAAGATGCCATCTCATTGAAATATACAAGATTCTTACAGGGCTTGACTGGATAGATGAGAAAGATTATTTCCTTTTGTTGAAGAGTCTAGGTTCAGAGGGTATAATTTTAGAATAAGGGATTGCCTTTTAAGACAGAAATGAGGAAGAATTTCTTCTTTCAGAAGATAATGAATTTTTGGAACTCTTTACTGCAGAGTGCTGTCGTGACTGAGTCATTAAGTATATTAAGTGCTGAGAAAGACTGGGAACTCAAGGGTTATAGGGAAAAGGCAGGAAAGTTGAGTTGAGGGTTATCAGATTGGCCTTGATCACATAGAATGGTAGAGCAGACACAATGGGCTGAATGGTCTGCTTCTACTCCTACGTCAAATTGTCTTATGGTCTTTCTCCCTTGCTCTTCCAGGTGATCATACCATCCTTTCCCCATTCAAGCAAGTATCCAATTGCCTGATACTTTGAATTCCTCTCACTGACTAATCTCTAATTTACTGGTGTTCAAGATTCCTTTCTCAACATCACCATCCTTTCCCCAACGGTCTTCGCTACATTCTGTCGGTTGGTCTTTAATAAAGCCTTGGTAAGGTTTTTTTCATTAGTTTCCTTTTGAACTTGAGGATTTATATGCAAGTTGAGGGTTTTGATGTGAACAATCCATGGAATAATACGAACTAACCTTTTCTCCCTTCACATGTTTTGCTCATCATTTCATCAGGTTAGAAGTTGCACAACACCAGGTTTTAATCTAACAGGTATATTTGAAATCACAAGCTTTCAGAGCAAATATACAAGATTCTTACAGGGCTTGACTGGATAGATGAGAAAGATTATTTCCTTTTGTTGAAGAGTCTATGTTCAGAGGGTATAATTTCAGGATAAGGGATTGCCTTTTAAGACAGAAATGAGGCTCTTTGAAAGATCAATTATGCTTTGCTCTATATCCCACATTTACATTCATTATTTTTCATTTACCTTAACACCAAAATAAAATGCAATTGTTTAGATCTTGTTTTATGCGATCCTTTAGACCTTGTTTTATGCATGTTAGTGATCAGGACAAATGACTACTTTTGGAGAATAGAAGGTTTTCATTTTGAATTTAAAATTCAATGGTAATTCCAAGTTGAAACACATCCTCCTTCCCTCATTACTTCTTGGTCAACTCTTTTCTCACTCCACCAAAGGATCTCTCACAGTCCAACAACATGTTAAGTCGAAATATTTACAAGGTCCTTCTGATCCCTTATCTGACGATGTCATCTCTGAGTACAACAAAGTGACTGCCAAGAAATTAAATCTAGAAGCTTCCATGACATATCAACAAACCTGCTCTTCTAATAACCTTGAACTAAACAACTTATGTAATTTCAAGCAGCCATCAGGTTAATTGCATTGGATCAACATCTGGATTAAGCAGCCATCTGCTTATATAAAATTGTTACCATAGTAACATCAGCTGAAAATAATAAGCTTCACACAAACATGTTTATGAAAGCCCAAAACCTGTTTGCAGTGAGATGCCTTGGAGGATTTTCATTCTCTTCTGAGCCTCTACAAACTGGTCATTCTGCTTGAAAACAGAGAGTTCTGACCTCATGACTTGGAACTTTAAAGAGAAGAGGGTTTTATGTTCTAATGCCAGTTAAAAAAAATCTTTTTATATCTCAGTTCAGAAATCCATAGTTCACTACAGTGGAATTGTACACTTTGCAGAGGCAGCTGAGGGTAACAGTGAACAAAATATACTCTGAGCTCTATCTTGATCACTTATATTAAAATTATATTATGTGATGTCAACAGGAATGTGGCAACATTGATAGGTTAAAAACCGAATCCAGAAAGTCATGATTGGGCTGCTTTCCACTGTAACAGGTTGTAAACATGGTGGCACAATGCCAAACTGTGCAAACAATACAAAACAATAAAGTGTAGTAATGCTGCAGGAAAACTAAAGCTTCAGACAACCCCAATGGTACCATGTTGTATGAGCTCACTGAAGCTTTGGACATTGGCTACCACCATCCTCTCTTTGGCTGGGATCTACAGGGCTTGCTTTTTCTGCTGTGGCAGAGGGAAATTGCTTGGTAGTCAAATCAAAAGGGACCCTTGTCTTTAAAGAAGTTGGAGTTCATTTCATGCTCACAAACATGTACAAAGTTGTACTGGTACGATAAACATTATTACTGAGATTATAAGAAGTCCTGACCAGTGGGTCTGCCTCCTTTGAGGTCCGGTCTGTACTACCTTTCTCCAACCAAGTCATGATGACATAAACACAAGCTTAAAGCTTCACCCAGTGTGTTTATGTCATGATGACTTCAGCATTAACCCTTTCAGAACAATTACTTTATACAATTGAAAACACAAAGAATAACACAAGAACGTATGAAATAGGAGCATATAGGCTCCTTGAGCCTGCTCCATCTTCAATAAGAGCTGAAAATGTGTTGCTGGAAAAGCACAGCAGCTCAGGAGCATCCAAGGAACAGCAGAATCGACGTTTCGGGCAGAAGCCCTTATGCCCAAAACGTCGATTCTCCTGTTCCTTGGATGCTGCCTGACCTGCTGCGCTTTTTCAACAACACATTTTCAGCTCTGATCTCCAGCATCTGCAGCCCTCACTCTCTCCATCTTCAATAAGATCATTGTTGATCTGGTTTATGTTGTTAAGTCCACTTTCCTGCTTGCCCCATAATCTTTGACTACTTAATAGGTCAAACATCTAACTCCACCCTCAATATAATCAATGACCCAACCTCCACTGGCAGAGAATTCTAAAGATGACCGATCTTTAGATAGAAAACAAATTGCCCTCATCATCTTAGATGAGAAACACCTCATTTTGTTCATGAGTTTCAGTTAACCCCATGAGTGGAAAGGTTCTCTCAGCATCAAGTTGCCTCCCATTCTCATCCTGTCCCCCTTAGTCCAAGAACTCCCCACCTACGTTCGGGACACCACCCATGCCCTCCACCTGCTCCATGATTTTCGCTTCCCCGGTCCCCAACGCCTTATTTTCACCATGGACATCCAGTCCCTGTACACCTCCATCCCCCATCACGAAGTACTCAAAGCCCTCCGCTTCTTTCTTTCCCGCCGTACCGACCAGTACCCTTCCACTGACACCCTCCTTCGACTGACTGAACTGGTCCTCACCCTGAACAACTTCTCTTTCCAATCCTCCCACTTCCTCCAAACGAAAGGAGTAGCCATGGGCACCCGCATGGGCCCCAGCTATGCCTGTCTCTTCGTAGGATATGTGGAACAATCCATCTTCCGCAACTACACTGGCCCCACCCCCCACCTTTTCCTCCGCTACATCGATGACTGTATCGGCGCCGCCTCGTGCTCCCACGAGGAGGTTGAACAGTTCATCCACTTCACCAACACCTTCCACCCCGACCTCAAATTCACCTGGACAGTCTCAGATTCCTCCCTCCCCTTCCTCGACCTTTCTATTTCTATCTCAGGCGACCGAATCAACACGGACATCTACTACAAACCAACCGACTCCCACAGCTACCTGGACTACACCTCCTCCCATCCTGCCCCCTGTAAAAACGCCATCCCATTCTCCCAATTCCTTCGACTCCGCCGCATCTGCTCCCAGGAGGACCAGTTCCAAAAACGCACATCCCAGATGGCCTCCTTCTTCAAGGACCGCAATTTCCCCCCCGACGTGGTCGACGATGCCCTCCACCGCATCTCTTCCACTTCCCGATCCTCCGCCCTTGAACCCCACCCCTCCAACTGCCACCAGGACAGAACCCCACTGGTCCTCACCTACCACCCCACTAACCTCCATGTACAGCGCATCATCCGCCGCCATTTCCGCCACCTCCAAACGGACCCCACCACCAAGGATATATTTCCCTCCCCTCCCCTATCAGCATTCCGTAAAGACCACTCCCTCCGTGACTCCCTCGTCAGATCCACACCCCCCACCAATCCAACCTCCACTCCCGGCACCTTCCCCTGCAACCGCAGGAGGTGCAAGACTTGCGCCCACACCTCCCCCCTCACCTCCCTCCAAGGCCCCAAAGGAAACTTCCATATCCGCCACAGATTCACCTGTACCTCCACACATATCATCTATTGCATCCTTTGCACCCGATGTGGCCTCCTCTATATTGGGGAGACAGGCCGCCTACTTGCGGAGCGTTTCAGAGAACACCTCTGGGACACCCAGACTAACCAACCCAACCACCCTGTAGCTCAACATTTCAATTCCCCCTCCCACTCCACCAAGGATATGCAGGTCTTTGGACTCCTCCATCGTCAGACCACAGTGAAACGACGGTTGGAGGAAGAACGCCTCATCTTCCGGCTAGGAACCCTCCAACCACAAGGGATGAACTCGGATTTCACCAGTTTCCTCATTTCCCCTCCCCCCAGCCTGTCTCAGTCAAATCCATCAAATTCAGCACCGCCTTCCTAACCTGCAATCTTCTTCCCGACCTCTCCGCCCCCACCCCAGTCTGACCTATCACCCTCACCTTGACCTCTTTCCACCTATCACATTTCCGACGCCCCTCCCCCAAGTCCCTCCTCCCTATCTTTTATCTTAGCCTGCTGGACCAACTTTCCTCATTCCTGAAGAAGGGCTAATGCCCGAAACGTCGATTCTCCTGTTCCCTAGATGCTGCCTGACCTGCTGCGCTTTTCCAGCAACACATTTCCATCCCATTCTTCTATACCATGTGAAGTTTGGGGTGAATCTGCTCAACCATTCCGCCAGATAACCCTTTGACCCAGGCATCAACTTAGTGAGCTATTCCTGAAATGTCCCTGAAATACCCTGATAACAATGCTGGAGATTTCATTACAGTCAGTCCCAACTCTCAATGTCTTGCCTCTGACTCCCACCATTGATCACATGATCGGCCAATCTTTGAAATAACATCCAACTGATAAGGGCAAACAGTCATCATTAGGAATTGAGGATATTCTTCTGGACTATCATTCAAATAGTATTTTCACCTTTCTCCTATATTTTTATAACTTAAAGAGTTCAAAACATTTTTGGATAAGAAAACTCAACTTTAATGCTCTTCCTATTTTTCTTCCAATTTACTGCTTTAAAATTCCTTGAGATTGCCAGGCAATTTCAAAATATTGTAAATCCTATCCGTAGTAATTATAATGAGGTAAGCCAGGTAGACTCATATGAGTTCCTTGACTTGGGCTGTTAATCTGATTCACACAGGGAGTCCTGGCTGACAGATAAGAACAGGAGTGTCAGAGGTTCTGTTCACTCTGAGAGCTGGCTCTGAGGAAGCTGGACCAGTGCCAAGGATACTTCACATGCAAATAATGGGTGACTTGGTAATGGGATACTGGCCTCTTTGGAGTTATTTCACTACCTTTGCACTGGTTCCAGCATATCTTCTGTGATCTGACTTGCACCTTCATTTGCATGGAAAGAAATGGAATTTTACTGTATAAAAATAAGCAATTCAAGCTAACAGATCTATGAACTTGATAGACTTGCACATAGACTCTTCCTACGTTATTCTATTCTGTCCTTTTAGCCCTTTATTTCTTTGTCCCTCATTGATCCATCCAATTTCTGCAGAAATATACTAGAATGTTTCTGCTATGTTTTTCCCACTCACACATACCAGCTTGCAACATGGTAGAAAATATCCCAATGACTTTCAGTCACAAGCTGAGGACATTGTCTACGATCTACCCCATTTCACTAAGCAGCAGAATGGATGTGGGACAAAGGCCACAATACAACAGAGAAATAGTGAGAGAGGAGAGGAGATTGAAACAGTTCTAATCGGCTAAACTCCCAGTTTCTACCAGCCAATGTAATTCCGAGGTACAAATGGAACAGAAGGTAAGCCAGGTGCATCTTGCACTTTGACTGACAAGTGATGCAACTTAAAGCAAATGAACGTTCACTCTTGCTTCTGGGCTCCTCTCGCTATGTCCCAGTAGCCTTGAATTTATGGTCTGTTGTTTTTATTTATCTTTCAAGGTGTGATTTAGATTTGTGGTGGAGACAGAGACTATGGGTTGATTGCAGAGATTAAAGAAAACTCTAGAACAGACAGGTCAAGAGATGTTATTCTACAGCATCAGCTCCAATGTGAAGAATTAAGAGAAGGAACCAGGCATATCTAGCATACAGACGACAGTTGCAAGATGGTCACTAGCATTCCTTAAAGGCATACAAAAGGCCACGTCAGTTTTTAAAACTTATACAACTGTAAAGCTTCTGCAAGTACTCTCTTGAGGTATGTGTTTACAGATTCCAAACCAGTTGGAGTGATTGAAATAAAAATGCATTTATCTTTTCTTTTGTGGAGAAAAGTTATTGATTTCCTCAATCTTACCCCGTCATCATCCCCACCAAGTGTTACAGTTATCTCTCTATACATTGATCAGATCATTAATAGCCTCTGCTTATTTCTTCTTTACCTTATAGGCATTAACAATGTTTGTTAGCCAAACATTAGCATTATGGTTAGTTCAAAAATTTGCCAGAGATAGTGTCTGCCTTATAACTGGGATGAAGGGCAACTTGTGTGCACAAAAACTGCAACAGTATGGGATCAGAAATTAGAGTGCCTTTGGGACTTTAGCACAACAAAGGAATAGAACCAGGGCTATATAGAGGGTAGGTTCCATGTCATGCCTCCTGCCATCTTGGAGGCACATTCCCCAATGCTTTGTGACTTGATGGGAGACCGCATGGTACGCTAACCAACATGCCCAGCATCTCTTGTCTGTGCACATCAGGCTTCTCTTGTATGAAGCCTCATTGAGGTTCTTAACCATGTCTCTGCCACCGAACATACTTACAACCTCACTTTCCAATGAGCTGGCAGAGGAGCCATCTGTTCTGCCATGTCTGGTTACAGGTCACTCATACTTGGACGACTCATTATGTGCATATCCTAACACAATGACCAGCATTGAAAATACTGCACTGCCACTGTCTGAGTTAAGTGCCAAATCAGTGCTGTTCTGTCATGTCCTCCAGAGGTTGCTATGGCTGGACAAATGATAGTTGATGTAAGAGTTGGATGGTGGCAAGAGATCCATGGTCACGCCATCAGCAACTTGCACAAATTGCGGTATGACAGTGAGCTGCAAATTAAATTGGGCATAAGATGATAACATAAAGCCAACCTCAATGTTCTCATGAATTCCTGAAGTAGTGGGCTGCATTGCAGCTATTTCAATGCTGCTAAAAATCAGCTCCTCTGCAAAGTTCAGGTTATGCAGGACCCTTTTTCCCCATTGACTTACACACAGCTTCCTTCCATTATGTGTTCCCTTGTCCGCAAACAAGAAGACAGAATGACAATGTCTGTATAGCACTGAATTTGCACAACTAGGGGTAAGAGGAAGTGGCCAAACTTTAGGCGCAAGTCTGGGAGCATTGGTAGGAATGTGAGGGTATTGCAGGGTATCTGTATGTTAGGCATGAGTCCTGATTTCCAGAGAATACCCCTGGGTGGCTGATAGGTTGGTGTGGTGAATACACAATTTAATGACAGCATGCTTTCACTGATCTTTATCACCTGCATAATGTCATTAGACTTCTCATTGCTGCTCGGTCCATGAGTTTAGACTGTGGGATTTGACCTGCCTGATAACTTGTTTTGAAAGTGAACATTGAAGGTCTTGTGGTCTCCACGCAGACCCATTGCATTTTTTCTTTCTGTCCACCTACATGACTAATGCCCCCAGCACTGCATCTATCACACTCATCACTCTCCCCTCCCTGTTATCCCATTTTCCAGCTTTTACATTTCAGAAATATTACTCGGTTCAGCTATTTAAAAAGGGCAGCCTGTCTTTACAGAATGTTTGTTGTGACACAAGCTCTCAACTTGGCCTCTGTTGAACTCCAAGGCAGTTGTACAGAAGAAGCCAACAGTGCAGAACCAGTTTGACCTCATGTTTTGACCATTGAAGTGAGGTTGGAACACCAATTTTGTGTGGAGCTCACTTCCAATCAGCCCAACATCTCAATGCCAGCATTTATGATTCACAGGGGTCTCCTCTCGTATTACTTCATCTCACCTCATCAACATATCATGTCATTCTATCACAATAAACAGGAGATAAGCAAATAAAAGCTGAAATCGTTAGAAATTCACTGCAGTTCAATCTGTATCTGAAAAATACTGGTGAGTTCAATTAGAGCATGTCCAGCTAAACCTTCCATCTGCATTTTCCCTTTCATGCAACAATTTTGTTACAACCTAACAGCAACTGGTAAAGTAAGACACATCTGACTGTTCAGAAGATAGTTTTAAGGTAAGTAATTCTGGAATTAAACAGACTTGAAAGCTGGATCGAGTTGTAGCTTGGTTTATTTTGGGAACTACTTTGGAATTAAATCCAGGAGAATTATAGGACATTGTAATCATAATTAGTATTTAGCAAAATTACTATATTTACACATACAGAAACCTGCAAAGTACCAATAGACTGTAATTAAACTTTTACTGAGTAATTGAATCAAAGCTTCGCAGCAATACAAAACAATTCAATTTAATTTATGAAAGAAACAAGCTGTAAGTAACAGGAGTGCTTGACCTTTTCAATTTATTATCTGTTCAAGTTTAGCTTCCCTATGCCATACATGAACAAGATGGTTTTCTTATTCCCCAGACCTAAGGAGGGCATTATTATTATTTGGGTACACTCCAGACAGCCAAATTACTATCCTGGGGCAGATGGTGCATGAGAGTCTATAGATGACCAATAAAAAACACAGTATACTATCTTGCAACTGCATTGACAGCAAAGTGTGCAATCGATTCACAAAATCTGTGTATATACCAACCTGATGTGAACTGAAACTGTATACATTTGAACGATGTTAGTCCAAGGTCTATAGTGTTTGACCGCGTGACCTTGTAACTTATTTCTTTCAGTCGAATGCCTTGTTTTTCATCCTCTTCATTGTACTCACATTTCCCCACCCCCAGTCATCATAAGCAAGGATTTGCATTTCGGTCTGAATTTGCTGCACAAATTAGTCTCTTGTGACTTGTTTTCCTTTGATAAACTGGCAACTACATACTTGAAAAGTTTACATCTTGCTGTTACTGAATTTAATATTAAATATACATAGACTCAGACGGAAAGGGAATTGCATAAAGCAGTCTTGAGTACGTACTGTTCGATCATAGTAACATCAGGCACTTGAAAGTAGGTCATTTCACAACTGAAGCAAGTGTAGGTTGCATCTACTTGTGGCTGTAAAGCAGATGACAAAATGAATAGAAGTATTCCTTGAATGGTCTACTTAATTTATCGTAACTTCTCATTGCTGAAGGGCATCTTCATCTTTAACCTTTTTATCACCTTAAGCGGCAATACAAATCTGTACAAGATAGTGAAAATTTTCATATGATGCTGTCAGCATTCTCATGTACTACAATTATCTGATAGCAAAAGCCAATGTTAGTGAGAAATTATTTGGTCTCTATTCTGTGATTGTCAGGAAGGAGTCTCATTTAAGCCTTGACTAAACCTAGGAGTGGTAGAAGTAATATTCTTAATATAACAGATGGTGTGTTAAGTTATGAAGTATTTTCAGCCAGAAACCGATTATACCAAAAAGATCGCTTGGGAAGACTATTCCCAAACCAAGATGGTGGCGGCAGAAAAAGCGTGTTCAGGCTCCTGAGCCCCCACTTTTCCTTCTTTTTCCCTGGTTTCTATTTTTACTTTTTAATTTTACTTACCTTCTTGTGGACAGCTCGGCCATGGCAGCATCAGGGAGGTGCCCAGCGCCTCAGGGCAGGTTTGTGTTCCCATCGGCGATGGCAGTGGCGGTGGCGGAGGGAGACAGTTCAGGCCCAGTGTGGGACCCGGCATTGGCGGCGGCGGCTACTTCAGCGTGGTGGACCCAGCGTGGGACCTAGTATCATCAGTGGCAGCTTCTTCAGCGCGGTGGACCCAGCGTGGGACCTAGTATCATCAGTGGCAGCTTCTTCAGCGCGGTGGACCCAGCGTGGGACCTAGTATCGTCAGTGGCAGCTTCTTCAGCGCGGTGGACCCAGCGCAGGACCCGGTATTGACAATGGCAGCTTCTTCAGTGCGGTGGACCCAGTGTGGGACCTAGTATCGTCAGCTTCTTCAGCGCGGTGGACCCAGCGCAGGACCCGGTATTGACAATGGCAGCTTCTTCAGCGTGGTGGACCCAGCGCAGGACCCGGTATCGACAATGGCAGTTTCTTCAGCGCGGTGGACCCAGTGCAGGACCCGGTATTGACAATGGCAGCTTCTTCAGCGTGGTGGGCCCCAGCACGTGACCCGGTATCGACAGTGGCAGCTTCTTCAGCGCGGTGGACCCAGCGCAGGACCCGGTATTGACAGCGGTGGCTGCATTGTCGAGATCGGCTCAGTGCAGACTGATGGTGGCAGCATCAACAGTGAAGGCAAGATGGCACCGGGGATTGTTCTAGAGGTGGTTGCGCAGCAAAAGGGACTCAAGACTGGCCGACTGCTTCGTGCTGGTGTTGGTCTCAGCATCATAGTGGAAAAGCCTGGATCCAGGCCTATGGCTAAGCACTTAAAAAGGACGGTAAAGTTGAATTCAACTTTATTTCCTCATTTGCTACCTTTTTATTCTACGTCTTGGCTTATTTTCTGTGTTTTAGGATGGCGCCAGAGAGTAATGAAATTGTACAATACTTTTCACTGTAATTGTAACAAATACATTTATCAAGTACACAAATAAACAAATAACTAGATAGAAAGGTACGTAACACTATTTTTATACAAAAGATGCAAATCAAGTAAAATACTACACACGCATCACAACAATGATTGTATAACTGGCAAATGAACTGCTGAGCTATCTGTACCTCACCAAAAGCAGTGAGTTGAAACTGCCAATCCTGAGCAACATTGGAACGAGTGGGAAGGATGATAAGATTTATCATGAGCTAATTGAGAAATGACACCTAACTTGGACTTTAAAAAGCTGTGAGGGCAAGGGAAATTGGAGCAGATGCTTGATTCTGGCAAAGCAACAGGTCAAGCTCAGAAACTCGACCAACTTTGAACGATCCATCAGTGATCTTGTAAAGCATACACCTAATGATCACTAAACAAAAAAAAACTGGAAATCAGAAACAAAAACAGAAATTGCTGAAAAAACTCAGACGTTCTGGCAGCATCTGTGGAGAGAAAATAGAGTTACCACTTTGGGAGAAAGTGAGGTCTGCAGATGCTGGAGACCAGAGTTGAAAAATGTGATGCTGGAAAAAGACAGCAGGCTAGGCAGTATCCGAGGAGCAGGAGAATTGACGTTTCGGGCATAAGCCCTTCTTCAGGAATGAGGCTGGTGTGCCAGGCGGGCTGAGATAAAAGGTAGGGGGGAAGGGATTTGGGGGAGGGGCGCTGGGAATACGATAGGTGGAAGGAGGTGAGGGTGAGGGTGATAGGCCGGACAGGGGTTGGGGGCGGAGAGGTCAGGAAGAAGATTGCAGGTCAAGAGGGCAGTGCTGAATCCGGGGTTTGGGACTGAGATAAGGTGGGGGGAGGGGAAATGAGGAAGCTGGAGAAATCTACATTCATCCCGTGTGGTTGGAGGTTTCCTAGGCGGAAGATGATGCGCTCTTCCTCCAGGCGTCGTGTGGTCAGGGTCTGGCGATGGAGGAAGCCAAGGACCTGCATGTCCTTGGCGGAGTGGGAGGGGGAGTTAAAGTGTTCAGCCATGGGACGGTTGGGTTGGTTGGTGCGGGTGTCCCAGAGGTGTTCCCTGAAACGTTCCGCAAGTAGGCGGCCTGTCTCCCCAGTGTAGAGGAGACCACATCGGGTGCAACGATACAGTAAATGATGTGTGTGGAAGTGCAGGTGAATTTGCGATGGACATGGAAGGATCCATTGGGGCCTTGGAGAGAGGTGAGGTGGGGGGTGTGGGCGCAAGTTTTGCACTTCTTGCGGTTGCAGGGGAAGGTGCCGGGAGTGGAGGTTGGTTTGGTGGGGGGTGTGGACCTGACGAGGGAGTCGCGGAGGGAGTGGTCTCTCCGGAACGCTGATAGGGGTGGGGAGGGAAATATATCCCTAGTGGTGGGGTCTGTTTGGAGGTGGCGGAAATGATGGAGGATGATACGATGTATCCGGAGGTTGGTGGGGTGGAAGGTGAGGACCAGTGGGGTTCTGTCCTGGTGACGATTGGAGGGGCGGGGCTCAAAGGCGGAGGTGCGGGAAGTGGAGGAGAGCATCGTCGACCACGTCGGAGGGGAAATTGCAGTCTTTGAAGAAGGAGGCCATTTGGGTTGTTCGGTATTGGAATTGGTCCTCCTGGGAGCAGATGCAGCGGAGACGAAGGAATTGGGAATGTGGGATGGCATTTTTACAGGGGGCAGGGTGGGAGGAGGTGTAATCTAGGTAGCTGTGGGAGTCAGTCAGTTTGTAGTAAATGTCTGTGTTGAGTCGGTCGCCCGAGATAGAAATGGAGAGGTCTAGGAAGGGGAGGGAGGAGTCTGAGACAGTCCAGGTAAATTTGAGGTTGGGGTGGAAGGTGTCCACATGATGATAAGGCCTGGTGTGTGGGGTTTAGGAGAAGGATATGGATGAAGGGTTTCAGAATCTAAATTTATTGAACTCGATATTCAGTCCGTAAGGCTACAGGGTCCACAAGTGGAAAATAAGATACTATTCTTGTAGCGTGTGCTGAGCTTCATGGAGAATGGGTCTGGGTGGGTTACTCTTCGGAGGGTCGGTGTGGAGTGGTTGGGCTGAAGGGCCTGTTTCCACACTGTAGGGAATCTAATCTACTCTAATCAAACTGCAGCAAGCCTGAGGCAGAGGTGTAGGCCAGGGAACACAGTGGCATTCAGAAGTGGCAGGCAACAGGACGTTCAGAATCTGAAGTCTCAAGTTCTGAAGTCTGAAGAAAGGTCATTGGTCCCAAAACATTGATTCTGCTTTCTCTGCACAGATACTGCCAGACCTGCTGAGTTTCTCCAGCTGTTCCAATTAGATGTAACTTGATGTTGTTGAAGGACGTTTATAGATTAAAGTTGCCTGTAAATCCTGAGTTCCATATCAAAAGAATAAAACATAAAATGGTAGCCTTTTTTGGAGATTCTTGTAGTAACTCAAGAAGACGTTGCTATTTTATAACAATATTTTACGAATCGAAAATAAGCTACTATCCTGCTGCTGAACTGTAGTCAAGTTGAATTTCAGTTAATATGAACTAAACAGTGTGCACATTCATTCAAGGGTTAATTATTATTGACTTTAGAGATCCTGTTGTTTCTGTGGTTTGTAGGAAAAGCCAATAAAATCTTCAGATATTGTGGCATTGGTATGTTCTCTTCCTCAAAATGTGTTTGTTTGTTAGTTTTAGAAAGTACCCTTTGCTTTCTTGTGTTTACTTAATGAGCTATCGCAGGAAGAAAACCATTGGGCATTGGTCTAGTATTTGAGGTGCAGCAGGTGTCGGAAGAGTATGCAGAATTAAACGCATGTAGAATTAAAGTTTTTCTATCTTTCATATTGCATTATATTGTTTGCAAATGTCCGATGACATTGATCAAAATGGGCCCGAGGATGGATGATGCAGATAACTGTGGGCAAGCCTGCCATCTGATCACTTCAGGCAAAGTGAGTGAGTTTCTGGTCCCTCAGGGTGACAGCAGCTGGGATGTTTTTGGCTACCCATAACTTTGCTGGTGATGGTGCAGGAAAGTGAAGAACTTGAAGCGTCCAACTTTATAGTAATTGACACAAGAGGAGTTCCAAAATATTACTGCCATTTATCAAAGTGTACTAATTTGACTCTAGTTACCTTGAAAATGGACTTTTAAAACAGTTGATTTAACAGCTCATGCCAGATGCAGGTTTGAGGGAGATATTGAGAGTCTACGTGGTTAGTATTAGTTTCTTGGAAAAGAAACATGAGCTTTTTGAGTGAAATAGCTTTTCTATGTCAATAACATTGTACAATTTCTTGATTGTTTGCGTAACAAGCTCCAAAATAGGGCAAATAAACCTTTGAAGACTTGATTAGAGCCATTATCGTGATCCAAAACTGAGTTTTAAATTGGATCAGTGCCAGCTAACAGCCACTAAAATTTATGTTACCTGATAACAGCTTAACTTATATTATATAACAGTTCTTCACAAGTTTCCTTCCCGTATTACCTGACACTCAACCCACTTTTTATTGACCTAAATCTATGTTAATAAACCGTTTTCCAGCATGTTCTGGAAATAAAGGCACAATTTGTTCAACTTTACAACTAGTTTTCAATTTGAAATATATGCCCCCTGAGCTAAACCGTTAGACATTATAACAATTTATCATCAGCATTTCTGAATATAATTTGCAGCCTTTTTAGAGGCTTATCAATAGCTGACAAACAATAAGAATATAAGAAATAAATAGGAGCAGAAGTAGACATCAGACCCTTAGTCTCTACTCCACAATTCAATACAATTCTGACTGATCTAATGCCTGAAACATGACTCCCTGAGAAATGAAAAACCCATCTCTCTTAACCTTAAATAAACTCAAAAAAGAAAGCATTTGCAACTGTCTGGATTAAAGTATTCCATAGATTTACAGCCTTCACAGTAAAAACACTTCTCAGCTCAGCGCTGTATAACTGATTCCTTATCCTGAGGCTGCCCCCCCCCGTTCTAGAAACCCCAGTTGGAAGAATTAACCTCTTTGTGACTACCTTTGTCAAGCCCCTTCAGACAGAACATTCTCCCTGTTCAATGTTATCTCATTCTTCTAAACTCCACAGAATACAGTATAGGACAAATTTACTCAGCCTATTACTATAAGACAACACTTTTTCAACGTACAGATTTAATAAATCTTGCTGCACTGCCCACAAAACTTGTGGATACTTCTTTAGCTATGGAGTCTAAAACTGTACAATCATCCAGATGAAGTCTTGCCAAACACCTGTACAATTGTAGCAAGACTTCCTTACTTTGTATCCCAGTCTTTTGCAATAAAGGTCATCATG
This sequence comes from Chiloscyllium plagiosum, assembly GCF_037043375.1. NCBI lineage: Eukaryota > Metazoa > Chordata > Chondrichthyes > Orectolobiformes > Hemiscylliidae > Chiloscyllium > Chiloscyllium plagiosum. The sequence goes on from NW_028270166.1 coordinate 21,311,473, forward strand.
CTATTGATGTTCTAAGTTGCTTGCTGTAGCAGCATTCAAACATTCTGTGTTCCTTGCATGAGCACACCTAGATTGCTCTGACCATCAACAATTAAAATTCCAGGCAATAAAAAGATAATCAGGCATAAAATTTAGAGTTAAAACAATAACTTTCCACCATAACCTAAGTGAAAGTAAGTAGAAAACTATCTTAAACATTATATATTCCAACATATTACAGGAAAGAAAGACTTGCATTTGTACCACACCTTTATAAACATGGGATGTCCTAAAGCAGCTTACTGTTCTGAAGTCATAGGTGTGGACAATCCTTCAATGTCCAAGCAGTAACAGTTTCAAAGGATTTTGAATATGTTAAAGATAGGATGTCTCTGGGCTTATTCTTGGAGCCTAGCACATCATGAAGAGGACTGCATAGTGCTGCCCTTGGCTTATGACATGACATCACCATGGGACAAGGCAGGGAGGCAGATTCCGAGAATTACCATAGCCGGTACAGGGTTTGACCCTGTGCTGTTGGTATTATTCTTCAATGCCTAGCCAAATGAGCTAACCCCCAAGTCACTTGGTGACACAGTGGCTCACTGGTTAGCACTGCTGCGTCACAATGCCAGGGACCTACTTTGATTATGGCCGGGTGACCATGTGGAGTTTTCACATTCTCCCTGTGTCTGTGTGAGTTTCTACTGGTTGCTCCAGTTTCCTTCCACAGTCCAAACATGTGCATGTTAGGTGGATTGGCAATGCTAAATTGCCTTGTAGTGTCCATGGATGTGCAGGCTAAATGGGTTAACTATGATAACTGCAGGGCGTTGAGGGGAGGGAAATCCTTTGGATGGTTGATGGAGACTCAGTGGGCCAAATGGCCTTTATCTGCACTATAAAGATTCACCAAAGTACTTGTGAAGTTAGATACTGTTTTAATGTTGGTATTACAACACTAACTTTTACACAGTGATTTCCTACCAAAGTCTATTTGTTTAGTGCCATTCATTGAAAGATAAATGTTGGCCAAGACAACCAGGTAACTGCCCTGCTCTTTTCAAAATATTGTCGTGCAGTCTTTTATATTCTCTTGAGAAAGCACCAAGGCATCAATTTAATATCTCATCAAAAAGCAGAGGAAGAAAATGATTAGATAAAATATTACATGCAGGATTTCATACAATGCAGTAAAAGATTATTCACAACACGCTGCAGAGAGTTTTGTCAATAACATATTTATTGAACCATTTCATTTTATAATTTAACGTTGTGCAATTCTTATTGATTATAGTTCTACTGTCGCTCTACTATTTCACATCAGAGAAGTATTTTCAGAAAGTCATTGTCTAATAATAAGAAAAATGCACTATTTCTTAAAGGTTGCCAACCCCCATTTTGAGATATATCTATTCAAATATGAAATAAATTAATTTGTTAATGTTACTGAGCCTCTGCTGTGTACATTGTGACTGCCTGCTCATTACTGATTTAAGTGTTTAGCTAACTAATATAGTCGTATGAAAATGTTCAGCATTTTATAAGTAGAGGGATAAATTCTGTGCATCATGTGCCCAAAGCCAAATGAAATGAGTAGCAATTCAAGGTTATTCATCATTAGACACCAAAAAAGCACTTTTCACAGTCTTCAGAGCATCCACCTAGTATTAGTGTAAAAGCCTTTATAGATTCCCATCTCCACTGCATAGCTTCATTTGTTAAATTGCTTGTGTGCTTATGGAGAGACTCCAGGGTAAGGAATCATCAGCTATGCATTGTGGCATAACTAGGCCACCAGGCAGGTCAGAAATAGACGGTCTCGCTTTTATGCGGGTAATTCACATTGCCCTTAGACTAAGAGTCTCTTCTCAGTTATAATCAGATTGCTGACATTGCTTATGACTCTTTGAATTCAGAATAAACAAATAAAGATTAATCCCATTAGCAGGAAGATCCTCAGGAGAGTTGAAAATGATTGTTGATATCCTAAACCTATTCTATCAAGGTTATGCCATAATCCTATTTAAATATATCTCACCTTATGGGACCCATCAGCTAAAATTTGTGTTACAAGGTGTTCACGTCCCTGTTCTTTTAACAGATTACAGATAACACATTAATATCGAGTGCAATATCTATTTAATTGAACATTGCTCAACTGCACAACTGTTTTCATGGAGTTCAGAGCTGCTGGTATATGTATTCAAGAAGTAATTATTGAACTTACTAACAACTCACAAATTGTGCAAACCAGTAATGGTCTCCAAGCTTCAATAACTTTCTTGTAATTGTTAAATGCAAAATTTTAAAAAGTGTATCGTACAACCTCACAAAATTGGTTACCATTTTGTTTATATGTTTCCATTAGTTTTATTTCAGATGGCCTAGAAAAGATGTGTTTGTTCTTTTATACACATAAATTCTCAAATTCTACACGAGAACTATATCTATACTTAAAATTACTTTACTGGCTGTAATTTGCCATGGAATGTTCCAAGTTCATGAATGTCATTATATGAATGAAAGGCCTCTTTTCATTCTGTCTAAATAAAAAAAGAAATATTTGCATTTGTATAGCACTGCTCACAACCACTGAGGTTCGCAAAACCCTTTAAAGGCAATGAAGTAATTTCAAAATGCAGTCACTGCTGTGTTGTCAGAAACACAGCGTCCAATTTGGACACAGCAAGCTCCCACAGACAGCAAAGTGATAAAGACCACACAATCTATTTGTTGATGTTGGTTGAGAAAAAATATTAGCCAGAACACTGGATCTTTTACATCCACCAGACCAGGCAGATGATGCCTCAATTTAACATCTCATCAAATTTATGGCATCTCCAACAGTGCTCCCTCAGTATTGCACTGGAATGTCAACATTGATTTTTACGCTGAAGTTCTGGAGTGGGATTTGAATCAGAACCACATTGTTTGTTAAACACTCTTCCTATGCTGACTTCAGAATGGCAGCAACTACCATTCCCCACATTTAACATGGCTTGCGGATTAAAATTAATAAATTACAAAAATAACAATGCTTTGGTGTTGGTGTCAGAAAAATTACCACAGCTGAGGACTCACTTATTTAGTGACCATCAGTCCCATTTTCATAGCAATGATAGCAACAGAGACACCATGTTCCAGTGCAATTCACCACTGCAATATCAATTTTTATAATAAATTATTGTATTCAGTACATATTCAAGTGGAAATTTTAGAAATCATTTGATAAATTATCACACTAAGATTTGAGAAGAGTATTAAAGCTTATGGAATTAAGGGTTAATTAGGATGAAGATCAGTTTAGCAAATAGAACAAAAAGTGACAATAAGTGTAAAGACTGCAGGTTGAGGTAGTAGTTAATAGACTTCTATAGAACCTATTCTGTATTCTTCACCTTAACAAGTGAAATGGAATATGTCTTGACATTTACAACAGTTTTCATGAAGCCAAACTATTTGCGTGATTAATTTAACTGAGCTTGATAGTGTTCAAAAATGAACAAATTCAATGGAGAGGTCAAGTAGCAGATCAATTTTAATTGTGGAAAGGTACAGCTTTAAAAATTAAGATAAACTGTACCTTGAGCCTAAGGGAAAATAATCTCTACTCATTTGAAAGGTAGAGGATAAATGGGTAGAGACTAATGACTTTAGGCGTCTGTCATGGTATCATCTCTGACTTTTCTTGTCTCCTTCTACTGCTATAAATGTGCCTATATGTGTCAATTTTAATGAAATGGATATTGTGGGTTTGGACAAGTCAAGACCTAAAGCTTTCTGACCCATCCAGCATGCAATTTCTCAGCTGCCCTTGCGTATCTGCAGACAAATCCCAAAGTTTGGTAAGAGGTGGCAGCTGGCCAATTGCTGGGCGTGAAAGGAAACTGCCTACCAGCACAGGGCAAACAGTCAGCAACATTCAGATACATCATAAAAAGATTTCCATGATCAAGATAAAAGGTTAGGAGCCAGGGAAAGGAAAAACCTCAGTTTTCCTTATGTAACCCAACAGAGCAGCCTGGCAGGTAAGAAAAAACTTACTACTTTGTGTCCATCTCATCTACTATTTCCAAATCAGTTACAAAGCAGAAACTGGCAACCACTTAACATTGGAGACTCACTCACCAATGCCCAATTCCCTTCCCATGGCCTTCTACCTTAACTGGTTCCTTTTGAGTGTCTGAAACCATTGGGTCCTTCTTTTATAAAATCCCTACAGTGTGGAAACAGGTCCTTTGACCTAACAAGTCTACACTGATTCTCTGAAGAGCATCCCACGCAGACTCATCGCTGTACCCCTGCATTTATCATAGTTAACGCACCCAGCCTACACATCCCTGGACACTATGGGCAATTTAGCATGGCCAGTCCACCTAATCTGCACACCTTTGCACTGTGGGACAAAATCAGAGCACCTGGACACAACCCGCGCAGACACAGGGAGAATGTGCAAACTCCAGACAGACAGTCACCTGAAGTTGGAATTGAACCCAGGTTCCTGGTGCTGTGAGGCAGCAGTACTAACCACTGAACCACCATGCTACTCCTTTATTTATATAACTTTGACTCAGATGATGTTACATGATGGAAAAGCCACAAAGGTTTTCCCACTCAAAAGGAATCTGGAAAAGCACATTAAGGCAAAAAAAGCAAGGTGATTGCTGAAGGGCTGGGGCACAGGACTAGCTTATTTCCTGTTGTAGGTAGCCATGAGAGGCCAAATGGCTGCTCTCTGTACTACAACTATTGTATGATTCTAAATCGCCAGTTAAAATTATTCAAGTCCAATGATGTTATTGCTATAGGAGTCACCACTTTAGAATGCTGGAGCCTAAAATAGTCATGAAGCATGCAGCTGATGTCAAGTGGGAGGGTGAGGGGTGATAATTAGTTAAAGTCTTAAAGATGTCCAACATTAAGACCACAGATGGAATATTGTGTACAGCATTAGATCTGAAAATGTGTTGCTGGAAAAGCGCAGCAGGTCAGGCAGCATCCAAGGAACAGGAGAATCGACGTTTCGGGCATAAGCCCTTCTTCAGGATTCCTGAAGAAGGGCTTATGCCCGAAACGTCGATTCTCCTGTTCCTTGGATGCTGCCTGACCTGCTGCGCTTTTCCAGCAACACATTTTCAACTCTGATCTCCAGCATCTGCAGTCCTCACTTTCTCCTCCCTACAGCATTAGATCACCCGATTATTATAAAGGATATTTCATTATATGAGAAGCCGCAGCATAGTTTCACCGGTATACTAAGGAGTAATGGATTATGCTGAACTAAGGCTCGAAAAGCAAGACTTTCTTTCTCTAGCTGAAGTGAAGAAAGTTGAGAAATAGCCTGTTATCAAGGATTATTGTATTATTGTAAATAGTGATTGATTTGTTTTCCACTAGTTGGTAAAAACATAACTGAGAGGGTACAGTTTGAAGATAACCATACAAAATAAAAGCCTTCCTAACTGAGGTGTAGTTGAGGACATGGTTGTCTGTTGTAGCAAAGTCCTTAATTACTTATTCAGGCAGATTGGAACATTGTTAGAAAATTTAAAAATAAGGACTGTGAACCAGGCCATTAAACTAGCTGAATAATGTTGAGGAAGTTTTTACATTATTAGATTTTTTAAATTGTCAGAGTATCAAAGTATAAGGGAACTGTACAGGACTGTATAATGGAAAGGAGGTTGGAGATGAGCAATTAATTCATTTAGTGGTATCGCAACCTCAATGAGCTATATAACAGAATCGTTACAATGCTGAAGATGGCCATTCAGCCCATGCTGTCTGTACAGCCCACATCAGCTCCCACTTCTTATAATCTTAAGCATTGACATATACTTGATAGGCCAAATGGTTGGCTTTGTTTCTGTAATTTTCTAAACAAAAACTTGCATTTATGTAGTATGTCTCACAACAACTGAGCAGCTCAAAAAGCTTTACAGCCAATGAAGAACTTTTGAAATGTCACTGTTCTAGTGTGGGGAAAATATTCAATTAAAAGTTTTCTCCCGTAACATTTACCCATTATGATTTGGAACATATGATTAAACCAAATGGTTCAACATGAGGTTGGATTTGTTCTTCCGAAAACACAATTTATGAATAATTGAACATAAGAGCATCTGTCTGACAATATTGAAACAAAGGCAAAATGCCTGAAATTTGAAATGTAAGTACCAAATTCTGAAAATTGCACAGCTCATTTACCTCTCTGCTTGCCACACTTTACTCTCTGCAGTATCCTGCAGTAACCATTCACAATTACTTTGAACCCATCTTTTGTTACTTTACATATCCCATAATTACATCCATTTAACTATGCACTTTAGTTCCTTTTGAAATGAGGTGGTAACGTAGTGGTAATATCAGTGAGCTAACAATTCAGCATCCCAAGCTAATATTCTGGGGAAAGTGAGGACTGCAGATGCTGGAGATCAGAGCTGAAAATGCGCAGCAGGTCAGGCAGCATCCAAGGAGCAGGAGAATTGACGTTTCGGGCATGAGCCCTTCCTGAAGAAGGGCTCATGCCCGAAACATCGATCCTCCTGCTCCTTGGATGCTGCCTGACCTGCTGCGCTTTTCCAGCAACACATTTTCAGCTCTAATATTCTGGGGACCATGGGTTTGAATTGAAACCATAGTGATTCACCGCCCTCTGGGCAATTAGGAATGGACAATAAATATTGTCCCAGGCAGTAATGCCCACATCCTGTTAAAGAACAAAAAACGTATCATTCCTGATCTTCACCCTGTCCTCTCCAAGTCCTAGCAACACATCTTGCACCCATCACTTTTCTTGACTTTGTACTTGCTTCAAAGTTGTGCCTTTGTAATTGTAAAACAAACGTACATGGGATGTGGGCATAGCTGGCTAGATCAGCATTTATTTCCAATCTTTATTTGTCAAGAGAACAGTTAATAGTCATAGAGTTGGACCGCACAGAAACAGACCATTCGACCCGAATTGTCTGTGCCAACCGCATATCCTAAATTGATCTTAATCCAATTTGCCAGCAGTTGGCCCACATCCCTTCCTATTCATATACCCATGCAAGTGCTTTTAAGTGTACCCGTCTCCACCACCTCCTCTGGAAGCTCAGTCAACCACATTTCTGTCAATCTGGAGTCACATGTAGGTGAGGCTTGGTCCGCACGGGAGATTTTCCTCCCTCAAAGGCATTAGTGAACTGTTTTCCAGTTCACCAATATGAAATGTTAACCCTCTGTTTCGGTCTCCATGCTGAGCATATTCCATCATGTTCTTATTGATGAAACTGCTAATTTTGCTGATTTTCGTTGGTTTGGTAGAATTAATTGTATTTTAAATTCATGCATACGTTTTAATCTTATCATTGAGTGTCAAAAGATTATCATTGAGCATACATTGGAACAAGTCAGTTCAATAAAACTGAGTCTAACACTTTGCTAAGACTGATAATGATTTAAATGCAAAATGGTGTTTTTAAAAAACTTAACATTTGATTGGCAAAGTATTACAATTCCAGAAATTAACTCCTTCTGCCATTCTTAAACTGGAATAAATACCAATCATGATTTTATTCAACTTGCTGGAGTCTGTATTCATTGATTGATTGATACAATATGTATCTTCAATGTTGATATATCACATCTTTTGTACGAGGTCAAACTGAACCCTTTGACGGGACGTTTTAGCTTTCCTTACTCTAGTTCATCTGACAAGAAGGGAGCTTTTTTCTCTCTTTGAGTGGGAGCAGGGCGCGCAAATGTGGCGGAAGATAACTCTCACTACCCACCCACTGCTTTCGTCGACAGCTAATGCTTCCCCTACGTGTGTTCTTTTAAGTCAGCAATAAGCTTTGATACCACAGCCTTATTAAGGAAGGATGATAAGAAAATACTTCTGCTGATAAGCCGCTTCCAGCAGCTATGAGAGTTCAGCCAGCAGTTCTTCACGACACACTCCACTGAGCATTAACCAGGCCTCCAGCACGTACTGCGTACTCACTTACAATTTCAAAATCACACCTACCCTCCGCTGACCCAAAATGAAAGCGGCGTCCATTAAAAAAAATGTGGAAAAGCAAACATCAGAATTGAATTTGAAGCATTCTGACAAGTTGTCATAAATATATAATGAGCTTTGCGTAACTCAGCTCGAATATAATTAACCATAAGACATGTGTCAGCCCACAGTCAATAACTTTTGATTTGCTGACCAATAAACATTTTGAATATAGATTGCAGACCACTATTCTGATCCAGGTGGTCAGGCAGAATAACCCTGATCAACTCCACAGTCCATGCTTCTCATGAGCTGGCCGCCAGGAGGTATACAAGAGCAGACTAGAGTTACTTGCCTTCTCTCTCCCTGTGGGACATGGATTGACTTACAAAGGCTTTTCCTGATGTCCAGATTGACATTGAAAGTGCAAAGTCAGTTGAGTGCAAGAGATTAAAAATTGGGAGGATTCATTATCGTAGCAGTCTTTGTAATTCTTGTTTTGATTTTGCAGTTTTAAGCGCCGATTTTCAACCCGGTTTTCAGGTCAATGTATTTATGTTGTCACCGTTCCAAGCCACAGCCACCCTGCTATTTTCGCTCCTGCCTCGAACAAGGAGAGCAGGTCAGTCTGTGGGAAGAATAACAGCGCTGGGCTAGACCCGCCTGCAAGATGTATATCCGCTTTGAATGGTTTTTCTCTGAATGTCAGTGAAGGCTAGAATTCAAAGCCAGCACTTCAGGGGGAGCCGACACTAAAGAGTTTGATAAATGAAGTGTCAAAAGTAACATTTTCCATCGGTGTCTGTCCTAGATTGGGATTTCCGAAGGGGAAGAAAACACGTGACACTAAAACAACAAATGAAATCTATAGTACAGCCAGAAGAGCTGTAAATGCTTGTAACAGTTTGAACTGACGGTATGTAGAAAGATTTAGGCTAGATGGACAGTTCAAATTACTTACTTTGATCAAATATCAGATTTTGGCTCTATAGTTTGCACTGAAGCAGAAAGATGTTATTTAATGATTCGCTTAAGCTGTTAGAAGGAATCAAACTTGATTTTCTACCACCCAAAAAAAAACACGTTGAGCAAATAAGTTAACCCTAAATGATAATCACAAATATTTAGAGCTTGTTCCAAATAACCATTGCCCACAAAAAAAACTGCAAATGCTGTAAATCAGAAACAAAACCCAGAAATTGCTGAAAAAGTTCAGCAGGTCTGGCAGCGTCTGTGGAGAGAAGTAAGTTAACTGTCTTGTTGATGTAAACTTAACTCTGACTTCTCTCCACAGACCTGCTGAATGTTTCTAGCCATTTTGGTTTTTGTTGCCATTTCCCATGGTTGTTGGGCCTTTCAGCAATCCTAGTAAATTAACCAGGTGTGAATCATTCCCACTGGATCAAGCAGTTACTTCAATAGCACTGTTGCAAAGGTAGTGATGGATTGGCTCCACTAGGCAGGATTTATTATCAAGTAGCTTTGAAATGCTTTGGACAGATTACTTCTCAACGAATCAGAGTTCAGTTTTGAGTGTTTTGCTCGACCACCAGCTGATAGCTATTTAGTGCAGATTGGGTTGCATCAACAGAATTCAATCAGTTACTTTCTACTAATTGGCTACTTTATCTTCACCATTGATATTGGCCCAGAGACAAAAGAACAATGAAACACTGTTCTTCATGGTGAATACATTGGCATGCCAATCTGTTTCACTTTCTAATCAGATAAGATGTCCACTTGGTCAAATCCCCTGACTATCCAACAGTTAAGTGTCGGAGGTTAATTACAAAAGTTTCACCATTAGAATGTTAAACTCTACAGTAGTTGTACATATTGTGACATTGCATAGAGTGCATGCCAAACTTAATATATTCCCCCAATACCAGCAGGCAAGAATCGTGTGGACTTATAGTACCTTTTTCATTCAACTTGATACAACAGAATGTGAAATCATAGATGAATGTTTTACTGAGTTAATTACCAAACATTTATTTATAATTTACTGAACATTGAGCAGTATCAGAAATAGCCTCAGGCAATATTAATTTAGTCCAATGATAAATCACAAAATGTCATTTGAAGTGTCCACATGAGAATAATTGTCCTTTTGAAATGCTCTGGCAAATATATGAAAACAAACTGGTTTCTGTACAAAGACTCATCGACAACATTGTAAAGTAAACTTCCTTTTCTCTTCAACATCATATTTTGTTGCACACAACTTCTTCATTAGGGCTCAATGTTTGCTCTTGATTTGGAATGCATTCTCTTTTGATGGTAACAATAATTAATGAATTTAATGAATTCAAGAAATCATACAAATGCCAAAAAAGGCAGAACAAAAATGTAACTGCTCTGATTAAGCACATTTTTCATCCAGTGGCGCCCCTTATTACATCTTGCCATTTTACACATCTCATGTCTACAGTATGTTCGAGTTTCCAGGAGAAATGCATCACCATGACGCTAGTCATTCAATCAATAGTTCAAACAGCTACTACATAGTTCCTAAGATAACAAGCAAGTACTAAAATATTTACTGCAGTGAAAAGTACTTTCATAATTAGGATTATCCATAACATAATCTCCAACTTTGGTTACTATTTAACCCTTAACTAACACCATACTATTATTTTATGATATTAAAAGCCCAAGTGAAATATTATGGATTGGCTCTTAACCTGACAAGCTTTTTTTGTCAGCTTCATTGAGATCCAATAGAAAAGTTGCCTGAACACCATAAATTGAAGTGAACCATCATGTTGCTCCATTGCCACTTTTAAGTTCATCAGGGCTTAGTGTAGCATGGACGAATAAGTAAGAATAATTATTTGCAGAAACAAGGAAATAATTTGAAATCTGAGTAGAAGAGAGCAAAACTAAAGCATATTTGGTGACTCTCATGTAACATTATAGTCATAAAGCTGTTCCTAACATCTCATGAACATAACAACTGTAACGTAAAGCATTGTTGAGCTCTACGGTTCGTGAGTAATAAGCTTTGAAATATGTGACTGGCCATGGGGATCAAAGTACACTGGAGATGCAGGAGCTTAAAAGAATGAGCAGGCATTGGCTGTTCACTGTTGAAAGTGACAGATGTCAAGAGCTTATTGGGATTAGTTCAGATTGTGATCTAAAAGCAGCATCCAGTGTCATTGTAACATGTTAAGGCTATTGCCTGTCAAGCCTGGGATTTCTAATCTACTGATAGCATGACAGTGCACTAAACTGAAACAGTCACGATTTTTCACCTTTTTGGTATGCATTGGAAATCTACCTTATGCACAATGGGTCCAATTTACACCTTGTGACATTGGCAGTACCTGTACTTGCACCAACCAAAGTTTGGGGAGTGGTGGCAACAAAATTTGAAGGTTAGCACTATGCTTGTTTAATCTATACCGTTATTCAGTTTATTTAATCTATTTGTCGTGGGGAGGGGAAAGCAACATACCATCCAAAAACTGTGCAGATGTGAAATAGAATCTGTATTTGTGTTCTTCTTAGGAATTCCCTTCAGATCAAAGTTGACTTACTTCCACCTTTTGCAGTTTAATTGGCTGATGCCATTTATTATCTGGAGATTGTGTCACATGCGGACCCGTTGGTACTGAAGGGTTGAGTAGCTGGATTATTTGAGAGTTTGTGTTGTCCCCAAAGCCTTAATTTCACTGATGTGCCCGATGAAGGCTGTCAGTGTATTCACTGCCTTCCTGGATGAACCTTCTCCATTTTGATCAGTTGACAAGCCAGTAACTCCCAAGAGTTAGTGGGAATGCTTGATCTCTTCAGGGATATCTCCGGGACATCTCTAAACCACTACCACTGTCCTCTTGTAAGTCTCTGACCACAACTGAGATCTGAGTAGAATAGTCACTCTCTTAGTCTGCTGTCAGGCATACAAACAGCATACATTGCCCAGCAGAGATAGTTTTTGGTACATGATGTTGCTATTGGACCATCTATCTTGCTGTATGTGTTTTATGTTCAATGGTTATTTGTTTAGCTGCTGACCTGATCTATTTCTTTAAGGCCATCATACCAAATAGACAATTCCAAATAATTGAACAATGAAAAATCGTAGATCTGAAATGGTAACATAGAAACATAGAAAATAGGAGCAGGAGAAGGCTATTTGGCACTTTGAACCTGCTCCCCCCATTCAATATGATGATGGCTGATTGTCCAACTCATTATTGTGTTTCCGCTCTCACCTCACTTCCTTTGATTCCTTTGTCCCGAAGAATTATACTTGTCGCTTTCTTGGAAACATTCATTGTTTTGACATCAACCACTTTCTGTGGCAGAGACTTCCAGAGGCTCACCACACTCTGGGTGAAGAAATTTCCCCTCATCTCAATCCTTAATAGCCTACCCTGGATCCTCATGCCGTGTCCTCTGGAATCCTTTGTATTCCCCAATTATAGGAACATCCTTACTATATTACCTTGCTTAGTCCTATTAGAATTTCATATGTTTCTACGAAATCACTCCTCATTCTTCAGAACTCCACTGCATATAGTCCTAACCAATCCAATCTCTTTTCCTACATCAATCCTGGCAACCCAGGAATCAGTCTGGTAAACTATCATTGTAATCCCTCCATAGCAAACATCCTTCCACATATAAGGAAACCAAAACTGCGCACAATACTCCAGGTGAAGTTTCACTAAGGCAGTGTAAAAACTGCAGCAAGACACCCATGCTCCTATACTCAAATCCTCTTGCTATGAAAGCCAACATGCCATTTCCTTTTTTCACAGCCTGCTGCACCTGCCTGCTCATTTTCACCAGCAATTTATGTTTTTGTTTCTTACTTCCAGCAACTGGTGAACAAGGGCATTCAGGTGTCATTGCACCTCCCACTTCCTGAATCCAGCACCATTCAGGTAGTAATCTGCCTCCCTGTGTTGGCTCCCAAAGTGGATAATCTTACATTTATTCACGTTATACTTCATCTATTATGCATTTGTGCAATCACTCAACGTCTCCAAATCACACTGAAGCATCTCTGCATCCTCTTCACAGTTCACCCTCTCACCCAATTTTGTGTCATCGCAAACTTGGAGATATATTACGTTTAGTTCTCTCATCTAAATCAGTAATATATATTGTGAATAGCTGGGGTACAAGCATTGATCCCTGCAGTACCACACTAGTCACGAGCTGCCACTTTTATAATAACCCTTTTGTTCCTAATCTTTGTTTCCTGTCTGTCAGGCGGTTCTTTTTCCATGTCAACACACTACTCCAATCCCATGCGCTTTAATTTTATATGCTGTTATCTTATTTGGGACCTTATCAAAAGCATTCTGAAAGTCCAAGTAAACTACATCCACTGGTTCCCCCTTATCAACTACACTAATTGCATTCTCAAAAAATGTATCTGCCGAGCATGATTTTTCTTTCATAAATCCATGCTGCATTTTTTAATGATCTCTAGCATTTTCCTTATGGCTGATGGCAGGCTGATTGGTCCATCATTCTGTTTTCTCTGTCCTTCCTTTTTTAAATAGTGAGGTTACATGAACTACCCCCAATCCAGAAGAATTGTTCTAGAGTTGGCAGAATGTTGAAAGAAGACCACCAATGCATCCATTGTTTCAAGAACTACTTTCTTAAGTAGGTTATCAGAATGTGGGGATTTATTGGCCTTGAAAACCATTTCCTACTAATACTGATTTCTTTCAGTTTCGCGCTCTCACTAGACTTATGTTCCCTAACATTTGTTTGGATTTTATTTGTGTCCTTGTTTGTGAACGCAGAAATAAAATAGACACTTAATTGGTCAGCCATCTCTTTGTTCCCCATTATAACTTGATCTCTTTCTATAGTAAAGGACTTAAATCTGTCTTCACTAATCCTTTTCTGTTCACATTCCTGTAGAAGCTTTTACAATAAGTTTGCATATTCCCCACAAGCTTATACTTGTATTCTATTTTCCCCCGTTAACCACACCCTTTGCCCTCCTTTATGGAAATTAAATTGCTCCTCATTCTCAGGTCAGCTGCTCTTGTTGGCCAATTGTAGGCCCCTTCCTTAGATCTAATACTAGGCCTAATTTCCCTTGTTAGCCGTAGCTGGGCCACCTTTCTTGTTTTACTTCTACGCCAGACAAGAAAGAACAATTGTTGCAGCTCCTTCATGCACTCTTTAAATGTTTGCCATTACCTGTCCATGGTCATCCCTTTAGGTACTAATTTATTAAAGCCAGCTAACGGAACCTCTATTCAGATTCACGACCATTGACTCTTTTTATTTCTCTACGAATACTACTAGACCTGCTAGTTCCAGTATTTTATTATTTTATTCCATGTAATTACAGCAGATTGCAAACTGGAAAATTATAATGGTTTATAAATTTCAGGTTACCAACCAATAACTGGCACACTTTCATAAAGACCCCTTTGCATTTGTAATTACATTTGACGCTTTTGGATGGATGACAGATACCCACAGTGATGTCCAGATCAAGACAGCTGCCTAGTAGATGGAACGAAAATAGACAACATCTAAGCAAGATCAATAGTCAGTAAACCGGTCTTTTCATTGGTCACAACATGCCCAGTCTTCCTCTTCTTGCAAGTATTTACATCCAACTTGCTTAGTCAGTACTCTTTTTGTCAGTATTGTTTGTCAGTAGAGTTTGTAACCTTAGCCCTTCACCTGAATTTCTCAATAAAAAATAGTCTTCTGATAAATTTGCTCTTTTGGAAAGGAGAACTCTGTGGGAAGCTAGAGGAGTGATTGCTGGGCCTCTTGCTGAGATATTTGTATCATCGATAGTCACAGGTGAGGTGTCGGAAGACTGGAGGTTGACAAATGTGGTGCCACTGTTTAAGAAGGGTGGAAAAGACAAGCCAGGGAACTATAGACCGGTGAGCCTGACCTCGGTCGTGGGCAAGTTGTTGGAGGGAATCCTGAGGGACAGGATGTACATGTATTTGGAAAGGTAAGGACTGACTCGGGATAGTCAACATGGCTTTGTGCGTGTGAAATCATGTCTCACATGATTGAGTTTTTTGAAGAAGTTACAAAGAAGATTGATGAGGGCAGAGTAGTAGATGTGATCTATATGGCCTCAGTAAGGCAATCAACAAGGTTTCCCATGGGAGACTGATTAGCAAGGTTAGATTTCATGGAATACAGAGAGATCTAGCCATTTGGATACAGAACTGGCTCAAAGGTAGAAGACAGAGGGTGGTGGTGGAGGGTTGTTTTTCAGACTGGAGGCCTGTGACCAGTGGAGTGCCACAAGGATCAGTGCTGGGCCCTCTACTTTTTGTTATTTACATAAATGATTTGGGTGCAGGCATACGAGGTACAGTTAGTAAGTTTGCAGATGACACCAAAATTGTAGGTGTAGTGGACAGTGAAGAGGGTTACCTCAGATTACAACAGGATCTTGACCAGATGAGCCAATGGGCTGAGAAGTGGCAGATGGAGTTTAATTCAGATAAATGCGAGGTGCTGTATTTTGGGAAAGCAAATCTTAGCAGGACTTATACACTTAATGGTAAGGTCCTAGGGAGTGTTGCTGAACAAAGAGACCTTGGAGTGCAGGTTCACAGCTCCTTGAAAGTGGAGTCGGAAGGTAGATAGGATAGAGAAGGCGGCGTTTGGTATGCTTTCCTTTATTGGTCAGAGTATTGAGTACAGGAGTTGGGAGGTCATGTTGCGGCTTACAGGACATTGGTTAGGCCACTTTTGGAATATTGCGTGCAATTCTGGTCTCCTTCCTATCGGAAAGATGTTGTGAAAATTGAAAGGGGTCAGAAAAGATTTACAAGGATGTTGCCAGGGTTGGAGGATCTGAGCTACAGGGAGAGGCTGAACAGGCTGGGGTTGTTTTCCCTGGAGCATCAGAGGCTGAGGGGTGACCTTATAGAGGTTTACAAAATTATGAGGGGCTTGGATATGGTAAATAGACAAAGTCTTTTCCCTGGTGTCGGGGAATCCAGAACTAGAGGGCATAGGTTTAGGGTGAGAGGGGAAAGATATAAAAGAGACCTAAGGGGCAACTGAGCTGTCAGGGGATGTGGTGGAGGCTGGTACAATTGCAACATTTAAGAGGCATTTGGATGGGTATATGAATAGGAAGGGTTTGGAGGGATATGGGCCGGGTGCTGCCAGGTGGGACTAGTTTGGGTTGGGATATCTGGTCAGCATGGACAGGTTGGACCGAAGGGTCTCTTTCCATGCTGTACATCTCTATGACTCTATGATTCTAAGATTTTAAACACTTGAGATTCTCTTATCTTGTATACACTTGAATTGATCATCAGCCTTCTGCTTTTTTCTGTTGTGTTCTTCAAAGTACTTGAGGTATTAATGCTATTTAACATTACAGTTCAGGTGACATTGGTTGTTTTAATAAAGTTTATAGAACAAACAACTTGGTAAGATTACTGAAGGATATATGAAGTGCTCTGAAAGGCATGAGGTAATTGTGTTGTAATGTTTAAGCATTGAGGTCGACGTTCACCCATAACAGTAACTCACTAAGGAATTGGTCTGCATTTTAATTAAAATTAATAGAGAGCCTCATAAGGTACTGCAGCAGTTGGTTTGACCTTTTTAGAAGGATCTAAGCAAGAGCACGTGTTTACAATATTAGGAGTTCTGGTCTCCTTCCTATCAGAAGGATGTTGTGAAACTTGAAAGGGTTCAGAAAAGATTTACAGAGATGTTGCCAGAGTTGGAGGATTTCAGCTACAGGGAGAGGTTGAATAGGCTGGGGCTGTTTTCCCTGAAGTATTGGAGGCTGAGGGGTGATCTTACAGAGGTTTATAAAATCATGAGGGGCATGGATAGGGTAAATAGACAAAGTCTCTTCCCTGGGATGGGGGAGTCCAGAACTAGAGGGCATAGGTTTAGGGTGAGAGGGGAAAGATATAAAAGAGACCTAAGGGGCAACATTTTCACGCAGAGGGTGGTGCATGTGTGGAATGTGCTGCCAGAGGAAGTGGTGGAGGCTGGTACAATTGCAACATTGAAAAGGCATTTGGATGGGTATATGAATAGGAAGGGTTTGGAGGGATATGGGCTGGGTGCTGGCAGGTGGGACTAGATTGGGTTGGGATATCTGGTTGGCATGGATGACTTGGACCGAAGGGTCTGTTTCCGTGCTGTACATCTCTATGACTCTAACAACCTAATAAAAAAAGGGTTACAGTAAAACATAATTACATAGGGAAAATAGAAATCTATTTAAAAAACAGTTACAATTCTCCAGGAATGTTGGAATTACAAACCTGGTGTCAGTTGATTGTCCAGTTTACTTTCAAATCATTAGACGGTGTGACCTTGCCACTGTCTGAATGGGCAGGAATTGAGGAAAGCTTACTGCATTCCGGCTGTGCTTTCAAACCGAGTCAGGCCTCGGAGAGAAAGAAGCCTTTCAAATAATTTCACGCGGTCATTGGTTTCTTGAAGAAAGATAATTGCACCAGAAAAGTCAGTGAGGTTACAAGAAACTATTTTGGAAACCTGTTGGTGTAATTATTTTGAGAATATTAGAATTACAAACCAAGCAAAATCTCCCCCAAGATTCCTAAACTCTCATCTTTCTAGATTCTCCACTGTCTGCCTTGTTCATTTTGTCCACTAGACCCATCTCCTGCTCTCTGAATGTTATTTCCATTAAATTGTTGATGGCCTAATTCCTAGTCCCCATGCTTGACAAGAATTGTAAACCATTTTGAATGCTCAGCTGTTCATAGAATCATACAGAACAGATGAGGCCCTTCAGTCCATCGTGTCTGGACTGCCAAAACTACACTAAAACTATACTATTTGGAGGTGCCGGTGTTGGACTGGGGTTTACAAAGTTAAAAATCACACAACACCAGGTTATAGCCCAACAGGTTCATTTGGAAGCACTTACTTACAGAGTGCTGCTCCTCTGATTAGATTAGACTCCTTACAGTGTGGAAACAGGTATTTCGGCCCAATAAGTCCACACCAACCCTCCAAAGAGTAACCCACCCCCCTACATTTCCTCCTGATTAACGTACCTCATACTATGGGCAATTTAGCATCGCCAATTCACCTGACCTTCACATCTTTGGATTGTGGGAGGAAACCAGAACACCCAGAGGAAACCCACGCAGACACGGGGAGATTGTGCAAACTCCACACAGACAGTCACCCGAGGCGGGAATCGAACCTGGGTCCCTGGTGCTGTGAGGCAGCAGTGCTAACCACTGTGCCTGATGATGTTATGTCATTTTTAAATCTATACTAGTCATTTTTATTTGCACGAGACCCATAGCCTTGAATGTTATGATATTTCAAGTGCTCATTTAAGTTCTTTTTAAAAGTTGTAAGGTTACCTTCCTCAATTATCCTCCTTGGCAGTGCGTTTCATACCACCACCATTCTCTGGATAAAAAAACTTTTCCTCAGATCCCCTCTAAATCTTCTACCTTTCCCCCGAAATGTGTGCCTTCTTGTTACTGACCTTTCAGCTCAAGGGAACAGTTGCTTTCCCGCTCCATGCCCTTCACAATCTTATATATCTGTTTATATCAGGTTCTCCATCAATCTTTCTGCTCTAGACAAAGCAACTTGGGCTTATCAGACTTTCTTCATAGCTAAAGTGCTTCATCCCAGGCAACATCATGGTGAATCTCCTCTCTAACATCACTAGTGCAGTCACATCCTTCCAATCGTCCTAGCCCTTGCAATCTCTACCTGTGTGGCTATCTCATTGAAATGTTTCATCATCATCTCTCCCTTTCAAAAAATATCCATCCATGGCTCCTCTCCTCTGAATGAAGGAGCCAGTTCTATCTTCCCTTTACTTTCAAGATTGTTCAATATAAAAATAAGTAGCCCAATACCAGTGATGACTTTGATGCTAAATTACCAAGCAGGGGTAACTGTGGGAGGCTGCACATCTTAGGTTTCCTCAGTAGCCCTGGTGACCTTCCCTGGTGTCAAGAAGAGCAGGCCTTTTCCCATGATTCCACTTGACTTGTGGTCAGTGTTCTCATAGCTAGATCTAAAACATCTTTCCCTCAGGATTTTCATTAGACCCCCCAGCAGCTCTTACGGAGTGTGTAAATGAAGCTTAAGGACCATTTTCCATCCATCCTTGGGCCTTTCAGTTTGGGCGCACACCAGATTGCTATCCAGGCCAATGTAATAGAGTCAGACAATCATAGAGATGTACAGCATGGAAACAGACTCTTTGGTCCAACTCATCCATGCTGACCAGATATCCCAACCCAATCTAGTCCCATCTGCCAGCCACTGGCCAATCTACCTCCAAAACCTTCCTATTCATATACCCATCCAGATGCCTTTTAAATGTTGCAATTGTACTAGCATCCATCACTTCCTCTGGCAGCCCATCCCATACACGCACCATCCTCTGTGTGAAAAAGTTGCCCCTTAGGTCTCTTTTATATCTTTCCCCTCTCACCCTAAACATATGCCCTCTTGTTCTGAACTCCCCGACCCCAGGGAAAAGACCTTGTTTACTTACTCTATCCATGCCCCTCATGATTTTATAAACCTCTATAAGGTCACCCCTCAGCCTCCGCACTCCAGAGAAAACAGCCCCTATTCAGCCTCTCCCTGTAGCTCAAATCCTCCAATCCTGGCAACATCCTTGTAAACCTTTTCTGAACCCTTTCAAGTTTCACAACATCTTTCCAATAGGAAGGAGACCAGAATTGCACGCGATATTCCAGAAGTGGCTTAACCAATGTCCTGTACAGCCGCAACATGACCTTCCAACTCCTGTACTTAATACTCTGACCAATAAAGGAAAGCATACCAAACGCCGCCTTCTTTATTATCCTATCTACCTGCGGCTCTACTTTCAAGGAGCTATGAACCTGCACTCTAAGGTCTCTTTGTTCAGCAACACTCTCTTGGACCTTACCATTAAGTGTATAAGTCCTGCTAAGATTTGCTTTCCCAAAATGCAGCACCTCGCTTTTATCTAAATTAAAATCTATCTGCCACTCCTCAGCCCATTGGCCCATCTGATCAAGATCCCATTGAATTCCAAGGTAATCTTCTTCGCTGTCCACTGCACCTCCAATTTTGGTGTCATCTGCATAACTCTTATGCTCACATCCAAATTGTTTATAAAAATGACAAAAAGTAGTGGACCCAGCACCGATCCTCGTGGCACTCCACTGGTCACAGGCCTCAGTCTAATGATACAAATTGAAGATACAAATATCTCAGCAAGAGGCCCAACAGTCACTTCCCTCTCTTCCCACAGAGTTCTAGAGTACACCTGATCATGTCCTAGGGAGTTATCCACTTTTATGCATTTCAAGACATCCAGCACTTCTACCTCTGTAATATGGACATTTTTCAAGATGTCACCATCTATTTCCTGACATTCTATGTCTTCCAAGTCCTTTTCCACAGTAAACACTGATGCAAAATACTCATTTAATATCTCTCCCAACACCTGCGGCTCCACACAAAGGCCGCCTTGCTGATCTTTGAGGGGCCCTAATCTCTCCCTAGTTACCCTTTTATCCTTAATGTATTTGTAAAAGCCATTTGAATTCTCCTTAAATCTATTTGCCAAAGCTATCTCATGTCCCCATTTTGCCCTCCTGGTTTCCCACTTAAGTATACTCCTACTGCCTTTATACTCTTCTAAGGATTCACTCGATCTATCCTGTCTATACCTGACATATGCTTCCTTCTTTTTCTTAACCAAACTCTCAATTTCTTTAGTCATCCAGCATTCTCTATACCTACCAGCCTTTCATTTCACCCTAACAGGATGTTGAACTCTAGTCAAACAGAAGATTTATAAAGTGAGCATTTACTCTCCTCTTTGTGTTTTGAAATCCATATTTCTAATACCTAGGATCAATTGCAACACACCTTTAGCTTAAAAACAATTATTTAAATGAATTGTGCTATTGTATTCCCATAGTTAGTACCCGATCATATGAAGTAACAGGTATTATAAAGTAATCACTGAGGGGGGACATATTTGGATATTTATGTGCAGCTGTATCATCGTCTACAGGAATTGCTAGAACAACCCTACAGGCCTGGCAGCATCTGCGGAGAACGTATTAAAGTTAACGTTTCAGGTCCTCAGTTCAGTTCTGAAGAAGGGTCTCTGGACTTGAAACATAAACTCTGTTTCTCTCTCCACAGACACTGCCAGCCCTGCTGAGTCTGTTCCGGAAATTTCTGTTTTTATTTCATATTTCCAGCACGAGCAGTTCTTTGGGTTTTTTAGTGTCATTGTCCAATCCGGTCTGAAGGAATGTCAGGGACTCGATGGACTGACGGAACAGGTAATGGGTACATAGGTTAAAAGTTAAGTGCATTTAAAAGGCCTGTTGTGACATAGTGGTAATGTCCCTATCCCTGAGCCAGGAGGCCCGGGCTCAAGTCTCACCTACTCCAGCAGTGTGTAACAACATCTCTGAACTGTACATGAGTCGGAAAGGTTTAGAAGAATATGGGCCACACGTAGGCAAGTGGGACTAGTTTAAGTTGTGAAATTTGGTCAGCATGGATGAATTGAACTGAAGGGTCTGATTCCTTGCTGTATGACTCTATAACCCTGTAAGTGGGTTTGAATTGACTTCATAAACTTGGGAACACAGTAATCAGTGGAATGTGAGCTTTGTGGACTGTGGATAACTGAAATAAGCTTTCACATGAAAGCATGAACTTGAGTTCTCCTTGTGCAGTTTTCTTTTGGAATAGAACAGCTGTACCAGAACATGACATGAATTACAACAGTATAGCTCCACCGAGAGAATCCTTTGATAAGTCGAATCTTTGGATTGAGGTACTGCATGCAAAATTACCTTTCACCCGTTATCTTGCGTCACTTGTTCCATCTTGGTGACTGAGTCTCACTATCAATTTTTGTAAAACTGATTAGTTTACAAAACTGACCATTATGCTGTGGGTGCACTGTTACATGTGAATAACGCTGAATCACCAACTAATGCAATCCACCAGATGTATGAGATCTTTCACAACAGGAAGCATTTGAGGGCACAAACACCTACAACAGACTGTTAAACATTTCATTTCAAAATATTGATGCAACTTTGCACATCACCTAAAGCTTGTATACTATTTTTTTCTAAAATCACACTTTGAATAAGCTATTCACAATTTGAAAATTAAGAAAAACAAAACTGGAGAAAGCCAAAATTACAAAGCTTCCCTAAAATAAGACTTGAAAGATCCATTAAACTCTCCAGAATTTGTTCAAAATTTTAAATAAATGTGACATTATAAAATAATCAGTAAAGTTGATTGAAACATGTGCTGCATGATGTGATATTAGACCATATAGAAAAGGAAAAAATTAAGTTTGGTCCCTGAATAGAGAACAACAATCTGCAACTAGAATTATTCTCGGTGCTTCTGTACTAGCTAGGAACAAAAAGAGTCTCTAGAGCTGATATTATTGAGTGTTTTGTTAACAAAAGGTGGAGGTAAAGAATAAGAGATAAGTTATTGCTGTGGGTAGGGAATTGGTTAGGAGGTAGGAGAGAACAGAGCGGGGATAATGGATAAGTATTCAAATTGACAGGTTGTGCCTAGTTGCATCCTCAGGGATCTGGACTGTCGCCTCAGCTTTTCACAATGTTTATAAATGACATAGACGAAGGAATATAGGCCCATATATCCAGGTTTCCTGACAGCACCAAGTTAGTCAGCAGAGTAAATAGCATATTTGGGAGAAGAGCAGTGCAAAGGGATTTTGATAGATGAAGTGAGTGGAAAAAATTGTGGCAGATGGAATTTAATGTGGGGAACTGTGAGGTCATCTACTTTAGGTGTTAAAAAAAAATCAGAATATTTTCTAAATGGTGAAAAGTCGGAACTAAGGAGGAACAGAGGGATGCAATAGTCTTTGTACATCATCATTAAAAGTCATTCAACAGATGCTAAAGATAATTTAAAAGGCTAGTGGAATCTTGGCTTTATCTGATGAGAGAAAGTGAGGGCTGCAGATGCTGGAGATCAGAGCTGAAAATGTGTTGCTGGAAAAGCGCAGCAAGTCAGGCATCATCCAAGGAACAGGAGAATCGACGTTTCGGGCATAAGCCCTTCTTCAGCGTATGGAATACAAATGGATAGAAGTTACGTTACAGTAATATAGGTCTGGACTTATATAGGTGAGGATGACTCAGATGCCTGCAATTAAGTTCAAGATCTTGTGATCCCACTCCTTGGTATTGTGATTTTCAGGGATGCGTTTTCAGGGTGTGGGTTGGTTGAGGTTGTGAAGCCTCTTTCATCATTCCTAGTCTGCCTGAATTCATTGTGGAGAAAGGCATGTTTTACTTCTCCACAACCTTCATGGAGTCAAGGTAAAGTTTCAAGGAGTGATGGGGGTTTGTGGCACCTTAGAGCTGTTGTGAACCATAGTCTGCATGAGGGAATGTTTTGAAAAGTCTGTTCAAAAGATTCTTCTTATGTCCCTTCATTCCAGACTACATCCACCTCTCCCATGATTCCTCATGTTAGCATTTCAATGCCAATTCATCCACTAGCCTCATATAGAAGCAATAAACCTAATGGAGACAGTTGGGTGTAGTAAAAAAAACCTTTTTAAAATATCAGTTATTGATAACTATCCAGTACATTAAATGTAACTTTTTTACTCTATGATGTGGAGATAGCAGTTTTGGACTGAGGTGGACAAAGTTAAAAATCACACAACATCTATACATCACATCAGTGGTATGAGACTTTAATCTTTTACTATAAATTCTGTGTCCTATGATCCTGCCCCACCTAGCTACCTGATGAAGGAGCAGTGCTCTGAAAGTTTGTACTTTCACATAAGCCTGTTAGACTATAACCTGGTGATTTTTAACTTCTTTCACTCCAGTCATCATCCAGATCCTTTAAAGTTCCAACAGCTGAAACTGCAAGCACGTAAAACCTCTTAATAAATAAATATTGTAAATAAACATTGTGAACTTGATAGTGGAGATCATATAGACAGGGTTTAATCAAGCATGGGGGACTCGTGTTGAACAGTTCAATTGATTTTTGGTTGCTCAGCAAAGCACCATTGTATACTGTAAATGAATCCAGAATAAGGGAACATAATTTTAACATCAGAGCTTGGCAATTTAGAGATGATGGCAAGGTGCAATTCTTCATACAAAGGAGAATGGAAATCTGAAACACTCTAAGAAAAAAGTTGTTGGGAAAGATCAACGGACAATTGTAAAGCTGAGATAGAAGATTTGTAATAGACAAGGGTAGTAAAGTTTATTTCAATTCATTCATGGGATGTGGGATATCACTGTCTGGGACAGAATTTAATGCCGATTCTTAGTTGTCATTGGGACAATAACAGTGAGCTGCCTTCTTGAACCACTGAAGTTCGTTTAGTGCAGTTACACTCCCAAAGCTGTGAGGGTAGGAGTTCGAAGATTTTGACCCAGTGACATTGACTCGGTAGTGATATATTTCCAAGAATGAATGGTGAGTGGCTTGGAGAGAAACTTGCAGGTGACGATGTTCCCTTGTATCTGCTGCCCTTGCCCTTCTAGATGATTGTGATAATGATAATACTTGATAATGAAATTGGTAGTCATGGATTTATGTCTTCTCCTGCAAGAGTGTAACCTTAAATGACTGTGCTACCAAGACAGTGATGGATATTATCCCAGGTGCAAGCTGCATCAACAGATTTAGCAAGTGTACCGTGCATTAGTATATTAAACAAATGACTCTTGCTTTATTTCAGCAGGCCCTAGATCTCCTTTTCTGTTAATTAATACAGCATGGCTACACAATTCTATCAAACTAATGACTGTTTAGCACTCAAATGGCCCTATATCTGCTTTCACAAGTTCATCAGATGATCAAGGAATCAATATTTGCCCTCCTTTTAACTTCATGATCAATAGTGATCCTGGACACTCGCCCAGCAGATCTCTTCATATGTAACTGAACAGACTTTAGGGCAATAATAAGGTGTGTGAATCATTGCCTTAAGATCTCTTTCATCAAATCACTTCATTTGTCAGAATAGAGAAGTCATGAATAATTGAAACTTAAGGCCATTATAGCAACAATCAAGACATTTACGGGGCACTGTTCCGTTGTGGTTAGGAATTGTGCCCCTGGGTGTCTAAATGGATTGTGTAGATGATGTAACCCATGATAGCTTAATAAATATGCCAGAATTTGCTGTCAAAATAACAGTGAAGCAAATGATACCTTCATTATTTATATGAGAACTCGACAGCCACTCCAAGTGCAGACAGATGTGAGGTTAAACTTAAAAATCCAAAAGTTACTATCAAATATGCATTGATCCTCCATTAGCTTTGGGAAAATAGCATCTCAGTGCCAGGCTCTTCACTGAAATGCATTAAATGATGTGAAGTTGCTATATTTTCATGGTAGGTGAAAGTGAGGACTACAGATGCTGGAGATCAGAGTCAAGAGTGTAGTGCTGGAAAAACACAACAGGTCAGGCAACATCCAAGGAGCAGGAAAATCAATGTTTCGGGCAAAAGCCCTTCATCAGGAATATTTTCATTGTAGACAGAGTAAGCTGTATTGTGTTCATCCCAGTGTAAGTATCCTTTGATCAAGTCATAAATGCTAATTACTGCTAGTCAGCCTCTCTAGCGTGGAAATGAACTATTACAAATGTGGATTTTCACTGTTATTGTGATTAACATTCTCCCACCTACACAAAATCATGGACGTTTAGCGAGTTAGATCAGTTGGTGAAAGGGTACCTACATATGGTGCACCTTACTGAGGGCTGAAGAGACCAATCTGTAAGCAGCTGGTTCTGCCACAGGTGCGACATATGGGGTATTTATCAGGTGTCTTTGTGGTTTGTTGTTTTTGATGTTGGCACTTGTTGCAAAGATACTATAGCCATTGATTGTCATGGGGGATCTTGCTGGCACATAGCTGATAATGTTATTAGTCTGTAATCTCTATAGGTGTCTCCGCAGTGGGAAAATCAATGTTTTCGGCCTTTATGTCAAGTTTGAAATGATATCTGAAGCAGAGCTTTGGGTGTGCTACTGGTCTACTGGCTCTGAGCCCCTTGCCATACAGAAACTCCTTGGTTATCAGTCCATTCTCCATTCCCGTGAACGTGCCTGAGCCATTAAAGCTGTCTTTGCTTAATGATTGTCACCGTATTTAAGAGATTTACCTTTGAGACAACTGTCACATTCATGACTTTGTCCTTCAATGAAATGCAGTTTACCCCAGAAACAGCGAGGATTAAGTTTTGAGCTTCCTTTTTGATAGATGTAAGTCTATTAACGTTACTGGTATGTTCATTATGAGACCTCATAAACCAATATTTTGTTTCCAAGACGAAGGTCAAGTTTTAATTCTTCTGATTTTAAAAATGTCTCAATTTTCTTTCCAATTTAACTTAGTCTCTTTTCCCTCTATGTTTCTTGCTGATTTGATATTAAATTCATCCATGTGAATTTACACTTCCTTTCACTTCTTGTAGTATTTATTTCTCAATCCTTCATCTGATTGGTTAATGTCATTTGTCCTCAATTCTTTGAGCCCAGTGTATCTAGTTTCGCTGGCTGCGACATTATCAGCTCGCACTTTCAGCAGTTTACTACACAAAAGATTTATAAACCTCTGGAAGATGCCTGAGAGCTGTCAGGACAGCTCATTTTCTTTTCCCCCGTGGCATTAGTACGTGACGTCAACTTGTTGCCTCCCTTTGACAGCCTGAAATAAGAGCAGAAAAGTGTGAGCATTGGCTAAAGTCCAAATGTCTCCAATCTGCGAATGGGCAGAGCACCATTACACTTTCACAAAATTCAGCTTTCTTAGTGTTTTTATATTTAAATGTACCATTGTCCAAATCATTCATTTAAAAAGTATTTATAAAGTTTACAGTGCTGTTGAAAATAGTTTATATGGAATATCATTCATCCAGCCATAATCTTGGACTTTAAAAATACAATTTTTAAATAAACAAATCAGTTATATTACTCTTGGAGCCAGTGACAGAAATCAATTTAGTTGTATACTCCTGGAAGCTATTCTGGACTTTTGTTTTAAAAATCAGAACTTTTTATAAGTAAATTATTTTTACCAGTTATGCAGTCAATGATATTTGTGTTGTATATGCCTCATAAAATATCCATGATCCAGTTTGGTATGGGTGGGGATGTGAAAATCTATGCCATTTAGTCATAGAGATGTACAGCAGGGAAACTGACCCTTCTGTCCAACTTGTCCATGCTGAACAGATATCCAAAATTAATCTAGACCCATTTGCCAGCATTTGGTCCATATCCCCCGAATCCTTCCGATTCATATACCCAGCCTCCACCATTTCCTCTGGCAGCTCATTCCAGACACGCACCACCCTCTGCATGAAAAAGTTGCCCCTTAGCTCCTTTTTAAATCTTCCCTCTCTCATCTTAAACCTATTCCCTATAGTTTTGGGCTTCCCCAGTCCTGGAGAAAAGATTATTTACCCCATCCATGCCCCTCATGATTTTATAAACCTCTGTAATGTCACCCGTGAGCCTCTGACGCTTCAGAGAAAACAGCCCCAGCCTATTCAGCCTCTTCCTATAGGTCAAACCCTCCAATCCTGACAATATCCTTATAAATCTTTTCTGAACTGTTTCTAGTTTCATAATATCCTTCCTATAGCAGGGAGACGAGAATTGCACACAGTATTCCGAAAGTGGCCTAAATAATGTCCTGTACAGCTGCAACTTGACCTCTTAAAACCTATATAGATCAGTGCCATTTGTTGGGGTAAAGGTTGTATTATATTCTATTGATGCAGTTTGCATTATGACTTTTTCAAGCCATCACTAGTGCATGAGCAGGGTAACAGGTCAGCTACTCCTTGGCCATTTATTATCTAATCAGATTGTTAATTTTTACATCACAATCAAAAGTATTAAGATTAAGATGTTGAGAGTTTTCTCTAATCATAATGATATAAATTTTGCTGATTATTAATTATAGACTATTGATTAGTACTCTGCCATTTTCAGAAAAATTCTAGATTAGATCCAATAGTTGCTGAATTGTACCAATATTTGGAACAATTTATGTATGACAGCTTTATACGGAATGTGCCATCCAAAAGATTCACAAGTTATAATATATCATCCCTTAAATTCCATAATGGAAGATTCTACAATTACTGGGATAAATACTTGAGAGAGCCCAAATTTTGATCTTACTGTGTAGCATCACATGATCCCAACACAGAAGGAAGATGTGCAGACTATAAGGAATGGAAAAAATATGCAGGTTTATTCACCAGAAGAACCTAAAAGAAGCTCTTCATTGTAGTGATGGCTGGGAGCTTACCAGCCCACTAGTAGGTGAGACTAGGACCCAAGGACAAAGCCTCAGGGTCATGGGATGACCCTTTAGAGCTGAGACAAGGAGAAATCTCTTAAGCCAGAGGGTGGTTAATTAGTGAAACTCATTGCCACAGAAGGCTGTGAAGGCCAGGTCATTGAGGGAACTTAAGACAGATAGATAGGTTCTAGATTTGTAAGGGGATGAAGAGTTACGGGGAGAAGGCAGGAGATTGGGGTTGAGAAGCATATCAGTCATGATTGAACGGGCCAAATAGTCTAATTCTGCTCCTATGTCTTATGTTAAACCCCTCATAAAGTCGGCTGGTAAATTTGGAGAATGTTGGAGGATTCATGGTGAGTGACATGTGCTGCCATGAGATATTGTGAAAATAGAGAAAGTGTGGTTAGTAAGTTTGTGAATTATGCCAAAATTGGTGGTATAGCATACAGTGAAGAAGGTTATCTAAGAAAACAATGGGATCTTGATCAACTGGGCCAATGGGCAGGTGGAGTTTAATTTAGATAAACGCAAGGTAGTGCTTTTTAGTAAGACAAACAAGAACAGGGTAGGCCTTACATAGTTAATGATAGGACACAGTAGGGTGTTGTCAAACAGAGAGACCTAGGGGTTCAGGTAAATAGTTCTTTGAAAGTGGCATCACAGGTAAGCAAGGTGGTGAAGAAGTTGTTTGACATGCTTGCCTTCATTGGTCATAGCATTGAATCTAGGAGTTGAAAGATCATATTGTGGCAGTGCAGGATGTTTTGAAGTACTGTGTCAGTTTTGGTTACCCTGCTATAGGAAGGATATTGTTAAATTGGCAAGGGTGCAGAAAAGATTTACAAGGATATTACCAAAACTGGAGGATTTGAGTTATAAGGAGAGACTGGATAGGCTGGGACTTGCTTCCCAGCAGCATACGAGGCTGAGGGGTGACCTTACAGAGGTTTATAAAATCATGAGGGATGTATTAAGGTGAATAGCAAAGATTTTTTTTCCCTAGGATAGAGGAGTTCAAAACTAGAGGACATAATTTTAAGGTGAGAGGAGAAAGATTTAAAAGGGACCTAAGGGGCAACTTTTTCACATAGAGGGTGGTTTGTATATGGATTGAACTGCTAGAGAAAGTGGTAGATCCAGGTACAGTTATATTATTTAAACACATTTGGACAGGTACATGAATAGAAAAGGTTTAAAGAGTTATGGGCCAATCACAGGCAATTGGGACTGGTTTGGTTTGGTTTGGGAAACCTAGTTGGCATGGACAAGATGGACTGAAGGGTCTGTTTCTAGACTGTATGACTCTATAAGCATTGATTCTTCTATTACTAACTATACATCTTAAACAATCTTTGCATCTCTATTAAATAAGCTTTGTTTAAGCAATATACCTGTAATTGTGTTTAAGAAACACAAGCCCGACTGATAGTTTGCTTGTTGTTTAAAACCTGACATATGTAAGGAGTTTAACTGGTCATCTTGGTAATTGGAAAAAGTATTTTTATTTTGTTATGTACCATGAAATGGTGGGACTAGAGCAATGGTGTACTCCCCCAGCCTCGGTGGCAACAGTATTAAGTAAAAATATAAGATATCTAAATGCCTTATTTGCATTTCATTTAATATTTGATGTGTACCATAATTCTACACATTTTACTGTACATACTTGAGAATACAGAAGAAAAGCTCTTCTTTAAAATTATAAATGTACAGCTATCCTGTTCCATTTTTGGCCCAAGTTACTAAAATGATCGTGCAATTATTCTTTCCCTGAAAGTTGAGAGATGTACTTTCACCGAGCAAGAACAGGAGCATCAAAAGTGCTCTGATTGTGATACTATCTTTGCAATAATGTGAATTTGGATAAGTTCAATATCGTATTCTCTCTGTTAAGTCTTTTCCATTGTTGACGACAGAGTGGAAAGAGTCTGCTTCAGAGAGAGGAGGGGGAGGAAAATCAGACAAGCGAATCGTTCCGGAGTCACCTTCTGGTAGACTGCAGCACAAAGCTAAGAGTAGGTCACCTGTCTTTTCTTTCTGTCAGTGGTTGGAAAAGGAAGTTAAAGGAGGATAAAAATAATGTAGAATGAGGAAATTAGTTTAAAGAGTCTCCAGTGTGTTCAGAGGTTCTCTTGACATTGGTCAAACACTGCAGGATGTTCATATCTTCTGGCCCAAGCAATTTATTTTCAGATATAACAGACAATTACAGCACAAATTTTAAAAGCTCAGTTAAGTTGATTTGTACTGAGAGCACATCTAATGCAATTGAGCTGTTAAAGCCTCACTCTGTTTTGAGAAATCTGCATGCAGCTAATAGATTAAAATGAATACATTTTAATAGAATTTAAGGACCTAGCAAATTGTTGCCTCAACAGATGCTGCATAATATAAATTGAGTGAGCCTGTGTTGTCTCAAGTGGTTTATAAGGACAGTGTAAAGCATAATATTTGCTTCTACAAATGTTGGTAATTATAATTAAGCATTAAAAAAAATACATTCAGTTTTTCATAAATTATTAAATCTACAATGAAGCTCATTGCTTATCTGTTTCCAGTGTGTTTTAACTTTCACCAGGTTAAGATACAAGAGATGCAGCTTTAACCAGTGGCATCTTTGGTCAAACATCATGAGGCACATTGTAGTCACACAAGGTCAACATTACTCTTGTGCCCCGAGGAAGAAGTTGTGGCTTCCACCTCCAATTTTATTAATACTCAATGGCAAATGATGAATACAAACTATTGACCCAGTGCACAAAACCTCACTGTGCTAGCAGCCAGTGATATTTTGAACTTTGTGTAATGACCAATATTTTCAACCACTATTACACGAAAGCAGCAAAAAGAATCAAACATATCCTAAACTACATAAGGAGGAATGAGGCAAAACTAACAGTTTAACATTGTACAGATCAGCTGGAATTGAGGTCTATTTAACTTAATCGAAATATCTGGATATGCTGATAAACATATATTAACCCAAAACCTGTTAAACCTTCTTGATATTCTAATTATTAACTGCAATGCTTTCTCTCTCTTGTGTCTTGCAAGTGCCAACAGGATGGTCACAGTCCTAGCATTGGCAAGGCAGCCTTCTGCACCTCCTGATAATGCTGATACTGACACCTCAGCAGAAACATTAGATCAGAACATTTAGGAGCACAAATAATGACTACCTCATTGCGACAACTCAGTAGCTGGCAGAAACTGGGACGAAAGGAAACACCCTAACCTATTTCTCATAGTCTTTCTATGTTCTCAGTTATGGTGACCATGAAACTATCAGTGATTGGTGTAAAACACCATCTGGTTCAGTAATGTCCTTTTAGGAAAGCAATTTGTTGTATGAATCTGATGTGGCTTAGGTGTGAATTCAGACATACATCAATGTGGTTCACTTTTAATTACCTGCTGAAAGGGCCTAGCAAGTCACTCAGTTGTACCAAACCACTACAAGGAGAATGCAGGAAGTTAAGAAACTGGTCATCATCACCTTTTCATGGGTGCTTAGAGGTGGGTAGGAAATGCTGGCCTTTTCAATGATGTCCACATCCGATGAAAGAATAAGAAAATAAATGACAGACATTATATTGGATGTTCAGAATGAAAGTGATATCTGTGATGGACTCTGTAACCTGACACTTGAATTGGAGAAGTTTGCTGGCACTTTCACTGGGAAAACTTAACTTTAGATAACTCTGTGAGCCAATGCCCTAATCAGATACTTTAATTAGATGTGCAGAAACCTATCACTGACTTATACTAAGAAGTTGTACAGTTGTAATTAAACTCCAGCAACACTGCTCCACATGCTTAAGGATGGCTAAACTTTAGCATTAACAACCTCCCTCTGAGTGATTTTGATTCATTAAAGTATCACAATCGAGCTTTCCATTTCTGTGTTTTGAGCTGAAATCCCAACTAAGGTAAAGTGGATACTAAAGGCCAGAAACATTATACTATGAGGAGTAGAGCTTGTAATTAGACAGACTTTTCTGAAACAGGTTTTTTAAAAACATATAAGTGACTCGGTTGCTTCCAAAGCTATTCGTTCATATTTTCATGTTTAAAGATATAGATGATCAAAGGTAAAACAAGGAGATCAGCTCACATTAGACCTGGAGTAAATATTTTTAATTTGTTTATGACATGTGGGCATCATTGGCAAGGTCAGCATTTATTGCCCATCACTGACAGCCCAGAAGAATGCTGCATCAGTAAGTTATAGTATCCCTTCCTGCAATGATTCTCAGCAGGATGGCAGTGCCATGTGTTTCGGAACCACAAATAGCCAACTTGTGTTACAGTGGCAAGTTCAGAAGGTGAAGATGCTGACTCATCACCACCTTCTCAAGGGCAATAAATGCCAGCCTTCTCAGGGATGCTATTTGCAGTCAACTCATGCCTGAACTATCATCTCTCTGCCTCTTTTCGTATCGGCACAAGCATCTTGTGATACATCAACTAGTTTTCTGTACAGGGGCCATTGAATGAATGAACAATTAAAAGAACAATATTGCATATTTAATCAACAATTATTCAGAATCTTCCTAGTTACTGAACAACATGGGCAGTGGCAAGTAAGTTGTGGAGTTGGCCATTGAGGATTTTCCTGAAGAAGGGCATGTGCCCGAAACGTCGAATCTTCTGTTCCCTAGATGCTGCCTGACCTGCTGTGCTGTTCCAGCAATAAAGTTTCAGCATTGAGGATTTTCCCACTGGCAAGAGCAAGTCCCATTTTCCAACCATTTTGGATAGCAAGACAAGATTCTTGCCAGTGAGCAGTGAAAGGCCTTTTTGCATGCAATGACACCCACATAGTTACATCAGCACACCCCTTTTATATGCAGTTTCCCATTCTCACACCCTCCAGATAGAAACTGGATGGAGGCAATTCCTGATGTGAAAATCAGGTCGGTTATCTGGTGTTGTATAGCTCACCACCTGCTCCTCCAGATCTTCATCAGTCACTAATGTTTCAAGGGACACACTAGGGACAGTGACTGCATGCACACCCAATCTAGCAGGATCTCCAAGATCCATTGGTAATACAGATGTCAGTTGCCCTCTGTACAAGATATCCAAGGTAAATAGCACCAACCATAGACCAGCTGGGGGCTGCTGACCAGTGCATGGCCAGCTTTAATGATGGCGCTGGCACCAGGGATCCTGAGAGGTCCTAGCAGTGGCCAATAGTTCTGGCTGTGGCAGTGGGAGAGTACGACAAGTGGAGTTCCTTAAGGTCATAGGGAAGCAGGCAAGTTCAGAAAGTTCACACCAGAAAACTAACTAGGGCCCATTGAGAGAAACCCCCCATGAAATTCACTAAAATTGACACTTCTGCCAATTTCCAGAAAGGTTTAACCCAGCAACTATTACGAAGTAACTTGTTTAAAAGAATAGAGGAGTCTTCTAATAATTGTATAAAGCTTTAGTGGGACCACAGCTGGAATTGTATGTATCTCAAAATTTAAGGAAGGATATTGTTGCCTTACTGGCGGTAGAAAGATAGCTCACCAGATTGGTTCCTGGAATGAAAGTGTTGTCCAAAGATGAGATGCTGCCTATAAAGGGCCTCTACTCTCTGGTGTTTGGAAGAATGAGAGATGATTGCTTGAAACATAAAATATTCGGACTCAGAATCTGGTTCAGACACCATTTTCCCCTGTGGGGTTACGGTTTGTACGATGGGACACATTCTCAGGATATGGGGTTGATCATTCATGATTGAGATAAGTCTAACAGTTGTGACTCTTTGGAATTGTCCACCCAAAGGATTGTGGTGCTTCAGCATTGAGAATATGTAAGGCTGATAGATTTTTCATCTCTTCGGAAATCAAAGGACACAGGGAATAGGTGAGAAAGCAGATTTGAGGCAGAAGATCAGCTCCTTCAGAGGCACCTTGTAAGCCCCTAGACTTCACCACCAAGAAAGACAATACCAACAGATCCATGGGATCACTATCCACTGATAGTTCCATAACGCCACACATTATCCTCATTTGGAATTATATCACTGCTCCCTTACCGTTGCTTGGTCAAAATTTTGGAATTCCCTTCATAAAAGCACAGTGAATGTAGCTCCACCAATGGACAGCAGCAGTTCAAGATGACAGCTCACCACCACTACTCAAGAGCTACTAGAGATGGGCAATAATTCCTGGACTAGCTAATGATCTCCACATCCTTTCAACAAATAGAAAATAATTGTATTGTATGGTGGAGCAGACTTCAGGAGCAATAAAATATAGTCCTGCTCCTACTTCTACATTTGGCTACTGCAATCCTTCAAATTGTATCTGCTGCAAAGTCCTAGCTGTAGGTCATTAAGGAATTGGCACCCACTCATAATCAATTTGGGATCAATGGGACACTTGTTGGGAACAGCTGTAAGCAAATGGGTGGTGTACTGTCCCAGAATTTCTATCCTATAGTCTCACTGCTGTCCAGTACTAGTGGAAACACTACATACTTACATTACCTGAGGCACCTAATTATCAATGAGAATAGGAATTATAACATTGGACATAGCCAATACTGTAAACGCAACCCCCTGGGTGACTGTGCAGGAAATAGCACAAAATGGCAAGTGGAAATTAATGTATTATCACAGGGGCAATTTTCACCTTGAATAACATATCTCATCATGGAATATTACTGCAGTACAAAATAATGGTTTGAGCTATGCTCAACTCTGTCCAGTCTAATGATATCACAGTTTCTTGGTGGAGAATCAGTGGAGTTTGGCATGATCTCTACATGGACATACATGTCTTCTCTATCACTTGTTAGTAATGCTCAATATGCTGAGTTAATATAACCTGGATATAGAGACATATCTTCTTATCAAAGTCAAGAGCCTCTTGCACTGAGATTTATTCATGGTCCAACCTCCACCATAGATTACTGAACAGCCTCTTAGACTTGCATAGGAAAAGAGGATTGATGGCAGTTCTGTTCTCCAACCACAAGCCACCAGTGGTTATTATCCAGCCATCTTTCCACACTATAACAGCTACAATTCCCTCAATTTGCAAGCTGCACTTAAATTTCTGGCTGTTTTATAATACTGGAAACTCTACAACCCAATTCTTTGCAGAAAAGAAAGTATTGTTTAAAAAGCACTCTTGCAGATGGATTTACCAAAGCATTAGTTAGATTTGATTCACAGCAATTGTAAATAGTACAGTTTGTGATTCGAAATGTAGATAATTCAATTTAAAGGGATCAGTCCCCAGTTGCCAGACAGTTTTAGGTAATGTTTCAGCGTTTTTTTTTGTTTTCCGATAATACGAAATGTAGCAATTTTAATTTTTTGATTAAAATTTCTAATTATTATCTCTTCTATTTTGTCCCACTGACATAATTTCATTTATATGATTGATAAAGATTCCATTTAGTGTCCAGTTAAAACTTAAAACATGAGCACACACCATTTATTAAGTAAATCATGTTGCTAAGGATTATCATAGAGTAACCAGGGAACCAGTCTTACATAAATGCGCATTGTGTGAATGAGGCTAAGTGATCAAGTCTGCCCACACAAATAATTACACTTGATTATCTGTGTCACAAAGGGAGTTGGCCTTTTATTTTTCGACATGATTTTCTATTAGTTTTTCTAATCTCATTAGGCATCCAGGAGATTACAAATTCTAAGAAATGTACCTTTTGTCAGCACTTGTTCCATTCACCTCTGAGGAGTAATGGAATAAACATAGGTGTGTGTCAACGGTTTCATTTTTGCCTTTTGCATTGTAAATCATTTGTAGAAATAATTGTAATAATATAAAATGGCAACGGACAGGCAAAAGGATACATCACCAAGGGCTACCTGGATGATGCCATGTGTCCTGAAAGTAAAGTATAAACTGTTTAGACAATTGGTGAGCTCACTTTGAATGTGTTAGAGTCAGAACACATTCTCAATTAGGAGTTGTTCATTACAGTGCACACCGTTTCCTATAATTGTTCTTTGCTAGGCTTTCTTCTTGAAGCTTTAATTCTATTTAAAACTGCATCTGATGTGCTGCCATGATGCCAATGGGAGATCTTCATAATATTTTGCCCATATCTATCACACCATTATCTCTCTTGATGCCTCCATTGATCCTCAATTATCAGATCATTTGCTTGTCCCCAATTATTGAATGAGTTGAAATTTCTTCCAATTAAATATTGAGAAAACTAAAGCCATTACATTTTGTTCTCTCTACTGACTTAACTGAGCAAGATAAGGAGAAAATAATATGTACAGAATGAAAGGCCTACCTGCAGTGAAACCAGCCTCAGAGTGACTTAAACAATCCACAATCTGACATGAATATTTCTTATCTTTTAAGTTAAAGTAAGGTCCTTAGTTTATATTTAGATCTGTTTTTTTTTCTCTCGAATTAAAAATAGCTTGTGAAGTATAAGATTGAATCTAATGTATAAAAATGTTAATTACAATAAAGTGTAAATTTTTGGGAATTCATTAAGTTAATGAGTAGGGATACTACAGTAATTAATTAATATATAAATTAGAAATGATAGAAATGTGAGGTCTGGAGATGTGTTGCTGTTGTAGCATGTGACACCAAGATGATCCAGAGCCAACACACCTGTAGTAACTGTTTACAACTCGAAGAATTTTGCATCCAAATTGAGGAGCTGGAGCAACTTCAGACATGATGCCACATTAGGGAAGGTGAAAGTTACCCTGACACTTTGCTCCAGGAGGTGGTCACAGCTCTCAAATAAGGAGTTGTGACTACAGGTGAGGCAGGTACAGGGAGCTGGAGGTAGTATTCAAAGAGCCTCGGACCCTGCAACTGTCCAACATTTGCAAAGTTCTTGCAAGCTAAGTAAACGAGTGGGGACTGTAGGAGGATGAATGAAGCAACCCCAACATTGTGGTAAAGGGAGCCATTCTACTGGGAGGAGGAAGTGGTAATGGTAGGGAACCATATAATGCGTTTGATTCACAATATACCCTGCAGCTGTGTGTGGGTTCTGAAGGATGTGTGATCTGCCCGGTGCCAAGGTTAGGGACATCCCCTCCAGGCTGGAGAGGAACTGAGAATGGAAGAGAGGGATCCAGTTGTCATCAGCCATGTTGTGTCAATGACATTGATAAAAAGGAGACTCTACTGAAGGAATTTGAGCAGTTATGAGTTAAGTTAAAAAGAAGAACCTCCAAGTACTAACCTGAGATTACTACCTGAGTCATACGGTTAATAAAGTCAAGAAGTAAAATGCTTGGCTCAAAATTTAATGTTGGGTGTAGTGGGGTTGCAAGGGATGGGTTTTAATCCACAGGGCACTGACATCAATACTGGAGTAAAAAGGTACTGTTCCAGTGGGATTGGCTTCACTTCATCTGAGCTGACACCTATGGAATTGAATAACTAAAGGGCGAAAACTAAATTGAGGAGGGTGCAATGTTTGGGCAGTTCTGTATTGGGTTTACATAGGCTTACACAGCAAAAGGACACGGGAGCAATGCAGATCAGCTATTGAAGTAATGATGCCCAGAATGAGACAGGAAGGCACAGAGTGAACAAACAGAACAAATAAGAAGCAATTACAGTCAAAGACGAAGAAAATGTTAAAAAGAAGAAAATTAATTCCCAATTGCACATAATTTGGAACAAAATAAATTAATTCATGACAGAAATAGAAATTAATGATTATGATCTTTTAACTATTACAGAAACATGATTAAACCAATCGAAGCTGAGAACTAAATATTCTGGGGAATGTGACTTTTCAAAAGATTAGACAGGAAGAAAAGGGTAGCAAGGTAGCTTTGTTAATCTAAAATGGAATAAGTACAATAGCAAGAAATGCTCTTGGATCAGAAGACATAGAATGCATATAAATGGAGGTGAGAAATAATAAGGGGAAGACGACACTAGTGCAAATAGTATATAGGCCCCATAACAGTCATAATGCTGTAGGACAGAGAATAAATCAGGAGATAATGAGGGCACCTAAAAAGGCAGTACATTAATCATGGGTGACTTTAATCTTTAATCTCCTCAAGGCTGAAGAGGAACCTGGAATGGAAGGGAGGGATCTAATGGTCATCATCCATGTTGTACCAATGACATTGATAGAAAGCAAGCTGTGCTGAAGGAATTTGAACAGTTGGAAGAAAGTTAAAAAGAATAACTTCCAAAGTAATAAACTTGGGATTCCTACCTGAGTCACAGACAAAGTGGCATAGGATGAATAAAGTGAAGGAGTACAATGCTTGGCTCAAAGATTGATGTGGGGGCTGAGGGACGAATGTGTTTCAATGTGAGGCACTGGCATCAATACTAGAATAGGAAGGAACTGTTCCAGTGGGACTGGCATCACCTCAGCATATGGGTGGAGTAAGAAATAACAAGGGGAAGAAGACACTGGTGTAAATAGTACGTAGGCCCCATAACAGCCACAATGCTGAAGAACAGAGAATGAACCGGGGATAATGAGGGCACTTAAAAAGGCAGTACATTCATCATGGGTGACTTTAATCTTGAAGTAGATTGGAAAAATCAAAATGACAGAGGTGACCACAAGGAAGTATCCATAGAGTACATTCGAGAAAGCTTCCAAAAATAGAATGCAGTGGATCTAGTTAGAGATTAAACTCTTTTGGATCTGATACTATGTAATGAGAAGGTTAGATTATTTCACATTTTGAAAAAAAACTCTAGGAAACTGTGACCATAATGTAGGTACAATTTAGCACCTAGTTTGACAGTGAGAAACTTGGATCAGGAACAACATTCAATTAAGGGACTGGAGGGGACTGAAAAAGAAGCTCAGTAGAAAGATGGTTGATGAACTTTGGCAGATATTTAAGAAAATAGTTTACAACTCATAACAAAGATATATCCAAGTAACATAGAAGGATTCTCGGAAGTGAATAAATCAACCATGGTTTACTGAGGTAGTTAAGGATGGTATCAAGTTGAAATTTAAGTAATACATACAATGTGGCAAAGATTACTGGTAAGCAAGAGGATTTGGCAACTTTTAAAAGCCAAAAACCTTTACCAAAAAAAAGGAGACAATAAACTTCAAGAGTAAACTTATAATGATTCGGAGATGCCGGTGTTGGACTGGGGTGTACAAAGTTAAAAATCACACAACACCAGGTTATAGTCCAACAGGTTTAATTGGAAGCACTAGCTTTCGGAGCGACGATAACCTGATGAAGGAGCGTCGCTCCGAAAGCTAGTGTGCTTCCAATTAAACCTGTTGTGT
The DNA here is from genome assembly GCF_037043375.1 of Chiloscyllium plagiosum. NCBI lineage: Eukaryota > Metazoa > Chordata > Chondrichthyes > Orectolobiformes > Hemiscylliidae > Chiloscyllium > Chiloscyllium plagiosum. The sequence goes on from NW_028270166.1 coordinate 21,351,008, forward strand.
GTGATTTTTAACTTTATAATATAAAAATTGACAGTAAGAGCTTCTGTCAATGTATAAAAAGGAAGTGAGAGGCCAAAATAAACAAAAGTTCCTTACTAAATGAGTCTGGAGAAAGAAGAAAAGACAACCAGGAAATGGTAGAGCAGTTGAATAAATACTTTGCATTATTCTTTGTGTTAGAAGACAATAATAGCATTTCAAAAATAATAAATGTTCAAAAACCAAAATCAGGGAGGAAATAAAAACTAGAACTAGAGAAAAATTACTAGGGAAACTAATAGGACTAAAATCAATATGGCCCGTGGACCTTAGAGTCTATTTTAAATGATTTATAGGCAGATCATTTACAAGGTTTGGGAGAAGATTTGTAGCTCAGGTGCTCGTTGTTGTGGTTCTGTTTGCCGGGCTGGAAATTGTTGTTGCAAACGTTTCGTCCCCTGTCTAGGTGACATCCTCAGTGCTTGGGAGCCTCCTGTGAAGCACTTCTGTGGTGTTTCCTCCGGCATTTATCGTGGCCTGTCCCTGCCGCTTCCGGTTGTCAGTTTCAGCTGTCCGCTGTAGTGGCCGGTATATTGGGTCCAGGTCGATGTGTTTGTTGATGGAGTTTGTGGATGAATGCCATGCTTCTAGGAATTCCCTGGCTGTTCTTTGTTTGATACTAAAGATAGCTGGTCGTGTCGTTTCGTGGCTAGTTGATGTTCGTGGATGCGGATCGTTCATGGAACGATCCATGAACATCAACTAGCCACAAAACGACACGACCAGCTATCCTTAGTAGCCACACACGCAGACGACAAGCAACATGAATTTGACTGGGACAACACTACCATTATAGGGCAAGCCAAACAAAGAACAGCCAGGGAATTCCTAGAAGCATGGCACTCATCCACAAACTCCATCAACAAACACATCGACCTGGACCCAATATACCGGCCACTACAGCGGACAGCTGAAACTGACAACCGGAAGCGGCAGGGACAGGCCACTATAAATGCCGGAGGAAACACCACAGAAGAGCTTCACAGGAGGCTCCCAAGCACTGAGGATGTCACCTAGACAGGGGATGAAACGTTTGCAACAAAAATTTCCAGCTCGGCGAACAGAACCACAACAGATCATTTACAAGTATGTAATACATTCAAGCTGAATCAATAGGTTTCATGAAGGCAAAATCATGCCTGACAAATTTATTTCAAGTCTTGAGGAGGAAACAGCAGGAAAAATAAGGGTGAACCACAAGGTGTAATAAATTTTAATTTCCAAGAGGTACTTAATATGGTACTGAACATTAGGCTACTTAGTAAGGTAAAAGGTCATGGTGTTAGGGGTTGTATATCAGAATGGATTGGCTGACTAATAGGAGATAGAGTATTAGGGTAAAGGGGGCATTTTCAGGATGACAACCTACAACCAATTAAGTGCCATAGGGATCAGTGCTGGGGGCACAATTATTTACAATATATATTATTGACAGGTTATGCACTTTGGCAGGAAGAATTGAGGAGCTGAATATTATTTAAATGGAGAAAGAATACAGAAATATGCAGCACAGAGGCATTTGGGAGACCTCATGATTCACAAAAAGCTAGCATACAGTTTCAGTAGGGAGTGGCATTTATGGTATAATGGCAGTGTCCCCACCTCTAGACCAGGAGCCCTCGGATCAAGTCCCACCTGTTCCGGATATATGTAATAACATCTCTGAATTGGTCGATTAGAAAATATTTGCAAGTTCAGCGGGTAATAGAGAAAGCAAATGGAATGTTGGCTTTTGTTTCAAAGGAAATAGAGTATACAAATTGAGAAGTCATGTTAAAACTGTACAAGGCACAAGTTAGACCACATGAAACATACTGTGATGGTTTTGGTTCCATTATCTGAGAAAAGATATGCTGGCACTGGAGGCAGTCCAGAGAAGATTCACTGGGCTATACAGAAGTGGGGGGAATTTTCTTATGACAAGAAGTTGAGTAGGTTTAGCCTGTACTCATTAGAGTTTAGAAGAATGAGAGGTGACCTTATTGAAATGTATAAAATTCTAAGGGGGCTTGATAGAGAACATGCTAAGAGGTTGCTTCTGCTGTGGGAGAGTGCAGGACCAGAGGCTATAATCTCAGAGTAAAAGTTAACTTGATTAGAATAGAGATGAGAAGAAATTTCTTCTCCAAGAGTAATGAATCTGTGGAATTCTTTACTGGAGATGGCTGTTGAGGTTGTAAGTTAAATATATTCAAGGTTGAGTTAGACAGTTTTTCAGTCAGCAAGGGTTGTGTGGAAAAGGCAGAAGAATTAAGTTGATAATTATAGGTTAGCCATGATCTAGTGGAATGATGGAGCAGGCTCAATGAGTTAATTAATTGACTACTGCTTACATCTTATGGTTTTATACCCATTCATCCTTGAGTTCACTATCCTACATTAGTTCTTGGTGAAAAATTTTCAAACTCCTCCATGGCCTTAACACTCCCTATCTCTGTATTCTCCTCTGGCCCCAGAACCTTCTGAACAAGGTGCCTTCAGCTGCCTGTGCCCTTAGCTCTATAATTCACACCCTTTTCCTTTACACCAATCTACCTTGCTTGGCTTCTTTCAGGAACATCACAAAAACCCCATTTTTGGTCAAGATTTGATCATTCACCCTAATTTCTCTCTATTTGTAATAGCAATATATTTTATTTAATAATGTCTTTGGAAGGTTTACTACATTAAGGGCAGTATATACAATGTAATTATTGTTGTTTATGAAAATTAATCTCAGCACAAGTTATCAGGCAATACAATTTATTCAACAGTAAAAAAAATCACTTACATATTATGTTGAAATAAAGTCTCAATGAAAATCAGCAGTATTTATTTATATATATATTAGTAATGAAACAGCAAAGAACAGCCAAAATACCTTTGTCTGCCTAGGCTTATGGTGCAAGACCAGAATTATTTGCTGCTTTGTTCTATATGTTTGCATTTATTTATGCTTTACAATATGCATACTGACTCCTGCAAGTTATAGTGACAGAGCCTGGAATTAATGTAAATTCCCTCTTTGAAATATTTCCTAATCTAGAAATCTTCTACCATGGTGGGTCAGCATGGTAAATGTGGGGTTACAGTGATAGTGTGGAGGGCTGGGTCTGGGTGGGATACTCTTCGGAGGGCTGGTGTAGACTCTTTCCATACTGTAGCATTTCTATAATTCTATTCTTTGATAAATATTAAAATCAGTGAGTCCAGGCACCCAGACATCTGAAACTGTAGTGGTGTTATTTATGTTTGTAATGTGTGTCTCTATAAATCAAAGCTTTTAAAGATTGGATTTACATCGATCCTGTACCACATGTTATTGATGAGAAACAAATTGAGTCTTCAGTGAACGAAAAGAAAATAATGGATAATTATTTTCAGTGACATTGAAGTCCAACCACTGGAGCTAAAGGCAGGGTGTGACCTCACTCTGGCCTAAACTGGGACCTGGAGCAGCATGTACCTGCCTGTTGGCAGCCAATCAAGATGCTGCTGCAGGATCTGCCAACCAATAAGGAGAGTGACCAGTTGCGAAGAGTTGATGGTCCAAGCAGAGCCTAATGACAACTGGGACTCCTCTGCAGGTATGGAGTGATCATAAAGAAATCAGCTGGGGGAATGCCAAGGCTCACCCAACATACTCCTCACTTGGTATCCCAGAGACGAGCAGAATGGAAAGCAACACTTTCTTAGCCACACGGATGGTTGAAGTAGTTGTTGTGTCAATGGTCAAGCTTCACACTATGGCATGTTGACAGGATGACATCAGATTCCCCTTCTGACACTTCTGCCCTGCCATTTTGTCAGGTCTGAGGCCTCCCAGCCTGTTACCAATGGACTGGGAATATTGAGTTCATGCAATCTAGATACAAAGCAAAAAGCTTTATGAGGAAATAACAAACCAAGAAAACAGATGACATGGTAAGACAATGAAACCAAGTAAGAGAAGACCCAGAAACAGCTTTCATTACAATGTGCTGCACATCAACAGTACATCAACACGACAAAAGCTCATTTAGGTGTCCTTGTAAATGTCCTGGCAAATATACTCTATAAATCATCAGGAAGATTTAGTCACCTGCCCTGAGGATGTAGTCTCCAAAAGCCATGTGCCAGACTGCTTGTACCAAAGGGACACAAAATGTGGGGCAATCCAGCTAACAATGTAGAAAGACACCGATTCTGAACTAATTATTTGCAATTTTTTTGTAGGTTTGAAATGCCACACAAAACAATAATCAAGTTATGTGCATAAGCTATGAAAATGTAATAATATTTTCTTCGTTATTTAGTTTAAGAACGGGTGAAATATCACATGCTGCAAAATGAAGTATACAGCAAAATCTCTCAGTTACAATCTTCATAGTGGAACCTATTTAACACTGTGTATACTGAAAGTCTTCCAGAAACAATGCTTTTATGATAAAAATGATGATTCATTTTCATTACAAATACTTGAACTTCCAATTTAACCTCATAAACACCAGCGGTATCTTCAGCAAGCAATGGAAAGTATTATTTCAAGGCTTAAGGGTATATGAGACCCTAGTAACTTTGTAAAGTTAAAAAACAGATTGCTTGTGGTCCCATGGGCTTTTGACACTGATCTTTCAGTCTGACACTGTTTAAAACTAGCCCAGCCTGATAGACTTGAAAGTCACCTCCATTTATTGGTTGTTAACAATCCAATGTGAAACGAATTTGAGCGTTCTTAATCACACTTTTGGTGGGAATGGACTCTCAATCAAAATTGCTGAGAAAGCCTTAGGGTGACTCAGGCAAACCTGAGGATGGATGATTGCTGTGGGAAATGAAACATAAAATCCTGTTGGTACATTGGAACTGCTGGGGCAGAGTAGATTTTGCATCAAAAACAGAAGTTGGTAGAGAAACTCAGCAGGTCTGGCAGCATCTGTGGAGAGAAAGCAGAGTTAACATTTCAGGTCCAGTCACCTTTCTTCAGAACTCAGACTTTGCATCACGCTGCATCTAATCTGAGTGTCCTGACATGGGGCACTTAAAAGAAGTGCTTCATTTCTTATCACCAACATCCACCAACACCATTGTTAACATTTTATATTTGCATAACAACTTTAGCAAAGAAGAATGACCACAATGCTTCGCCTGTAACTCAAAAACAAAAACAAAGTGTAGGCGGCTTGCTAAAGGAGAGATTAAGAGGCCTGACTAAGTCTTGGTTAAAAAGCTGGGTTTTAAAGATAGTTTTAATAAAGAAGAGAAAACTGGTGCATTGGAATGAAGTGCCTGAATGGAATCTAAGTGGTTGAAATTTCCGCTGATGACAGGAGGGTCCACAAGAGGTCAGTCTGAGCAATGGGGAATATGGGACCAGTGATGGTCTGGGGATTCATTGCAGAGTTAGACAAATTTCAGAGATAAGAGGGCTGAGGCAAGAAGGAATTTTGTTGGAAAATGTGAAGCTTAATTCACTAGGGCTTTGGGACCCAATGTCATGAGGTGCAGTGGATGGCTGTGCCAGTGTTAATACGGGAGGGTTTGCAGTACAGTTTTGCCTGAGCTGAATCTTTCAGATGTTTGAGGCTGGGTGACATACTGGGAGTGCATCTGAGTAATTAGGCTTAGGGGTGAGCAAAGGCACGAATGATTTCTGAATGATTTGCTGGTCAGAGTGGAGGCAGGCGGTATTATAAAGGTGGAAATAAATGACTTTAATGAAAATGAGGATATTGGGTCAAAATCTCAGCTCAGATGTGAAAGATGTCAAGGTTGGCTCAGGCCGTAACAGTGGTCAGGAAAGAAACAAGAGTTTGAGATGAGGGTAATAGAGTATACTGCTGGAGCCAAGGACAATGACTCCATGTTTGCCAATGTTTAACCTTCGGAAGTTAACGGTTCATCCTAAAGTCGATAAAGGCCTAAGGAAGGTGTCATCAATATGCACAAGCAAGATAATCTCATTGCTTTCATACAGACTCACCTGAAGGAAGCATACAGATGAAGTAGAGAATGTGACCATAGACGGATCATTAAAGAACTCTGGAGATAAATTGATAGCTTGTAAAGACTGTGATTAGATTGGTTAAAACAAAAGCAGCCACGTTAGGGAACTCCTTTAGAACTGAATAATTGAGAAAGGGGTTAGAGGAGGATGGAGTAATCAACCATGTCAAAGAGCACAGAAATAGATAAGCAGAAAAAACATGTTTTGCTTTGCCCCCAGAGGATGTTTTGTGTTGTGGCTATTTTATTTGCCTGATAATCTAGAGAACAAAAGTTCAATTCCCAGCATGGCAGATTGTAAATATGAATTCAGTTCAAAACAACCTGGAAATTAAAAACGTTAGTATCATAAAAATATTGTGAAACTTGCAGATTATCATTAAAAGCAACTGGTTCCCTAATGCCCTTTAAGGACAAATAATCCTTGGTGCACAAGAAAAGCAGTCTTCCTGTTTGCCTATGCCTGCAGTTTTTGACGTCACAATGCAACTGTGACTGCATTGAAGAAGCTCAACACTGGACAAAGCACTTCAACACACCACCATGTTCCCTAGCCAATATCTCTGTCTCAGGCTTTCTGTAATGCTCCAGCGAAGCTTGCTTACCTACCTACCTACCATGATACTTCCAAAACTGCAAACACTACCACAAACTGCTCCAGTGAATTCAGGGATGGGCAATAGATATAAGCCTGGCCAGTGGCACTCCTATCCCTTGAATTTTTTTTAACCTGCCTTCAGTAGAGGCCAAGCAAGTTACTCTGTGTGTCAATTAATGCAAATAATATTGGGATTTGTTGAAAATTTTCATGCCGGCTTTGCTATAATGCCTGAAGAGTTAAAAATTGTCTGTAAATTAAGCAATGATTTTGTTTTAGTTAAATCCAGTGTGTGAGGATGTTCAATATGAATAATCTAAAAGTTTGATTATTATTTTGACTCAAAAGTGCAATAAAGGTAATTTTGATTTGCTCCATATAGCTGAACCTGAAGATATAGCTTTTTCCAAATCATCACAGGGTAATAATAGACAACTGGCTGACTGTTCAGAAAATCTTTTAATTTCTTGTCATTCTATTAACAAATGACTCCACTCTAATGCAAACCTTAAACATATCCGCCATTTTTCAATTAAAGGTAATGAGTTTCTTTCTGAACAGTAAGTCATTAAAACATCCTAAACATGACACGAAAGGGATCTCTATGTTGGAGTCACCCCAACCAATTTTGGCAATTCACTCCTCAAACCCTTGGAAACTCAGCCTTTTTTGAGCCTGTATCTCCTGTTGACTAGTTTTGTTTTGAATTTTGTCCTCCCAGACCTTTAGAAATGGTTATTTTGAACAACATTTACACAATCAGTGGACAAATCCTAAATTGGAATGCCAAGATCAACATGTTACAACATAAATTAAACTTTATACTTGCAGCTAAGACTCCACTTGTTTTTTCATATTATGTACAATTCCTTCAATTGTCTTTGCTGTTTGTTGTGCATGCAAATTATGTTCAGAAAACTTTTCAGATACTAACTAGATTCAACATGCAAGTTATGTATTAACATTCAAATACATATTAGGTTAGATGACTTTACTTACAGTGTGGAAACAGGTCCTTCGGCCCAACAAGTCCACACCGACCCTCCGAAGAGCGACCCACCCAGACCCATTCCCCTACACTTAACCTACGGGCAATTTAGCATGGGCAATTCACCTAACCTGCACATTTTTGGACTGTGGGAGGAAACCAGAGGAACCCCACACAGACACGGGGAGAATGTGCAAACTCCACACAGACAGTTGCCTGAGGCGGGAATTGAACCCAGGTTTCTAGCGCTGTGAGGCAGCAATGCTAACCACTGTGCCACCATGCCGCCACATATCATGGATTGTCTACCAATGCCATGGCGTAGACACAGGTTGAAAGGGAAAGTGTCAAGTTATTTGTGGAAAAAATGAAAAGCATTACCAGGAATGCGTAATTTAAAATAAAGAGGCTGTGCGAATGACTGTAAAATGTTGAAGGAGAACCATTGGCCCTTTAAAAATAGATCAATAAAAAAGAAGCACTCCAGGCAAAGGAAGCATAAAAAAGAGATTGCTCCAATTTTATATCTGAAGTTAAAAGTCGCTGGAACAGTACAGGGAAAACTCACAGTCACATTAATCAGGTACCAAGGATAAATTTGCAAACATAAGTGCTCACTCAAGGCCACTAGAGGTGGTCCACATTTCCAGGCATGATTATCACTGAATGAGAAGCCATTACATAACTATAATTTCTTGGATCCCACAAATAAGGTTGTGACAAATATACAAGGTAAGATACAAACTCAAAAAACACATTTAATAACACTGAAATGTATTCATTTCTGCAACAGACACCTCTTTATTCAACTTAATCCAGTAGACATGAATCAAAACACCATATCACGCCCCCAGATTTATGGCAGTGGCTAGATTTTTCTTTTAAATCAACCTTTTCAGAGATGCTTTTATACCCTCCAGCTCATATGGGACTTGAATCCAGGCCTCCGAGCTCAGAGGTAGTGACACTTCAACTGCACGTTAATGGCCCATAGCAGTGATTTTTTAAAAGATATTTTTTAACCAACTTGTTCAAAGACCTCTGGAGCAGGTGGGACTTGAACGTAGGTCTCCTGACCCAGAGGTAGAGACACCACCAGTGCACCATAAGATCCCACCCATAGCAGTAACTATTCGTTACTTTGGTTTTCAATCAATAGAGTCGAGAGTGTGGTGCTGGAAAAGCACAGCAGGTCAGACAGCATCTGAGGAGCAGGAGAATCAAAGTTTTAGGCATGAACCCTTCATCAGGAATGAGGCTTGTAGGCCGGGGAGCTGAGAGATGGAGGGGGTGGGGTTGAGGGCAAAGTAGCAGAGAAAGCGATAGATGGATGAAGGTGAGGGCGAAGATGATAGGTCAGAGCAGGGTGGAGCGGATAAATGGGAATGGCGATGGACAGGTCAGGATGGCAGTGCTGAATTGGAGGCTTGGGACTGGGATAATTTGGGGGGAGGGGGAATGAGGAAACTGTTAAAATCCACATTGATCCCATGTGGTTGCAGGATCCCAAGGCGGAACCTGAGGTGTTCTTCCTCCAGACGTTGGGTGGTAACGGTTTGGCGGTGGAGAAGGCCCAGGACCTGCATGTCCTTGATGGAGTTGGAGGGGGAGTTGAAGTGTTCAGCCACGAGGTGGTGGGGTTGGTGGGTGCAGGTGTCCCAGAGATGTTCTCTGAAACAATCCTCCCCGATGTAGAGGAGACCACATCAGATGCAGTCGATGGCATTGGTAGAGGTACAGGTAAATTTCTGTCGAATATGGAAGGATCCTTTGGGGCCTTGGACGGAGGTGAGGGGAGTGATGTGGGCGCAGGTTTTGCAATTCCAGCAGTGGCAGGGGAAGATACCAGGAGTGGAATGTCACCTGGTTGGGGCGTGGACCTGATGAGGGAGTCGCAGAGGGAATGGTCTCCCCGGAACGCTGTTAGGGGTGGGGAGGGAAATGTATCTCTGCTGGTGGGGTCCACTCGGAGGTGGCAGAGGATGATGCGGTAATTACGGAGGTTGGTGGGGTGGAAGGTGAGGACCAGGGGTTTTCAGTCCTTGTTGCAATTGGAGGGGTGGGGTTCAAGGGTGATGGCGCAGGAAGTGGAAGAGATGCGCTGGAGGGCATCTTTAGCCATGTGGGAAGGGAAATTGTGATCTTGGAAGAAGGAGGCCATCTGGGATTTTCTAAGGTGGAACTAGTCATGCTGGGAACAGATGCTGCAGAGGCGGAAGAATTGGGAATAAGGGATGTCATTTTTACAGGAAGTAGGGTGGGAGGAGGTGTAGTCTAGGTAGTTGTGGGAGTCGGTGGGCGTGTAGTAGATGTCCGTGATTAGTCGATCATCGGAGACGGTGATGGAGTGGTCCAGGTGAATTTGAGGTCGGGGTGGAAGGTGTTGGGAAAGCTGATGAACTGTTCAACCTCCTCGTGGGAGCACGAGGCAGCGCCGATACAGTCATCGATGTAGCGGAGAAACAGGTAGGGTGTCTGGTGCCGGTGTAACTGCGGAAGATAGACTATTCCACATGTCCGACAAATAGACAGGCATAGCTGAGACCCATGTGGGTGCCCATGGCTACTCCTTTGGTTTGGAGGAAGTGGGAGGATTGGAAGGAGAAGTTGTTGAGGGTGAGGACCAGTTCAGCCAGGTGGATGAGGGTGTCAGTGGAAGGATACTGGCTGGGACAGCTTGAGAGGTAGAAACGGAAGGCTTGGAGACCTTCGTCATGGCTGAACAATGTGTATCCCCACTCCTGGCACCTTCTCCTGCCACTGCAGGAATTGCAAAACCTGCGCCCACACCACTCCCCTCACCTCCGTCCAATGCCCCAAAGGTTCCTTCCACATTCGACAGAAATTTACCTGTACCTCTACCAATGTCATCGACTGTATTTGCTCCTCTACATCGGGGAGACAGGACGCCTTCTTGTGGATCATTTCAGAGAACCTCTCTGGGACACCCGCACTCACCAACCCCACCATCCTGTGGCTGAACACTTCAACTCCCCCTCCCACTCCATCAAGGACATGCAGGTCCTGGGCCTCCTCCAACTCCAAACCGTTACCACCCGATTCTTGGAGGAAGAACACCTCATATTCTGCCTTGGGACCCTGCAACCCCATGGGATGAATGTGGATTTCAACAGCTGCCTCATTTCCCCTCCCCCCACATTAACCCAGTCCCAAGCCTTCAAATCATCACCGCCCTCCCGACCTGTTCATCACCTTTCCCGTCTATCCACTCCATCCCCTTCTGACCTATCACCTTCTCCCTCACCTTCACCTACCTATCGCTTTCTCAGCTACCTTCCCCCCCAACCCCACCCCCCTCTCCCATTTATCTCTCAGCCCCCCCGGCCTACAAGCCTCATCCCTGATGAAGGGCTCATGCCTGAAATGTTGATTCTCCTGCTCCTCGGATGCTGCCTGACCGACTGTGCTTTTCCAGCATCACACTCTCGACCCTGATCTCCAGCATCCTCAGTCCACACTTTTTCTATTTCAATCAGCAGATTAAATTGTTGAACAGCAAGTACCAGGTTTAGTTTGTTTTCCTCTTTTTACCTGCAAGTGCTTTCACACACAACCAAATGGCATTTTTCTCCATCAAATCACCCATTGACACCATCAGTAAATTACCCATGTTTCCAGTTGTTCAACTTAAGTGCAGAATGTAAATCAAAATGGAGTTGGAAGGTGAAACAAGACACCTTACCCACTGTGGTGTCTACCACTCTCTAAAAAGCATTGAGTGAATTGGTGTACATCACATGTTCCCTTCCAAGGACCCTCAAGGTTAAACGTACTGTGCCATGTTTAAAGGTGTCATTGAATAACTGGCCATCCCCTCCAGCTCCACTCACTTTACGATGTAGTGCTGAAAGCAACTATGCAAATATGTCGATGGTGTACAACTACTAAATGGCACCAGTAATTAACAAAACTCATTTCCAAACTAATAATGCGATTGTCACTTTTTAAACCCATTTCATCAATGTAGTGTGATGTGAAAAAAACAGACATGATGGGCCAAATGGCCTCTTGCTGTGCTGTTAAATATTCCTGTGATTGAACTGTAAGTAGACACCCCTTAAAGGATCATTTTAATACACAGCCCTGGTGCTTAATATCTATGTTATTTTAAAATAACATGTATCAAGATATCTTTACGCTACACACACAAAAAGATAAGAAGCCCCCTTGGAGTGCAGGTTCATAGCTCCTTGAAAGTGGAGTCACAGGTAGATAGGATAGTGAAGAAGGCGTTTGATATGCTTTCCTTTATTGGTCAGAGTATTGAGTACAGGAGTTGGGAGGTCATGTTGCGGCTGTACAGGACTTTGGTTAGAATATTATGTGCGATTCTGGTCTCCTTCCTATCGGAAAGATGTTGTGAAATTTGAAAGGGTTCAGAAAAGATTTACAAGGATGTTGCCAGGGTTGGAGGATTTGAGCTATAGGGAGAGGCTGAACAGGCTGGGGCTGTTTTCCCTGGAGCGTCGGAGGCTGAGGGGTGACCTTATAGAGGTTTATAAAATTATGAGGGGCATGGATAGGGTAAATAGACAAAGTTTTTTCCCTGGGGTCGGGAAGTCCAGAACTAGAGGGCATAGGTTTAGGGTGAGAGATATAAAAGAGACCTAAGGGGCAACTTTTTCACACAGAGGGTGGTACATGTATGGAAAGGGTTGCCAGAGGATGTGGTGGAGGCTGGCCCAATTGCAACATTTAAGAGGCATTTGGATTGGCATATGAATAGGAAGGGTTTGGAGGGATATGGGCCGTGTGCTGGCAGGTGGGACTAGATTGGGTTGGGATATCTGGTCGGCATGGACAGGTTGGACCGAAGGATCTATTTCCATGCAGTACATCTCTCTGACTCTAAGCCATATTAAATCAAATGTAAATTAATCCTACAGTAAATCACACAGCTCTTTGTTTATAACTCAGAGTTATGGATTGTCAGTCAAGATGCAAAATGTTTTGACCCAGTCAGGTGAGAACCATTCTAGAATTGAAGATGGAATTATTAGTTTAAAATTAATCTACCTTCTCCGAACATAGCCACAAAATTAATCTAGTTTTGTGAACAATATTACTAACTATACAGAGACAGGAGGCATGAAATATTTATAGGTGACTGAAATGAAGAAGCTGTGTTTTCCTGCTTTGATATTCTAATTACTTACACAATGAATTGCCAGCTTCATCAATTATCCCATTAAAATCTTTCTTCTTATGAAGTGAGAAATGTTGCTGTTGCTATACGGACAGCTTTTTTCGCATACAGGTGGAGGTCATTGTTGAAAATGTTGACTTCATTATTTTCAGAAACATGAGTTGATTTTCTTTTGGAGACATTGAGTTAAATGTTTGTCCCTCCTGATGCTGGCTACATAATGTCATTGCTGTTTCTACCATTGCATTTTCCAAATCTTGGCTGTGTCTTCTGCTGCATTAGAGGAAAAATGTCTAAAAAGCAGATTAAACTTCAATGCATTACTTGTCCAGAACAAACACTTCAACTTTGGTGTATTGTGTGTCTTCTCTTTCGAAATGGAAAGTCAGACTTGCACGTATATAATAAAGGCAACATATGTGGACGCTGGAAATCTGAATAAAAGAAGAAATTGCTTAGAAACTCAGCAGGTCTGGCAGCATCTGTGAAGAGAGAAATTGAGTGACCATTTTGAGTTCAGAATGAGTCTTCTTTAGAAATCATACTCAACTCAAAATGTTAACTCTGTTCTCCCTCCATAAATGATTCCTGAGGTTCCTGTAGATGTGCTGAATTTATCTAGTACTTTCTGGTTCTCTTTTGCATTTATACAAAACTTTTCATGACCATTGGATTCCACACAATCCTTTACAACCAATGAAGTAGTTTTAAAATGTCGGAAATATAGCAGTAAATGTGCCTTATGCAATTTCCCACGAGCAGCCATTTGTTAAAGACCAGATAACCTGGTTCATTTATTCTGATTGAGGGGTAAATTTTGGCAAAGGCATTTAAGTTAGCCTCCCCGCTTTTCAAAATAGTGTCATGGGATTTTTGTATCTTTCAGAAGCAGGCAGTGGTGGTGGGGAGGGGGGTGGGGGGTGGGGGGGGGGGGGGTTGGGGGGGCCAGCATTCAGCTTAAAGGCCCACTCGGAAGTTGAAACCTTCAACAATGCGGTATTCCCTCAGTGTTACTATAGAAGGCTGGTCATAATTTTCTTCCCAAGTCCTTGAGGAGACGTTAATCCCAGAATCTTACGATTTACAAGTGAATGTACCATCAAGTATGTCACAGCTCCATCACCCTTCTCCTGTCTGTCAGCACCAATCTTAAGTGGTGCATAAATCAGCCCCATAAACCCCTCTTGGCAGAATGGTAATTTGTAACAATTTCATTTCATATTCAAACTAAGTTTAATTTATCATTATGTACTTTGGAATACATAGCAATTACTGAGCAATGGACCGACATGTTAATATTTATAGTCTAATAGTCTGAATACAAGGTTCATAATCATTTTAAAAAATGAACACTTGGGGAGAAGATCTCGATTCAGGTAGATGCTGATTCATTCAAAAATAGTATTTTATAAATAAGAAAATTGCAAATTAGATATTGTCGCGAAATGTAATTGCACAATAAGAAAACATAATAGTTGTCTTAAGCCCTGTATCGTTAGAAAGTATCTACAAGAAGGTACATTCAGTCTTCAGAAGGCCAATGACTCTTCTTTGATTGAGTAAATGCAGTGTAATTTAACATTGTGAAACAGTGAAGCAAACATAGGTGCAACATTAAAATGTCTTTTGTGGAGGTGAGTGAAACTGCATATTCAGAACAATTTCACCAGTGCTGATTTACAGGACTTCAATGAGTATTATTCCTTTGATTGCAAGCAAACTCCAGGAATGCAACTCCCTGCTGTTATTTTCAGCTTTCCAAAATAATAGAACTATGCTTTGAGTTGACATTGCTGTGATCTAACCCAGGGTGACAGGATTTTTTGTCTATCTCAGTTACTGACAGCTTTTAAAAGCTGAATACCTTCTCAATTTCCAACCTGCGAAATCAACTATTCCAGGCCATTTTGTAGTAACATGATGAACTGTGATACTGGTATTCTGCCAACTGGGGATAACATCGGAACATAGAAAACAGGAGTGGGATTAGGCTATCTGGCCCTTTGAGCCCACTCCACCATTCGATAAGATCATGGTTGATTATCTAACTCAGTACCCTGTTTCTCACTTTCTCCTCATACTCTTTGATTTCTTTGATTTTCTTGAACAAGAACCTTGTCCAATTCTTTCTTGAAAACAATTGATGTTTTGGCCTCAGTCATTTTCTGCTCACAACTCTCTGGGTAAAGAAATTTCCCCCCATCTCAGTTCTAAATAGTGTACCTGATATCCTTGGACTGGACATGATGATTCTGGACTCCCCAGTCAAAAGAAAATCCTTCCTGTATTTGCCCTTCTAGTCATGTTAGAGTTTTATAGGTTTCTATGAAATCTTCCCTCATTCTTCTAAACTCCAGTGAATATATGCAATTTCATACCACTTCCTGCTCCACCTGCACGCTTACTTCCAGTGACTGGTCCATAGGACACCCATGCCACTTTGCACCTTCCCATCTAATAACATTCAGATAATAATCTGTCTTCCTGTTTCTGTGACTAACCTATGGGAAATCCCTTGTATCAAGTTTGGGAAGATGTTGTAATGGTTGGAAGACTAACCAAACAGGTTGCTTTGCCCTGCCTTTCATGCTGGTCAGGGTGTGGAAAGAAAAAGTCACAACAGAACGACCTCTAATGTTTTATTCGATGCAACAGTTAATCAAAATGTACATTATCATTCATACAGGTAAAATGTGTGACCAGAAGAGTTTGGCATTGAGGGCTGTCTGTCTGACCTGCCAAAACTGTGGGATATCAAACAGTTTATAGATAGGAATTACAAATTGTCAAATTGAATTTTGTCCACTACAACATTTTCAACCTGAATAAAATGGAGTTTTATCATCATCATGAGCTTATTAGAAGCTTTTACCCATTAACTATTCATTCAGGAGTTAAACTAATGTTCACCGTTTACAATGCAGAAAACATGTAGAGCAGTTTGGAGGAGGTTTAAAGTCATTAAATGACACTGTCAGATTTAACTTCTTTCTTTTAAAGAAACTCTATTCATGCTGTTTTGCAGGTTAATCCTCCAACATTCTCTTACCTTCAGTCAAGTTTATGCTCAAACTGCATTTTTAAAGTTGCAAAGTATGTCAAGCTCTCTTTCTGACTCACTCTGTAGTGTTTATTTTGGCTTCTTGTGAAAAAGTATGTCACAGTGATATCTTAATGGATAATGGTTCTTCTTTGGCAAGGAGCCATAAACAAAAATTGCAGCACAACAGTTAATATTGTGAGGATTGTAAAACATATTTTAAGTGATCGTAAGGGCAAATAATGTACTTTATTTCTGATACAGTAGTTGGATCATTTTTGCTTAGTGCAAGTTTGCTTACTTGTGGACTGTTTTTTGCTTTTTGTTTTTCTTTATCTCCTCGTTTTAACCAAATTTTGATCTATTTGGAAACAATGCTGACCAATACCAATACCAGACAAGTAACACATACAATAACACCAGTGGTACACAACAGGAAGATTTGCATCTGCTTAACCACTGTAACAGCACTGCAGCTATAATATGAAGGCTCTAATTCCCACTTCATTCTATCGTTCTCCACAAACGTTGACTGCACTGCTTTTGGAACAGGTCCACAAGGGAATTGAATAAAATGTCAAGCTAAATTAGATTCATAATTTTAATGGGCTGCATAGCAGTTTGTTAGAAGCAAGATTAATTTACCTTAAGAATGTGTCGAGTTGGAAGTTGTTGTAAAGTGGACTGCTGGTGAATCTCATAAAAACGCAAAATGAAATTTGAAATAATGGGGGTATATTTGGGGCAGTGTACTGGTGGAATAAATCAATGTGAATGTGAATGAAAATTGGGTCAGTTCTATAGTAGATGGGCAATGTGTTCCGCCAGTTTATTGCCCCACAGGTGAAGGTGAAGTTAACTACACTCCTTCAGAAAATGTGCGCTGCTGGTATTTGTTTTTAATAGGAAATAGGAGACACTAGCTTTGAAGCTATGTTTTGCAAAATACAAAAATAAACTATTGTCAGTCAATGTAACCGCATAAAGGATATATTATCCAATGAACATTTAAAAAGAAAACATTTTTACTGCAGTGCTTATCCTTCAGGAACCTTGAAGTGCTCCTGTTTCTGCAGATGGTTTTTAAGTGTTCTACTTCCTTTTTTGTAGTACAGAGGGAAAGTATAAAAGTCAAACAATGTAGTGACAAATATCATTAAACTGCAAAACCTTCCGAAAGGTTTTCACCAAATACAACTCCCAATGCATCTTTTCCCCTCCTTTTACTCTCTCTGTGTATCCAGAGCTGTGTATCCTGTATGCAAACCTGTTCTGCATTTGATTTGGTGTCGAATGCTGAAACTGTTCAAAATCTTGGGAGTTATGCTTTCCATATTTGCCAGTTTGCTGATCTATCAAATGGATCTGACAGCTTGAGATTGTCTGATGGTAAGATTGGTACTGGTGAAATTTGTTGCAATGGCTAATTGTTGACATCCACTTGTTTGTTTTCTTGATTTTGAAGATGATTACTAGGATTGTATTTCCTTCCAATGCATTTATTCTGTTTCCTTTTGGTATTTGTTGTTGATTAAAGTTGCTGTAAAGATTTTTATTGGGGTATTAAAACTGAAAGCTTTGCAGTTCCTGGTGTTCCAAATGCTGTTGTCAATGTAAAATTCTGTTTTCCTTCTGCAAGATGGCTCAAGAATTTCCAAAAAAATCTTTGAGTAGAAAATGGCTTCAATCGATGAGACACATTGATTTTTCAGCTGGATTGAGGATGGTTGCAGTGACGTTATCTACAGTGTTTCTTTTCTGCTCCTGAAGAGTATTTGGTCTGATTACAATACCATATGAGCAGATTGTGCTTTTTCTTTGCTTCTGATGCCTTTTTAAATAAACTCAAGGAAATTTTATAGTTCTGACTAAAATGTGTGTTTTTTCTCACCAAAGTCATTGAAATAATAAAGATATAGTTATCTTCGCAGAACAGCCAAGTTTCTGGTATTGAGACTGGTACATTGGGTTCCAAGAGATTGATTGTGTGAGGAGACTGTCTAGTCTGAGGCACAGATATTTTTGTGGCCAGCAGCAAAAAATCAGAATGGTGTGTTGCCTCCCCGGTGCCAGGATCAAGGATGTCTCAGAGAGGGTGCAGATTATTCTCAAGGGGGAGAGGGCCCAGCAGGTTGTCATTGTACACATTGGAACCAACGACATAGGAAGGGAAAAGGATGAGATTCTGAAGGGAGAATGATGAAATTCTGAAGGGAGAATATAGAGAGTTAGGCAGGAATTTTATAAAGGAGATTCTCAAGAGTAGTAATATCTGGAGTACTCCTGGTGATATGAGCTGGTGAGGGTAGGAATAGGAGGATAGAGCAAATGAATGCATGTCTGAGGAGATGGTGTATGGGAGATGGATTTTTGGATAGTTGGAATCTCTTTTGGAGTAGAAATGACCTGTACAAGAAGGATGGATTGCACCTGAATTGGAAGGGGACTAATATACGGGCAGGGAGATTTACTAGAGCTTCTCGGGAGGATTTAAATTAGTAAGGTGGCAGGTGGGGCTGGGGGTGGGGGCGGAGGAGGTGCCAGGGAGATAGTGGGGAAAGAGATCAATCTGAGACTGATACAGTTGAGAAAAGAAGCGAGTCAAACAGTCAGGGCGGGTAGGGACAAAGCAGAGAACAAGGTAGGACTCATAAATTAAACTACATTTATTTCAATGCAAGAGGCCTAACAGGGAAGGCAGATGAACTCAGGGCATGGTTAGGAACATGGGACTGGGATATCATTGCAATTACAGAAATGTGGCTCAGAGATAGACAGGACTGGCAGTTTAATGTTCCAGGATACAATTGCTACAGGAAGGACAGAAAGGGAGGCGAGAGATGAGGGGGAATGGCGTTTTTGATAGGGGATAGCATTACAGCTGTGCTGATGAAGGATATTCCCGGAAATACATACAGGGAAGTTATTTGGGTGGAACTGAGAAATAAGAAAAGGATGATTACCTTAATTGGGATTGTATTATAGACCTCCTAATAGTCAGAGGGAAATTGAGAAACAAATTTGTTAGGAGACCTCAGTTATCTGTAAGAATAATAGGGGGATAATGTAGCAGATTTTAATTTTCCAAAACATAGACTGGAGCTGCCATAGTGTTAGGGGTTAAGATGGAGAGGAATTTGTTAAGTGTGTACAAGAAAATTTTCTGATTCAGTATGTGGATGTACCTACTAGAGAAGGTGCAAAACTTGACCTACTCTTGGGAAATAAGGCAGGGCAGGTGACTGAAGTGTCAGTGGGGTGCACTTTGGGGCCAGCGACCATAATTCTATTAGTTTCAAAATAGTGATGGAAAAGGATAGACCAGATCTAAAAGTTGAAGTTCTAATTTGGAGAAAGGCTAATTTTGATGGTATTAGGCAAGAACTTTCAAAAGCTGACTGGGGGCAGATGTTTACAAGTAAAGGGACAGCTGGAAAATGGGAAGCCTTCAGAAATGAGATAACGAGAGTTCAGAGACAGTATATTCCTGTTAGAGTGAAAGGAAAGACTGGTAGGTATAGGGAATGGTGGATGACTAAAGAAATTGAGGGTTTGGTTAAGAAAAAGAAGGAAGTGTATGTCAGGTATAGACAAAATAGATCGAGTGAATCCTTAGAAGATTACAAAGGCAGTATACTTAAGAGGGAAATCAGGAGGGCAAAAAGGGGACATGAGATAGCTTTGGCAAATAGGGTTAAGGAGAATCCAAAGGGAACAGGACCCCTCAAAGATCAGCAAGGCAGCCTTTGTGTGAAGTCACAGGAGATGGGGGAGATACTAAACAAGTATTTTGTAGCAGTGTTTACTGTGGAAAAGGACATGGAAGATATAGAATGTCAGGAAATAGATGGTGACATCTTGAAAAATGTCCATATTACAGAGGAGGAAATGCTGGATGTCTTGAAATGCATAAAAGTGTATAAATCCCCAGGACCTGATCAGGTGTACCTTAGAACTCTGTGTGAAGCTAGGGAAGTGATTGTTGGGCCTCTTGCTGAGATATTTGTATCATTGATAGTCACAGGTGAGGTGCCAGAAGACTGGAGGTTGGCTAACGTTGTGCCACTATTTAAGAAAAGTGGTCAGGTCAAGCCAGGGAACGATAGACCAGTGAGCCTGACCTCGGCGGTGGGCAAGTTGTTGGAAGGAATCCTGAAGGACAGGATGTACATGTATTTGAAAATGCAAGAACTGATCAGGGATAGCCAACATGGCTTTGTGCATGGGAAATCATGTCTCACAAACTTGATTGAGTTTTTTGAACAAGTAACAAAGAGGATTGATGAGGGCAGAGAAGTAGATGTGATCTATTTGGACTTCAGTAAGGCGTTCAACAAGGTTCCCAATGGGAGACTAATTAGCAAGGTTAGATCTCATGGAATACAGGGAGAACTAGCCAGATGGAGACAGAACTCGCGTGAAGGTAGAAAACAGAGGATGGTAGTGGAGTGTTGTTTTTCACCCTGGAGGCCTGTGACCAGTGGAGTGCCACAAGGATCGGTGTTGGGTCCTCTACTTTTCGTCATTTATATAAATGACTTGGATATGAGCATAAGAGGTACAGTTAGTAAGTTTGCAGATGACACCAAAATTGGAGATGTAGTGGATAGCGAAGAAGGTTACCTTGGATTACAATGGGCTGATGAGTGGCAGATGGAGTTTGATTTAGATAAATGCGAGGTGCTGCATTTTGGAAAAGCAAATCTGAGCAGGACTTATACACGTAATGGTAAGGTCCTCGGGACTGTTGTTGAACAAAGAGACCTTGGAGTGCAGATTCATAACTCATTGAAAGTAGAATTGCAGGTAGATAAATAGTGAAGAAGGCATTTGGTAGGCTTTCCTTTATTGGTCAGAGTATTGAGTACAGGAGTTGGGAGGTCATGTTGCAGCTGTACAGGACATTGGTTAGGCTGCTTTTGGAATATTGTGTGCAGTTCTGGTCTCCTTCCTATTGGAAGGATGTTGTGAAACTTGAAAGGGTTCAGAAAAGATTTACAAGGATGTTGCCAGGGTTTGGGGATTTGAACTATTGGGAATCGTTGACTAGATTGGGACCGTTTTCCTGGAGCGTCGGAGGCTGAGAAGTAAACTCATAGAGGTTTATAAAATCATGAGGGGCATGGATAGGATGAATAGACAAGGTCTTTTTCCTGGGGTGGGCTACTCCAGAACTAGAGAGCATAGGTTTAGGGTGAGAGGGGAAAGATATAAAAGAGACCTAAGGGGCAACTTTTTCATGCAGATGGTGGTATGTGTTCGGAACGAGCTGCCAGATGAAGTGGTGGAGGCTGGTACAATTGCAACATTTAAAAGGCATCTGGTTGGGTATATGAATAGGAAGGGTTTGGAGGGAAATGGACTGGGTGGCGGCAGGTTGGACTAGATTGGGTTGGGATATCTGGTCGGCATGGACTAGATGGACTGAAGGGTCTGTTTCCATGCTGTACATCTCTAAGACTCTATGACTGTCTCTTATCTCCAATTTTTAAATTAATCTCTTTGCCTTTTACTGAAGAATGCTCTTAATTTGATTGAAAATAAATTCTCCAAGAAATAAATAATATAAAGTTGCTGAATTCCTGTCAGAATTCTTAACTTTGCTTCCCAGCTACTTTCTGGGTTTGATTCTCCTAAGCAATGGAATCTGCTGTCAGTGTTTCGTAATTGACTGCTTTTCACAAGCTCGCTGTTCAGATTTATCACTTTGCTCTTCATTGGCTTTTATTGCTCTCACTATTTTTTTCTTTTCCCTTAAAAGTTTCTTTCTCCAAATACAGGCCATGAAAATTCTTAATGCCTTAGTTGTCTTGACGATTTCTCTGCAGGATTTTCTGATCAGAGATTTTTCTTTCCCAGCAGCTCTTCAGGCTGTGAGGTATTTATAAAATTATACAAACAATATTTCAGAAATGGGATTTATTTTGGTCCCTCATTGATGATTTCTTGATCTTGACTACTGTTGCATTTTCTGGGCAATGGATCCTCTCCCTGCCACCATTTTCTGTCGTGTCATTATAGGAGCACGCCTGGAAGTTTGGGTTCAACACAGATGAGTCGAAGAGAAGATAAAGGCAAGAACTGTCCTCAAACTTATCTCTACTTATTGCACGCTAACACCCAATATAACTATTTTTGGAAATACCAGGTGCTGATCATATTGTTAAGAGACAGTCCCCTGAACTCTACCTACTTTCTATCTAAGCAACTCTACCCGAATTAAGGCATTTGAACCATGTGGGAAGCTGTTCTGTGAGATCATCCACCCTGCTTGTTCCAGGGTCTTAAAGCCCTTCCCCAACATCCTGATTGAAGCTTAGTTCTCAAATAGTCGAAAGTGAGTATCGCAGATGCTGAAGATCAGCGTCAAGATTAGAGTGGTGCTGGAAAAGCACAGCAGGTCAGGCAGCATCCGAGTAGCAGGAAAATTGACATTTCAGGCAAAAGCCCTTCAACAGGAATGAGGCTGGAGAGATAAATGGGAGGGGGGGATGAGACTGGGGGAAGTTTTCTGAGAGTGCAGCAGGTGGATGGAGATGGGGGTGAAGGTGATAGGTCGGAGAGGAAGGTGAAGCGGTTAGGTGGGAAGGAAGATTGACAGATGGGACAGGTCATGAGGATGGAAGTTTGGAACAGGGGTAAGGTGGAGGGAGGGGAAATGAGGAAACTGATGAAGTCCACATTGATGCCATGGGGTTGAAGGGTTCCAAGGCGGAAGATGAGGCGTTCTTCCTCCAGGTGTCAGGTGGTAAGAGAGTGGCGATGGAGGAGGCCCAGGACCTGCATGTCCTCAGCAGGGTGGGATGGGGAGTTGAAAGTTCAGCCACGGGGCGGTGGGGTTGATTGGTGCGGGTGTCCTGGAGATGTTCCCTAAGCGCTCTGCGAGTCGGCGTCCAGTCTCCCCGATTTAGAGGAGACCACATCGGGAGCAACAGATACAGTAAATGACACATGTGGAGGTGCAGGTGAAACTTTGATGGATGTGGAAGGCTCCTTTGGGGTCTTGGACAAAGGTGAGGGGGAAGGTGTGGACACAGGTTTTGCAATTCCTGCGGTGGCAGGGGAAGGTGCCAGGAAGGGAGGGTGGGTTGTTGGGAGGCGTGGACCTGACCAGGTAGTCACGGAGAAATGGTCTTTATGGAAAGCGGATAGGGGTGGGGAGGGAAATATATTTTCCAGCACCACTCTAATCCTAATTCTCAAATAGCCTGTTTAGGACAACAGTACTCAGATGTACTCCACCATTGAGTGATGACAAACTAGTTAATGCATAATTTCCCCTTTTCTGGCCTTGAAACTTAACATACAACCATTTCTGGATGCACAAGCTCATCTCACATTTCCTACATCTGAATTGTGAACCTCTGATAATGGCCAAAAGCTTTATTTGGTTGACCTACTGAGCTGTTTGAAATAGCTGTTGAAACCTGTATGAAAAACTGATTGTTGCAGTAATATTCAGCTAAGAGAGGGATGACAACAGGGAGAGGTGGGTGATTGAATTGGGGGATAGCAATGGTAACATGGTGGAGAGGGGGCAAAGAATTTAGGTCTCGAGGGAAGTGTTGAATGACCCAGGTTTTCTTGGGTGGCTATTGGGAAGAACAATTCTGGACAACCTCGTGTGTTGTAAAAATATGCCTTGCTGATTACCATAAGACCATAAGAAGTAGGAGCAGAAGCAGGCCATTCAGCCCATTGAGTCTGCTCTCCCACTCAGTGAGATGATGGCTGATCTGAAAACCCTTAACTCCACATTCCTTGTTTTCTCCATTAACTTTGTTTCCTTTACTGATTAAGAACCTGTCTCTCTCAGCCATGAATATACTTGACAACACACTCTCTACAGCTGTCTGCGGTAGGAAATTCTCAGATTCACCACTCTTTCAGAAAATAAATTGCTCCTCATCAGTCTTAAATGGGTGATCCCTTATACAGTCTTCTGATCAATGACTCTCCCACACACACAAACAACCTTTTAGCATCCACCCTGTCAAGCTTTCTGCGTCTTATTTTTTTCAATAAGATCACCTCTCATACTTCTAAACTCTAATGAGTACAGATCCAATCGCCTCATCACTTCTCGTAAGAAAATCCCTTCATGTTTGGGTCAACCTGGTGACTACTTCCATTGGCAGCAAAGCGTTCCTTTGAAAAGGGGACCATAACTGTTCACACTATTCTAGGTGTGGTCTAACTAATGCTTACACAGTTTTAGCATGACTTCCCTGTTTTATACTCCATTTCCTTTGGAATGAAGGACAACACTCCATTTGCCTCACTAATTACTGAACTTGTATGGTAGTCTTATGAAAGAGGACACTGAAATCGCACTGTATTGCAACTTTCTGCAGTCTTTCCATTTGTAAATAATATTCACCTCCTCTACACTTCCTGCCAAAGTGCATAATCTCATATTATATTTCATCTGCCAAATTTTTTTGTCAACTCACTTAACCTATCTATATCGCTCTGTAGATATTTTGGGTTACTCTCACTCCTCAACTTCCCACCTATTCTTTTGGCACTGCAAAATTGGCAATAGCATATTATTTGGCCTCAGGACTGCCTGTTGGGCTTCAGGTAGATCTGGCCTGCTTGAGCACAGCCAGACTTGTCTCAGCTCCCTCGCACCAAGATAATCTTTCAGTGGGGGATTCGTACAGTTGTTCAGCCCCTTACCTTTGTATTCAAAGATATAAAGGCTTATTATTTTAGTCTTTTGGTTTTTTTCCAGTACCTTACTCAGTACCAATGGGTTCAGTATTTCTTATTCATAAAGGGCGCCACTTCCCGCCCACCATTTTGAACGTTCAGAGGTTTGTTCAGTGTCTGGTAATTGGACAGTGTGGGGTTGAATTTCTAGCTTCAAAAATTTTGCATTTTCGACTGGACAACTGGGGCTGATGCTGACCTAAAGGCACAAGGAAAAAGGGAAGACCAGAGGATGAGTAGGAATGTAGGGATCTGTTACAAACTGTCTCTCTAATGTTTGAATCAAAGGTACCATGTCATGCCCCTGGGAAAAAAGATTCAATATTCAGCCTCTTAGCTGTGCAATTGGTGGCTTGTGGTGTGACAAAAGTCAACCTAAACGTCACTCCCATATGTGAATGTACGTAAATAGCATGGAAACGTTCTAGATAGAAATTGATAAAAAGGGAAAAAAACCTTTATGTTCAAATTTACTATGGTCAATATATTCTACTAGCTTTGTTCTTTTCTGCAATTTTATCAGTAACCATCACCATGAGATAGAATTTAATTGGGCTATGTTAATTTTCTAAGATATTTGGTCATGTAACTGTGTTACTATATTAACATGAAGTCATCTTTCATTATGGAATGAAAGCAAGTTGAATGACCTAGTTACTGTAATGGAAAGAGTGTGGAAGATTCTCCTATAATAAGAAGTAATACATATTGCTCCCATTAAAGAATGCCTGTTGAATTTGTATAAACTATTGAAAACTAATGGCAAAATTCCCATAATTTTCTGGGGTATCTTTCCAATCCAAGTGGGAATTTTGATCAGAAAGATCATGGGTTTGTTTGCAGGTGAGATTCAAAATGGCTCTTCATCCACAATTTATTGGGTTCATGAAAGTTACCAATGAAGATAAAAGGGAACAAAGTGGAATTGAGGGGATTGAACCAAACTTGTGGAAATACTTCACGAATACTAAGTGTTTAATGCAGCTTTCTTGCCTGCTTGTGAGAAAGGGATAGCTTGTATTAATTTTGCAAAAGGTTACTTTATACAATTTGGAGGTTTCCCCAAGTTTATCAAGATGGGTGGCACTTTTGCTGCATTAGATTGAACCACAGATGAAACAAAATATAACCACGACTAAAAGCTAAGCACTAATCCGTTGCCCAGAGCCATGAAGCTGGACAACAGAGAAATGTGTAACTGAGAGGGAAACAAATTGCAGGACCATCTTTGAAACAGTGCAAGCAAGCATTTTTTTTTAACATCTCTGCTCAGCAATGTCTTGGGAGGCTCAGTCATCTGTCACATCAAGTGGTAACAAAAACCCAGAGCAAGACTAGTTCCCTGATGAACCACTGCATTTGCAGCAATTGTCAATGTTTTGCAACTAGCTCCTTCTGGAGCTCTTCTGGAAACACATCCAGCTCTTCCAAGCCAGCAGCCCACCAACAACCATTCCCAGATGCAATAATAATGTCAGCTTCCCTTGTGCTGACACCAGTTTGAATGAACCTTGGATTTGTAGCTCTGGCTGGCATTTCACAGGGCAGGGTGCTATTGACTGTACACTCAATTCGAGAGACCCCAGATTACCAGGAATATTCAGCAATCTTAAAGGCTTCCACTCCAACATTGTGCAGCTGGTGTTCGACCACAGAAATCACATTCTGGGGCACTGCCATGATGTTGATGTTCCAGCAGTTCAAGCTGTCCATGGGACCCACAAAAAGACCTGTGGCACAGCTGCCAAGAGCAAAGTGGACACCCGTTTCAATCTTGACCAATGTTTCTCTCAGACTGTCTCAGAAACATAGAACAATACAGCGCAGAACAGGCCCTTTGGCCCTCGATGTTGTGCCGACCTATTGTCTACAGAAATAGTGCCAGAAGACTGGAGGATAGCAAATGTTCAAGAAGGGGAGTAGAGACAACCCTGGTAATTATAGACCAGTGAGCCTTACTTCAGTTGTTGGTAAAGTGTTGGAAAAGATTATGAGAGATAGGATTTATAATCATCTCGAAAAGAATAATTTGATTAGCGATAGTCAGCACGATTTTGTGAAGGGTAGGCCGTGCCTCACAAACCTTATTGAGTTCTTTGAGAAGGTGACCAAACAGGTAGATGAGAGTAAACCGGTTGATGTGGTGTATATGGATTTCAGCAAGACGTTCGATAAGGTTCCCCACAGTAGGCTATTGTACAAAATGCGGAGGAATGGGATTGTGGGAGATATAGCAGTTTGGATCAGTAATTGGCTTGCTGAAAGAAGACAGAGGGTAGTGGTTTTTGGGAAATGTTCACCTTGGAGTGCAGTTACTAGTGGTGTACTGCAAGGGTCGGTGTTGGGTCCACTGCTGTTCGTCATTTTTATAAACGACCTGGATGAGAGCGTAGAAGAGTGGGTTAGTAAATTTGCAGATGACATTAAGTTCGGTGGAGTTGTGGGTAGTGACAAAGGATGTGGTAGGTTACAGAGAGACATAGATAAGCTGCAGAGCTGGGCTGAGAGGTGGCAAATGAGTTTAATGCGGACAAGTGTGAGGTGATTCACTTTGGTCGGAGTAACCGGAATGCAAAGTACTGGGCTAATGGTAAGATTCTTGGTAGTGTAGATGAGCAGAGAGATCTCGGTGTCCAAGTACACAGATCCTTGAAAGTTGCCACCCAGGTTGACAGGGTTGTTAAGAAGGCACGCAGTGGTTTAGCTTTTATTAATAGAGGGATTGAGTTCCGAACCATGAGGTTATGCTACAGCTATACAAAACTTTGGTGTGGCCGGACTTGGAGTATTGTGTACAGTTCTGGCCATCATATTATAAGAAGGATGTGGAAGCTTTGGAAAGGGTGCAGAGGAGATTTACTAGGATGTTGCCTGGTATGGAGGGAAGGTCTTACGAGGAAAGGCTGAGGGACTTGAGGCTGTTTTTGTTGGAGAGAAGAAGGTTGAGAGGTGACTTAATAGAGACATATAAGATAATCAGAGGGTTAGATAGGATGGACAGAGAGAGCCTTTTTCCAAGTATGGTGATGATGAGCACGAGGGGGCATAGCTTTAAATTGAGGGGTGATAGACATAGGACAGATGGCAGAGGTAGTTTCTTTACTCAGAGAGTAGTAAGGGTATGGAATGCTTTGCCTGCAACGGTAGTAGATTCGCCAACTTTAAGTACATTTAAGTCGTCATTGGACAAGCATATGGATGTACATGGAATAGTGTAGGTTAGATGGGCTTCAGATTGGTATAGGAGAAAGTGAGGACTGCAGATGCTGGAGATTGGTATGACAGGTTGGTGCAACATCGATGGCCGAAGGGCCTGTACTGCGCTGTAATGTTCTATGTTCTATGTGAACTAATCTAAGCCGATCACCCTACACTATCCATCATCATCCAAGGATTGTTTAAATCTCCCTACTGTGGCTGAGTTAACTTCATTGGCAGGCAGGGCATTCCACACCCTTACCACTCTCTGAGTAAAGAACCTGCCTCTGACATCTGTCTTAAATCTATCACCTCTCAATTTATAGTAATGCCCACTCATACAAGCTGACATTGTCACCCTAGGAAAAAGACTTTCACTGTCTACCCTATCTAATCCTCTGATCATCTTGTATGTCTCTATCAAATCTCCTCTTAGCCTTCTTCTTTTCAATGAGGACAGGCCCAAGTCTCTCAGCCTTTCATCATAAGACCTTCACTCCAGACCAGGCAACATCCTGCTAAATCTCCTCTGCACCTTTTCCAATGCTTCCATGTCCTTCCTGTAATGGGACGACCAGAACTGGACACAATAATGTAAACTAAAACAATGAGTGCAAGAACACTAGAATGGATACATTTGACACTAAATGTGCGAATGAATCGGAATTGTAGGCACCTTCCAGTACATCCCAGTCAGGGTGTTCACAGCGGTCATCCTTAAGCACAGCACTGTTCAAACAACATACCGTTGAACTGCGTAGGTGGAACAGGCAAAGAGTTTTGATCTTTCTCAGATGATTCAGATTGTGGGGGAGGAAGAAAAAGTAGACGAGGAGGAAGGTGATTCAGATTTTAATATTTAATGGCCCTGATAATACATAGTTGTTTGCATGCCCTGTCACGACCCTGACGGAAAAACTGGACTGGAAATCAAACCCCACTGTTCCACAAGTTAACACAAATATAAAAATGGCCATTTGTACCACTAGGATGCTTAATGCCTAACAGTGAACACTATCTAAGGTAAAAGGATCTACATCAGGTTTTATCAACGAAGAAGAAAATAAAAACATACTTATTATGACAAACCTATCTTCTAATATGTGACAGAAATGGATTTTTAATTACTTACATGCAGACTTAAACTATATCCCTTTAAAATCCAAATGCACACATTCATACAAGCACACCCAGCGTCGCTGAGTCAATATCATGGAACTCCTTCCCTAACAGCATTATGGGTCTATCTATACCAAATAGACTGCAGTGGTTCAAAAAGGAAGCTCACCACCACCTTCCCAATTGCAACTGGGAATGGGCAATAAGATGGCCCAGCCAGCGACACCCACGTCTGATGAATACATTTTTAAACATTCGTTCACAAATAGACTAAACAGGACAAAAAAACTTAGACAGCTTTACAGAAATATTGCAGGTGGAAAAATAGACAAAAAGGACCAAATTCTCTGAGTCAACAGTCCAAACCACAGAAGTGAAAATAAAGTGCATTTCTCACAGTTCTTTTAGTTTTTAGTGGTATAGGTACACAATCCTTTTTTCAAAACACTCGGAACCAGCTGGTTTTCGGAATTGCGGAATTTTTCAAATTTCAGAATAAATGACAGTTCAATTGTGAAATTTTAAAAAATCTTACCAACAGCAGACTCACTGTGAGTAACGGACCCTGAGACAAAATTGAGGCCTACCAGCACTGGGCCGCGCCCCCACCCCCAACAATCCTCCCACATCGAATCTGAGTGACACGCATCGAGTGGGTGTGGAGTTGGGTTAACTGTTTGCATTCCAAAAAACCTTGTTAATGAGATAAAAACTTCACAAAAAAAACCTTCGGATTTTGGAGCTTTTTGGATTTCGAGATTTCAAATAAAGAGTTGTCTACCTGTAATATCCATTTTGTGGTGATCCTCAATTTGGTGGCTGGTCAGTTGGACCTAGGTGTTTTGCTT
This sequence comes from Chiloscyllium plagiosum, assembly GCF_037043375.1. Taxonomy (NCBI): domain Eukaryota; kingdom Metazoa; phylum Chordata; class Chondrichthyes; order Orectolobiformes; family Hemiscylliidae; genus Chiloscyllium; species Chiloscyllium plagiosum. Next base: position 21,380,684 of record NW_028270166.1, read on the forward strand.
AAGTTTTCAAAGTTCTTCTTTTCCATGTCTTTTAGTGCTGGTTCTATTCCACTCACAGTGGGAAAGAACAAGAGCTTTTCAAGGTCTGAATGCCCATTGGTCTATTTCTTAGTTATGTAACAAGCTGCCACTTAAAATTAACCTAGTAGCTTTTACTGGGCAGTTCTATTTTTTAAATCCAAAGGCATTTGGCGGGAGTCAGTATCAAATCCAATATCTCTAAAAATCTACCCAACTCTTGTGTAGCCAGTGAGAACTTACACAGTTCCATTTTGGCTTTGAGTTGAAAAAATAATCAACTATAGTCTCTGCAACACAGTAGTCCAAACTTCAATTTTCCAGGTTGTTTCAAGTAAGATGTAGTAGTCCTTATAACAGTAGCTTAGTTAAAAGTTTTGAGAGTGTTTATTGCACTTCACAGTTCAATTACTAAAAAAAGAGAAGGGTACATCTGATAACCGATGGTATAATTTGAGAACAAATGTTGAAATAATGAGCTGGGAGTCAGAATTTCTTCGCTACTAGAGGTATGTAGGAATACTGTATGCCATAATTAACTTTGGGAACCAAATTGTACTATTACACTTCCTTTCAATTAATCTATATAAGCCTGGAAGTGACAGCTGCAGACCCATATTCTAAACCTTGAAAGCAGAAATTCTTCTTGTATAAAATCAAAATTTAATTCCCTGCAAAGTCATTTTATCATGATAAGTTTTTTGATGTCACCCTGCCCTCACCCCACCCCAGGTTCAGATCACTTCATGCTCAGTAATTGGAGAGAATTGGAGACACTGAGGTTGATGCTAAATTTCCCAAAGCAGTATTTATAGGCAGTAATGGCTTCAAAATGGGGCTCACAGATGTATAGCTCCAATAGGGTAGCTCTTGTTCCATTACAGCTTTTACGGGAATAACACCAATATTACGAGTAGTAGGATTGGTATAAGTACAAACTAATGGTAACCACCATGCACTTTCCAACCTATATCACTGGCTATATAGCAAAAGAGGCCCCATGAAATTGTCTTTGGCTCCACCTTTATTTGATTTTAATTATTATTGTCACATGTACCTAGGTAGAGTGAAAAGTTTTGTTTTGCAAGCAGTAAAGGCAGATCATACCATACAAAGTACATTCAGGCAATAGAACAGAGCAAGGAATACAATGTTATGGCTGCATAAAGAACAAGGTCAACATTAAATTTGAAATTTGACAGGTCCATTCAGAAGTAGAAAGTGAGGACTGCAGATGCTGGAGATCAGAGTCAAGAGTGTGTTGCTAGGAAGGCACAGCAGGTCAGGCAGCACCTGAGGAGCAGGAGAATCGATGTTTCGGGGATAAGACCTTCATCAGGAAGGTCCATTCAGAAGCCTAACCACAGTGGGGAAGAAGCTGTTCTTGAATCTGCTGGTATGTATGTTTAAGTTTTTGCATCTTCTGCCTGATGGAAGAAGTTTGGAAGAGATTATAACCAGCGTGAGATGGATCTTTGATGATGTTGACTGCCTTCCTGAGGCAGTGAGAAGTGTAAATGGAGTCAATGGATGGAAGGTTGACTTGTGTGATGGACAGGGCTGTGTTCACAACTCTCTGTAGTTTCTTACTGTCCTGGGCAGAGCAGTTGCCATACCAAGTCTTGATGTATTCTATGGTACATCTATAACAATTTGACATTTTAAAATTTTTAAAAAATTATTTGACATTTTGTTTCCACTTCATATGTTTGTCAAAGACTTAAGAGTTCCCTTTCAATTCTATAGAATAATCAAGGTCACTGTCACTATGATATGCCTCCACTGTAATATGATTGTAACCACCCTACCCTTAGCTTTCCCACCTCAGGTGAGCTGCATTATTGGGACACGTTATTGATCTCACTGTTTTCATTACAACTTACAATTTATTTAAACCTTAAAGTGGCTTCTTGGCTGCTGGAACATACAGATGATCAGTCAGTCAAAAGTTAAAATGAATCATACTGGATCTGTTATAGCGCCTTTACAACAAACAGGAAGCATTACTTCCTCACTGGGAAGAACGCATACTTATGTAACTCTTCTTTTGTAATATGAACATCAACTTGAATTCACCACATAAAGGTCTTTTATTAATTTACACCTTAGATTAAATAACGCTGAAAGGATTAAAGCTGACATTTTTTGATGTGTGAAATTTCAAAAACAGATTGAAATTAGGTTTCCATGTTTGTTACATAATTTCAGCAGAAAAATAAAGAAAAAGCAAGTTTTCAGCTTTACTATATTGGAGGCTTCAACTATATGTAGAATCTGTAATACTGCAGACAGAAAAATAATTAGATATGTAAGATTTATATTGTTCAACTTCTTGGTTTTACTTGTTGCTACTCCTGCCAGGAGATAGAAACATAGAAAACAGAAGCAGAAATAGGCTATTCTGCCCTTTGAGCCTATTCTGCTATTCACTATGATCATGGGTGATCATCCAACTCCATAACCTGTTCCTGTTTCTCCTCATATCCTTTGATCTCTTTAGCCTCAAGTGCTGTATCTAATTTTATCACGAAATCGTGCAATGTTATGGTCATCGCTGCTTTCTATAGTACTAAATTCTACAGACTCATCACTTTTTGGGTGAAGAAATGTCTCCTATCTCAGTCCTAAATGGTTTACCCATGTCTTTAGACTGTGACCCCTTGGTCTGGACTCCTCTGGCATTGGGAACATCCATCCTGCATCTACTCTGTCTAGTCCCCCCTGAATCTTACAGGTTTCTATGAGATCCTCCCTCATTCTACTGAACTCCAGCAAATATAATCCTAATCAATTCAACCTCTCATCGTATGTCAGTCCCACCATCCCAGGAATCAGTCTGGTAAACTCCCTCTATTGCAAGAACACCCTTCATCAGGTAAGGAGACCAAAACTGCAAACAATATTCCAGGTGTGATCTCACCATAGGCCCTGTATAATTGCAGCAAGACATCACTGCTCTTGTACTGAAATCCTCTTGCTATGCAGGCCAAAACACCATTTGCTTTCTTGACCATCCACTGCATCTGCATGCTTAACTTCACCAATCAGAGTACGAGGACTCCCAAGTCTTATTGGACATTCCTTTCTCACAACTTATTGCCATTCAGATATTAAATTACCTTCCTATTTTTGCTATGAAAGTGGATAACCTCACATTTATTCACACTATACTGTATCTACCATGCAATTGCCCACTGACTGAAATCGTACTGAAGCATCTCAGCAACTTCCTCATAATCTATTCTCCCAGCCAGCTTTGTGTCATCCACAGGTTTGTAGATATTATATTTAGTTCCCTCTTTCAAATTGTTAATATATATTGTGAATAGATGGTACCTCAGTAGTCAGTGCTGACCATTTGGAAAAAGACCTGTTTATTCCCACTTTTTGTTTCCTGTCTGGCAACAAGTTTTCTGCTCATCTTATACTGTATACTAACCCCAATCCCAAACACTTTAATTTTGCATACTAATCTTTTATGTGGGACTTGGTCAAAACCTTCTAATAATAAAAAATCATTCACTGGCTCCTTCTCATTACTCTGTTAGTTACATCCTTGAAGAATTCCAGAAGGAATTTTCCTTTTGTAAAACCACGCTGAATCTGTCTGTTCCTGCAGCTGCTTTCCAAATGCTTGGCTATTCATTCTTTTATAATGGACTAGCATTTACTCCAATACCGACATTAAGCTGGCTAATTTTACAGTTTTTTCTTTGCATCCCTTCTTAAACAGAAGGGTGACATTAGCTACCCTCCAACCTGTGGGAACTATTCTAGAGTCAATAAAATCTTGGAAGATGACCATCACTGCATCCATTATCCCCCTATTTCTTTTGCTACCTTCTTAAGTACTCTGGAATGTAGATTATAAGACCCTGGGACCTTTGATCCATCCCTTAATTTGCCCAACCCACTATTTCCCTATTAATGCTAATTTCCTTAAGTTGCTCTCTCTCGCTAAACTCTGTGTTTCCCAATATTTCCATGATGTTATTTGTGTCCTCCCTTGTGAAGACAGAACCAAAGTATGTATGTAATTGTTCAGCCATCGATGTGTTCCTCATAATAAATTCCTTTGTTTCTGATTGTAAGGCACCTACATTTGTCTTCACCAATATTTTACTCTTCACATATCTGTCGAAACTTTTACAGTCAGTTTTATTGTTCCCTCCAAGCTCCCTGACATACTTTATTTTCACTTTCTTAATCAATTCCTTTGTCTTCTTTTGTTGAATCCTAAACTGCTCCCACTCCTGAGGTCTGTTGTTTCTTTTGGCCTATTTGTATGTCTCTTCCTTGGATCTAATTCCATCACTAATTTCACTTGTAAACCATGGTTTGGCCATCATTCCCATTTTACTTTTGCAGCAGACAGGAATGAACAATTGTTGTAATTCACCTGTGAGCTCTATGAATGTTTGCCATTGCCTTTCCACCATCATTCCTTTAAGTACTGTTCCCCAATCTATCATAGTCAATTTTGCGCTCCATAATATCTTAATTTCCTCTATTTAGATTCAGGTTCCAAAACTGAGAATCAACTATGTCACTCTCCACCTTGATAAGAAATTATGGTCACTTATCCCCAAGGGGTCTCGCAAAAATAGACTTCCAGTTATTCCTTTCTCATTACACAATACCCATTCAAGTTCTATAGTTGGTCCCTCTATGTACTGAAGAGAAAATGAGGTCTGCAGATGCTGGAGATCAGAGATGAAAATGTGTTGCTGGAGAAGCGCAGCAGGTCAGGCAGCATCTAGGGAACAGAAGAATCGACGTTTCGGGCATTAGCCCTGAAGAAGGGCTAATGCCCGAAACGTCGATTCTTCTGTTCCCTAGATGCTGCCTGACCTGCTGCGCTTCTCCAGCAACACATTTCCATCCCTCTATGTACTGGTCCAGAAAACAGTCTCATAAACATTCCTCTCGGGTATTATTACAAATTTGATATACCCAATCTATATGCAAATTGGAATCACCCACAACTATAGATTTTTCCTTTTTTGCATGTGTCTCTAATTTCCTGTTCAATGTCATTCCCAACATCACCCCTACAGTTTGGGGGTCTGTATACAATTCCACTAATGACCCATGATGTTTCTTAGCTCTATCCATTAGGATTCTGCATTGTCAAAGCTAATATCCTTCCTTATTTTTATGTTAATTTCCTCTTTTAACAGCAAAGCAAATCCACCGCGTTTCCCTTTTTTCTGTCCTTCCTAAATACTGAATACACTGGTTATTGTAGAACACAGGACAGAAGTGAGGACTGCAGATGCTGGAAACTAGAGTTTAGATTAGAATGGTGCTGGAAAAGCACAGCAGGTCAGGCAGCATCCGAGGAGCAGGAAAATCGACGTTTCGGGCAAAAGCCCTTCATCAGGAATGGAGGCTACCTTCTCCCCAGCCCCACCCCCCTCCCATTTATCTCTCCACCCTGGAGGCTCCCTGCCTCCATTCATGATGAAGGGCTTTTGCACGAAATGTTGATTTTCCTGCTCCTCGGATGCTGCCCGATCTGCTGTGCTTTTCCAGCACCACTCTAATCTAAACTATTGTAGAACACATTAGGCACAAAGTAGTCGGCACAAAGACTTTTTTTTTTAGCAATTCTTGTGTAATTTGCATTATTTTTTACTGTGTCACTGATTGATCCTAGACCTGGATTTCTCTGCCCATCACATTTCTTATTCCACTTTCTGTCTTTTCTTTTTGTCCTTGATTCCCCTTCCATTGACTCCTTGTTTAGGTTCCCATCCCCCTTCCATTTTAGTTAAACTCTCTCCAGTAAATAATTTCCCAAGGACATCAGTCCCCGCTATTCACAATTATAACCTTTCCAGTTTGTAGTGGTCCCAACTCCCACAGAACCCCTTTACCTAAGGAATCAGAATATCTCCCCGCACCATCTCTTTAGCCATGTGTGCATCTGAATTATCTACTTCTACACTGGATAGCATGTGGCACTGGTACTAATCCCGGGATCACTGACTTTTGGGGTCCTACTTTACAACTTACTTCGTTACTCCCTCTTTTCTGTTTTTAGGTCCTCACCTCCTTTTCTAACCTTTATTGTTTGTACTAATATGTATCACTACCACTGGCTGTTCACTTCCCCCCTCCAGAATGTCCTGTAGCCACTCTGAGACATCCCTGATTCTGGTACCAGGGAGGCAATGTACCATCCTGGAGTTTCATTTGCGAAAACAGAAAAGCCTGTTTTTCCCCTTACAATTGAATTCTCTATAACTGCTGCATATCTATATGTTTTACTCCTCCCCAGTACAGTAGAGCCGACCACTGTGTAATGAACTTGGCTATTGCTGCTTTCTCCTGACAGGCTGTACTCCTAAACAATATCCAAACAGATACATCTGTTTGCAGGAAAATAGCCTCAGGAGACTACTGTACTCCCTGTCTAGTCCTTGTGTTCTGTCTGGATATCACCTACTTCCTTCCTCTTTATGAAGTCTTAGTTGACAATGTGACCACCTCTGCAATTTGCAGGTGCTTCACCGTGTCCCCAGTTACCATGTGAGCTCTGAAACCTGGACTTGCAGGAACTGCAGATGGAGACATATGCTGGTCCCAGACAATGAATGTCATAGAGCCATGGAATCATAGAGATACACAGCACAGAAACAGACCTTTCAGGCTAACTCATCCATGCCAAACAGGCATCCTAAATAAATCTCATCCCATTTGCCAGCATTTGGCCCATATCCCTCTAAATCCTTCCTTTCCGGATGCCTTTTAAATCTTGATTTGGAGATGCTGGTGTTGGATTGGGGTGTACAAAGTTAAAAATCACACAACGCCAGGTTATAGTCCAACAGGTTTAATTGGAAGCACTAGCTTTCGGAGCTCTGCTCCTTCATCAGGGGTTGTGATGAAGGAGCAGCGCTCCAAAAGCTAGTGCTTCCAATTAAACCTGTTGGACTATAACCTGGTGTTGTGTGATTTTTAACTTTTAAATCTTGTAATTGTACCAGCCTCCACCACTTCATCTGGCAGCTCACCACAGCTTTGAACTGTCTTACCATGACTTACCCATTTAAAATTAAATGTTTAATATCCAAATAATACCAATTTCTCTAGGGCCCGTACTCCCAGATCTTCATTACTATAGGTCTTACAAACTATACCGCAAAAAACAAAGAAAACACCTCTTCCCTTCTGCACTAAGTTTTCACTGTGCTCTAAATCCCTAGAAACACACATTCACTCTGACTGTGTATCATTCAGGAGACGCCCTCCAAACTGTTTGTGCAAAGCTTACTGAGATCTGATATCATGGTATGCCACACTTGTCTCTTTTATATCCCACAGTAGCATATCTGCAACCTCTCGGTGACATCCATCATTTAACTATGCCCAGGTCAGCCCCTATTTCTCTTGCCCTTTGGGAAAGATCCCTTTTATTTTTCAGCTTCAGTCAAATTGTTAATATACTAACATTCTCTTTTCTGGATGTTACGTTTTAGAGTTCCTTTTGCTCTTGCAATTTCAAGCACCTCTTCATTTGTTGTATGTAGATGGAATTTTTAGCATTCCCATTTCAAGGACCTCTATTTTCTTCCAGAGATCTTTATTTATTTTTAAGCTTTCTGAGACAAGTGAGGAAGTGGATAGAAAAGTGTGAGATATTTTCTTGTTGGAAGCTTGAGATTACCTGTTGTTAACATAGCCTTCATTTTCACAAAGTTATTTCAGGCTATCTCTGAAATGATAACTTCAGCATCATCTCTGCCAATTCTGATGTCATCCTGTCCTAAGCAGACAAATGTTCCAATGTGATGTTATCAACTTTAAACTTCAGTCCAGTTTCCTCTAATAGATTCCTTCTGACCTTTATTGTTTACATGTTTACATTTGTCTGCTTAGGACAGGATGACATCAGACATTGGCAGAGATGATGCTAAAGTTAAAAGTTCAGAGATAGCCTGAGATAACTTTGTGAAAATGAAGGCTATGTTAACAACAGGTAATCTCAAGCTTGCAACAAGAAAATGTTTTTGGTGTTCATGCTCAATCGATATTTTAAAATTCATTTAAAATTTATCTGCAATACTTTGTAGGAGTCAAGATTAGAGTGGTGCTGGAAATGCACAGCAGGTCAGGCAGCATCCGAGGAGCAGGAAAAGTCTTTTCAAGCAAAGGATTCCTGATGAAGGGCTTTTGCCCGATACGTCAATTTTCCTGCTCCTCGGATGCTGCCTGACCTGCTGTGCTTTTCCAGCACCACTCTAATCTTGACTCTGATCTCTGGCATCTGCAGTCCTCACTTTCGCCTAATATTTTGTTGGATACAATCGAATCAATTTTAAATCTGCCTGCTCAGGAGGAGGGGTTTAAAATGAAAGTGGTGCCTTTCAGTATTTCTGGAACATTCCTACTTCCTTGATGTTTTAACTGAATCACAGAATTGTACAGTAGAAGGAGACCACTGAGCCCATTGTGTCTACATTATCTATCAGTGCATTTTAACTTAGTGTCAACCACCTGTTTTTTTCCCCATAATCCTGCTCATTATTTAAATCGACATCCAATGCTCTAGTGAATGTCTCAATTGAACCTGGCTCCACTACATTTCCAAATAGTGCGCTTTGGACCACTCATTGTGTGAAAAAAAAAATTTTCACCTCATGTTTACCTCTTCCACAAAACACTTTAAACTGTGCCCTCTGATTCTCAATCCATTTAAAACTGGGACACCAATCAACTCTGTCCAGACACCTCGTGATTTTGAACACTTCAATTATAGCCTTCTTTATAGCCTCTTAGCCTTCTACTCACCATGGGAATCAGTCGTAGAAGTCCAAGGCATGGAAACAGGCCCTTCAGCCCAACTTGCTAAGTCCTAAATTCTCCAATCATTTCTCATAACTGAAAGGTCTCATTCCTGCCATATTGTAAATCTCTTCTGCAAGCTCTCCTAATTCCTTCACATGCTTCCATATGTTACTGTGGTTGGAGGGTTTGAGTTACAGGGAGAGGCTGAATAGGTTGGAACTATTTTCAGGATCGCCGGAGGCTAACCTTACAGAGGTTTATAAAATCATGAGGGGCATGGATAGGATAAATAGGCAAGGTATTTTCCCTGAGGTAGGGGCATTCAGAACTAGAGGACATAGATTTAGAGTGAGGGGGAAAAGATTTAAAAGGGACCTAAGGGGCAACGTTTTCATGCAAATGGCGGTGTGTGTATGGATTGAGCTGCCAGAGGAATTGGTGAAGGCTTGTACAATTACAACATTTAAAAGGCATCTGGAAGGGTATATGAATAGGAAGGGTTTAAAGGGATATAAACTGCTGGCAAGTGGGAATTGATTATCTTAGGATATCTGGTCAGCATGGACGAGTTGGACCGAAGGGTCTGTTTCCATGCTGCACATCTCTGTAACTCTATGACTCTCGCATGGCACACAGAACTGGAAGCAATACTTCAACTGAAGTCTAACCAGTGTCCAGTATAGCCTCCCTATCTTGTGCTGTGCAAACCTATGCATGAAGATTAGATTAGAATACTGTATGCTTTATTAACAGACCTCTCTACCTGTCCTGCCACCTTTAAGGACCTTTGTATATGCACTCCAAGTTCTAGCAGCTTCTGCCCACTTTCAAGAATAGCACCCTTTACCTTACACATCTGTCCATATTCTTTGTACCAAAGTGCTTCACTTAACACTTTCTCACACTGAACATCATTTACCACCTATCTGCCCACTCTATTGGAATTTCGAGAGCGTGGACACCAACTTCACCACAGGCAGGAGGGGTCTCAGGGTGGATGATGTAAAGCAGACCCTCGCATGAATTTGACTTGGAGATATATGAATGTCGCATTATTTCAGAGCTGCCATCTGAGAAGAAGAACCACGAGAGGAAGCCCTGGTAACACTGTTAAGTTTCTGTGAAGCTTCTGATGGCCCACGTGAAAACAGTGGGCCTGCAGTGCCCAGCGGCCTGCCCTTCACCCTCCATACCATCCCTCCTCTGTTAATGGGTGGCCCAAACACTTCCCACGTTAACCCCATACCCACATTTCTCACTCATCTCACTGACGGCTGGTTCTTTCAATGCTTGGTGGCTTCTGTAACCATAAAACTTTCCACACCACAGGCCTCCATGACACCCCACAGGTTTTGGGAGGCTCTCACTGAAGGTGAGTTAAAACCTCCTAATTCTCAGCTGCACTATCACTACTGCTGGTTTGCACACTTACCCAGAGTTGACATTAGAGCTTATATTTGTTCAAATATTCCTGTGTGCTATTTTAAGGTTATGTAATGGTTTTCAGCAACATTTGAGAAAACATGAACTTCAAAGGACTGCATTATACCACAGGGCATTTGGAGCAACTTGGACTTGTTTTCAACAAGTCTTTCTTTGTTTTTGTTATTTAAAAGTTTCCAAGGTGAAGTATATCAGTTCTATCAATGTCAGAATTAAATGTATAGTACATGCAGGACCCAGGACATATATCAGGTATATCAGGGCCTAATTGCTAGGGCATGGGGCCCCAGAGCGCCAGGTTGAGGCAGATTCCAGGCCCTTGTGTTTGAGTTGGATCAAGACTTTCAGTAGATGGGTAGGGAGGGGTGAGGGGGGTACAGGCCAAGACCTGTGATTTTTGTCCCTGCCTATGAGTATATATTACATTATATGTGCTCCACTCAAGAGCTGTTTCCTTGGCTGTTTTTTTCACTGGTGGTTTACCATTACTTTCCACTCACAGGGATAGGTCGAGGAGGTAGTTCTCAAGTTTATCTCAGCTGGAGCCCATACTGATAGCATAATCCTGAACCATACTCTAGTCAAATAAACTAAGTGGCCCCCACTACTGAGCAGATAAATTTGCGATAATGCTTTCCAACAATTTGCCTCATCGCTAACCTTTGAGGAAAGCTCCCACTGTACTAGGGGTGGGGGTAGGGATGTTGGGGGGATGTTGTCGAAGGGAAAATGGATGTTGTATCCTTTACTCAATCCAGTCCTCTGAATTACAGCAAGTACACTAACAAGGAAATGGAATGATGCTCAAAATTAATTTTACAAGGACAGCCAACAAACAGAAAGTACTTTATCCCAATAGCCTGGACTGAATTGTATCTCACCCAGTGCAGTTGCCAACTATTTCTGTTTGATGCCATGTGGAAAAGTAATTAGGTCAGCTACAGCCATGAGTTCAGAACAGACATGAGGGCTGAGTGGCTGACATTTGTTCTTCTGTAATGTTGATACACTGCTCCCAAATGCTTTCTTAACACATTTTATTTTGCAAGAAAAGAGTTAATGCAAAAATGTTAGTGGATTGCAGCTATGCTGAATCCGAATTATAATTATTCAAGTGTCAAAATCTTTTGTATGTAAAGCTCTGTTCCAGATGCAAAGCCTTACTGTGGATGAAAACATTGGCAGAAATAGCAGAGCAAGCCCAAAGGCACAGGTGTGTCATTTTCTGCAGCAACATCACTTCATAGTAAAGAGAGGGATATGCAGTTAGACCAAGCAAAGCGTTATCATAGATTTGAAAATGTTTGCTTTATCATCAAATACAATGGGGTTCTGCACTAATATATCATCTTTGGGAAAATGGCATGATATTCCTCATTAGTTGATCATAACTAGTTGCTGTCAAAGTTGGGAGTAGCCACTTACCCAGCTACACTTTTTCCCTGTGATTATGGGTATTCTTGTTTGTGTTGCCAGCAGGATTTTATCATCGACTTACTGTTGTTCTACCTGTTCAGCACTCAAACAAGAAATTCAGGATCATACCATTTTGATCATTGGTGATCCCTGATCAAATGATCTTTAGTGGCACAACCCTCCACACAAAATTATTATGAGAGGGCACTATTTCCATTAAACCTTAGTAAGAATCATGTTTCCATACATGTTTCCTTTATTAACCAGGATTCTGTGCAACAACTAATTTATTCATTACATACTCTAACAAAGCATCGTGTCAAAAGACTCTGACAATCTTATTATTAGGTCAATATTTGAATTAACCTCAAATTCTCAAAGTACCTCGTGTATTTGGGGCGGCACGGTAGCACAGTGGCACAGTGGTTAGCACTGCTGCCTCACAGCACCAGAGACCTGGGTTCAATTCCCGCCTCGGGCAACTGTCTGTGTGGAGTTTTCACATTCTCCCTGTGTCTGCGTGGGTTTCCTCTGGGTGCTCTGGTTTCCTCCCACAGTTCAAAAAATGTGCAGGTTAGGTGAATTGGCCATGCTAAATTGCCCATAGTGTTAAGTGAAGGGGTAAATGTTGGGGAATGGGTCAGGGTGGGTTGCTCTTTGGTGGGTCGGTGTGGACATGTTGGGCCGAAAGGCCTGTTTCCACACTGTAAGTAATCTAATCTATAACCTTCAGGTTTACATTTTCTGGCAACCAGTAAGACCTTGGCAGAATTTTATAATTGTCAGCCATTTGCTGCACCTCAGTCCATTAAAACCTGGAGCTGGATTAGGACCAGATCCCTTTTGGGCCAGTGATCCCCTTCTTCGAGATAGCAGTCCACAAAATTAAGTAGCACAGTGAAATTTCTCAGGATTGTTAGCCCTGGTTTTGACACATATTGTGCTACATATTAGAGGCAGATTCAGTGAAATACTTCAATGACGTAGGTTTTTTTAAATGTTGGTATGAGCCTTGGAAACTCTAAAAAGACTCTTCTCCTTAGAGAGGTCTGGTAAGGTAAGTGCAAAATATCTTGACACCTTCAGATGTCACTATTATATCCTATATTATAATGTAAATGCATTTTTAATGCAACAATTATTGGGTTCTATTCTGTAAAGGTCAGATAATCCTCACTTTGTCCAGCCTTCTATAATTGTTGCCATGCTATTCATTTCCAATTGTTTTGTATTCACTTTCAGAGCTCAAGGGATTGAAGAGTATGTGGAGAAAGCAGGAACAGGGTACTGATTTGGTAGATCAACTTTTATCATGTAGAATAGTGGAGTAATCTCCAAGGGCCAAATGGCCTAGCCTGTTCCTATTTTCTATTACCCAAGGAATATAGAAGATTGCTGGCTGTGCTATCATTTATTATCTGTCCCGAGTTGTTTTTGAGAAGGGGTGGTGAGCTGCCGTCTTGAACTACTGTAGTCCATTTGGAGTAGCTATGCTACAGTGTTATTACAGAGAGGAATTCCAAGCAACACTGAAGCTATGGTGATATATTTCCAAGTTAGGATGGTGTGCATCTTGGAGAGCAACTCACAGGCGATGATGATCCCCTATACTTGCTGCCCTTATCCTCCTGGATGATAGTAGTCATGAATTTGTTAGGTGCTGTCCTGGGAGCCTTGGGGAATTTCTGCAGTAGATGGTATTCACTGCTGCTACTGAGTATCAATATTGAATGGAGTGGATGTTTGAGGATTTGATAACAAAATGGGATACTTTGTCCTGGGTGGTATTAAAAGTTCTGAGTGTTGTTGCACCCATCCAGCTCTCTGGTCATTAGCCAAGAAGGTAAAGCATCCTTTTTATCCCTTTATCTTTAAGGGCTGCTACCTTTTGCCACCCACTCTGATGACCCTACCTTCATTTGACATCAATCTACGAAGGCCACCAAGACTGTGTCAATCCTATTTCATTCAGCCATTCACATCACTGACTTTAACAGAAAGAAGTCAACAAATTGTAATCAACAGCCGGTACATAGCAGACTCGTTTCATCTATTGGGGACACAGAAATAAGGTGATTGATGGAAGGATTAGAGGAACATGAGGAAACACCTTTCACCCAGAACGGGTATGAGTATCTAGAATTAAGTGCTCAGTTTAGTGGTTGAGGCATAAACCCTTAACACAATTAAAAGAAACTTGGATCTGCACCTGAAGTATTGAAATCTGCAAGGCTACAGATCAGGACCTGGTAAGTATGAATAGAATGTGCAGCCACTTTATTCAGCAGGTGAGTCACAATGGGCTGAATGGCCTGTTTCTGTGCTAGAACATTTTTTTATTCTAAATGTATGCTCCAGGCTCACTCAGCAATGTAGACCCTAATTGCTCCCAAAAGTGCACTTATTTGGGAAAGTGATTCTCCCCTAAATTTTTGTTCAAACACAAAGTTCACTGTGAACTAATGCATTCAGACAGCATAGAACATGCTTTTAGAATGTGATTCTTCATGTTTTTTGCTTTAAACAAGATTATTAGAGTCCTCAAGTCCTACAGCACACACCCTTTGGTCCAGACCCTTTGTGCTGACCAGGCATCCCAATCTGATCTAGTCCCATTTGCCAACATTTGATTAGGTTGGGCTATCTGGCCAGCATAGGCAAATTGGACTGAAGGATCTGTTTCCATGCTGTACATCTCTCTGACTGTATGACTCTATTTGGTCCATATCCCTCTAAACACTGCCAATTCATGTACCCATCTACATGTCTTTTAAATTTTGTAATTATACTTACCTCCACCATTTCCTTGAAATATTCAATAGTGTAACTTGGTGCAATTTGATTAATACAGCTGGAAATTATTTCATCATAAAAAATAAGTATTTGCATCATGGCATCAATTATTGCTGAGAAACCTCTGAAATAATTAATATTCCTACATATAACAAAACCAGTTTATTTTGTAGCCTGGGAAGCCTCAAAGGCCTGGGAAGGAATACAATTACCACAAATTCCTACTGGTGATTAATCTATACTGGAGGCATAGCCAATTTCATGGGTAGTGTCTTCTTGAGAAATGTTTTGAAACCAACAAATAAGATCATGGAAACATAATATGGACTGTAATTTGTGCTTAAAATTACATATGCTTAATCATTTGCTTATTTTGGGTGAGTTGAACTGAAGAAATGACTGCAGTTTGAGAAAGACCTAAGCCATAATATATTTGAAATCTAATTTCGACTTCTTCTTAGGTGAAGTAGTGGTGTAGTGATGATGCCTCTAGACTAGTATTCCAGAAGACTAATGCTCTGCGAAAAAAATGCACAAATCCCAACACAGTATTTGATTCATTAAATTTGAAATTGAAAGCTAGTCTCAGTAATGGTGGCCATCAAACTATTGGTGATTGTCATTAAAAACCCATTCGTGTCATTTTGGGAAAGGAATCTGTCATCTACACCTGATGAATCCAGAACCACAATGATGTGGTTGATACTTAACTGCCTCCGAAATAGCCTATCCAGCCATTCATTTCAAGGACAACAAATTCTGCCAATGCCAGCAGTGTCCACCTCCCATGGAATAAAAGAAATTTGTTTATGCACTTAGTCTGCAATTTCCCTCCAAATTTTAACTATTCCAATGAACTCATTACCTCTCCCAAAGGCTACCTAAACTCCTTCAAAGGTCACCTGACCTCCCCAAAAGCGTCTTAAGGCTATATACTGAATAGAGGCGTATGTTAACTATCCAAATAGATATCCTAACTAAGAAGTAGACAATGTGCCAACATGCGGAGGAAATTGATGATTTAAATGGCAAGTTACCTCTTTGAATCAAACATTTGTGAACCCAACCCAAGCCCATTCCTACTCTTGTGAAAGTAGGAAGTGCTGTGTTTGGGAGTGGGACCTGCCCTTTCTGGGCTTATCCAGCACTTTCACCATGATAGAGAGCTTCCCCATCACAGTGAAAGTCCAGGCCATGGTCTGCCTGGGATTTGTTACTTTTATCTTAACCTTTGCTCTTAATTGAGTCGATTCAAGCCTCGCAAAGTTACATAAGCAGGTGCTGAAAAATCTGAAATTAAAACTGGACATGTTGGAAATACTCAGAAAGTCTGACAGCATTTGAAGAAATAGAGAGAAAGAAAAGTTACCATTCCAGTGGAATCCTCACAAAGTTATCTTTCACTCATACAACACGCTGACAATATAGCAAGTGCCCAGTCGTGTGAGGGACTCCATTGGAAAGATTAGTTTAACAGTTCTGCACAACTTTATCTTTGGATCTTTGAGCTAGACCTCACCACAATATGTAACAGATGAAAAGGTACTTTTCCACAGAATTAAGTACTGATGCAATGAGTCATCTGGAGACAGGTGTGATTTGAGAGACTGGTTTTGCTTGTACTGTGAAATTTCATCCACATAAAACCATTCCAAAAATGCTTGGCACCTTCATTTCTCCTATAGAGATTAAGATCTGAATATTACATTTTTGGCTGGCTATGGGAGTGGAATGGAAACTGGGTGGTTTCTTGCTCCCGCCTCTGCCATCTCAGCTCATCCAGTCAAATCAACTATTGCCCATCAGGAGGGTGTCCATTAGAGGTCCAATGATAGAAGGTGGAGTATTCCATACCCAATTGGGACCATGGGCACTTTTAAATTCACTCATGGGACTCCGCTGGCTGGGCCAGCATTTATTGCTGATCCCTAGATCCTTCAGACGATGGTGGTAAGCTGCCTCTTGAACCACTGCAATCCATTTGGTGGAGGTACATCCAAGGATTACTCTGTGAGTATCCAGGTGCTGGCAGACTTGCTGAGTTTTTCCAGATCTTTTCATTTTTATTCCAGATATTTTGTCCAGCAGGAAGGAGGTTGACTCGAAGTGAAAAGCCAGGGGCGGGGGTGGGGTGTATTCCATGTCCAGTCAGGACTGTGGACAGGAACTGAAAACAAAAACATGCTGGAGATCACAGCAAGTAGGAATGTCAAGTGATTAAAGGCATAATATTGCAACCAGGAAATCAGTTGTCGCTACAAAATCGTTAACTCCCTCAATGATTGAAAATCTGCTTATCTTAGCCTTGAATATATCGAAAACCCAACCTTGACAACACCTGCTGTCAAGAATTTGACAGATTCCCCATCTACTGAGAGAAAAAAATCGTCTGCTCAGTTGCAATAAAACACTCCTGAACTTCTCCCCATATGTAATCATTAAATCAGTAATTTCAAAATAGCCGGTGCGCTGCCAGTTTCTACACCTGCTCACTTTTCATAACTTTGGAAAGTGAGATGATGTTTTGTAATTTCAACCCAATGGCATTACACACAAGTTCACTTCCATGCAGGGTTGATTGGCCTATACAAGTTGCAAAATAAAATCCAGCCATTGGAGAAGATCATGGCAGTAGCAGATATATGATTTTTTTTATATATTGTATACTCAGTACAAAGTGGATGCAACTTTGGATGCAACTTTGACTTTATGTGATAGCATCAAAAGTAATGAATTGACATGTGGTCCCCTTATTTAAGGAAAGATATTTCATTTGAGGCAATTCAGAGAAACTTCACAAGGATGATCTCTGGTACGCAGGGATTGTCTTATGAGGAAAAAGGAAACAGTTTAGGACTCTATTTACTGGAGTTTATAAGAATGAGAGATGAGCTCATTGAAACATTTAGGATTCTTAAGAGGCTTGACAGAGTAAATGCTGAGAGAAAGTGAGGACTGCAGATTCTGGCAATCAGTGTTGAAAAGCATGGCACTGGAAAAGCACAGCAGGTCAGGCAGCATCCGAGGAGCAGGAGAATCGACGTTTCAGGCATCAGTCCTTCAGCAGGAATGTGGAGGGGGGAAGGGACCTGAGAGATAAATAGGAGGGTGAGGGTGGGGGAAAGGTAGCTGGGAAGCCAATAGGTAAATGCATTAGGGGGGTGATAGTGATAGGTCGGAGGGAAAGGTGGAGCGAATGGATGGGAAGGTAGCTGGACAGGTCAAGTGGGTGGTGCCAAGTTGGGGGGGGTTGGATCTGGAATAAGGTAGGGAGAGAGGAGATAAGGAAACTGGTGAAGTCAATGTTGATGCCGTGTAGGGGAGGGTTCCAAAGCAGAAGGTGAGGCATTCTTCCTCCGGTCATCAGGTGCCTAGGATTTGACGGTGGAGGAGGCGCAGGACTTGCATGCCCTTGACAGAGTGGGAGAGGGAGTTGAAGTAGTCGGCCACAGAGCAGTGAGGTTTTTGGTGCTTGTGTCCCAGAGATGTTCCCTGAAACATTCCCTCAGGGGAGAATCTAGGACTATAGGGCAGAGGCTCAGAATAAAGGGGTGCTAATTTGAGACGGAGATGAGAGGGAACTTATTCTCTCTGAATCTTTCAAACTCCTTGCCACAGAGAGCATGTATATTTACAGCTGAGATAGAGAGATTCCTGATCAGCAAGGGAACTTTGAGTAAGGTAGAAAAGATATGGAAGTGGATGTGAGGAATGTCTGATGGGTCATGATCCTATTGAAGGCTGGAGCAAGCTTGAGGGGCCAAGTGGCCTGCTCCTGGACCTATTTCTTTGACAATGGGTCAGTTAGACTCGAAACGTCAGCTCTTTTCTCTCCTTACAGATGCTGCCAGACCTGCTGAGATTTTCTAGCATTTTCTCTTTTGATTTCAGATTCCAGCATCCGCAGTAATTTGCTTTCAACTATTTCTTATGGTCTTGTGGACATTCCATTATACTCTTCCAATTTTTATATCTATTGACATTAACAGAGACTTCCCGTTTATTCTTACTTATTTTACACTCTCTCCAAGAACCATCTTTCAGTGGTGGGGCAGCATGGTGGCTCAGTGGTTAGCACTGTTACAGCGCCAGGGACCCAGGTTCAATTCCAGCGTTGGGCGACTTTCTGTGTGGAGTTTGCACATTCTCCCCGTTCTGCGTGGGTTTCCTCCCACAATCCAAAGATGTGCAGGTTAGGTGAATTGGCCATGCTAAATTGCCCATAGCGTTCAGGGATGTATTAGTCTGGAGTACATGTAGGGGAATGGGTCTGGATGGGTTGCTCTTCAGAGGGTCAGTGTGGACTTGTTGGGCTGAAGGGCCTGTTTCCACACTGTAGGGATTCTATATCTCTATCTATCTTTTTAGGAGTTTTGTTCATTCCTCATTGCATACTTTAATACAATTTTGTTCACTCAAAGCCAGAACCGTCAATAACAAGGATATTGTGCATGTGAGAATGCAAAGAGTTTATAATTTGATGTTGTGTTGCAGTCAGACACAGGGAGTTGAGGAAAGTTCATTTGGAAATGGTGTCATCAATGCTGGGGATGTCGAGAGAAGCTCCACAGCAAATCCAGTAATAAAGACGAATTCTGATCTGACTGAATTATTTGAAGCAGAAGGCATGGAAGTATAATTCGAGATAAAAATGGATATGTGGTGCATCTGTAGATGTTGGGCAATCACAACTCAGTGCACATATCAGAATGTCCTAGAACAGGGGTGGGCTGCAGAGAGCTAGCATGAACATGATGGGCTAAACAGCCTCCTTCTGTGCTATAACTATTATATGATTCTAAGAATTGCATTTAAACAAGTAGTTGTTTAGAGATTGTAACTCTGACACAATAGCTGACATTGTGGGGGAATGAAATGAGCATGATGGAGCATATGGCATTAGTCTTAATTGCCAAAACACCACTTGATATCTGCCACCTTTGCCAGTATGTAGGACAAGGAAGGGTGTTTCATAATTAATTCATGGTATATAGGCATTACTGGCAAGGCCAGCATTAATTACCTATTTGCACAGAAGGTAGTTAACTACATCGCTGTGCGTCTGAAGTCACATGTAGACCAGACCAGATAAGGATGGCTGTTTCATTCACTAAAGGACATTAATGAACCAGATAGTTTTCCCCAACAATTGAAAATGGTTTCATGATCATCATTAGACTCCTAATTCCAGATTTCAATTGAAGTTAAATTCTACAATCTGCCATGGCAGGATTCAAACCCAGATCCCCAGAACATCACCTGGGTTTCTGGATTAATAGTCTAGCAATTAACCTACTAAGTCGTGATACTGTATGATAAGTACAACTTGTATTACAAGCCAGACATAATTATGAAGGACTCTCAGGTGCTGTACAAAACACATCTGTTCCTGTGGAGGCTAGTGAAGAACTCCTTGTCTCAGCCCATCCTTATTGAACAGGGCACTGGGATTATCAATTGCAGGGATTGCACCATTGGGACATTAAGCTGTTCTGCACCTACAATAGTTAGCATTTCATCAATCAACCAGAATGTCTAAAGTCATGGCCTGACTCAGTGAAATTCCAGAAATTACATAAATTAATAAAATGATGTCACAGAATTAATGACAATGTGTTCCAGTCATTAGGTTTCTGTATCAGATGCACACTGCTCTTTTTTTTATTTATTCATTTTGTGGGAAGTGGGCATCGCAGGCTGAACAGCATTTATTGCCAGTCCCTAGTTGTGCTTGAGAAGGTGAGCTGCCTTCTTGAACTGCTGAAGTCCACCTCCTGTAGGTTGACCCACAATGCCATAAGGGAGGGAATTCCAGGATTTTGACCCAGTGCCAGTGAAGGAACGCCCATATATTTCCAAGTCAGGATAACGAGTGGCTTGGAGGGGAACTTAAAGGTGGTGGTGTTCCCATGTATCTGCTGTTTTTTTCTTCATGGTGGAAGTCATTGTGTATTTGGAAGGTGCTGTCTGAGGATGTTTGGTGAATTTCTGCAGTGCATCGGTGCCTCAGTGGTGGAGGAAGTGGATGCTTGTGGATATGGTGCCAATCAAATAGCCACTTTGTCTGGATGGTGTCAAGCTTCTTGAGTGTTGTTAGAGTTGCACTCCTGTAGGCAAGTGGGGAGCATTCAATCACACTCTTGACTTGTGGTTTGTAGATAGTGGGCAGGATTTCAAGAGACAGGAGGTGAGTTACACAGCAGTATTCCAAACCTGATGAAGGGCTTATGCCCAAAACATCAATTCTCCTGCTCCTTGGATGCTGTCTGACCTGCTTTTCCAGCACCACACTTTCCACTTCCTCGCCTCTGACCTGGTCTTGGAGCCACTGCATTTATGTGATGAGTCCAGTTGAGTTTCTGATCAATGATAAATCCCAGGACGTTGATATGGAGAATTCAATGATGATAACACCATTGAATGTCAAGAGGCAGTGGTTAGGTTGTCTCTCATTGGTGATGGTCATGGCCTGGCGTTTATGTGACGTGAATGTTACTTGCCACTTATCAGCCCAAGGCCGGATTTTGTCCAGATCCTGTTGCATTTAGACACGATCTGCTTTAGTGTCTGAGGAATCGCAAATCCTGTTTCACCTTTTTGGGCCTTGTACATATTTGAACTGAGAGGCTGAAACATGTGGGATTATTTTAATTCACAGAACATGGGCATCAGTGCCAATTTCAGCATTTATTGCCCATCCTTAATTGCACTAAAGAAAGTAAGTCCTCTCTGAATCAGTGCCATTCATCTGATAAAAGTTCTTAGCAGGTCTGTTAGACCCAGGACTCTGACGCGAAACTTTTAAAAATTATTTATTCATGGGATATGGATGTCATTGGCTAGGCCATTCTTTAATGCTCATCCCTAATAACCCTAGGGGTGAACTGCCTCCTTGAACTGCTCTAGTCCTGTGGTGGAGGGACACTCTCAAAGCTGTTAGGAAGACGATTCCAGGATTTTGACGCAACGACTGGAGTTTAATTCAGATAAATGTGAGGTGCTGCATTTTGGGAAAGCAAATCTTAGCAGAATTTATACACTTAATGGTAAGGTCCTAGGGAGTGTTGCTGAACAAAGAGACCTTGGAGTGCAGGTTCATAGCTCCTTGAAAGTGGAGTCACAGGTAGATAGGATAGTGAAGAAGGCATTTGGTATGCTTTCCTTTATTGGTCAGAGTATTGAGTACAGGAGGTGGGAGGTCATTGGTTAGGCCACTTTTGGAATATTGCGTGCAATTCTGGTCTCCTTCCTATCGGAAAGATGTTGTGAAACTTGAAAGAGTTCAGAAAAGATTTACAAGGAAGTTGCCAGGGTTGGAGGATTTGAGGTATACGGAGAGGCTGAACAGGCTGGTTCTGTTTTCCCTGGAACGTTGAAGGCTGAGGGGTGACCTTATAGAGGTTTACAAAATTATGAGGGGCATGGATAGGATAAATAGACAAAGTCTTTTCCCTGGGATCGGGGAGTCCAGAACCAGGGCATAGGTTTAGGGTGAGAGGAGAAAGATATAAAAGAGACCTAACGGGCAACCTTTTCACGCAGAGGGTGGTACGTGTATGGAATGAGCTGCCAGAGGAAGTGGTGGAGGCTGGTCCAATTGCAACATTTAAGAGGCATTTGGATGGGTATATGAATAGGAAGGGTTTGGAGGGATATGGGCTGGGTGCTGGCAGGTGGGACTAGATTGGGTTGGGATATCTGGTCGGCATGGACAAGTTGGGCCGAAGAATCTGTTTCCATGCTGTACATCTCTATGACTCTATGACAGTACAAAATGGCAATACAGAATGGTGAGTAGCTTGGAGGGGAATTTGCAGGTGGTCGTGTTGCTGTTGCAGGTGTCGTGTTGATGTTGCAGGTTTGGAAAATATTGCCAAAGGAGGCATGGTGAGTTTCTGCTGTGCATCTTGTAGATGGTACACACAGCTGCCACTATGTTTCGATGGTGAAGGGAATCAATCTTGAAAGTGGTGGATGGTGTGTTAAACAAGCTGGACGTTTTATCCTGGATCTTCAATGTTGTTGGAGCTGCACCCATCCAGGCAAGGGGAGAACATATCATCACATTCCTGCCTTATGCCTTGTAGACGGTTGACAGGCTTTGGAGAGACAGGAGGTGAGTTACTCACCACAGAATTCCTAGCCTGTAATATGCACAGTAGCCACAGAATGTATATTCTAATCCAGTTCAGTTTTTGGTTACTAGGAACCTCCAGGGTGTTGATAGTGGAGGATTCAATAATGGCATTGTTATTGATATCAGGTTTTGATGGTTTAATTCTCTCTTGTTGGAGATGTTCTTTATGTAACTCTTGTGTGGTGCAAGTATTATCTGCCATTATCAACAGATGTTGTCCAAGTCTTTCTAGATACAGACATAGAGTATGTCAGTACTTGAAGAGTCATGAAAGGTGCTGAAAATTTTGTAATCATTACTCCTAGCCTCATGATGAAGCAATGGCCATTGATGAAGCAGCTAAAGATGGTTGGGCATAGGTTACTATCCTGAGGAACACCTGCTATGATGTCCTTGTGTAGACATAATTGAAGACAACGTTGAAGAAGCTCGACACCATCCAGGATAACCAATAACCACAATGAATTCTCAAAATTCAAATAACCTTCACACCCATCCTCTGGCTCCCTTTCCAGCCCCACCTCTTCCCTTCCATTCCACCTACTGACCCTTCCTTCCAGCTACCAACCAGACTTATCCCTCCCATCGATCAACAAGGTCGCACCCACTACCAATGTTTACCTACACCACCTCACCATTCAGCTACTCTCCCCACCCCAACCTCCCCCACCCCATTATCTGTAGCGCCCCACCACCTCCCCCCCACACCACCCCCACTCCCACCACTACATCCAGTCCTGAAGAAGGGTTATAGAAATGTTGACTGCTCCACCTCCTGATGCTGCCTGGCTTGCTGTGTTCTTCCAGCCTCCTGTTTGTCTTCTAACCAATAACCACAACCATCTCCCTTTGTACGAGTTATGACTCCAGCCAAGGGAAAGACTTTCCTCTGATTTCCACTGTCTCCAGTTTTGCTTGGACTCCTTGATATCATTCTCACTTGATTGTTGATATCAAGGGTTGTCACTCTCACCTGACCTCAGGAATTCAGTTCTTTTGTCCATGTTTAGAACCAAAGTTGCCATGAGGTCAGGAGCTGCGTGACAGAATACAAACTGAGTGTCAGTGAGTGCGCTATGGAAGGTCCATCCTGGCATAACAAAGGTAAGGAATTATTGGAGTGAGCTGCTGTAAATCAGTTTGGAAACTATTAGACTGAGAGAAAGGATCATTGATGATCACTTGATGTTACAACACAATGGAAATGTGATTATCAAGCCCATTGGAAACTTAGAGCAACTTGGGGTGGCACGGTGGCACAGTGGTTAGCACTGCTGTTTCACAGCACCACGGACTCAGGTTCAATTCCAGCCTCAGGCGACTGTCTGTGTGGAGTTTGCACATTCTCCCTGTGTCTGCGTGGGTTTCCTCCAGGTGCTCCGGTTTCCTCCCACAATCCAAAGACGTGCAGGTTAGGTGAATTGGCGATGCGAAATTGCCCATAGTGTTAAATGCATTAGTCAGAGGCGAAAACGGGTCTGGGTGAGTTGCTCTTCGGAGGGCTAGTGTGGACTGGTTGGGCCGAAGAGCCTGTTTCCACACTGTAGGGAATCTAAAAAAAAACTTTGGATAGTTGCCTGAAAGGACAGCAATGCAGCAGAGAGTGTGCAGTAATGTACAAATGCAGCACGGGGTTTATAACTATGTTAAAATGCTAATGAGGATTTTTCTTCTGTAGTTTAGGGAATTACTTATCCACAAAGTAATGTTTAGTCAGTATAGATTTTATGTGAAATCTCACAGTTTTTAAAGTCAGTCAATGGGAGTTCAAATTCAAATCTGTTTTTAAACGTTGTCAGTCTCTACAGAGATCATAACAGCAAATATCAGAGTGCTGTGAAAAACCAAGGACAGAGGTCTTGCATCCAAAATGCAATGCTTTGCACTAGTCAATGATTTTCTGATGGTTCTGTATTGCTCCATGACAGTCCTCGACTGGAGGATTGATTTGGGGGCATGCAGATGGCTGGTCCATTGTGTTGCAATCCTTTGCTGCATGGAAATGTGTGACCAATAGGTTAGTGTATTGCAACGTTACAAAATCCACTAGGAAAATGTACTTTGCATGTTTGCCCAAATATTGCAACCTCTCAGCTTATATAGAAACTAAAAATGCTTTCACCACAGTTTTAAAACTGAATCCAATTTCTCAACTGTATATGGTTGCCAAGGGAACTTGTCCAGAACCTCAACAGCATCCAGGAGTATTCCACTACGTGGGACAGTTTATCTGCTGGTTCTGGAACAGTAAGAGGAAGTGGAGTTTCAGAGATGGAATGCAGGCATGTACACTCTTGTGCACATATGCCAAATCATCAGCTTTTGGCAGGTCCAAGGATATCTGCATTGGAAACGATGATTCACGACGGAAGCTGTGACAGAATTATGCAGAGTTCTGGATCCAAACCTTGAAGCCATTTCAAGGATAAATATAGCTCTCCCAGCATCTGCCAAGGGAGCCACAGCCTTGATTTTGTTTTTATTTTTGAAACAACAACAGAATATATCTAAATACAGAATAAAACAATGCTTTGCACTAGTCAATGATTTGTGATGTGGAAGCATCATGTTTAAAATCCAAAGCAAATGACTTGGACATGATGGGGCTGATGGTGATAAATTTTCTAAGTCAAATCCAATTACAGCATCTGGGAGAATTTATACTCAGTCAATTAGAGATGTACAGTATGGAAACAGATCCTTCGGTCCAACTTGACCATGCCGATATCCTCAATTAATCGAGTCCCATTTTCCACCACTTGG
Source organism: Chiloscyllium plagiosum (assembly GCF_037043375.1). Taxonomy (NCBI): domain Eukaryota; kingdom Metazoa; phylum Chordata; class Chondrichthyes; order Orectolobiformes; family Hemiscylliidae; genus Chiloscyllium; species Chiloscyllium plagiosum. Next base: position 21,406,047 of record NW_028270166.1, read on the forward strand.
CCCATATCCCTCTAAATCCTTCCTATTCATTTAGGCATCCAGGTGCCTTTTAAATGTTGTAATTGTACTAACTACTACCACTTCCTCTGGCAGCTCATTCCATACACACACCACCCTCTGCGTGAAAAGGTTGCCCCTTTTCCCCTCTCACCATAAACCTATGCCCTCTAGTTCTGGACTTCTCCACCCAAGCCAAATCTATTTTGGACAAAGTGAGCACTGCAGATGCTGAGATCGGAGTCAAAACGTGTGGCACTGGAAAAGCACAGCTGGACAGGCAGCATCCAAGGACCAGGAGAATCGACATTTCGAGCATAAGATCCTGATGAAGATACTTTTTGACCTTGTCTATTTATCTATCCATGCCCCTGGTGATTTTATAAACCTTTATAAGGTCACCGCTCAGCCTCCGAAGTTCCAGCCTATTCAGCCTCTCCCTACAGCTAAAACCCTCCAACCCCGGCAACATCCTTGTAAATCTTTCCGAGCCTTTCAAGTTTGACAACATCCTTCCGATAGGAGGGAGACCAGAATTGCACACAATATTCCAAAGGTGGCCTAACCAATGCCATACAGCCACGACATGACCTCCCAACTCTTATATTCAATGCTCTGATCAATAAAGGAAAGCATACCTTCACTATCCTGTCTGCCTGCAGCTCCACTTTCAAGGAACTATGAACATGCATTCCAAGGTCTCTTTGTTCAGCAACACTCCCCATGACCTTACCATTAAGTGTATGAGTCCTGCCCTGATTTGCCTTTCCAAAATGCAGCACCTCACATTTATCTAAATTAAATTTCATCTGCCACTCCTTGGCCCATTGGCCCATCTGATCAAGATCCCGTTGTAATCCGAGGTAATGTTCTTCGATGTCCACTAAACCTCCAGTTTCAGTGTCATCTGCAAACTTACTAACCATACCTCCTATGTTCATATCCAAATCATTTATATAAATGACTAAAAGCAGTGGACCCAGCACCAATCCTAGTGGCGCACCACTGATCACAGGCCTCCAGTCTAAAAAGCAACCCTCCACCAACTACCTCTGTTTTCTACCTTTGAGCCAGTTCTGTATCCAAATGGCTAGGTCTCCCTGTATTCCATGTGATCTAACATTGCTAACTAGCCTATTATGAGGAACCTTGTCAAATGCCTTACTGAAGCCCATGTTGATCACATCTACCACTCTGCCCTCATCAATCCTCTTTGTTATTTCTTCAAAAAACTCAATCAAATTAATGAGACATGATTTCCCATGCATAAAGCCATGTTGACTAATCAGTCCTTGCCTATCCAAGTGCATGTAAATCCTGTCTCTCAGGATTGCTTCCAACAACTTGCCCACCACCAATGTCAGGCTCACCAGTCTATAGTTCCCTGGTTTTTCCTTACCACCTTTCTTAAATAGTGGCACTCTGGTAGCCAAACTTCAGTCTTCCAGCACACACCTTTCTGATTTCTCGCTGTCATCTACAGAAATGTCTGTTTGTGTCTCTGACTAGAGAGTCTCGTATTACAAGTGCTTGGAACCTGATGTACCCCTCATTACATTACAGCCAGTCTCAGTACCAGAAAATTGGCTGTTCATGCTACATTCCTCTTCAGCCCATCAGCCCCTACATTTTCCAAAAGAACTTTCTTGTTTGAGATGAGGATTGCCACAGGAGACTCCTGCACTACCTGCCTCCCTCTCCTCACCTTTCCTGAAGGTAGCCCAGCTACCTGACTGTATCTGTGTTTTTTCTCCCTTCCTATAAGTGCCAGCCATCACACCCCTAGCTCATGTAAATGCCTCATTGCCTCTAACTGCTGCTCTAACCAATCCATGTGATCTGATAGGATTTGCAACCAAACACACTTACTGCGGACATAATCATCAGTAACATGGAAACACTCTCTAATCTCTCATATCCAACAGAAAGAGCACAGCACTCTACTAAAGGCCACCTTTGCACTTTAACAATCTACAGATCCAGAAAATAACACAGTCTTACCGCTCTAAAAAACGCTGGTCCAGGCTAACTTGGTACCTATTTTTAATATTTTTAAATTTTAATCAAGAGACAAGTTTCAAGAAAACACATAACCAAAAAGAACACACTCTATTCACTATCGTTGATTTACTAAAAAGACACTTAAAGTCTGTGCACTTAGCTGCTCCCATGCTGTGAGCTCTCCAACACAGATTCCTCCAAGCTCAGCTGTGATTTTTGATGTTTTTAAATTTTTCTTAGATGCATCCAATGTACAGAAATATTTGAACTCAAACAGCAAAGGCAGCAGCTATGCAGATTCACTGTTGTGTCAAACTGCGGTGTAGGTTTCTTTTTCTCTCTCTCTCTCACTGACTATATGGTCTCTGTCTTTGTCTCTCTTCCTGCTTTTTAAAGTGCCGTTGTTTTGATCTTTTTCTCCCAAAGTTCCAAAACAATGCAACAGCTTATAAAAGAGTAATTACTGCTCCTGGAATTCGAGGAAATCGGCTCCAACACCTAAAATACCTCAAAAAAGGAGCAGCTCTTCTAGCCAAATTCTTTTTCCTATATTCCATCTTGGATTACCCAGAATCTTTGTTAATTTAATAAAACTGGAATAAAAGGCTAACATCAATCATGGTGACCAAACAATTACTAGTTTGTGATAAATACCTATTTGTTTCACTAATATCCTTGCCCAGTCAGGTCCATATGTAAGTCCAGACCTGCAGCAACATGGTTGACTTTAACAGTCCTCTGCAATTGCCATGATTGTAGCAAAATTGCTGCAAAGGGTTGTAATAAGAATAAAGCTGGACACCAAAGCTCCAGATTTGGATGTGACAAAGACACACCCAGCCCAGTCAACACTGCAAAGTCTTCCTCACTAAAACTCGGAACTTGCACCAAAATGGAGAGATTGTCCGAGAGATTAGTCAAGAATTTGACTGACATTGTGTTTCTTATATTATCATAGCTTTCAGGCAATATTCCAGTTTGAGCATATCCCATGCTCACTGGTTAGGAGGCAAGGTTTGGATGTCCTTAGCATTGATTCCTAACCCCACAAAATCCCACAGCATCATGTCAAGAACAGGCAAGGAAATGTTCTGTTGTTTATCTTAAAGTGCTGACGAATCAGTACCATGTTGAAAGGAGCATTGAGTGTAATAAAGGGATTGAATGTACTGTGGATGGGGATATTAACATCCATCACTAACAGCGGATCAGTAGCACCTAGAATCATAGAATTCCTACAGTGTGGAAGCATGCCACTGAGCCCACACCAATGTACCTATCCCTATAACTCTGCGTTTCCCATGGCTGATTCACCTAGCCTACATATCCCTGGATACTATGGCAATTTAACATGGCCAATCCATCTAACCTGCACATCTTTGGACTGTGGGAGAAAACTGGAGCACAACCACACAGACACGGGGAGAATGTGCAAATTTCACATTGACAGTCACCCAAGGGTGGAATAGAACCCGGATCCCTGGCACTGTGAGGCAGCAGTGCTAACCACTGAGCCATCCTAATCTCTCCTTACCTAGATTGTCAAATCTTGAGGGGCGTTGTCACTAGACTGGACCTAGACCTGTGGCAATTAATGAGAGGATCAATGCATAATAAAAATCTGTTGGTAATTATCCCTACCAATCTACCCCTCACAAATGTATCTGTACATGGTTGAATTGAAAGCAGTTGGTGGATGGGGTACTAATCAAAGGGACCTAAATGAGGATGATCATTAAATTTGGCACAGATATAATTATCCTGATAGAGGTGTATGTACAAGACAATGACAGGTTTAAATAAGGTCTTCAAGGATAACTGGCCGAGTTAGCTGATTAGTAAACAGTTAAGAGAGACAGAAAGGTTTTGGACAAGAGATGTCAAGGGGAAGTGGGGAAGAGCTTTCTTAATCAGCAGATAGAAATGATTTGGAATTTCTGCCTATATGGAAGCAGAGATAATGAGTGATTTCAAAATGAAATTGGATGGGCAATCGAGAGTAATAAACTTGCTATCTAGTGGAGAGGCGGTTTGCTGGTGTTGGCATAGGTGCACAGTTGCCAGCCTGGTACTGCCAATGTCATCCTTTGCCCAAGAAAGAATGAACTGGGTTCCTACTGTCTGATGACCTCCTCCTCCAAGAAGGATAAATAAAGGAATGCCAACTCCAATGATCATAGAAATGTAACAACACTAATTTTGCCGAAGAGATAGAGTAAGTGAAGGGAAAGCTGGAATTGTTGAGTATGTGCTAACTGGGCACAGGAAAGCAGATAAAAAAGACGTGAGTATAAATGGTGTCAAAGTGAAGATTTTGCTGTATGAATGCATGTGATTGGTGTTAAAAGAGCTGGGCAGCTTTGGCACAGGTTAACAAGTTAAAGCCAGCATTGCTTGTGAAGTGCAGAGAGATAATTGTGCAAGTGTTGTATTCAGATATTGAAGTATGTGTTAGTGCCCTAGTGGACAAGAAAGAAAATATGTGATATTGTCAAGGCACACAGGGGTTTCTAAACTTTCTACAGCACTGTTCTGCCACCTCATTAAACCTTCCTGGTAGAAATGTTCCCGACAACCTTGGTGGCACCCATAACCTGACTTCATTACCTCTGGGAGGGCCTGCAGATCTATGTTTGTAAAGCCATGTGTTAATCAGCTTGGCCTACTGACCCCGACATTGCTGTCCAGACCAGAAACTTAAAATGTTGTTTCCTATTTCTGCTCTGGGAATGCAATTTGCTGGGTGCATCAAAGCGCGAAGTGTTAAAGTTTTATGTTCCCGACCATGAACTTCACTCAATTCACATAAAGAAGCAGTTTATACTTTTGATGAATTGATCTTTTTTTCATTCCTGCCAAGGCCAGCGTTTGTTGCCCATCTCTGACTGCTCTTAAGAGGGTTGTGGTGAACTGGCTTCTTGAACCACTCCACACCATGTGGTGTAGGTAGACCCATAGTGCTGGTGAGAATGGAACTCCAGGTTTTTAACCAGGCAACTGTACAAGAATGATGATTTATGCCCAAATGAGTTGGTGAGTGATTTGAGAGCGAGCTTTGAAGATGGTGGTGGTGTTTACCTGCTACCTTTATGATAGAAGTCATGCATTTTGTGGGGTGTTTCCAAAGAAGGTGAAGGGTTTTAGTTATTATTGTCAATATTTTCACAGATAAGTGAGTATTTGTTTCTGAAATACCATTTTTTGGTAAAAGTATGAATTAAAAGAATCATAAAGAGAAACTATAAGTAATTAAAAATATTATGAAGTTTTAGCCGAAATTTCTCAACTTCTGACTGGTAAAATAAAGGTTAGCATTTCAAGAAATGCTAACTATTTTTTGTTCATAAAATAAATGTCAAGGAACAACAAATATAACACATCAAATAGATGATATGTATTTCCTGGCAAAATCTTTTTAGAAGTAAAATCTGATCGTTCAAGACAGTGACAAGATCAGCAAAAAAAATTCCTGAATAACTTGATTTTAAATTCAAATGTTTTTCAATGGTTGAAGAATCTGATTACTATCTTGTTTTTCACAGTAGCAAAGGCAAAACGACTGAATATATGAATATGAATTACAGTAAAACTGGCTTTAGGAATCAGAGTTGTTTACCTGATGTGGAATGAACTAAGAATGGATTAACTACATTCATAATCTTCTTCCTTGCAGAGCTCCATTCAACCTTTATCATACAAAAAGAGCACAAATACTTGTATAGTAACATAGAAATATATTGGCACAGAGAAGGCCATTTGACCATTTTGTCCTTCCCAACATAAAAAGGAATATCCGGTCCAAACCACCCTTCCACTTAGAGTCATAGAGTCATGGAGATATACAGCACAGAAACAGACCCTTTGGTCCAACACGTTCATACCGACCAGATATCCCAACCCAATCTAGTCCCACCTGCCAGCACCTGGCCTTGGTTTTCTATTCATGTACCCATCCAGAGGCCTTTTTAATGTTGTAATAATACCAGCCTCCACCACTTCCTCTGGCAGCTCATTCCATACATGCACCACCCTCTGCATGAAAGAGTTGCCCCTTAGGTCCCTTTTAAATTTTTCCCCTCTCACCCTAAACCTATGCCCTCTAGTTCTGGACTCCCCCACCCCAGGGAAAAGACCTTGTCTATTTATCCTATCCATGCCCCTCAAGATTTTATAAACCTCTATAAGGTCACCCCTCAGCCTCTGACGCTCCCAGATTTCTTGGTTCACATCGCAGTTTATGGCATCTTAAGTACAGGTTGACCACCGTATCTGCGGGTCTGGTTTCCACAGTTTCAGTTACCTGAACACATAAGAGGGAACATTCCAGAACCAGGGACCAGGGGGCTGCTGCGAAGGTATATTTCCCATTTAAATAAATGGGTTCGGGACAATCCGCGGTTTCGGCTTCCGCAGTGGGTCTGGGAATGTAGCCCCACGAGTACAAGGTCTACTATATACATAACCAATATATTTTAATGCAACGTGGGTCTCTGTCTCTACCACCCATTCAGGTGGAGCATTTCAGCCCCCACTATCTTCTGAGTTAAAAAATTGCTTCTTAACTCTCCTCTAATTCGTCCACCAATTAATTTAAATCTATGCCCCCTGGCTATTGACCTCTCTGCTAACATAAATAGGTCCTTCCTATCTATTCTATTTAGGCCATCACAATTTTATACAATTCAATTAAATCTCCCCTCAGCCCTCTCTGTTCCAATGGGAGAACAATTATTAATTACTACACGGAAGATAATTGCCTAATATTGATCATTCAACTGAAGAATCAGGTAGTTTGTGGTTTCGAGGATAGCAAATATTTTCAGTTTAAGTTGTCATGATTGATTATTTTAAGGCATATTTTCCTTTGGCAATATATTGTATGTTATGTCAGAATGGAATGCTGTTCTTTATCATGAAAGGATTCTGCAGAACAATGTTCTTCTTTCTTAGCAAAAGCTAAGTGCCCCTCAGCTAAGGAGGAGTTTGATTAACCGAATATCACATGGTAACTTTATTATGTCTCCTGGCACCTTCTGACTGGAAGGAAGATTAAAGTGCAAAACTGGCCCTCTCTTTGGAAGCAAATGTCATGATCGTCCTGTCAACAACATTGTGCACGGGGGATTTGTTTCAGGACACAAGTGACCATGGGGAGATTTTACTGCAGTGGCAATTCAAATCCTGCCATCTTAGCTGGTGGAATTTAAAGGTGACCATGAACCTACCACAAATTGTCATTTAAAAAAAAGTCTGGCTCAGAAATTCTCTTGAAGAAGGATGTTTTTCATCACTACCTGTTTTGGCCTACCTGTGATTCTTAATGATACTTAATTGCCACTATGAAAAGACCTAGCAAGCCTTTCAGTTCATAGGTAACAAATACTGGCTTGCCAGTGATGCCATATCCCATGAAACAATAAAGAAAAAATATCTTTCACTACTGCAATAGCAACATTATTAAAGCCCTCCATTGCTCTGCACATATTACTACCATATGTAGAATACCAGGGGAAAATAAACAGTTTGCATTTGACCACCTTGCATACTTCTCTAACATATAGGAAGTTATTGATTGTGCTTATGTACCTACAGTTGTGAACTATCAAACCTTAGGTTCCATCTCTATTACTGCAGCTTCTCATTCCCCTGGTCTTTGTGAATTCCAAGATATCTGATTATGGGTTGACACTCAATGATTGAATGAACCCGAACCCTAATACTATTGCTAATGGTAACTCTAACCCCATGGGCTTCACTGATGTAAATGAATCCATACACATGGAGCAGACCTTTGTATTCTTTCCAATCTATGAAGAGAGAAAAGTGTACCTTTATGAGTTAATAAGTACATGTCTACAATTCACTAATGGCTTTGAATGTGAACTATTTACTTGGCATGGGAGTATGAACAGGTTAAACTGCTTCAAAAATCGATAAAGGAAATAAAAATTTAACACACAACAATGATCTGCACTAAATTGAACATAAAAAATTCACAAAACAGCAGAAGCTAACAGAATGTGATTTGTCCAATGCATTGAAATGGATTTAGCACTCACTCACCTGGGCATAAAGGTCTATAGAGTCGTAAAATAAAACAAAGAATTGTGGATGCTATAATTTGAAATAATAATTTGAATTTGCTGTAATGTGGCTGGAGTGGCTAAGCAATAGTGCAATGACACAACTAATGGCAAGAAATGGAAGGTCACATCGAATCATCACTGCCCCCTGCTACCACATCCACCCTTATATAGCACCACTCTGAGTAGACATCCCCATGGACTGAAACTCAACACCATCCTGTGCCCAGCATTGGTCTCCATCCCATACTGGGAAAGTGACCAAAATCAGTAATGTGGTCCCCTACATCAGGAAAGAGGTGCTGAAAGAACAGCAGTAAATCATGAAGCCTAACTGTCTTCAGATAATGGCAAGAAGTCAGTGTTTTCAGGTGCTTGGAGTATCTGAAAACTTCACACAGTACAAGAAGCAGATTAAGTCAATAGGTCGTGTAAACCTAGATATCGCTATTTATGAAAACAAAGAAACAATCCAGTTAGACAAAAGTGAGTGATTAATCCGCTGTTATTTCTGTCCCAATCCTGAATCTCGAATTCTCGTGCAATTTTTTTGGATACTTCACTCTATTCTATGGCTGCTAGTGTATGGAGATATACATTTGTTTGCATGTAAATGAATAAAGAAAATTCGGTTAATTGAAGTAGAATATGTTTGGACAACTCAGTTTTGTAAATATAGTTTTGTTTTGCACACAGAGCAACTCATCCCTCTTCCACTCCAATATCCTTACTCATGAATGAATGAATATCGAAAATCAGAGAATCACCTTCTCAAATATCTAAACTGACAAATCCACTAATGTTTTCTGCAAGACAGGAACTGAGCACAATCATAATATAAGGACTTATGAGATATTTCCATCTTCATTCTTCACATATAAGCATTTGTAAACTGAAGGAAATAAACAAAAAGAATAGAGCTGTAGGGGATATTTTGAAAAGTGAACAGATTTACTCCCTAATTTCCCAATGAACTTTCTAAGTGATAGTTTACAACATGAGGTAAATGTGAACAATATTGCATTTGATCTCCATCTTGAAGTAACAGAGGGATATATAATCTACCAGACCCATAAATTCTTAGTTTGTGTTGTGCCCAAGTGGAGAATTCTAATCCAGAGGACGATCATTTTGTATCTGAAACAATCCCCAAATGCAGAATAAGTATGTAGTAAGAAGGTGATTAAATAGTTTGCATTTCTTTAGAGTGCCATGAAGGTTCAGAAATCCTTTGATCACATCGGAAGACTGTGAACCAAAGATCATTCCTGGGCCGCAGAGATTTACAAGTAAAGCTAATTAAATCATGTGTTACTTTTCAAGGAGGGAAACAGTATTTGATTCAGCACAAGCAAGCAAAAAAAAGACTTCTTTCTTTCATCCATCTCAGGAGAGTCAGCTTTGAATTAAGAATGACTTCCTTTTCCATCCTTTTATTTCTTAACTGTTGTGCAAGAGATTTGTCTCAGGAGAAATTTTGCTTTTTTCCAACTTCTGCTGAAGTACAGTAGACTGCTTTGGTTTGTCTGTAGAATGAAATAATATAAATTTTGTAAAAGTACTTCCTGTGCTCGCTGAGTGCCTCTGTCACACACATTGGTATTTTTTTAAATGATGTTAGCTCAAGTAGCCTTTACCTCACAAGTTAGCAGTGAGGCTTTTGAATAGAATTGAATGAACCAACATTCCAAATGGACCAACAGATATAAAATTAAATGAATCACCAATCCCATGGAGATCAAAAGAACATTTCATTTAGAGTAGTATTAATGGAAATTAACCTATTTATAAAATTCAAAACAATTTTAGAATAGGCATTTTCAGAAAATTTTAAATCATGTTAACCCACATTCTCTTACTTGGGCTATTCTGCCTTCTGTTGAGACTTTGATTATTTTAGGGTTTTTTTTTCAATATTGTTGGAACTGTGAGCTGTGAACTGAAAGTAACCTTTGAACTGTGAGCAGCATTTTTTTTAAAAGGGAAAGAACATGCAATCTTATATTTGTGTATGGAGCTGGCCTGGGAAGTTAATTGCAGGTTGATTATTGCTGAAATAACACAATACCCTGTAGTCATTTTGGGTCTGGAGATGCATTCTGTTCAAATGATGGCAAAGGCTTAGATGATCTTGAATCATGAATTACATCATCAATGAGGTGAGATTTGAACATGTCCCAGATGAGCAGACATTTTCATTGCATAGGCCTCTCAATTTCAACTTCCACACTTCTTTGATCTATTTCTTACAACTCCCTTCACCCATCCAGCCTTTCCTGTGAACATGAAGATCAAAGTTTTCTGAATTTTCCTTTGGGGAGAATTTTGAGCTTGAATATTGTAAGGACTTATGTTAGTGGACATAAAAACGTGAAAATGGAAATTCAGACTACTTTGTTGCAGGGAATAAGCCAGTTTGTTTCTTTAATAATGTAAAGCAAACATGGATGTGTAGGGTGTTCACATAATTTATATATGTTTATGGGAATAAATAAGCTTTTGTTGCCTTCTTCATTGATGAAACCTATTGTAAGTTTCTGTTATCTTAGTTCTTAGTCCAAAGATGTGCAAATTAGGTGGATTGACCATGCTAAATTATCCATAGTGTCCAGGGACGTGTAGGTTAGGTGCATTAAGCTAAATGCAGGGCTACAGGGATAAGGTATCCCTGCAGGGCTACAGGGATAATGGGTCTGGCTGGTCTGCTCTTCGGAGGGTTGATGTGGACTTATTGGGCTGAATGGCCTGTTTCCACACTGTGGGGATTCTATTCTACAGATAGTGATCACAGCCAGGCGTTAATCACCCTTGTGATTAAAATGGTCATTCCATATTTGTGATGACTCGTGAAATATTGGGAATTGATTTTGAGTGTGGTCTCCCCATCAGGAGTCTGACAGTATAACCAGCTTTAATTTTTTGCCAGCTACCATGCAAAATGGAATGACGGGGGTAATCATGATGGCTCAGTAGTCATCTTTACAATCCTGTAAACAGTGTATCTCTTTATTTACAAAATAAACATCTTGCTAATCTTTGTAGTGGTGCTGCTGGCATGTCGAAGTTCATCAGTGTTTCATCCATGTGTTCCAATGTAGGCCAGTGATGTGAATTTTCTCCATGTTTGATGACAAAATGGTGGAATTTGATTATTTTTGTCACTGGGTTAATATGGCAGATTCCAAGAAAATTAGTTCTGTGATGGAATGCAAAATCATGTCTTTTCATGAATCTTGTGCATCACCTGGTATCAAACTTGAATTCTGAAATACCACCGTTCTTTGCTTGTCTCAGGGAGCAGAGCTGGATGGCTCCAATAGTGATAATATGACTATTTCACTAATTTTGTTGATTGGTCGAGACATTTCCAATAGAATTGTTGGAAGGAAAATCGAAAGATCCTTACATATGTTTCTGTAGCTTAATGAATCCAAGTAATTATCAATAAGTTCTTCAATAAGAGACTGGTTAGCAGCTTAGACCTCATGGAATACAGGGAGAACTAGCCATCTGGGTACAGAACTGGCTTAAAGGTAGAAGACAGAGGGTGGTGGTGGAGGGTTGCCTTTCAGACTGGAGGCCTGTGACCAGTAGTGTGCCACAAGGATTGGTGCTGGGTCCACTACTTTTTGTCATTTATACAAATGATTTAGATGTGAACATAGAAGGTATAGTTAGTAAGTTTGCAAATGTCATCAAAATTGGAGGTGTAGTGAACAGTGAAGAAGGTTACGTCAGAGTACAACAGGATCTTGATCAGATAGGCCAATGGGCTGAGGAGTGGCAGATGAAGTTTAATTTAGAAAAATGCGAGGCACTGCATTTTGGAAAAGCAGCTCAGAGTAAAACTTATACACTTAATGGGAGATCCTAGGGAATGTTGCTGAACAATGAGATCTGGGAGTGCAGGTTCACAGTCCCTTGAAAGTGGAGTCACAGGTAGATAGGATAGTGAAGGTGGAGGTTTCCTGAAGAAGGGCTTATGCCCAAAACGTCGATTCTCCTGTTCCTTGGATGCTGCCTGACCTGCTGCGCTTTTCCAGCAACACATTTTCAGTAGTGAAGGTGGAGTTTGGTATGCTTTCCTTTATTGGTCAGAGCATTGAGTACAGGAGTTGGAAGGTTATGTTGCCTCTATACAAGACATTGGTTAGGTCACTGTTGGAATATTGCGAGCCATCCTGGTCTCCTTCCTATCGGAAAGATATTGTGAAACTTGAAAGGGTTTAGAAGAGATTTACAAGAATGTTGCCAGGGCTGAAAGATTTGAGCTATAGGGAGAGGCTAAACAGGCTGGGGCTGTTTTCCCTGGAGTGCCGGAGGCTGAGAGGTGACCTTATAGAGGTTTATAAAATCATGAAGAGCATGGATAGGATAAATAGACAAAGTCTTTTCCCTGGGGTCGGGGAGTTCAGAACTAGAGGGCATAGGTTTAGGATGAGAGAGGAAAGATATAAAAGCGACTTAATGTGCAACTCTTTCACGCAGAGGATGGTGCATGTGTAGAATGAGCTGCCAGAGGAAGTGGTGGAGGCTACAGTTACAGCATTTAAAAGGCATCTGGATAGGTATATGAATAGGAAAGCTTTAGAGGGCTATGGGCCGGGTGCTGGCAGGTGGGACTAGATTGGGTTGGGATATCTGGTCGACATGGACGAGTTGGACCAAAGGGTCTGTTTCCGTGCTGTACTCTATGACTGTAAATAATAAATATGTGCTGTCACTCTGGTCCTTGGCTGATTAGCATACTCAGTTCTTAAAAATGATAAGACCAGACCCTCTGTGCAAGTCACCATGCAAGCAGGATTCCCCAAATTGTCAAGCTCCAGCATGAAGAGAGGTAGACTGGATCACTTTCTGTATTCACCCAGCCCCTTGGTTAGTCACAACAAGGATAATTTATACAGGATCCCCTTCCTTGTAGAAACCTTTTTCCCAGACCAAACAGATTTATGTTTGAAAAGGCTCAATTTGACCAGCCCTTTTTTTGAGTTAACAAAGCATGAACCCCTTAGATATTGAATGCAAAAACAAATAGTGGGCTGGATCTTACTATTTTTGGCTAAGTGTCAGTTTGATCACGTCTGATGGAAGATTTCTTTCCATGACGCTTACCGAAGTTTCTCACTGTATCTTATCAAATTTGCCTCATTAACCACCTACCCTGCCCAAATGGCACTGCTCTCATCTTATTCTAGCTCCATTCTAAAACCTGCCATTCCTTACCATGAACACTTACCATGATGTCCATTGAAAGACCGGCATCGCTGGCACCCTGCTGCTGTGCATATGGATAAACATTGATAATGTGACATTGCTCTTCACCAGGAATGTAATGTCGCAACAGCCACAAAGCCACCATTTTCACAGCATGTAGCCAGCATGGCTGACACTCCCTAACACATACAACTCCATTCTCTCACCCTTGTCACTGTTTAACCATCATGCCACACAGTTTACCTGTTCTTAGCACCAACTTCTCTACATCATCACTATTCTGTCCTCAGTACCTGCTGAAAATCAGCACCTTGTCATTGTCCAGTAGCAAGCATTCATTCAATTCAGAGATTAGCTTTTATTTACAGCCAGCAAAAACAAACTCAAATAAAACAGACAGCAAATGTTCACTGCCACAATGCAAACCAAATGCTGGTGTGATGATCAGCCACTATTTTATGGTCCATGATTATGTGCTGCACCCATGTCTCATCTACTGTCAGTAGCTCCTGTCAGGTTTATAGCACCTGATACAGCTGAGTTTCATCATGCAAAAAGAGTACTTTCTCCTCCCCAGTGTCCTTCTCCTCCTCCTTGGAAGGCTGCACCCAATCCCCCAGTCCCTCACAATTCTCTTGTTGCCTTGTTTCTTCATTGCCTGCTACAATTATACAAAGCACAATATGCCAGAATGTAGTAACAGACTCTGTCTGAACTATACTGTAGGCCTGCGCAGTCTGCTCCAAGCAGTTCAACAATGTCATCAGCACCCAATACTCTGTTCCTTCACGGCTCTGGTCAAGTCATGGACAGCATTGTATCTGCAGTCCACATCAGTCAGGGATTGAGCAATGGTGTCACGAGCCATGGTTACAGTGGTTAGTCTCTCTCCTCCAGTAAGTAAGACACCTGGACTCTCAAACAGACTAGGTACACTAGAGTACTGCAAGATGTAGGAGTCATGGCAGCTGCCAGGGTCATGAGCACATACATCCAGAGAGTGGGAGCAGTGATCACAGATCATCTGAATGTTAACCGATGGAATCCTTTCCTGGTGAAGGATTCATGTGATAAAACCCTTTCAGTGTCAACGTGTGTGCAGTTGATGGCACCTTGCACCTGGGGCAAGCCAGTTATGTTCCTGAATCCTACTGCCCAGGCTGAGTACTGACTTCATCATGAGGGAATGAAATGAACCAGGGCAACAATCCCACATGGCATGGGGCACTATTCTGATATATTTGTGGGTGCATGACTGAGAGATCCCACACAGGTCATCTATCACTCCTCTGAAGGAGCCAGCTGCATAGAAGTTGTCACCTTCACAGCTACTGGGAAAGGATGGCCTCCCACTCCTGCAAGCCTCAGGACCTCAATTCAGAATCCATGAGTTCTATCACAGTATCCCAGGATGTGTGGAGCCTGCATGGATACTGCACCATGTTCATCCCAAAGAAGTGGAGTCAGGGTGAAAACCTCTGCTCTTCCTGCAGACCTCATATATCCCATGGAGCTCAGCTGCTGTGACATCTCACTGAGTTGGGTGCTCCTCAGCCTTCACAGTGACCTGCTGCTGCTCCTGGGCTGGCCTTCAGCCCTGGTCCTCCTGCATCCACCTTCTCCTTTTTAGGAAGTCAGCTCCATCGGCCAACATCCCACTAACGAATCTTGCTGCAATGACCTGTGTTGGGAACAGATGGGGCAGAAGGGGTTCTGAGCTCTGAGAACAAATCAGGGCTGCAGACACAGCTCCAAACAGTGAGACATGCAGGACGCTGAAAATAATGACCATGTCTCCATCATTTATCCAGCTTCAGCCTCAGCGTATGCACCAACTTGGTGAAGGTGCTGTGCCGCTGAGTGACCAACACATTATGTGAAAGAAAAGCTTGTCTGCTGTGCTCCAACCACCCTTCCGTTCCCAGATCCATATCACCTATGAACCTCACGATTGAATTCAGTAGAGTCCTCTGTAATACATAACTGACAGAAGATGAAGCAACACAGGGTAACTAGTAGGTCATTCTTAATCTATGACCTTCATAGCACACTACTGCTTAAACCCAGGTTAATAACATGAGTATCTCAGCTCAGTAGCACACCTTCTTCCACTAGCACACACAATTGAAGGTTGGATTAGCTTTTCACTCTTGTTTGTTACGTATTCTTGAAAAGAGATGGCTCTAAAACACCCTTCTCACCCAGACTACCTCCTTTTTTCCATCATGTTCACAGTCTGAGATAACTCCTAGAAGACTATAATTCAATTTGTCGTGCATTTCTCCCTTTTATTCAATATGTTTGAAGCTTCTTTGTTACCCCATCATGTGACATCCCAGGGTCTCTGTCTACAGGCAGCAAGTGGATTTACATTTACAACCACTTGGCTGCATTAGTTTTCTTTTGAAAAGCACAATAAAGTTTGATACATCTGTAAATGATGTTAAAAATCACACAACACCAGGTTATAGTCCAACAGGTTTAATTGGAAGCACTAGCTTTCGGAGTGCTGCTCCTTCATCAGGTGGTTGTGCTCAGGAGTGGCGCTCCAAAAGCTAGTGCTTCCAATTCAACCTGTTGGACTATAAGCTGGTGTTGTGTGATTTTAACTTTGTACACCCCAGTCCAACACCGGCATCTCCAAATCTATAAATGATCTGGGACTCTCAACCAGCGTTGACATAAAACAATGCACTTCTTAAAAGCGATAGTGCAACAGTTTCTAACCTCACCATTGTTTCTTTTATGATTAACTTAAATTCATGTCCTTAATTATATTTCACCCACACCAGTAAAAAAGTTGTTTTTCCTGATTAACCTTATCCAAATTTTTAATAATTTTGAACGCCTTCATTAGATTTCCTCCTAACCTTTTTACTAACATAAGACCCCAACTTTCGATTGTCAATCCTCTCAATTGTGTTCTGTGAAGGTAATCATCCCCTACCTCTATGAAACTGTTGTCTGACAAACCCTTTCAATTGTCTCCTTTCTTACCCATTATGATTTCTCATAGCCTAACTGATTTGACAAAGCAGTTCTCCACCTATATTATCTCTGCAAAAATCTACCTCTATCTCTTTAACTCTATCTTTGTGCCCCTTTTTACAGAGCTGGGTGTTGTGCTTTTTTTTCAATTATTGTCACCCTTCTCAGTTCTGACCATCTTAGCAAATTCAATTTGTTTTTTTTTGATTACATATGATATTATTTATAATAGGAAGCAAACTGGTTTAGTAGTTCTCACTGCATCAAGTAAAGTGCCTCAGGGAACAGTGAACATTCTGTTCTGAGCTAGAGCACCAGCCATGGGCGTTTGTATGTATTAATTAAACAGGAAACAATATGGTTTGATTTTGTAGATTTGACTGATGCCTTCAAAAACACCACTGAAAATTGATGCTCCAGATTCAACTAACAGATTGTCTTTCACTGAAAGCAAGATAATTTATGTGCCAGGATATATCCTTGCATTTGTACTGGTCTAATTGGATTCAATTATTTCAACAGAGTTTAGAAGAGATTGTACAGATCCATGCAATAGAGGAAACTATAAAATTGGACAAAATTGGGAGTAAAAGCAATAGTCATTCTGCCATTATAATTATGAATAAGTATGTAGCCTCTGCCAGATACTGTAATTCTTAGAAATTAAAAGTGTATATTGCTTAGGTTGTTAAGACATGCGAATGCTTTGGACTTTTGTTCAAAGTTTGTGTTCTCCTTTCTTTTTCTCTCCGGCTTATTCCCTCCTGACAGCATACGTGCATATCTAATGATAGCTATGATTTTGACACTAGAACAACTTTAGGACATAGATTTGAAAATAAATTATAATTTATCTTGCCCATATTTGTTTGAGATAATTAAACAAAAGCACCATCTAAACCATAGATGTGTGATTGTGAGTTGGAATTTACTGACTGTCCATATATTAGCAGTTTTTTGTTTCCCTTCCTACTGCACCATCAAAAATTGATTCACCTTTAGACTTGCAGCAATTGAATGGATCAATCATAATAATTAGCTGGGGCTTTTCTCAAGTTTTTAAAATAAACTTATTTCTCTTCCTACATCTGTTTCTGTTTCTCCCAATTTTCACTTTTCTGTCTCAATGAGTTTTTCTTTTAGACTTTCACTCTCTCTCTAGTTCTCTAATTCTGCGTTAATTGGAAATTTGGTTAGCTTAGTTGACTGGATAGCTGCATTGTAATAGGCAAAAGTGAGGACTGCAGATGCTGGAGATTAGAGTCAAGATTAGAGTGGTGCTGGAAAAGCACAGCAGGTCAGGCAGCATCCGAGGAGCAGGAAAATCGACGTTTCGGGCTAAAGTCCTTCATCAGGAATGATTCATCGCTCCTGATGAAGGGCTCCTGCCTGAAATGTCGATTTTCATGTTCCTCGGATGCTGCCTGACCAGCTACGTTGTAATGCAAAGTGACGCCAACTGATTGGGTTCAATTCCTACACCAGTTGATGTTATTTACAAGTCCTTCCTATGAAGTTAAAGATCACGCAACACCAGGATATAGTCCAACAGGTTTACTTGGAAGCACTAGCTTTTGCTTCGAAATCTCATGCTTCCAAATAACCCTTCAAATATAACCTGGTGTTGACTGATTTTTAACTTTGTACACCCCAGTCCAACACTGGCGCCTCCAAATCATCCTTTCTATGAACGACTCTCTTCTCAATCTCTCCCCCTGTCGGAGGTGTGATGACCCTCAGGTTAAGTCATCAGTGTGCTGTTGAACAGGAGAGCGGCCCCTTGGTCTAGTAGGAATATAATGATGTTGCCTTTATTTCTCTAATATGTTTGCACCGTTGTTATTTAAGTATTTCAGTGATAGAAAAGAGGTTTTTGTTTTCTTTTTTTTTCTGTGTTAAGTTGTATCTGCTTTCTTCTCCAAGTCCCCTCTAAGTCTGGGTCTCTCTTTTTCTTTTTCTTTGTCTTTCTTTCTGAAGGTCCACCAATCTGCTGTACACTTTTCTAAATTGATTTTACCCTTTTCTGTGTTTCTTGATGTCTGATTACATTCTCTCCTTTTCCTGATACATTGAGGCCTGTAGACATATAAACCTCTGATCGCCTCAGGAACTAACTTGTTTTCTTCTAGAACATGGTGGCTGAGCTGTAAATTGAATATTGAGTTTATGCCAGGGTTTGTAGGATCAGGATATTGCATTGAGTGAGAGTGACGCTGCTCTTGAGTGAGAATGAAGTGCAGTGCCAGAGTTTGGGACCTGGAAATAGAAGAAATGACATGTGACAGTGTGAGAAAATAGGGCCAGTATTATGTTGCGATGATGGAGGACATGTCTATTGGCAAAAAAGCTGCGGTAGCCCCATCTTGAACTTTTCAGGGCGCTTTGACTGGATTTTATTTCATGAGATTTGAGGTTCATGTCCTTTTACTGCTGGTCACTGCGGGATTTCACCCATCCCAGAGAAACAAAATAGACTCCTGGCCTCGGAAAAGGGGCATAGGGGCCTGGGATCACCAGAGCCAGGCAGTGGTTGGTGAGGGCAGTGCAGGGCATTTGCCATGGGGGCATCCATTGTCAGGAAGAGAACTCCTCATGAGGTGCCGTGTGACCAATCTATGGGGTAAATCACCCACTTGTCATTTACAGTGGGAATTTAACCTTACCATCCCCACTCCATTCAGCAAGCCCACCCAACACTTGCTAAACTGCCAAATATATCAGTTTCCATGTCCATGTGACTAATATTATTTGGATCCACTTCCATCAATCGAACTTTTAATTCAAACCTTTGCACTTTCTTGTAGAGTGCAACATTTTCCCACTCCATTAATATCACTTCTCTGTAATCAGAATCCTTTTTAAGGCATTTTATATTTGAATCTGTAAACATCTGATATTTTGAGAGCGGTGAGATCAATTCACTTTACCAAACAATTGTCCACATCACATTCAATCCATTTGCAGGCAGACTGGCTACAGTTTGGGAACCAATATCATGTCCACTTTGCATGCATACATTTCTTTATGAATTACTCCAATGCCATATTAGTGCAGCTGTTGGCAAGTGAACTGACTTCAAGGCTTCCAAATGATCATATTGTTCCCAGACAAGAGTGCAGCGGTAGACTTGCCCCGGAAATAGAGCATAACTGGAAAAATGAGTAGAGGAGGCAGACAGCAGGACATGCACAGCTAGTGGAAGATGATACTCTTGGTCGGGGCTGAGCTTGTGGCTTTGCAGTACAATTGCAAACAAGCACCTTGGGCTTAGAAACCAGTGCCCTGCCCCATTGTGGCATGCTAGGTAAAAACAATGACTGCAGATGCTGGAAACCAGATTCTGCATTAGTGGTGCTGGAAGAGCACAGCAGTTCAGGCAGCATCCGAGGAGCAGTAAAATCAACGTTTCGGGCAAAAGCCCTTCATCAGGAATAAAGGCAGAGAGCCTGAAGGGTGGAGAGATAAGCTCAAGGAGGGTGGGGGTGGGGAGAAAGTAGCATAGAGTACAATAGGTGAGTGGGGGAGGGGGATGAAGGTGTTTTGTCAGGGAGGAGGGTAGAGTGGATAGGTGGAAAAGAAGATAGGCAGGTAGGACAAGTCATGGGGACAGTGCTGAGCTGGAAGTTTGGAACTAGAGTGAGGTGGGGGAAGGGGAAATGAGGAAACTGGTGAAGTCCACATTGATGCCCTGTGGTTGAAGTGTTCTGAGGCGGAAGATGAGGCGTTCTTCCTCCAGGCATCTGGTGGTGAGGGAGTGGCGGTGAAGGAGGCCCAGGTCCTCCATGTCCTCGGCAGAGTAGGGGGGGGGAGTTGAAATGTTGGGCCACAGGGTGGTGTGGTTGATTGGTGCGGGTGTCCCAGAGATGTTCCCTAAAGCGCTCTGCTAGGAGGCGTCCAGTCTCCCCGATGTAGAGGAGACCGCATCGGGAGCAACAGATACATTGAATGATATTGGTGGATGTGCAGGTAAAACTTTGATGGATGTGGAAGGCTCCTTTAGGGCCTTGGATGGAGGTGAGGGAGGAGGTGTGACCCTTCTTCTGAAGTTGACAGCAACAGAAGAGAACTTTTGGTTAGGGACGGTTTGGAAGATGAATGCTGTTAAGTGGGCGGCACGGTGGCACAGTGCTTAGCACTGCTGTCTCACAGCAGCAGAGACCCGGGTTCAATTCCCGCCTCAGGCGACTGATTGTGTGGAGTTTGCACATTCTCCCCATGTCTGCGTGGGTTTCCTCCGGGTGCTCCAGTTTCCTCCCACAGTCCAAAAATGTGCAGGTTAGGTGAATTGGCCATGCTAAATTTCCCGTAGTGTTAGGTGCAGTGGTAAATGTAGGGGAATGGATCTGGGTGAGTTGCGCTTCAGCGGGTCGGTGGACTTGTTGGGCCGAAGGGCCTGTTTCCACACTGTGAGTAATCTAATCTACCTCAAGAAAGGACAGCAAAGTTGTGCTCCCTGGAAACACTGCCACTCACCCAAGATGGAGCCTCAGAAATCCTGTGAGAGGACAGTTACTGGACCGCTGTGACATCTTGGTCAAGATTAGAGTGGTGCTGGAAAAGCACAGCAGTGAAGCAGCATCGGAGGAGCAGGAAAAACAATGTTTTGGGCAAAGGCCCTTCATCAGGCCATTCCTTCCTGAAACGTTGATTTTCCTACTCCTCAGATGCTATCTGACTTGCTGTTCTTTTCCAGCACCACTCTAATCTTGACTCTGATCGCCAGCATCTGCAGACTTCACTTTCGCCCCATTGTGACATCTTGTACAGTCCTCTGATGATTGGTCCTCACAGCCAAGATTGTAGCAGTCTGAGCTTGTGTGCTCACAAGCTGAGCAGATATGGTTTGAGTTTAAGCTTCCCCAGCAGCCTTCAAACTTCTCCTCTCAGCTGGTTATGCTGCTGTGAATATTATTTAAGTACAGAAAGACTGCAGAAAGCCACAGAACAGAGGGAAGTGGGAGTCCTCATGTACAAATCACAAAAAGCAAGCATCCAAATTCAGTGGGTAAAAAAATGGGATGTTGACCTTTATTTCAAAGTCAATGGAGAATAAAAGTAGGGTCTTGCTAAAATTGCACAAGGCACTAGTCAGACCACAGCTGGAATATTGTGAAGTTTTAGTCCTTTTATTTAAGGAATGACATTCCGGTATTGGAGGCAGTCATAGAGTCACAGAATCATAGAGATTTATAGCACGGAAACAGACCCTACAGTCCAATTTTTCCATGCTGACCAGATATCCCAATCCAATCTAGTCCCACCTGCCAGCACCCAGCCCATATCCCTCCAAACCGTTCCTATTCATATATCCATCCAGATGCCTTTTAAATGTTGCAATTGTACCAGCCTCCACCACTTCCTCTGGCAGCCCACTCCATAAACGCACCACCCTCTGCATGTCCCTCAGGTCTCTTTTATATCTTTCCCCTCTCACCCTAAACCTATGCCCTCTAGTTCTGGACTTCCCCACCCCAGGGAAAAGACTTTGTCTATTTATCCTATCCATGCCCCTCATGATTTTATAAACCTCTATAAGGTCAGCCTTCAGCCTCCAATGCTTCAGGGAAAACAGCCCCCGCCTGTTCAGCCTCTCCTTATAGCTCAAATCATCCAACTCTGGCAACATCCGTGTAAATCTTTTCTGAACCCTTTCAAGTTTCACAACATCTTTCCAATAGGAAGGAGACCAGAAGGAAGGTTTATCAGGCTGATCCCATGTATGGAGGGATTTTCCTAAGATGAGAGGTTGAGTAGGTTGGACTTATACTCATTGGAGTTTAAAGAATGAGAGGAGATACTATTGAAATTTACAGCATAAGGCACTTAGACTGTTTGACAGGTTAGATGCAGAGAGCTTGTTTCCATTCTCTGGACGAATCTAGGACAAGAGGGCATCATCTCAGAGTTAGGAATCACCCAGTTAAGACAGAGGTGAGACCTTTTTCTCTCAGTGGGTAGTTAGTCTGTGGAATTCTCTACCACAGAGGGTTGACAAGGGTGGCTCAGTAAATATATTTAATGCTGAGATAAGGGAAGTGAGGGCTAAGGAGAAAAGGCAGGAAAGGGTTATCAAATCAGCCATGATCTCATTGACTAGTGGAGAAGACTTGATCAATTGAAAGGGCTACGTCTATTCCTATGTCTTATTGTCTAATGACCAATGGTAACTGAGGTATTGATCATCTGAAGTAGATGCTGCTCGGATCCAAAAATGTTCCAATGTACTTGACCATCACTTAGGCTCTGTACAAAGCTTTGTGCCAGTTGGTCCTACACTCTTCCATGTTCCTTGACATTGACTGCAGGTTTTCTCATAGGTTTCCTGATTCATTAAGGAATGAATGTTTGTGTGCACACCCACTATGCTGAATATGCGTCCTGACCTGTTAACATTCTCACCTGATTCCTCTGCAGCAAAACTTGAGTTTGAATTTACTCTTCGGGGAACTAGCTTTTGAACTATCTTCACTCCCTATCCTGGTAGCAGCAGATGTCTGGTGTCCCACCATATCCTCTTACCTAGTCTCTGAGAATGCTGGGTTAATCTATGAACTGGTGAATGCAAATGCAAAATCAAGTGGTGGTATATCTTTATCATCTCTCTTTTTCATTAGCATCCATTCACTACCTGTCCAGGCAGTACATTGGGTGTACCTGCAAGGTTAAAGGCTTGAAGGCAAACTAGTGTGTAGAATGAGAAAGTAAGTTAGGTGTGTGGAATGAGAAATAATTAAGATACCATATGTATATCTTCAACCACTTGGAAAACAGATGAGAGTGTGGGATGAGAAGCAAACAGTGTTTGTTAAGAAAGAGTTTGTTATGATATTATGTCATCCTTAGCTGTGACTATGGCTACATCCTTACAAATACCATCCAAAGGTGGCAAGCACCCACTCTTACATGGGGGCCTGGATATAAAAGAAAGCCTATTCTCCCACAGTTAACTTCTGCCACCTCTGGTTATGTGCCATCCTCTCCTGAAAGAGAGAAAGAGATGTATGAGTGAGAATTGTACAAAGCTGCAGTCACGGTTGAATAGCAGTGTATGTAAATTGTGAATTGTGGGTTTGAGACTTGGAGCAGTGTCTGAGGGGTGTGGTAGAACATGAAGGTTCAGTCTGAGTTCTGATTGATCGAGATTGCTGATAGGTGAATGATTGGGGGTGTGGTCATTTGATCAATGGCTGATAAAGTCTTGACAAGGACTCGACAAACATTGCTTGTGCAGAAATATGAATGGAATCAAATCCATGATCACAAAACACTTGGTGCTGTCTTCTCTTTACCCATTCCTTGTGCTTGCACTCAGTCTTGTGCCAACTCATCCTAATTCGGGACCTTGTTTCTCAGGATACTGTGATTTCTTGGGCTGGCCCAACCAACCTTTTCATTTAGACTTAGTCACATGCCATTCCTTTTTATCCTTCATCTTAAAGTTCCTGATGCGTGCAGGCTGTGTGTTTCCAATCCTGTTTCTTCTGAAACACCTTTTTGGCTTCTTGCTGGCTCAATTATTACAATCCTGATCAAGTGTTGTACTGCCTGTTTGGATGTGACATTGAACCAAGGCATCCCTGCTCCCTCAGGTGAATGTAAAAGATTCCGTGGCAAAGCATAGCACGAGTTATCTCTGGTACTATGGTCAATATTTATCACCCAGTCAACACATAGAAACAGGAGAAAGTAGGAATTGCAGATGCTGGAGATCAGAGTCAAAATGTGTGGTGCTAGAAAAGCACAGCGGGTCAGACAGCATCAGAGGAGCAGGAGAGTCGATGTTTCGGGCATAAGATCTTCATCAGGAGGTTACAGGAACAGCTTATCTGGTCAATATCACATTACTGTCTGTCAGCAACTTGGCTACCACATTCTTACATTGGAAGATTGATAGCACTTCAAAAGAACTTCATTGGCTGCAAAGTTGCTATATAAATGCAATTGTTCATATTTTCAACTTCCAGTTTCATAATTCACAGCCTCAGAGTAATTATTAATTTCTGATCATTTATTAAATTTTGTCTTTAAAGGCAACATATATCTTTGAGCTGTAGTTATCCCATTTTAGTTCTTATCAATTCTAGAAAGATAAAAATTCAGACTGGAGCTGGGGAAATGCAGTTGTTAACTGCTGTGAGAGAGATGGAAGGTGAGAGATTGCATGTCGGAGATTAATGATCTGATTGGTTTATGTGAAAATCTCATGATATTTTGTGTTTTCTGTCCTTTAGATCAAATACCTATAAATGGAGAAGTATAAAAAATGTTAAAATGAACTGACTGCACTATTTTACATTTTGCTATAAAGAACATTTGGCCCCTGGAACTTGCTCCCCCATTTGGTAAGACTTTGGCTGATCTGATTGTGGCCTTAACTATTCCTTCCACTTTCTAAACTTTTTGACTCCCATGTCAGTCAGGAATCTGCCTAATTCGGGCTTTAAAAATGTTTAATGACTCTGCTCTCATTGCTGTCTGCAGAAAAGAATTCTACAGACCAACACATCACTAAGAAAAAAAGTTTCCCCTCATTTTCAACCAAAATAGGAGACCCCCTATCTTTAGAAAGTGCCCCTAAATTTTCCCACAAATTGAAACATCCTTTCTGCAAGCACCCTGCCAATCCCCTCAGGATCTTCTACGTTTCAATGAGAATGCCTTATTTCTCTTCACTCCAGCGGATATACAGGCCCAACTTGTCCAAATTCTCCACAAAAGGCAGACCCTGCATTCCAGGAATCAGACAGGTGAGCCTCTCTGCACTGCTTCCAATATAATTATCATCTTGAGGTCTCTGTCAAAAGGAGGTCCGATCCACAGCACTGTGATCTTGATCATAAGTAGGGCAGGGAGTTAGGTTCTAAATGCATCACGGCCAGAACAGGGATTGAGCACCATTCGATTGGCACCAATCCAATCCACATTGACCACCCAGCCAACTCCCCAAGGAGTCCAAATTGCAGTGATGATGTACAGATATACACGCAGGTTATAGACTAGAGCTACAGACAGTGATTGTAAAGGCTCTGATTTCTATCTATCACATGGCTGACCAGGAAACTCACACACCTTTACCACTGGTCAGTGATGTACTGTGAAAGGATTTATAAGTCATTGTTAATCCTGTCAGGCTACATCATGAATGCATCGTCCATGACCATAAGACTTGAAGCTGGAACTTCTGGCCGGTAGGAAGAACATTACCTACTGTGCTACAAGACCTCCACTTTGCATTTAAACTCTTTCATAAATAACGAGATCAAATTGGTAAATATTACTCTAAATGTGATCTAAGCTTCTGCTCAAATTTTAAGATGTAAATAAAATGCATAGTGTATAGGATTAATAGAAATAGGACAGGAAAACTATTCTGTTGGATGAAAATAGCACTGATGGTGTCATGTGATCATAGACCATTCAGTATTGGATGCTCTCCACTGTCATTAACTGTTATAACTGTAAAATATACAGGGACACACAGACAGCATTTTTACTTCGAAAGATTGCAGAGCTGATTTCACACAGGGAAGCATGCTGTCAGTGCAGTTCAGAGAAAAAGGTGCAACATAACCACAATTCTCTGATCTGTACTACCCATGAATGGAAATGATATTTCCAAAAACACAGAAATGTACAGCATAGATACAGGTCACTCCCTTTAGAGGCCATTGGGCACTAAAGGGACTGGGGTGCATCATCATCACTCTGAATAATGATATTTTGGTTTGCCTTTGATCGGTTTCCATTCACTATGTTTCTGTTAATTGTTAGATGTCAGTTTGTTACAGTTCCCCAACAGGGGCTGTCTAACTTGTTTAAATTGTTCTAAAATGGTAAAAACAGGCTGGAAACTCCATGTAATCCATGTTCTCCACATGAAATGCCTCCCACACCTTTTTATCCATCCCTATTGGCATAATCTTATATTCCTTTCTTCCACACTTGGCAACCTAATTTCCTCTCAAACAATCTGTACTATTGCATTTGCCACACCTTGTTGTGAATCATTGAATAGAATCATAGGATCCCTACAGTGTGGAAGCACTGCCCAACATGTCCACACCAACCTTCTGAAGAGTAACTCACCCAGCTCCATTCCCCTACCCTATATTTACCAATACACTCAGCCTACACATCCCTGAACACGATGGGCAATTTAGTATGGCCAATTTACCTGACCTGCACAGCTTTGGACTGTGGGTCGAAACCGGAGCACCCAGAGGAAACCCACACAGACACGGGGAGAATGTACAAACTCCACACAGACAGTTGCCCCAGGTTGGAATCGAACCCAGGTCCCTGATGCTGCGAGGCAGCAATGCTAACCACTGAGCCACCCTGCCTCCAGGTTCCACATTTTAACCACTTATTTCTACAATTATGTTTAGAATTTATTAATGCAGCATAAAATATCAAATTTATCAAGCTGGATAACAAAAAGAAATGTCGAGTGAATTCTGCATTCAAAGTTCAGAATCTTGTACATCTCCTTAATGTAGTAAAACTGCCATTTGTGTTTATCTACTCTTCTGTCACTTTGTTTGGCATTACAAGATCAAAGAAATGCTGCAATCTGGCCAGCAGTTACATGAGTAAGGATATTTCACTTTGCCAGCCTGCTGCTAAAGTGAAGGAAAGTGTGCCATCACTTGCATAAAGGTTAATTCTGTGGCCGTATGTTCCTTCAGCTGCTTGTCTCACAGGGTTTAATGCCATCCTCACATCCTGCTTGCTTTTGGCACTTTCCTTGATTGCAGAGGGAGACTATTTTCAACTCCGTTGCTGTTTCTGAAGCCAGCCAGTGCAGTCATTAATTTTATGCTCTTTTTATGCTGCACTGCAGGCTCTGAAGTGGCATCCCCATGGATGCTATTCTAAATGCCAGAAGTATAGTGCAAAACAGGTGAATTTGCATAGTTATAGTGAAAGTATGGAGAGTACAAAGAGGTGACCCAACCCCAGTAACTGTCTACATTGGCAGCATCCAATATAAATGCCTATAAGCCAAAAGATGTATTTTTAAAGTGAAGTCAGACTCTGCAAATGCAAACAGAGCGGCATGGTGGCTCAGTGGTTAGCACCAGTGGTTAGCATTCCTGATGAAGGGCTTTTGCCGAAACGTCGATTTTCCTGCTCCCCGGATGCTGCCTGACCTGCTGTGCTTTTCCAGCACCACTCTAATCTAGACTCTGGTTTCCAGCATCTGCAGTCCTTGTTTTTACCCAGTGGTTAGCACTGCTGCCTCACAGCGCCAGGGACCCAGTTTCGATTCCAGCCTCAGGAGACTGTCTGTGTGGAGTTTGTACATTCTCCCCGTATCTGCGTGGGTTTCCTCCGGGTGCTCCAGTTTCGTCCCACAATCCAAACATATGCAGGTTAGGTGAAGTGGCCATGCTAAGTTGCCCATAGTGTTCAGGGATGTATAGGTTAAATGCATTAGTCAGGGATAATGCAAAGTAATAGGGACATGGGTCTGGATGGATACTCTTTGGACTGTCGGTGTGGACCTGTTGGGCCAAATGGCCTGTTTCCACGCTGTAGGGATTCTATGAAACAGAAGAATTGCTGGAAATGCTCAGCGACATCTGTGGAGAGAAATAAAAGGGCAGAATTTGGCTTCCAAGGTATGAGCAATGGTGGGAAAACATGGAGAGATTGAAAAAAATCACAATCTCAACATTG
This sequence comes from Chiloscyllium plagiosum, assembly GCF_037043375.1. Classification (NCBI taxonomy): domain Eukaryota; kingdom Metazoa; phylum Chordata; class Chondrichthyes; order Orectolobiformes; family Hemiscylliidae; genus Chiloscyllium; species Chiloscyllium plagiosum. Next base: position 21,434,015 of record NW_028270166.1, read on the forward strand.
ATATGTTTTTCTACTTTTCCCTTCAAACCTTAAATGGTGACTTCATAATCTCAAAAGTGATTCAACAGAAAAGCAAAGAACTTGTTACTGCATGGGTGCTACCACAAACAACCCATTGTCCGCTACTAATGGTAGGCAAAAGTGAGGTTAAAGTCCCCATGACCTGTCCCACCTGCCAATCTCCCTTCCCACCTATCCGCTCCACCCTCCTCTCTGACCTATCACCTTCCATCTCCACCCCCATTCATCTATTGTACTCTTTGTTACCTTCTCCCCAGCCTCACTCCCCATTTATCTCTCCACCCTGGAGGCTTCCTGACTCTATTCCTGATGAAGGGCATTTGCCCAAAACGTCGATTTTCCTGCTCCTCAGATGCTGCCTGACCTGCTGTGCTTTTCCAGCACCACTCTGACCTAGCCACTAATGGTCACCTTTAGCAGCTACTCATTCTTCCAGGCTGATTCTTATCCAGTCTTTTTTATGCATAACTGATTTTCTCTCTACATGGGCTCCTTCTCTACCTATTGTTTACTCCTTTTCCCTCCCTCCACCCGCACAACTTACTTTCAGCATATACTGTATACCAATCTTTGCCAAGGTACAAGATTAGAGTGGTGCTGGAAAAGCACAGCAGGTCAGGCAGCATCTGAGGGGCAGGAAAATCGATGTTTTGGGCAAAAGCCTTTTCAAGATACACTGAGTTCTGAGAAGAGTCACTGGACCCAAAACATTAACCCTGCTTTTCCTCTACCGATCCTGTCAAACCTGCTGAGTATCTCCAGCAATTTCTGTTTCTATTTCTCAAAAGTGATAACCTTACTTCCATGCATTTCCATTCCATTGAAGCTCTGACTTACCTTTTTGTACATTACTTCCTATCCTATTCTTCTTCCCCAAGAAACTAGACAGCACAAATTCTCTAACATGTTCACTAAGTGTTTGTCCTGGCCATTATCGAACTGTTTCTTCAGGGAACGATGTCCCTGCGTTCTTCATGGCTACCACCCTCATCGACTCTTTGTTCACACAAGGCAGCCTCACCACACCATCCGCATTGAAAACTGAAGGATCAGTGCATTAACAGTTAAAATGAAAAGGGTTCACACAAATTGTACAGCAAATAAGGAATAACAGCTGGCCATGACTTGTAGGATTGTAATTTAATTGAGGAGCTCATGTGATACCATAAATCAAAGGATTAATTTAATACCGCTTTCCAATTACATTGCCAATTATTTTTATTCTATTTTCTTTATATACCATTTCCTCAAAAAAGTGAAAAGAACATTAGTCTGTTTGCCAGGAAAATCTTAAGTTGTGAATTCAAGATCCTGAGATTTCTGGAGTATAGCCCTGTCATCAGAGGTGTGACAGAACAGGACCTTTGACTACAGTCTGACCTGATGTAGTTATATTCACAAATCGTGACTTACTGGGCTATTTATATAAAGAGAGTAGACAAACACATGCCATTTATTGTGGTGTATAAGCATCTGCCCCACATTGAGGTTGTACTCAGAGCTGGGTGGCAAATAATTGAATACCAGCGTTCTGCACACCAATTGGATATTTGCACTGTAACAACAGCAAATTGGGTGCAGAAAAGACAGGAATTCTACAGGGATATTCTCCCACCCCTGCATAAAGAGAAAGACAAAATGTCTATTCTTCCTCACCATCAGAACTTGCATTGAGGAGTGTTATAAGCAAGGCCATGATGCCCCTAATAATGCTGTGGCCATGTTCATCTGAAGCATCCAGGATACTTTGACAATAGACAATAGGTGCAGGAGTAGGTCATCAGGCCCTTCGAGCCAGCACCACCATTCATTATGATCATGGCTGATCATCCACAATCAGTATCCTGTTCCTGCCTTATCCCCACAAGCCTTGATTCCAATATCTTTAAGAGCTCTATCCATCTCTTTCTTGAAAGTATCCAGAGACTTGGCCTCCACTGCCTTCTGAGGCAAAGCATTCCATGTACCCACCACTCTCTGGGTGAAGAGGTTTCTCCTCAAATCTGTTCTAAATTACCTAACCCTTATTTTTTAAACTGTGTCCTCTGGTTCTGGACTCACACATCAGCGGAAACATGCTTCCTGCCTCCAGAGTGTCCAATCCTTTCATAATCTTAATCAATCAGATCCCTTCTCATCCTTCTAAACTCGTGTATACAAGCTCAGTCGCTCCAATCTTTCAACATATGATAGTCCCGCCATTCCGGAAATTGACCTTGTGAACCTACGCTGCACACCCTCAATAGCCAGAATGTCCTTCCTCAAATTTGGAGACTAAAACTGCACACAATACTCCAGATGCGGTCTCACTAGGGCCCTATATAGCTGCAGAAGGACCTCTTTGCTCCAATACTCAATTCCTCTTGTTATGAAGGCCAGTATGCCATTAGCTTTCTTCACTGGCAGATGTATCTGCATGCTTGCTTTCATTGACATGTACAAGAACACCTAGATCTCATTATACTTCCCCTTTACCTAACTTGACTCCATTTAGATAGTAATCTGCCTTCCTGTTCTTGCCACCAAAGTGGATAACCACACATTTATCCACATTAACAGCATCTGCCATGCATCTATCTACTCACCTAGCCTGACCAAGTCACCCTGTATTCTCATAACATCCTCCTCACATTTCACCCTGCCACTCAGCTTTGTGTCATCAGCAAATTTGCTAATATTACTTTTAATACCTTCATCTATATCATTTATGCATATTGTAAACAGCTGCAGTCCCAGCACCGAACCTTGTGGTACCCCACTGGTCACCACCTGCCATTCTGAAAGGGACCCGTTTATCACTACTCTTTGCTTCCTGTCAGCCAATTTTCAAGCCAAGTCAATATTTTACCCCCAATACCATATGCCCTAATTTTATGCACTAATCAAAGGCTTTCTGAAAGTCCAGGTACACTGCATCCATTGGCTTCCTTATCCATCTTCATAGTTACATCTTCATAAAATCCAGAAGAATAGTCAAGCATGATTTCTATAGACCCTCCAATAGCAACAGAGACTTGGAGGAGCAGATTGGGAGGCAGATTTTGGAAAGGTGCAGAGTTAACAGGGTTGTTGTAATAGGTGACGTTAACTTCCCTAATATTGATTGGAAACTCCTTAGTTCAAATAGTTTGGAGGGATCAGTTTTTGTCAGGTGTGTCCAGGAAGGGTTCCTGACTCAATACGTAGATAGGCCGACTCAAGGGGAGGCCATATTGGATTTGGTGTTTGGCAACAAGCCATGCAAGGTGTCAGATCTTTCAGTGAGAGATCAATTTGGTGATAGTGATCACAACTCTCTGACCTTTACTATATTCATGAAGAGAGATAGGAGCAGACAGTATAGGAAAGTATTTAATTGGGGATGAGGTGTTATAATGCTATTAGGCGGAACTGGGGCACCTAAACTGGGACAGATGTACTCAGGGAAATGCACAACAGAAACGTGGTGGTTATTTAGGGCGCACTGGCTGATGGTGCTTTACAGGTTTGTCCCACTGTAGCAAGGAAGGGATGGTCGGTTGAAAGAACCTTGGGTAACAAGGGATGTGGAACATCTAGTCAAGAGGAGGAAGAAAGCTTACTTAAGGTTGAGGAGGCAAGTAACAGACAGGGATTTAGATGGTTACAAGATAGCCAGAAAAGAACTGAAGAATGGACCCAGGAGAGCAAGAAGGGGGCATGAAAAAGCTTTAGCAGGGAGGATTAAGGAAAATCCTAAAGCATTCTGGACTTACGTGAGGAACAAGAGGCTGGCCAGAGTGAGGCTAATCAGGGATAGTGGAGGGAACTTGCACCTGGAGTTGGAGGAGGTAGGTGAGGTCCTTAATGAATACTTTGCTTCAGTATTCACTACTGAGAGGGACCTTGACATATCTGAGGACAGCGTGAAACAGACTGATATGCTTGAACAGGTTGATGTTATGAAAGAGGATGTGCTGAAAGTTTTGAAAATCATGAGGATAGATAAGTCCCCTGGGCCAGACGGGATATACCCTAGGTTTCTACAGGAAGTGTGAGAAGAGATTGCTGTGCCTTTGGCGATGATCTTTGTGTCTTCGCTGTCCATTGGAGTTGTGCCAGATAATTGGAGGGTGGCTAATGTTATTCTCTTGTTTCTAGAAAGGGAATAGGAATTATCCTGGGAATTACAGACCACTCAGTCTCATGTCTGCGGTGGGTAAAGTATTGGAGAGGATTCAGAGAGACAGGATTTATGATTACTTGGAAAACCGTTGTTTGATTAGAAATAGTCGGCATGGCTTTGTGAGGGGCAGGTCATGCCTCACAAACCTTATTGAATTCTTTGAAGATGTGACAAAACACATTGATGAAGGTAGTACAGTGGATGCGATGTACATGAATTTTATCAAGGCCATTTGTTAAGGTTCCACATGCTCGGCTCATTCAGAAAGCAAGGAGGCATGGGATACAGGGAAATCTGGCTGTCTGGATACAGAATTGGCTGGCCCATAGAAGACAGAGGGTGTGGTAGATGGAAAGTATTCAGTCTGGAGCTCGGTGACCAGTGGTGTTCCAGAGGGATCAGTTCTGGGATTTTTATAAATGACTTGGATGAGGCCGTGAAAGGGTAGGTTAGTAAGTTTGCCAATGACACAAAGGTTGGTGGAGTGGTGGATAATGTGGAGGGCTGTTGTAAGTTGCAACGGGACATTAACAGGATACAGAACTGTGCTGAGAAGTAGAAGATGGAGTTCAACCTGGAAAAATGTGAAGTGATTCACTTTGAAAGGTCGAATTTGAATGCAGAATGCAGGGTCAAAAGCAAGATTCTTGGCAGCGTGGAGGAACAGAGGGATCTTGGGGTCCATGTCCATAGATCCCTCAAAGTTGCCACCCAAGTTTATAGGGTTGTCAAGAAGACGTAGGGTGTGTTGGCTTTCATTAGCATGAGGACTGAGATTTGGAGCAGTGAAATTATGCTGCAGCTCTATCAAGCCCTGGTTAGGCCACACTTGAAATATTGTGTTCAGTTCTGGTTGTCTCATTATAGGAAGGATGTGGAAGTTTCCGAGACAGTGCAGAGGAGATTTACCAGGATGCTGCCTGGACTGGAGGGTACGCCTTATGAAGAAAACCATGAGGGAGCTAGGGCTTTTGCTGCTGTGGTTCTGTTCGCCGAGCTAGAAGTTTTTGTTGCAAACGTTTCGTCCCCTGTCTAGGTGACATCCTCAGTGCTTGGGAGCCTCCTGTGAAGCGCTTCTGTGGTGTTTCCTCCGGCATTTATAGTGGCCTGTCCCTATACAGGGGACGAAACGTTTGCAACAAAAACTTCCAGCTCGGCGAACAGAACCACAGCAACGAGCACCCGAGCTACAAATCTTCTCACAAACTTTGAGCTAGGGCTTTTCTCATTGGAGCAAAGAAGAATGAGAGGTGCCTTTATAGAAGTGTACACGATGATGAGAGGCACGGATAGAGTGGATAGCCAGAGACTTTTCCCCAGGGCGGAAACAGCTATCACAAGGGGGCATAATTTTAAGATAATTGGAGGAAGGTTGAGTGGAGATGTCAGAGGTAGGTTCTTTACATGAAGAGGGGTGGGTATGTGGTATGCCAGCAGTGGTAGTAGACTCAGATACATTAGGGACATTTAAACGACTCTTGGATAGGCACATGGAAGATAGTACAATAAAGGATGTGTAGGTTAGTCTGATCTTAGATTAGGATAAAAGGTCAGCACAACATCGAGGGCCAAAGGGCCTGTGCTGTGCTGTACTGTTCTATGTTCTGTGTTGGCACGAGTCTAAGCTACTGATGCCATGTGCGTAAGAATACCTTCAGCAGAAGAAATTCTCTATATCAAATCAACAGTAATTATTTATTACTTTGTATTTAGTGGCTATTTATATTACATCTGAGATACATACTTGTCCCCTGTGAGACAATCAAGCTCAATTTAAGACGAGGTACTCCTTATTGTTAGCTACATTGACTTAGAACTAGAGCAACAACTAAAACACAACATTTACAGCCACACGACTGACTAGCTCCTGCCAGGAACAGTCCTTCATATCTGATGGGAGCAACGTATCTCATTTTTGTCTCCAAGTCAGTTAACCCTCTCAGCTATAAACTATTTTATACAGTATGTAAAGAACGTGCATTCATATAGCAGACTGGACAACCTCAGCACATCCCAAAGAGCACGACAACTTCACTTTGTCCTTTTCACTTGATCCAGGCTGGATGGTCAAAATCAATCAAACAATTAAAATTTTGGCCCTTTTTCAGTTCAGGTTTACTCACTTTTATTTCATGCTTTCTCATAGTAAAAGTGTGTTGAGACGTAGGAAATTGAAGCAATGCATACAATTAACAAGCAAGTGTCCACGTTATGCCTGTCAAGAACTGACTGTACATCTTTCAGCTACAATCAATATCCATTCAAGAAGTGTTAAACTGATAATGATGTAACCCTGTTAGCTATGTTGAACCGCAGCCATTTGCTGCAAGATGTCAGTTTACCTGATAGTTTAACAATATGTTGAAGGTTAGGTATGTCCTGCTAGTGTATGAGGAAGTATAATAACCATTGAAAGAGCTCTAAGTGTCTGAAAGCTAGGCTGTCAATCTCCTCTTTAGCCTGAAGGGAATTCCCTCCTAAGCATCGCATTTATTTCTGTGACACTCTTTAGTTACACGTCCCAATATACTTTTTTGACAGTTCTTAAAGAAGCAAAACAATCTTGAAAAAAAAAGAAACCATTTATTGTTCTAGAAAGGTATTACAGGGGATTAAATGTTCCACGTTGCAAAGATGTTATTCAACTCCTGCTCTTACATAAACTGAAGGGCATGCCGCCCTCAGTGTCAGTATAACCTTATTCATATACTGTATTAGTTACCAGTGAGCTGTGGTGTAGCATGATATCATGAACGGATTAGAAACCATTCCTACATAGGAGCCTGTGGAATTACTGGCAAATAATGGAATTGTTTCAAATGCAATAAAAAAACAGCAAAAACTAATTAAATGAAATACATTGTTCTATTAGTTAAAGAGTTTTGAACTGTTATTTTGCTATTTAAGTTCTGGCACATCCAACACTAAAGCAAATTTGACACATGCTCTTAGGCAAAACGTTAATTACTCATGGAATTCAGGCTCACACCAAGACATTGACCACAGCATGTAATTGACCCAGTGAGGAAACTCCAGCCATGTGGCAGCAGATATACATTTACTGTACGACAAGGCGTGATGAGGGACCTCACAGGTCCAGAATAACTAAAGCACTGGTAAACCTACTATATGTTTGGTTTCTCTCGCTCAAATGTTGCATTTTAGTGCTATTTCGTGCTATCTTCTATCTACAACCTCAGAGAGCAGGGAAAGGTAGAGGAAACTGACTTGCAGGTTTTTCCAACACTTGCATGGAATGACCAGGCTGTTAGTAGATGGTCCCAGTGGATCCCAAAGGATCCCAGTAGGAAACAGAGATCAAGGCAGGGAGAGCATAGTGGAGCTCATTGTCAAATATTTCTGCCCTTTCTCCCTAGGTTAGAAAAGCCAAGAAAAATTCAGGCCAATGAAACTTCAGCAACATTAATATCAGAAGATTTGACCTAGGACCAGGAAGATAATTGGAATTGGGAATTATCACATTTTCTCATCCTGTGCCTAGGGTACCAAAACGTCTATGCATAATTTGGGCAAAATTTGGTTCTTAGGACACATACCCTTAAGGAAGCCTGCAAATTTTCCATCCACGTAAATTAGTTAGCAGAAAATTGGCAAGGCTCCTTTAAGAATGCCTTCTCTACCCCTTTCAGTTCCATTCATTCACTGAACCAACATGCACAGAACTGGGAATATTCACTCCTGAATGTTATTCTCTGCATTGTTCTCTTTGTAGCTGTATTTTTAGATATAATTAATCTTGCTAGTTTGCTGTAAAGAGAATGAAACGTATTGTGTACTTAGTGCTTTTGATTCAGATTTTACAATCAATCAATTTGAGAAGTGCGAAAGTGACAGTGATGAGACCCTGTTTCCTAGCACCCTGATTCAATAACCTACTTTTCCACAATCACGTCAGAAAGCTTTAATTGTCTTTGGCTCTAAATCTGTTATATGAACAAAATAGAGAAATAATGGGCTGAATTTTACTATGAATCAGCTATATGTTAATTTCAGGAAGTTTCATGGAGGATTTCTCTCTATGAGCTCTAGCCAGTTATCTCATACAAGTCTCTGCTGCTTACCTCGTTATCTATGCATCACACCTCTACAGCGCTGCTCTCATATATTGTGCACACACCAGGCCTGGAAGTGCTCACCACTGCCAAGGCCTTGTGGGATTTCCACTGGCAGCCATATTTAAAGTCCTGCTACACAAGGTCAATTACTGCTGGCCAGGAAAAGCCCTTCACAATACAGGTAGTCAGACGGAAACATAAAGTAACCTCTACTGAGGGCACATTGGTGACATAAGTGACTCTTCATTTGAAATAAAATTGCACATTCATAAAATCATTGCTATTTTACATCATGACCTGCATATTGACTGTCAGTGTAAGTGTAGCTACAAGAACCAACCTACACAGACTACCTGTCCTTTGCTCCATACCATGTTAAAACCTTAGCTAATGGAGAGCTACTTTCTCCCTAGTGTTGAGAGTTTTTCACAGTTGAAAATGTGAACATTTATTGAACAACAGGAAAAGCAAAGAAAAAAAAGCTGCATTTGCTTCTGGTAAGAAATAGGGGTTGCTTGCCCCTTGAGCAACAGCGAATTTATACCCATTGAATCATAGAGATGTACAACATGGAAACAGACCCTTCAGTCCAACTCAACCATGCCGATAAGATATCTTAAATTAATCTAGTCCCATTTGCCAGCATTTGGCCCTTACCCCTCTAAACCCTTCTTATTCATATACCCATCCAGTTGCCTTTTAAATGCTGTAATTGTATCAGCCTCCACCATTTCCTCTGGCAGCTCATTCCATACATGCACCACCCACTGCATGAAAAAGTTGCCCCTTGGGTCCGTTTTAAATCTTTCCCCTTTCACCTTAAACCTATGTCCTCTAATTTTGGACTTCCCCAGCCCAGGGAAAAGACCTTGGCTATTCACCCAATCAATGCCACTCATGATTATATAAAACTCTATAAGGTCACCCCTCAGCCTCTGACGCTCCAGGGAAATAGTTCCAGTCCATTCAGCCTCTCCCTATAGCTCAAATCCTGCAACCCTGGTAACGTCCTTGTAAATCTTTTCTGAAATCTTTCAACTTCCACAACATCCTTCTTATAGCAAGGAGACCAGAATTGCATGCAGTATTCCAAACGTGGTCTAACTAATGCCCTGTACAGCCACAACTCCTGTACCAATGCACTGACAAATAAAGGCAAGCATACGGAATGCCTTCTTCATTCACTATCTTGTCTACCTGCAACTCCACTTTCAAGGAACTATGAACCTGCACTCCAAGGTCTCTTTGTTCAGCAACACTTCCCAGGATCTTACCATTAAGTGTGTAAGCTTGCTCTGATTTGCCTTTCCAAATGCAGCACCTCACATTTATCTAAATTAAACTCTATCTGCCATTGGCCCATCTGATCAAGATCCTCTGAGGTAACATTCTTCACTGTCCACTAAGCCTCCAATTTTGTTGTCATCTGCAAATTTAATAACTATTCCTCCTAATCAATGAATAATCAATTCACCCAACTCACATCTTTATGTGAATGGGTCAAGTTAAATCTGTCAGGTGTATTGCATCCTATGCCACCCAGCTCTGTCACAGAAGGTAATGTTTCTCCTGTTCCATGTTCTAATTTTCCTCTTCAGAAGACTGAAACTGCTCTCCCAGCTCTTCAACCTTCATCACATATCCTCTTTGAGGGTGGCCTGGTGGCTCAGTGGTTAGCACTGCTGCCTCACAATACCAGGGACCCGGGTTCAATTCCACCCTCAGGCGACTGTCTGTATGGAGTTTGTATTTTCTCTCCGTGTCTGCGTGGGTTTCCTCCAGGTGCTCCGGTTTCCTCCCACAGTCCAAAGATGTGCAAGTTAGGTGAATTTGTGAAGCCAAATTGCCCATAATGTTCAGGAATGTGTAGGTTAGGTGCATTAGTTAGGAGTAAATGTCGAGTAATAGGGTATGGGATGGCTTACTCTTCAAGGGGTCGGTGTGGACTTGTTGGGCCGAATGGCCTATTTCTATACTGTAGGGATTCTATGATTCTTTGTTTGCTTCCACCACTGCATGAAAGGATAATGCTGACTATACTGCACAGAGTCCATAGTATATACACTGCACCACAATCAGGAGGCTGTATAATAGAGTCATCATCCATGGTTGCAGAGGATAGCACTTGTCTCCTAGTAAACATCCTTGTAGCCCTTGATATGTAGCTGGAACATGAAAGCCTGCAAGAACATAGGCATGATGGACATCTTCCAGGGTGACCGCATTGATTTCTATAATGCGGTACTGATTAAATGGAACCCTTTTGTGTTGATGAAGTCAGCTGCATTATGATATGACATTCCCAACACTTTGCGTGTACAGTTTATTACCCCTGAACCTGGGGGAAGCCAGCTATATTGGCAAAGCCTGCAGCCTGGGCTGTAGCACTGACCACATCGTGGGGAAACAAGAGCAAGTGGTGTGATCTGACATAAATTGCATTGGTAACAGGCTTGATTCACTTATGGGTTCAAGATTGAGAGATCCTACACAGGTCCTCAATAGATCCTTAGAATTGGCCAGTTACATAAAAGATTAGTGCAGCTGCCACTTTGAAAGCCATCAGGATACAAAGGCCATCTTTCCAGGGCTTGTGTCTGCCCTAAACAATGAGGAAGACAGAAGCACTGGGAACCTGTCAGTTCGAATGAGGTAGCAAAATGCAAAAAGGTAAGGTAAGGCAAGGCAGAGACATTGTCAACATTCAGAATGGGCCACGGTGAGAGACTCCAACATTGGTTAGGCTTAGGGTTAGGGTTAGGGTTAGGGTTAGGGTGGGGGAGGTGAATCGCCCAGCACCAAAAGATGGCGCCTGAGGATCAGTGACGTTGATGTTAGTTGGATCTGGTGCAGACGGTGGCGAGATGGTGGCAGCTCTGAGTTGGCTCAGAACTCAATATAGTTGGACTTCTCGTTAACTATATCTTTTCATTTATCTCATAATCTCACTATCAAAATGGCGCTGTATTGTGGCGATGAATGAAAGCTTCTCACTGTATTCTATTGTAAAATACAAATGACAATAAAATCAATCATAATTCATAATTCAAAGTGAGTAAGCACTAAGAGAACAAGCAAATGAGCCCTAAAATGCAGCCTGCTCCAATGCACGAGCTGGGGACCAAGTGGCCCAGCAGCAGCATTCCAGCTAAAGATAATAGTGAGCTCCAAAAAATCAATCAGGTTAGTGAGACATGAGTTCCCATGCACAAAGCCATGTTGACTATCTCTAATCAGTCCTTGCCTTTCCAAATACTTGTAAATTCTGACACTCAGGATTCTCTCCAACGACTTGTCCACCACCAATGTCAGGCTTACCGGTCTATAGTTCACTGGCTTTTCCATACCACCCTTCTTAAATAGTGGCACTATGTTAGCCAACCTCCAGTCTTCCAGCACTCACCTATGGCTATCAATGATACAAATATCTCAGCAAGGGGCCCAGCAATCACTTTGCTAGCTTCCTATACACCTGATCATGTCCGGGGATTTATCTACCTTTATGCATTTAAGATGTCCAGCACTCCCTTCTCTGTATTATGGACATTTTGCAAGAGGTCGCTGTTTATTTCCACATGTTCCCTATCTTCCATATCCTTCTACACAGTAAACACTACTGCAAAATATTCATTTAGCATCTCTCCCATCTTCTGCAGTTCCAGATATAGACTGCCTTGCTGACCTTTGAGGAGTCCTATTCTCTCGCTAGTCACCCTTTAGTCCTTAATGTATTTGTAGAATCCCTTTGGATTCTCCTTAACTCTGTTGCCAGAGCTATCTCATGTCTCATTTTTGCCCTCCTGATTTCCCACTTAAGTATACTCCTACTTCCTTTATACTCTTCTAGGGAATCACTCAATTTCTGCTGTCTGTACATGATATATGCTTCCTTCTCATTCTTGACCAAAACATCGATTTCTCTAGTCATCCAGCATTCCCTACATCTACCAGCTTTGTCCTTCACCCTAACAGGAACTTGCCCTGCCTTTAATGTTGGAGACTGTCACCATCTAGTCTCTCTGCCAAGTGTGGGAATAGCAAATTGCATATAAATTAGGCAATACTAGTTAATAATGAGATGGAAATAGATGTATATAGGTCTCTCGCTATTCTCTACTGAGATTCCTGTCTCAGTGTTCAAATCTTGGGTGGAAAAATCAGACTTTTTCAACTTTGAGAATCACATTTGTTTTAATCTCGCCATATTTTCTCAAATGACTCGCCATTGCCCATATTATTCAATGCAATGTGGTTTAATATATCTGATAAAACATGCATATTACACACACTGAAATTAAATATAACAGAACAAAAGTACATTGAGAGAAAACATAAAGCTGGAAATTACCGTTGTCCATATTGTTGCCAAATGTTTTATGAGTTCCAACCTATATTCCTGTCTCCTCTCCCTCAACATGTTGTCAACTCACATTTTTTAAATAATTTGATATCTTTGTTAGAATAATGACATGGGAAATTTGGTTTGAGTATGATAAGTAATAGTACATCAATGACATTTATCCTAGAGTCCATTAATACAGGAATTTTGATCATGAGCTAGAAGGTATTCTGGCTTTATTCTATTGACAAATAAGAAACAGAAATATCTGTTGTATCTAATTTAGTGTTTTTCAATCTTTCAGCCCTAAATTAGTTAATGCATTAAATTTTCACATTTCTGGTTATCCAGAGAGTGGTATGCAGGGAGCATAGTCAAGAGCATTTTCTTTGCATCACCACAACCATTTCCCCTGTTAACTGCAGGTCATTGAAGATACCTGTTATTTTTAAAAAATCATTAATATTTTGGTGTGTCCGCTGTGTTTGCCTGTCCTTGGACTCTTATAGTCGAGCCTATTTCTCTTTGAGTCATACAGTCATAGAGATAGAGAGTCATAAAAACAGACCCTTACGCCCACTCGTTCATGCCAACCAGATATCCTAAATTAATCTAGTCCCATTTGCCAGCATTTGGCCCATATCCCCCTAAACCCTTCCTATTCATATATCCAACCAAATGCCTTTTAAATGTTGTAATTGTACCAACATCCATCACTTCCTCTGGCAGCTCATTCCATACACACACCACCCACTGTGTGAGAATGTTGCCCCTTAGGTCCCTTTTAAATCTCTCCCCTTTTGCCCTAAACCTATGCCCTCTAGTTCTGGACTCCATCACCACAGGGAAAAGACGTTGTCTATCCTATCCATGCCCCTCATGATTTTATAAACCTCTGTAAGATAACCCCTTAACCTCCGAAGCTCAATCTAGTATGTCTCACTGGTCTTCAGTACTGGACAGTAAGAATTTTGGGCATAGGAATTATGTTCATTGCCTTTGCCAGCCACTGCAAAATGCACTTCACTATTCCCATCTGAAATAACTCCACAGAGGCCTGTATCCCATCACTAAGTCATCCTTTGGCCCTGATCCAGCTCCCTCAGGGCCAGCTGTCAGAGTGAACTGAACCTTTGACACTCCTGTTTATACCTGTCAGCCAGGGCTCCCTGATTGGACCAACCTCAACCAGGGAACTCATATTCATGAGGTCCATCTGGCTGACTTCAGTACAATCACTATACCATGCATGTCATCCCATGATATTTGCTGTGGTCGAGGTCCCCTCATTTGGTTGACATATTGAAAAAGATACTCAGCACAGGCCTCAGGGACTTTCTGGAACAATCTGTTCATTTATTATAGAAATGAGGAGGAAAATCAAGGATTTGAAGGGAAGCTCCTTAATGTCACTTGGCAATTCCTCATGCAGCCTATAATAAACTAGCCACTTGCAATATAAACACTTTAGATCCAAATCACTTGCAATATTTCCTAGAGTTCTGTGCTTAGCATACCTGGTAGGAACAATGTTTTGCATTAGATAGAAGATCACATGTATTGTATGAAATTGTTCATCCAAGCAATACAGGGATCAAGGAAGTTGCTAAATCCTGAACTTTAAACAACAGATGATGTAAGTGTCTGCAATGTTTATCCATGTTCTTTGTAATTTTCTTCTTTTTGAATGGAGCTTTTATTTCATGTAATTTTAGCCATATGTGCTGTGTTCTCATCTCTTCGCTGACCTTTTCCTAGTCTGAAGACGTGATAGGAAATGCAGTTATGGTAATGTAGTCTGTTGTCTTCTTGATCCTGAAATGAAGACTTGTATCACCACCAAATGTTATACTTAGTGCCCCATCTGCAAAATAACAATGGCCACCTATGGAGAGCAGTCATCAAATTCCCAACAAAGTCTTGATTCAAACATAGTTCCCTGAATAAAAAAAATACTGTATTGCTAAAGGTATCAAATGAAAAAGTGCTTTCCTGTCAGATGACATCATAGTGACTGATTGTCAATAATGCAGTTGTAGCACCCATTTTGATTTGATTTGATTTGATTTATTACATTTACGTGTACTGACATACAGTGAAAAATGTTGTCTTACATGCTTTACAGGCTGATCATACTATACAAGTCCATCAGGGTAACAGAAAAGAGAGCAGGATACAATATTACAGCTGCGGAAAAGATACAGAGAGCAACATTAACATTAAAGAAATTCATTAGAAGTTTGATAACAGAGGGGAAGAAGCTGTTCTTGAATCTGGTTGTACGTGCAAACAAGCTTTTATATCTTCTGCCTTACAGAAGAGGGTGGAAGAGTATAACCAGGGTGGGAGGAGTCTTTGATTATGTTGGTTGCTTTCCTGGTGCAGCAGGAAGTATAGGTGACATTAACGGATGGAAGACTGTTTTGTGTGATGGACTGGGCTTTGTTCACAACTCTCTATACTTTCTTTTGGTCTTGGGAAGAACAGTTGCCATTGCTTTGATGCATCCAGATAGGATGCTTCCCATGGTGCAACTATAAAAATTCGTAATAGTCTTTGTAGACATGCTGAACTTCCTTAGCCTCCTGAGGAAGTAAAGGCATTATTGTGCTTTCTTGATCATAGTGTCAATGTGGGTGGACCAGGACATGATTGTTGATGATTGTCACTCCAAGAAACTTGATGCTTTTGACCATCTCCACCTCAGCATCATTGATGCAGACAGGGGCATGCACTCCACTCTGCTTCCTGAAATCAATTATCAGCTCCTTCACTTTTTGCACTTTCTTTTCAAATAGAAAATTATTTCACTGAGAAATAACCATTATGATTTGTCAGACATGAGGTTGACTCTTTATGGCTATTTTATTCTAGATTCTATTTTATTTCTATCCATTTGAGGAGCACATAATTGTCACTACAGTCAGCAAGAAAGGTGGCAATGCATCTTTAGCAACCAAACTAAGAAAGGGGAATGATCCTGTGTCTCCACTACCTCTCAGTTAGAGGAGTATTAAATTTGACAGGTTTGAAGATTGTTGGAAGAAACAGAGTTTGCAAGTTAGTGTTTTAAATCTAGTTCAATTGTACTCGTTGACTTGAATGAGTGGAGCTGACAGCCAGAGTCAATTTATGCTCCAGCAATTTGTGAATAGATCTCTCGAGAAACCATCTTTGAACTTGTGCAGCCACTTAATTATTTTATTTGACTCCAGCTGCCAATGGAACCCGAAATAAGGGAAATAGTTTATCCTTGTCTGAGATGGACTTCAGCCTGATTTTATTTTCCTTGTAACTCATTGTTATAGGTAATCTCTCAACACTATAGCATAACAAAGCCTTTTTTTAAACGTCTTTATAATCCAACTCTTACTTAGTTATCCCTGTGAGTTAATAAAATAAATTAAGGTACAAACAAGAAGCATTCAGTCAATGAAAACCATAGTTTCCATAGTCCTGGGTACAGTGCCAGATATCCTATTATGAAATGGAAGAAATAATCTGCAAAAATCTTCCTGGATCCAAAAACATCGGATAAAATCCACAAATGTCATGCTTCCCCACAGCTTTACTATTCACTTCACAAATACCACACAAAAAACAGATAAGTAGCTAGTAACTTATGTGCCACACAAGTGCCAGGCAATGACCATCATCAACAAGGAAATGTCTTCATTTAGAGGGCAATAAATCTTTGGAGTTTTCCAGTCCTTGAACATGGTCAGTCGGTTCAAAACTGAGATTCTTAGAAGATCAGATACTAATGGCTCTCAGGAATTATGAGGGTATGGCAGAAATATGACATTGAGGTTGATGATCGTCATGATCTAGACAGGTTGACCAGGTGGAGGAACTGAATGGCCTATTCCTGCTCTTCTGCTCCTATATTCCTATTCCTATGTTCCTAATCATCCCCACTTGACATTCAGTAACATTATAATAACTGAACCCTGCATTATCAATGGTGGTAATCATTGACTATAACTAAACTGAATTGTGTCAGCTACAAGAGCTGGTCGGAGATACAGAATTCTGTGGCAAGTAACCCACCTCCTGACTCCCCAAAACCTGTCCACCATCTTTAACGCACAAGTCAGGAATGGATGGAATACTCCTCACTTACCTGGATGGGCAGCTCAAGGCATTCAATATCAATCAGGACAAAGCAGCCTGCTTAATTGGCACTTCATCCATCACCCTCAACACTCATTCCCTCCACCACTGAAGCATAGTAGCAGTAATATGTACCACCTACAAGTTACACTGCAGTAATTCATCAAGGCTCCATCATCCTGCACCCTGCATCCTGGTAAAAACAGGGACTGCAGATGCTGTAAACCAGATTCTAGATTAGAGTGGTGCTGGAAAAGCACAGCAAATCAGGCAGCATCTGAGGAGCAGAAAAATCGACGTTTTGTGCAAAAGCCCTTCAGCAGGAATAGCACTAACTCATCAGCATCTCCCTGACATTTACAATGTAAAGGACAAGAGCAGCAGATACATGCAAGTGCCCCAACCTGCAAGTTGGAGATAATGAGAACTGCAGATGCTGGAGAGTCAGAGTGGATAAAGAGTGGACCTTTCATCAATTCCCCTTCTCCTCTGAAGCTGCTTGTCCTGCTGTGCTTTTTCCAGCTCTACTCTTTATCCACCCCAACTTGCAAGTTCCCTTCCAAGCCAAACACCACCCTGACCTAACATTATATCACCATTCCTTCACTGTTGTTAGGTCAAAATCCTGAAACACACTCTCTAACAGCATTGTGGAGGCCCTGACACTTTCTCAAGGGCATTTGGGGATGGGCAATAAATGCTGGCCTAGCCAGCAAATGTCCACATCCTGTGAACAAAAAAAAGTATTACTCTTATTTCCCAAATTCCATCCACACAGAGAGCATTACATCTTATGAAATATTTGATTATCTTCTTGCAACAATATTCCAATGTTTTTCCATTTCAAGATTTTTTAACGATACCATATATTTTCCCTTTCTTTACTTAATGTTAATTTTATCAGATTCTTCATTCCTTTTTGGACATTTTTTTCCTTAATCATACTTGAGAATACAATTATTATGTCAAAAGTAAACAACCAATTGTTTCACCTCATGTATGGGACCATCCAGTCCAGTCTCTGTTCCACACACAGTACTGATTAAAATTGCAAATGTAACCATGATTCAAGTCCCTCTTCATTTGCCATGTCCATATTCAATGATTTTTGATGTCATTGTGTCCCTTCCTCCTCCACAGCTTGAACTCTTTTATTGCTTCCACAGATAGCTAACACCACAAACTCATTATACACCAAATTATTTTCAAGATAGCCATTATTTACACCAGATCAGCAATTGGTAGGTCTTTAACTGACTGAAATGGAAATAAGCCCAACCCTTTAGGATAATTGTTGGTGAAAATTGAAATGGGTCTACAGAGCGCACTGAAGTTAGGTTAACATAAAATAGGTGGCACAGTGGTTAGCACTGCTGCCTCACAGCACCAGAGACCTGGGTTCAATTCCCGCCTCAGACGACTGACTGTGTGGAGTTTGCACGTTCTCCCCGTGCCTGCGTGGGTTTCCTCCGGGTGCTCCGGTTTCCTCCCACCATCCAAAGATGTGCAGGGTCAGGTGAATTGGCCATACTAAATTGTCTGTAGTGTTAGGTAAGGGGTAAATGTAGGGGTATGGGTGGGTTTCGCTTCGGCGGGTCGGTGTGGACTTGTTGGGCCGAAGGGCCTGTTTCCACACTGTAATCTAATCTAATCTAGGTGATGGCAAGTCAGTCAACATTCTGCATTTCACCTGATTTATATTTCCATTCAAGTAAAAACTATAGACTGGATCCCATCTCTGGAAGGAAACATCCAAATTAATATTCTAGTATCCCAAATACCTTAATGGCTATTATCATTATCCTCACAACCAGCTTGAAATTCCCTTTCTTCTATACAGTCATAAACGTCTTGCTCTCACCTATCCACACTAATCCAGAAACTCCATTAATTCAATCCTGTACTGAACTATTAAGCATCACCTTTTGTGTAAATCCCTACTGCCTGTCTTGTGCTCCTATTGCTCCCCTGAAGGACTCCCATGGTTTTAGCTTGGAAAATAGAAGGATACCAACCTTCCCCTGAAGATATTTCAGATGGCTGTGGTAAGTGATTTCGAGAAATCCTGAGCCTTGAGTGTTGTATGAGTTTTTCTCACTGCCAACCTCCATGTTGCAGGAGTTTGTGGTATTGCTTACCATCGGGTAGGTTTGCTGCCATCATCCTTTTTTTGTGGGTGACTGCCGTGGTGGAGGAAGACCACTTGCTAGTCTAATCAGAAGACTAGTTTTAAATAAGATGTACCCTTTTTGAATGTTGGCAATTAAATACAAAATGCACTGATATGATGACCATTGATACAGAAACTATAAGGAGGGCCTATTGATCTTAATCCATTGAGACTCTTAGTTGTTATCCCGCCATCTGACATCATCATAGTAATGGGGGTCTAGATTAGAGTGGTGCTGGAAAAGCACAGCAGGTCAGGCAGCATCTGAGGAGCAGGAAAATCGACATTTCGGGCAAAAGCCCTTCATCGGGCTTTTGCTCGAAACGTCGGTTTTCCTGCTCCTCGGATGCTGCCTGACCTGCTGTGCTTTTCCAACACCACTCTAATCTAGACTCTGGTTTCCAGCATCTGCAGTCTTTGTTTTTACCTAACATAATGGTAATGGTGCTTTTAGGCACTTCTCAGCATTAACCCTTTCAGACACTTCCACCTTTGCACAACGCAAAGGAGTTGACTTCTGATTCCAATATCTCGATGTGAGTCTGGGCCAACCTAGCCCAGCTGGCCAGGTGATGGTGGAGTGGATGGCAGATATGCAGTCATGCTATACTCCTAAGAAAGAAGGAGGTATCTTTCCCAAGGAACATGACCACTCTCCTCAGACTTGGCCCCTGACTGAGAACAGAAGTAAGGAATTATATAATGTTTGAGAATTAAAAATTAATTCTACCTAAAACCGAGTTGACAGCTTTCTGAGCTGCCATAACAGCAGCACTAACTATCATGGAAGCTATCAGTAAAGACACAGTTATGGTAGATACCATTATCATGTCCTTGAAGTTGGCGATTTGCTCCACGTCAGACAGAATGGCACCCATGCTGTGCATGAAGCTGGGATACAGGATGGAGCCAGACTCCTCCACAATCTCAGCCATTGTGTGCAACATTCCAGCTTCACCTAGCACTTCATGGGTTATGCCTGTCAAATATCTTCCTGGGTCTTCAAAGTCAGAACAGAGTTCATGTGTTATTCTCACCCTCCAGTGAAATTGCACCTGTACCATCCAATTCCCTTGTCCTAGATCTTGAGCACATTAGAAACAGAGATTACATGGCAATGATAACTGCTGTTATTTGTTTGCTATTTTTGTGTTGTTTTCTCAAGTCATTTTAAAACTGAACCTGTCGGATGAATTCCCAGAAGGCCAATAATGTTCCTTGAATGCAGTTTGGAAAGGTCATTATCAATAGCTCATAAATGTAATTTGTTCATTACGATAGTTCAGAAATGATGATATAATAACAGGCTGTTAAATATCTGGCTAAGAGGCAGATTAGAGAAAGGACATGCTTCATTATTTTTAGCAGCAGTGATCAAGGTATTATGATTTATTATTTCAACACCAATCTCACTGTAAAATATAAACTTTAATTAAAGCAATTCAAAGTTATTGGAACATCTTGCTTTTGAAGTTGCAAGAGCAGGAAGAACAGGAAAATAAGGGGAGATATCCCCTTTCTGTCTAGGCTTTATGCATGAGAAGAATTAATTCAAGTGAAGTACAGGCTACCCAAGCCCAATGCCCTATTCACCAGTATTCCTCACCTTCCCTTTGATATTAATAGCACATTGTTGCCTGGGTCTATAATACAGAAATAAAAGCTGCGCACACAGAACATTCCAAACCAAATGCCATCTTACTAATACGTGCAGACTTCAACAAAGCAGCCTTGTGCCATCCCTCAGTGCCTTTGTCTGTCATTCTACTGCTCCTTCAGCTATTACAGCTGTTGAATTTCATTACAGGAAGATTGAAGATTGCCTTGGAGGAAAATCTTGAGATGATTTGGAACAGTTAACCTGGCTTTGGTTGTGCCGTTTTAGCATGGTGGTGGCCATATTCATGGCTGGTAAGGACACTGGCAGAGTGGTAGAGGTAAGAAGACAAATGCTGTCATTCTGAGAGAGTTCAGCACCATCAAATGCCATACAGCCACTGTCATTCTCCAGGTCATCGCCTTTTGGTGGGCGGATTGTTGGACCGTTGTAATATTCTACATGTCCCTTTGAAACTGGTATCTCCAGCCATAATAGCAGCAAGTTAAGCTTGCTTGGCAGAAAATGACCCCACACATCTTCAGTTTGAGGTTCCAATGCATCCTTCAGGCCTCTATTCAAAGCTGCAGATGTTGCAATGGAGTTGAGTCAAAACTAGATCATTTCTTGATAACGTGACACTGGAGGATGCAGACAGCTTCAGATATTTAGGCTCCATAATTGCCAGCAATCTGTAAACCTGAAGCTGATGTCAACCTCTATGTTGGTTCTGTCCAAGTTGAGTAAGAGACTGTGAAACAAAGCAACTTGACTGAGAAAAACTGCAAATCAACCGAGCCTGCATCCTCGCTCCTCTACAGTGGTGAGACCTGGACAATATATATTAGGCAAGGGGAAAGGCTGAACACCCTCCATCTATGTGGGATCAGATATAGGCTTGGCAGCCTTTGGTAGGACAAGGTCACTAATTCAGAGATACTGGAGCATATTCATTCTATCAGCTCTTGCTCATTACCAAGCCAATGATGTACAAAATGGCTGAGCCATCCCAATAGAAATGGATACTCTCGCCTCTCTGATTGAGCTTGGGGAACACCACCTTGAGTGTAGACAATAGCAGAGCCTCACAGAGGGCACATCCTGAGCAGAGGAGGCCTAGGCCAGCCCATAGCAGAACCCCTGGAAATGCTTGCCCCAAGTACAAGATGACTGTCTCAAGCAAACGTTCTTCAGGCACACCCTGTTTTCTCCCAGCGCCACTGAAGTAACTGCACAGAGATCGGTATTCCTGAGTTGTTGACTGACTATGAAATTGACTGGCAGTGCCTCTTCATTTCTGAACTCCTCTTCCTCCACTGCCTGGCCAGATTGTGTCTCTTGGGGTCCTGAAATGGTAAGGAAAATGTTGTGGTGAGGGCACATAGGAAGTTACAAGGTCACGCTTACATCACCAGAAGAAATTATGAGATGCTTTGTGCTGCCATATTTCAATCAAAAGGTGTATGTTGGTGAGACAATGTCGTCCCTTGTGTCTGTTTTCAGGGTCTATTAAATTTAGCCCCTTGGTGTTATATCAGTGTTTCCCAAAATGGGGATCAGGAGTGCAGTGAGGTTGGGGGCTGAAATGTTGGTGTCACAGGCTCAAAGGCAGCAAATGCTGACTCTCTTCCACTTATTCTCATGGGTCTTTTCCCCACTCCCCTCCAAGACTCACCACTCACAGGCATCAGAACAATTTCCAAGAATCAAAATGGGTTGACAGTGGGAAAAAAGAATTGGAAAGCATTAGGTTACATTGAGCTATGTGCAGCATTCTATTGTAATTTGAACAAGAGGAAAACCTAAACTACATAAAGGCAGTTTGAATCTGTGGTGGGTAGTTTAGAATTTATTGAAAGGTGCCACTGCTGATAGTCTTAAGAGTCAAGACATTTCTTGGGTGTTCTGATTGCATCAGGGCCTCTTTAGAAAATACTCCTTGCCCACCATATTCCAATAAGTGAGACAAAAGGTGAAAGTTACAGGCAAAACTCCAGAGTTACACAATGCTGTTTGCAAGGCCCCTAGTGTGGCAAGGCAGGGCGGGTGGGTGGGGGGTGGAGGGGAGCAAGGATTATGGTGTTTCCACAAGACAACTGAATATTTAATCATATACTTTTTTCCAAATTTCAAAGTTTATTGTAGTTCTGTTTCTCAAGCCAAAAACAATTTCTCCCACAGTTCCTTCATATTACCCAGCCAATGTGCATTTCCTCAGAGTTGTGAACAGTGTTTTTTTTGGGCACATGACACCCAGATGTTAGAGATTGGAGCAGCACACAATCAGGATGATAATTCAGAATCTTCCCAGTGTGATACAAATCAGCTCCGGTCGCATCATTAGTTCTTTTGTGCCACAGTCAAAGCTGTTTGGCTTCACAAACATTACAGCGGCATTTGCTAACAGTAAGGAGCATGGCATTAGCAACAACATCTCTTAGAAATATAGTTACAAATGTTTACAAACACCAACTAATGATACCATTTTAATGAAACAGTGTATGAGGTCAAAGAAATAAACTAAAACAAAGTACAACTTCTATTTCAAATTTCCAAAGGTCAGCTTAATATTGTGCACATGTGCAATCAGCAATAATTAGTGGTGCGTTAGTTGCAAATATCAATTAATGATACTATTTTAATGATGGATAGGGTAAATAGGCAAAGTCTTTTCCCTGGGGTCGGGGAGTCCAGAACTAGAGGGCAGAGTTTTAGGGTGAGAGGGAAAAAATACAAAAGAGACCTAAGGGGCAACTTTTTCACGCAGAGGTTGGCACGTGTATGGAATGAACTGCCAGAGGAAATAGTGGAGGCTGGTACAATTGCAACATTTAAGAGGTATTTGGATGGGTATATGAATAGGAAGGGTTTGGAGGGATATGGGCCGGGTGCTGGCAGGTGGGACTAGATTGGGTTGGGCTATCTGGTCAGCATCGACGGGTTGGACCGAAGGGTCTGTTTCCATGCTGTACATGACTCTACGACTCTAAGTATATTGTGATAATGGTATTTTACGGTGGTCACATAAATAAATGTGAAACAAAGTATGAGCTTTCTTTTATCCTTCAACAACAATCTTAATATTGTGCAAATGCACATGGTACATTGGTGTCAGTGAACATATCTTTTACTGTTTGTTCCTTTGGCAGAATCTTCAATGCATGGTGAGAAACCGGATGACTTTTTTTACCCACATTTATTTTTGCCTCTGTTGCATGAAACAAACAGACAACACAGTGCAGTAAAAGGTAGCTACATGGTGCTCATTTACCTAAGATGGATGGAAATCTTTTAGTTCATATACATCTGTCAAATGTCATCATTTGCATCTTTCCCTCTATGTCAGGTGGTGAAACTGCAGCAAGTTATCTCCATTGGGGTTGGGATAGGTGCATGTTTACTGATGGGTGAAGAGGTAGGCTTTGCCACAAATACCATGGATGAAATAGTTATCAGGTATCATTGTGGATTGGTGTTTTCAGTGTCGGTGCCTTTTGCCTCTCAATGTCATGGTGGCACACATCAGGACACACATCCTGTCACTATTTTCCTCTGTCATCAGACAGTGCCTCCCAAATGCAAGACTCACTCTTTATGTCCTTCATGTCACATTTGCAACAACCCTTGAAGTAAGGTTTTGGCAATTTGCTGACCAATTCCAACAAATGTTGCTGAAGAAGGAGGTAACAATGTATGCAAGTTGGGTGGAGGGGGGACTTAGAGTCATAGAGTCACAGAGATGTACAACATGGAAGCAGACCCTTCGGTCCAACCTGTCCATGCCGACCAGATATCCCACTTCTACTAAGACCATTAACTTACTGCAAAGACAGGACCTTGATGATTCTTCAGACATATCACCAAAGCAGTTCATTAGTGTCATGATCACTGTTTATTATCCCAGATCACCTACAGATATTTTGATATAGTTACAACACATTCTTCTAAAATGTGGACATACGGCCAAAAGGTGACTGAGAATGTGAATTCTAAGCAACATAATTCAGGTGCTGTCTGGAAGGCCTGAGTGGATTATCCCCACCTCATGGGAAGCCATGGAACGCCAGACCAGGCAGGTATCAAAAAGACTTTGGACAGAAGGATATCAAAGGGAGAAATGCACTGCAAACTGAACTCTAACCTCCTGTGATGTATCTCAGACTGAACATGGTTGGAGAAAAGAAAGCAGTCTTAGTGAGCATGTTTTCTGCTTTTCAGGAATACACAAGTACAGGACCAAAAGCTAGTTTCAGTCCTGGAATATGCAGGTGGGCAAAGGTGTGTACTATGAAGATTACAATTGAGAAAACCCCTCATCATCCCTATGCTGCAGTAAAACAAAAAATAAGTTTATTTATTGGAAACCAGTCAATAGGGAAAGGAAACAAAATGGATAGCACAGTGGCTCAGTGGTTAGCACTGCTGCCTCACAGAACCAGGGTCCCGGTTCGAATCCAGTCTTGGGCAACTGTCTGTGTGGAGTTTGCACATTCTCCCCGTGTCTGTGTGGGTTTCCTCTGGGTGCTCCGGTTTCCTCCCACAGTCTAAAGATGTGCCGATCAGGTGAATTGGCCATGCTAAACTGCCCATAGTGTTAGGTGCATTAGTCAGAGGGAAATGTGTCTGGGTGGGTTACTCTTCGGAGGGTCGGTGTGGACTTGTTGGGCCAAAGGGCCTGTTCCACACTGTAGGGAATCTAATTTAATCTCATCAAAAGACTTCCACCTGACTTGTGAAGCAAAGAATTTCACAATTGACTGCTCAGCTCCTAATGTCATCAATACCAGTATCACCCAACTGAACAGCTGCAATGTTCAATATCTACTCTTCACAGGCAACCCAGAGACTAATTTGCATAACTTTTAACTTTTATCTTTTGTGGACTCATTTCTCATTTTTAACCCGTGTACATGAATGTTACATTATTGTTTCCTTTTGCATTTAGTAAATAATAAACTTTTTCATTAACTCATGGAAGCCTGGTTAAATTGGCTCATTTTAAAACATAAATACATTTGATCTTAGAGAAAAACAGACACAAGTGAACGGATCCTTCGCAAATTAATCTCGTCACATCTAAGGGGGCAGGTGAACAAAGATGGGGAGCCACTTTGTCCTCTTCACCCAAAAGATGGGATATCCCATCTGGAACCTTAATAATTTTGGAAACCTTGCCAATGGACTGGTTGTAATATTAATATCAGCTTTTTATATATTATTTATTTAATCCTTCCCTCACAAAGGGAAGCAACATAAAACATTGGACTATTTTGTCAAGTTTATTTTGGTGGGACAGCCTCCTCCTCACAGAACAAACTATTTTCTTACAACCTTGTAGATGCCAAGAGATTGAAAGAGCCTGTGCTCAATTTAGTATCTTCGCATCACATGGAATATATGAGTATCTTTCTTTCACGCAGTAATTAAATACGTGGTAAATTCATCTTAAGATAATCTGATTGATATAAAGGAGAAGAAAGTTGAATTGAAGTGAATTGAATTGAATTTATTGTCACGTGTACCGAGGCACAGTGAAAAGCTTTGTCTTGTGAGCAATACAGGCAGATCACAGAGTTAAGTAGCATAGCTAAGTAAATAATAGGTAAACAGCAGCAAAATCAAAAACACAGGTACAGGCGAATGTTAAGTGCTTGTGAGTCCATTCAGTATTCTAATAGTAGAGAAGAAACTCTTACAAAGCTGGCTGGTGCGTGTGTTCAGGCTTTTGTACCTTCTCCCTAATGGTAGAGGTTATAGAAAAACATTGCCAGGGTTGGATGGATCTTTAAGAATGCTGGTGGCCTTACCTCGACAGTGGGCCTGGTAGATGGATTCTATAGATGGGACAGCTGGCCTTTGTGATTGTCCAGGCCGAGTTCACCACTCTCTGTAACCATCTCTGATGTTGAATGGTACAGTTGCCATACTAGGTAGTGATACATCCAGACAAAATGCTCTGGATGGCGCACCTATAAACATTGGCAAGGGTACTCGCCGTATTGCCAAATTTCTTCAGCTGCCTGAGGAAGACGAGATGTTGTTGGGCCTTTGTAACCATTGAGTCCACGTGAAGAGTCTAAGAAAGCTTGTTGTGGATGACCATTCATAGGAACATGATACTCTCCACTTGTTCCAACCAAAACTGTCTGAATCATCTTTGTGAAAAATGTGAAACGAACAGCAAATTTTACACATTCCATTTCTATCACTTAATTAATTTCACTGCATGGTTAACAACATACCACAAGGTAAAGCGAATAAGACACACCTTCAGAGATATCTTGTATTCTATAGAGGTAGTTCTGATTCCTTAGATATTCTTGTGCTATGAGTATGAGTCTTGGAATAGCAAATAAAAAGCAAACAAATATTTAAGCTGTCGGTTCATAGGTATGTTATTACATCAGGAAAGTAACAGGGTCCAGAAAGTGTAGCTATTTGCCATTGTTATGCAAAATTAAGTGTATTTCCATTTGATCCTTGATCTATGCCAGTTTCCTTTATGCTACAATTTCTTTGAGACAAATAAATTTTCTAGTTAGCAGTACTTGAGGATCAGGCACAAAGTGGATGTTACAATATTCTGGTTGTTTCTTTTGTCATTTTCTTGAAGCTATTTTCAAGGTTTTTTTTCTATTATGATTTGCATTCCATGGCAACTGTTGTGCTGCTATCTTCATTTTAGCAACTACTATAGTGCCAGAAGAGATTTTCCAGTCGGAACTCTCATTCCCCCCCCCGACACTTCCTCTCCTTCCACGTTAGCTGTGCATTGTGGGGAAAGAAAGGCGGGCCAATAGAAGAATGTCAGGTGCTTCAGAAGTACATATATCCTCCTGCTAGTGTGTACCACAATCTGCAAACAGAAACAAACATCCATGCACTTGTTAAATCAGAGGGGCTGTGATTTACGAGGAAGGACATGATGGAGTCAGGAGACCTCATGGAACCAATGCTCATTGTTCCTTTTAACCAATCCCCAAACCTGTTGAAGCCATAGAAGAGCTGGGAGGAATTTCAACATGGCCCAAGGCAGTAGTTTGCTTGATTAGTATTCTTCCCAGTTGGTTTTAACACCCAGTCCCTCCACTACTGGTACACTGACTG
Source organism: Chiloscyllium plagiosum (assembly GCF_037043375.1). Classification (NCBI taxonomy): domain Eukaryota; kingdom Metazoa; phylum Chordata; class Chondrichthyes; order Orectolobiformes; family Hemiscylliidae; genus Chiloscyllium; species Chiloscyllium plagiosum. Next base: position 21,461,582 of record NW_028270166.1, read on the forward strand.
TAATCTTTAAAAGCTACATGATGCACTGCAGCAATTCACCAAGTTTATTTTAACATGACTAAAGCACTGTTGAAAATATAATTTCAAAGTTGTAACGCTTAAAGTAATGACTGCTGTGATTGATCTAACCACGCATGCTATTATTTTTAAAATATTGATAGAAAAGGATAGACTGGATCTAAAATCAAAGTTCTAATTTGGAGGAAGGCCAATTTAGCCGGTATTAGGCAAGAACGTTCAAAAGTTGATTGAGGGCAGATGTTCACAGATAAAACGACGACTGGAAAATAGGAAGCCTTCAAAAATGAGATAACAAAAGTCCAGAGACAGTATGTTCCTGTTAGATTGAAAGGAAAGGCTGATAGGTGTAGGGAATGCTGGATGACAAGAAAAATTGAGGTTTTGGTCAAGAAAAAGAAGGCGGCATATGTCAGGTATAGGCAGGATAGATCGCGTGAACCCTTAGAAGAGTATACAAGCAGTAAGAGTATACTTAAGTGGGAAATCAGGAGGACAAAAAGGGGATATGAGATAGCTTTGGCAAATAAGTTAAGGAGAATCCAAAGGGATTTTATAAATACATTGAGGACTAAAAGGCAACAAGGGAGAGAATAAGATCCCTCAAAGATCAGCAAGGCAGCCTAAGTATGGAACTATAGGAGAGGGAGGAAATACTGAATGAGTATTTTGCATCAGTGTTTACTGTGGAGAAGGACAGGGAAGATATAGAATGTACGGAAATAGATGGTGACATCTTGAAAAATGTCCATTTACAGAGGAGGAGGTGTTGAATGTCTTAAAATGCATAAAGGGTGGATAAATCTCCAGGAACTGATCAGGTGTACCCTACAATTCTGTGGGAAGATAAGGAAGTAATTGCTGGCCCCTTGCTGAGAGATTTGTATCATCGATAGTCACAGATGTAGGTACCAGAAGACTGGAGGTTGGCTAACGTAGTGCCACTATTTAAGAGAGGAGGTCATGAAAAGCCAGGAAACTATAGAGCAGTGAGCCTGACAGTGGTGGTGGGCAAGTTGTTGGAGGGAATCCTGAGGGATAGGATTTACATGTATTTGAAAAGGCAAGGATTGATTAGAAATAGTCAGCATGGCTTTGCGAGTGGGAAATCGTGTCTCATTAGCTTGATTGAATTTTTTGAAGAAGTAACAGAAAGGTTCGATGAGAGTAGAGCGGTGGACATGATCTATATGGGCTTCAGTAAGGCATTCAACAACTTCCTCATGGTAGACTAGTTAGCAAGGTTAGATCACATGGAATACAGGGAGAACTAGCTATTTGGATATAGAACTAGCTTGAAGGTAGAAGACAGAGGGTGGTGGGGAGGATTGTTTTTCAGACTGGAGGCCTGTGAGCAGTAGTGTGCCACAAGGGTCGGTGCTGGGTCCACTACTTTTCATCCTATATATAAATGATTTGGATGTGAACATAGGAGGTATAGTTAGGAAGTTTGCAGATGACACCAAAATGGAGGTTTAGTGGACAGCGAAGAAGGTTCCCTCAGAATACTATGGGATCTTGATCAGATGGGCCAATGGGCCAAGGAGTGGCAGATGGAGTTTAATTTAGATAAATGTGAGGTGCTGTACTTCGGAAAAGCAGATCAGAGCAGGACTTATACACCTAATGGCAAGGTCCATTGTTGAACAAAAAGACCTTGTCATGCAGGTTTGTAGTTCCATGAAAGGGGTAGATATGATAGTGAAGAAGGTGTTTGGTATGCTTTTCTTTATTGGTAACAATATCAAGTGTAGGAGTTGGGAGGTCATTTTGCCACTGTACAGGACATTGGTTAGGCCATTTTTGGCATATTATGTGCAGTTCTGGTCTCCCTGCTGTAGGAAGGATGTTGCAAAACTTGAAAGGATTCAGAAAAGATTTACAAGGATGTTGCCAGAGTTGGAGGGTTTTAGCTATAGGGAGAGGCTGAATAGGCTGGGGCTGTTTTCTCTGGAGCGTCAAAGACTGAGGGATGACATTATAGAGGTTTATAAAATCATGAGGGGCATGGATAGGGTGAATGGACAAGGTCTTTTCCCTGGGGTGGGGGAGTCCAGAACTAGAGGGCATAGGTTTAAGGTGAGAGGGAAACGATTTAAAACAGACCTAAGGAGCAGCTTTTTTGACACGGAGGGTGGTGTGTATATGGAATGAGCTGCCAAAGAAAATGGTGAAGGTTGGTACAATTACAGCATTTAAAAGGCATCTAGATGAGTAAATGAATAGGACAGGCTTAGAGGGTTATGGGCCAGGTATTGGCCAATGGGACTAGATTAATTTAGGTTATCTGGTGAGTTGGACTGAAGAGTCTATTTCCATGTTGAACACCTCTATGACTCTATAACTAAATTAAGTCCAATGACATTGTTGCATAAATAAAATAGATTAGAGAGAAAACTGCTTTAGAGAATTGAGAATGGGAACATCGACATTAAGCATTTGTCTAAGTACCACTGACAAAGCACGAGAAAACTGTTGGGCATTGCTTCTCAGTGTCTTTGACTGAATGGGCAACTTCTACGACTCAAGCAATGCATTTTCTTTATTCAGAGCAACATTTTTCCTGTCTAACCACTCCTACACTGTTCAGTAGCACTTTCTGTTGGTCTTGTACTATTGGGGAAGATCAGTTTAGTTGCATTGGGGGCATGCAGATGTTGGGACTGTTACAGTATATTTGGCGCAACCAAGTGGCTATTATTTAAAAGGGTACAAATTGGAATGATGACAGAACGAAGCCATTCCGACAGGACAGCACAATAGTTCACTGCTGCTTCAGGGATGTTTCTACACAAGGCACGCAGTAAAAATTAGAAGCTCCTAGAATGGAAGGCCACACTTGTTTAAGTTCAGTGCCAGAATAGCAAGGTTGGAGTTTGCATAAGCACTTATTGCTGACTCATCAGTGACCCCAACATAGGAGCTGGGATAAGCTTTACTTAATTGAACGTAATTAAAATTTACTGCATTTTAGTGTTGATATTTTTCAGGAATAACACTTGAGAATTGAGCTGCCCATACTTCATTGTCCAAATATAATATTATTGTGACTTCTGGTGATGGAGCAAGACTAGGTCATTTGGAAAATTCGGGTCTTAATTTCAGTTCGTTGCAAACTCTGTACAGCATTATAATTCATTGTATTCCAGCGGTTATTCATGCTACTTTCTAAATGCAAAGAGGTGTGTGTGTGCGTGCTCGCCTGTTACAAAGTCAATAGATTGCCACCATTACAATACATTGACATAATTTTCTCTTTTTGTAATTAGGTGTGGAGGCAGACACAAAAGCAGGAGGGACTCCCAATTCAGAGTGGGATAGGTTTCCCCATGCAATTTACCTTTTCTCAACTCATTACATATTCATGCATGGGTAAAAAGTTAAATCCTACAGGCTGGAGGTTCTGAAACTCACAGGGACCATCCAGGCTCCAAAATCCAGGCACCAGATTTAAAATGTACCCAAACAGCAATTCACTCTTTGCAATTCATGAGCATCGCTCAACCTCTGCTCATCACTGCTCACCCACCCCAAAAGATGTTGTGAAATAAGGCAAACAGTAGCTGTAGTGATACCTCCTGAGCAGACCTTCTGGAAGTTGTTTAGGAGAGTAGGGAAGTTCTTTTCCCAATGGATAGCAACAAGGCCAGTCTGACTGATGTAGGCAGTCTGGTCACAGGTGGCTGTAGAGAACCTGGCCCCAGTGCCACAAGAGGATGAATGGTTTTCTGCATTTCGCCAGAGTATGTCTCCTCAATGCTGCATGCTCTCATGAGTGTGAGTTCACATGGCAAGGTTGTCACAGTGGGGACTGTTACACAGGAGATTGGGTGCCACACATCTCCATCAGATGCTTCATTTACAGTTGGTGGTTGTCACTTCATTGCAGCGAGCAAGACAATGGTACTGTGTCTCACTCATCCACCAGGGTTCACACTTAAAACAGAAAAGGAGCTTCAACGTTCAGCAGTTTGTGACAAGTCATTGCCATTTCATCATAACTAAGAGAATATACACATTTGATAGTTTTATTACAAAATATTTGCAGGGGACAAGTGCACAATGACAATTAATGGCATCACGAGTCAAGTCCCCTTTTGTGTTCAGCACCACTTGTCAGCCAAAAATCAGGTTTGTTGGCAAAAGCCAATATGGCTGCCTCACATGGACAGACTGATGACCCAGTTAGGCTTCAGCTGTAACACAGTGAGTGTTAACAACTCTAACAAGCCAGACTGCGTATGGCTAAGACTGCCCGTAAGCTGATCACCAACACTGAATGTGTTTACGTAAAGAAACACCTTGGTTATGAAGGAGTCAAGTGGCTGATCAAGTTTGTACCCACTGGAGGTGAAGGAAGAAATTGACCACCACCAGGTACATGCATGTTGGAAATAGTGCAGGTTTGTGAGCACATGTTGCCTAGTTTTGGCTAACAAGATTGCACCCATGAATGTAATTTCAGTGGGCTGGAGTGTTAATGAGTATTCATGACATGCGAGTGAACGCAAAACATTTCGAAGATTGGGAAAGCTGACCGTCCTGAAATATCCTGAGAGTACCAAAACGTTTACCTAGCATTAGGAAACTAAAATTATATTTCCCAGCCAATTAAGTTCCCCTGCCCACCCTTCTATAGTTTTTTTAGATTAGATTAGATTCCCTACAGTGTGGAAACAGGCCCAATCAGTCCACACTGACACCATCCAGGACAAAGTATTCACCCCACATTTACAAACATTCAAATAGAACAAAGCTGTGGATGCTGAAGATCTGAAACAGATACAGAAATTGCTGGAGAAACTCAACAGGTCTGGAAGCATCTTGTAAATTTACACCGGTCTCCCTCCAGATACATCCTTTCTTAGACACAGTGCCCAAAACTGCTCCCATTATTCTTAAACTGGTCTGACCAGAGCCTGAAACAACCTCAGCAATACATCCCTGCTGTTGTATTCTAGTTCTCTTGAATTGAATGCCAAAATTGAATTTGCCTTCCCAACTGCCAACAAACCTGCATGTTAATCTAAAAAGAATCCTAAACTAGGACCCCTGAGCCTTTTCTTATTGATCAACGAAATGAGCGCACCGTTGGCTAGGCAGAATTCATTGCCCATTCCTAATTCTAGACTTTTATTGGAATCAAATTCCATAATCTGCTGTGGCAGAATTGAAATCCAGGTCCCCAGATTATTACAGGAGTCTCTCGATTAGATGTACACACAGACCATCACCTCCTCTTTGTACACACAGATCATCACCTCCTCTTTGCACACACAGACCATCACCTCCTCTTTGTACACACAGACCATCAACTCCTCTTTGTGCACACAGACCATCGCCTCCTCTTTGAACACACAGACCATCACCTCCTCCTTGTACACAAAGATCATCACCTCCTCTTTGTGCACACAGACCATCACCTCCTCTTTGTACATACAGACCATCACCTCCTCTTTGTACACACAGACCATCACCTCCTCTTTGTGCACACAGACCATCACCTCCTTTTTCTACACACAGATCATTACCTCCTCTTTATGCACACAGACCATCACCTCCTCTTTGAACACAAAGATCATCACCTCCTCTTTGTGCACACAGACCATCACCTCCTCTTTGTACACACAGACCATCACCTCCTCTTTGTACACACAGACCATCACCTCCTCTTTGTACACACAGACCATCACCTCCTCTTTCTGCACACAGATCATCACCTCCTCATTGTGCACACAGACCATCACCTCCTCTTTGTGCACACAGACCATCACCTCCTCTTTGTACACACAGATCATTACCTCCTCTTTGTACAGACAGACCATCACCTCCTCTTTGTACACAGAGATCATCACCTCCTCTTTGTACACAGAGATCATCACCTCCTCTTTGCACACACAGACCATCACCTCCTCTTTGTACACATAGATCATCACCTCCTCTTTGTACACATAGATCATCACCTCCTCTTTGTACACACAGACCATCACCTCCTCTTTGTACACACAGACCATCACCTCCTCTTTGTACACACAGACCATCACCTCCTCTTTATGCACACAGACCATCACCTCCTCTTTGTACACACAAATCATCACCTCCTCATTGTGCACACATACCATCACCTCCTCTTTGTGCACACACACCATCACCTCCTTTTTGTACACACAGATCATTACCTCCTCTTTATGCACACAGACCATCACCTCCTCTTTGAACACAAAGATCATCACCTCCTCTTTGTGCACACAGACCATCACCTCCTCTTTGTACACACAGACCATCACCTCCTCTTTGTACATACAGACCATCACCTCCTCTTTGCGCACACAGATCATCACCTCCTCATTGTGCACACAGACCATCACCTCCTCTTTGTGCAAACAGACAATCACCTCCTCTTTGCACACACAGACCATCACCTCCTCTTTGAACACAAAGATCATCACATCCTCTTTGTGCACAGAGACCATCACCTCCTCTTTGTACACACAGACCATCACCTCCTCTTTGTACACACAGACCATCGCCTCCTCTTTGTACACACAGACCATCGCCTCCTCTTTGTACACACAGACCATCACCTCCTCATTGTGCACACAGACCATCACCTCCTCTTTGTGCACACAGACCATCACCTCCTCTTTGTGCAAACAGACAATCACCTCCTCTTTGCACACACAGACCATCACCTCCTCTTTGAACACAAAGATCATCACATCCTCTTTGTGCACACAGACCATCACCTCCTCTTTGTACACACAGACCATCACCTCCTCTTTGTACACACAGACCATCGCCTCCTCTTTGTACACACAGACCATCGCCTCCTCTTTGTACACACAGACCATCACCTCCTCATTGTGCACACAGACCATCACCTCCTCTTTGTGCACACAGACCATCACCTCCTCTTTGTACACACAGACCATCACCTCCTCTTTGTACACACAGACCATCACCTCCTCTTTGTACACACAGATCATCACCTCCTCTTTGTACACACAGACCATCACCTCCTCTTTGTACACACAGACCGTCACCTGCTCATTGTGCACACAGACCATCACCTCCTCTTTGTGCACACAGACCATCACCTCCTCTTTGTGCACACAGACCATCACCTCCTCTTTGTGCACACAGACCATCACCTCCTCTTTGTACACACAGACCATCACCTCCTCTTTGTACACACAGACCATCACCTCCTCTTTGTACACACAGATCATCACCTCCTCTTTGTACACACAGACCATCACCTCCTCTTTGTACACACAGACCGTCACCTGCTCATTGTGCACACAGACCATCACCTCCTCTTTGTGCACACAGACCATCACCTCCTCTTTGTACACACAGACCATCACCTCCTCTTTGTACACACAGACCATCACCTCCTCTTTGTGCACACAGACCATCACCTCCTCTTTGTACACACAGACCATCACCTCCTCTTTGTGCACACAGATCATCACCTCCTCTTTGTGCACACAGACCATCACCTCCTCTTTGTGCACACAGACCATCACCTCCTCTTTGTACACACAGACCATCACCTCCTCTTTGTACACACAGATCATCACCTCCTCTTTGTGCACACAGACCATCACCTCCTCTTTGTGCACACAGACCATCGCCTCCTCTTTGTGCACACAGACCATCACCTCCTCTTTGTGCACACAGACCATCGCCTCCTCTTTGTACACACAGACCATCACCTCCTCTTTGTACACACAGACCATCACCTCCTCTTTGTTCACACAGACCATCACCTCCTCTTTGTGCACACAGACCATCACCTCCTCTTTGTACACACAGACCATCACCTCCTCTTTGTGCACACAGACCAACACCTCCTCTTTGTACACACAGACCATCACCTCCTCTTTCTTCACACAGACCATCACCTCCTCTTTGTACACACAGACCATCACCTCCTCCTTGTGCACGCAGACCATCGCCTCTTCTTTGTGCACACAGACCATCACCTCCTCTTTGTACACACAGACCATCACCTCCTCCTTGTGCACGCAGACCATCGCCTCTTCTTTGTGCACACAGACCATCACCTCCTCTTTGTACACACAGACCATCACCTCCTCTTCGTGCATACAGACCATCACCTCCTCTTTGTGCACACAGACCATCACCTCCTCTTTGTACACACAGACCATCACCTCCTCTTTGTACACACAGACCATCACCTCCTCTTCGTGCATACAGACCATCACCTCCTCTTTGTGCACACAGACCATCACCTCCTCTTTGTACACACAGACCATCACCTCCTCCTTGTGCACGCAGACCATCACCTCCTCTTTGTGCATACAGACCATCACCTCCTCTTTGTGCACACAGACCATCACCTCCTCTTTGTACACACAGACCATCACATCCTCTTTGTGCACACAGACCATCGCCTCCTCTTTCTGCACACAGACTATCGCCTCCTCTTTGTGCACACAGACCATCGCCTCCTCTTTGTGCACACAGACCATCACCTCCTCTTTGTACACACAGACCATCAACTCCTCTTTCTTCACACAGACCATCGCCTCCTCTTTGTGCACACAGACCATCGCCTCCTCTTTGTGCACACAGACCATCGCCTCCTCTTTGTGCACACAGACCATCGCCTCCTCTTTGTACACACAGACCATCAACTCCTCTTTCTTCACACAGACCATCGCCTCCTCTTTGTGCACACAGACCATCGCCTCCTCTTTCTTCACACAGACCATCACCTCCTCTTTGTGCACACAGACCATCGCCTCCTCTTTGTGCACACAGACCATCACCTCCTCTTTGTACACACAAACCATCGCCTCCTCTTTGTGCACACAGACCATCACCTCCTCTTCGTGCATACAGACCATCACCTCCTCTTTGTGCACACAGACCATCACCTCCTCTTTGTACACACAGACCATCACCTCCTCTTTGTACACACAAACCATCGCCTCCTCTTTGTGCACACAGACCATCACCTCCTCTTTGTGCACACAGACCATCACCTCCTCTTTGTACACACAGACCATCGCCTCCTCTTTGTGCACACAGATCATCACCTCCTCTTTGTGCACACAGACCATCGCCTCCTCTTAGTACACACAAACCATCGCCTCCTCTTTGTGCACACAGACCATCACCTCCTCTTTGTACACACAGACCATCGCCTCCTCTTTGTGCACACAGATCATCACCTCCTCTTTGTGCACACAGACCATCGCCTCCTCTTTGTGCACACAGACCATCGCCTCCTCTTTGTGCACACAGACCATCATCTCCTCTTTGTGCACACAGACCATCATCTCCTCTTTGTGCACACAGACCATCGCCTCCTCTTTGTGCACACAGACCATCGCCTCCTCTTTGTACACACAGACCATCACCTCCTCTTTGTGCACACAGTCCATCGCCTCCTCTTTGTGCACACAGACCATCAACTCCTCTTTGTACACACAGACCATCAACTCCTCTTTGTACACACAGACCATCAACTCCTCTTTCTTCACACAGACCATCGCCTCTTCTTTGTGCACACAGACCATCATCTCCTCTTTGTGCACACAGACCATCGTCTCCTCTTTCTGCACACAGACTATCGCCTCCTCTTTCTGCACACAGATCATCACCTCCTCTTTGTGCACACAGACCATCGCCTCCTCTTTGTGCACACAGACCATCGCCTCCTCTTTGTGCACACAGACCATCACCTCCTCTTTGTACACACAGACCATCACCTCCTCTTTCTTCACACCGACCATCGCCTCCTCTTTGTGCACACAGACAATCGTCTCCTCTTTGTGCACACAGACCATTGCCTCCTCTTTGTGCACACAGACCATCGCCTCCTATTTGTGCACACAGACCATCGCCTCCTCTTTGTGCACACAGATCATCACCTCCTCTTTGTGCACACAGATCATCACCTCCTCTTTGTGCACACAGACCATCGCCTCCTATTTGTGCACACAGACTATCGCCTCCTCTTTGTGCACACAGATCATCACCTCCTCTTTGTGGACACAGACCATTGCCTCCTCTTTGTGCACACAGACCATCACCTCCTCTTTGTGCACACAGACCATCATCTCCTCTTTGTGCACACAGACCATCGCCTCCTCTTTGTACACACAGACCATCACCTCCTCTTTGTGCACACAGTCCATCGCCTCCTCTTTGTGCACACAGACCATCGCCTCCTCTTTGTACACACAGACCATCAACTCCTCTTTGTACACACAGACCATCAACTCCTCTTTCTTCACACAGACCATCGCCTCTTCTTTGTGCACACAGACCATCATCTCCTCTTTGTGCACACAGACCATCGTCTCCTCTTTCTGCACACAGACTATCGCCTCCTCTTTCTGCACACAGATCATCGCCTCCTCTTTGTGCACACAGACCATCGCCTCCTCTTTGTGCACACAGACCATCGCCTCCTCTTTGTGCACACAGACCATCACCTCCTCTTTGTACACACAGACCATCACCTCCTCTTTCTTCACACCGACCATCGCCTCCTCTTTGTGCACACAGACAATCGTCTCCTCTTTGTGCACACAGACCATTGCCTCCTCTTTGTGCACACAGACCATCGCCTCCTATTTGTGCACACAGACCATCGCCTCCTCTTTGTGCACACAGATCATCACCTCCTCTTTGTGCACACAGATCATCACCTCCTCTTTGTGCACACAGACCATCGCCTCCTATTTGTGCACACAGACTATCGCCTCCTCTTTGTGCACACAGATCATCACCTCCTCTTTGTGCAGACAGACCATTGCCTCCTCTTTGTGCACACAGACCATCACCTCCTCTTTGTACACACAGACCATCACCTCCTCTTTGTGCACACAGACCATCACCTCCTCTTTGTACACACAGACCATCACCTCCTCTTTGTGCACACAGACCAACACCTCCTCTTTGTACACACAGACCATCGCCTCCTCTTTGTGCACACAGACCATCATCTCCTCTTTGTGCACACAGACCATCACCTCCTCTTTGTGCACACAGACCATCATCTCCTCTTTGTGCACACAGACCATCGCCTCCTCTTTGTACACACAGACCATCACCTCCTCTTTGTGCACACAGTCCATCGCCTCCTCTTTGTGCACACAGACCATCGCCTCCTCTTTGTACACGCAGACCATCACCTCCTCTTTGTGCACACAGACCATCGCCTCCTCTTTGTACACACAGACCATCACCTCCTCTTTGTACACACAGACCATCACCTCCTCTTTGTTCACACAGACCATCACCTCCTCTTTGTGCACACAGACCATCACCTCCTCTTTGTACACACAGACCATCACCTCCTCTTTGTGCACACAGACCAACACCTCCTCTTTGTACACACAGACCATCACCTCCTCTTTCTTCACACAGACCATCACCTCCTCTTTGTACACACAGACCATCACCTCCTCCTTGTGCACGCAGACCATCGCCTCTTCTTTGTGCACACAGACCATCACCTCCTCTTTGTACACACAGACCATCACCTCCTCTTCGTGCATACAGACCATCACCTCCTCTTTGTGCACACAGACCATCACCTCCTCTTTGTACACACAGACCATCACCTCCTCTTTGTACACACAGACCATCACCTCCTCTTCGTGCATACAGACCATCACCTCCTCTTTGTGCACACAGACCATCACCTCCTCTTTGTACACACAGACCATCAACTCCTCTTTCTTCACACAGACCATCGCCTCCTCTTTGTGCACACAGACCAACGCCTCCTCTTTCTTCACACAGACCATCACCTCCTCTTTGTGCACACAGACCATCGCCTCCTCTTTGTGCACACAGACCATCACCTCCTCTTTGTGCACACAGACCATCACCTCCTCTTTGTACACACAGACCATCACCTCCTCTTTGTACACACAAACCATCGCCTCCTCTTTGTGCACACAGACCATCACCTCCTCTTCGTGCATACAGACCATCACCTCCTCTTTGTGCACACAGACCATCACCTCCTCTTTGTACACACAGACCATCACCTCCTCTTTGTACACACAAACCATCGCCTCCTCTTTGTGCACACAGACCATCACCTCCTCTTTGTGCACACAGACCATCACCTCCTCTTTGTACACACAGACCATCGCCTCCTCTTTGTGCACACAGATCATCACCTCCTCTTTGTGCACACAGACCATCGCCTCCTCTTTGTACACACAAACCATCGCCTCCTCTTTGTGCACACAGACCATCACCTCCTCTTTGTGCACACAGACCATCACCTCCTCTTTGTACACACAGACCATCGCCTCCTCTTTGTGCACACAGATCATCACCTCCTCTTTGTGCACACAGACCATCGCCTCCTCTTTGTGCACACAGACCATCGCCTCCTCTTTGTGCACACAGACCATCATCTCCTCTTTGTGCACACAGACCATCACCTCCTCTTTGTGCACACAGACCATCACCTCCTCTTTGTGCACACAGACCATCATCTCCTCTTTGTGCACACAGACCATCGCCTCCTCTTTGTACACACAGACCATCACCTCCTCTTTGTGCACACAGTCCATCGCCTCCTCTTTGTGCACACAGACCATCGCCTCCACTTTGTACACACAGACCATCAACTCCTCTTTGTACACACTGACCATCAACTCCTCTTTCTTCACACAGACCATCGCCTCTTCTTTGTGCACACAGACCATCATCTCCTCTTTGTGCACACAGACCATCGTCTCCTCTTTCTGCACACAGACTATCGCCTCCTCTTTCTGCACACAGATCATCGCCTCCTCTTTGTGCACACAGACCATCGCCTCCTCTTTGTGCACACAGACCATCGCCTCCTCTTTGTGCACACAGACCATCACCTCCTCTTTGTACACACAGACCATCACCTCCTCTTTCTTCACACCGACCATCGCCTCCTCTTTGTGCACACAGACAATCGTCTCCTCTTTGTGCACACAGACCATTGCCTCCTCTTTGTGCACACAGACCATCGCCTCCTATTTGTGCACACAGACCATCGCCTCCTCTTTGTGCACACAGATCATCACCTCCTCTTTGTGCACACAGATCATCACCTCCTCTTTGTGCACACAGACCATCGCCTCCTATTTGTGCACACAGACTATCGCCTCCTCTTTGTGCACACAGATCATCACCTCCTCTTTGTGCACACAGACCATTGCCTCCTCTTTGTGCACACAGACCATCACCTCCTCTTTGTACACACAGACCATCACCTCCTCTTTGTGCACACAGACCATCACCTCCTCTTTGTACATACAGACCATCACCTCCTCTTTGTGCACACAGATCATCACCTCCTCTTTGTGCACACAGACCATCACCTCCTCTTTGTGCACACAGACCATCACCTCCTCTTTGTGCACACAGACCATCGCCTCCTCTTTGTGCACACAGACCATCACCTCCTCTTTGTGCACACAGACCATCACCTCCTCTTTCTGCACACAGACCAACACCTCCTCTTTGTACACACAGACCATCACCTCCTCTTTCTTCACACAGACCATCACCTCCTCTTTGTACACACAGACCATCGCCTCTTCTTTGTGCACACAGACCGTCACCTCCTCTTTGGACACACAGACCATCACCTCCTCTTTGTGCACACAGACCATCACCTCCTCTTTGTACACACAGACCATCACCTCCTCTTTGTACACACAGACCATCACATCCTCTTTGTGCACACAGACCATTGCCTCCTCTTTCTGCACACAGACTATCGCCTCCTCTTTGTGCACACAGACCATCATCTCCTCTTTGTGCACACAGACCATCGCCTCCTCTTTGTGCACACAGACCATCACCTCCTCTTTGTACACACAGACCATCACCTCCTCTTTGTGCACACAGACCATCACCTCCTCTTTGTACACACAGACCATCACCTCCTCTTTGTGCACACAGACCATCACCTCCTCTTTGTGCACACAGACCATCACCTCCTCTTTGTGCACACAGACCATCACCTCCTCTTTGTGCACACAGACCATCGCCTCCTCTTTGTACACGCAGACCATCACCTCCTCTTTGTGCACACAGACCATCGCCTCCTCTTTGTACACACAGACCATCACCTCCTCTTTGTACACACAGACCATCACCTCCTCTTTCTTCACACAGACCATCACCTCCTCTTTGTACACACAGACCATCACCTCCTCTTTCTTCACACAGACCATCACCTCCTCTTTGTACACACAGACCATCGCCTCTTCTTTGTGCACACAGACCATCACCTCCTCTTTGTACACACAGACCATCACCTCCTCTTTGTGCACACAGACCATCACCTCCTCTTTGTGCACACAGACCATCACCTCCTCTTTGTACACACAGACCATTGCCTCCTCTTTGTGCACACAGTCCATCGCCTCCTCTTTCTGCACACAGACCATCGCCTCCTCTTTGTGCACACAGACCATTGCCTCCTCTTTGTGCACACAGACCATCACCTCCTCTTTGTACACACAGACCATCAACTCCTCTTTCTTCACACAGACCATCGCCTCCTCTTTGTGCACACAGTCCATCGCCTCCTCTTTCTTCACACAGACCATCGCCTCCTCTTTGTGCACACAGTCCATCAACTCCTCTTTCTTCACACAGACTATCGCCTCCTCTTTGTGCACACAGTCCATCGCCTCCTCTTTCTGCACACAGACCATCAACTCCTCTTTCTTCACACAGACCATCGCCTCCTCTTTCTGCACACAGTCCATCGCCTCCTCTTTCTGCACACAGACCATCACCTCCTCTTTGTGCACACAGTCCATCAACTCCTCTTTCTTCACACAGACCATCGCCTCCTCTTTTTGCACACAGTCCATCGCCTCCTCTTTCTGCACACAGACCATCGCCTCCTCTTTGTGCACACAGACCATCGCCTCCTCTTTCTGCACACAGATCATCACCTCCTCTTTGTGCACACAGACCATCACCTCCTCTTTGTACACACAGACCATCAACTCCTCTTTGTGCACACAGATCATCGCCTCCTCTTTCTTCACACAGACCATCGCCTCCTCTTTGTGCACACAGACCATCATCTCCTCTTTGTGCACACAGTCCATCGCCTCCTCTTTGTACACACAGACCATCAACTCCTCTTTGTGCACACAGATCATCGCCTCCTCTTTCTTCACACAGACCATCGCCTCCTCTTTGTGCACACAGACCATCGCCTCCTCTTTTTGCACACAGTCCATCGCCTCCTCTTTCTGCACACAGACCATCACCTCCTCTTTGTGCACACAGTCCATCGCCTCCTCTTTCTGCACACAGACCATCACCTCCTCTTTCTGCACACAGATCATCACCTCCTCTTTGTGCACACAGACCATCACCTCCTCTTTGTACACACAGACCATCAACTCCTCTTTGTGCACACAGATCATCACCTCCTCTTTCTTCACACAGACCATCGCCTCCTCTTTGTGCACACAGACCATCATCTCCTCTTTGTGCACACAGACCATCGCCTCCTCTTTGTGCACACAGATCATCACCTCCTCTTTGTGCACACAGATCATCACCTCCTCTTTGTGCACACAGACCATCGCCTCCTCTTTTGCACACAGACCATCGCCTCCTCTTTGTGCACACAGACCATCACCTCCTCTTTCTTCACACAGACCATCGCCTCCTCTTTGTGCACACAGACAATCGTCTCCTCTTTGTGCACACAGACCATCACCTCCTCTTTGTGCACACAGACCATCGCCTCCTCTTTGTACACACAGACCATCGCCTCCTCTTTCTGCACACAGATCATCACCTCCTCTTTGTGCACACAGACCATCACCTCCTCTTTGTGCACACAGACCATCACCTCCTCTTTGTACACACAGACCATCACCTCCTCTTTCTTCACACAGATCATCGCCTCCTCTTTGTGCACACAGACCATCATGTCCTCTTTGTGCACACAGACCATCGCCTCTTCTTTGTGCACACAGACCATCATGTCCTCTTTGTGCACACAGACCATCGCCTCTTCTTTGTGCACACAGACCATCGCCTCCTCTTTCTGCACACAGACCATCGCCTCCTCTTTGTGCACACAGACCATCACCTCCTCTTTGTGCACACAGATCATCACCTCCTCTTTGTGCACACAGACCATCACCTCCTCTTTGTACACACAGACCATCACCTCCTCTTTCTTCACACAGACCATCGCCACATCTTTGTGCACACAGACCATCGCCTCTTCTTTGTGCACACAGACCATCACCTCCTCTTTCTGCACACAGAT
The DNA here is from genome assembly GCF_037043375.1 of Chiloscyllium plagiosum. Classification (NCBI taxonomy): domain Eukaryota; kingdom Metazoa; phylum Chordata; class Chondrichthyes; order Orectolobiformes; family Hemiscylliidae; genus Chiloscyllium; species Chiloscyllium plagiosum. The sequence continues at coordinate 21,477,897 of NW_028270166.1, forward strand.
CATCACCTCCTCTTTGTGCACACAGACCATCGCCTCCTCTTTGTACACAAAGACCATCGCCTCCTCTTTCTGCACACATACCATCGCCTCCTCTTTCTGCACACATACCATCACCTCCTCTTTGTACACACAGACCATCACCTCCTCTTTGTGCACACAGACCATCACCTACTCTTTGTACACACAGACCCTCATATAAGTGCAAAATACTTCATATAAGTGCAAAATACTTTTTATCTCAGTATATGTCTCCTGCCTTTCTCTCATATTTTCTCTTGTCTTCGAGTCATCAAGGTAGAGGAACAATTGAGAAAAATTGGAGGGTGGAGATAAAACCAATTCTGTTGGGCTCCTATGGCACAGTGGTAGTATCCCTGCTTCTGGACTAGATAAATCCAGGTTCAAGTCCCATCTGCTCCAGAAATGTGTTTTAGCAACTCTGTGCAAGTTGATTAGAAAATATTTTAAAAGTCCCAATTTTTCCCCAAAAACCCAAATCGCAATATGAGGGAGAGCTTTGCACAAACCTGAGCTGGGGTGTCTAGAGGATAGAGAAAACCACCTTTGTGCACACATACAGACAAATATCTGCATTTGTAGCTAATGGATATAAAATATGCTTTCTTTGTTGGTGTAATAATTTAGGATTGCCCTTCGGTATCCAAATATGATTGACTGTGAGCTAAAAGTGGGGAAAAAGTATGTGTCAATTTTCAACAAGTTGGTACCTGGATATTTTGGGAATAACGTGTAGATAAAGTTATGTGCCCAGTCTAAGTAAGAAAATGAGAATTTCTGTCATGTGGGGGCCAATGAATACATTAATGATTGTTTGCCAGTGAAGGCAGGATGATGAGTAAGTGTGAACTGTGCATGCAGAAAACAATGCTCCTGGGTCATCAGCAACAGCATTTGCAAGACAAATTATCCATTTTGGCAGAATCTGCGCAATCATGAATGGCTGGAAACCACAAGAGCCCATCACAATAGTTTCCTGGTCATGCTGATTAGAGTAAATTAGAGGTGACACCTGAGTTTTCACAAGTCTGTTTGTACATCTAACCTAATTTGCTGCAACAACTACTCCAATTATCACAAAAGAAAGGGATGATGATGGTAGAGAGCTGGAACAGGAAGTAATATAACAAGGTAACCTAGAAAGATGTGCATGAGCTAAATTTTGTATTGACCCTAATCATTCACATACATAGCCAGTAATTGCTTTGCATTAAGTCAGCTCTCAGCCATTGATTGAAAATTTCCAAAGAGCTGCTCCTCCGTGTAAATCTTTCAGAATTGCATCAGAAACTCCAATTATGTATTGAAAGGGCCTTTACTGCACCCCAAGTGAGTTTCTGGGAGGAATCAGAGCTACTCCAAGGAAATTCCAGATCGTGTAAGCCAGATCTTTTAACACATCTCCATACTTTTCAGTAAGTTGTGGTAAAAGGCCATAACACTATGTTACTGTGAGAAAATCATAATATAAATTCAATGCAGCCTCATTACTCTTGTACTTAATAGACTTAAGTCAGTACTTAATGTAGTAATTGCAGTGGACGTTATCAATTTAGAGAAAATATACATGGCATGCAAGGTGAAGAAAAGGAACAAGTCTTTGATTTTTACGACTAAATATTTTCAGCTAGAAAGCAATACATAATCATTAAATGTTTTGTGTATTTTATGCAGAGGCAGAATAAAGTGAAAAATGCAAACATTGGGTGAATAGAATCTCATCACCTCAGGACCTGCCAAAATGTATGTATTATTCACTCGTGGCACGTGGGCATCATTAGCTGGACCAGCATTTATTGTCTGTAGTTGCTCTTGAGAAGGTGGTGGTGAGCTCCCTTCTTGGACTGCTGCAGTCCATATGCTGTAGGTAGACCCACAATGCCTTGGGTTGGGGTGGTGGGGGTGGGGTGGAGGTGGTATTCCAGGATTTTGACCCAGCGGCAGTGAAGGAATGCAATATATTTCCAAGGCAGGATGTTGAGTGATTTGGTGGGAATTTGTAGGTGGTAGTGTTCTCATGTATCTGCTGCCCTTGTCCTTCTAGATAGAAGTGGTTGTGGGTTTCGAAGAAGCTGCCTAAGGAGCATTGGTGAATTTCTGCAGTACACACTGCTGCAATTGAGCATTGGTGGTGGAGAAGTGGATGTCTGTTAATATGGTGCCAATCAAGTGGGCTGCTCTGCATTAGATAGTGTCAAACTTTTTTTTAAAGATTAGATTACTTATAGTGTGGAAACAGGCCCTTCAGCCCAACAAGTCCACACCAACCCGCAACCCACCCAGACCCATTTACCCCTTCACTTAACACTATGGGCAATTTAGCATGGCCAATTCACCTGACCTGCACATCTTTGGACTGTGGGAGCACCCGGAGGAAACCCAGCAGTGCTAACCACTGTGCCACCGTGCCGCCCACAAACTTCTTGAGTGTTGTTGGAGCTGCACTTGCCTCGGCAAGTGGACAGTATTTCATCTTATTCCTCTCTTGTGCCTTGTAGAGGTGGACAGGCTTTAGGGAGTTGAGAACTGAGTATTTCACCATAGTATTTCTAGCCCCTGACCTGTTCTTGTAGTCACAGTATTTATAAGGTGAGTCCAGTTCAGCTTCTGGTCAATGGTAACCCCAAGGACATTGATAGTTGGGAGATTGAGAGATGGTAACGCCATCGAATGTCAAGGCCTGTGGTTAGATTGTCAATTATTAGTAATGTATAAGCCTGACATTTGTGTGTTGCGAATGTCACTTGCCCTGTCAACCCAAGCCCAGATATTGTCCAGATCTTGTTACATTTGAACACAGAATGCTTCAGTATCTGAGACGTCGCAAAAGGTGCTGAACATTATGCTATCATTAGCAAACATCCCCACTTCTGACCTTATGATGAAGGGAAGGTCATTGATGAAGCAGCTGAAGCTGGCTGGGCCAATGACTCTATTCTGAGGAACTACTGCAGAGATGTCCTGGAGCTGAGATGGCTGACCTACAACACATTTTCCTATGTACCAGGTATGATTCCAACCAGTGGAAAGTTTGCTCCTGATACCCATAGATTCCAGTTTTGCTGGGATCCTCGATGCCACACTTGATTGAATGTGGCCTTGATGTCAATGGCTGTCACATTTTGGAATTCAGCATGGTAGCATTTTTGGGTAGGAATCTTAGTGATAGATTTCTACCCCATCTTTGCCTATTCTCAACAGAATCTTATCAACCACACAGAGGCGGCTTAGGAGGTAGGGATGTGGGGAAATTCCGACAGATGAACATCAGAATCATATATTTGAAGATTTCCCAGGTTTGAGTGATCCTGTGAGAAGCTGATTCAAAGCAAATGCAATTAGCTGGCTCCCGTTAAGGAGGCAACTGGAATAAAAATGTGGAGCTGCTAGGTTACTGCCAACAGTGGATGACTTCCTGACTGGACTGGGTCTGTTAAGTATGTGGAAGCAGAGATCAAGCAGTAGGCTGGGATAAGAGGGATGTGTCCGTGCATGTGGTGGGGAGGGGGGGAAGTGAAGGATGGTTGCACCCCTCCATTAGCAATGTTGAATATTGAGCATTACTTATACCTTTTAGCTTGTTCATGGGACGTGAGTGTAGCGAAACCAACGTATTATGTATCCCTAATTGCCTTTGAAAAAATAGCTGTGAACTGCCTCTTCAACTTTCTCAGTCCATGTGATGTGGATACACAGAACACAGTTATTCAGATGTCAGGTCCTATCTTCTGATGGCAATGGTCTGGTAAATAGTGGTGGTACTGGTTTAGGAGGAGACAGCAGTGCAGCTGTATTATCACTAGATTAGTAATCCAGAGACCCAGACTAATAACCTGGAGACTTGAAACCATCGAAGATTGTTATAACAGCTGCCTGGTTCAATTTTGCCATTTCAGGAAGGAAAATTCCCTCTTCAACTGGTCTGCCCTATATATTTTTCATTATTCTGCTCTTGCCCTACATGAGAAGTAGAAGTTGGAGCTGCATTAGGTGTATGGCAGCAGAGTAGGTGTGTGAAATACCGGACCAGAGAAGTGCCTTCCATGAAACTACCAATCACTCTATGGGAGAAGAAGTGCTTTGAACTGCAGTCTCTCACCTGACCTTGGCTGCAGCTCTTCACTGTAACTGACTAAAGACCTGGTTGGGCATTGAGAGTCAGGCTAATGAACTCAATGATCCTGTTGATGTGCTAACATAACACGGAACCTGGAATGCCAGTGACCAGCAACCTGGAGCAAAGCAGGGGTGGTGGCCCAGGGCAGTACATGGTAGCAGCCAGTGGTCAGACCACATGGACGTCCCCTGCGCTGTCTGCTGTGGAGAGCTCTTGGAGACAGACTGTGATGTTTGTATTTTTAGCTTTCCTTCTTGTTTTTCTCACCTTTAGTCATACTGTGTATAGCTGTAAGGTAAATCTTTCTCTATTTTGTAACTAAGGATTGTACTGAGGTACTCTGTACCTGGGATGGCACCGTGTGTTAGTGACATTATCACACTGTAACAATCTTGTACTTTGTACCTAAGATGGTATTGTGAGTGGTGACTTATAAACTTTTCACTCTACTCATTTGAGTACATGTGACAATAAAGCTAATTCAATTCAATTCAACCTGTGTGTTGTTGGAAAAGCAAATGCTTGTTGAAAATCACTCTTAACTGACTTTTCATCATTTCAAAAGATTTTCTGCCATACCCAAGGGTGTTTCCTTGTGGCTTACAACCCTCGTTGGGGACAGCTCAAAGAGAGCAAGATCGTCGCAGATGTCCAAACCATAATTTTCTGGGAAATTTCCCAATGTACGTGCTCTGGAATCCACTTTCCTTTTGTTACAGGTCTGCCAGTACTGGAGCAAGCCAGACCTTCTCAGCTCCAAGATTCAGAATTGCTTCCAACAATGTTACCGCACGAAGTAGCAACCCGCATCGATTCATTGCAATGTGCATTTTTGACATTTGGTAGGGAAGCAAAAAAAACCAAAATTTAAGATGAAAACCCAGACAAATAACTTGTAAAATTCCCAAGTAGAGCAGCATGGCTCCTACATCCTGTTCCCCACTCTCTTTGCCTAAGTGTTGACAACCATGCTCTCAGACACCGAAACTCTCACCTCTGGAATCGTCTGCCTTGAGTTTAGTTACCTTTATACATCACATTAAAACTGTCTATAAAACATATCTCTGACCCATAACATCTTCCTTAGTTCTGTATCAGTTTTTGACTGATTATTTCTGCAAATCCCATATGCATAGAGATTGTTGTTGAGTAAATTGTATTGAAACGTGTTTGTATAACAGCTGTTTGATTACTTTCTCATAGAACTCCATGGGCAAATTGAGAAAATACAGTGACCCACATAGAGATCTGAATGAGGAGAATAGCTGTTTCTGGTTTACAGGCTGAGGTACAATGAATTAATAACTTCAATTATAACATCCACAATATTCATTGTCCTTCATTGGATATTATGGATGTTATAATTGAGGATATTAATTCATTGTACCTAGCCTGTAAGCCAGTGATCAGAGATGAGAGTTCTAAGACCGACTTGATATCCAGTAAGCTTTTTGTTTTCGATCAGAGCACTGTACCCCTTTTTAGCTGCAATGAGAACAATATCAGGGCTTTAGTCTTTGAAGAAAGGACTGATATCGAGCAAAAATAGAGTTACAATTCAGCCATCACATCTTGCTGGTCTACCTGGTTGGGCATTGAGAGTCAGGCTAATGAACTGTCCACATAAAAAGGGACTTCCTCATGGAAAAGCACAAAATGTTGTCACATTCCACTTGTAATTTACATAAAAACTTACATTCTTGATAGATTTTTCCAGGCTGATCTTGAGTAACATTCAATAACAAAGGTTGATCCTATGTAAGGGAAATTCTTAAATTCTTGCATGACTTCTCTGAAACAAAGCTTTATTGTTACATGGCAGGTAAAACCTATCTTTCAGTGCGAACACAGGAAATAGGACCACCTCCCCATTCCCACCATTGCCATGCAAACTAGCCATATCAATATTACTACAATTAGAGCCTGTTCTTTGGCATGAATGCAGCTGAAGCAGATTTCCTTACTGTCCAACAACATGTGTACTATACATTTTTAAATGTTAATAAGAAGTAATGGAGATTAATGTCTGTGACATACTTGCAACTTAATTATAATTATAAAATAGCGTTGGGTGCTCAAATGGCTTCTTGAATTTAAAATTCAAGTACAGCTATTAAATGATCAAGTTGTGGCTAACCATGACTGGAGAGATGCAAGAGACATTATATAACTGAGAGTGTTAAAGTGCCTTAATCAGTTGTAAAGATTTATTTTAAATATTTACTCTAAGTTAAATTATTCCCTCAGTGGATTGAATAAAATTTAATGGCAAACTATTTAAAAAATGTAATTACACAAATTGGTTAAGAACGCATTTGATGAAGAATTAAGGTAGGAAATTTAAGGTTATGCTACTAAGTGATGAACTTCTTCACACTTGATTATTCACTTATGGAGTAGACTTCCACTTAAAACAAAAAAGATAGACTTGAAGGAAAACTATGGATGTAATGGACCTGATCCAGTTAATGGAATCATTGAGGTGAAGAAGCAGAGGGAAGGACAACACAGCTGTCAGAAAGTGCCATTACTTGAGCAAGGTGAGAAAAGTTATTCTGGGGGAAATGGAGAAGGGAAGAGTATTTTCCAAATGACAGAGAGTCAAGCTTTTGTTACATATACTTCTTCATTCTATATTCCTGTTCTATGATCCAGAGTAACTTGTTGATCTTCCTTGTGCTTTTTTTCTGTAGAAAAACTTTAATTATACAATAAAATTCCACCATTCACCAGGGTTACATTCCCCAAAAGCCTTGTACACACTGACTTTTTTTTTCTAATGCCAAGCCTGGCAGACCACATCTGGGCAGTGTGAGATGTATGTGCAGCACACACTTTCTGCTGCAGGAAGTAAGTTTACATTTACAGCTTTTTCTTTAAAACCACTGATAAGTGAAAAATAGATTCACAGTGGGTGAAGAAAAGGTGTGCCATAGTTTTGTGCAGATAAGCAATTTCATAAAGGGCTCACACCAAACGCATGACTTGATTATTCTCTTTCAACCTTCTGCTAATGATTTAAGTTTTCATTGAGGGCTGCTACAGCTTTACTTAATTAGTGTTTGAGAAACTGGACTGTAAAATATTTGATTCCATAACCTTGTTTTTAATCACTAGCTGCATTTAAAACAGTGTGGTTAAGAAAGAGTCAGGACATATGCCAATCAAACAGGATAACATGAATGAAACTCTTAGATTAAATCTTAAATTTATTTGGTTAAGTGAGAGTTGCATTAACTTTTCTGGAGGGATTCCCACTATGAGGCCCAGTGAGATTTCTCGTCATACCTAACCAAACCCAACTCAATAATTATCTACCCCACCTCTATGCCACCCTCACGTTTGATTCCAGTCCCATCACACACGAACCATTCCCAGGACAACTCACCAGGTATCTACTGAAGGACTGACAACAGTTGTGCCCACACCATCTTTAACAGGCCACAGTGCTCATGGACACGCATTGGCATTTCAAGGTTTTCCTCTCAGTCAAGGACATTTTCTAAAGATATCAGCAAAGGGGAATATGGCACCGTGGCTTTCCCACAGGGATGTCGAAGTACCTATTATTCAAGGGGATAGTGCAAGGGAGCAGAGTCCACTTTCCAGAGAACTGGCAGATGAGGTCATGCCACCCATACTCTGTTTAGTTGCCCACTCTCAGAGTTTTATCTAACAGCAGGTGTTTGCTGTATAATGTAGCTAAGTGTTGAAGTTTTTTAGTTCTGCACTGATCAGGGCAGATTTGCAAGAACACCAAATCTCATAGGCAACATCAATTTATACTTCATGAAAGAAAGGTGCTGATTGGTTGGGAAGTAGACTTTGATTGGTAGAGACATTGTCATGGACAATGCACCAGGATATGTTTAACTACCAAGCTTTCATTAACATTCAAACCAGGCAAGTCAATTCTGATGAACCTAGACATTGCCTCTTTCAGCTTGAAGGACTAGCATTTCATACTGTATGCTCCATTTGGAGATATATGAATCCCAACGTATGCTTGCATTAGTGGAGACTCCATTAGTTTTTTTTCAATGAGAATGTCAAAAAAAAAGTGCATTAGACTGGTCCATCTTAGAAGTGAATTTGAGGGCAAGGTGGACTGTATTAAGGTATATGAGGATCCCCTTACATAGGGCTGAGAGCCAAAGGTCATAAACATATCATCTACATATCGTAAGTATGTAAAGATGGGGTTAGGGCTCATTCCACAAAAATGTGTTTCTCACGGAAACTGATAAAAATGTTAGTGAGTTCTGGATCTGGAGGGGATCCCATGGCTACATAATCTATTTTTGGCAAACATGGTTTCACTCACCTCCATGACTTGTTAAGTTCATGAGTTTAATGAATACAGATTCAAAATCTTGTCATGATATAGTCCCGCACAGCAAATACTGATGGAATTTCCTTCAACAGCATACTCATAAATAAGTTCACGATGGTGAAAGAGCACACGGACACTGAATGCTAAAGATGGATCCTATTATACATATTGCAAGACAGCTCATTACCCTTAATGAAGTCTAACAAACAAGTTTGCAGCTGTTTTTAAGCAAGGTCGTGTATCATGTTTGGTGGAAGCTCTGATAGGTACGAATTTGGAACTGTCATTAAGAACAGCACGCATTTTGTCAACATAATCACACATATTTAGAATGACCACCTCCTTCCGTTTGTTGGCTTGCAAGTATGTCTGTCTGGTATGACCCCCAGCCTCGCAAAACCACAAAACATTTGCACTATATTTGAAAAGTTATTAGAAGTTTAATAAGAACTATATTATAATATTATTATAAAGTATCATTTAAAATTCTCATTATATATTATTGTAAGTGCTATTTATGTCCTCAAATTCTCATTTTCTTTGCTGCAGATTTTAGTTTAGTATGCTATTTACTTACTAATACATTAAGTCATATTAGACAATAATTCCACTGTTATAAGCTGCTATCTAGAATTTCATACGTAAAACTGGACCAGACTTAGGTCTTGCAGCTGAAACTACAGCAAAGGTAGCAGTGTACTCAGATTTTGCACCTGAAGATGAGGGCCTAAGGCCTGTAGCAATTAGAGCCTTGATCTCAAGCCCATAAAGATAACCAGCTCCAAACAGAAGGAATATGTTCAAGTCTTGTGCCCACTTTGTTGCTTTCCTCATGGCAATGTCTCAGCAAATGAGAATCAACTTGCCAACAATCAGCACTTTTTTATCTTTTATCTTCTAGTATAACTAGGGTGGCATGGAGGCTCAGTGGTTAGCACTACTGCCTCACAGCACAAGGCACCTGGGTTTGATTCCACCCTGGGGTGACTGTCTGTGTGGAGTTTGCACATTCTCCCTGTGTCTGCATGGGTTTCCTCCCACAATCCAAGATTACATTACATTACAGTGTGGAAACAGGCCCTTCGGCCCAACAAGTCCACACCGACCCGCCGAAGCGCAACCCACCCATACCCCTACATTTGCCCCTTACCTAACAATTTAGCATGGCCAATTCACCTGACCTGCACATCTTTGTGACAGTGGGAGGAAACCGGAGCACCCGGAGGAAACCCACGCAGACACGGGGAGAATGTGCAAACTCCACACAGTCAGTCGCCTGAGGCGGGAACTGAACCCGGGTCTCAGGCGCTGTGAGGCAGCAGTGCTAACCACTGTGCCACCGTGCCGCCCACCTACACCTACACCTAGATGTGTAGGTTAGGTGAATTGCCATGCTAAATAGTCCATAGTGATCAGGGATGTGTAGGATAGGTGCATTAATCAGGGGTAAATTTAGAGTAATAGGGTAAGGGAATGTGTCTGAGTGGGTTACTCTTCAGACGATCAGTGTGGACTTGTTGGGCTGTTTCCACACTGTAAGGATTCTATGCAAATAACGATTTGAAACTTTATATTCTGGTATTTGTTCCATTAAGTGCAAGATTATAAACTTTGGCAACATGTCTTTCTTATTAGCAATAACATTAATATTAATAAAATTAATCACAAATTAAACAAGGTACGGATAAAAATAACAAGTAACAACAGTGTCAACTTCTTAGTTTAAGATTTGCCACTCCCACTGGCACAGTGATTTTTAGTGATCAGAGAACATGAGATTGACCTTTCAAAATTCTCCAGACTCTAAAATGGTCATACTGTACAGCTTGAAAGGTAGTAAGTGTAATCCCAGTGTTCAAGAAAGGAAAGAGAGAGAGAGAGAGATAGAGAGAGAGACAAAGGTGCTAATAGACCAGATAGTCTGACATCAATAGGGAATTGCTAGTATCTGTTATTAAAGACACAGAAATGGGACACCTGGAAAGAAATATAATGTTAGGCAAAGTCAACATTGCTTTATGGAAGGGCAATTGGGTTTTACAGATCTACTGGAAATTTTCAGGATGTAATTAGCAGATAGTTAAGGGGGAACCAGTGATGTGGTATAACTGGATTTTCAGAATTTATTGAATAGATGCTGCACCGAAGCTTATTTTACAAAATCAGGTCTAATGGGATTGGGAGCAATAGATGATGATGGATTGAGGATTGGTTAATGGACAGAAAAAGGACTTGGAATAAACAAGCCATTTTTGGGAAGGTAGGTTGTAACTCTTGACTGTCAAAAGGATAATTGCTTGTACCTTAACTATCTCCAACCAATGGTTTAGAATTGGTGCTTTAATGACAGTAAAATTATCAGTGCTCACCATCGTTGCTCTGTAAGACTGACAATAACCTTTCCATCCACAAATGCACAGCTAAAGGTGTAAGTCAGGAAGTTGTTGTTGATTGACAAAATGCATAGTCTTCACAGATGTTATCTGCACAGAATCGGTGACTTGATGTACTCTGTAACATTTTGTAATTGTTTGCACTATGAAAATGATTGAAATTGTTTGAACTGAGTTTTTCATAGATGTCCCATGTCATAATTACTCCTGAACAACTCTCTATTCCTGAAAAACTAATGTTAGAAGTCTGAAGTGTTATTTCCTGCATCATAAAAATATCACTGATTTTTAAAAAAATAGATTTGTTTCTTTATGTTTGTTTATATGATACTTACCCACGTGTCTGTCCAAATCGATAATTTGTACTCTGTAAAATAATTAAAAAGTGTCAATAATTAGTGCATTTTACATCTCATTTTACTGCCTGTGAGAATTCCCCAGTTTGTTTGGTTTCTCAGTCAGCTTAATGACTTAATGTTCCTGAATGTCAATCTATGGACCAAAATGACATTGACACCATGGACCTCGCTAAGGTTTTCTGGGCATCTTTCTTCAAGTTAAGTTTGTCACTGTCCCCAACATTCAACTCCTATATCAATGAATTAGATAATGGGATTGAGTGCAATGTATCCAAATGTGTTGATGATAGAAAGTTAGATAGGAAAGCAGGCTGTCAGGAGGGTGAAAAGAGACTACAAAAGGATATAAACTGGCACGGTGATGAAACAAGAAGGTGGCAAGTATGGGTATAATTAGATTAGATCAGATTCCCTACAGTGTGGAAACAGGCCCTTCGGCCAAACAAGTCCACACCGACCCTCCGAAGAGAAACCCACCCAGTCCCATTTCCCTCTGACTAATGCACCTAACACTATGGGCAACTTAGCGTGGCCAATTCACCTGACCTGCAAGTCTTTGTAGGAGGAAACCGGAGGAAACCCACACAGACACGGAGAGAATGTGCAAACTCCACACAGACAGTCACCCAAAGCTGGAATTGAACCTGGGACCCTGGTGCTGTGAGGCAGCAGTGCTAACCACTGAGACACTGTGCCGCCCCTACATATAATATAAGGAGGTGTGAAATTACCAATAGTGTAAGAACAATGGAGAGGCCGAACATTTTTTAAAAGGGAAAGATTATTAAATATTGGTGTTCAGAAGGACTTGGGCATTTTCACATATAAATCACAGGTTTACATGTAACAAATGTTACTGAAATAACTCCACAGAGGCTGGTATCACATCACCAAGTCACCCTTTATTTACACATGAGCTGTCCTTGACTTTAGTACTGCCTCTTTAGAATCAGCTATCAGAATGGCAGTATCTCTGATCTCCCCTTTTGATCAGTCAGCCAGGGCTCCCTGATTGGATCAGATTAACAGCCCCAATCAGGGAACTCATATTCTATGAAGTCCAGCTGGTTGACTTCATTACAATAATTAAAGATACACTAGCCTTTGTTACAAGTAATTTAGAGTGTTACTGTAAGGAAGCCTTGCCTCAATTATGTTGGCCCAGGATTTTGGTGAGACTTACCTGGAGTGTTTTGGGACAGATATGCCTGCTTTGGTGGGGATGCAGTAAATTTCACTCTTCCTGAGACGAGAGGAATTCACTAGAGTGCATTCTCTGGAGTTTAAAAGAATGAATGCTAATCACAGTCAATGTATAAAATTCTTCGAAGACTAGACAAAGAAGTTGATTATTCAGGCTAGAGAGTACTGTACTAGTGGTCATACCCTCAGAATAAGAGGTTGACAATTTAGAACTGAGGTAAGGAAAAGCCGCTTCACTTAGATTGTTCTGGAATTCTGTACCTCAGGGGTTTGTGGGATATTCAGTCGATGAGCATATTCAAGGTTGAGAGTGATGGCTTTTTGGGTACTAAGGTACATGAGGATAGAACAGGGAAGAGGAGTTGAAATAGGAGCTCAGTTTATTCAGGCGAAAGTGAGGACTGCAGATGCTGGAGACTAGAGCCAAGATTAGAATGATTCCTGATGAAGGGCTCCTGCCCAAAATGTCGATTTTCCTGTTCCTCAGATGCTGCCTGACCTGCGTTTCCAGCACCACTCTAATCTTGAGCTCAGTTTATTAATCTTACTGAATAGGGGAGCAGGCTTGATGAACACAGTGACCTGACCCTGCTGCCATTGATGTTCTTCTGAATCAGACTGAAGCAATCAGAACACATGGTAATATTCGCATCCATCCAACATAGAAGGTTATGAAGGAGTTATCACAGTTTATTCTTTGACAAGAACATTGGTTAATTCAGCAATCCCATGATCTTACAAAGGCTCAAAGGCAACACAAGTTGGACAATAGGTGCAACACTGTTATAGTCGAGAGTCTGGTGCTGGAAAAGCATAACAGATCAGGCAGAATCCAAGGAGCAGGAGAATCAATGTTTCTGGCAAAAGCCCTTCATCAGGAATGGGCTTTTTTCTGCAGGGCTTTTGCCTGAAACGCGATTCTCCTGCTCCTCAGATACGGCCTGATCTGCTGTGCTTTTCCAGCAACACACTCTCGACTCTAATCTCCAGCATCAACAGTTCTCACCTTTGCCTAGTTGATTTTAGCGACACTGTTATCGAGCTACCTTTGACATGAGCACTTTTTAAGCAATTATATTTGGTACCAGCACAGATTAAGACCATAAAAAATAAGAACAGGTGTAGGCCATTCGGCCCCTTAAGCCTGCTCCACCATTCTAAAGGATCATGGCTGATCCAGTAAAATAACTGTAGTCCTACTGGACCATAGAGCTGCTCTCGCATTAGACAGAGACGCCTGGTGGTGGTTCAACCTGAGAGTCACTACACCTCAAGCAATGGGAAAGATTGAGAAGGAGAGTTCTTCATGGTAATCTCAGCTGATGCAGGAGCTAACCCCACGCTGTTGATGTTATCCATCATTGCAAACCCAGCTATCAAACCAACTGAGTTAAACCAACCCTTGAAATGTAAAAAAATTTACCCGACAGCTTTCTAAAAAATCTCTCAAATACTTTCATTTGCATGGGTTTCTTGGAAACTCTCATTCTCTGCAATTGTCTTGCTTTTAGTACAAACTCATTGTGATGTCAAAATAGAATGTGACAATAACAATCTCTTGCAATGCAATTTTCAAGTACAATAACACAAAATATATTCATTATACATTACTGATAAAGATCTTCTGCAGGGACATCTGTCTGGTTACTCAGCTATGACTATCCCACATTCATGCATGCTCAGCAACTGTCCTTCATGTCATACATCAATTCACTCTTCAGCCTTGATTTTGTGAGAGCAACAAAATTTGTAGCGTAAGTGGCTGCCAGCCAGAGCCAAGCTGGCCCACATCACATATTGAGCTGACAGCTAGCACCCAATTTTACATATTTGCCCAGAAGCTAGGATACTGCAGAGCCCAAAATCTGACTAGCAGCTCAAATTTAAAGGGATGAGAGAACTTAAAAGTGAATGGTTCTGAACAGAAGTGCAAAAAGGTTTATTGTCTCTGTGTTTCTAATGTTTATCAACGTTGGACTAAAATTAGAGAAACATGGAAGAAATGGCAGACATAAACTAGCCAAAAGAAAATTGTTGTGGAGATGCTAAATGGAAACTGAAGACAAATGGTCAAGTAGGGCAGGATTTATTTCAGGAAAGACTGCAAAGGAGGGTGACGTATGTGTCATTGCATGAAACAGCAGGTAGGGTCAGTAGTCTAAGTCATAAATAAGACCTTGATGCAATGCTGTGCACTTTTCAAAAGTTTAAAACCTGGGGATTAGTACCTTGTAAACAGACACTTCCATTACAAAGGAAAAGTAGTGAATACATTGCTGTTTGCAAATATTGACTGCATCTATGATTTATAGACTGACTAAATGTATGAAGAATGGTGATTTGGAAAAATCCAAAGGCATACAGACCCGTGATGAGGTAGGTATACATTGCTTCAGTTCAAATTGCAGCAAAAGATATGACTCTGTCACACTCATTTTTATGGAACCGAGGAAAAGGCATTACTATTGTGTAAGTAGGTGTGCTAGTGTTTCTAAACATTAATCCATACTGAGTAATTAATCCATTTCTGCCTGGAATCAATCAAGTCATTGTTACCATGCTGAGCTCTCCTGAACCTACAACAACTGGTGCCAATTAAAAAGCTAATCAAATAACTGTCTCTGTGTAAAATTGCCACACAGGCAGTGATGATTTATTTGGAACTCTCCCTCACGGCTCAAATAAGGCAACCTTGTATATGCAATTCACAATGTGTTCCAGTTACCTGTTCTTAAAACTGCAAGGATCTTCTTACAGTTTCATTGGCTTAAGGCACCATCTTTTCCCATTTTTAGACCACAGTCCAAAAAGAAAGTAATAGTAATCTTTAAACTAGGCAGAATCTGCCAGGAACAAAGTTGCATAACATTTATCTTTTTATCTCATCTTGCATTAAAGCACCTTTGAAATAGAGATGACATTTAACATTACAGTTTGTTTGAGCCATTTTAGGACTATAGCATCATTTGCAACAGCTCATGGTTCATCTCTTCCATTGCTGCAAGAGGCTTAGAATTGCAATCAGGGTCAGGAAGATCAAGGTCCTGGGTCAAGACATAGAGATTTCACCTTCCACACCAACATTGACAACCCACCTCTGGAGGTAATCAATATCTTCACATACCTTGGTTCAATGACCAACAGCAACCTGTCCCATTATGCCAAAATAAACAGCCTCCGCCTCCATGTTGTCTCCTGGCCTGGAATGTACCAAATATAAATGAACACCAATATTCTGAGATCTCCAAAATGTTTGCTCTCCTTACGCAACTACAATTCCATTTGCTGGGTCATACAGTCATAGAGTCCTAGAGGTGTACAGCATGGTAACAGACCCTTCGATCTAACTTGTTCTATGCTGACCAGATACAGTATCTGAACCAACTGGATAACAGCTGCATCCATAAAGTCAAGCTTACTATCAGGATGAAATCAACAGGTCGCACGTGTCTGCAATAGAAGGATGTCTACACATAAGACTTTGTGGGCGGCACGGTAGCTCAGTGGTTAGCATTGCTGCCTCACAGCACCAGAGACCCGGGTTCAATTCCCACCTCTGGCAACTGTCTGTGTGGAGTTTGCACATTCTCCCCGTGTCTGCGTGGGTTTCCTCCGGGTGCTCCGGTTTCCTCCCACAGTCCAAAAATGTTCAGGTTAGGTGAATTGGCCATGCTAAATTGCTCTGGGTGGGTCTGGGTGGGTTGCGCTTCGGCAGGTCGGTGTGGACTTGTTGGGCTGAAGGGCCTGTTTCCACACTGTAAGTAATCTAATCTAAGAATTCAAGTTGACCAGGACCAGAATTGATTCATATGAAGTCCTCACTACTGACTGATGACCAGTGGTTTGGAAAGGCAAAATTCAGAGGGCAAAACAAGTGACCAGAGAGTGGAAAAAAGAGCTCAGTAGAAGGAAAAGCGTCAGGAAACATCAGGTCAACCCGATTCTTCTGTGTCAGTTGTGGTCGGGACCACCACTCACAAGTCAGCCTCAAGAACTGGCATGTTCAATACAAAAATCCATCATCTCCCAAGACAGAGAGATGCCACCATCATCTTGCAGAAATGTTTTTAATGTCTGTTTTATCTTATTCAAGAGAACATACATAAACACAACAGGGGTGAAACTTGAATTAAAATCACATGTGGCAATTGAATGGGAGCTTCATAAGACCTACAGGCCTTGCCTATGACCTGTTTTTCATGTTTGGCGGAGTATATAATGAGATTCAGCCTGAAAGGATATTTAGACAATTAATATATCCATAACTCTCCACACAATACAATCTCAGCTACTCACTAATACATGGTAATAGCATTCCTAAAATGTTTTACATGTCAGCAATGGGCGAAGTTCATAAGAGCAAAGATTTTATAATCATCAAAAGATGATTATCAAAATATCTACGTTTGAATTGAATCACTGAATCTATATTGAAGTAAATGAGCAATTTAGGTATCACAAGGGGAGGGTTGGAAATAGACAGACAAGTAGCTCCCATCACTTATGTCCCTGACCCAGGTGGTTTTTTTCATTATTTCAAATATATACCTTATTCATAAAAATATCTTTATACACACACTTAGTCACTAAAGCAGGTCATTTCTCCACAGTAGCATATGCAGAAACAAACAAACATTGGAGTTTGACTCTATCCAAAACAAACCAAGGCCTTTCTTACTTTTACAAGACTATATTTACATCCGTTTGAGGCACCGGGAGGGTCTGACAACTGAACAAACTCCCATTGAACTTCGGCAGAAAGACCTTAGATGATAGTCTTTCCCCACTGCACCTTGGCAGCAGCTGCCCCAAGATTTAGTGCACCTGTCAGCACATAGTCCTGGACCTTGGAATGTGCCAGCCTACAATACTCGGTCAGGGTCAACTCTTTGTTCTGGAAGACCAACAAGTTTTGGGCAGACCCAAAAGCACCTTTCACCTAAGCGGTGGTCCTCCAGGTACACTTGGTTTGTCTCAGTGTACATCCTGGGAACAGACCGTACAGCACAGCGACCTGCGACATGGAAATCCTCAAAACGAACCAAAGGTACATTGCTGAAAGTGGGTTGCTGGAAAAGCACAGCAGGTCAGGCAGCATCCAGGGAACAAGAGAATCGACGTTTCGGGAGATGTGTGACCAACTCTACACCCCCACAGCCGTTTTGTGGGCAATGTGCAGTGGCGCAGAGAGTCTAGGCGTACATGAAGGAACTCACTGGTAGTGCCCTTCTCACGACCAGCCAAGCGATGCCTTGGTGCTTGTTGGAAGGTTCTGGTGAATAGAGGTTCTGTGAATTGACTTTGACAATCTGCTCAGTTATGTTAGAAAAGATTCCAAAGAAGTGTCATATTGGACTTGAAATGTTAACTCTGTTTCTCCACAGATGCTGCCAGACCTGCTGAACTCCCCCATAATTTTCTGTTTTTTGTCACATTATCCCAATGTATCCACTGACCTTTTTTACTTGGAGTCGAGAATGTAGTGCTGGAAAAGCACAGCTGGTCAAGCAGCATAGAAGGAGCAGGAGAATCAACATTTCGAGTATAAACTATTCATCATGAATGAGGCTTGTGGGCCAAGGGGGCTGAGAGATAAAAGGGGGGTGGGGCTCATGAGAAGACAACTGAGAATGCAATAGGTGGATGAAGGTGGGGGTGAAGGTAATAGGTCGGAAAGGAGGGTGGAGTGGATAGGTGGGAAGGAAGATGGACAGGTAGGACAGGTGAAGAGGGTGGTGCCAATTTGGAAGGTTGGATCTGGAATAAGGTGGAGGAAGGGGAAATGAGGAAACTGGTGAAATCCACATTGATCCTGTGCGGTTGCAGGTTCCCAAGGCAGAATATGAGGCATTCTTCCTCCAGGTGTTGGGTGGTTAGGGAGTGGCGATGGGGGAGGCCCACGACCTGTATGTCTTTGGGAGTGTGGGAGGGGAAGTTAAAGTGTTTGGCCACGGGGCAGTGGGGTTGTTTTTGTGCATGTGTCCCGGAGATGTTTTCTGAAGTGTTCCTGCATTGGAAGCAACATTTGTGGGCGGCATGGTGGCACAGTGGTTAGCACTGCTGCCTCACAGCGACAGAGACCCAGGTTCAATTCCCGCCTCAGGCGACTGACTGTGTGGAGTTTGCACATTCTCCCAGTGTCTGCGTGGGTTTCCTCCGGGTGCTCCGGTTTCCTCCCACAGTCCAAAGATGTGCAGGTCAGGTGAATTGGCCATGCTAAATTGCCTGTAGTGTTAGGTAAGGGGTAAATGTAGGGGTATGGGTGGGTTTCGCTTCGGCGGGTCGGTGTGGACTTGTTGGGCCGAAGGGCCTGTTTCCACACTGTAATCTAATCTAAATCTAAATCTAAAGATACAGTAAATGACACGTGTGGAAGTGCAGGTAAATTTCTGACTGATGTGAAAGGCTCCTTTGGGGCCTTGGACGGAGGTAAGGGGGAAAGGTGTGGGTGCAGGTTTTGCAATTCTTGATGTGGTAGGGGAGGATGGGTTGGTGGTGGGCATGGACCTGCATCCTTTTATTTGGAGTGTATCAGTGATTTGTTTCAGCAGACATCTATTTATATTTTATGCCGTCTGCCGTACGTGGTACATTAGGTAGGTCGATTTAAACATGGCATGCTTGGGAACTTCCAGGTTACCAAGCAGTTTAAGGGGAATGTTACTTCACCTCAAGTAGCCTTCCTCAGAAATAAGGTGGAAATGTGCAAGGATGTTTTGGATAAATATTTGTGACAACTTCCTTGGAATCTGGCAGAGTTGCAACATTTTCTAATGTGATCATGTACACATTGCACATTAGTAATATGAATCCATTTCCTTTTGGCAAAACTGTTGATTCGTCTTGTCATGCCTTGATGCCAGTAAAATTGCAGTCAGCAGTATCTTGCACTTAAAGGAAGCCATTCAAGTTGGTGCAAGTGCCCAGGCTTTCTCAGTTCATTTTTTTCCTTCAGTAGGAAAAGCAATGTACTGACCTACTCTGGAAGAAAAAAATGTATTGATGATCTTCTTGATTACAGTTACAGCCTGGAAATGTCCTGACCCAAACAGGTTCAGGGCTGTCATCACTACCTCAGCCCATAGTCCCAGCAGGTAGGGGATGCTGAGATCGACAACTACATCCCTGGGAAAATGCAGCCCCCTCACTCATCTCTCTCTTTGGAGATCCAGCTCTGAGCTAACAGACCCAGGTGGGTTGTTAACACCTTCTACATCCATTCCTATTGGCTCATGAGAGTACACAGGCCAGCATGCATCTTTACTTTGAGGTCAACACCTCTCCCATTGCTATTAATGTCCTTGGTTCTCTTCCTCCTATATTTTTTGTCTCCACATTGTACAGGGCACCCACAATAGATTCTCACTCATTTTTCAGGGTGATTGTGGAAAATAACTCATCAGAATCAAGCAACATTCAATGTTAAACAACTCCAAAAAGGTCACAAATATACAGATGCCAATAATCTGAGTACCTTCAACTAAATACCTTTTTAAGTACTCCACCCTGCCACCCTTGCAATCAATCCATTAGTCTTCATTTAGTGGTTTAGGCAGTGGATGGGAGACCTAATGTTTGCTGTTAAAATTGAGTTATGGTCCTAATTACAATACAGAATCTCTGTTTACAATATAATTATGAGTGTCTCACTTATCTCCAGCAAGGATTTTGCTGACTAGAAAGTTTATGCAGACAAAATAATGGAAGGTAGAAAATAAATAGCTGCTAGGGTGGTAAGTGCAGTTGTACATTTTTTCCTGTCTGCATAGCCCATTCATGCCACCTTGGCCACTGAACTAACACACACATAATTAATGTTTAGTATCTACTCAATTTATCTTTCTGCTCCCTGACTGACTCGTCAACATTGTTGTACAAAAACCCAATATCATTTCTTACCAGTCCATTATTTCAATGAACATAAGGTTCCCTAAGACAGCACCTTCCAAGGCATGACTACTACTACACCAAAGGACAAGAACAGCAGGTACATAGGAACACCTCCACATCAAGCTTCTCTCCAAGCCACTCAGCATTCTGACTTGGAAATTTATTGCCATCCCTTCAGTATCACTGGGTCAAAATCCTCGAACTCCCTAATAGCATTGTGGACCTATCTAAACCAAATGGACTGTTGGTTCAAGAAGTCAGCTTACCATCACCACCTTCTCATGGGCAACCAGGAATGGCTATAATAAATTTTAGCCCGGCCAGCAACACCTACATCTCTTTAATGAATAGAAAATATATTCTTTACATCCAACCTTACACTTCCATTTTAACAAATTATCTTATGTGAAAACTTCAAGGTTAAAAATTTCTTTTACCAACTGTCTGGCCCCTTGGCTTACCAAAAACATATCATTCTAATTTCCCCATTAATATTCAAGTAACAATTCAAAAGTGTGAAATAATAATTAGGTGACTTCAAAAATATTTTGAAGAAGGGCTCATGCCCGAAACGTCGATTCTCCTGCTCCTTGGATGCTGCCTGACCTGCTGCGCTTTTCCAGCAACACATTTTCAGCTCTGATCTCCAGCATCTGTAGTCCTCACTTTCTCCTTCAAAAATATTTTACCCACCAAGGGGTAAAGATTGAGCAATAGTTGTATATAAAATTACTTGGCACATTATTTTAGCTCTTTCATTAATTGGAAGTAAAACTCTCAGGTTATAGAATATATTTTCCAATTTGTTATATTTTAAATTTGTGCAGAGAAAGAACTTTGCATTCAGCATGTCAGCAGAACAATTTCCAGTACTCGGTACATTCACTGATTTTCCAAGTATCACAGGTTTTGAATGGGATTCACTTATTTTGGTTTGCTTGGTTTCTATGTGTTTGCATAACTCTTGTTAAGCGATTCTATTGGAATCAATTTACAATTTGCATCTTTTTATATCATAAAAGTGTGTCTCATGGATAATGCACACTGCTTCTCCTGAACGTTGGTGGTGGAGGGAGTGCCTGTTTTATGGATGTGGTGCCAATCAAGAGGGATGCTTTATCCTGGATGGTGTCAAACTTATTGAGTTTTTTTTTGGTACAGCATTTATCCATGCAAGTGGACACTATTCCATCGCATTCCTGACTAGTGCCTTGTAGATGGTGGACAGGCTTGGGGAGTGAGGAGGTGATGGTGGACAGGCCTTGGGGAGTGAGGAGGTGATGGTGGACAGGCCTTGGGGAGTGAGGAGGTGATGGTGGACAGGCCTTGGGGAGTCAAGAGGTAATGATCGACAGGCCTTGGGGAGTGAGGAAGTGATGGTGGAGAGGCCTTGGGAGTGAGGAGGTGATGGTGGACAGGCATTGAAGAGTCAAGAGGTAATGGTGGACAGGCCTTGGGGAGTGAGGAGGTGATAGTGGGCAGGTCTTGGGGAGTCAGGTGATGGTGGACAGGCCTTGGGGAGTCAAGAGGTAATGATCGACAGGCCTTGGGGAGTGAGGAGATGATGGTGGACAGGCCTTGGGATTGAGGAGGTAATAGTTGACAGGCCTTGGCAAGTCAGATGATGGTGGATAGACCTTGGGGAGTGAGAAGGTGATAGTGGACAGGCCTTGGGGAGTGAGGAGGTGATGGTGGACAGGCATTGAGGAGTGAGGAGGTGATGGTGGACAGGGATTGGGGAGTCAGGTGATGGTGGACAGGCCTTGAGGAGTGAGGAGGTGATGGTGGACAGGCATTGGGGAGTCAGGTGATGATGGACAGGCCTTGAGGAGTGAGGAGGAGATAGTGGACAGGCCTTGGCAAGTCAGATGATGGTGGACAGGCCTTGGGGAGTGAGGATGTAATAATGGACAGGCCTTGGGGAGTGAGGAGATGATGGTGGACAGGCCTTGATGAGTGAGGAGGTGATAGTGGACAGGCCTTGAGGTGTGAGGAGATGAGAGTGGACAGGCCTTGGGGAGTCAGGTGATGGTAGACAGTCCTTGGGGAGTGAGGAGGTGATAGTGGACAGCCTTGGGGAGTGAGGAAGTGATGGTGGACAGGCCTTGGGGAGTGAGGAGGTGATAGTGGACAGGCCTTGGCGAGTCAGATGATGGTGGACAGGCCTTGGGGAGTGAGGAGATGATGGTGGACAGGCCTTGGGGAGTGAGGAGGTGATGGTGGACAGGCATTGGGGAGTCAGGTGATGGTGGACAGAGCTTGAGGAGTGAGGAGGTGATGGTGGACAGGCATTGGGGAGTCAGGTGATGATGGACAGGCCTTGAGGAGTGAGGAGGAGATAGTGGACAGGCCTTGGTGAGTCAGATGATGGTGGACAGGCCTTGGGGAGTGAGGAGATGATGGTGGACAGGCCTTGGGGAGTGAGGAGGTAATAATGGACAGGCCTTGGGGAGTGAGGTGATGATGGTGGACAGGCCTTGATGAGTGAGGAGGTGATAGTGGACAGGCCTTGAGGTGTGAGGAGGTGAGAGTGGACAGGCATTGGGGAGTCAGGTGATGGTGGACAGAGCTTGAGGAGTGAGGAGGTGATGGTGGACAGGCATTGGGGAGTCAGGTGATGATGGACAGGCCTTGAGGAGTGAGGAGGAGATAGTGGACAGGCCTTGGCGAGTCAGGTGATGGTGGACAGGCCTTGGGGAGTGAGGAGATGATGGTGGACAGGCCTTGGGGAGTGAGGAGGTGATGGTGGACAGGCCTTGGGGAGTGAGGAGGTGATAGTGGACAGGCCTTGAGGTGTGAGGAGGTGAGAGTGGACAGGCCTTGGGGAGTCAGGTGATGGTGGACAGACCTTGGGGAGTGAGGAGGTGATGGTGGACAGACCTTGGGGAGTGAGGAGGTGATGGTGGACAGGCCTTGGGGAGTGAGGAGGTAATAATGGACAGGCCTTGGGGAGTGACGAGGTGACGGTGGACAGACCTTGGGGAGTGAGGAGGTAATAATGGACAGGCCTTGGGGAGTGACGAGGTGACGGTGGACAGACCTTGGGGAGTGAGGAGGTAATAATGGACAGGCCTTGGGGAGTGACGAGGTGACGGTGGACAGACCTTGGGGAGTGAGGAGGTGATTTACTGTTACCTGTTCTGCAGCTTTGATAAAAGTGGTCTTGCAGTGTGCTAAACATACCCATTCTTTTCACAGAGGATGTGTAATGGTGGTTTGTAAAGATATAACCTATGTTTCTATTTCAATCCTGATTGTTTGTTTAAAAGGATTACCATCTGCTTCATTATGTTGATTATTCTATTATTAAAATTCAACCATTCAATTTATCTCAAAATTATCAAACACTTTCTGAAATGTTTGCCAGATATTTGTTCATTTCCATTCTCAACCACAGAGTAGCATTAACAATGACACCTTTCTAAATAGTAAGTAATTATTTTCTCCTCTCACATGCCAGGTGATTTAACCAACGTATTTGTATGGTTACTATTTGTCCAGTTTTACACAGTCAAGTCCAGGCTCCAAATCTGTTCTCTGTCTGGTACTTGACACATTTAAGTCCAATATTTTTAATTTGAAGCCATTTACTTTCTGCTGACTGTCCATTTCCCTATTCTGCATGCTTCTTCCACAAAGATATACCATTATCAAAAGACAAGAGAGTGAAACAGGTTTGTAAACTTTTGTCAATCAAGAGCCAGTGCTCCAATCTGCAATCCATGAACAGGAGAGTGGAGGCAGGTTTGTGACTCCTGTGTGGGGTGCAAGGGATTTGTTGTAGACACAGAATTTCCTGTTGCCGTTCAGGTTGATATTTATTGTTGGGTACAGTATGTCATGTCAGACTTTGTGAAGAAATTCTTATGGCTTCTTTGGAGTGTTGCTGATTGAACCATAGAGTCATTGAGTCATAGAGATGTACAGCATGGAAACATACCTTTTGGTCCAACCCGTCCATGCCGACCAGATAGCCCAACCCAATCTATTCCCACCTGCCAGCATATCCCTCCAAACCCTTCCTATTCATATACCCATCCAAATGCCTTTTAAATGTTGCAATTGTACCAGCCTCCATCACTTCCTCTGGCAGCTCATTCCATACACGTACCACCGTCTGTGTGAAAACGTTGCCCCTTAGGTCCCTTTTATATCTTTCCCCTCTCACCCTCTAGTTCTGGACTGTCCCACCCCAGGGAAAAGACTTTGTCTATTTATCCTATCCATGCCTGTCATAATTTTGTAAACCTCTATAAGGTCACCCCTCAGCCTCCAATGCTCCAGGGAAAACAGCCCCAGCCTGTTCAGCCTCTCCTCATAGCTCAAATCCTCCAACCCTGGCAACATCCTTAGAAATCTTTTCTGAATCCTTTCAAGTTTTACAACATCTTTCCGATGGGAAGGAGACCAGAATTGCATGCAATATTCCAACAGTGGCCTAACCAATGGCCTGTACAGCCACAACATGACCTCCCAACTCCTGTACTCAATACTCTGACCAGTAAAGGAAAACATACCAAACATCTTTTTCACTATCCTATCTACCTGCGACTCCACTTTCAAGGAGCTATGAACCTGCACTCCAAGGTCTCTGTTCAGCAACACTCCCCAGGACCTTACCAGTAAGTGTGTATGTCAGCATTTAATGCTCATTCTGACTGGCCTTGAGAAAGTGATAGAACCACCTTCTTGAACCACTGCAATCCAAGTGATGCAAATCCAATCACTGGAAGGGAGTTCCAGGATTTTGATCCAATGGCAATGAAGGAACACTCATATAGTTCCAAGTTCGGGACGGAATTTCACATTGGCCCCAAGGTCCCGTACTTCCCGCGGGAGCCTGTGCCCCACAACCTGAGCCACCTCCGAAATTTTAATTTTGTCTCATTTCGGGACGTAAAAAGGAAAGCCCTGTACGGACTGCTGCTGCACACCGTCCACCTCTTCTCCCTCATCCACCGTCCGGACACGCCTTGGCGTGCCCATTTGCCACCGGGCGGTGGGGATCCCCAGTGGAGGGCTCTCTACGCGGGAGTCCTCCCCCTTTCTCTCGGGGATCTTGGGTGGAGGGTGCTGCACGCAGTAGTCCCCTGCAACCGCAGGTTGCGGTGGTTCACGGACTCCCAGCCCAACTGCTTGTTCTGTGGCGCTGTGGAGTCCGTGGACCATGTATATATTGGGTGTGGGCGTTTGCACTCCCTTTTTGATTTCCTTAAAAACCTTCTCCTCTGTTTTTGGCTGCACTTCAGTCCCACGCTCCTGATCTTTGGGCACCCGGTACGGAGGAGGGAGGGCAGGTCTGAAGACCTCCTCGTGGGTCTGCTCCTGGGCCTGGCCAAACTGGCCATTAACAGGTCCAGGCAGCGGGCCGTGGAGGGGGTCGTTAGGGCCGACTGCCTACCCCTCTTCCGCGGTTACGTTAGAGCCCGGGTGTCCTTGGAGAAGGAGCACGCGGTGTCCACCAACACCCTGGAGTTGTTCAGGGAGAGGTGGGCGCCGCAGGGAGTGGAGTGCATCATTTCTCCCTCCAATTCTATTTTGATTTAGTCCCTACCCTCCCCTTCACTGTTTTGATCACACAGCACTGCCCTTTGATGTGAAGGGCAGTGCTTGTCACTGGCCACTCGGGTGTTTTCCTATCTTCCTGGTGGTGGAATTTGAATAAAGATTCGTGCACTTTGTGTCTTTCACTGTGTCTCACACCTGCACACACACACCATGGGTGCTGGGGAAAAAAAAATAATAAGCACTATCGCACTTAGGTGGTAGTGTGGGGGTTAAAATAAAAAAAAATAAATAGGAAAAAAAAATAAACAGGGGTGCATTTCTCCCTCCAACTCTAAAAAAAAAGAAAAAAAGAAAAAATAAATAAATAGGAGTGTCAGAGAGCTGGTTCTGAGAGAGCTGGATCAGTGTGTGCGTGTTCAAGGACTCTCCTCCTTGAAGGTGTCTGAGAGGAAGGGGACTGTCCCTGGACCAGCTGTCCCACATCCAGAGAGGAAGGAGAAGGAGAAGGAGAAGACTCTGAGTCCTGGGCCTGCTTTTGGAGCTGCAGCCTGGGCTGCACCCAAAAGAAAAGAAAAAGAAAAAAGAAAAATAGTTCCAAGTTCCAATGGGGTATGGTTTGGATGGGAAGGTGCAGGCGGAGGTGATTTCTTGCATCTGTTACCCTTGTCCTGATGGGTAGAGGCTGTGGTTTCGGACAGTGCTGTCAGAGACAGCTTGGTGAGTCGGTGTAATCTTGTGATCATCGGGAAAATGTCGATATTTTTAATCAACTTGTTCAGATGTGTTATGTCACACCTCTGGAGCAGCCAGGACTTGAACCTGGGTCTCATGGCTCAGTGGGGCCACTGCCACTGTGCCATATAGTCCAGTAAGGGAAATGTACGCATGTATAAAATTAGAGATACATTTCTCAAATTATTATCCAATGGATAGTGGTTCGTTTGATGTGCTGATGGAGAAACCTCTGAGCAAGGGACCTAATGAACCTATCTCCAAGCAAAGACTGATCTTATGGCTGTGTTCTGTGTGTGACCTGGTAGAGAGACTGAAGTTGTGATAGCCAGTACTCACAAGCTCCATTAGTTATTAGATCTTTTTCTGATGGGTTCAACAGCTAATTTATATGGGCTAGAATCTGGAAGCATTCACATCAACTCCAAAAGGTAGAACCCATCCATTATATTGTTAGTAGTTATCTTACAACACTTATCGTAACAAATTTTGCCTGTATAGGTAGGTAAACACATCTCACTCTGCCCTTATATTCCTATCTTTCAAGGTCTGAAATATGCTTTAATGCATAAAATTGTCCAGGCTTGCGCCTTACTTTTTAATATTTTATTGTAACTCTGATAAATTTACAAACATCCCCTCCCACATGGTGAATGATGCCCTCCAGCTCATCTCCTCCACTTTCCGCACCTTTGCCCTTGAACACCACCCCTCCAATCGCAACAAGGACAGAACCCACCGGTCCTCACTTTCCACCCCACCAACCTCCAGATACAATGCATCATCCTCTGCCATTTATGACACCTACAAACAGACCCTACCACTAGGGATACATTTCCCTCCCCACCCCTATCTGTGTTCTGGAGAGACCATTCCCTCCATGACTTCCCTGTCAGATCCACACCCCTCACCAGCCCACACCCCACTCCTGGCACCTTCCCCTGCCAATGCAAGAGAGCAAAACCTGTGCCCACACCTCCCCCCTCAGCTCCATCCAAGGCCCCGAAAGATCCTACCACATCTGACAGAAATTTACCTGTGCTTCTACACATGTCATCCACTGTATCCGTTGCACCCGGTGTGGTCTCCTCTACATCGGGGAGACAAGTCGCTAAATTGCGGATTGTTTCAGAGAATATCTCTGGGACACCTGCATCAACCAACCCCACTGCCCTGTGGCCAAACACTTTAACTCTCTCTCCCACTCCCCCAAGGACATGCAGGTCCTGGGCCTCCTCCATTGCCAAACCCTAACCACCCGATGCTTGGAGGAAAAATGCCTTATCTTCCGCCTTAGGACCCTGCAACCACATGGGATCAATGTGGTTTTCACCACTTTCCTAAATTCCCCTCCCCTCATCTTAGCCAAGATCCAACCCTCCAATTCGGCATTGCCTTCTTGACCTGTCCATCTTTCCTCCCACCCTATCCACTCCACCCTCCCCTCCAACCTTCCACTCCCCCCCCACCTTCATCTACCTATCACATTCCCAGCTACCTTCCCCACAGCCCCACTTCCCTCCCATTTGTATCTCAGCCCCCTGGCCCATTAGCCTCATTCCTGATGAAGGGCTTATGCCCAAAACATTGATTCTCCTGCTCCTCGGATGCTGCCTGGCCTGCTGTGCTTTTCCAGAAACACACTCTTGACAAACATCTGTATCCTGTTCCTTTTTAACTGAAATCAGTATCAGATTCACAACCTCACAAAGAAAAATACAGATCATACCCATGACAAAAATTATCACAAAATCTCTCCCCAGTTTTGCACCTTCCTACATATAGTCACAATTCTGCAAATAAATTATTAAAATATGAAGATAACTTTGATGGGGAAGAACTTGGTTACATCAGACCAATTTCTCGTTAATCAATAAGTTTATCTGGATTTGCATTTGGAAGGAATGGCTGTAAATCTGTGGGTCTGTAGGAGTATTTACAGTTCTACGTTTGTAGATATATTTATTGTGTGGTCTGCTTCCTTGACTAGTTTATTGAAAATGTCAGTGTGTGTTTGTGAAGTTCTCCTAGTGGAATGCTGAGGGGCAGAATTTGTCCAATTTCTGAAAACTGTCCACCACAATTTTTGCTTTATTTTTGGCTCCTTTTCAGAGCATGTTCCATTTGCACTGAAGGACCGACTACAGGATATAGTGGGTGGCACGGTGGCACAGAGGTTAGCACTGCTGCCTCACAGCGCCAGACCCGGGTTCAATTCCCGACTCAGGCTGTGTGGAGTTTGCACATTCTCCCCGTGTCTGCGTGGGTTTGCTCCGGTTTCCTCCCACAGTCCAAAGATGTGCAGGTCAGGTGAATTGGCCATGCTAAATTGCCCGTAGTGTTAGGTAAAGGGGTAAATGTAGGGGAACGGGTGGGTTGTGCTTCGGTGGGTTGGTGTGGACTTGTTGGGCCGAAGGGCCTGTTTCCACACTGTAAGTAATCTAATCTAATTATAACCCCCAAATAGCTGAGCTGTCTTCAGATGAGCTATCATTTTAACCACGTGTTGTGTCCCCTGCTGAGTCATGGCATGATGAAGTAAGTTTCACTGTCAGCTTTTAAAGTCCAACGCATTCTTGCTGAAGGATTGGATTCAGTGTAATTTAGGTGGAACAAAACTCCCTTGCGTTACATGTACCAAAATGATCATCTTGCTTTACATTTCTCCATCAGAATCCTATTTAATCATTTCATAATATATCAATGTTATCGTAGTGAAAAGTTGTAAGTGTGTCCTGTGCTAATATGGCACTAATCATTGAAGGTATGTTTCTTGCATGCAATTTTAGTCCTACATACTGATAACCATAATTTAAACTTGCCTGGGAAAGCTAAAACAGAACCCTGCAGGTTTACCACACAACTGCTGATTAGTCACAGGATGTGTGGATTCCACTCACCCACTGCTCTTTTAGATGAATTTCCACAATAAAGTTGATGGAGTGTTGGTGAAGTCTTGACAAAATATTCCAGAAATCACCCATGTATGTCAAAAGTCCCCTTCAAAAGTTCAGCAAGTGAACAGTAAAAGATGGTATACCTCCAAAGTAGCACAAGGAATTCTCAGCAATAACTTGGCTCTCCCAGCCAGCTGGTCAGTGTTAGCAGATGGGATTTAGTAAAGTGCTATGCAGCAAAATACTTTACCTGTATATCTTCTTGAATGAGTCCGGGCAGGCAATTTAAGTGTCAATTAACCCTCAATTAATCCCCTGGGTGGCTATTACATATTCATCTTGTAACTCCTTTACCAAGATGGCGTTGTGCTCTAAATGAAAGCTAAACCAGCATTTCTAGTAAAAAAAACCTCCGTCTTGCCAACTTAAAGGTTCCTTTGCACTGAAAGTATCCAAGTAAATTGCTTCAAAAGCTTAGAAATATTTTTTAAGAAGTTGGTATAAGGAACAGAATGTAACAGTGACCTTATTATTGATTTTCTTCTGTACACTGTCAGCAAAAAAAACTGCTAGGTAATTAACAAATCTTAGCTTCAATCTAATAACTAGCTGAACTGGAAAAGCACAGCCAATCAGGGAGCATTCGAGGAGCAGGAGAGTTAACGTTTCGAGCGTAAGCTCTTCATCATGAACATGGTGGGGTGAGGGGCCCAAGTGGGCTGAGAGATAAATGGGAGGAGGGTGTGGCTGGGGGAAGGTAGCTGGGAATGCAATAGGTGAATGAAAGTGGGGGTTGATGGTGATAGGTCGTTATTGGAGGGTGGAGTGGATAAGTGGGAAGGAAGATGGACAGGTAGGATAGTTCAAGAGGGCGGTGCCAAGTTGAAGGGTTGGATCTGGGATAAGATGGGGGTCAGGGAGATGGGGAGACGGGTGAAATCGACATTGATTCCGTGTAGTTGGAGGGTCCCAAGGTGGAAGATAAGGCATTCTTCCTCCAGTCGTCGGGTGGCTGGGATTTGGCAGTGGAGCTGGCCAGGACTTGCATGTGCTTAGCAGAGTGGGAGGGGGAGTTGAAGGGGTCGGCCACAGGGCAGTGGGGGTCTTTAGTGTGTGTGACCCAGGGATGTTTTCTGAAAAGTTCTGCAAGTTGGCGTCCTATCTCCCCAATGTAGTGGAGACCACATCAAGGGCAATGGACACAGAAGATGAGGTGTTTGGATGTGCAGAAAAATCTCTGCCAGATGTGGAAGGATCCTTTAGGGCCTTGGATCGAAGTGAAGGCAAAAGTATGGGCACAGGTTTTACACCTCTTGTGGTGGCAAGGCAAGATGCCGGGAGTGGAGGGTGGGGTGGTGGGAGGCGTGGACCTAACAAGGGGTCATGAAGGGAATGGTCCCTACAGAATGCTGATAGGGGTGGGGAGGGAAATATATCTCTGGTGTTGGGGTCTGTTTATAGGTGGAGGAAATGGTGGAGGATGGTATCTGGAGGTTGCTGGGATGGAAGGTGAGGATCGGGGTGGGGGAGGGGGGGTATGTCCTTATTGTGGTTGGAGGGGTAGGGTTCAAGGGTGGAGGTGAAGAAAATGGAGGAGATGTGCTGGTGGGCATTGTTGATGACATGGGAGGGGAAATTGCGGTCCTTGAAGTAGGAGGCCATCTGGAAAGTTCTGGAGTGGAATTGGTCCTCCTGGGAGCAGATGTAGTGCAGGCAGAGGAATTGGGAGTAAAAGATAATGTTTTTACAGGAGGTGGGTGGAGATGGTGTAGTCCAGGTAGCTGTGGGAGTCAGTGGGTTGGAAGTAGATGTCCGTGTTGAGTCGGTCGCTAGAAATGGAGATGAAGAGGTCCATAAAGGGGAGGGAGGTGTCTAAGATGGTCCAAGTGAATTTGAGATCAGGGCAGAAGGTGTTTGTGAAGTTCGTGAAAGTGGGAGCACAAGGTGGCACCGATACAGTTATCGATGTAGCGGACGAAAAGGTGGGGAATGATGCGGGTATGACTGTGTGTGTCTGTTGCTCTCGATGAGGTCTCCTCTGTATTGGGGAGACAGGAAGCCAACTTGTGGAACATTTCAGAGCATAGTTCTGGGACACATGCACTGAACAACCCCAACACCCTGTGGCCAATCACTTCAACTCCCCCTCTCACTCTGCCAAGGACATTCAAGTCCTGGGCCTCCTCCACCATCAAATCCTAGCTACCTGATGACTGGAGGAATAACTCATCATCTTCCACCTTGGGATCCTTCAACCACATGGAATCAATGTTGATTTCACCAGTTTCCTCATCTCCCCTACCCCTACCTTATCCCAGATCCAACCCTCTAACTTTGCACTGCCCTCTTGAACTGTCCTACCTGTCCATCTTCCTTCCCACTTATCCGCTCA
This sequence comes from Chiloscyllium plagiosum, assembly GCF_037043375.1. Lineage (NCBI taxonomy): Eukaryota > Metazoa > Chordata > Chondrichthyes > Orectolobiformes > Hemiscylliidae > Chiloscyllium > Chiloscyllium plagiosum. The sequence goes on from NW_028270166.1 coordinate 21,509,739, forward strand.
CCCTCCACTGTGACAATCACCATCAACCCCCACGTTCACCCGCTGATCACAGTCCTAGCAACCTTCCCCCCAGCCCCACACCCTCCCATTTATCTTTCCCTTGCCAACCCCCTCCCCCCCCCACATCCTTGATGAAGAGGTTATACTCGAAATGGTGACTCTCGATGCTGCCTGGCTGGCTGTGCTTTTCCAGCGTCACATTTTTTTACTCTAATCTCCAGCATCTGCAGTCCTCACTTTCTCCTAATTTCATTTATGCAAGTTAGCAGGACTTATACACTTAACGGTAAGTCCTAGGGAGTGTTTCTGAACAAAAAGACGTTGGAGTGCAGGTTCATAGCTCCTTGAAAGTGGAGTCGCAGATAGATGGGATAGTGAAGAAGGTGTTTGGTATGTTTTCCTTTCTTGGTCAGACTATTGTGTACAGGAATTGGGAGGTCATGTTGTGGCTGTCTAGGACATTGGTTAGGCCACTGTTGGAATATTGCGTGCAATTCTGGTCTCCTTCCCATCGGAAAGATGTTGTAAAACTTGAAAGGGTTCAGAAACGATTTACAAGGATGTTGCCAGGGTTGGAAGATTTGAGCTACAGGGAGAGGCTCAACAGGCTGGGACTGTTTTCCCTGGAGTGTCGGAGGCTGAGGGGTGACCTTATAGAGGTTTACAAAATTATGAGGGGCATGGATAGGGTAAATAGGCAAAGTCTTTTCCCTGGGATCGGGGAGTCCAGAACTCGAGGGTAGAGGTTTAGGGTGAGAGGGGAAAGGTATAAAAGGGACCAAAGGGACAACTTTTTCATGCAGAAGGTGGTACATGTATGGAATGAGCTGCCAGAGGAAGTGGTGGAGGCTGGTACAATTGCAAAATTTAAGAGGCATTTGGAAGGGTATATGAATAGGAAGGGGTTGGAGGGATATGGGCCAGGTGCTGGCAGGTGGGACTAGATTGGGTTGGGCTATCTGGTCAGCATGGCCGAGTTGGACCGAAGGGTCTGTTTTCATGCTGTACATCTCCATGACTCTATGACTCTAAGTAACTTGACTGCTAGAGAAAGAACTAGAATCAACTTTAAATACTTCTAAGCAAATTGGAGATTAGGGTGAATTTCCTTCACTATTGCACATATAAAGTGCCTCTACTCATGCCTGAATGAAATATGATTCCTGAAGAAGGGCTCATGTCCGAAACATCGATTCTCCTGCTCCTTGGATGCTACCTGACCTGCTGCGCTTTTCCAGCAACACATTTTCAGCTCTGAATGAAATATGACTCTAGTAATGTGGTACAATAACAACATATATGCATATAGCTCCTCTAATATAGTTACACATCCCAATTCACTTCACAGGGCTGTTGGCAGACAAAATTTAACACTGAGACGAAGGTATTATTCAGTTAACTAACCAAAAGCTTGGTCATTGTTGTAGGTCTTAAAGAGGAATATGTGGATATAAATGGGTGGTAGAAAGATGGAGATATTTAGGAAGAGAACACCAGAGCTCATGCCTTGGCAATGAAAAGAAAACTGCAAGTGATGGCCCAAACAAAAGCAGAGCCTTTCAAGAAGCCTGAATATGGAGGAGCACAGATATCCAAAGGTTGTAAGGCTGGAAGAGATTGCAGAATTAGTGAGGCAGAAGGCCATGACAGAATTTAAAAATAAGAATGTTTTATTGGGTGCCTGTATATTTCTCACATCAGTCAAACTAGTGGCTAGTGTAAATTATACATCTAAATTAGTTTCACATTGTTAATTACAGTAATATCACACACAGTCCAACTAACATGAACTTGTCCAGAACTTTGTTTTAAATGGAGCTTCAAGGTAGCTAAGGCTGTCCCCATGTAACCTGATGAGCCCTACAAGCATGCTTTAGGTGAAAAAAAATGAAAACACAGTGATGCAGTAAATCTGTGAAAAATGTCTTTCTTTATCAATTTGTTCACACCTTACAATGCACTGGCATTTTCAGTTCCACCTCGTCTCCAATTGATAGCATTTTTAACTGTTTACAACGAATTTACAAAGTGAGAAGATTTATATTCCAGGAATTTGAGCTGGATTCAAATCAATGGTAGTGGTACATAATTTCATATATAAATTTAAATAGCTATAAAATTGGCATTTCTTGTGAGGAATATCATATGCTGACAATACACATTGGAAATGGTTAATGCGTGGAAAATCTTGTAGGGTTGTTATCCACTTTGTAAGTTTAGAATATACATTCTTGACACCCATTCCTCTGATAAAATTCATCCTGTTGAGTGTCACCTTGGATTCCTGACGTTTGTTTGGGTAAGGCTTTGCATTGTGGAATTCTCCTTCAATACATGATCTTGAAGAGAAAGGAAAGTATTTCACAATTCACATTTTACATTAGGCCAGGCAGAATTATATTCCACATTTATGATTTTCCTTTGAAACCACTGACATCCATTAGAGGGGTAATAGCCATCTCTGAACTGAATCTTGCCTCTTCCTTCAATATAATCACTGCATCTCAAAAGGAATTAATTATGAAATCTGCCAAGATACTTCAATAAATTCATAATGCACTATATAGCATTAAATTGCCTTTATAGACATCACATTAAATTTTAACTGCTTTCAAATGTAAACTTTTATTTGGTCATTCTATTAATTTAATCCTCTGGACAGAAATAAGTATGAAAAATACCAACTATGCTGACCGTAATGTAATTGTTGATTACTGTGTGATCAATTACAAGGATTAAGAATAATTAAGGTTTGATTTGCATGTCATCCTGCAGTTAGTATCTTCAAATGCATTGACCGTTGCCATTTGCTGCGATGAGAATCAGAATCTACCACTGAAATAGGCCCCAATCTCAGAAGAATGACATTACTGTATAAATAAAAAGCTAATATACCTGAAAGTGAATACATATTATCTGTGTTTAATGATGGTCATAAATCACAGCATTTTCTCTCTTGTAGTTGATAATATAACCTGAAATTCTATCAGGGTTAAATGTCATCACTGCTGTACACTTTTTAATTATTCCTTTTCTGTATTAGGACAATGGGCATCTTGCATTCAGTGCTACCTAGGAAATGTCGGCAATTAGGCATCTTTATACATTCAACAGTCTTTTAGTTGTAAAGATGTCAACTTCAGCCTGAAACTTAACCATTGTGATAAGTACAAATTTGCAATACGTCAAGGTTTGACTTGTGTAATATTTATCTCTAAACTGGAGGAAAACTAGTCTGAAATGACTTCATTCTGTGCCAGATGGTTTAAATAATTGTGCAATGTTTTATTTTCTACAATCTATTAGTTTAGTTACATCTCAAAAAGGCAAATTTGTACTGGACCAATGAAAAAATTAAGCAGAACTCCACTAATCTCCATCTCTGGTAGGGAGTTTGCGAAGGAGAAGCCTTTATACAAAAACATTGACAATGATTTGGAATCCGCTTTTGAATGTAATCAATTGCAATCGCACTACTTTAGTGGTTTTAAACAATAAAGTCTCTTTGATTTCTGTCTTTGAGGTAAATATCATATTACATCTTCTACATGAACGTCCAGGATAAAGACATCAATCCAGCATTACTCGTGATTTAAGATAGCATTGAAAACACACCTTAGATCCTGTTGAAGACAATTTTACGCATAAAAGTTTACATATGTTCACAGGTATCACTTATTAGCTAAGTTGCTACTATGGTAACACATTTCTTTTTTTATTCTTCCCAAACTTCATGTTTGGAAATAGTTGATCACACATCATAACAAACACAGAAATGAAAGTGAGAGTAAAGGGCAAGAAAGAGGGAGATGGAGGGAGAACAAGAGGAGATAAAGTGAGGGAAACGCGAAGAGAAAGAGGGAAAGAGAGACAACGGACGGATGGAAACATTGCTGGGGGAGCGTAGGAGAGGGAGGGAAGCGGGAAGAGATTGTGGGGGGCGGCAAGAGATTTGAGGGAGGGATGAAAGGGAAGGAGATTGAGGGAGAGAGATTGAGGGGGAGAGAGAGATGGGGAAGGGAGATATAGGGGAGAGAGAGATGGGGAAGGGAGATATGGGGGAGGAAGAGATGGGGAGAGAGATGGGGAAGGAAGATATGGGGGAGGGAGAAATGGGGAGGGAAATATGGGGCAGAGAGAGATGGGGAAAGGAGATATGGGGGAGGGAGATATGGGGGAGGGAGATATGGGGGAGGGAGATATGGGGGAGGGAGATATGGGGGAGGAAGATATGGGGGAGGAAGATATGGGGGAGGGAGATATGGGGGAGGGAGATATGGGGGAGGGAGATATGGGGGAGGGAGATATGGGGGAGGGAGAGATGGGGAGGGAGCAATTGAGGGAAGAAGGGAGAAATGAGGAGAGAGATGAGGAGGGAGAGATTGAGAGAGGGAGAAATTGAGGGAGGGAGAGATAGGGGAGAGAGGGAGAGGTTGGAGCAGAGATTTGAGGGAGGGATGAAAGGGAGAGAAAGGTTGAGAGATTTGAGGGAGAGAGATAGGAGGAGAGAGGGAGAAATTTCTGGAGGGAGAGAATGGAGGGGAGAGACAGGAGGAAGGAGGGAGATTTCTGGAGGGAGAGATTGAGGCAGGAGTGGAGGGAGCAATGAAGCGAGAAATTGAGGAAAGATAAAAGAGCGAGAGATTGTGGTGGGAAAAGTAGAAATAGGGAGAACTCGCTGGAGAGAGAGGTTTAAGGGAGGCAGAGATCGAGGGAGAAGAGAAAGCTGGAAGAGAAAGAGGGAAGAACAGATGGAAGAAACAAAGAAAGGATGAAAGCGAAAGATGAAAGAAGAGAGTGGAAGCACAGACAGATAAGAGAGAACGCTGTTGGCAACTGGAAGGGGTACGCGCAACGTTAGGTGGATCTGGAGAAGGGAGGCTGGAGGCTGGGCTCTCGGTTAAAATGGGAGGAGACCGGGGCGGAGCGAGAGCAGCCTGACAGGCGAATCACGCGAAGGCGGATTTCACATGTCGCTGAAAAACTGGGCGAGAATTTGGGGTTGGAATTGGAGAGTGAGTGAGTCAGTGCCCAGCTCATCATCCCTCATATCAACTGAGCAAACAAACCAGCGCGGGAGAGACTGGCTGAGTAACTGCTTTGTTGTTTGTCTATTTCTTAACCCTCCCTCCCTCCACCTCAACATTGTTACATGAGGTCATCCTGCAAATACCAGCCATGAGAGGTAAGTCACTGAATATTTTTTTGGTGGGGGAGCGGAAGGACGATTTTTTAAAAAAATGAACTTTTTAAAAATAAAATGTTTGCTGCATGCAATTCTGTGCGTTCAAGGCAATTTATAGTTTATCGAGGTTGTCAAAGTGAAGGGATTTTGTTAACGCCAGTCCCTTTTTGGCACGAACGCTGTATTCTCTGTGGTATTTAGTAACGCCTAAATTTGAAGTTCTGACATTTAGTCCCCGGCTGTTCCTCTGAGGATGAGCCTTGATTCTTTTTATTTTCACACTCGGTGTGTGGAGTGAGCAGTGTGCTATCATTTTCTGACATTTTCAGTAAATTGTCTTTTCTAGCCCTCTTGCATGGTATTCAGCTGCTATCCAGCCTATATATTATATTTGCGTATGTGTAAATATCTGTCTACTTTAAATCTTTATATTGCACTGTGTATTCAGTGGCTACTTAGTATTGCATTGCCTTGCATCTTACAGCCTAATCGCATGGTTTGTTCGATGCTAATTTTCAGATTCTTATTTGAGCGGAATGGGTTATGAAGTTCTCATATCAAATTTAATATAAAGTCTGTAGGTTGTAACTTTGTCTCATCAGAAGGAACACTGCCAGTTGGTGATTTGGTTGGATCTGGAACTTTGTTGCTATGCCTGTAGGTGTGCACATTCCGTGCAGTTTTCTGTAACATCTTTCTTTCCTGTAGCTCAGATGCCTGTGCACTTTGCTGTGGCGTACTTTTGCACAGGTTTATTTAAAATGATTATTTCAGTGTGTGCACTGCATCAAGGCAGGCAGTGGGCTGATCAGTTGCCAGACTGCAAGAGCGTCCCAGTGACCTAGATCTGTCAGAGCGGATCAGTCCGAGAGAGGAAGGGGGATGCGGGCTGGGGGTCGCTCAGTGCTTCTGTGTATCTCAGTCCTTGAATGTACTGAACAATGATGTAAACAATCAGAATAGACAAAGGAGAACAATACACCTACATACTGTAACTAATTTGTCTACTGCAACCTTTAATATCGAATATGTAAATGTATCGTCAGTGTGACTTTTTCAAAAGTTCAAGGAGTTTGCACCTTCAATTTCTCCAACTACATATTCAAAATAAGATTGATTGATAAAGAACATGATGAACTTTAATAATTAAATACTGGTTTTACATGGGGTCTAACACCAAACATCGGACTTTATGTCTCTTTGACTGTCATAGGGGTTTAGAGTCAAACTTCAATCTTTGTCTGCATTCAGGAGAGCAGGGAAAAGCTTGCCACAAATATGATTGATGTTTACATACTCTTCTCAAAGTCAAATATTTAACAAGATTTGATTTCACACGTTAAAGCTGTGCATAAGAAATGCATGACTTTTTTTAAAAAACGTTGATTTTTAAAAGAATACTTTTGCAAAGCTGAAATGAAGGTCAGAATACAAGAAAGTGAACTTATTTAGAACCTGAAAAATTACTTTGGTTTCTGTCCCAAATACCAACGGTCCTGTTTGGCAGTTCCCATTATAGTCAGAGTCATAGAGACATACAGCATGGAAACAGACCCTTTGGTCCAACTCGTCCATACTGACCAGATATCCTGACCTAATCTCGTCCCATTTGCCACCATTTGGCCCATCTCCCTCTGAAACCCTTCGAATTCCTAGAGCCATCCAGATGCCTTTTAAATGCTGTAATTGTACCTTCCTTCACCACTTCCATGCACGTACCACCCTCTGCTTGAAAAAGTTGCCCCTTATGTCCCTTTTAAATGTTTCCCCTCTCACTTTTGTATTTTTAATTAAAACAAATTTGGTTATATTCAGCATAAGATGTGTGCACTCCCTTTAGGAATACTTTGAGAATTTTGAGGGAAATATTTGCTGTTTCTACAGTTAATATGATCTTTGCATCTGTTCTGTAGTCGCATGATTTAAGCTCAGTGACACCTGATATAAAATGGAGGGTAAAAAGATTGATAGAAGCAAAGGTTTTTGCAGATATTGGTGCATCGCCTGAGCACCATAGAGCTACATTCGGCCATTGTGTGAATTTTGCTATCAGTTCTAATGAATCACCAACTATATCAGAATATTGGATGATGCAAAATATAAGATGCTGCATGGTTGGTGATTTTAAGAGAATGCCTGCTCTAATCCTTTTTTAGGGAGGCAGATGGAGCCCTGTTAGTTTTGACTCCATCTGACTTGCAATAGGTGTGAATAAACTCTAAATGTTAAGAGAAGGAAAAGCTCTAATTAGATTTCCGGGAGTAATGGCATTAAGCTACTGTCAGATAACCATGTTATTGAAATGCTGAAATTAGTGCATTTTAACATTTCATTTGAAGTTTTACTCAGAGTAACAAATTAAGAGCACTTTCAAAGTGGACACAAAATATATCAGCTCTACATTATTCCAGCTGTAGGATGTAGTGTAAAAGATACATGATTATACTCCTAAATTTTTGAAATTCATTTAATTTGGAAGCTAAGAATTTTCATACATAGCTGTCGTTTACTATCATTTTCCACCCATTCTCTTTCACACACAGTATCATTCAATTGGGGAGTGAATGGATTTCTGGACTTTAACCGTCCCCTTCTTCACATGAAATATTGCATCTCTTGAAAGATCCTTCTTCAATGCCTGAAAGACACTTGACAACAAAAAGCTAAAGCAACTTCTTCAGAAGTCAATGCCATGATCGTTTCTGCCATCCTCTTGTTTGGTGAAAAAAATCTAAATGGTTCAGCACATTGTTGAAATGTTCCCTGAAACTAAACATCAATAGAAGTGAAATATCAATTTGTATTATACTTAATTTTTAAAAATTAACCAATACATACTTATGAGTTAGTTGATAAGCCTAATTAAACTACAGTCTCGAACAGCAGAATATAGCTACTTTCCCATGCATATAGTACAATAGATGTCAACATTCAGAAGTCACATTTTTAAACAAAATAGAAGTTGTAAGATTTGGTGATTGTGCGTCAGATTTTGGGATCAATAGTCTAATCCAAACGCCACTTCATTCTGCATAAGCGTATTATAAAATCACAATACCAGGGTTTAATCACAATGTTTATCTTCAAGTCTGTTCTATTGTAGAGTTGTTCAGAGTTCAAAGTTCGTTTCATCGAATACCACAGATTGACAGCTGGTTGGACCAAACATATTAAACAAAACATCAACGCCTTCTTTAGAACTAGTCAGTGCAGAACTAGGGTGGAGTAAGATTCTGCCTGAGCACCAGAATTTGCACAGATGGTTAAAAGAAAAATGGAGTATTGCCATTCCAATTGTTATATAACGATACAGTGAGAGCCCAGCCAAGGTTGGTCTGTTACTGATAAATTTAGTGTGGAGATATTTAGCATTACATATATGATTCCACTGGGCTGATGTACGATATTTTTCCAGTCTTTTTTTGTGTGGTCTTCATGCAGCTTGAACCCTTCTAACCAAATTCCACCTCATGCTAATTAATTTAACTTCTGAATATAAAATTTTCTTGTTAACTGCGTAAGAATTTTTAAAAAACCTTTTAAAGAATGTATCAATGCTAATTGCCAGGGGTAATACTTTACCTGTTGTGTGCATTTTTCTTAATTGATTTTATTTTGAAGCGGGTAAACAGAATACTAAGAATGATGTTAATTCCTAATTCCATTAAACTTTTACATAATGATCAGACTGCTTCAGATATTGGAAAATTTTTGTAGATTGACATGTTACAGTAACTTGCAATCATTAAAGACTGAAAACTAGACACACTCCCTTACTAAAATAAACTCCATTCACTCAGTTGTTGGGGTTCCTCTTCAAGGATGACTTGAAAACAAAACTCACTTCTGCTACAGCTGGGCTTTGACAGTAAAATCAGAGCTGCAGCTATCCAACCATGCTTTGGGATTTTGTCCAATATGGTGGGAAGATAGTCTTTGGAACACTGTCAGTTGTCAGAATTCAGCAGTTTTTTTTTATGTTAAAAAGTATGTACAGTAATTTGGAAATTTTTTTGAAATGAAATAAACTGAGTTAACCTGCAGTGTGAGAAAACTGTACAAGCAGATTATTTTAACAGGCTTTTGAAATATTTAGTTATAAAGAAATCAAAAGCTGGACACTGTGATTCTAGAGACAGTTTGACTCTCATCTAAAAGTTTTCAGGATGACAGCAAGATCTCCTTTATAAATAAACATTTGCCTAAAGAATTGTACCAAGAGCATTGTCAATTGGAAGCCTTTTTCTTGTCTTTTTTTTGGGATAAAGGTTCTATCTTTTTCTCATCAAGTTTCAGTTCCGTATAAGCTGGAAGACATGCTGCACAAAGCTCGGTGATACAGATACCAGGCTGCATTTCTCGGATGTTGCTGGCTCTGTTCCATTCTACTCGATATTTGCATTTGTGTTCTTTTATTTAATAAACTTTAGGGTGGGAGGATTAATTTCCAAAATATTTGAACAGAAATTTCTGCTGTCAGGTGATGAAGAGATAGTAAACAAAGGGATATTTTGTTTTAAGCAACATTCAGAAGTCCACTTATCTATAAAGAGCCAAAACAGCACAAGGAAATATTCTTGCATTGATGAGAAGTGAACATGTCTTCATGAATGAAAAATCAGGTTTGAGCTGGAATAAAAATGGAAGTCCTTGAACTCAAAATATAATCTGTTGCGGCATGGATTTGTAATGCTGTTGCCTACACAGGAACTGTGTCACCATACATCCGGTCAATTGATAGCTCATTACCATAGCATCATTCAATCATGACTGACAACTGACATATTTTCCATCAATTTTTTGCAAGTGATTTACTAAAGTATGTATATTCAAAAATATATTTTTACTGATGAATCTATTCCAGCAGCACATATTCAGATTGAAATCTGAATATGATTTCTTTTTAAATGCTTTTGAGTTGAAAGTCTTCAATTTAATTTAAAACAATTCAAAACATGATACATTGCTCCACTTGTGACTTGAGGGAAAGCAGTAATTATGACTTTTATGTTTCCTCAACAGGACCTAGTTTCAGTTTAAATACTGTCACTGTTTATTTATATGTCAATTGCATCTATTAGAATCTTAGAAAAGTAATCTAATTTGGTTTGAATAAAATATTAATGGATATTGAAAGAATACTGACTTTTTAGAAAAAATGTAGACATTTCTTCATCTGATGCAACCTGTTATTCAATGCTAAGCTACTTCTAATTCTACACGATAAAAAATCAGCACAAAATATTTAATTTTAATAAATAGTGATCCTAGAAATTTTGTAAAATTATTGTTTTGTAATACTTCTGAATTATCAAAATGTATGTTTAAGATGCTGGTTAGACCTCAACTGGATGATTGTGTATGGTCCTTGGAGCCAATTTACAGAAAAAATGTGAACGTATGGGAGAAAGTACAGGTGTTACAAGAATGGTCACAAGGATGAGGAACTTCAATCATGAGGATAGAATGAAGAGGTTCTCTTCTTGGAGAGATGAAAGCAAAGTGGAGGTCTGATACAGGTCCTCAAAATCATGAGCAGCCTGCTAGAGAGGAACTGTCCCAGCTCATAAAAGGATCAAGATCAGGAAGGTATCAATTTCAAATGATCTGCAAAAGAAGCAAAGGTGACGTGAGGAAAAATGTATTTTAACTCAGCAAATAGTTACGGTATAAAACACACTGCCAGGAATTCAAGAGGATGTTTAATTGGATAAAAATTAAAGTGTAAGAGTATAGGGAGAAAGCAGGAAATTGCAGCAGGTAATGATGTTCATTTAACAAGCTGATACAGCACGATGGGGTGAATGGCATCCTTCTCAGCTATAACATTTGTGATTCTGTGGTATGTCTGTTGTACTAATGTGCAATTCATTGCAATGGGAGTGTATAATTTTCAGGGTAATATTATCAAATTTTCATGTCTAAAAGAAAGACATATTTGTTTAGCGTTTATCAAAGTGTCACGTTATTCCAAAATTTTACAATATGAAGCACTTCAAGTTTTTTAGATTAGATTCCCTACAGTATGGAAATAGGCCCTTCGGCCCAACAAGTCCACATCGACCCTCCAAAGAGTAGCCCACCCAGACCCATTCCCCTACCCTATATTTACCCCTGACTAATGCACTTAACACTATGGGCAATATAACATGGCCAATTCACCTGACCTGCGCATCTTTGGATTGTGGGAGGAAGCCAGAGCAGCCAGGGGAAACCCACACAGACACATGGAGAATGTACAAACTCCACACAGTCACCCGAGGCAAGAATCAAACCTAGGTCCCTGGCGCTGTGAGGCAGCAGGGCTAACCACTGAGCCACCATTTTGCTTAGTCATTGTTGCCCTGAATCCATTAAAACCAATTACATTTTGTTGCCTTCTTTAAATTCAAGGTTGAACCATTCTAAAGGGAATAACTTTACCTCAGTTTATTCTATCAAAAGAGATGATGTCTGAAAACTTGAACCTTAAATTATTAAGTAGACCCCATCTCCCCCATGTCTTCCTTGACCGTATCAAAGCTGTGGGTTTTTTGAATAAATACTGAGAGGAGTAATAAAGCTAAAATAAATATTATTTTCACAATAGCTGAATTATTGATTAGAAGTGAAGCACAAGTTCTTTTAATTTTTTAAATATTTCTAATGAAAATTTGACCCCCCTATTCGTGCTAAAACCAATAGATTTATAGCTTGTACAAAGGTAATGGCTGCTATGATGTGTCTTCACTGCTAGTCATAGAAATTTCTCTAAGAGGCAATGCCAAAGGTTTGGCAGAAAATCAGTATATAAATGCAAGGCAGCTGATCTATGCAGAAACCAGTTAGTTTTTCCACATAAGTAAATCTCAACTGAATGTTTTCTATTTTAATATAGATTTGATAGATCTATGTTTCTAAACTTGATAATGAGAAGAAAACTGCAATAATGACCATATTACTTCAGAATCTGAATGGGATAAATTAAATTGTCTCACCCAAAATAGTGCTGTGACCAAACCACAATGGTTGGCTCACCTGGATCAGGGGAGTTGTTACTTAGCAGAATTCCCCATGATCCCTTTCCAGACTTCCATATCTCTTGATTAAACACTGAGTGTTTTTGTGAACAAGTGTCTCCCAATGCCACAAGCAACACAACAGGAGTTTTCTTATTGTGCTCCCTATGTGGGTGAACGTTACCAGTGATGGTATCGGTTACTTGCTTCAGGGTCTCAATTGGTGACAAAGCCAGAAGCTCATACATGGATCTTTCCCCTATAGACATAGATTAGATTACTTACAGTGTGGAAACAGGCCCTTCGGCCCAACAAGTCCACACCGAGCCGCTGAAGCGCAACCCACCCAGACACATTCCCACCCAGACCCATTCCCCTACACCTAACACTACGGGCAGTTTAGCATGACCAATTCACTTAACCTGCACATTTTTGGACTGTGGGAGGAAACTGGAGCACCCGGAGGAAACCCACGCAGACACGGGGAAAATGTGCAAACTCCACACAGTCAGTCGCCTGAGGCGGGAATTGAACCCAGGTCTCTGGCGCTGTGAGGCAGCAGTGCTAACCACTGTGCCACTGTGCCACCCATAAACGGAGTTGAGATGAGAAGATGGTGGGGGTTCCCACGTGCCATCCTCCTAGATGATTAAAAGCCCCTGTCATCAAACTCCCCATTGGTGGAGTACACAAAATCCCACCCCATGTGTCAGGAAGTGTCTCATTTACTGTATGGTTACTTGGTTCTCCACCTGTATCACACTCAGCTTTGATGCAATTTAGCTCCATTGTTTGATTTTTGTAACAAGGTACTGTTATTTACAACCTAATGCCCAATAGGGGTGTAAATGAAACCTATTAATCAAAGATGGAAAATTTTGCAAATATGACTCGCTCTTTATATTCATACCCAACTAAATTTACTTGGAGTCACAGGGGGAGGAGAAGGTTTTGTAGTAAATTTTCTAATTCAGTATATTTTCAGAACTTCCCCTGTATTCCCCCATCTCCCAAATGCAGAGGTAATTTGCAATTTCTGAGGTCTGTGAACTGCTGCCTCTTATTAATTTACTGGAAATGACTTTTCTCTGAACTCAGTATGAGCACTGGAAAGTATGAATAAGTTTTTAAAATGCTCTAAACATGGATGATGGCAGAAAAAGTTGCAAGTCCTGTAAAGTAAAGCAATCACAAGAACTCTTCACCCTGAACAATGATGTGACCAAATTGTTGCCTGCAAAATGACCAGCAAGATGGCTCAATGACTTCTGGGTTTTTTTTTCTATGCTTTACTAACCCTAACCCTATCGCTTTACTAAATCCGAAAAGTGCTCTTTCATTTCTATTATAGAATGATGATTTGGGTAATGGAATCTGACCAGTCATCAGTCATGCTTGATATTCCTTTGTCAAGTCTTTTATGTTAAATGTGTTAGGTAACAACGTGATGAAACTTCTGAAAATATCAGTTTACAGAATTCCATATTGATTCCACAGCATACACAGTAAAATGAAATTTGCAAACTAGGGATCCATGATTAGAGACCACTAATCCAGTCCTAACTGGAAATCGCAACTGTTTAAATAGATTACACACACAGGCTCATTTCTCAATTACTGAACCTTTGTACCTTTGCTGATTTTGCCTGCAATTTTTTTTAGTGTAAAAAGGACAAGCTACAGTTAACCATTTAAAACCTAAGGTTACTTGCATAGCTCCTGAAAATAGGCACAAGGATCTTGAAGCATAATTAACCTCTGCCCATTGATTGCAATGTAGGCAGTTTAGTGCAGTCTGGACATTTGAATGATCTCTGTAGGCAGCCGGCATTAAGTCATAGGTTGAATGCTTCAGTAGGGAGCCAATACTGAGAGTGGCTGGAATCACATAAAGCTAAATGTGTTTTCTGTACTTTTGTGTTGCAACCAAGCGGATGCTGTGATGATCTGTGGCAGATAGAAGATAAGGTGTGCATCTGTTTATCAATGGCTTGCGAACTGCAGTTACCTGTATCATTTTCAATTTAAGTTCTTCCTGTACAATGTAGCGAAAATGAGCTAGCTAAGGCTGCTCCCCTGTGTTTCCCCGTTTTTCTATTCCACAGTAGGTTGTAGCATAGCTGGTAGCAATTCTTGACCCTCCAAAATGGAGAAGTTATGGAGCTGGTAGCAGAGCACTCCAAATATTGAAGCATACAGGACTGTACGAGATCAGTTCAGGCAGTGGAAGGTGGGGGGATGGGGGTGCTGATTCGGCAACCAGCGATTTGGTCCAACACATTTTGTGTGGCAGCATTGTACGAACACTGTGCACCCAAAGTAATGTATGCAGCCAGTGACATCATCTTCATAATCCAGATAAAGCCATGTTCTCAATTTGTCGGAGTCTTTTTGGTGAAGAAGAATAAAACATAGCTGCCTTTGAACACTGAGCTTCACTGGGGGATGATAATTAGCAAGATGTTGCTGTGTTGGTACAGTGGAAATGAATGTGCATCATCTATAAGTCAAGATTTCAGTCTTGCTTTATAGATGATGCACATTCATTTCCACTGTTGCCTTCATAGTCACTGGCAATGCAATTTGCCCTATTCTGAAGTTGTACTTTGTGGATGGCAGCTTGTGGCAGATTTCAGTGGGGATGTCCTTAATGAAGTACAGACATCTTGTACAGTTTTCATTGCTAAGTTTAGAGAGGAAAATTGCTCCCTGAGCAGCCTGTCAGCTGTGATTTCTATTGAAAGCTTTTCTCCTCTTCAAGCAGCTTGTCCCACTCTACACAACCCAGTGTTATTTCTCAAAATTATGAAGAATGCCAACGAGAATTCCTTGAAGCACTGGTTCTGGAGAAGCCTTAAAATCAGCAAATAAATATCTTAAACTTGTGTCTAAAACAGATCCTGAAATACTACCCCTCCCCATAGAGTTCTACAATTTGTAGCAACTATAGAAATTATCAAACACTGCACAATTGTAGCAACAACCAGAAGAAATCATTCATCCATTAATCTGTAGATGGTAACTAATCTCTTTAAATATGATTGATGGTGAGAAGAGTGTTTCCCCTGCTGCTGATGTGTATTCAGGTGTGTGGATTGAAAGGGTGTTGGCAGAAATGGTGAGGTCCAAAATTGGCAACAGTGGCGCGTAATCAGTATTAACTTCGGATTGTGTTCTGCCTACTCTGCAATGTCACGTTTGCAGTAGACATTCACTTCCTGTGGACTAAAACTGCATCAGCATGGTGTCCAGCATGACTCCTCCCCAAGTCTGCAAACATGCAGCACATGCTGTCTTGGCATGTTAAGGGTATTTACAACTTTAAAATTAGGTGTTACTGAGTTCAATTTCATGTACCATAGATTTCCAGAGAGATTTTCTGGAGTATTTTCAGTAGTTTTACAATAACAAATAATACTAAAGGATATCAATACAAGACTTGAGTGGAGGCAAAATGACAAGTAGAGGGAATCATGACCTGTTAACAAATTCACATGTATCAAGGCCACATTTCACATGCAAAACTGATTACTTTTGTCCTTATTTATAATTAAATAATAATTGCATCTAAATTATTTTACTCCCTTTTACTTCTTCATAGTAGCTGAATGAAAATACGTAAACGTGTTTTGCTGAATTTCGAACCTTCTAGTAGTTACCAATGTACGAAGTTTCCCTCTGTGAGAAGGACATCAGTGGAGTACAAGTTACACGCATTGTACCCTTGTTCTTACAGTTTTCAGCGTGACCAGAATTGGTATTTACTACCACCTAGTGTTTAATACTTAAATTGCACCTCTTATTAAAATGCAACATTGTCACCTAGTCAAATGTTTTAAAGGTTGTGGAAACTGTAAGTATATTCAAGAGGGTTTCTTTGGTTGTTATATAGCATCCTTTAGGCATGTCATGACTAAATGTCTAAGTGGTTACCCACCTAAACAGTTAATGGGTGATTACATCTTTTGCCAATTCATGAAATTGATTGTCCTGAAGCTCAGTTGCTTTCCTTCCCTGTTTTGTTCATTTAAATGATGCTTCCTTCTGCTGTTATTTGTGCAAGAAAAGATTGTTTTGGGAGACAGGATTACTCATCTACCTTTCCATGAAACAGGCTATCATTGCTACATTATTTTGACTGTGATTTTTCTTGGTACAACCCTGGATCAGTAATAGTTCAAATGGTTTGTTAGTTTGACTCAGATCCAAATAGGGGAATACTAATCATCTGTGACTTTGTGGATCATGATAGAAGGTAGCACAAGTGTTTCAAATGTTGCTGTTTCATTGATGTGATGCAGCAATACGGAGCTGGTTTACTGTATACTATTAAATTTCCCAGACTAGTTTGGCAGCATCAACAGAAGTCCTTTCCTACCTTTTTTGTTTCTTAACAGCCCTTTTGCCCATGCTGCAATTCTGAAGCTTGTGAATGCCGGTGATTGGTACTGAACAGCCTGAACAATTTTTGGTTGTATTTTAATGATTTTTAATCCACTGGTTTTCTTGTTTAAATTTTAAGTCCGTGGAGGCTTGGAAAGAAGACATTTTTGGCACGTAGAATAAATGCTTTGGCACTCCTGTCTAGCCTGGTTAAGGGGTGACCTACTTGAAGAGTTCTAACCTTCCCACTTTTGAGCTGTTTCTCCAGCTATTTTTGTTTTGTTTTGTTGGTTTCCCGGTCTCCAATCTGTCCATCATAAAATGGAAAGTTACCAATCAGAAGATTTCAGGGGAAACGCTCAAACCCAATGGTTCGCAAATCAGTACAAAATTAGAGTTAACCTTTTTAAATGTTAAGCCACAGCATGGGACAGTGAAAGTAAATGGATCTTAGTGAACGTCTTGAGCAACTGGTAGTCAAGAAACTGTTGGTATTATCAACGAATAATTTATCCAATCTTTCTTTCAAGTCCAGTGTTTTAATTAGATCAAAATAAATCATGAAATATATTTACTGCTTTTGGGTGTTTTTCTCTGATACTCTCTTTGCTTGGATTTTATTGTATGCTGTTTTTAAATCACTTTTTATCTTTGAGTACATTCAAATATTAATTCTAGTACACAATGCCACTATCAGTTAGGTTATTTAAGTAGTATCAAATGTACCAATATATCAAAGCATTAGCAGTTTTCAAGACAAAGAATTGAGCAAAGGATCAGATATAATTATCCTTTCACAGCGAACGGTCTACCTTATTGAAGTCAAAATGCATGGCTGCAAAAACTGTTCCTTCTTGTGGCCATACTCTAAGAAGCAAAACAGCCAACTTGACATTTTAAAAAGCTATTTACTTCCTTTGCCACTCAGTTTTGTAAAGACGCTGTGTGGTTTCTGTGCACGCCAAATAACTCACAACGCTCTCTCTCTCTTGCTCTGTGCCCCTTATCTCTTTGGTTTGTGGGTTCTGTGCTTGACGTTTTCAAGTTGCCATTCTCAGCACTAACATGGAAAATAGTTAAAGTCAAGAGTTTATAACTAATTTAGAACTGAGGTCCTTTTGAACTACTGATAACTGATTCACTCAGAGAGAACATTGGGACAGGGAAGAAGAAACATCTGAACTGCAGAACCTAAAACAAACCAAATCTGAGAGACATTCACTGATGATTGCTGGTTTTGTTTTCAGATCCCAGAATTTTTGCTTGATTAGATTTTTTTCCTCCAGTACATTATTTGATCCAGTTTTAAGATGGTGAAATGATATCAACTTTGTGGTCATTACTTCAGAGACTTTGTGGTCAGATGCCAGAAAGCTCAGTTCAGACAATGTATGGGTAGTTTCTTTATCAAGAAAATTCTCGTCTTCTAGATTAAAGCTAATGCAATTAACCCGCTGAGGAATGTAAGATGGTGCTTTATGTCAGGTGTTAACTTACCATAAGCAAATTCTCACTTTTCCCAAACTGAGCAGTTAGTCAAAATCATGAAGATTACACCTTCACAACTACAATAATTTTGGACATTTTGAAACATGCCAGAATGATAAAAGTTCTCAACTGTAAAGAGTATTGAATCTTTTAATCCATTTGAAATGATAAAGATTAAACGGAGGACATACAATAAACTGTGCTTTACAACTAAAGGTCACTTCAATAGATAATGCTGGACATTACCTGAAGCATTACTATATTGGCTTCACACTTCTGGTATCTGGCCTCTCCAAAATACAAACTATCAAAGGTCTCAAGAAGTGAACTGAAAGGTCTGTGCTGTTGCTAATATATTAAGATGATAACACAGGTGCACAAACATATATTTAATATTTCAATAACATACATTGCTCTTAATTTTGTTGAAATTTAGGCAGTTTTGATCTTAACAAGTGATTTTGAATAGTGGTGATCCATTGGTCAAACATTGAGAAGAAGAATACTGTCAAGGATGACAGACATCACCTTGATCTGTCAATGAGTGTGACAGGGTAGTTGCAGAGAAGATGCTGCACAGCTCATACACTTACAATGTGATGGTGTTTCTGCTTCTATCACCACAAGTGGTCTAGCACATTAGCTGTAAATTGGGGACACAGACCATCAGTTAAGAGGCCACAATACAATGTAAGTTCTCAGGATAATACATCTCATAATGAACCATTATATTTCTCAATTAAAGGTGGAAAATTCATTAAAAAATTAATCAAGATGAAAATGAAAACTGCCAGCTGATCTATTAGGAGTCGTGATTTTCATCATTATATGTGACAGTAATTGTATTTATTAACATCAAAATGTACTTTACAAGAGTACTATCGAGCAGTATTAGTGAGATCAATACCACGTGAGGTATTACAACAGATGTCACTAATTTCCATCAAAGAAGTAGATTTTAGAAGCATCCATCAAGAGGAAAGAGAGGCAAAGGTCTAAGGAGGGAATTCCACCGCTTAGGATCTTGGCATCTGAAGGCAAGGGCATCAATGATGGGGAGTTGAAATTGAGGATACTTGGAGGCAAGAGTGCTGGTAAAATAAAAGATGTAATTTGTCAGTTACATTATCAGCTCTGTCAATGTATTTGTTAGTAAGTGTCACTCAAACAAAACTGTGCAAGTCCATTCAACAACTGTAGTCTTTTTGTGCCCAGCACAAGTTGTTTCAAGATGCCCTGCAAAGATGATTCATCTGATCTGAAACTGTGCAGAAGAACAGTAACCTAGGCACCAATGATGAATCCACTAAAAGAGATGATATTCATAATTTCCAATAATGTCTTGCAGGATTATATATGTATTGGACTATACTTCGATCTGTCTTAGACCCGTCTTAAAATAATTAATTATTCACTCAGTAAAATAATGAGTAAAGTTCCAGACATACTAATAGAACTGCAAAGTAGACAATTTATCACAAGTGATTACATAAACATATGAAATGGAAACAGTAGGCCATTCAACCCCTTGAGCCTGATCCATCATTCAACGGGATCATGGTTGATCTTTGACTCAACATCATTTTCTTGCCCTAAACTTTGAGGTTTTCCATATTTGGAGATATACCAACTTCAGTCCTGAATATACTGAATGACATGGCCTCCAGAGCTCTCTAGGGCAAAGAATTCCAGAGGTTCACTTCTTCATCTCAGTCCTAAACAGCTTGCTAATGTTCTGAGACTGTGTCCCCATTTTCTTTTGGGCATGAATACACTGGAGGTCAGCCAGAATTCTGAGCCAAATTTGTGACCTTCAGTTCACAAGACTTAACAGGAATGGAATTCAAGCCCTGGGCCCTACGAGTCATGTTCTGCTGTAATGCATGTTTTGTCTGCATGAATGGCCAAAATGCAATTGATAAATTGGGAATGTTATTTGGATAATGCGAACTTTCTACTGAACGGGTATAGTGATTTTCTATTTCTGATCTTCTGCAGCGCAATTTTCTATAGCGCAAGGCTGCAAAGGAATACAACTGTTGCATTATAGCAGAACAATCTGTAGTGTATTACCTTTTGAGCTAAGTTTATGACTTAAACTCAAAACTATAGGAACACAAATATCTTGAGAATAGATAAGAACCTAGTATAGAAATACTGAGTGACTCTGTTGTGGTCTAGGTTTGAGGGAAAGAATAATATATCTGATGTTTAAAGAAGTGGTGTTAGGATCACACCATTCAGAAAAATTCAAAAACATATTGAACATTTTGGTCAATTTAAAGAAGATGCCAAGGTAGATGGAGCAATGGGATTAGAAACAACAGCTCAAAGGTCACTTTTATTTGCATTACCTCTAAGTGAGAAATGTTATTAAAATTTAATATGGGCAGATGTGTAGCAGTGCACGTAGGAAGGGAAAATGTATGATGTACTAGTCCATAAGCAGTGTTTCAATTTCAAGGGGTTATGCAGGTAAATGAAGCAGATTGCATATTCATAAACGTCTACCCAGTGCAAATCTGCAACTGGATATATGGACAAAACAAGAGAATAAATGCTCAGTCATTCATAAGCTTTGAACAGAACACAGCTTAAAGACTAGACAGGATTTCATGAGGCTAACAGGGGTAATTCCCATGAGTCAGAACCAGCTAGGAACTCTTGTAATTGCCACAGCATTTCCCTTCAGGCACTAACAGGCATTCCCATGATGGAAATTCCCAATGATATGTCCTTCCCACAAAGATGCCAGCCAATCAGAGAATGGTAGCTACTTGACTATACCTATGATTTGGAGGTGCAAGTGTTGGACTGTGGTGTACAAAGTTAAACACCAGCTTTCAGAGCGCTGCTCCTTCATTCACAACCACCTGATGAGGGAGCAGCACTCCTAAAGCTAGTGCTTCCAAGTAAACCTGTTGGACTATAACCAGGTGTTGTGTAATTTTTAACTGACTATACCTAGTGTGAGTAGTGGCCACTGGTGGTACTGCACCCCCCGAAATGGGCAGGAAGATTCTTCTCTGCCCAACATTTCCAAGCACTACCTTCTTGGGACAACCATGAGCCTCATTGTGCATTTTACTACAATCCAGACAGTGCCCACTACTTAGCCTTGGCACTGCTGGGAATGAAGAGCTGCCAGCCAATCAGATAGTGAAATCCAGCAGGATTTAAGTTTTCTACGCCATGCACACTAGAATCCAAGCTCCTGCCTGCATCTCAGGAGTTATGAGACAGCTGCAATCAATTTGGAATTAGATAGAGGAATTACTAACTCATGACATTTCACTTGTTTGAGCTTATTAGTCCCTGAACACAAGAAATAATAACATAACACATGCACACGTTTAAGAACAGGTGAGTCCAAAAAAAAGTATGATTTGTTAGTGAACAGCAGACAGTAGAACATTGTGACCATTCCAGTGGATGCTACCAGTGGTATTGATATTGGGAATTGAACAATCAAATTTGTAAATTTTGGCTTTGCCAATTAAATTTTTTTTGTCCTGGTTCCTTTACACATTGACTGCTGGCAGCACTTCTACTGTGAAAGTATCTTTTCTTTGCTAGCAGTGTAGGGTACTTAATATTTGTTCTCCAAACAGTGACCTTCACAACACACTAGTTCGCACAATTGGATATCAGGCCAATAACGCACATAGATGAGGTCTGAAGTTCGCTTTAACCCCATTTTGTTTGTATACCTCTGATAGATAAAACATATATATCTGCAATTCAAAAGTAGTCCATGGTTCATGATGGAACTGTATTGAGCTTCCTGCTGACAGGAAGTTGGGTAGTCAGCCTCTGGTTATCTCTTCCCTGACTTTGTCCAGGTCTGACATACCAGAATTTTATCCAGACATCCAGTGAACTTACATCCACAATCCTCGTCTGGCCATATCTGGGTGTTCAGGTTCATTGTACCCTGAAGGTGGCAATGCAGGTCAATAGTGGTCAAGAAGGAATACAGCATGTTTCCTTCATTGGAAGGGGTATTGAGTACAAGAGTTGGCAGATCATGTTACAGTTGTATAGGACTTTGGTTTGGCTACGTTTGGAATACTACATACAGTTCTGGTCGCCACATTACCAAAAAAATGTGGATACTTTGGAAAGGGTGCAGAGGAGGTTTACCAGGATGTTGCCTGGTATGGAGGGTGCTAGCTATGAAGACCGGTTGAGTAGATTAGGATTATCTTCATGAGAAAGACAGAGGTTGAGGTGGGACCTGATTGAGGTCTACAAAATCATGAGAGGTGGATAGCAAAAAGCTTTTTCCCAGAGTGGGGGGGGGGGCTCAATTACTAGAGGTCACGAGTTCAAGGTGAGAGGGGAAAGGTTTAAGGGAAATATACATGGAAAGTTCTTTTCGCAGAGGTTAATGGGTGCCTGGAATGTGTAGCCAACGAAGGTGGTAGGCATGGGCATGATAGCATCATTTGTGACACATCTAGACAGATACGTGAACGGGCAGGGAGCAGAGGGATTACGGATCCTTGGAAAATAGATGACAGGTTAGATAGAGGATCTGGATCTCTTTTTTCTTAAAACACACATTGCAATTAAAACTTCAGTATGTTCATAGGTGATCCAGGGGTTATGATCCATGGTCATGACAGCATATAGTTGCTGTTCTACCTTTTTAATAGACTAGATTTCAATTATAATTTGCTTCAGGTTGCAAACTTTCGGTGGTGGGAGAAGATTTAGAACCTTCACCATCTTTGAATGAAATAGATCCCACGTGTTTAGTACTTCAGAAACAGATTTGATTCAGCAGTATAAATCCTAAAATGTTGTAGTTCTCAGCCACTCAGCACATGTCAATGTTTGAAAGATAACTTTGGAGATTGAGCACTTCTTTTGTAGTCTGTTTAAAGCCTTTCCACATTGAATTTAGATGACTAAATGTACTATTAATTTACCCATCCCATTTTTTTCATATGGCTCATTAAAATTTAAATGAGAAGCTTAACCATGGTAAATTTAGAAATGATCAAATTTCATCAGTATGGATTTGAGAATGTGAGCAAAGCTTAAGAGAATGTGGCTCAATATAGTTCCATCCCGAATCATGGACTAATTTTGAGCTGCAGTATGTTGAAATGGATAATGTGTTAAATTTTTCTCTCTTTGTTTAGTTCAACTCTGAAGATAACTTAATAGGATCATGAGTAGACTATTAGCCTCTTCAAAGCAGATGCCCAACCACGTACAAGTTTCCATCCAAGCCACACATTTTCATGACTTGGAACTGTATCATCGTTCCTTCATTGTTGCTGGGTCAAAGTTCTGGAACTTCCTCCCTATCACCATTGTGGGTGTCCCTACACAGTTAGGACATCAACAGTTCAAGAAAGCAGTTCACCACCACCTTCTCCTGTACATTTGGAATTAGACAATAAATGCTGGCCTAGGCAGTGATGATGACATCCCATCAATAAATATAAAAACCTTCACATCTCTTTGTCATAGAGAATTCTAAAAATTCACAATCCTCAAATTCCTTCTCATTTTTGTCTTAAATGATCAACCCTATATCATGAAGTGGTGCTACCTTGTACTAGATTCCTGAATTAGAGCAATTTAGGTCTTTCAATGTGCACATTACAGAATCATGTATATTTTAATGATTTTTAATGAGGTAAGAACATAAGAAACAGGAGCAGAAATAGGCCATTCAACCCCTCGGGCATCCTCCACCATTTGTAAGGTCATGGCTGATCTGATTGTAGCCTCAACTCCACTTAACTCCCTTGTCAATCAGTCCCCAATTTATTTAATAACCCAATCTCAGCTGTTCTCTTGGAAAAGAATTCCAAACAATCTTAGAGAAGAAACGTTCCCCATTCTTCTACATTCCAGAGAATATAGGTCAAATTTGCTCAGCTCCTCATTACGGAACAACTCTGTCATTCAAGAACAACTACGTTGAATTCTTGTTGTACTTCCTCTAATGCAACTGTATCCATTCTTAAGTATGGTAACCAAAACTCCACACAGTAATCCTGCTGTAGTCACACTAGACCTCCATATAATAACAAGATGTGGTATCCAGCTCCCTGTCAATAAGGCTAACATACCATTTGCCTTAATAATTATTTGCTGTGCCTGAATGCTAATGTTTTTTCTTTTTTTATAGAACATACAGGTTCTCTGATCATCATCTTTTAAAAGCTTGCTCCCTAATAAAATGTATTCTGCTTTTCTATTCATGCTTCCAAAGTGAATAATCTCACACCTGACGATGTTGTACATGATTTGCCACCGGGTTGCCCACTCAGTTTAGCTGCTTGTATAGACTTGTGCAGCCTCTTGGTGCCCTGATAACTTACATTACACAGATTTGTATGTCAGCAAATTTAGATGCATTAATTTTTGTCTGTTTGTCGAAACTATTTGTACAGATTGATAAATATCTGAGGTTCACTGATCGTTATGACACTCCATGAGCTTTGGGTGGCAACTTGAAAATTCCCTGTTTATCCCCAATTTCTGATTGCTGTCCTTTAACTGGGTCTTCCATCCTTGCTAATATATTGCCCCAATTGGTGAGGCCACTTTTAAAATACTGGTCGCATTCTGCAACTCAAAAATAGTCCACAATTCTGTTTCCCTCTTCTATAGAAGGATGTTGTTAAACTTGACAGGGTGCAGAAAAGATTTGCAAGGAAGTTGCTGGGAATGGATAGCTTAAGTTATAGGGAGGGGCTGAATAAGTTGGGGCCTTTTTCCTTTGGAGTGTCGGAAGCTGAGGGGTGACCTTACAGAAGTTTAAAAAAAAATCATGAGGGGCATGGATGGGGTGAGTAGCTAAGGTCTTTTCCTTTTGATGGGAGAGTCCAAAACTAGATGGCATAGGTTTAAGGTGAGGGAGAAAGATTTAAGAAGGCCCAGAGGGCAACTTTTTTACGCAGAGAGTGGTGCTTGTATGGAACGAGCTGCCAGAAGTAGTGGGTACAATTACAGCATTTAAAAGGCATCTGGATGGTTTATGAATAGAAAGGTTTAGAGGGCCATGGGCCAAATGCTGGCAAATAGGACTAGGTCAGATTGGGATGTCTGGTCAGCATGAATGTGTAGGACCGAAGGGTCTGTTTCCATACTGTATGAATCTTTGTCTCAAAAGTCCTTATCTTGCATATTAATCATTTATTTAGAAGTTTATGAATGGAAACCCAAAGTAGACTCAATCTATCAAGTCCCCGTCACACTACTAGTACACACTCCAAAACAACGCTTAAATGTGTCAGACAGTAGTTTCCTTTTCTAAACTCAATATTTGCTAATAAGTACGATTGTCCACCTCGGAAATTCCTTGTCACTCGTCATGGGATCTATGGGTTCCTGCATGATTGATCAGCCTGATCCTAGAGCCACATCTCTGACAGGCGATTCTGGGAGGTGGATGTGGTTCTTGGCCTTGAGATTTTTGACATTCCTTTTCCTGGTTTCTTTTCCAGATTTCATCTTGCTAACAGGTGTTGTCAACAACCTTTACCTGCTGATGCTTGCTTTAAGTTACTCAGCTCTTTTCAGCCTCTATTTCTAATGCATTCTGTGAAAGCAGGTGCTGAATACATTTTGTGTCCCTGTCAAATTCCTGCGATAGTTTCTTCTGTCTGTCTCAAGGGACTAATGATTTTAGCTACTCTCTTTTTTTATGTACTCCTAAGATCTCTAATCATTTGTCTTTATATTCCTGACTAGGTGAATCCCATTTTATTTTTTTCCCTTTTTTATCAATGTTTTATTCACCATTTGTTGGTTTTTAAATCTCTCCAAATCCTCAGCCCTATTATTACACTTTACAGCATGATATGCCTTTTGATTTAATCAAATACTATCCTTAAATTCCCTAGTATGCCTGGGATAAATCTTCCTGACTCAGATTTTATCTATAATATATTGAATTTTTGTTGAGATGTTTTGAATCCTTTTTCCTCTTCAATTATTTACTGTTCTACCTTTCAGTCTATTCAGCCAATCAATTTTAGCCAATTCCCACTTCAGACCTATGTAGGTCTTATTTAAAATTCATGTTTTGGTTTTAATTCACCACTTTTTTACTTAGTAATACAATTTAAAGCTATATTATCACATTTTCCCAGCGGTTCTTTTTATTATGAGATTACTAATTAACCATGCCTCATGATACAATCCCAAATCTAAAATAAATTTTGTCCTTTTCTGATTTGTTCCCCAAATGATTATCCTACAGGAACATTGCAAAAGCATTCTGCAAACTAATCCTTCAGACTGCCTTTGCCAATTTAATTTGTTTAGTCTATATGAAAATGATAGTTCTCCTCAGATTTTTGCATTGCCTTTGTTATAAACTCCAATAATTTTTATTTATTTCCCTTGTCAATGTTAAGGAGTTGTACTACCATCAATGTTTCTTGCCCTTTTTATTCCTAATCAGTTAATGTCTATTTTAATTCAATTGGAATAGCCAAGATCCTTTTAATACCATGTATAATGTTATCCTGTATAATGATGGCTATTTCTCCTTTATGCTTGTCTTTTCAAAATAATGTATACCTGGAATATTTATTTCACAACTTTGGTCACCTTGCAACCATGTATTAGTTATGGTGATTATGTCAAATCATTTAACTACACTTGTTTAGCTAGCCCACTTATCTTGTCACAGTTGTTTCATGCATTTAGATGAAGAGTTTTCAATTTTTTTTTTGCTATGCTTTTATTTGGGCCTTTATTTGCTGGTGAACAATCATTATTAAATTCCCTGTCTCATTTATCCAATCTTTACCTAAAATTGCTAACTGGTCTGCTGACTTGACTTTTCTCTTTAGATTCCTAAGCCTCCCTTAAACTGACCCCTTGAGCCTCCTTATTTATTTGATTATTAAATTAGTAACTAATTAACTAAAGTATAGTTAATACCTTCCATTTGCAGGGGATGCAGCAAATTATTTGAGATGCATTTCATCTTGGAATTTATCTTAATCTATATTTTAACAATAGATTTTTCTGTGTTATGTCCTCCTAAACCGAGAGGGCACTTAAGACCAACAGATGTAGAAGCAGAATTAGGTCATAAGGCCAATTGAGTATGGTCTACCTCATATGCTCATAGCTGATGCATTTCTCAACCCCATTCTCCTGCCTCCTCTTTGTAATCTTTGATCCCCTTATTAATCAAGAATCTATTTGTCTTACATACATTCAGTTACTTATCTTCCACAGCCTTTTGCAGCAGTTAGGTCCAAAGAGTCACTGCCCTCTGGCTGAAGAAATTCAGCCTCACTCAGTTTTTAAAAAGGTCATCCCTTCACTCCAAGGCTGTGCCTTCAGGTACTAGTTTCTTCTGAGTGGAAACATCTTCTCCACGTCCATTCTATCCAGGCCTCTCAGTATTCTATAATTTTCTATCAGATTCCCGCCCATTCTTTTAAACTCCATTGAGTACAGATCCAGAGACCTCAATTGCTTCTCATATGACAATCCTTTCATCCCCAGGATTATTCTTTTAAACATCCTCTGGACCTCTGCCAAAGTCATTACATTCTTCCTTAAATATGAGGCCCAAAATTGCTTACAGTGTTCCAAATGTGGTCTGACCAGAGCCTTCACAGCCTCAGCAATACATCCCTGTCCTTGTATTCTAGACCTGTCGAAATGAATGCTAACATTACATTTGTCTTCCTAACTATCAGCTGAACCTGCATGTTAACCTGCATTAACTAGGACTCCTAAGTCACTTTGTGCCTCAGAATTCTGAAGCCTGTCCCCGTTTAGAAAACAGTCAATGTCTGTATTCTTCCAAACCTCACACTTGTCTACATTGTATTCCATCTACCACCTCTTTGCCCACGCTGCTCGCCTGCTAAGTCCATCTGCAGTCTTCCAGCCTTAACACTTCCTTCCACTTATGTCACCTGCAAACCGAGCAACAATGCCCTCGGTTTCTTTGTCCAGATTGCAAAAGTATAACATGAATAGTTGTGTCCCCAGCACTAACCCTTGGAGAACTCCACTAGTCACTAGCTGCCATCCTGAAAAAGACCCCTTTATTCCCTATTCTCTGACTTCTGTCAGTCAGCCAATCCTCTATCCATGCTGGTACCTTGCTCCTATTGACCAATTGTCACCATGGGCTCTTTTCTTATTTACCAGTTTCCTGTGTGGCATCTTGTCAGAGGCCTTCTAGAAATTGAAATAGATAAAGAATTCTAATACATTTGTCAGGTATGACCTCGCCTTGATAAAGATTATCTGTTTTAAATTATCTGTACTGAAGCCTTTTTCCATTTTCTGGCAACTGGCTCAAAATTCATCCTTAGCTGACATTTTAGATTAGGTTAGATTAGATTAGATTACTTACAGTGTGGAAACAGGCCCTAATTTTATTCTTCTGTTACCCAGTAAATATTAGTAACTCATTTATGTGAAGAATCACAAAGACAAAATGTTTCTTTCTATTCTGTACACTGTAGAAATGGGGTGTTAAATTAATGCATTGTAGCACTTGACTGGATGTTTAAGCTGGAATTCAGAAAATGTTGATATTGTTGACAATATATTACAGATTAAGATTGTTGAAAATATCTATTGACCTTTTAGTATAGAGACTGAATCACTGGGTAACTTGTACCTACCTTCGGACTACTGCTGCTTTGTCACTATGCTGCAGTGATTCCAATCCAAAGAAAAATGTTGTAAAATGTTTTAGTGCAGACTAAAATTATGAAAAGTTGGCAATTTTTTTTTACTTTTCCTTTACTTTTAGTTTTCCTCCATTCCTCTCCTGTTTTCATTTGATTAAGAGCATTGCTGGCAGACTCCTAGGATTGGTGAGCTGAATGACCTCCCAACTTTGCAAATGAGAATAGCAGATAAAAAATACATTTTACTTTTAAAGGAAGTGACAGCAACGGCATTGGTCAAAATGTTCCAGAAGTCACTACATTCCTGGAGGGTTCCAGAGAATTAGTAAACTGTTAATGGATATTCCTGCTCAAGAAAGGAGAGAGAGAGAGACAGACAGAAAGCAGGAAACTAAAGGTCACAAAGCCTAATATCTGTTAAAATGATACAGACTATTAGGGAAAATAGCAGAACATTTAAAAAAGATTAACACAATCAAACAGGAAAAAGGGAAATTATGTTTTACAAATTTGCTATAGTTCTTTTAAGAATGTAATGAGCAGAATTGATAAAGGAGAACTAGTATTTGGATTTCCAGAAGGCATTCAGTAGCTGGGACATAAAGGGGTATTGCACAACATAGGAGCTCATGTATTGAGGAGTAATGTATCAATATGGACTGAGGATTGGTTAATACACAGAAGACAAATAGTTAGAATTAATAATAGGACATTTTCAGATTGGAAATATGTAACAAGTGGAGTGCCACAAAGACCAGTCTCAGGACATCGATTCTCCTGCTCCTTGGATGCTGCTGACCTTTTTCTTTTCCAGCACCACACTCACAATTCTGATCTCCAGCATCTGCAGTCCTCACTTTCTCCTAATCAATTATTTACTATATTGGAGGAAGAGGTAGAGCATAATGTGTTTGAATTTGCTGATTTTACAAAAATAAGTGGGAAGACATGTTGCGATGAGGACATAAGAAATCAACAATGGAATATAGGTTGAGTGAGTGGGTAAAAACTTGGCAGATGGAGTTTAATGTAGGAAAGTGTAAGGTCATGTATTGTGTTAGGAAGAATCAAAGGACAGACTACTATTTAATTGGACAGAGAGTCCAAAAATGTGCAGTGCAGAGGCATCTAAGTGTTCTTGTGCATGAAACACAAAAGATTAGCATTTGGGTGCAGCAGGTAATTAAGAAGGCAATTGGAATTTTGGCCTTGATTAAGAGGGTGTTTGAGTTTAAAAATAGGGAAGTCTTGCACTGGGAGTACTGTGCACAGTTTTGGTGCCTGTATTTAAAAATGAATATGCAGACATTGGAGGATATTCAAAAGATATTCGCGAGGGTATTCCAAGGATGGAGGGTTAAATTACCAAGAATGACGAAACAAGTTAGGCCTTTGTTCATTGTAGTTGAGAAGAATGAGGACTGATCTTATTGAAACATTAAGCTTGACAGGGTAGACATTAAAAAAAATTTTCCAAGAGTGGGGGAGTCTTGAATTAAGGTACAAAATAAGGGAAATTCATTTAAAACTGAAATGAGAGAGAATTTCTTCTTCAAAAGAGTAGTGAAGGTCTGGAATTCTCTCTCCTAGAGGTCTGCGGAGTCAATATAACTGAGATTGATTTATGTGAAATATCGAGGAGTTGAGGGCTGCAGAGTGTTTGGTATGAAAAGGAGTTGAAGTCTGTGGCATATTAGCCATGATCTTATGGAATGTCAGGGCAGGCTTGAGAGACTGGCTGGCCCCTTTCTTCTCCTGTTTCTTATTCTTGTGTTCTATGTTCTTTAATGGAAGCGGATATTTGTTTGTGGTTCCTCTCTAATAAATGGTTTGAGTTTCGTACAAATGAATGTTTGTTGTAAACTTAAGAAAAGGAAGTTCAACAATAGGAGAAAAATAGAAAAGCACAGTGAATTAACATGGAAAAATTATTCTAAAGCATTTTGTAGTAAAAGATGTATTTTTGAAGTGGCAATTCTCAGAAAAATGGCAACCAACTTAACATAGAGCTATATCTTTGTGGGCGGCACGGTGGTACAGTGGTTAGCACTGCTGCCTCGCAGCGTCAGAGACCCGGGTTCAATTCCTGCCTCAGGCGACTGACTGTGTGGAGTTTGCACGTTCTCCCCGTGTCTGCGTGGGTTTCCTCCGGGTGCTCCGGTTTCCTCCCACAGTCACAAAGATGTGCAGGTCAGGTGAATTGGCCATGCTAAATTGCCCGTAGTGTTAGGTAAGGGGTAAATGTAGGGGTATGGGTGGGTTACGCTTCGGCGGGTCGGTGTGGACTTGTTGGGCCGAAGGGCCTGTTTCCACACTGTAAGTAATCTAATCTAATCTCACAGTAGCATGAGATAATGACTATATTTTGAGATTGGGTGAGAAATAAATGCTGGCCAGGATGCCATGAAAAAGTTGCCTACATTTTTATTTATTTATGGGACGTGGACTTTGCTGGCTCAGCCAGAGTCCACTGCCCATCCCTTATTTCTCTGGAGATGTTGGTGCTGAGCTGCCTTCGTTAAACTGCTGCAGACCATGGAGGTTTTGGAACACCCAAAGGATATTACTGAGGGCGTTTCGGGAATTTGACTCAGTCATACTGACGGAATGATAATGACAATTCCAAGTCAGGAAGGAGAAGAACTTGAAGTTGCTGTTGTTCCCATTACATCTGCTACTTCTATGGAATAGAGGTCATGAGTTTGGTGGGTCGTGCCTTTTGACTTATTTTCAGATTGATTGATTGATTTTTAAATGGTGCCCCAGTGAATTAATAATGAAGGGAGTGAATGTTGAAGATGGTAAATAGGGTGTCAATGAGGTGGCTGCTTTTCGCTGGATGGTGTTGAGCTTCTCAAATATTGTTGGAACTGTAAATATAGGATATTGATTCTCAATCCTGATTTTTGCCTTGTAGATGGTGGACAATCATGCTC
Source organism: Chiloscyllium plagiosum (assembly GCF_037043375.1). Classification (NCBI taxonomy): domain Eukaryota; kingdom Metazoa; phylum Chordata; class Chondrichthyes; order Orectolobiformes; family Hemiscylliidae; genus Chiloscyllium; species Chiloscyllium plagiosum. The sequence continues at coordinate 21,541,372 of NW_028270166.1, forward strand.
TGAATGGTACCATTGAATCCTTTATGTCTCCCTATTAGGCCAGAATGGGTCCAGGTATAACGTCTCATCTCATTTGACATTTAGCAGTCCCTCAATTAACTAAGGTGTCAACCTTAATGATGTATGCTTGTGATTCTGGAGTGAAACTTGAATACGTAACCTACTGACTCAGATGTGTAAGTGCTACCACTGAGCCAAGAATTACGTCAAGGGAATTTCCATATATGTAAAGGAAAGAAAGAATGTCTTTGTCTTTTCTTTTAAAGAAACTGGATTAAATACCTTTCCTGGAACATTTTATAAAGCCTGTGATTCAGGAAATAGTTTTGGGAGTACTTGGCTTAGTACAACACATTCAGTTTCTTTCTCAAAGGGATCAAAAACAAATTGAGAATAATTATACATATATCAAGAAATTTCATTTACAAAACAAAATTTAATATTATAAAACATCCCAAGGTATTGCACAAGTATGAAATAAGACACAAATTGACACTGAGCCAGTCAATATTTTGGTGTTGGTTAATGCTGTATTACTGATAATTACATCATAGGAAATGTTATAGTTATTGAGAGGGATGCAGGATAGTCTGGAGCTTGGAAATGTTAACTGTAAGGAACAACTGAGGAAGTTGCATTCTATTTTTGTTCCAAAATAAATACAAAATTGATCAAATCAAATTGTTCACTCTGATTAGATTCAAAGTATTTTAAAAAAGAACTATTAGTAAATTGGGAATATATGCAGAACATTTTCACACAGCTTATTGGATTTCTGGAACTATGTAAACAAGTTAAGAAATAACATAAATAGGGTTGAGAGATACCTAAAAGAAGAAATTGAAACTAAAAATCCAGGGCAAGAAGATTTGAAATTAGACAAAAAGTAATGAGCATGTGAGTTGAATGGCCCCTTCACAGACTTATCCCAGTTTCTGTCTGCCACTGATTCCATAAGAAAATGTGAGCACCAAGAACAGAAGGCTTATCGTTTGTTTTGTTGATAAACATCTGACTACAGCTTTGCCTCTTTGTTAGCATGCTCACATCTGAGCGAGTTGTTGTGCATTCAAGATCCATTCTAGAAATGTGAGCACATAATTAAAACTGATACCATGGTACAGTGTTGAGCACGAGCTACATTGTGGAAGGTACCATCTTCCAAAGAAAACGTTAAACCTAGGAATAGTTTATCCTCTTTGATTGCCAGAAGAGATCAGTGTCATGGTTGATGATGAGCTGGGGTAGTTTTCCAGTGCCCTGGCCTGTATCTATCTTGCAAGTTATTATCACTAAAACACATTATTCAGTCATATAGCTTATTACTGATGGTGTCTTCTCGTTGTGCTTTGTTTTTCCATTACAAGTCAGTACACTTCAAACATACTGAATTGAGATGTTGTAAAAGGTGCTATATAAATGCAAGCATCTTCCTTCCTTTATGCCTTTCAATCTCATTATTATACTGTGCCCTCAGAATTGCTGTGTTTTCTGAAGAACCTTAAGTCATGTGAACATGACCTGAAATCCTTTGTAAACAATAAATAAGAAAGCATTAAATTTTCTCCAACAGTTGGGTAAAAATTTGAGCTTATTGAAATTGGGGCTAGTGTGCTTAATCACGATTCACCATGATAATAGCCAGGTGCAAACTAAAACACTCTTTCCAATATTGCTGATCCACTTGTCTTGTTTAGTAAGATAGTAAATTGTGGTGTATATCCTACACTTCTCTGATTTACCGGTTATGAGATGCTATGTTCATACTACCCTCAAAGTTATTTTGCAAGCAAAGTTTGCAACCAGAAATACGATTACGATCTCATCACTGGTTTGAATTCAAACCAAGAGGTGAAAGCACAGTGTGCAAGCCTATGACACACTCTGTGAAAATTGTATAACATATTGTGGCAAAATGGTTTCAAATAGTTGTTTAAGAAATCCAGCACACCACATAACTGTGGTTCATCAATCCAGCCTGTAAATAGATGTGCATAGCTTGACTGCTGCTTATTGTTGAATTAAAGGAAGTACTCACCACTGTACACCTTTTTGTAACTGCACTGTGGTTCTACACATCAAGGAAGATGATCAAATTAACTAAATAGGAAGCACTCAATGCCTCAACATTGCAGCACTTGAGCAATAGAAGATGCCCTCATGTAAGTCTGCTGATTTTTAAAAAAATAAGTAAACTGTGGTTCCAGTTTGTTTCTAATGTATATATATATTTAGCTGTGTTTAATTTATTGCTCAAGCTTTCAATACACTGTCTTTGTAATGGTGTGAGAAACAGTCTAGAATAGCACTTTTCTGGGTCTGAAGATCAAAAAGGATGGTAAAACTGATTAAAAACATATTTTTATCATATCAATAAAATTTATAATAGAAAATTAATGTACTAGTATGATACACATTGACCTTTTTTATAACTGTGTAATGTTAAACCATAGTATCAATATAAAGATTGAATGTATGAAGATATTTTTAAGTCTTCCATCATTTTGACTTTGATAGTAAATCTTGCAGCATGTTGTAAGGCGAGCAGAAAAGTTAATTTAATAGTACATTTTTAAAGATGCTTTTTTTTTTCAGAACTTGCCTGTCTCAAGGTATGATTTCTTCAGTTGGGACTGCTGTTGATAAAGCTTATAGCGACATTTGTGGTTAGCAGCTTTACCAGCCTCTCTGAATTCTGCTGATGCTCAGCATAGGCAAGAACTTGCAACAAATTGTTTGTGTTTCGGGGATGCTTCTTATCAGTTCTGATGCATCTTTTCCCCATGTGCTATTTCTGAAATCGCAAAAAAAAAGTTTAGTTTAAAATAGTTACAGGAGGAAGAATGGATAAAATTTAGCAATTTATTCAACAATGTAAAATGTTCTGTTCCATCTCTGTAGATTGGACCGGTATGAAAAAAATTTTTAATAATCAAGTGTGTTATAGCATGTGCCTCTTAATGCATTTGTATCTTTATCTTTCCCCCTTTCTCCTGTTCTCATTCACTTGAAAGTTTTTTGGAACCTTGCCTAAGTTCCTGTTCTTTAGCTTTCAATCAGAAAATCACTGTGTATCCCATCATCCAACAGTGGCGGCTATCATAAAGAAGCTCATTCTGGACTGCACCTGATACTTTCACACTTTCAACAGGGGTCATTGGACAATATAGTACTCTAGCAGAGTTTGTTTTGCCCTTTTTATATTGAAGATACAAAAGCCAATTGGAACATATCCACTGCCTTTTCTTCTAAGACTGGCTAACTCAGCACAGAATGGGCATTCAACCAGTTCAGCCCAGATCTGTGGGCCTCAGCAACACTTCATTTGGCACATTACCCACTAAGCCAGTAGGGAGTTCCAAAGGCATTGACTGAAATGGGGTATCGGTTGTTATCTTAAGTTCTCTGTCCATTGGTTACTTAATTTGGCTAATCACAGAGATCTGCCCACTGAGGCCATCTGTTGTTTTGTTTTTGTGTCGCTCTGTGATGGTGAATGCTTTGCTGATAGCTACAATAGACACTGAAATAAAATTTCGAACATACTTTCGCCTAGATGGACTTAACTAAATTAGAGCTTTTATTAGCTCAATTTTGAGTTGCCCATTATTATATTGTTGTCCTGTCAAAAAAAATCATATCTTGTGATTAGCATCCATAAGACACATGCATTTTGATAACCTTTAAAATATGATCAGCTTATAAACAAAAAAAGACTGCAGTGATTTGAGCAAGTCCTGAGAGAATGCTTAAAACTTTATTTGATCTGATTACATTTTATTTCTGACATGCTAAAAAAATTTCGTTTAAATATTTTGGTGAAATTTTAAGCATATCGTTGTGAGAAATATCTGTATTATGGGGTTCAATATTCCTCTCGTAAGGAGAGATGGTAAGAAAGGGACATAACTGAGCAAGCTGGTCTTTGAAACTCACCTCCTTCTTGCTATGTCAGCATTCAGACGCTGAGTGAGAACATCCATGGGTGACTTTCTCAACTCACCAGCAAATAAAGTCCTTAAGTGGTCAATTAAGGCCACGTAAGAGCCTCAAGACTGCACCTCACCAATAACTTGGCTCTCCAGTAGGCAATTAAGGTGACTAGTTTCATGGTGACCTGCTAACTGCTTGGTTCAGACCTCCAATACCCCACTCTCTCTACCTTTACCTGCAGTACCCCTTTACCTCCTCTGCCTAAACCCATTCCCCCCCCTTCCTCAAATAGCCAACTCTACTACAAGAAGAAAAAAGAAACTTACCCTTCCTCCGAACCCCCCCTCCTCCCCCACAAGAAGTAGGCCTCAACCAGCAGATTTTAGTACCCCTGCTTCTAGCAACCTATTCACCAATGTTGAGGCCTGTGACTGGGTGAGATACTGGTTCCTTGCTCTCCTATCAGCACTTAACTTACTGCCTGCCAAGCAGGTTATTAAGTTTCTCCCTGATAGGGTTGGTGTGTTCTTCATTCAGCCCCACATGTTGAAAAATAATGGGCAATTCTGTCCTTTCGAGTTTTTATACCCTCTGAAAGTTACTTCCAGGTCAGATATGGCACGAACAAATTGCAAGACATTCTTTCAATGCTAATCTAAATCTTCTGAAAAGCAGCAATAATTTATATTGCTGTAATATTTTTACATTTCCCACAAGAGCCATTTATCTGGCCTGTGCAACAGCAATATGTGAGCAGTTTTCAACAATAGAACCTCGTTATCCAAAAGAGGTGATGTTGAAATTGTAGAACTCATGCAGGTGGCAGACTAAGCATTTGTATTCCAACAATCCATGCTGATTTTGGACTGTTTGTCCAGAAATGAAATGACACTGTACCACAATACCAGCTACCACAATAGACCTCATGTTATACTCTCTGTATTGTACTTTATTGCTGTATTCAGAATGGATTCCAGGAAATTGTGACATTAACCAATTTGACAGTTAACAATTAGAGTCTGAAATATGATGGACGTTGGCTAAATAATAGTCCCTCTGTAAGGCAAGACGTTAATGATGCCACAGACCAGAGGACTGCTTTCTCAGAGAGACGACTGGTGGTGGTTTAACCTGAGGGTCACCACATCTCAGGCAAGAGGAGAGATTAAGAATGTAATTTCCTTCTTGTTAACCTCAGGCAGTGCAGGAATTGAACCTGTGCTATTGTCATCACTTTGTATTGCAAACCTGAAGTGGGGCCGAGCTTAGGCCTACAATTACAACGCTAGATGTTCTCAACGTGTTTCCATGAGAGCGCAAAAGTGAATTTAAGGATTATTGTGACTTCTCATACAACTTGCTGGCCTTTAAGGACAAAAGGGCAGATGGCCCTAGCCTAGTGAACGCATTTAAATCACATGACATTCCTGACCTGTGAACTTTGATAGGGTCAGTGGTAAATGTTCTACATGGGCACATGTATTCCCAATTGCATAAATGGTCAAGACAGCTTTTTTGAGAAGTGATTTCTGGACCTCTTGCTGAGATATTTGTATCATCGATAGTCACAGGTGAGGTGCCGGAAGACTGGAGGCTGGCTAATGTGGTCCCACTGTTTAAGAAGGGTGGTAAAGACAAGCCAGTGAACTACAGACCAGTGAGCCTGACGTCGGTGGTGGGCAAGTTATTGGAGGGAATCCTGAGGGACAGGATGTACATGTATTTGGAAAGGCAAGGACTGATTAAGGATAGTCAACATGGCTTTGTGTGTGGGAAATCATGTCTCACAAACTTGATTGAATTTTTTGAGGAATTAACAAAGAGGATTGATGAGGGCAGAGCAGTAGATGTGATCTATATGGACTTCAGTAAGGCGTTCGACAAGGTTCCCCATGGGAGTCTGGTTAGCAAGGTTAGATCTCACAGAATACAGGGAGAACTAGCCATTTGGGTACAGAAGTGGCTCAAAGGTAGAAGACAGAGAGTGGTGGTGGAGGGTTGTTTTTCAGACTGGAGGCCTGTGACCAGTGGAGTGCCAAAGGACCAATGCTGGGTCCTCTACTTTTTGTCATTTACGTAAATGATTTGGTTGTGAGCATAAGAAGTACAGTTAGTAATTTTGCAGATGACACCAAAATTGGAGGTGTAGTGGACAATGAAGAGGGTTACCTCAGATTACAACAGGATCTTGACCTGATGGGCCAATGGGCAGAGAAGTGGCAGATGGAGTTTAATTCAGATAAGTGCGAGGACCTGGATTTTGGGAAAGCAAATCTTAGCAGGACTTATACACTTAATGGTAAGGTCTTAGGGAGTGTTGCTGAACAAAGAAGTACAGGTTCATAGCTCCTTGAAAGTGGAGTCGCAGGTAGATAGGATAGTGAAGAAGGCGTTTGGTATGCTTTCCTTTATTGGTCAGAGTATTGAGTACAGGAGTTGGGAGGTCATGTTGCGGCTGTACAGGACATTGGTTAGGCCACTGTTTGAATATTGCATGCAATTCTGGTCTCCTTCCTATCGGAAAGATGTTGTGAAACTTGAAAGGGTTCTGCCAGGGTTGGAGGATTTGAGCTATAGGGAGACGCTGAATTGGCTGGGGCTGTTTTCCCTGGAGCATTGGAGGCTGAGGGGTGACCTTCTAGAGGGTTACAAAATTATGAGGAGCATGGATAGGATAAATAGAAAAGTCTTTTCCCTGGGGTCGGGGAGTCCAGAACTAGAGGGCATAGGTTTAGGGTGAGAGGGGAAAGATATAAAAGAACCTAAGGGGCAACGTTTTCACACATACGGGTATGGAATGAGCTACCAGAGGAAGTGGTGGAGGCTGGTACAGTTGCAGCATTTAAGAGGCATCTGGATGGGTAGATGAATAGGAGGGGTTTGGAGGGGTATGGGCCGGTTGCTGGCAGGTGGGATTAGATTGGGTTGGGATATCTGGTCGGCATGGACAGGTTAGACCAAAGGGTCTGTTTCCATGTTGTACATTTCTATGACACTATGTCTCTATGACTAAGTATTATTGTAATTTAATTTATAGGAATTTGAAAATCTTAAATATTGTTCTATGTTTGTGATTTTGTTTCAATTTTATAAAATGGTTTGAATAAGTAGCATTTTATAATCAGCCAGCTAGTTGGAAAATTATCACTGTTAAAGTAAAGGCACGTCAAGTGTACTCTTTAATCATTTTCGATGTTGATTCAAAAGTTAATTTAAAAATGTGGAACATCTGCAGTTTTCCTCAACTTTTGATAGTCTAATTTGAATCTTGCAAAATGAAAAAGAGTGCAGCCATCATACTGACTTGTCTTCTTTGGACCGAAATGTAGGAACTGATTCTAAAAGTGTAGAAGATCAAAATAATGCATCTTTTAAATGGAGATTTTGGCCTCCTTTGATCCATCTGCTCATTTGGAAGAATAATGCATGAAAAGTTATCTACCATTAAGTCTGCAGTAAGTTAATTGGCATTTCAGATTTTCCCACTCTGTATCTGAATTCATTACCAAGAGAGACTTGTGTACAAAGTCATATTAAGAAAAAAATGTAAGAGCAACTCCGTACAGAAAATGGAAAGATTTATGTTTCATATTCCTTTCATAGGAAAGGTTTTGAAATGCAGTGCTAAGATTTTCTCTACTTCTGTTATCTTATTAACATATATTTTAAAAAACATATCCTAACGGTGAATCAGCCAATTTGTTTGGTCTCAAAGGCCTTAATATTTTACCATGTGATTACTATTGTGCCATTTTCTTTTTCATTTCAAGATTGTTGTTTCAGTATGTACTTAGAATTTGTAATTTTGTCTTTTACTTGACAAATAAACATTTAGATTTTGACAGTTACATAACTGCCAGGGTAAATGATTTCAGTATTTGAAAGCTGTTGCTTATTTTTAATGACTTAGTCACTGGACACAATGGAGCAACCTATCATCAGAATAGAAAGAAGCGATTACAGGTGCATTTTGTTAAATGCCTCCAGGGTCTGAAAGTGTTTTTTGAAACTGAACAAAAACATTGCTGCTGAGTTTGGTTTAGAGACCTTCATTAGATATGTTGTGGAATTGATAGCTGAGTAATGCAGTTTGAAAGGAGCTGAATAGAGTGTTCCATGTTAAATCCTATTAGTGTAAGCACTACTTTACTCTGTGCCACGGGAAACAGAGCAGCAGATACTGTTTGCAAATTGGCAGATAGGAATGGTTTAAGAGGAGTATTGAGTTTAATTTTGAAATGAAAAATCCATCCCACTGTAAGTATCAATTTGTTGAAGTTACTGGTATTCAACATTGAGAAAGTTTGATACTTTGTTTCTCTCATTGATGTTTGTATCTAATATTTAAGATGTACTTCTGCTTAAAACAGGGAGAACAGCCCAGCGCTGCTTTAATGTTGAATATCTTGATCAGCAGGCGTTGCAAAGAAGCTGGGAAAACACGTTTCATGATGCACAGAAAATGGCATATGTCTAATGGGTCATACCCACTGATTTATCGATTTTTCCAATTCTGGAATCCCTTTTTAGTCACAAAATAGATGTAAGCACTATTCTGAGAAAGAATTATGGGAAGTGATGAATAATTAATAATAATGGTTTTTTTTTGTTGTTTTATGGCTTTGTTGAGATGTTGCCAATCTCAGACATTAACTGTCTCTCTCTCTCTCTCCACATATACTGCCCAACCTGCTGATTATTTCCAGCACTTTTTGTTTATTTGAGATTTCCAACCTCTGCAGACTTTGTTTTTGCATTACTTAATTGAGATTTAATTGTACGTTCTTGTGCAGAATATTAATATCTTCCAAATCTCGAAGGGTCTCTGTACAAGTAATCTCGTCAAAGCTAGCTTAGCACTTTCCACTAAGCTCTTTTGATCCTACAGTAATATTTTCCAAAGAGCAGTGTGATTCTGAAGCTGATAAAAATGTTTGAGGATTTTATGCTCTGCTGATATATATGCCAATGACCTGCCGATAAGTTCTCCAAAGTCCTGCATAATCAGAACTCAATTACACAGTGCTAACTATAACTGAGGTGTGACTAATGTTTGTGCTCAGTGTAGTGAGTGAAGCTCCTCTTTTTTTTAAAATAATGAAAGCAAATCATTTGCTATAGTTGCATTATAAATAGAATACTTTGTAAGGTATATGTTAATACTAATCCATTAAGAAAATTTTCATTTCTAGTTTGTTAGTTTTCAACTGGTCTAACTATATTATGGTTGGTTGTTCATAAAACCAGCAATGTTTTGTATCTGCTTAGTCATACTATCTGCAGTCCTATCCATTTTCACTCACAGTAATGTAAAAGGGTTGTGAAAGCTGTTGAAGAAAAAAAATTAAAATTCTACGAATAAAATTCTATTCCAAGTGTCTTCCACTAATTCATTCCTTCTGTGTTTTCGCCAACCTAAGTTGTGTAGATTATCTTAAAAAATAAATTCTAAACAGGAAATAGTTTTTGTTTCCTGTTATTTATATTTACCTGTTCATCTGGCCAAAAATATTATTATTTTGAACAATTTTTTTGTTTTTGTGCTCATCAAAAAGTCACTTTTTTTTCAACTTACTTCATTCTTGTAACATCAGTCCTGAGGGGAAAATACTGACATATTATACAAGATACTGTCAATGCTTGTGTAAAGACCACAAGATCCAAACGAGTAATCAGCATAGATTTAGAAACATTGTTCTTGCTCGCTAGCCCTGTGAGACAATAACTAAAAAAATTGTGTAAGCGCAATCCAGAAAATGTAGTTGGGATTTTTGAAAAGACATTTAGTAGCATTTTATGTGTGAGATGTTTTGGAATAAAAAGGCTAAGGTATCTTACAGTGACCATCAGCTGATTTTCTGATACTGTATCCCCTCTAAGGTTAGCTCGGTTGGCTGGATGGATGGTTTGCAATTCAGAGTGTCACCAGTAGAGCAGGTTCAATTCTCGCACTGGCTGAGGTTACTGTGAAAGGTCCAGCCTTCTCAACCTCTTCCCTCACTTGAGATGTGGTGATCCTGAAGTTAAATCACCAGCAGTTGTCTCTCTCTAATGAGAGAGAGCCCTTCCTACCAAAGAAAATTACTTGAAACATTAACTCCATTTCTGTCTCTATAGATATTCTGTCTTCCTGAATTTTCAAGGTACTTCATGATTTTTAAAATTTCAGATCTCCATCTGCAGTAGCTTACTTTTATTTTAAGACCAAACTTTAGTTCAGAAATGCTAATGATTCTCAATGTCACTTTGGCTCTGTGTCAACTATTGTCTGATTACAGCCCTGTAAAGTACCTGAGGTATTTCTCTATATTAAAGATGCTTTATAACAGGAACTTTGACACAATAAAATAAACCATTTTCCTCATTCTTTCTTAAACCTTAACATTGTTCATACTATTTCACCTTTATGTTCTTTGTGGGAACTAAATGTAAGTCTTGACATGCAATATTCTTAAAAAGGGTACTTTACCTGAAGGACTAAAATAGATTGGTGATATTAAAGAATATAACAATATTTATATTTAATGTATGAACAAGAAACTGTCACCTGATAGAATAATAGGTCTTGATTTTCACACTGAAGCTGGTGCAGAGAGTATTCCTGGCTAAGCAATACTTAGAGGAAACAGCTGCATGTAAATTGCCCCTGAAGGTGAGAGTAGAACTCAGGCAAGGTTAGTAGTGTGGGCAGTTGGACGCTGTCTGTACTGAAGTCCAGCCTGCTGCCTGAGAGAGGTTATTTTAAATTGATAATTTGAGAAGTTAAGCCCTCTAAGTCCCCTCACCCACTCTCAATCCATTTCTCTTGCCCCAATCGTTTCATAGCTCTTCATACTCTCTGTGCCAACCTAAGCTCTTCTACCCATTCATTTGATTCCTTTTGATGCCTGTGCTAACCGATAACCCTCACCCATAATCCCTTATAGCCCCATGCCACCTTAGTGCTAATTCTGCCAATCCATGCCCACCCCCACCACTCTTTGCTGTTACTCACTCCATGCCAGCTCACCCTGTAATCACCATGGGAACACCTTAGGAGCCATATTGAAATAACATAAAATAAAACACTAAATATCTAAAGACAACTATACTTAAAAACAAAGCTCACTGATAAAAATCCATTCAGTTTATTTAAGTACTTTCACGTATATAGTCCTCTGCAAAAACAATATTTATATTCATAGCCCCACATAAAATAGAGCTCATCACTGACAAAAAATTAGAGCTGTCAATGAAACTGTGAACTTGCAGCCCATACTGTGATAATCAATAGATGTGGAAGTTTGTAACATGTGTCCCAGATACTGAGACATTACATTTTTCAGGTATGCAAAATCTTTTAGGTTATTTTTAACCCTCTGGCTTTATTTGTTTCCTCCTATTGTGACCTCGGGTAAATAGATCCCACATCAAGAAGACAATAAAGCAAACAGCTTTCTCAGCCTACTTTAAACAGGAAGTACTGTCTTGAATTTGACTATTAAAACCAATGTTATGTATAATCCCAAAGGTTTACAAGAGTGTTCCATCCTTAGATTTAACTTAAATGTTGCATTCTACAGATTATATCAGCACAAATCTGAACTTATGGGAAGTTTTAAAATATTGTGGAATGTGATATTTCCTGTTCACCTTGGTCGTAACCTGTGGGATCATCCATGAAGTTGTTCAGGGGCAAGTTAGGAACTTGGGCATGACCTTGACTAACCTGATCCGTCTTTAAGTATCGTGCTCAATGTATTGCTGAATGAATTTTTTTTAAAGTATGTCAATCGGTGATGATTGGTGGCTGTAAAGTACTGAAATCATTTGGAAGAGGACACAATGTTAACAACTTCTATGAAATTCATCACCCTGAAGTGTGGTGAATGCTGGAACATTGAGTAAATTTAAGGAAGAGATAGATTTTTAATTTGTAACGGGTTGAAGGGTTATGAAGACTGGACAGAAAACTGAGATCGGGGCTGAGGAGAAATCAGCCAGGATCAAACTAAATGTCAGAGCAGGCTTGAGGGACTGAATTGCCTACTCCGGCTCCTAGTTCTTAACATGTAAATTTCAGATTAGAAAAACGTGACAAAAAATTCTTTTCAACTTAATTTTAAGAAGGTTTGCAACTGCAGCAAAAAGTTGAACTGCTAGCAAAGTCTGATGAACAAACTGAATCATTAGGTGTCGTGGCTAGGATTGCTAGATGACCATTTCAGAATGTGTTATTTGGTGACCAGGATGAAGCTGCATACCAAACTTGAGGCAGAAATTTCAGTCATAATGAAGCAGTAACATGAGAAGGACTAACATTATGGTGCTGGAAATCTGAAATAAGGACAAAAAGTGCTGAAAATACTTGATATGTGGAGTGAGAAACTGAATAACATTCTATTTCAGGGCTGGCGAAAGGTCACAGACCTCTGAGACATTGAGCAGAATATTGTGCCCCTCTTGTGCTACACTCTGAATGCTGGGAAAGCATTGAATTAGGTGGGATGGTGGTGTACCTGAACCCCATCATCTTCCCACCTCTGCCAGAACTGGGTCAGGGGTATAAAGGCGCATGGTTGGAACTCTCACTATGTCACCAATTCACCAATGAGTGAGAGCTTTATCCAGCCACTGCTGGTATTCACCCAGATGCAGACAGGTTGTCATTGTATGGCATGTACAGGAACTAAAGTTGTGCATCTAGCTTGTCATTTTCCAGGAACTGGGATGTGTGATCCTCAATGCACTCAGAGCCTGATTGATGGATTCAACATCAGAAAGAGGGGTTGGCTTACTGAGAGCAACACCTCTGCCCTTGCTGCTGATTTCTTTAAAGGCTCCCTCACCCCCTCCTTTTCTGCCTTCCCCACCCCTTGAAATTCCATCTCTCCCACTTTGCCCATTTGAAGTCTTGTGACTTGGATTGTTGAGTGAGTCTGGGACTCCAGTACATTTCAGTTGAGGTGCAGCCAGAATCAGATACTGCTGAGCAAAAACGTAGCTTTCCATTCAATAGCGACCAGCACCCAGATCCTGATTCCTGTGAAAGGTCTGTTGCTGGCCACCCCATTACGAGATTGGCTTCTGGGTTTGTGGGGCTCAATGAAAAGAAGCACCCTGGTGTCAGGAATCAATAAGATTCCACCCGTTAACTCAACATTTCTACATACAGATGTGTCATGACTTATTGAGCATTCCCAGCATTTTCTGCCTTTATTATATGATTAAATATCTTTTATTCTATAGTAAGGTATGGTTCTTCAATAATGCAGGCCAGTGGGGATAACACTTGCTGTTTTGCTGTTCACAATCACTTGCCATCCTTTGGTTATGATACAAGTCTAACAGTCAAGAGGTAATGGGTTGAAATCTCACAATGCCAAATTGTGACATTTAAATTTACAAATCTGATAACTTGCTGCAGGCACAAGAAAACACTGAAATGTGCCAATTGTAATGAAATCCATCTGGTCCACCAATGTCCTTTGGAGAATTAAACCAATTAATTGATCTTGGCACTCATTTGTTTATTGTTTAAGAGGATCAGGTCAGGGATGGGCAGACAGGCATTGACCTAGCCCCCAAACATATTTTGTGTGTCATAAAAACTAGCACAAAATCTATTATAAAACAGGACAGTTAAGAGCATGGAAGTTTTGTGATGCAGTGGACACATCCTTACCTCTGGGCTAGAAACCCTGCGTTCAGGTACCCCTTCAGGACTTGATGGCCACAGAAAGTGCACTCTTAACACATCCAAACAGATTGATAACGCACTTTGATCTGCCCGAAACTTGTTGGTCGTCCAGAGCAAGGACTTGACCTCAGCCGAGTATTGCAGAGTGGCACATTTCCAAAGTCCAGTACTATGTGCTGAGGGATGCACTAAAGCTTGGGGCAGCTGTTGCTAAGATGCAGTGGGGAAAGACATCCATCTAAGATCTTTCAGCCAAAGTTAAATGGGGGTCAATCCAGTTATTAGACTCTCCTGATGCCTCAAATATGGGCGGCACGGTGGTTAGCACTGCTGCCTCACAGCGCCAGAGACCCAGGTTCAATTCCCGACTCGGGCGACTGACTGTATGGAGTTTGCACATTCTCCCCGTGTCTGCGTGGGTTTCCTCCCACAGTCCAAAGATGTGCAGGTCAGGTGAATTGGCCATGCTAAATTGCCCGTAGTGTTAGGTGAAGGGGTAAATGTAGGGGTATGGGTGGGTTTCGCTACGGCGGGTCGGTGTGGACTTGTTGGGCCGAAGGGCCTGTTTCCATACTGTAAGTAATGTAATCTAATCTAATATATGCAAACATAGTTGTGTACAAGTAAGAAATGCCTTTGGTTTGCTGCTGGAGTGAGTCAAATTCAAATGTTTGTTCATATGCGACTGTACACAACTAAACTGCTTCAGTGACTACAGAGAACCTCGATTATCCAAACCAGACGAGCGAGGAGTATGTTGTTCGGATAAGTGATCATTTGGATAATTGATCTGATCATAAACAAACGTTAATTTATGAGTGCCGGTTGTCTGAACATTTCTTGGTTATCCAGCAATGCACACCATAATGCCGTTTAATCAATAACTGAATGCTGATTTGCATAATGCCATTTTTATGGGACTTGAGATCTTGTTCAGATAATCTTAAATTCAGATAATTGATTATTGGATAATTGAGGTTCTACTGTATCATTTTTATGAATAAAATATATTTTTGAAATAAAAAAATTGACTACCAGCCAATATATCTTTCCAAATTGCCTAATGGTAAGAATGGGAGAATTTCTCACAGAAAGTTATAGAAATCACTGCCAAGCATTGGCCTGGCCAATGCAATGACTATCTGTGGTTGTCAGCACCTTCTTGGGGTGTGGTATCTGAAGGAAGAAGATTAATAGGATTTTCAAATATGTTTCTGAACACAAATAATCAACCTTTACAGTTAGATTTCAGGATGCTATAGAATATTGCCAGACATGCTTAAAAAAATTAGATTTACAATTGAGTCACTTGTTCTTTTCCAAATTCAGAGTTGAGCGATCTTTAATTAATTTCAATGTAAGGGGATAAGTCCAATCAGATCTTTCTGTCAGGAATCAGTAGCAAGATATTTGTCCTTGCACCTGAACCCACAAACATTTCAGTAATCTTCAAACATATTAAAAGTAGAAAACCATACGGGTGAGTTTGGCTACTAAGTAAGATGTTAATGCAGTTGCTTAAAAACAATTTAAAGATAGAAGTGAATCTGAAACAGTAATCCTCTACCTCTAATGGGTGAAACCCAATGCCTCTGAACCCATATCTCTTACTTTCCTTCCCTTTTCCTTTCACATTACCACCAAGTCTCCATACTCCAGCCTGCAGTCTTGACTCCACTATCACGGCACGGTGGGTGGCACGGTGGCACAGTGGTTAGCACTGCTGCCTCGCAGCGCCAGAGACCCGGGTTCAATTCCCGACTCAGGTGATTGACTGTGTGGAGTTTGCACGTTCTCCCCGTGTCTGCGTGGGTTTCCTCCGGGGGCTCCGGTTTCCTCCCACAGTCCAAAGATGTGCAAAGTCAGGTGAATTGGCCATGCTAAATTGCCCGTAGTGTTAGGTAAAGGGGTAAATGTAGGGGTATGGGTGGGTTACGCTTCGGCGGGTCGGTGTGGACTTGTTGGGCCGAAGGGCCTGTTTCCACACTGTAAGTAATCTAATCTAATCTAATCATTAAATTGTTGCTCATCCAATTTACATCAGTGCCCCACGTCTAGTTAACTTTATAAATAGCTTTCTCCTTTCAGGTACTAAAGCTTTTCATTCAGAATGTCCAACAAACTGGTACTGTAATAGGCTGGAAATTAGCAGCAAGAACATTTTCTTAATATTTTTCCTTCCTAATCTGAGACCAAATGTAGAACCTGCGCAGCTATTGTTGCTAAGACCAGCTCATTGTGAACAAGCCTGGATCTGTTTAGCTGATTGGAGCAAAAGAAAACATCTATATTGCATCTTTTCAACACTCCAATAGTGTTCAAAGACCTGCGGATTTCTACGTGGGTGCAATCACTGTTATTATTTAGAAAATGCAGGTAGAAAGAAAATCAACATGAATATATTTCAGTGCAGGTTGATTCAGTTCACTTATTTTGTATACACCACTACTTGTCCAGTAGGAATGGAATTGCTTGGGGAAGAGTGATAGCTAGAAATATTCAATGCTGATTTGCCATAGTTGCTTACTGACTTGATGAGTGAGTGTTTTCAGATTTTGATTTTTATTCTTGAATTTCTAGCACTTGAGATATTTTGTTTGTATTACTAGAACCTCTCAGTTGTCCTTATACTAAGTCACTTAGTGGGATGTTGTGAAACTTGAAAGGGTTCAGAAAAGATTTACAAGGATGTTGCTGGGGTTGGATGGTTTGAGCTATAGATAGAGGCTGAATAGGCTTGAGCTGTTTTCCCTGGAGAGTGGGAGGCTGTGGGGTGATCTTGTAGAGTTTTATAAAATCGAGGGGCATGGATGGGATAAATAGACAAGAGCTTTTCCCTGAGGTGGGTGAGACCAGAACTAAAGGGCATAAGTTTAGGGTGAGAGGGGAAAGATATAAAAGGAACCGAAGGCAACGTTTTCATGCAGAGGATGGTGTGTGTATGGAATGAGCTGTCAGAGGAAGTGGTGGAGGCTAGCACAATCGCAACATTTAAAAGGCATCTGGATGGGTATATGAATAGGAAGGGTTCAGAGAAATATGGGACAAATACTGACAAATGGGACTAGATTATTTTGGATATCAAGTCAGCATGGACGAGTTGGACCAAAGAGTCGGTTGCTATGCAGTACATCTCTGTGACTCCATGACTGTAGTGCTGACCTCACTTCACTCTGTTACCATGCAAGCCCAATCTCAATACGATATTGCAACCTGAGTCAATAGTCTAACATTGTTACTGAATTCAATGATTCCCCCCCAAAAAAATCACATCTATAGGCAGTCTATAATTCACATCTTGTTTACCAGTGTAGTTAAAAATATATTTGCTATTTGAGATCATGTGGAATTTGAAAAATGACTTGTGTATTTTAGAACACAAACTGCTAGAATTTCACTAAATAGGATGAGTAAAAAAAATTACAAAGAACTACGTCAGGAATGAACAAAGCAAGAGCATATGACTTCTGGTCATGCATTGCTTTAATAATGCACAAGGGATATTTGTATTCTCAAAACAAAACTGTCTTAGTTAAAAATGTATTTGCTGTGGAAATATTGAACTGGATTTAACAAGAAACTAAAAAATATGTTCAAATCTGTAACAACCATGTCGTCATATTTAGGGCTTGCAGCCTTCTCAAATTTGAAGGATGTTAAGTGTGGTATTTTGTAAACAGCGTCTTTGAGTAAAAGGAAGTTCCATTTCATACTTCCAAAATTTATTTTCCTTTCTATTTTCATAAAGCAAGATGTCTTTCTTCAGATCTACCCAAGCTAAAGATGCGTGATAGTATTGTGATGTTGTCACGCTGTTTCCCTTGTTGCCCATGTATTAACAGGGCAACAAGGGAAATTTTGATAATATTATAAATGCTGCAGGCAAAAGAGAGAGATTTCCATATACGTTGGGCATGTACTTCAAAGTTAACTCTTAAAATGGATTCTAATATATTTGCTTGTAAATAAAAGGGAATATATGGGTTAAGCTCATTTTGAGGCAATCAATTTGTAAATTTTTCCTAACCTGTGGCATCTTTATTACATGTGGCTTGTGGCTGTAGATCAGGGGCTAAGTAATTAAAGTTTGTTTTTTGAATGTTGAGAAAATAAGGGTATTACCATTTTGTGATCCTTGGATAAAGGGCTCAGAATGATTAAGTGTAAGTTTTCGAAGAACAATTGGAATCAAGAAGAAATATTAATTCCGATTTAGGAAATGTTTGTTTTTTTTTGCTAGATTTGGCATTCATTTGAAAGTAACTAAAAAAATTATTAGCTAACTGATTTACTTTTATTTCTGTTCCTCTTGTCATAGCCCAAATTGAAGTGATACCGTGTAAAATCTGTGGAGATAAATCTTCAGGAATCCACTATGGAGTCATCACTTGTGAAGGATGTAAAGTAAGTGGGGTAAAGCACTTATTTAATTCCTTCTAATTTATCATTTCTCATTCCCTGCCACTTCTCTGTTGAGTTCTCTTACTCAGGGGGGAGGAGCTCGCCGAGTTGGAGCCTTAAAATAGATTTACGGATTACATTGCTCCTGTTCTAGTTTTTTGAAAAGCCATCTAATATGATCCATTCTCTAGTCCGCTTCCGACATTCTTTTTAAATGGTTCCTTTTTAATTAGCTCCCATATTCCAATTATAAGCTACTGTGCTTTTTTTTTCAACAATGTTCCCGAAACACCCACCATGCAAAAAAACCCAGAATCTCTTTCAGTATCATTTTCAATTTATACTCTGTAGTTTGGGATTGCAAGAATAATATTTTCCAATTTTACCATAGCAAGGTATCTCATAAGAAAACTGAATGATATTCTCTGCTCTAATGCAAAATCTTGTTTATTTTGTAACTTGACATTTTCATTGTCATTGGAGTGAATGTGTTATGGAATTCTACAATATTAGAACTGTGCCCTAACAAATGACATATATAAATTTAGTATTACTCTTTTTTATGTTACGTACACTAAGCCTTTATTTATAATACCTAAGAGTGTATGTTCTCAAATTAGCTTATCAACCTGTCCTCCCACATTTTGATATTTGTCTTGTACCCTAATGTCTCTGTGCTCCTTCTTGCATCTTAGGATGTGATGGCATGCTGGGAATGTCATTCATGTCACAAGAGGCTATGAAGATGATAAAATTTGACCATTAGGTGTGCTGCTGACACTGTTTCTGGGGAGAGAATGTGAGATCAATGCAATGGGGACACTAGTGTGCAGCAATTTGCCACTGCAGCATGGAAATAGAAGGCAAACGTAGAAGGTTGAATTTCAC
Organism: Chiloscyllium plagiosum; assembly: GCF_037043375.1. NCBI lineage: Eukaryota > Metazoa > Chordata > Chondrichthyes > Orectolobiformes > Hemiscylliidae > Chiloscyllium > Chiloscyllium plagiosum. The sequence goes on from NW_028270166.1 coordinate 21,560,273, forward strand.
AATAGGGAACATCAACCTGCAATCTCTTGAAGTTGTTGCTGCACATCCTGACCACTTTATAAACTTCCTCCTTAATCTTCCTCCTTTTATAGGATTTTAAAAGTGATATTTTTTTTGTCATTTGAAAGCAAAGACACTAACTGGTCCTGTGAAACAGAACATTATTTTCTTTCATTATTTATTATATTTCTTATAGACCAAATATAATAGAGGCTTGATATAATGTATTGCATAATTTATAGATTGAAGTCAATAATCTATGTTGACTTTCAATTTAAGGAAGCGCACTGTTCAGTTAGATGTGTCTAAGACCAGTTGTGCTTATGACTACTTTGGGTGAAATTGCTCATTAATACCAAAATATGGGCAGTGTATTGTGAGGACTTGCTTCTGCTTAGGAAAAGGCAATCGTTATAAATAGTGTTTTGCATTTTTTTTCTCATTGCAGTGCAAAGTATGAAAGTTCATTGTGCAGCTTAACCATAAACCAAGATTGGTACATTATTTTTGCTTACTTGTCGCATGTGTACATGGAATTTGCCAAGATCATTTGGTGATCTTCTGATCTGCTTCATGCTGTCAACCCTGATAATTAATTTAGGTTACTGAAAACCTTGCTTCATTCACATTGGAAGAAGACCCAAGTCCAAAAGAAATACAGTTGACTCCCCACTGAAAGTACAATATCAGAGTCATAGTGGCACAGAGCCATATCGTCATACAGCACAGAAACAGACCATTTGGTCCAATCCGTCCATGCCAACTAAGTCTCCCAAATGAAATTAGTCCCATTTGCCTGTGTTTGGCCCATTCTCTCCTATTCATGTATCTGCCCAAATGTCTTTTAAATGTTGTAACTGTAACTGGATCTACCATTTTCTCTGGCAGTTTATTCCACATACAAACCACCGTATGTGTGAAAACGTTGCCCCTCATGTCCCTTTTAAATCCTTCTCCTCTCAACTTAAAAATATGCCACCTAGTTTTAAACTCATCATCATAGGAAAAGACCTTTGCTATTCATCTTATCTATGCCCCTCATGATCCTATAAACCTCTATAAGGTCACCCCTCAACCTCCTATGCTCCAGTGAAAAAAGTCCCAGCCCATCCAGCCTGTTCTGATAAATAAAACCCTTCAGTCCCGGCAATATCCTGGTAAATCTTTTCTGATCCCTCTCCAACTTAAAAATACCCGTCCTATAACCGGATGAGTAGAACTGTACATAGTACTTCAAAAGTGGCCTCACCAAGTCCTGTACAACCTCAACATGACATCCCAACTCCTTTACTCAAAATACTCTTCAGATGGTTTTGAACTGTCAGGAAATACTTCCCTAATTGGTAGCAGGAACGTTTTTGGCTCAAGTTGTAAATTTCTGTATAGTAATTAAGATTGTTAAACTGTTCACCTCTGTGTGAGTTGTCAGCTATGGATGCATCTTGACTTACAATGTGAATACAGGTAGTTCTCACCTATAACGCTGTAGTTACATTCCAGCTAAAACTCGCTTAATAGAAATAATGAGGCCTATGGGAAAAGCAGAGTTATGGGCAGACCCCTACAAAATATCATGATCGCTCAAAAATCACCCAAAAGCCTACACAACGTATAACATAACCTGATTGAAGGTTTAAATCCTATTTATTAACAAAACAAAAGTAAATTTAAACATTACATTTAAAAAAACTATTGTTAATGCAGGGACAGAGGGTCATGATCATTATCACCTTCAGGTGCAATTGTGGTTGCAGAAGTGGAAGGGGGAGATACTATATGAGTATTTTGCATCAGTGTTCATTGTGAAGAAGGACAGGGAAGATATAGAATGTGAGGAAATAGATGGTGACATCTTGCGAAATGTCCATATTACAGACGAGGTGGTGCTGGATGTCTTGAAATGCATAAAAGTGGATAAATCCCCAGGCCCTGATTAAGTGTATCCTAGGACTCTGGAAAGCTAGCGAAGTGATTGCTGGGCCCCTTGCTGAGAGATTCGTACCATCCATAGTCAGAGGTGAGGTTCCAGAAGACTGGAAGTTAGCTAACGTAGTACCACTATTTAAGAAAGGTGGCAAAGAAAAGTCCGGGAACAATAGACCAGTGAGCCTGACATTGGTGGTGGGCAAATTGTTGGAGGTAATCCTGAAGGACAGGATTTACTTGTATTTGGAAAGGCAAGGACTGATTAGAGATAGTCAACATGGTTTTGTGCATGGTAAATCATGTCTCACAAACTTGATTGAGTTTTTTGAAGAAGTAACTAAAGGATTATGAGGGCAGAGCAGGAGACATAATCTATATGGACATCAGTAAGCCATTCAACAAGATTTCTCATGGTAGACTGGTTAGCAAGGTTAGGTCACACGGAATACAAGGAGAACTAGCCATTGGATACAGAACTAGCTGGAATGTAGAAGACAGAGGGTGTTGGTGGAGGGTTGCTTTGCAGACTGGAGGCCTGTCACCAGTGGTGTGGGATAAGGATCAATGCTGGGTCCACTGCCTTTTAGCATTTACATAAATGATTTGGATGTGAATATAAGAGGTATAGATAGTAAATTTGCAAAGAACACCAAAATTGGAGGTGTAGTAGACAGCCAAGAAGGTTACCTTAGAATACAACAGGTTCTTGATCAGATGAGCCAATGGGCTGAGGAGTGGCAGATGGAGTTTAATTTAGATAAATGTGAGGTGCTGCATTTTGGAAAGGCAAATTAGGGCAGGGCTTATACACTTAACGGTGGGAAGTGTTGCTGAACAAAGACACCTTGGAGTGCAGGTTCATAGTTCCTTGAAAGTGGAATCTCAGGTAGATAGGATAGTGAAGAAGGCATTTGGTATGCTTCCTTTATTGGTTATAGCATTGAGTACAGAGTTTGGGAGGAAATGTCGCGGCTGTACAGGACATTGATTAGGACACTTTTGGAATATTGAGTGCAATTCTACTCTCCTTCCTTGAGGAAGGATGTTGTGAAACTTGAAAGGGTTCAGAAAAGATTTACAAGGATGTTACCAGGGTTGGAGGGTTTGAGCTAATAGGGAGAGGCTGAATAGGTTAGGGCTGTTTTTCCCTGGAGCACTAGAGGCTCAGGGGTGACCTTATAGAAATTTATAAAATCATGAGGTGCATGGATAGTGTAAATAGACAAGGTCTTTTACCTGGGTGGGGAAGTCCAAGAACTAGAGGGCAGAGATTTAGGGTGAGAAGGGAAAAATTTAAAAGGGACCTATGGGGCAACTTTTTCACACTGAGGGTAGTGTGTGTATGGAATGAGCTGCCAGAGGAAGTGGTAGAAGCTGGTACAATCAAAGGCATCTGGATGGGTATATGAATAGGAAGGATTTAGAGGGATATGGGCCAACTGCTGGCAAATAGGACTAGATTAATTTAGGATACCTTGTCAGCATGGATGAGTTGGACCAGTTTCCATGCTGGACATCTCAATGACTCTATAACTATAACTTTATTTGGATTGTGTGCAATGTTTCAGACAAAGTAAATGGTAATCTCACTGAAGATAATAATGAACAAAAAGAATTGATGTTCATTCATATGCTACCTCGTGGCTACTAGACATCTGTGCTTGACAGTGGTTACTGCTGTAATGTAGGAAATATTGTCTATTTGTTCACAGCAAGTATGATACTAGTCAGGTAATCTGTTTTTGTGATATTGTTTGAAGGATAAATATAAGCCAACACACCATCACTGTCCCTGGGTATGTCCTGTCCAAACTGCAGAACAAATCCACAGAGGTGACGGCACAAAGATGTATAGTTGCGAAGGGGTTGCTGTGGAAGTCCTCAAAACTGATTTTGGACACCATGACATTTCAAAGCATTTGGTCAAGCTTGAGCAAGGAAAGCTTCTGTTGATTACCATTTACTACCTCCTTGCCCCTGCTGATGCGTCTGTACTACTCCATGTTGGACAGCAATTCGAGGAAGCACTGAGGGTGACGGGCATAAAATTTAGTCTGGCGAGCCAACTTCAGCTCTGGACCTCATTACAAGTTTGGTGCAAACGTGGAGAAAAGAGCTGAACTCTAAAGGTGGCTGCACTTGTCATCAGGCAGCATTCGTCTATGTATGGCATCAAGGAACCTGAGCAAAACCGAAGTCAATAGGTATCAGAAAGAAAACATTCTCCACTGGTTGGAGTCATACCTTACACAAAGGATGATATTGTGGTTGTTGGAAGCTGATCATCTTAGTTGTAGGACATCACTGCAGGATTTGCTCCAGTAAGTGTCCTAGACACAATCAACTTCAGCTGCTTTATCAATGACCTGTCCTTCATCACAAGATCAGAACTGGAGCTATTTGCTGATCATTATACATGTTCAGCATTAATTATGACTCACCAGATATCAAAACAGTCCATTTGCATATGAAGGAAGACCTGGACATATACCTAGTTTTGGGCTGGCAAGTGGTAAGTAACATTCATGCCAAAGAAATGCTCGTTATTGACTATTTCCAACAAGAGAAAATCAAACCATTGACCCCTGACATTCAATGGCATTACCATTGCTGAATTCTCTACTATCAACATCCTAGGGGATACCATTGACAATAGGTGAACTAGACCAGCAACAGACAAGAGCAGCAGCTGCATGAGAGGACCAGCTTATGTAAGCCACACGCACCATTTGGTCTTAGAATTCATTTGCCATTTCTTCATTGTGACTGGATAATAGGCTTGGAACTTCCTTCCGAACAGCACTAAGTGTTTCTGCAGCAGCAGTTCAAAAAGGCAGCTCACCACACCTTCTCCAGGGCAATTAACAATGGACAGTGAATGCTGGCCATTCCTTTAATGAATAATAATAAAAATACTCTGCTACTCTTCTTCAGACTTCGGGTATAGGACCTTTCACATTCACCTGAAAGAGGAGATGGGATTAGTTTAGAACCTCATCCAAATGCAGTACTTTTTCAGTACTGCATTGGATTGTCGTTCTTGTCCTTTTTTGTGTTCAGTTCCTGAAGTAGCACTTGAAGCCATAATCTTCTACTTTGGAGGTTTAGGTGCTACCACAATGCTATGGATGACACAATGAGCCATTTCTGTTGGCAGGAATTCTCCATAGTCACTCCACGTCCTTGTATTTTACTGCAAGTGGATACAGCACCACAAAATGTATTTTTTCCACAGACAAACTACAACTTCTTTCACCATACTTGAAAGTACTACTGTAGCCAATATTGGCACATGACATAACTATAAAAATAAATAAACTGATAATAACTGAACTTTACAACTTTTTTAAATCTTAAACTGACATTCTTCACCTTTACAACCAGAGTTCCTTGCGATGAGGTATATATTTTTAATGTGATATGCTAGCCAGAGTTTCATTTCATTTTGATGTTTTTCACTGGCTATTCCAGTTCTGTCCTGGCTGGTCCCCCACTGATAAACCTCCATAAACTTGAGCACATCCAGAACTCTGCCGCCTTTAGCTGAACTTGCAAAAACGCCTAATCATTAAAAACCCTGCGCTCATTGACCTACTTTGAATCCTGATCTGGCAACATCTCAATTTTAAAATTCTCATTCCTTCTCTCAAAACTCTGTATATATGGCTTTGATTTTCTCCATTCCTGCAATCTCTCCCTCCCCTACAATACTTTGATCTCTGCTTTGGAATAGCAGAATCAAAGCCTGGGAGCAGGTTGTCTGCCAACTGCTCTGTCAACTACAAATAATGCATGAAATCAGTGGTTCATATGAAGAGCAATGAGATAAAATGTCTTAAAGAAAGAATCATTTCCGCAGAAACACTGCATTGTAAGAACAACATCATGATAATATACTGCTTATTATATCCTCAATGTTCCAAAGTGCAGTGTAATTAATTAGCTGTAGTAAACCTTGAATAAAAGGACAATCCTCAAATAATACTAATTACTGCAAATTATCACGCAGTTATCAAGAGAACCAAAAAACTTGCAGGAGGTGCTCTAAAACCATGGATGGTTCGATATGGAATATAGATTGCTTTCAATGCACCACGCCCTTTTCCAATGTAAAACACAGTGATTGTAGGTCAGCTCAAGATAGCAGCAGCAGCAGCAGCAGCAGTTTTGTGATACAAATGATAATTTTTTGGGATTTGGGGAATACTTGCCCAAGAATTCACGAAACCTCTTTATTCCTGATGCTTGCACAACTCCATCGAAGGGTAGAGCTTTGGATGCTGGGTATAGAAACTAACCGTTTTATTGAAAATGTTGACAGTGCATACAATGATGATATTGTGAAGAAAGCTGCAAATAAAGAACAGCTGATCTTATTCTCTAAAGTGTTCAGAGTATACTGTAGTTTCATTGTTTCTTTACATCTTAATGAATAAGTAAAATACAGCTACACGTCATGAATCTGTGGTGACTATCTGTTATGAGCAGTGGTAGTTTCTTGGTCTGAAATTAACAGTTTATGGAAATACAATATGCTATTCCAAAGTGACACCATTAGTAACAACCTTAAGTTTATTTTAAATCAGGGTTTCTTCAGGAGAAGCCAACAGAATAATGCTGCATACTCCTGTCCTCGTCAGAGGAATTGCTTGATTGATCGGACCAATCGGAATCGTTGCCAGCATTGCCGACTGCAGAAGTGTCTTACTCTTGGAATGTCACGTGATGGTAAGAAAGAAGACAGGAATTAGCTCAACAAGTCTGTCTTTTTCTGCATTTGTTTGAAACTTACCTTTGTGTGTGTGTGTACATGGTTTAAGAATTATCATTGATTAGGAAATTATAAACTGGTCTTGCTTCGGGTAGTTTGTTGGTTTTTGGACCCGAAACAAGACGCAGTTCAAGCTGTCCAACTGATTCCCTTTAGCGTCATTCACTGGCAGAACTTCAGTGAAAACCTGCATCCATTCTGGTATTCGTACTGGCTCAGGTTTTCCCATGGGGCAGCTAGATTTGGATTTAGATCATATTGGGTTTGTAGCCATCTCTATTTGCTGGTGTTAGTTCAATACACTGGACCCCAATAAACCTATTCTTGGCCAGACAATATATTTCAGCATTGAATTCCAAGTCATAAAACCAAACACCTCAGTTTCCTGTTCACCCTCCTTGATCCAGGCTTGATGTATTCCCCACATATCTGTTTTTAATAACAAACACTTGAAGCCTATCCATCCACCAGTAGATTTCAGTGAGAGGCAGCAGCATATATTGGAAGTTTATCCAATTTGACTTTTCTTCATTTCTCCAGATGTATAAATGTTTAAATAGGCAACAGTTCAAAGATGTCCAAATTAGTTATTTTTATCTGTAATGTACAAAAACCCTAAGTATCATTATTATAAAGGCACTGCTTTCTAAGCTGTGTGGTATTGCATTTATAAGGTTTGACTACTGTCAAGCTACTGATGGAATGTGGATGTGGAACTGAGAAAAATCTACTATTGCTATATTTTAAGATATAATCTGATAACACATTAATTGATTTTTAAACTTTCTGCTTAACCAAACAAGTTGCTCTTAAGTTCTATCCACAGAAAAAATTTAGAAGGGGGTTACATTAAATATTGGATTTTTAAATAGAATTTTGCAATTTGTAAAAACAAATGCCTGAATGAAAGGAGGTTAATGAGAGAGTGAAAATTGTTTTGTCAAAACAAGCAGTTCTTTGGTTTACCTTTGCAATCAGAACCTCGAAAAACAATTTTACAGCCAGACACAGTGGGAAATCAGCAATTAATTTTCCACATTACCAACCCTGTTCACTTTAAGCTTGGGATTCAGAGATTGGCCTGGATCATCTGAAGGTCCAATGTAATGAACTCTGACTTCTGATCAGCAATTCCTGTGCTCCAGGGAATCATCTGCAAATGTTTCTGACTAACCTAAAATTGGAGACTTTGGACAGGAACAGTTCCATGGTTTCTACATGAATAGTGAGCCAAGCAGTGTTAGATCTATGAAAGCCTAGCATCTAGGTAACTAAAGAGCTGAACCCTGCCTGACCAAGCCTCCACCCCGCCTCCCCCCATCCCCCCACTACCAGGCCACAATAAACCCTGACTACAACCCCACCCAAGCACACCTGATTAATCCCGACAGCCTGAGAACCCTTCAAACCAACCACTTACACACTCACCCACATCATTCGTCATGCAACTGTTCACATAGCAAATTATCAACCTCCCAATCTACTTATTCACTTACCTCATCCAATTCTCTAGCCTACCAACTTACCAATCATTCATTCATTCTAAAACAAACACACACACACACACGCTCCTACTCCTCAAATAAAAATTGCTGCACTGAGTTGGACATCTTTAATGGATGTTGTGCTCTATGTTTCTGGTGAAGCTGGGCTTGGGGCAAGAAATGAAGAGCTGCATGGGTTAGGTGAATAGCAATCCAATCATGATCATCACTCTGTGGAAGATCCAGTCCATTATTGGAGCTGGGGAAAGTTGTCTTTATTCCCTGTATCTCACGCCACCAAAACTGGAATGTTTGGGAGTGGCTGAAGTGAAAAGAATTCTGCTCTCACCTGGATTGCTGTCATATTTACTTATCTTGTCTTATTATCCATTTTCCATTTTAAAAAAAACATTTTGTGCAGAGATCTTTAGATGATCTGATCAAGAGAAACAGTATTGTCAAAATATTAAGCCAAAATGAAGGATCAAAATTTGTTGATTTCCAAACCTATACGGTTTAAATTTTAAACAAAAGCATGTCTCTCATTTATGGACCTCGAAAGGTTTTTGGATTTGTAATCACATTTTTATACAACTATTAATACAGGCAATTGGTGATCATCAGTAATAGTTTTCCCTTACTTACTAACAGCTGTGAAGTTTGGTCGCATGTCCAAAAAGCAACGTGACAGCCTCTATGCAGAGGTACAAAAACATCAACAACACCAGGAGCAGTTGGCATCAAAGGAAGATTCTGAGGGACTAGCACGAGTCTACACAAACAGTGTCAGTAGTGGACTGGGAGATCTGGATGACATTAGCAGCACATTCTCAGACGGGCTCCTGTTTGACTTTCCACTGACCCCTGATGGAGGAAACAGTTTTTATAACTTTGATCTTTCAACCTCTGCTGAACCATCTCCAGACCAGTCTGCTATTGACATGAATGACATTAAACACATTAAACAAGAGTCCATATATGAAATCATGCTGGAACCCAGTTTGTTCTCCTATCCTTCACCAGAGAGTGGTCAACTAGCCTCAGAAATTTCAATGGCAGAGATAGGTATGTGTTGCTATTCTTTATTAAGTCAGGATAAGGATTTGTGCTAAAAATATGGGCTGACAATCCACTTATTCTGCACACTAAATTACAAAATAATTATAGCTGTGAACGACCTTTTGGCCATCCTAATTCATCCATCCAGAGAGATCTTCAGTTTTCGCCATTGCATTCCTGCTATACTATGAAATGATATGTTTCACTTCCAAATCATTTAACACACTGCAATGATTCTGTTCAAATATTCATGTATCCCACTAACAACTTGAAACTTCGAGCAATCTCACTATCACAAGTTATGCAATTGGAATTTCATAATGGGCAATAATTTGGTAATGTTGAAGCTGATGGCATTCTTTGTTACTTATTTATAAAATGAAACAGTAGCTTCAGGCCAGGAGCAGGTGGACAATTAACTACTAGTAACTTGCTGTTCATCACTCCATGTTTGATCATGTGTAGTTCATTTGACTTGTTCAAGCTCACAAAGATTATGCCCACTAAGTTTCTGAAAGTGATAAGGATGCAGTAAGGGAAAGAGGAAACCTGGGACCTGAATGAACAGGACCAGCAGCAGGATACCTGCTTAACCAAACACATGAAGAACTGGAAGGGAGGGTCACTACCATGTCAAAACAAATGCAAAAAGAGGAGAAACAAAAGATTGGATTAATGGATAATAAAATAAATGTGAAAATGAGAAAAAAATTACATTTTAAAAGTTGGCACCCATAGAGTGGTGGGAATCTGGAACTCGCTGATGTGTGGTAGATGCAGAGACCCACATGACATGTAAAAAACATTTAGATGTGCACTGCAATGCCAAGGCAGACAAGGCTACGGACCCAGTGCTGGAAAATTGGATTAGAATAGTTAGGTGCTTGTTTTTGACTCATATGAATTTGATGAGCTGAAGGGTGTTGTAGACTTTCATGACTCTATGACATTTTAAAAACTCTCTGGAAAAGTTCAAAACTTGAATCAACACATCTGATAGTTCTCATTTCTCAATGCCAGTTAATAAATGATTATCATGTCATTAAAGGGGTATTTTGGCTACTAATTACCAGTATTACATATCTGTGGTGGATTTCAGTTGTGACGAGATTGCAAGTATAGCAATTTCATGACCTTCATTGGAAAATGTAACAACAACAGTGCTGCCACTCTGACAACAATATTTGGAGTCTCATCCTTGCCTTATTTAAACAGACGTGAGTGCCATTAACATTACCTTTATTTTGAGGGCACGTTCTGGACCATTTACGATATTTAATTTGTCTCTCTTCTCTACTTTTATGATCCAATGTTTCTTTCCTTCTTTCTCTTTTTTAATTTGTCGTCTTGTGCCTGATTTGACATTGAATTTCTAATACTTAATCTCATTGTCACCCAAATCCCTCCTTAACCAATTGCATATAAAATTTAGATTCTGCGGCTGTGCAGATATTAGCTTGGATTTCCAACTTTGTGGGCAAATCATTTTTGAGTTGGATAGTTTAGTGGCAAGTATAATGAACAGCAAACATCATACGATGACCAATATGTCCTGACGCTAGCAGATAGCAATCTAAGTGGGGCGCCAGAAATGCTTTATTTTGGCTTTGTAATTAGGATCTGTTTGGATTAAATACATAAGTATTCCTGGCTCTGAGCCAGTGTTTTGTATCATCCCTTTAAAACCTGCACATTCTTCTCCAGATCGGATAGCGCAGAATGTGGTGGAATCACATTCAGAGACTTGCCAGTACACAACTGAAGAGTTGAAGCAGCTTGCCTGGCAGCCATATACACAAGAAGAAATCAGGAACTTTCAAAATAAGGTACTGATTGAACTACTTTAAGTGACCTTCAGTAATTATATAAATAATGATTTAATAAAGCAAAAGACCTTCACATACTAAAAAAAGAAATTTACGTTTAAAATTACATTTTCAGTCACTTACAGTTAAAATAATTAGAGCCATAAGAGATATACAGCATGGAACCGACCCTTCGGTCCATCTTGTTTATGCCGACCAAATATCCTAAATTAATCTAGTCCCATTTACCAGCATTTGGCCCACATCCCTCTAAACCCTTCCTATTTATATACCCGTCCAGATGCCTTTTAAATGTTGTAATTGTACCAGCCTCCACTGCTTCTTCTGGGAGCTCATTCCATACACGCACCACCCTCTGCATGAAATAGTTGTCCCTTCGGTCCCTTTTATGTTGTTCCCCTCGCACCTTAACCCTATTCACTCTAGTTTTGGACTCTCCTATCCCAGGAAAAGACCTTGCCTATTTATCCTACCATTCCCCTCATGACCTTATAAACCTTTATGAGGTCACCCCTCAGCCTCAGATGTTTCAAGGAAAACAGCCCCAGCCTATTCAGCCTCTCCCTATAGCTCAAATCCTCTGACCCTGACAACATCCTTATAAATATTTTCTGAACCTTTTCTAGTTTCACAACATCGTTCCCACAGCAGGGAGACCAGAATTGCATACAACAATGTAAAAGTAGCCTAACAATGTCCTGTACAGCCACAACATGACCTCCCTCAATGCACTGTCCAATAAAGGCAAGCATATTAAACATCTTCTTCACTATCCTAGCTACCCACAACTCCACTTTCAAGGAACTATGAACCTGCACGCCAAGGTCTCTTTGTTCGACAACACACCCCAGTATCTTACCATTAACTCCTATAGTCAATGCACTGACCAATAAAGGCAAGCATACCAGACCTTACCATCAAGTGAATAAGTCCTGCCCTGATTTGCTTTTCCAAGATGCACCACCTCACATTTATTTAAATTAATCTCCACTTCTGGCCCATTGGCCCATGTGATCAAGATTCCTTTGTACTCTGAAGCAACCTTCTCTGCTTGTGAAAAAATATTTTATACCTGGCTGACAATTTATTTAAAGACCCAAACAGCAAGAATACAAATTCCATTGAGATTATATTTCTGATTTTAATCCATGATAGCCATCCACAGTCTTTAAGTTATATACTTTAATTGCCTAGTCTTGATGATTGAAACACACTTCTGGCTGGTCTCCTACATCCTAACTTCCCTAAACATGAGGTCATTGAAAACTCTGCTGATGGTAACTTAACTCTCAGTAGTTAATGTAGTTTTCTCATTAAATTAATGAGAAAACTCTGCCTCAGCATTGCATTGTAACAGTTGGGGTTGTTCAAATGTTGGCTGGGTACTGTACCCATTAGAGCGCAGGCATGAAAACTCATATCTCCGATCATTAAAATCAGAAGCATGTTGTTCAAGGTTGTCACGTAAGCAAAATGGGAATTGGGCTTCGCTGCAACTCTTCTGTTAACATTGAACTAAATCAAAGTTTTGATGTAATATTTTCCTGGAATTTCTGTTTGGTGCTGGAGAATATCTCCTCAATCATCACAAGAAGCTTTATTTGTTTGTAACAATTATTCTTTAATTTACAAGAATGTATTAATTATAGAAAAATAAATAAATAAATAATCTTTTGATCTTACCCTGTCTGTATTACTTGTCAGGTTCAAGAACTGTTGTTTAGACTGGTGATGTCTTTGTACAACACCTTGACTTTGATTCTATGTTTGAACAGTCCTGTGAGGCCATGTGGCAGCAGTGTGCAATCCAGGTGACAAATGCAATCCAGTACGTAGTGGAATTTGCCAAGCGAATCAGTGGATTCATGGAACTGTGTCAGAATGATCAGATTATACTCCTTAAAGCAGGTACAGATCACATCTTATTCTAAGAAAAGTAGCAAAAACATTGTCTTAGTAAATTTGAGCATTGAGACCATTGCAGGTATGCTTCTAATCGGCTTGTGACAAATGGAAATCCACAGCAAAAACACCAGCACCAAAGCAGCAGTAAAGCTGAGAGCCTGTTTCAGACTTTGAATTCTAACCCTGTCGTGTCACCTGTTGGCCCTGTTTTAAATCCAAGGGGGATTTTATGTTTGGCCTATCCCTGCAAAACAGTGAATGTTGGAGTATTCTCAGCTTTGGATTGACAAAGGGATAAGTCTGCAAATATACTGCGCCAGATTTTAAGCAACCATAACATGATGTCCTGCTTTTAGGGGATTGGGAAGAGAACAGATTCTATAATGAAGGAAATTAAGTACAGGCTAAACAGATAATCCGATCCTATGTAATATGAAATTAGACACAAATGCTTTTTTTGATAATGGGGCTATTCACAGAATGCATCATTATACTTAAAAACAAAATACTGCAGATGTTTGAAAATCTGAAATATAAATAGAAAGTATTCAGAAAAGATTTACAAGGATGTTGCTCGGGTTGAAAGGTTTGAGCTACAGGGAGAGGCTGAATAAGCTGGGGCGGCTCTCCCTGGAGAGTCGGAGGCTGAGGAATAACCTTGTAGAGGGTTATAAAATCATGATGGGCATGGATAGAATAAATAGATAGGTAGTAAGTTAATTGTCCAGTGCAATAGTTGGGGTTGATAGCGCACAGGCAGCATTTGTTTCATGCATGATTGGAGCTCAAAGAAATACAGAAATAGTATCAGCTTGGTGAAGTATGCTGTTTGTGAGTTGTGCTTATAAATAAGTACGGAAATACAATTTCCACAAATCCAGAGGACAGCAGTCACAGGAAAAGAAGGTGGACAATCAGAACATGTGCAGTTGTTGAGGCACTCCATGAGAAAACCACTTTTAAGGAAGTTTCATGGTCAAGACATCAAAAGTGGAGAATTGTAATCCCTTGTGAAATTTTAATTCGTTTTGGTGACGTTTTGGGGGCGTCTTTGGGGGTGACTGAGATCTATTTGTTCACATTTGCTATTTGGATTACTCTTTAAGATAATCAACCATCATTTGTTAGTTATTCATATTTCCTTAATGTTAATTTTGGGCTGCTGGAATAATAGTCATATGTATCTTTGCATCGTATAAGTTTTTTTTTGTCAATTACATTTTCGTGTTTGAGTAATTTGATTGGTAGTAAATTAATTCTTCTTTCTTGAAGAAAGAAACTTGGCTGAATTGTTTCCAATGTAAAAACAAGATACAGTTTAAAATCTACAAAATTGACCAAAACTGGTTAAATTTAAAAGTTTTGACCAAGGGAGGAGTGGCACTAGAAAGGAATTTGTGCACTCCTTCAACTTCTGTTGTAACATGGTGTTGCAAAACAGCCAGAAGTGAACACTACTCCAGTATAATAAATTTCTTTCATTCCAAAGATACGTTATAATAATCTAGTCTGTAAAACTGTATTATTGCCTTTGGAAAATTGCCTGGATGTCCTTAAATGAATCATCATTAAAAACAATAATACTTTCTCTATTAACATTCAACTTTTAAAATGGAAGATACAGAAGTTGAATATATCAAACAGATTGAAGAAATCATTACAATGTTAGATTTAGCAACAGGGTTAGATTTGATTTAACCCTCCATGTCAGAGTTAAAGTTATTTTTGTTACAAAATAAATTGCACGTGAAACACAAACCATAAAGATATCATAAACTTGCTATTAAAAGGTGGATGTGAATGCCAAGTCATGAATGAACTGTTTACAAATCCAGAACATTGGAGCAGATGAACATATTGTTTATAATTGTAAAGTATTGATCTTAAAGTCTCAGCATATTCATCAATTGCCCTTGTACCATCTATTTCTTGCTTTTCAAATACTCTAACAGTTCCAATTTTTAATACATTTGGTGTCTGCTTCAATAACTGCTTGTGATAAAGCTATTATTAAAAACTTTCTCAAATTCTCACCTGTGTTCTTTTCATGATGACCTTGTGTCTCAGTCCTGCTGTTGATTGAATTTCGTCAACTTCCCCACTGCAGTTTCCTCTAAAGATTTCTAAATGGTGGATGTTTAATAGCATCCTTCATCATTTAATCCCACATTCCTCTTCCTTTGTGAAAACAGACAAATTGGAAGATTTTTGTTTTAACCAACACACCAAATGGAAAGCTCACAAGATTGGAAGGAATGTTGATCTCATCAACCAAGCACTACTCTGTACATTAGCGAGTAAAATCAGGCTGAGTGTAAGTCCAGCTAGGTGGGCAAATTAGCTTAAAAATACCCCCAAAATTGACTACTTCTGCCATCGCCATTTGTTGAGTCATTATTTTTTAATTAACCATTTATCTTGGGTACACTTCTAAGTAGCATTTTGCTCTTTTATGTTCAAGTTTATCAAATTTTTAATTCAGTTTTGTCCTCTTATTTTAAAGATTCTTTTTGAAATGTTGATTTGAAATTGATGAAGTCTAACCACACGTTGAAGTTTCTGTTCCAAATAAAATGTCTTAAACTGTAAGACTGGAGATGAAATTTTCTGTCTTTCTATTCTAGGTTGCCTAGAAGTCTTACTGGTTCGAATGTGCCGAGCATATAACCCTTTGAACAATACAATATTTTTTGAAGGAAAGTATGGAGACACACAGATCTTCAAATCATTGGGTAAGATTTAATTAGTATGCAGATAAGGAGGCATCACAGTAAAGTCAACTAGTCTAAAAATCTGACAGTACTGAATTAACACCTAGGTTTCCTAAAGAACTCAAACAGGGAATTAGGAGAGCAAGGAGAGGTAATGAAATGGCCTTGACAAGTAGGGTTAAAGAGAATCCCAAGGCATTCTATACATACATTATAGAAACAAGAGAATAACTGAAATAAGATAGGACCACTCAAGGATAAAAGAGAGAACTTGAGCTTGGAGGCAGAGGATGTGGGTGAAATCCCTTAAATGAGTACTTTGCATCAGGATTCACCCAGGAGAAGGATATGGAGGATAGTGAGTTTGGTGTGGAGCATGCTAATATGCTGAGGCGTTTTAAGATCAAGAAAGTGGTGTTTGGTCTCTTGAATAGCATTAAGGTGGATAAGTTCCCAGGGCTCAATGGTATCTACCCCATGTTATTGAGAGAGGCAAGAAAGGAGATTGCTTGGGCCTTGATCAAGACCTTTGTATCTTCGCTAGCTACCAGAGAGGTCCCAAAGGACTGTTGAATAATTAATGTTGTTCATTTGCTCATGAAGGGAAAGAGGAATAATCCAGGAAACTATAGAGCAGCAAATTTCACATCAGTGGTTGGGATGCTTTTGGAAAGAATTCTTAGGAATTGAATTAATTCTCATTTGGAAAAGCATGGCCTATTTAGCGACAGTCAGCATGGATTAGTGCGGGGCAGATCACGTCTTACCAACTTGATTGAATTTTTCGAGGAGATGACAAAGGTGCTAGACGAGGGTAGAGCAGTGGATGTTGTCTACATGGATTTTAGTAAGGCTTTCAACAGGGTCCCTTATGGTAGGTTCATACAGAAGATTAAGATGCATGGGATCCATGGTGACATGGCTGCATGGATTCAGAATTGGCTTACCCATAGAAGGTAGTGGTGGAATGGTGTTTTTCTAGCTGGAAGTCCATAACTAGTGGTGTTCCACAGAGATCTGTACTGGGTCCTCTACTGTTTATGATGGATATAAATAACTTAAATGAAAATATAGATGGTTGGGTTAGTAACTTTGCAGATGATATGAAGATTGGTGAAGTTGTGAATAGTGTAGAAGATCGTTAAAGGATACAGCAGGGTCTAGATCAGTTGCAGATATGGGCAGAGAAATGGCATATGGTGATTATTTTGGGTAAGTGTGAGGTGCTGCACTTTGGGAGATCAAATATTAAGGAAACGTATACAGTTAATGGCAGGACCTTGACAGTATTGATGTATAGAGGGATCCTGGAGTTCAAGTCCATAGCTCCCTGAAAGTGGCCACACAAGTAGACAGGGTGGTAAAGAAGGCATATGGCATGTTTGCCTTTATTAGTCAGGGAACTGAGTACAAGAGTCAGGATGTCATGTTGCTTTATAAGATTTTGTTTAGGCCACATTTAAGAGTATTGCATTCAATTCTGGTAGCCAAATTACAGGAAAGATGTGAAGGCTTTGGACAGGATACAAAAGAAGTTTATCAGGATATTGCCTGTATTAGAAGATATGAGCTATAAAGAGAAGCTAGAAAAAACTCAGGTTGTTTTCTCTGGAGTTAGGGAGGCTGAGGGGAAATTTTATGGAAGTGTATAAAGTTATGAGATATATAGATAGGGTTTACGATCAGAATTATTTTCCTCAGAGTTGAAATGTCTATTACAAGGGAGCATGCATTTAAGGTAAGGGTGAAAAGTTCAAACGAGATGTGAGGGGCAGATTTTTTGTGCAGAGAGTGGTAAGCGTCTGGAACATACTGCCTGGGGTGGTGGTGGGGGCAGATATGATGGGGACTTTTAGATAAGCACATGAATATGCAAAGCATGAATAAAGATGGACCAAGGGCAGGCAGAAGGGTTTAGTTTAATTTGGCATCATGTTTGGCACAACATCGTCAGCCGAAGGGCCCTTTGTTGTTCAAAGTTCGACGTTCTTTCTCGGATAAAGATCAGTAAGTGCACACATTACAAGCTAGAGTCTGTTACCTGCCATTTTGGTATTAACTTGGAAATGTCGTTAAAATTTAGATTTGAATTTCCATTTTTATAAGGTCAATTTCCCAGCTTTGACCCCTAGTGAAGAAACTCACATGGTGCAAGCATGGAAAATTGAGACCACTGCAGACTGTGGAAAGTGAGGATGTAAATCTATCCTAAAAGATTTTGAAATTAAGGCATTTCTCAAATGGTACTTTATGGCATTCAGTTTAGGAATTACAGAAGTAACATTCTTGCAGCTGTTTTATGATGATGGTGATGACAAATTTTATCTCATTACCAGTAATCTGTTTTTGCAGACATTTTTGCAGTTGTATTTATACTTCCTCCTTAGGTTGTGATGATTTGATCAACATTGTCTTTGACTTGGCAAAAAGCTTGTGCTGCCTGCATTTGACGGAGGAAGAGATTGCATTATTCACAGCTGGCATCTTATTATCACCAGGTATGTAAAACGTAGATCTTAAAGCAGTAAGTTGGAAAATACAAGCACTGTTGACCATATCATAAGGCCATAAAATATAGGAGCAGAAGTAGGCCATTCAGTCCATCAAGTCTGGCATCCCATTCAATGAGATCATTATTGACCTGATAGTCTTCAATTCCACTTATCCACATAATCCTATGATTCCCTTAATGATTAGAAATCTGTCTACCTCAGCTTTGAATATATTAAATGACCCAGCCTCAACAGCCCTCTGTAGTAAAGAATTTTACAGATTCACTACTCTCTACGAGTAAAAAAAATCATCTCCATCTCAAATGAGTGTCCTCTTATTCTGAGATTACACCCTCTGGTCCAGAAGCTGAAACAGTCTCATACAGATTGGGATATCATGAACAATTTGGACCAAAGGGTCTATTACTGTGCTGTAGAACTCTATGACCTATTCTGTGGAGCCACATAAGAATCATGGACACTGACTTTGTGTGTGTAGTCTGGTGATTATATCTGAAGTCCTCACATTTGCCCTGGTGATTATGTCTCTTTTCCATAATTCTTCCCTTGACACGTCTCTATCTAAACAGTGGAGCTGAAGTGCTTCCTGAAAAATAGTAGTGGAATTCACTTTTAATTGCTTTGAAGTAGACAGCTGAATATAGACATCATGGAATGTAGAAAGACAGTAGGAGACTGCTATATTATTGAATCTCTAAATTGTTAGGCAGTAAAAATGATATTAATCCAGGACTTGAGTTGTCATTCCAAGGGAGTCAGCCCTCCTTGCAGGGAGACTCTGCAAACCTTTAAAAACAGTGGTCAGGACCTGAGTCTAGGATCCCTTGCCTGGTTTGCAGCCCCCCTCAATTTCCGCCAGTGTGGATTGATGCAGGTCACGTGACCGCACCCTGTATTCCTGAACTGCTTGGCTCAGTGGCAGGATTAGGCATCTCTCCTAGTTCCTTGTGATTTTCTGGTGTCAGGTAAACTTTTCAAGGAGTCATGCTTACACCCCTTTAAGGTGTTATGAATCAACATGTAGACGAGAGAACCTTTTGAAAAGAACACATCGTGAGGTTTGGCCAAAAGCCCAGAGGTCTCTTTGTGTTTTGAAACACCCGCACCCAAGGGAAAACATTGCTTGATTGACAGCTGTTACTTTTTGATTGCACAATGTTTACTTTTCATAAAGTAAAGGTTTCCATGGGATAGTAGCTTCTCCATTTGAAACTTTAAAGGTCTGAATGGCTGGTACACATATAGGGCTGCAGTAGAAGCATTTTAAAAAAATGAAGTTTGAATGAGTGACTAGGTTTTATAAATCTTTTTTCACACCTAGTATTGATTCTATAGGGGTTATTGGTTCTGTAGAGTGTATATGGTGAATAAACTAGAAATTGTAATAGGTTGGCACCAAGGGTATAAGAACTCATGCAGAGAGCTTAGTTAGCGTGGAGGATCCATAAGAGTGAGAAGATAGGAAGAAAATTGCCATGGAGGATATGAGTGGTCAAGTGATTTTGAAAAAAAAAACAGTTAATCTTTTCTGGATGAGTTCGCGAAAGGAGGACTTTTAGCTAGGGCACTGTCACTTTTAGAAATGCTCAGGAGATCTTTTCAAAGATAGGTGGGGACTTTGTTTAATGTCAGAACATATAAAATGAGTAAAGAGTAGGTCATTTGGCTCTTGAGCCTGCTCTGCCATTCAGGAAGATTATGGTTGACCTGATTTTAATCTCAACTCTCCATTCCTGAATAGCCCCAATATTTTATCCACTTAGTAATCAAGAATCTATCTATCTCTGCGTTAAAAATATTTTTAAAGATTCTTCAATCCACTGTCTTTGGGGAAGGGTATCCAAACGCTCTCAAATATCTGAGACAGAAAATGTTTCCTTATCTCTGTCTTCGATGGGTGACCTCTTATTTTAAAAGATGACTCCAAGTTCTAGATTTCCCCACAAGAGAAAACATCCTCTTGATATTCACTCATTCAAGTCCCCTCAGGATCTAATGTATTTCAATTAAGCCACTGACAACTGTTCTAAACACCAGAGGATACATGTTTAATCTTTCTTCATAAGCATTCCCTTCTATTGGCTTTCCTGATTACTTAATGAACCTGCACATTAACCTTTTGCGATTCATGCACGATGAAACCTAGATCTCTCTGCAAAACAGTGCTCCACAACTTCTCACTATTTAGAAAACATGCTCGTTATTTATTCTTTCTGCAAAAATGGATAATTTCACAATTTTTCACATCCACTCACTTAACCTATCCATATTTCTTTGTAGGCTCCTTTATATCCCCTTCACAACTCACTTTCCTATCTATTTTTGTGTCATCAGCAAATTTAGCTACCATATCTTCAGTCTCTTTATTCAAACCGTTTACATAAACTGTATAGGATCGAAATCCTAGCATTGACCCTGTGGCATACCACTCATGACATCATGACAGCCTTATTCCTACTCTCTGCTTCCTGTTAGCTAGCCAGTCTTCTATCCACACAAATATGTCATTCATTACACCATGAGGTTTTATTTTCCACGAAAACTGTTGATGTGGCACTTAGACATTCCGAAAGCCATTTGCTAAGTACAATACATCCACTGGATTCCCTTTTATTAACAGCGCAAATTACTTCTTCAAAGTACTCCGATAAATCCGTTAAATGTGATTTTGACGAAGTAACTGATCAGAACTGAAAAATGACTTTATTCCACTTCATAAAGATTTATGAGCTGGTAAAAGAAATAAATTAATGCAGAATGATGTTTAGTTTCTAAAAATTAGTTGAAGTGTGCTGCCTGTGTTATACATATCTTGATGAGTGGCTATCAAGTTTGCCAAACAAGAAACCAGCAGGAGGCTTCATTAGCAGCCATTCCATTGATTCAAATTGTTCTCGGGCACTGGCACAAAAGAAATGGTATTGGGTTGGCCATTATTAGATGCAGTGCCTGATAGTTCCTTCCACTGACTGGAAAGTAATTGATTGCATGAACTGTTGTTATGACCAAGATGGGAGGAGTGCATTATTTTTCTTTACTCGTATTACACTAGTTAGCAAATGTACAGTTTGGAATAGGAATAATATAACTGCTTACCCCTCGAAATAACCCAACACATGTGCATGCACACATCAGATAAAGAAGAAAGGATGGACTTCTCACTGCAGAAATTCACTTTGTGTGGTAAAAGAAAATTTTGGCCAAAAATTCCTAGTCTTTGATTGGTGTTCAGGCACACATAAACAGATTAATAAACAGGTCACTAAACATGCCATTGTCTCTGGAGTCTTGGCAGACATGGCTTGCTCATTAAACACAGCATTGAGCAGTCTTCTATTTGTTTAAAGTAGTCTCACACTGGATTCACAATGATGTTTTAGAAACAGAAGATAGATAAGCTGGGCTGCTTTCGTCAAAAGGCTTTTCCCCAACCTGAAAATGAAAAAAACTTTGAAGCAAAATATTGTCCAAACAAGATAGCCATAAATCCCGGGATAGCTGATGTCTGAGAAGGGAGTCCAAGCAATTAGATTAGATTTTCTACAGTATGGAAACAGGCCCTTCGGCCCAACAAGTCCACACCAACCATCCAAAGAGTAACCACCCCCCAACACCCCCCCACCGACTAATGCACCTAACAACTATGGACAATTTAGCATGGCCAATTCACCTGACCTGCACATCTTTGGAATGTAGGAGGAAACCGGAGTACCCGGAGGAAACCCATGCAGACACAGGGAGAATATACAAACTCTGCACAGACAGTCGCCCAAGGCTGGAATCGAACCTGGGACCCTGGCGCTGTGAGGCACAGTGCTAACCACTGAGCCACTGTGTCACCCTCAGCACAGATCACAAGAGCTCAAAACTCCCAACTCAAGTAATCCGGCATCCTCAGCCTCCCAGCAGCTGGATTACAGGCGTGAGCCACAGCACCCGGCTAAATGTAATGTTTTAAACCATTGAATCCCTACACTATGGAAACAGGCTATTTGGCCCAACAAGTCCACAATGAACATCCAAAGAGTATCCTACCCAGACCCATTCCCCCTACTGTACTCTACATTTCCCCTGACTAATGCACCAAGCCCTCACATCCCTGAACACTATGGGCAATTTAACATGGCCAATTCACCTAACTTGCAAATCTTTAGACTGTAGGAGGAAACCAGAGCACCTGGAGGAAAACCATACTGACACTGGGAGAATGTTCAAACTCCACACAGACAGTCACCCAAGGCCTGAATCGAACCTGGGTCCCTGGTGTTGTGAGGCAGCAGTGCTAGCCACTGAGCTAATCACAGTATAGTCAGTTGAAGTGATGAAATTTCCCAGATCTCTCTTAAATAAATGTTTCAATGTATCCTTTCACTGTCTCTTCTTTGGTATATTTACAGAACTTAAAATTAAATTTATTTTTTCATAATCCTTCAAAACTCAAGTCCTCCAAAAGAAATCACATGTACATATGTACACATCACAATATAAAAGCATTATAGTGAGCAACAAATCCAATATCACTTGTTTGACCTGGCAAAAAATTCCGACCTATTATACTTAAGAGGGAAATCAGGGCAAAAAGGGGACATGAGATAGCTTTGGCAAATAGAATTAAGGAGAATTCAAAGAGTTTTTACAAATATATTAAGGACAAAAGGGAACTAGGGAGAGAATAGGGCCCCTCAAAGATCAGCAAGGCAGCCTTTGTGTGGAGCCGCAGAAAATGGGGGAGATACTAAATGAGTATTTTGCATCAGTATTTACTGTGGAAAAGGATATGGAAGATATAGACTGTAGGGAAATAGATGGTGACATCTTGCAAAATATCCATATTACAGAGGAGGAAGTGCTGGATGTCTTGAAATGGGTAAAGGTGGATAAATCCCCAGGACCTGATCAGGTGTACCCTAGAACTCTGTGGGAAACTAGAGAAGTGATTGCTGGGCCTCTTGCTGAGATATTTGTATTATCATCGATAGTCACAGGAGAGGTGCCGGAAGACTGGAGGATGGCTAACGTGGTGCCACTGTTTAAGAAGGGTGGTAAGGACAAGCCAGGGAACTATACACCAGTGAGCCAGACGTCAGTGGTGGGCAAGTTGTTGGAGGAAATCCTGAGGGACAGGATGCACATGTATTTGGAAAGGCAAGGACTGATTTGGGATAATCAACATGGCTTTGTGCATGGGAAATCATATCTCACAAACTTGATTAAGTTTATTAAAGAAGTAACAAAGAGGATTGATGAGGGCAGAGCGGTAGATGTGATCTGTATGGACTTCATTAAGGCGTTCGACAATGTTCCACACAGGAGACTGATTAGCAAGATTAGATCTCATGGAATACAGGGAGAACTAGCCATTTGGATACAGAACTGGCTCAAAGGTAGAAGACAGAGAGTGGTGGTGGAGGAGAGCTTTTCAGACTGGAGGCCTGTGACCAGTGGAGTGCCACAAGGATCGGAGCTGGATCTTCTACTTTTTGTCATTTACATAAATGATTTGGATGTGAGCATAAGAGGTACAGTTAGTAAGTTTGCAGATGACACCAAAATTGGAGGTGTAGTGGACAGCGAAGAGGGTTACCTCAGATTACAACAGGATCTTGACCAGATGGGCCAATGGGCTGAGAAGTGGCAGATGGAGTTTAATTCAGATAAATGTGAGGTGCTGCATTTTGGGAAAGCAAATCTGAGCAGGATTTATACACTTAATGGTAAGGTCCGAGGGAGTGTTGCTGAACAGAGATCTTGGTGTGCAGGTTCATAACTCCTTGAAAGTGGAGTCTCAGGTAGATAGGATGGTGAAGAAGGCCTTCGTTATGCTTTCCTTTATTGGTCAGAATATTGAGTACAAGAGTTGGGAGGTCATGTTGCAACTGTACAGGACATTGGTTAGGCCACTGTTGGAATATTGCGTGCAATACTGGTCTCCTTCCTATCGGAAAGATGTTGTAAAACTTGGAAGAGTTCAGAAAAGATTTACAAGGATGCCGCCAGGTTTGGAGGATTTGAGCTATAGGGAGAGGCTGAACAAGCTGGGACTGTTTTCCCTGGAGCGTCGGAGGCTGAGGGGTGACCTTATAGAGGTTTACAAAATTATGAGGGGCATGGATAGGGTAGATAGGCAATGTCTTTTCCCTGGGGTCGGGGAGTCTAGAACTAGAGGGCGTAGGTTTATGGTGAGAGGGGAAAGATATAAAAGAGACCTTACAGGGCAACTTTTTCACACATTATGGTATTGGTATGGAATGAGCTGCCAGAAAAAAATGGTGGAGACTGGTACAATTGCAACATTTAAGAGGCATTTGGATGGGTACATGAATAGGAAGGGTTTGGAGAGATTTGGGCCGGGTGCTGGCAGGTGGGACTAGATTGGGTTGGGATATCTGGTCGGCATGGATGGGTTGGACCGAAGGGTCTGTTTCCATGCTGTACATCTCTATGACTCTGAATTTCTGAAGGTTTCTTTAGTATGTGTGGAATGTCTCACTTCACCTCTTTCTTTTAGATCGACCATGGTTGACAGAAGCTAGAAAAGTCAAGAAGCTACAGGACAAGATTTTTGAGGCATTGCAGCATGTCATTCACAAAAATCAACTGGATGATGACAAGTTATCAAAGGTATAGCGATTTGTTTCAGGAGGTCATAGACACAGAAATTAGCATGACTAGGTGCAATCAACAACAGATGAATAACAAAAATTATGCATATGTATTGCACTTTTATATAAAACATTGTTCCAGTATCTGTCACAGAATCATAAGAGTGGAAATATTGGCATCAAATAAAAAAGATATTAGTGATCAAAATCAGAATGTTGTGTGAGTTCTAGCAAGGAATGGCATCCTTTTTTAGGACATAGATTTAACACTAGGATTGGAAATAATGGCTTTGAGCTTTATTGTATGTCGCTATAGGCCATTGCCGCATATGCAAGGTGACATGTCTCATAAGCAGCATGACAGCACAAAAACAATAGAATTGTCTTACGTGACTTTAATTTTATTGGGTGAAATATGAATGAATAAGTTTACCATTTGGCTATTTTTATTTCCATTCCACCATATACCTCTTAACAAATATAATCTTTACCTGGCAGAGCAGCTCTGCATATTGCAGGACTGGGGAACATTCTCTTTGGTATTCTTTGTTTCTATTGCATTATGTTGGTAAAATGTCAATTTCTAAAACTCAATGTGAATATTTGAACTAGTGCACAGAATGCTCTGTCATAATAAAAATTATTTGTTCTTTGTAAACAGATTATTCTGACTTTGCTTAAAGTATTGGTTACACGAACTATGTGTGCATAACTCATTTCTGAAACGTGCAGAAAATAGGGAATAGGGGAATTTGGAAGCAAGAAACCCAAAAATGGGTTCCCTCCAAGTCCTGCCAAGTTGAATGCCAAAACCTCCTTTTTTTTTCCCCGATAAATGTCCATCCCGATAGCCAAGCAAATCGATCGGATGGGTGAAAGTTGGGAAGCAATTGGTTCTTTAGAGCTTGGGTCTCAGGTTTCTTAGTTTTTTTGGTGCTTTGAATTGAATAGTATTCAAAGTCTCTGTGGTTTGAGTTGGGGAGCTGGTTTGATAAATGCAAGTTGTGATCGTGGTGGTCATGGTATCTGGACCATCTAGAATTCCCAAGGCCTGGTCAGCAGCTTTTAAAAATAGAAGTGCAGAGAGGCAGGCAATTAGTGACCAACAATTTAGTGACCAACCCATGTATTAAAGAGGTTGTTCTCCCGCAAGTCAACCTATCTTCATTAAAACTGCTTTGAGGAGTTAAATTACACTAT
This sequence comes from Chiloscyllium plagiosum, assembly GCF_037043375.1. Classification (NCBI taxonomy): domain Eukaryota; kingdom Metazoa; phylum Chordata; class Chondrichthyes; order Orectolobiformes; family Hemiscylliidae; genus Chiloscyllium; species Chiloscyllium plagiosum. The sequence goes on from NW_028270166.1 coordinate 21,586,270, forward strand.
GATGTCTGGTCCTTGATCATCCTTTTCTCTACGCATATGAAAAAAACTTGATTCATGCTGCTTACTGTCACATTCATTTGGCATCAGAAAGATAATACAGTAGATCATAAATCCAACCAACAACTGAAGTAACTTTGCATGTCTAATCCAACCCAAAGGCTTTCCTTCTATACAAAACATAAAATAGTTGTGTGATGTATTCAACAGGAGAAAACTATTTCAAGCCTTGGGGGGGGAACTTGCAAACATTTGTCTAGTTAGTAAAAGAAAACATAAAATAGTTAATTGAATAATGGATAGGTGACTATAAAAATAAAATAGCAGATATTTTCAATTGCAATTGAGATTAGACACAATGTACACAATATAGTTTTTGCAGCACAAGCTTTGTAACATTTTATTCTTAAAATTTCACTACAGAATACAATGAAATCCTCTGTGCAAACTTTAAGTCAGATTATGTGCGTGTATCTTGACAAGAATCATACATGAAAACAATCAATAGGACTACAAGATGTCAGGGCTTTTGAAATATACACTGATTTACAGTGAACTGGTGCAACCAAGTCTGACTTGATATTTTAAAACCCATGGTACAAATGTAATTTCAATGCACCAAAATGTTTTTTAAAACTTTTGATGTTTTCAAGTAACATTTATATTGGTGCCTTTCGTCATATCTACAATAGACAGAGATTTGAGGTCTCTACCCTGACAGAGACAAGCTGGCCCTGGAGTGTGTCCAGGTGACATACTACCACATTCCTGACAAAAATAAATGCATACAGCCAAACCACCTGATTCTGCATCAGTCCAAATTCCACAAGTGTCAATAAGACCAAAACTTTAAAACAGAGTCGATTCTCCTGCTCCTCAGATGCTGCCTGACCTGCTGTGGTTTTCCAGCACTACACTCTCAACTCTGACCTCCAGCATCTGCAGTCCTCACTTTCTCGAGAACTTTAAAACAGCCCAACAAGGGAAAAATCAGGTGGTTAGTTAGCCCATTTTTCTGACCTGTTGTTCATACACTGCTTGTGTACAAATTTTATGGTATTGAGTATTTTTGATCGAATGTGCCCATTTGAAGCGGACAGAATCAGGTACATTTGTTTGATATTCTGCCTGTTAAGTGTAAATGACCACAAGTAACCTTTAATTTGGCTACTTATTAAGAAACCTCACAAGTAATCAAATACTGAAACAATGACTTAAATTTTATTGCATGTAGCAACCAAAATAAAACCCCTCAAATAAGCAAATTAAGCCTCACAATTCAAGTTGGCTATTCTCCAATTAAGGGTGTTTTTTAGCTTTGGTTCCTATCAATGGTGTGTCTCTGGATGTGTCCAGGATGCGATCCTTATGCAGTGTTGTTCTCCACGTTCTGCTCCCAAGAAATCCTACAGTTGAATTTTCATACAATTTTCCGTCCTTCAAGTTTGTGGTATGACATTATTGATGATCCTTTAGATTTTTTGCATCCAAAATATTGCAAGTCTGCAGCTTGCCTCCTTATCAAAAGTAGCTTCCTTGTTACATTTGGCATTGACTGTCTGTTTGAAAACACAGCTTTCCTGTGATTAACTCCTTAAGTTCTTCTGTAGGGCAATCATTTGTCCTTGTGACATAAGGCAGCCATTTATCAAGCAGTTGTTAAAACAGTTCTGTTCATGTCGCCTTGACTCTCTCTTCTTCAAGGCATGGCTAATCGCATTCCTAGATAAGTTTTTCCCTGGCCCTTAACAGTTTTTTCCATACAGAGGTATTGCTGCTTCTTTCAGTAAATGAACACTTATTAAAGTTCTGAAGTTTACCCTATCACATGCCCACTTTGGAAATCAGTGAAACATAACATTAGACAGATGCAAAACTGATCAGAACATAAGATGTAGGAGTAAATTGAGGACATTGGACCCATCAAGTCAGCTCTGCCATTCAGTTAGCTCAATGCTGATCTGATAATTCTCACCTCACTTCCTGCCTTTACTCCATAGCACTTGATTATTTTACAGATTAAAAATCTATCTCAACCTTGAATATTCTTAACGGCCCAGCCTCTATAGCGCTCCGCATCAAATAATTCCATAGATTCATTACCCTCAAAAGAAATTTCTCCTCATCTCTCTCTTAACTGGATGACCCTTTACTCTGAGATCATGTCCTTTGGTCCTAGACTCTCCTACAAGGGCAAACAAATCTCTGCATCTTCCCTGCCATATCCCCTATGAATATTGCATATTCCAGTAAGGTTGCCTCTCATTCTTCTTAACTCAAATGATTACAATCCCAACATACTCAGTCTCTCCTCGTAAGAAAATCCCTTCATATCTGGAATTAATCTAGTGAATTTCTATGGACTGCGTCCCATGCCAGTATATCTTTCCTTAGATAAGGCAACCAAAACTGTTCACAGTGATGTCCCACTTGATGCTGTAGGTTTCCTTCTGGAGACTTAGTTTAAATTGACTTGATTGAAACTACAAAGAAAGTACAGTAATATCAGTGATGCTGTAAAATGTGAAATGAACACCAGCACTTCAGTTGCCAGCACAATCTGCTCTGTTCTGTGTTCTCCAGCCTCCCATGAAGTTTGAACTGTAAATGTGTCCCAGCCAACATGATTGTCATTTGGAAGTGAGTTATCCAATTTTACTTCACTTCAGCAAGACACCTGGGCGTGGAATTTTACATTGTTTTCTTTCTGCTCACTATTTTATTGAAGATGTTCACATTACACTTAAAATAGTGGACAATGTTATAAAAAGTAAACTGGACCAAGGCATAGTTAGAGAGGCTGCAGATGAGCTGCAGAAGAAGGGTTAAGAAGGTGCAAGGTGTAGGTGCATACCAAACCATGACAGCACGTCTAGTAGGAGTAACTATAAGCAGCAGCATTCATATGCTAATCTAAGAACTAATTTCTGGGCTTTGAAACAAAAATAAGAATTCTATCCTTTAACATAATTTAAATAAGCTTTCAAAGAAGCTCTCCCTGTTTTCTAACAGCTCAATGCAGTTTTTTTCTCTTCCTTCTCAACAGCTGATCTCCAAATTGTCCATGGTGAAGTCCGTATGCAACCTCCACGTGGATAAGCTACAGCTATTTAAGTTGCTACATCCACAAACAGTGCACAACTTTCCTCCACTCTACAAGGAAGTATTCAGCACAGAGATGCAATATCCAGACTCCTCCAACAGCTAAGTTTGCCAGTTCTGTGCAACTCTGCATTCCCAAAGTGAAAAAAAGGATTTAAAATTCCTGCATCACCAATTGCAATAGCACTAGGATGAATGTACTGCACTTCATAAGGTTTCACCGCAACAGTCAAAAGAATGTAAATACTTGGATACTAAGTAGTGGAAAAAAAACCCTTGTGCATGACATTTAAAAGCTGCTCCATTGTGTTCATGGACCAGAGTTAATTCAAAATTGCAAGACTGACCTTCCAATGCTGTTTGTGAAATCTGTTTCTGTTGGTAAAAAGAACTGTGGATTAAAGGAGTATAGATAGTATTTTATCTGTAATGCAAACCTATATATTTTATGAAGGGTTTTTCTTTTTACTGAGATTTCAGTGATTTCAGGGTTGCTCTTGTGGTTCATCATTGATGGAAGATTTATTACGCAGGCAGTTTTTTTTAACTTCAGCAGTAATAAATTATGAAGATGATTTGAAGGAATGGATCAAAATTTCTTGAAACTAAATTACAACAATGCTGAAACCAGCATTTAAAACGTTGAAATCTTATACATGTAAATATGTATGTGTTTATATTATTACTATATATCTTTAGGAAATGGTCAAAAAAGACACCTGCATGTAATAATTAAGTAAAAGATTATGGCATCCATTAGCACTATGACCATGTTAGTGGACAGTAGTCTTGGCTTCGCAATGTACTTTATTTTATCTTTAGATTGAAGTCCAGTGTTTCCCTTAGTTGCCATAAAATGGCCTGTTGGACTGACTATTGCAGAAACACGTTAGATGGCTAAGAAAAGGTTTCTTTACTTTACTGCCCAGGAACCAAATTATTCCAGGTGATGGGGAACCCTGAATAACGTGTTGAAAAATGCAGTCACACAGGCTGGTAAGATTTTAATAGCTAACTGTAAAGTGGCTGCGATCTTCAAAAAGTGACAGCCCTAAGCTGGTTATAGTACACCAAAGTGACATTTGGCATCTGAATTTGTAGGCAGAAAATTAAATCAATAAAGTTAAAATGCTGGTAAAAATAAAATTAACTGCTGATCTACTCACAGCAGGCAACAATGTGCCCCCAAAACTTAAAAATGCACTTTTTCTCACTTTTTTTCAAGTGATAATCCCTTGCTGCACCCAAATATATTAAAAATAGTCTTCAAATATTATTTACAATTGTTTGTTTCTTTCAGGAAAGTTTTCACCCATTACCCAATTTTCCCCACATACAATGTGTAGTATCTAGTACACTCCAACAAACATTACAGGACACGCATGTAACATTTAATTGAAACAGTTAAACATTCTAAACAGTTAATCAAATGTTTGAAAGAACTGGCTTTTAAAAATATCTGTTTAGGTATGTTGTGTAATTTAATTTCCCCATTACTGATTTCCTGTAAGGGAATAATATATAACAATGTACAAGCAGAATTGTGAAAGTTAATTATTTATTGGCTCAAGCATAGAGGGTAACTTTACATTGTGATGGATTATCATCACAGATTTAATTCAAAATTTTCATGGAAATAGGGTGCGGGCAACTAAAAAATCAATTCTAGCAGTTAGGACGTTACACACTTGTTGCATGTTTGCAGTTAGGCAGCAATGATGGAGATCCATGGAAAATTACTTGTGCAGAGAATGTGGCATCAACAGAGAGCTGAAATTGCAGTTGAGGAATCAGATATCATAGACCTGATAGATTCCAATGAAACAATCACATTATATATGCTTTGAAAAATTGCTGTGTGAACTGCATACAAGGGTCATGATGTGGAGGTGCTGCTGTTGGACTGGTTACAAATAACATGACACCAGGTTATAGTCCAAAAGGTTTATATGAAGTTTTTGGAACAGCATACAAGGGGACGTTACAAATGCTTAAAGTACCCTGTAAGTAAATTTAGAGTGATTGGTATGATATCAAGCCCAAACAACTCAGATTCACTCACTGTCTGTTGGTCAACATCAACCGTGGAGACATGAAACTCGCAATGATTGAAGTCAATGCATTGAGCCAGGGAGGAGAAAAATCAATAAGTCAGCTTTCATTCCTAATCATCATTCATTGAGCAACTTCTGGAAAGCATATGTGTGTGCACAGTTGTAAAGCCAACTGGGATTCCCAGTCTTGATTCAAAATGGTCCTTTGAACAAAATACTAGCAAGCTATTGATAACCACAGACCTATATTATGAACATAGGAACATAGAGGACAAGAAGGAAGATGACGACCAAGCACAGAGCATTGAAAGAAGGGTAGTGTTTTTGTTTCACTAAATGGGACTTCTAAAATAGTACAGATTTTCTAATGCAATTCCAATACCTGTCCTCCCATTCCTGGTGCAGCATCTAATCTGAAAAGTAAAACCATATATTGGCATGTCTCAGCTATGGACACCCTAAAGAGCATTTGTGCTTTTTAAGTAGATGGATTAATAAACTGCTGAAACAGCCAAAGTATAAAGTATTATTTTTAGTAGGTTGGGTACAGTTGAGATGATTGGACATGTGTAAGCTAAGGATCTGCTCACTGGATTCCAGATTTTAAGCACCTTTTATACTTTAAAAATATTGAAGATTTCTTTATGAAACGTACATTAGAGACAACCTAATGTGATTTTGATTTTACTGTTCATTGATGGGGCTTGTGTATTCATTTCCACTTCTTCACTTGCAATGTAGCATTTAACCTCCAGTTGGATATAGAAGATCATAATTGGTTTATATGTTGCATATCTGCATAACATAGTGTCTAGCAAATGTATTAAAAATTATCCACTGGGATTCAAAATATTGATCCATTTCTTACAGCTTATGTTTCAGTTCATATGATAGAATAGTGTCTCACACCACTTACAAACAATTGAACTTACACTGTGTGTATTATTCTTGTGAATGTTGTGTAAAAAGAGAAATGAAACAACACCCAGCTTTATGTTTCACTTTCAATCATGTGGAAAATGCTTTCCCTGGCACATTAAATTACAGACAATATTTGTTACATAGTTTAGAAAGTGATTTGATTTTATTTTGGTCCGTATTGTAAAACTGTAATTCTATTTTTTTTTAAAGAATTAAATACATATATAAATGCAAGATGAGAAGAATAGAAAGATTTTTTAAAAGTCTTGTCTGGATTTCAACGACAAGCAAATTCTTATTTTAATATATTGACAATTTAAGAAAAATTGGGTAACAATTAGAGAATGGCTATAGATGTATAATGTAAAGGATGTGTACATGAACCACATTAAAATTATATATTGTATGAAGAGTGGATAAATACTAAATGCTTTGTTCATCACCTTCATCATTTAGAATTGTGTCAGAAGTAAACCATACTTATTGTCATCAATTGCAGTTTTTAATGATACTTGTTAAGGGGTAAACAGTGGCCAAGCTATCAAGGTGAACCCCACATCTTTCTTTCAAAAGAGGGCTATGAGTTTCTTTGCATCATCTAAAATAGCAGACAGGTATTCAATCACTCAATCAATGTGTCAGTCGCTATCAGTAACTCCAATTGGACAGCATTCCCACAGGGCTTCACTTGATTATCACTGGAATGGGATTTGAATGCCTTCTAACCCAGGGGGAAATGCTACCACTAAGTCCTGGTTGAAACATGAAATTGATATTGAGGCAATAAGCACTGTGTTATGACCAGGTGAGGATGGGTCACCACTCCCACCTTTTTAGTCCCTTCTTGGTCTTGCAATATTATTTTTTGTATGGAGCTATCACACTTTAATTAAACTTAGTTAACCAAAAAGAATGGAGTTTTATTACCCAAAGTTTGTGAGAAGATTTGTAGCTCGGGTGCTCGTTGTTGTGGTTCTGTTAGCCGAGCTGGGAATTTGTATTTCAGACGTTTCATCCCCTGTCTAGGTGACATCCTCAGTGCTTGGGAGCCTCCTGTGAAGCCATTCTGTGATGTTTCCTCAGGCATTTATAGTGGTTTGAATCTGCCGCTTCCGGTTGTCAGTTCCAGCTGTCCGTTGCAGTGGTCGGTATATTGGGTCCAGGTCGATGTGCTTATTGATTGAATCTGTGGATGAGTGCCATGCCTCTAGGAATTCCCTGGCTGGTTTCTGTTTGACTTGTCCTATAATAGTAGTGTTGTCCCAATCAAATTCATGTTGCTTGTCATGTGCGTGTGTGACTACTAAGGATAGCTGGTCGTGTCGTTTCGTGGCTACTTGGTGTTCATGTTGCAGATACCAACACCTACCAAAAGAGGGACACAGCTCACCAATAGGATAAACAACACACTGAGGAACCTACAAAAAATGGACAGATAACCAGGTTTGACCTACAAAGAATGAAATCTGAAAGCAACAACACCCCCAGATTCTATGGACTACCTAAAGTGCACAAACCAGACATCCCACTCAGACCCATAGTCAGATGTGTGGATGACACCTTTGTAATCATTAAAAACACAGAAATAGAAAACACACACCGGATCATCAACGCCACACTCTCAGGAATTCGATTCACTAGAGAGGAAGAAAAGGACAACCAACTCCCATTCCTAGACGTGATGGTACAGAGAACACCGAATGGAGAATTCACCACAAAGGTATACAGGAAAGCCACACACACAGACCAAGTCCTGAACTACGAAAGCAACCACCCTAACACACACAAAAGAAGTTGCATCAAGACACTATTCAAAAGGGCCACAACACACTGCAGTACACCAGAACTGCAAAAAGAGGAAGAAGAACACCTCTACAATGTATTCGCCAAAAACGGATACCCGCGCAATTTCATCAACAGATGCCTAAGGGAAAGACAGGGGAACGAGGACATGCCGCAACCGAAAGGACTAGCCACACTATCATACATCAAGAGCATTTCCGAACTGACAGCCAGACTACTGCGACCACTAGGACTCATAACAGCACACAAACCAACAGCCACTCTCAGACAACAACTCACCAGAACGAAGGACTCAATACCCAGCATGAGCAAAACCAATGTCATGTACAAAATCCCATGCAAGGACTGCACAAAACACTACATAGGACAAACAGGAACACAGCTAACAATCCGCATCCATAAACACCAACTAGCCACAAAACGACACGACCAGCTATCCTTAGTAGCCACACACGCGGATGACAAGCAACATGAATTCGACTGGGACAACACTACTATTATAGGACAAGCCAAACAGAACAGCCAGGGAATTCCTAGAAGCATGGCACTCATTCACAGATTCAATCAATAAGCACGTCGACCTGGACCCAATATACCGACCACTGCAACGGACAACTGGAACTGACAACTGGAAGCGGCAGATTCAAACCACTATAAATGCCGGAGGAAACATCACAGAAGAGCTTCACGGGAGGCTCCCAAGCACTGAGGATGTCACCTAGACAGGGGACGAAACGTCTGCAACACAAGTTTTATTACCCTTTTAAAAAATAATAAGATGTGACCTCAAAGACAAAACACAGGTGCTGAGCTTACAAAGATGGAGGTTGTGGAAGGTGTATCTTGTATAAGTATAAATAAATATATGGCTCAGTGTTTAGCATTGATACTTCAAAGCACCAGGGAGCCATGTTCGATTCCAGCCTTGCATGATGGTCTGTGGAGTTTGCACATTCTCACAATTGTTGTATGGGCTTCTTCCAAGTCCTCCGGTTTCTTCCCATAGTCCAAAGATGTGCAAGCTAGGTAGATTGGCCATGTTAAATAGCCCATAGTGTCCAGAAATGTGCAGGGTAGGTGGATTAGCCATGTGAAATGTGAGGTTATAGGGATAGCATATGTCGAGGTGGGATGCTGTTTGGAAGGTTGATGCAGACTTGATGGGCCAAATGGCCTGCTACCACACTGCAGGGAGTTTGAGAGTAATAATGTAAACCATACTTTCAGCTTTCATCCAATAAAGCATCTTGTGAATTAAGACAAGAATCTCTTCTTCACCAGTTATGTTCTAACTGACCATGAAGACAGGCCATAAATACAGCATAGACAAAGGAAGGTTGGTGGCAGCAAACTACATAAATCACCCCTAACCAGTATGACACACTGGCAGAGAAATGAGATACCACATGGTGCCAGCATGACAATCTGGCCAAATACCATGTGGGGATATTACCTAAACACCTTTCAACACAATCACTGACATTCTTCCCTCTCTACAGCGGCATAAATTGGCCCATAACCACCAAGTTTAGAACTAAGAAGGAACAGGCATGTAGGCATCTCTTGAGCCCTCTAGAGGAAATGGCACACCATTTCATAGAGCAGTCTGACTGAAGTAACAGCTAACAGTGCTAAGAAAATTATAGATAATAGTATGCTTCTGCCTTACTTCCTTTTTTCAAATCCCAGCTCCTTAGCATTTTACCTGTGATGAAGTGCAAGCTACAGGTATGTGACCATAGAATTTGTTTCCTTTCGTCTAAATTTATGTTTTCAGAAAATCAAAGCTAACATCTAGCCAGCAATGCAACTTCTTCATGATGACTGAGAGCTATAGCAAAATTCTGACAAAGAAGTATTGTCACTTGATCTGAGATTTTCACTCAATAGTTCTAACACACCCATGTCGAATCCACCACAAGACACAACATATCAGAACTGTTCAATGTTGTTCACTACCTCTGTCATTTCATAATGTCAGAGTAATTTCATAATTTCATAATGTTTCACGGTATTTCATGGTTCTAATTGTAAGCATTCTGTCCACGTCCAGGTGGTGGAGAGAAATCATCAGTACGGTGTGAAGTAAGTTTCCCTTGTCAGTGAGCACTAAATTTCTGGTTCTTCAAGATGGGCTAAAGTTCATTTATGATTGGTTGCTGCAGGATGAATATATTGTGGCTGCTGTCAGGATAATTTACTAAGATGATCAACGAGGCATGTTCTCACACCAACTGGGTGGTAAAAGGAAAGAATAGCTTGAGCATTTGCAGTATATCTTCTCATGTGGACCCCCATCTTAATTGCATAGGGCACCATTGGCAATTACACAATTCCAAAAGTGCTCTCTCCTCCTGTTTGTTTCTGGTCAGTGAGAAAACAATGAGATTTTCTTTATTCTGTCACCTGAGGTAACAATAGATGGTGAATTGTGATATGTTGCTAATATCTACTCCCACCAATGGGAGTTATTATCATAAAAAATTAAGGTGACTGTATTCTTGAATGTAACTGGCAATGCATCCTCATCCTGCTGTGCAACTGCAATTCAGGTTGAAGGAGTTGGCACAATTTAATCATCATCTTGCTGGAATACATGCATCTCAGATACTGTTCTTGTTTCAGATAGAGATAAGAACTCTGTTCCTTGAAGACCCTTGGTGAGTAGGAGCTTCAATTAAGAGCCCTCATCCTTCTGCCCTAGCACTTCTCCTTTCTACTGCCAATACTCCATGTTCAGCTCATGCTTAAGCTCAAGGAGTGCAACTATATCTTCCCCATTGCTGAAACAAGCCGCCTCCTGACAACCTCTAACATCTCTGATTTTCTTGCCAAGATGCAGCACCATATCGGTGTAATTCCAAAAAACATTTACACAATTCCTCCAATGAAACCTAACACAGTTCTTCCACTGTTTCTACAGCAGCAAAAGAAAGTCAGCACCAGGAACATCAGCGAGCCCAATTTCACATCCCTATTTTTTGAACCATATACAAAAATCCAATTTGATGTATACCCATCCCTGTGACATTTCAAAGTGATGAAGGAAGAAAATGATATTGAAATTGGTGAAATGTCAATTGTTTGCATGCCATGCCTTTTCATGTAAATATTACCTATTTAAATTTGGCTTTAAGAATCTTCGGCAAACAATTGTTTTGTCTTTGTGTGAATGAAATAATGATAATATAGACTCAAAGACTCCCAATAGAGTAAATAGGGAGGAACTCTTTTCCCATGGGGGAGATGTTGAGAACCAGAGGACACCAATTTGGGGTGCTTGAACCAAAACCAACACGTGCAAAACCATTACTGTGCAATAAGTAGTTAGGATCTGGAACACACTGTCCGCTAGGGTGGTAGAGAGTTTCAATCAAGGATTTCAAAAGGGCACTGGATAACAGATTCAAGATGGAAATATTTAAGGTAACGGCTTGGTTGAATTGCTCTTGCAGAGATGGAAAGTGTGGCACTGGAAAGGCACAGCAGGTCAGGCAGTATCCAAGCACCAGAGAGCCAACAATGAACACAATGGTCTGAATATTTATGGTGTTACCATTCTATAACTTTATGACTGAAAAGCAGCTATGATTGAAAAGGTTGGCAATTTGCCTTTGTTACTGCATTCACAGATGATTCCCGATCTGCTCAAAATAATTTGACAAATACTTGAGACATTCTTACCAAATGTTCTATTCTGTGCAGAAAGGAGTTTGTGGTTTCAATTTGTTCAAAAGAGCACCTTATAGTGCTTTTCACAACTTCAGCAAATTACTTCACAACTAATTCAATACTTCAGAATTTTAGATACTGTTGTACGAAATCACTAAGAGGTTTGACCAGGATTGATCCAGGCTGCATCTCAGTGCTTGCCACTGCTTTCTTAGTGCCCAATCACCTTGTACCTACCTAGATGCTCACATTTCTGCCACACCATTCCTTCCATTGCTCTTTTGTGCTTTGCCCTGACCCTCTGTTCTCTTAATACTCACTCACCTTGTATCTTCTTGGAATCTCATAACATTCCTGCCATAGCCACACCGTGCTTTGCCCGCTCAGCCAGAGCTACCTGTCTCGCAGTACTTGATTGGTTTATGTATTGTCACTTGTACCGAAGTACAGTGAAAAGCTTTATTTACAACAGTACATAGTAAGCAAGGATGTACAGAACAAAAGATTTAGACAAAGGCATACAGGTAACATTGCACAGGATGTACGAGAGTTGACGTTAGCAAGATCAGCATTATTTGAGGCTAGAGTGTCCATTCAATACCCTAATAAAAACCAGGAAGAAGCTGTCCCATAAGCTACTGGTGTATGTTTCAGCCTTCTGTATCTTCTGCCTGATGGAAGAGTTTGTAGGAAGTCATTACCGGGTACAAAGGGTCTTTGGTCATGTTGGCAGTCTTCAAGAGGCAGCGAGCCTTGTAAATGGAGTCCATGGATGGAAGGTTGGCTTCCGTGATGGCCTGGCCAGTGCACATCCTCCTCTGTAGTTTCCTACAATCCTGGGCACAGCAGTTGCCATATCAGGTTGTTATGCACCCAGTCAGTATACTTTCAATTGCGAGTGTGTGGAAGTTGGTGAGGATACTTATGGACATGCCAAATTTCCTGAGCCACCTAAAGAAGAGGCACGTTGTGCCTTCTTCATTATCGCAACTACATGGGAAGACCAGGCCAAATCACTCCAAGGAACTGACACTCTCCACCCTTTTGACCTCAGTTCCATTGATGTAGATGGGGTGTTCTCTCCTCATTTCTGACCAAAATCAATGACCAGTTCTCTAGTTTTGCCGACGTTGAGAAAGAGGTTGTTTTAATTGTATGATGTCACCAAACCTTCTATCTCCCTTGTCTTGCCTTGCAGACACATAGTCAGAACCTTGTCATGGTTGTCAGCAGTCTTCAATCAAGTCAAGGGAGACACCTTCAATCAGGAACTTCTGGCACAGTAAGTCAAAGGAACCGCTGATGCCAGTTCAGAGCTTAGGCACGATCAATCAGCTGGTTGGGGCAGTCAGCATCAGGATTCTCTAGTGTCACCCTGGCAGTGCAGAGAATATTGCTGACCTTCTTCCTACACAGCCGACTTCTGCATCATGCCATTCATCAGGGCCTCCAAGCGCATGGCTACAGAGTAGTGCACCAAATTCCCATTAGCTGCTATGTCAGGGGCAAATATCATGAACCATGCAGGGCTGCACTGGACTGAATGCTTGTCCTGGTGTGCAACAGTCTTTTAAAGAAGGAACCAGTGCCAGAGATGTTGGACCATTCTGGGATATCCTGGCAATGACAAGTTCTTGCAGGTATGGCAAACAGGAGAATTGGACCATCATCAAACAAGAGAGGTACCATATAGACAGGGTAGGTTAATAATGCAAGTTTGGGACATAGTGCAAGAAAACCCATTGGGTCTTGCAATAAAAAGCCCTGATGAAATACCATTGAATTGACACAGCCAAAAAAAACAAGAATCAGCCCATTGTGTTTCTTTGTTTCTGTGACCTTTTAGCTTACATTGTAACAGAGGCCAATCAATCAAACAAACATGAGATTATCTGATGAACTCTTTCACATAGTATATATTTTACGTGTTTTTATACCACTTGATTGAATATAATGTAGGGGTTGCACATTTCCTGGTGTATGCTGATCATTTTCCCACATACATTTTTTAGTGCATGTCATGAATATTCCATTATTTCATTTTGTGGCCCTTTTAAATTCTCTGTAAATCTTAACTATGAAAACGTATCTTATATCTCCCTTTTTTCTTTCTTCAAAAAGTCTTCCAACAGATATGGTTCAATGGCTATATGGCTCTTGTCCAAGTGGTCCCATTTTTAAAAATTCTTTCATGGGCTGCGAGCATCACTTGTAAGATCAGCATTTATTGTTCATCTTTGATAATCTTTAAATTGAGTGACATGCTAGGCTATTTCACAGAGTAGTTAAGAGTCAGCCATGTAACTGTGGATCTGAAACACACGTCAGACAGACTAGATAAGAATGGCAGATTTCCTTTAAGGAGGTTGGGCATTCGGCATCAGGATTCTCTTATGTCACTTACCCTGGCAGAGCACAGATTGTTATGGATCTTCTTCCTACACTGCTGGGCTAAGAATACACTGTCCTAGGATGCAACCTGCTGACAGGGGTTGGTGTTTTCTGGCCCCCTCTGCTGCACCTCGAGAGGAGGAAAGCCCTCTTCTGCATCATCCCATCCACCAGGACCTCCAGGTGCCTGTCTACAAAGCATGGCACCAAATTCTCTTTGCCTGCCATGTAGCTTTTTCACAACAATCATCGATTGTTGTCATGGTCTCTATTACTGAGACTAGTTTTCAATTCCACATTTTTATTAATTGAGTTTAAGTTCCACCTGCTACGATTATGGTATTTGAACCAAAGCCTAGGCTTCTGTCATATGAAAAGGTAAATTTGCCACAGTCTTACTCTTTTATTAGAGAGAGAGAGGTAACTGGTGGTCAGTTAACCTGAGGCTCATCACACCTCAGGTCACAGGAAAAAGGTTGAGGATGCAATCCCCCATGGTAACGGCAGAAAGTTATAGAGTCATAGAGGTCTCCAACACAGAAATACTCATTGGTTCAATTCATCCATGCTGACCAGATATCCTAAATAAATCCAATCCCATTTGCCAGCACTGGGCTCAATATCCCTCCAAACCCTTCCTAGTCAGATGCCTTTTAAATGCTGTAATTGTACCAGCCTCCACCACTTCCTTTGGCAGCTCATTCCATACACACACCACCCTCTGTGTGAAAAAGTTGCACCTTAGGTCCCTTTTAAATTTTTCCCCTCTCACCTTAAACCTAGGCCCTCTAGTTTTGGACTCCCCCACCTGAGGGAAAACACCTTGCCTATTTACCCTATCTATGACCCTCATGATTTTATAAACCTCTATAAGGTCACCCCTCTGCCTCCAACGCTCGAGGGAAAATAGCTCCTGCCTATTCAGCCTCTCCCTATATCTCAAACCCGACAACCCTGGCAACATCCTTGTAAATCTTTTCTGAACCCTTTCAAGTTTCACAATATCCTTCCTATAGAAGAATTGCATGCAGTATTCCAAAAGTGGCCTAACCAATTTCCTGTACAGTTGCAACATGACATCCCAACTCCTATACTAAATGCATTAACAAATAAAGGCAAGCATACCAAACGCCTTCTTCATGATCCTATCTATCTGCAACAACACTTTCAAGGAACGATGAACCTGCACTCCAAGGTCTCTTTGTTCAGCAACACTCCCCAACACCTTACCATTAAGTGTATAAGTCCTGTCCTGATTTGCCCTTCCAAAATGCAGCACCTCACATTGATCTAAATTAAACTCCATCTGCCACTGCTCGGCCCATTGGCCCATGTAATCAAGACTCTATTGTACTCTGAGGTAACCATCTTTGCTGTCCACTACAGCTTCAATTTTGATGTCATCTACAAACTTACTAACCATACCTCCTATGTTCTCATCCAAATCATTTATATAAAATGACAAAAATCAGTCGACCCAGCTCTGATCCTTCTGGCACACTGCTGGTCATAAGTCTCCAGTCTGAAAAGCAACCCCCCACCACCACCCTGCCTCTACTTTCAAGTCAGTTCTGTACCCAAATAGCCAGTTCTCCCTCAATTCCATGTGATCTAACCTTGTCAACCTGTTTACCATGCGGAATCTTGTCAAAAGCCTTACTGAAGACCATGTAGATGACATTCACTGCTCTGTCCTAATCAATTCTCTTTGTTACTTCTTCAAAAAAACTCAATCAAGTTAGTGAGACATGATTTCCTACACACAAAGCCACATTGACTATCCCAAATGAACCCATACTGGTGGAATCACTCTCCATCACAAACCAGCCAAATGACTTAACTGGCCCTGCTGGTAGTCTGTATATTTCTATTATACTAGTCCAGCACCAGCAAGAGACTTTGAAACCTACAAGGCAGTCTGGAGATCAGCCCTTCCTGTAATGTTCAAAATCACAAACACGGTACATTATCTATTTGTGGTCCATTAGTCTCATCTTAATCTGTGGTGGGATGGGTCTTAAAATGACAGCACCACATTAAGATGCTTTAATTCCACATCCCACTCGACAGCCAGCCAAAGAGAAAGCTGACCATATACAGCACAGGACATCTGCAGTAAAATACAGCATATGAAGTCCATCGGGGCTTGGTCCCAGCAATTTACAAGATTGAGGTCAGGGAAAGAGCTTTGTGAATCATGATCTCAGAGCGCAGAAGTGCCGGAGGAGGAGATGATCATAGGTATGGAGTTTTCAGAATGGAAGAGATCACTTCAAGGCAGATTATACATAAGAAATTATCGGAAGAGAGGTAGAAGGTGTGAGAGATCACAGGGTAAGGGATATTACAGGGGTGATCACAGATCATGGCAAGGTGATCATGAATATAGTGGCAGAGTTCATGGGAGAGATGGAAACTGGAGGGAGATCGTGAATTAGGACATATGGGGAACAGACAATGTGAAGTGATTGCAAGGAGAGAGGCAGCGTGCAAGGGAGGTCTGGAGGAGAGATGAGATCACAGGAGGTTTGCTTGGGTGATGGTGTGGGCGCAGAGTAAGCACTTCTCAGACCATAAATTGTGCTATATCCTAAGCTCTCGAGGAAACCTCACCTGCAGCTTTTAAAACTAAACAGCTGTCAAAACCTGAGGAACACACTTTTATTACCATATTAAACCATTGAGCCACTCTTCCAAAGCAGGTTACTCTGATGCCCCAGTTAAACTTGAAATATGTATATTTGAAGTTCTGTTTCCATGCTGTTATCAATTCAAACCACCAGCCTGTTGCTAGGGACCACAATACTTTCACACAGCTAATCTGTGTGGACCGGCAATCACCCACAAGAAATATATACAATATGTTAGATCTCCAGAACAATGAATGATTTGAGTTTATTACTCTTGACATTAGTAGCAGATTGTTGCCTTACAGACAGGCAGTTGTGGATTTTTTTCTGTTAGTTAGTTTGATTAATTACTGCTCAGACCATTAAATGGAATTGCTTATAATGATAATGTACTGAAGCTTCAAAAAATAACTTAGCCAATATTGTCTTTCTTTCTTCAGTACAGGAACACACCCTCTATTAGCTGATTGCACAAAAACAATGACAACAATATATAGAACAGTTCACCAGTCTAGTTTCACAACCTGAGAGTTTTGGAGCCACCTTATGGCTTCTGGAAGTACAACTACAGGGGAACAAACATGAGGATACAATTTTTAAAGAGGAGAGACTGTCTTCAGGGTGATAGTGGCCCAGTGATATTGTTGCTGGACTGTTAACCTAGAGACCCATAATGTTCTGGGGACCTGGGTTCACATCTCACCATGACAGATAGTCATTAATTTTTTTAAAAAACTTAAGAGTCCACAAGTCAATTATAAGGAAAAAAAACTCTATGGTTCACTAATTAATGTCTTTTAGACTGTTAGCAATGTGTTGATTCTCAACTATCCTCTGGCGATGAGGGATGGGCAATAAATGCTGGCCTGGCCGGCAACACCCTCATTCTGTGAATTAAAACAAGGACCAAGTTAGCTAAATTGTTCATCATTATTGCAGTTTCACTGTAATCCATTAAATATGTAATAATTCTGCCAGGAGAAATAAGCAAAATTTTTCCCAACATTTTTTGTCGCTGAACAAACTCAAGCTTAATTTAAGAACTGCAACAATTCCAGTGACAAGCACTTCAAATTATTTGCTGTGCCAGAGCTCTGATTTATCCTGGGTTTATTCCTCCAGCCAGCCAGTCAGTTCACGAAATCAAGGATGAGTATGTTTATTGGCATACCCTTCCATTCTTTAACAAGTAACAACATGCTAAAGATTGTGCCAATTCCTTGATTAGATCAAACTGGAACATTTAACTGAAAACAGGCTGTTTGTTACAAATGAAAATTAATCAATTTAAAACTTGTTCTCAGATCAAGGAATAGCAAGGAAAAACGAGTGAGCCTTACGTCAGTGGTGGGTGTGTTGATGGAGGGGATTCTGAGGAAAAGGATTTATATGCATTTGCAAAGGTAAGAACTGATCAGGGATAGTCAATCTGGCTTTTGCATGGTAAACTGTGTCTCACTAACTTGAATTTTTTGAAAAGGTGACAAAAAAAAGATTGAAGAAGGTAGAGCGGTAGACGTTATCTATAGGAACTTCAGCAAAGCGTTTGACAAGTTTCCGCATGGTAAATTGGTTAGTAAGATTAGATCACATGGGATCCAAGGGGAGCTAACCAATTGGATATAAAATTGGCTTGAAGTTAGAAGACCGAGGGTGGATGTAGAGGGTTGCTTTTTGGACGAGAGACCTGTGACAAGTGGTGTGCCACAAGGATTGGTGCTGGTCCACTAGTTTTCATAATTTAAATAAATTTACATTTATTTATATGTGAATATAGGAAGTATGGTTAGGCAATTTGCAGATGACACCAAAATAGGTGTTATAGTGGACAGAGAAGAAGATTATCTCAGAGTATACGGAACCTTGATTGGAATGGCCAATTGACTGAGGTATAGTAGACAGTGTTTGATTTAGATAAATGTGAGTTGTTGCATTTTGGTAAGGCAAACTAGAACAGGACTTGTACAGTGTCAAAACGTGTGGTGCTGGAAAAGCATAGCTGCTCAGAAAGCATCCAAGGAGCAGGAGAGTCGACGTTTCAAGCATAAGCTCTACATCAGGAAGAGCTTCATACATTCCTGATGAGGAGCTTACACACAAAATCAGGTTGTATCCTCTACCTATCTTCATCTGTCCCCGCTATCCCCTTATCTGCAGCTTCCCCACACCCACCTGAAGAAGGGTTACAGCTGAAACGTCGACTTCTCCACCTCTTGATGCTGCCTGGCTTGCTGTGTTCTTCCAGCTGCCTGCCTGTCTGTTTTGGATTCCAGCAACTGCAGTTTTTTGTCTCTAACCAAGCTTGTCCAAAACTAGAAAGCATAAGCTTAAGGTGAGAGAGGCAAGATTTAAAAAGGACCTAGGGAGTGACGTTTTCATGCAGAGGGTGCTGCGTGCATGGAACAAGCTGCCAGAGAAAGTGGTAGAGGTGGGTACAATTACAACATTTAAAAGGCATCCTATGGGTATATGACTAAGAAGAGTTTCGAGGGATATGGCCGAAATGCTGGCAAGTGGGACTTGGTCAGAATGGCATGTCTGGTCAGCGTGGACAAGTTGGATTGAAGGGTCTGTTTCTGTGCTGTATGACTATGACACTAAATGGCAAGGATTCAAATGTAACTTTTTGGAGAAAATATTGTGCACCAACTTGGAGTGCAGGTTCATAGCTCCTTGAAAGTAAAGTCACAGGTAGATAGGATAGTGAAGAAGGTGTTTGGTATGCTTTCCTTTATTGGTCAGAGTATTGAGTACAGGAGTTGGGAGGTCATAATGCAGCTGTACAGGACGTTGGTTAGGCCATTTTCGGAATATTGCATGCAATTCTGGTCTCCTTCCTATTGGAAGGATGTTATGAAACTTAAAAGGGTTCAGAAAAGATTTACAAGGATGTTGCCGGGGTGGAGGATTTGAGCTATAGGGAATGGCTGAATAGGCTGGGGCTGTTTTCTCTGGAGCGTCGGAGGCTGAGGGGTGACTTTACAGAGGTTTATAAAATCATGAGGCGCATGAATAGGATAAATAGACAAGGTCTTTTCCCTGGGGTGAGGGAGTTCAGAACTAGAGGGCATAGGTTTAGGGGACAAGATATAAAAGAGGGACAAGATATAAAAGAGACCTATGGGGCAACTTTTTCATGCAGAGGTTGGTGTGTGTATGGAATGAGCTGCTAGAGGAAGTAGTGCAGGCTGGTACAATTGCAACATTTAAAAGGCATCTAGATGGGTATTTGAATAGGAAGGGTTTAGAGAGGTATGGACCAAGTGCTGGCAAATGGGATTATATTAGATTGGGATATCTGGTCAGCATGGATGAGTTGGACCGAAAGGTCTGCTTCCATGCTGTACCTCGATATGACTCTATGGAATGGTTAGATTTGGTGGGTGTAAAATCTGGTTGAAAACAAGAGATTGGGAAAAATAGGAGAAAATAACCAAAATTAAACTATGTTAAAGTTAAAATAATGTACACACACTAATAATATAATTAGCTACAAATTATATAGGAGTACCTTTATTACTGAAATAGCTTGAATTCAACTTTATGAGATATGAGTTGAAAACATGGAAAATTTTATATTTCATGGGTGTGGTCATACACTCTATCCATTAAACAGTTTTAAAAGATAAAACAATTAGAGATGACAATGTTGATTTTGGAATCCCTGCAAAGTGAAACCAAAAATTATGACATTCATAATTAACCAAAGGTTTACTGCCTTGACTGTCTTAAATTTTGCATCAAATGTTCTTTGCTTCATATAACAGCCTCAATAAGCTAACCGGAGCAGATTTATCAGCCCAAAACTGGGTATCCACAAGCTGCTGTTGCCATCAGGAGCAGCAGAATTCTAAATCACAATGTGTAACCTTTCAATCTGGTATAATCCTTATTCCTCCATCACTATAAAGCCAGGTGGTTCACTGAGGACTGTAGAAGAGCCTGCTGAGAACAGCATTAGATACGCTTGAAAAATAGTGTACAAACCTGCTACAAACAGGACCACATATATGTTAAATTCTGCAAATCTAATAGACTAGATCAACACTCTGTACCCAAAAATGACGGGATAAAATTAAGCAACTAATGAGATGGCTGGGTGAACAGTGTCTTTGGCAATGGAGCTCTGCATGTGAGTGCAAAAGATGACGATGAAATACTTTCAGCATTTTCACCCAGAATATTTCAATTGGATGACCCTTTCCAACCTCCTCCAGAGGTACACACTATCAATGAAGTCACACTTAGAGTCATAGAGTCAAAAAGATGTACAGCATGGAAAGAGACCCTTCGGTCCAACCTGTCCATGCCAACCAGATATCCCAACCCAATCTAGTCCCACCTGCCAGCACCCGGCCCATATCCCTCCACACCCTTACTATTCACACACTCCAGATGCCTTTTAAATGTTGCAATTGTACAATGCTCCACCACTTTCTCTGGCAGCTCGCTCCATACACGTACCACCCTCTGCGTGAAAAAGTTGCCCCTGAGGTCTCTTTTATATCTTTCCCCTCTCACCCTAAACCTATGCCCTCTAGTTCTGGACCCCACGACCCCAGGGAAAAGACTTTGTCTATTTATCCTATCAATGCCCCTCATAATTTTGTAAACCTCTATAAGGTCACCCCTCAGCCTCCGATGCTCCAAGGAAAACAGCCCCAGCCTGCTCAGCCTCTCCCTGTAGCTCAGATCCTCCAACCCTGGCAACATCCTTGCAAATCTTTTCTGAACCCTTTCAAGTTTCACAACATCTTTCTGATAGGAAGGAGACCAGAATTGCACACAATATTCCAACAGTGGCCTAACCAACGTCCTGTACAGCTGCAACATGACCTCCCAACTCCTGTACTCAATACTCTGACCAATAAAGGAAAGCATACCAAACGCCTTCTTCACTATCCTATCTACCTGTAACTCCACTTTCAAGGAGCTATGAACCTGCACTCCAAGGTCTCTTTGTTCAACAACACTCCCTAGGACTTTACCATTAAGTGTATAAGTCCTGCTAAGATTTGCTTTCCCAAAATGCAGCACCTCACATTTATCTGAATTAAACTCCATCTGCCACTTCTCAGCCCATTGGCCTATCTGGTCCAGATCCTGTTGTAATCTGAGGTAACCCTCTTCGCTGTGCACGACACCTCCAATTTTGGTGTAATCTGCAAACTTACTAACTGTACCTCTCATGCTCGCATCCAAATCATTTATGCAAATGACAAAAAGCAGAGGGCCCAGCACCGATCCTTGTGGCATTCCACTGGTCACAGGCCTCCAGTCTGAAAAACAACCTTCCACCACCACTCTCTGTTTTCTACCTTTGAGCCAGTTCTATATCCAAATGGCTAGTTCTCCCTGTATTCCATGAGATCTAACCTTGCTAATCAGTCTCCCATGGGGAACCTTGTCGAATGGGGAGAAACTGAGGTCTGCAGATGCTGGAGATTAGAGCTGGAAATGTGTTGCTGGAAAAGCGCAGCAGGTCAGGCAGCATCCAGGGAACAGGAGAATCGACGTTTCGGGCATAAGCCCTTCTTCAGGAATGAGGAAAGTTTGTCCAGCAGGCTAAGATAAAAGGTAGGGAGGAGGGACTTGGGGGAGGGGCGTCGGAAATGTGATAGGTGGAAAGAGGTCAAGGTGAGGGTGATAGGTCAGACTGGGGTGGGGGCGGAGAGGTCGGGAAGAAGATCTCAGGTTAGGAAGGCGGTGCTGAATTTGATGGATTTGACTGAGACAGGGTGGGGGGAGGGGAAATGAGGAAACTGGTGAAATCCGAGTTCATCCCTTGTGGTTGGAGGGTTCCTAGCCGGAAGATGAGGCGTTCTTCCTCCAACCGTCGTTTTGTTGTGGTCTGACGATGGAGGAGTCCAAAGACCTGCATATCCTTGGTGGAGTGGGAGGGGGAATTGAAATGGTGAGCTACAGGGTGGTTGGGTTGGTTGGTCCCGGTGTCCCAGAGGTGTTCTCTGAAACGCTCCGCAAGTAGCCGGCCTGTCTCCACAATATAGAGGAGGCCACATCGGGTGCAGAGGATACAATAGATGATATGTGTGGAGGTGCAGGTGAATCTGTGGCGGATATGGAAGTTTCCTTTGGGGCCTTGGAGGGAGGTGAGGGGGGCGGTGTGGGCGCAAGTCTTGCACCTCCTGCGGTTGCAGGGAAAGGTGCCGGAGTGGAGGTTGGGTTGGTGGGGGGTGTGGATCTGACGAGGGAGTCACGGAGGGAGTGGTCTTTACGGAATGCTGATAGGGGAGGGGAGGGAAATATATCCTTGGTGGTGGGGTCCGTTTGGAGGTAGCGGAAATGACGGCGGATGATGCGCTGTACATGGAGATTGGTGGGGTGGTAGGTGAGGACCAGTGGGGTTC
Organism: Chiloscyllium plagiosum; assembly: GCF_037043375.1. Classification (NCBI taxonomy): domain Eukaryota; kingdom Metazoa; phylum Chordata; class Chondrichthyes; order Orectolobiformes; family Hemiscylliidae; genus Chiloscyllium; species Chiloscyllium plagiosum. Next base: position 21,609,208 of record NW_028270166.1, read on the forward strand.
TGTCCTGGTGGCGGTTGGAGGGGCGGGGTTCAAGGGCGGAGGAGTGGGAAGTGGAAGAGATGCGGTGGAGGGCATCGTCGACCACGTCGGGGGGGAAATTGCGGTCCTTGAAGAAGGAGGCCATCTGGGTTGTGCGTTTTTGGAACTGGTCCTCCTGGGAGCAGATGCGGCGGAGTCGAAGGAATTGGGAGAATGGGAAGGCGTTTTTACAGGGGGCAGGATGGGAGGAGGTGTAGTCCAGGTAGCTGTGGGAGTCGGTCGGTTTGTAGTAGATGTCCGTGTTGATTCGGTCGCCTGAGATAGAAATAGAAAGGTCGAGGAAGGGGAGGGAGGAATCTGAGACTGTCCAGGTGAATTTGAGGTCGGGGTGGAAGGTGTTGGTGAAGTGGATGAACTGTTCAACCTCCTCGTGGGAGCACGAGCCGGCGCCGATACAGTCATCGATGTAGCGGAGGAAAAGGTGAGTGGTGGGGCCAGTGTAGTTGCGGAAGATGGATTGTTCCACATATCCTACGAAGAGGCAGGCATAGCTGGGGCCCATGCGGGTGCCCATGGCTACTCCTTTCGTTTGGAGGAAGTGGGAGGATTGGAAAGAGAAGTTGTTCAGGGTGAGGACCAGTTCAGTCAGTCGAAGGAGGGTGTCAGTGGAAGGGTACTGGTCGGTACGGCGGGAAAGAAAGAAGCGGAGGGCTTTGAGTCCTTCGTGATGGGGGATGGAGGTGTACAGGGACTGGATGTCCATGGTGAAAATAAGGCGTTGGGGACCGGGGAAGCGAAAATCATGGAGCAGGTGGAGGGCATGGGTGGTGTCCCGAACGTAGGTGGGGAGTTCTTGGACTAAGGGGGACAGGACGGGGTCAAGGTACGCAGAGATGAGTTCGGTGGGGCAGGAGCAGGCGGAGACAATGGGTCGGCCGGGGCAGTCAGGTTTGTGGATTTTGGGCAGGATGCCTTGTCGAATGCCTTACTGAAGTCTATATAGATCACATCTACTGCTCTGCCCTCATCAATCTTCTTTGTTACTTCTTCAAAAAACTCAATCAAGTTTGTGAGACATGATTTCCCATGCACAAAGCCATGTTGACTATCCCAAATTAGTCCTTGCCTTTCCAAATACATGTACCTCCTGTCCCTCAGGATTCCCTCCAACAACTTGCCCATCACCGAGGTCAGGCTCACTGGTCTATAGTTCCCTGGCTTGTCTTTACTGCCCTTCTTAAACAATGGCACCACGTTTGCCAACCTCCAGTCTTCCAGCACCTCACCTCACAACAGCAATGGGGAAACTACTCCCTCTTCATACACCATGAATGAATATAAACAAAATGCAAAAAAGTCTGATCAGTAGTGTAGACTGAAAGGAAAATGGCTAATTACGTTACAACTGTGGTAAAAATATGGGTGTAGATTCACTTGCCACCGATGTATAAAACTGGCATTGTGGATTAACCATTCAAAATAGACACGAGAAGAGGGGTGCTGGAGCATGCAATGCTTTGTTACAGGGAATAAATGAGATAAAATATTCAAACAAGTTAACTCTTAACGGCCAGACTAGCTAATCAATCACCATAAACTTTGGGAAACCTGTGTCAAGGAGGAGGTGGCATCACCAAACAGATCTGACTTGCAGAGGTTTAGGTGAAATGAGATTGGTCAATTGCATGTTGACTAAAAAACTAAAGATGTTCCCTGGAAAATGCATTGTATACCAAGTCTGGAAGACTCTAGCTCAGTTCTATAACAAATCTGCAAACCTCGAAACAGTGGAAAAAACCTCAAATTCTATCCTTACATCTTTACCAGTTTAGTCTTGCAACTTTTTGTTTTAACCTCAGAGTAGATAATAGGAGATAAATAATTTTGTTTTCATCCTTATAATGGAAAATATGATAAAATATGCCTGACATGAAGTAAAATTCTATGTAATTCCATAGTCAAATCTAGACACACAAAGATGATTACACTGAATTTTATTTGGCTCTAAGATAATAGAGCTACTAACAAGGTATTCATGCCTCAGGAGATTACTTTCTCTACAGGAACTAATAAACAGCACTTAGAAATTAATTCCCTTGGTACAGTAAAGCTTTTTGGGATACCTACATTACATACTACCATTACACATTTATAATCCTTGACCTTTCTTCTACTTTAAGGTCTAAAACTGTCCTATTAGCATCAATAGGTCCACTTGAAACACCAAGTAAATTACATGCATTAGCAATACTATGTGAATGTGTTCCAAATTGAGCATATAATAAATGTGAACTTACATTATGAAAATGTCAAAATACATACAAAGTGAAATACTGAGGCACACTCACTTCTAGTGGGTGGGTTATGCTTTGTATCAGGAAAGCACAGTGGGAAAATTTGGATGGACAGTTTCATTTTGAAGCTTGAGCTATTGAGATAAGGATATATGATAATGTACAATGTTATCAGCTTAAATTTTATGTTGGATGTTGTTTAATGGAAAACATACTTGTTTTTATGAACAGTTGTACTAGTTCTTCTCCAACAAATATGTTGCAACCATGTTAAAGATTCAAGCTTAGAAAACCTTGTAAGACAAACAGAACAGTAAATGTGCACGTAATGTAGTTTATTTGTGAAAGTCTATTTTTAAAAGTCGTCAAGATCTAAGCAAGTTTTCAAAATTTGATGTAATCTGTCACACATTGAAAATGACAATACAGTACTATCAAGAATTGCCTGCAATTTTGTTCTGTGGAGAAAAAAAACCCTGCATCTTCATGTCCATGACTGCAATTGATATCTAAAACTGTTGAGCTAACGTTGTTTGAACAAAATGAAATTTAGAGATTAGGTCAACCTAAGCTACTTGAGCAAACTTCCTGGCCATTGGAGGTGGATTAGTTTTGGTGTAGGCTGATGAGCAAGTCACCAATCTAACTCATTCAAGTGTAACGTTTGGATGATAAGGGTAGCTAATTTGGGAGAGCAAAACACAAATATGGGGAGAGCTGAGAACATTTATAAATAATTCCGTTCAACTTTGTCTGATGTTTATATCATGTTTTTCTTAATTTTATGCTTACACTGTACAGCCCATTTTCTATGCTACTTGATTCATGGTGTTGGCCTTTACTAACCAATGCTATTCATCAACTGCAAACAAATAAAAAACATGTGTGTTCAGCCTAATGCTCTTGTCTGAAAAGCTATTTCGCTTTGTTGCATGTTATACTTCATGTCTGGTGACTTAAGCAAAACCAAGTAAACGCCCCCAATCAGAGAATCAAGCCTCAAAAATCATCTGAACTTAGGGCTTCTAAGTGCAGCTTTCGTCATTTCTGTTGCAGCTGTCAGCACAACTGGACAAATTATTTCTAAGAGGAAAATGGTTGTTAAGTGGAACAATCTATAATTGAAAACTGCCCACACCACTGAAAATGGGTTCCACAGGATGTGTTTTTGTAGCATTTAATTAACCCTTTGAATGCTGACAGTTTTAAAATAAGCATTTCTTTGCTTGTAAGATTTGCCAGCAACTGCTTTTCATAAATTAGACTCAATTAACACTTTTTTAAAAAATTGCATACTTTCTATTTTTAAATTCAATTTTCACTTTGGTTGAACCAGATCATGTACAACCTTGGTTACATTTGACCCAAGATTAGCTTCCTAACACTGCTCCACAACGTCACTAAGACTGTCCAACTATTCCAACAAGTCCCTGATTAAACTTCAGATTCTATCAATCACAAACTTGGGGTCATAATCATGCAAAATATCTTGATCTATCTACTTTATTGTTTCTTTCAAAATACTAAAATCCTCAATCAAATCGCCCCCTGATTTTGTATATTCCAGAGAATTCAGAGCAAGATTACACAATCTCTCCTCCTAACTGAATCCATGGATCCCTGTATCATTTTAGTGCATGACACTCCTTACATGGAAAATGTATCAAAATGTATCCTTTACATGGTGTGACGCAGAGAAATGCAGATACAATCCAACCAGAGCTTTGCATAGTTGTGACAAAACGTTCATGTTTTTGCATTCTAAAACTCTTGTTATAGGCATTCCGTTACCATTTCTGATCAGACTTTTGTACCTGCCCACTTCAAGTTATTGATCTGTGCATGTGTACCCTAATTTATTTCCTTGACCAAATACCTGTTCGACTCTTCAAAAGGCTGCTTATATCACTCAATGTCAGAGAAAAATATCAAGATTTAAAGAATAAATTCTGGAGCCTATGGCCCAAGGAGCTGAAAGCACAGGGTCTTAGTCTCAGATTAAAGGATCTGCCATTTAGAACAGAGGTGAAGAAGATTTCTGCACTCAGAGGGTGGTGAATATTTGGAATTTTCTAACCCAGAGCATTGTGGAATCTCATACATTGAGTATATTCAAAACAGGGGTTTCAAAGGTTTCTATCACTCATGATATAAACAGATAATGTAGAAAAATGGTGCTGAGGTAGAAAATCAGCCATGACAAAATGATAAAGGGACTGTGCAGTATTCCATCACCAAAGTTGATGTAAAATCTCAATGAAGAAAAATTTGAAATATGTATCATTGGATTACAGTAAGAATCCAGCCCTGAGCTGGTGAGGCCACAAAGTGCCATTAAGTTAGAGAGTTGGCCTATAATATTGGGCCAAAGTGATAATAGCATAGACGGGAGGTGTCAAGTATGGGGTAGTTAGAGAGAAATAATTTCCTTTAGTGGTGAAGAAAGAGAGGTGTTAAAGGAGCCCAGGACAAGAAGGAGTACCACATCACTTTGAAATGAGATCCAGGCCGCCTCCATCCTACTCCGACCTATCACCCTCACCTTGACCTCTTTCCACCTATCACATTTCCAACTCCCCTCCTCCAAGTCCCTCCTCCCTACCTTTTATCTTCTCCTGCTGAACACTCTCTGCTCATTCCTGAAGAAGGGCCTGTGCCCGAAACGTCGAATCTCCTGTTCCCTGGATGCTGCCTGACCTGCTGTGCTGTTCCAGCAATAAAGTTTCAACTTTGATCTCCAGCATCTGCAGACCTCACTTTCTCCTCGAAGATTTCATTCAAAACTGATGTCATCGTGTACTTCTTCACACAAAGGGAATGAAGTAATGAGACAATGGATTATTCAATAAGTGGTAGGACACCAGGAGGCTCAGAGGAATAGAGGGACCTTGGGTTCCTTATCCATAGATCCATAGTTAAGATGGCATATGGGACACTTACTTTATCAGTTGAGGCATAGATTAAACAAACAAGGTGTTCAACCTGTACAGTATTTTAGTTAGACCACAGCTGCAGTTCTGGTCAGTGCATTATAGGAAGGATGAGATTGCATTGGATGGGGTGCAGAGGACATTTACCAGGATTTTGTCAGAAATGGAGCATCTTAGCTATGAAGAGAGGCTGGGTAATCTCAGGTTGTTTTCTTTGGAGCAGAGAAGGTTGAGAAGGGAATCTGATAGAGGTGTATAAGATTGCAAGGGGCAGGGATATGGTGGGTAAAAAATAGCTGTCACTCATAGCCTAAGGTTCAATAACAAGGGGCATATTTTTAATGTGAAAAGCAGGAGGTTTAAAAGGGACTTGAGCATTTATATTTCACCCAAACGATGGTAGGGGTCTATACTGCTTGGGAGGGGAGTTGAGGTGAGAAACCTCGCAACCTTTAAAACGAGGCTTACCTGCTTTGTGATAACACAGCCAAAAATGTGGGTTCAACTCCCATACTAGCTCAGGTTACCATGAAGGACTGTCCTGTTGCCTGAGGTATGGTGACCATCAGGTTAAACCACCACCACTCTCTCTAATGAGAGAGTAGCCCTATGATCTGTTTAGACTATGTTTAAGTTTATCTTTACCAATAATGCTTTCCTTCAGTTCGTCCATCTCACTAGACCCTATGCTCCCCAACATTATTTGTGTCCTCTGTTGTGACAACAGAACCAAAATATGTACTTAATTGATATTTAACTCTGTGATCTGCCTGCATTGCTCACAAGACAAAGCTTTTCACTGTGCCTCGGTACAAGTGACAATAAATTCAATTCAACCTTTTTGTGTCCAATTATAAATTTCTGTTTCTGATTGTAAGGGACCTAAATTTGTCTTCACTAATTTTTTTCTCTTCACATTCTTTGCTTTTACAATCAATTTGTATGTACCCCGGAAGCATACTCTCATACTCCATTTTTCCACTCTTAATCAAACACTTTGTTCTCTTTTGCTGAAATCTAAACTACTCCCAATCCCCAGGTCTGCTGCTTTTTTTTAAACCAATTTGTATGTCCCTTCCCTGGATCTAATACTTTCCCTAATTTGCCTTGTCAGCCATGACTAAGCCACCTCTCCAAATTTATTTTTGTGCCAAACAGGAATGAACAATTGTTACATTCCCTCATACATTCTTTAAATGTTTGTCATTGCCTAACCACCATTATTCCTAAGGGCCCTCACACAACTAAAATGTAAATGTTTCCTTTCTCAATACACAATGCCTAGTCTAGGATCCAGAAAATCATCTCATAAACTCGCTAAGAATTCTTCCTCTACACTGTTATTGAATTTTACATCGATCTATACTGCTTACTAAGCCACAAATTTTTGTATCATCAACAAGTTTGGATGTATGATATCTATTGTGTAATCAAAGTTATTAATGACAATAGTAAAAAGTTGAGACCCCAGGACAAATCCTTGTAGGACACTTTCTAAATCTAGTACCTACTCTCTGTTTCCTTCTGCCTGGTAAATCTCTGAACCAGGTGAATAATTTGCTTTCAATTCAATGAACTTTAACTTTAGTTTAAAGTCTCCAGTGCGGAACCTTACTGAATACCTTGTGAAAATACATATTAACCACATCTGCTCCCCGTTCCAAAAAAAATCCTCCAGTTTCTCTAACTAAAGTCCCCTGCTAGTATTTGTGGTGAAAAATGTATTTATCCATTCATTATCCAGCTAACAGCAGTTCACGGTTGCAAAATTCAGAACAAGGAACAGCATAAACATGAATCAATGCCCAACTGATTCAAGGGAATGTGTTGATGCAACAATGTGTTCTTGTTCTGTATGCCATCATGTATAGTAATACACTGTCAGAGTTAACAAAAACTAAATATTGCAATATTTTTGAATTTTGGAGCTGAAATATAGTTAATGCAATTGTTTTCAAAAATCTGGTCATTTTCCCTCATTATGCACAACTATGTCTTCATCATATACTATTATAGCATCAAAACAAAGCAATTATTTTGTTTAATTTAACCTTTTACACATTACAGGAAGTGGAAATAGTCTGCTCAACAATAGAAGCTGAGGATGTTCCTTTATCTTATTTACAATTTACAGTGATGTTAAACTTATTTAGCAAAATGTTTATCATTGCAAACTTAGATATGCAAGATTGGAAATGTTTTACAAGTGCACATGCTTAATAATGGCAAGCAATTTAGAATTATTAATATTTGGAGTTGCCTACAGGTTTTCTTGCTGCGGTGCTGAGGAAAACCCTGCATTTATTACCGGCACTTAAGCTAAAACTGACACTTTTATTATGGTTGATCCAGTACAAAACAAAACACTGCATACATTATTTAACACATTTTAATACAAACATTCAATTGTGATACTTCATATATTTCAGGGGCTAAATGGCTTACATCTTCTTCGATTTTGAAATATTTTCTAATCACATAAATTTAAATTAGTCACTTGATGATGATCCCTAGTGTGATTCCTAAATCTTGATTGACATAAATCTACTAGTTTAATCCACGAAAATCAAAGTTCAGCTGAATTTTCCCCTTCCTAAGATGTGTGAATAAGTGAGCAAGGTGACTCAATTGGGTGAGAAGTTAAAAGATTCGAATTATTTTAGTCCTCAAGTCTCAGATTCGAGTTCATAATCTCACCATCAAGTGGCAAGAAGCTTTTTCCATGAATTTATATCTTATTAATATATCACAACTTGTCACATTAACATCACTTCCAACTTTCCTCAAGAGACTCAGCAGGCAAACAGAGTGGGTACCAGGTGACTTGTCTTGTCAGTGTCCATTGCAGGTCATGGAATGACTTTCCCAGACATGACAGCATCAGGAACCTGGGTTCAATTTCAGCCTTGGGGTGACTGTGCGCAGTTTGCATGTTCTGCATTGCTTTCCCCAGGTGGTCTGGTTTCCTCCTATAGTTTAAAGATGTGCAGGTCAGGTGGATTGGCCATATTAAATTATCAGAAATGTGCAAGTTAGGTTGCGTTAGCATGGTAAAAGTGGGCAATGGAGACAGGGTGGGGGTCTGGTGCTGGCTGTGGGTGGGATGACCTTCAGAGGGTCGGTGTGACCCAAATGGCCAATTTCCACATTGCAGGGATTTTATGATTTCTTCTGCTCAAGATGCCTCAATGCCTTTGTGAATCCTTTGTCCATACAACTCAGCATTAGTAAATCACTGACATACACATCATGCTTGCTGTTAGTCCAAATCAGACTCTACACTTCAAGCATCTGCTTTGCAGCTGAGGGAGAAGTGAGCATGTCATTTCTACACAGGACGTTCAAGAACTGACATGGAGCCAGATATCTCAAGCGTCTAAGCCTGCATTTTAGTGAGTAATGTCTTTAGTCCTTACTAAGAGGCAGGCATCCTGAGTTTAGCTTGCTTTTAGCACACAAGGTCCTTGGTACTGAGTTAGAGACTGGCAGCCTCTGTGTGAGTGTTTGCTTTTTAGTGCAGAAGGAGAGGCAAGCAGTTTGTGGCACTGCGGAAAACTAAATAATAGACAGAAAGTAGGTGGACATGTCACTATATAACACAGCAACGTTAAAGCTGCAGCATATGTGGCAAAGGCACCACATATCCTTGAAGTAGATTGTGATGTGCGAAAGTAAATGGGGTTGAGTGTTTAGGGAGGTGAGTGCATTCAAAGGCGTATGAACACAGTGAGGGTTTGTTCGATTCCAGACCATGGGGTTGACCATAATCAGTCAGGGTGCTTGGTTCAATGCAAGAATGGGGATCCAACTTCTTGCAATGTGTGGCTTTGCCTATGAACAGTCCTCAAGGTGGGGATAACATATTTGCCAAGAGATAATTGCGGGGAAAGCCATGGTCAGTTATAGTTGTCCTGCAAAGTTGCTGTTGGGGAAGATGGTGTTGGTAAATCACATGGCTCACTCAATTATAGTCAGGAGTTTATCAATAAACAGGCCATAGCACTCTGTGGAGTTTGGGCAACTAAGTCTGAGGAAGGCCTTCAGTGCACAAGGTCACTAAGGAATTAATGATAATTCTGGGGCAACTGAAGATAGTGAGAAGGAACCTCATAATTAATAGAAGGGGACTGGAAGGGAGCTCTCAAAGGGAGATGATTCAAGCAGATCAAGGTTACTTTGGTCACAACATGGGCAGACTGCAATGCCAGCATGAGCACAGAAACCACTAAAGTCATAGGCTTTGGGGATAAAGCAAACAAATTGTTAGTGATGAAGGGGATCACTGAAACACAAAGAGTCTGCAAGGTTGTTCAGACGACTGAGGACACAACATGAAACAGAACATGAGGAATATAGGGTAAAATTGATGGGTTCCCAGGTGGATCTGAAAATCCCTTATACAGAAGCAAGGTTGGAAACTCACCATATCGCACTAAAAGTTAACTGCACAATACATTAAAAAAATAGCGAGGAATACATGCAAAGTAGGAAGAGTAAGTTACTTTTTGTATGGGGTGGAGTTAGAAACATGCTGTTTTGGGACCTCCAGGGTCAAACTGTCGTAATCTTGCCTTCACTGATTAAGCAATGCCACCCATCTATCTTGAATACTCACTTCATCTGGAGGTCAGTAATTGCCAAAAATTGCAGATGAGATATTATGACCTCTCCCTCTCGTCAGGTAAGCTCAATCAAGTATAATTGTAACAAGGAACTTATAAAGTGGAACCTGATGCTTGCATTTCGCAACAACAATCCATAATAAATACGGGAACGTAATGTATAGCAACTGACATATCGTCACACAGAAAAGCAAGTCTAAAATGACGAGCTATAATGTGGAAAGGAGTTCCTTTCTTTGAGAGTTGGGGGCAAGTGAGATCTATGGAGGCTTACTGGCAGATGTCTACTCCCAAAGGAACATAGAAACTTTAATTGTCCACCATGCATTTGGTAAGGTTATATATCTAAACAGCGCCTTATCAAGATACTGGCCTCCTGGGGAAAACACCATACCACACTTAACTTTCAGGTCACTTAAGGATGCAAGTACGCAGGCAACTTTTCAATTACAATGTGTAGTCTCTCTGACTTTGCCCACAGACTATCTACGCTCGGAACTGAAATATCCAAGTCTTTCCTGGCTTTCTTGTGACCTTGTTTTTAATGAAAAAGTAACGGAGAATGAGAATTTGATTGCAAGAGATCCAACAAGCTGAGCAAGAACAACAATCCCCAATAGGTGTTACATAATCTTCAGACTAAAAAGCAGGCCATAATCCACCAAGTAGGTACAAAAAAATGGCGACAGCGATTACAGGTGCAAGCGGGCATCAGAGCCGCCCCACATTTGCCACGGGACAATGCCTACATCAGGAAACGATAAGAATTCATTTTTGTGTTTTAAACAACAGTGGCAGCTTTAAACCCACAAAAACTCAGCAGCTGCTGGTCTGCCCACGTGACTGGGAGATAGGAGACAGAGGACAGATAGAATCCACACTAGACCAACATTACCCATGACTCATGGGCCAAAATTCCGGGATTAATTAAATATGGAAACCCATCTCCTAATCACATCAAGAGACTGACTGAAACACACACATACCCATCGATACGGAGCCATTCTGACACAAAGGACAGGCATCCACCACAGGTACGGACAGACCAATACACTCCAACACCCCAAGGGAACAAAGTGGGGTGCTAGCCCCTGCCCTCACAGAGAGAAACAAGCAGATAATACCCGGACCCGTTTTACATAAACCAATTAGCACCCTATTGTGCGTGCCCTGCAACTCTCCTGGGACGGCAGGAAACAGCCTATTCGCACCTACTCCAGTGATGATGGGGAACTTTCATCCCATTCATCCTCAAATCCCACACATCCTGACAACTAAAAGTATATAATATGAAGCTGCGCGCGGGAACAGCAGAGCAGCCGAGATTCAGACCTCGGCTGACCTCCGCCGGCTTTACTGCAGTAATAAACGTTACCGATTGTTGAACCGCACTCTGGGCTCGGACTAATATCATTTCATCCGCGCTAACACAGGTTTTGCTGCAATTATCTACTAATGCTTCAATGGCAATGCCACTGAACTGTGGCAGCTGCTGGATGTGGACTTGCACTCAAGGATTTTAATGATAATCGCATCTCATTGGTTGCCAAGCTCACAGTTACCAATGAAAAATGATGAAGGGTATGCCAAGAGGAACAGTAGGCATTTCTAAAATGAGGTATCAACCTGGTGAAGCTACACAACAGGACTGTTTGCATGCCAAACAGCATAGGAAGCAAGTGAAAGACAGAGCTGAGTGATTCCACAATTACTGGACCAGATCCAAACTCCATACCCCTGTCACAACCAAGTCATGAATGATAATGTGTGATGAAACAACTCATTAGAGGAAGAGATTCCACAAAAATAACATTCTTCAATAACAGGGAAGCCCAGGAAGCAAATCTGTACAAAATAGAAGGCTGAAGTACTTGCAACAACCTTCGGCCAGAAATACTGAGTGGAGAATCCGTCTCGCCTTCCTCCAGATGTCCCCAGCATCAAAGATGTCAGTTGTCAGCCAACTTAATTCAGTCCACATGATATCAAGAAATGGTTGGAAGCACTGGATACTGTGAAGGTTACAGGCTCAGACAACATTCCCACAATAGTATTGAAGACTGTGGTGCAGGGAGTCATTCAAGTTGGGGGAGAGAAATGTTATAATTGGGGATAGTATAGAGGCATAGACACTGGTCTTTGTGACCAGGATCAAGAGTCCCGAAGGTTGTGTTGCCTGCTTGGTGCTCGGGTTTGGGATATCTCATCTGGGCTGCAGAGGAACTTAAAGCAGGAGGATAAAGATCCAGTGATTGTAGCCCACAAAGGTACCAATGACATAGATAAAACTAGGGCAGAGGTTCTGCTAAGGGGAACTAGATTAAAAAGCAGAATCAAATCATCTCTAGATTACTACCCGAACATCTGAAATTCCGGTCTCTCTCTCCACTTGTGCCCAAACAAGGGTACATCTCTTGGGCTTAACAGATGCCTGGTATCCAGCAGTTCACAGAGTATTGGAGACCTCAGGCATATTTTTCTCAATCATCCTTTATTGGTCAGAGTATTGAGTACAGGAGTTGGGAGGTCACGTTGCGGCTGTACAGGACATTGGTTAGGCCACTGTTGGAATATTGCATGCAATTCTGGTCTCCTTCCTATCGGAAAGATGTTGTGAAACTTGAAAGGGTTCAGGAAAGATTTACAAGGATGTTGCCAGGTTTGGAGGATTTGAGCTATGGGAGAGGCTGAACAGGCTGGGGCTGTTTTCCCTGGAGCGTCGGAGGCTGAGGGGTGACCTTATAGAGGTTTACAAAATTATGAAGGGCATGGATAGGGTAAATAGGCAAAGTATTTTTCCTGGGGTCATGGAGTCCAGAACTAGAGGGCATAGGTTTAGGGTGAGAGGGGAAAGATATAAAAGAGACCTAAGGGGCAACTTTTTCACGCAGAGGGTGATATGTGTATGGAATGAACTGCCAGAGGATGTGGTGGAGGCTGGTACAATTGCAACATTTAAGAGGCATTTGGATGGGTATATGAATAAGAAGGGTTTGGAGGGATATGGGCTGGTTGCTTGCAGGTGGGACTAGATTGGGTTGGGATATCTGGTCAGCTTGGACAGGTTGGACCAAAGGGTCTGTTTCCATGCTGTACATCTCTATGGGTCAGTGATATCTTCACTAGATTGTGCCCATCTGATCTAGATATTACACCAACCTCAGTGATTCTCTCTGTGCTGTGGAGTAAGAGTCCCGTGCCAGTGTATCCTCAGAGTTTGCAAGCTTTATCTTTAGAAGTGAAGCTGAGGGGTTCCAGCTTTGACTTCTACTTTCTACAGTTTCCCTAGATGCCATCATTGTAAGCATGAGGGATTTGGAGAAGATTGATAAAAGCTTCTACAGAATGTTGCACTGAAAATATGGTGGGTGCTTGGTTTTCTTCATGTGATCAGAGGTTACCGGCAAGCATGACAATGTGAGGGATAGTTCTTGTCTTGCTTGATCTTATGTGCAGCTGGGTTTAAATATAGCACCAAAGCCTTGAGTAGAAGTTGTGGGAACCGAACCAGTAATTGGTAAACAGATTAATATAGTGGAGCTTACTCCCTGTCAACTAATGAGCAGTCTTGGCCTTTCCCAGTCAGTTTCACGGTTTTCTTCTTATCGGGTTATGTAACCTGACGTACAGTCCAATTATCCTGATTGTCTTGGATATCTTGGTTCAATTGTTGGCCAGTTTTTCCACAAAAAGTGAAGGAGGAGTATGTTGACACTGGATGCAAGAGCACTGAATGGCCATGCATGAATAGGAGAGGTTGTGATGTATCCCGAAGTAGTGAGCAGGAAGTGTTAGTAGCTGTTGAGTTTGAGGTGGGTGCAAGTCTTTGAGTGGATATTACGAATGCGATGCTCAGGCTTGTCACTCATCATCTTTGGTGAAAGTGTATGTAGTGACAAAGTTAGAGCAAGTGTTAATCCTGCGTGTAAGGTAGCAAGCAGAAAATTGTGTTATATACATTTGTGAATCACAGGGTATCGTTGAACTTCTCGCAGAAGTTTGGAGAACAATAAGTTATGCTGCTATTCAGACTAAGTCTGGTGGTGTGGCTTCTCTTGCAGTCATCAGTGAAGATGTCCACCAGCACCTTGAGAAATCTTCCTCTAGAAAATGTGGGAGAGTGCTTGGCTTTCTTCTACACCATGTGATCAGAGCTTACAGGCAAGCATGACAATGTGAGGGATAGTTCCTGCCTTGCAGGAGCCAATGTGCAGCTGAGCTTTAATAAAGTGCCAGAGCCTTGTGCGTGGAAGTTGTGGGAATTGAACCAGTAATTGTGAAAAATGTTTAATTTCGAAACGTTTAGCATTATATATGTCAGTAGGTCAAACACTAAATACAATACACATCCTACATGAAAGGGAACCGAGTTGATATGAAAAAATTTGGTCTGTGTATTGCAGTGTCTCAATCCCTAAATATTCAAGATCAGACACTCTCCTTTCGGGTGACTTCATTTGTTGCTGCGTACTTTGGAACAATTCAAGTCTATGAAAGACATTACAAAAATGCAAATATTTCTTTCCTTAATTAAAGCTAATATTATTGTGATCACTCTATTTCTCAAAAGCTTTCTCAGTGACATTTTTGTAGAACAACAACCAATGTCTTCCTTGAATCATGGACAGGATAATTCTCTTACTACTTGTGATCATCATATTATGTGAAGGAGAATGGTATTTTGTTTCTTTCAGTGTAGATTCCTATCAAAGAATTTCAGCCTCAAGCCTTTGAGAGCTTAAAAACGAAAAGTTAATTATTCTCACTCACCTCAAAAATAATGCAACATTCCCTTCTTGACCTCTCTCTCACAAGGACACATGTATACACAGAGATTGATTACGTCAAAAGGTACGAACGATTAACTTTGTCTCAGGTTTATGATTTTCAGTGTCCCACATAATAGACCTGGTTTCTTGAACTAAGTTAGTACTTAACAGTTGAAGTGAGCTTTGTAAAGCAAAGGTCCTCAGCCAGCTAAGGTGTGTTGTGATTGAATTTCCAGAAAGCTGGTTTTTTAATTGGAAGGGGTTATGTATTTGGTTACAAGTTTAGCTGTTTCCAAGTCTAATTCACAGACTGGCTGAACTAATGGCTTTGGTGGTGCTGGTCGTCAAAAGTACCTCTCTGATCTCTTAAAGAGTCTAAAAAATATGTGGTCTTGCCATGTGAATTTTCACAAGTTCAAAAGTCTTTGCAATACCTTCATGTTGATTTCACGTGTTGTTGATTTGCTACCTTTGAGGTTCCGCGAACATAGTTTAGATGAGGAAAACCAACATTATACGAATGAAGGCTGGTAGTGAGTATAGACTTCTGTTTACCCAAAATGAGTTTCCCTTTTCTCCAGCATAAAACAACGATATAGGCAGTCAGGAAACTCTACAGTCCTTTTGTGTTGGCCCATTCCTAAATAGAAATGTATGAATTCCCCAGATGACTGTGAGGATTCATAGTAAATTAGACATTTGGTTGAGCTGAAGTGCTAAAGGTCATTGATTGCAGCATTTTAGTCACTTTCTGGTGTTCCTTTTTTTATAAAGAGATATTGGCTGGAAGTTTATGATAACACAACTGCAAAGAAAATCCTCCCATACAAACAAAACAGGGCTGGTTACTTTTGCTCTCAATCCAAATTTGGATTTTAATAGAGGTTCCATAGTGACTCACAACACATACGAAGACCATGGGTAAAACCATTTTGCTGCTAAATTCAACTTAGGCTGTAAATATAGAAGGTAATATTACTACTACATTAGCACCTTTATTCAGTGATGCAGTAATGAGAATGCTAAAGGGGCCTCTCAAAACCAAAATGTCGCTCCTAAACGTCAAAAAGCAGCCTATGAGAAAATCTCAAATGCAATCCTGAAGAAATAATTTTCGCTGAGAATGCGGGAGAAACGTGGCAGGTCTAGAAACACGTGTGGAGAATGAAACAGAATTAATGTTTCGAGTCCATTACTACTTTTTCAGAAGACTGTTTGTTTCAGAGGTCCAAAATTCTGAATATAATATTTCAGAAATCATTTTCGCCCTTACTAATCCGTGTATCAAAACTAAAATTTAGCTGTGAACAGTGATGGCACCTTTGAACCGCACGGACGATGGAGCTCTAAACTCGAAACAAAAATGGTTGGTATGCAGTGCCATCAACATTAAATAGTAGCCCACCTCCACAGACATCACCAAGGCAACCCAGCCTCTTCCAGCACTTTCCTTCCTCCCGATACCCCCAAGCAACAAGACATTTGCCGCGTGGTATACCGGGAGTTGTAGGCCGTGGCGCGGGCTTTTCATATGGAAAGACTACATGACCCAGCATGCCGCGTGTACTGCACATGCGCCGCCGGCGGTGTCTCGTGAGCTTGCGGTGACCGGAAGGAAGTTGAAGTGCGCTCCGCTAATTTTGAACGACTAACGGTACATAAGGTAACTGAATAAAACCCAAGGACTGCAGCTTTAACCCGTAGCGTGTAAGTAAAAAGAAAATTTACGTTTGTCTTTAATGTATGTGGTTGACTTGGCAATTAAAGATCACCTGATGTGATGGAAACCTTTTCTTCGCCCACCGCTCGGAATTAAATGTAGAGCTCCGCACAGATGCGAACAAACCTGATGTGTGCTTATTAAATTTTCTGTTTTTACTCCATATTAAATCGCGAGAGCTTTGGAGGGAATTGAATTGGTTTTTTTTTAAATGGGCATCGGGATGGCTCTCTTCTGGAAACAGTTAAGAACATAGAATAGTTAAAAAGTTAAAAATAACAACACCAGGTTATAGTCCAACAGGTTTAATTGGAAACACTAACATTCGGAATGCTGCTCCTTCATCGGGTGGTTGTTAGAAGAGTATAGCACGGTCTTTCAGCACTCGATGTTGTGCCGACCTTTTATCCTACTCTAAGATCAAACTAACCAACGTCCCCTCCGTTTTACTTACATCCATATGTCTATCCGAGAGTCGCTTAAATGTTCCTAATGTATCTGACTCCACTACTACCGCTGGCAGTGCATTCCATGTATTCACCACTCTGTGTAAAGAACCTACCTCTGACATCTCCCCTAAACCTTCCTCCAATCATCTTAAAGTTATGCACCCTTGTAATAGCCATTTCCGCCCTGGGAAAAAGAAATCTCTAGCTATCCACACAATACAGAGGAAACTCAATTATCCAAACAAGATGGGCTGGCAGTATTTTGTTAGGCTAATTGATTCAATACCTCTCCTCTGGGACTCAGAGTTTTCTGTAGTTTCCTTTTTTCTCGTTCTGCCTGCCATGCTCCCCCTCTCTGCCTCCGGGTAAGGGACTACAGCATTGCTGAAGCCCTTCCCTGCCGCTGCTTCACGTCAATGGGATTGACAGAGTGAGTACTTGCTATGCTTGCTCCCTATTCTGGAGACAGTGCCTGGGCCCCCATCGATGTCCGCAGTATTTCAGTAAGCTGAATTCACTTTTAATCATTGTAAACAAAAGACGCGATCAGTAATAGTGATAATGTTTTTTATCAGGACCTTGAGATCTTATTCAGATAATCTGAAATTCAGATAATGATATTTGGATAATTGAGGTTCCTCTGTATATGCCTCTCATCAACTTGTATACCTCTATCAAGTCACCTCTCACTCTTCCTCACTCCATTGAGAAAAGCTCGAGCTCCCTCAAACTTTCTTCATAAGACATGCCCTCTAGTCCACGCAGCATCTTGGCAAATCTCCGCTGCACCCCTCTAAAGCTTCTACATCCTTCCTATAATGAGGTGACCAGAACTGAACACAATATTCCAAGTGTGATATAACCACGGCTTTTCAGAGTTGCAGCATAACCTCGCAGCTCTTTACTCAGTCTCAATAATGAATACCAACACACCATATGCCTTCTTAACAACCCTATCAACTTGGGTGGCAACTTTGTGGGATCTATGGATGTGGACCCCAAGATCTTTCTGTTCCTCCACACTGCCAAGAATCCTGCTTTAACCTTGTATTCAAATTCGACCTTCCAAAATAAATCAGTTCAGGCTTTTCCAGGTTCAACTCCATGTGTCAGTAATCAGCCAGTTCTGCATCCTGTCAATGTCCAGTTGCAACCTACAACGGCCCTCCACACTATCCACAACTCCACCAGCCTTTGTATCATCGGCAAATGTACCAACCCACCCTTCTATTTCCTCATCCAAGTCATTTATAAAAATCACAAAGAGCAGAGGTCCCAGAACAGATCCCTGCTGAACACCACTGATCACCAAGGTCCAGGCTGAATATTTTCCATCTATTACTACCCTCTGTGTTATATGGGCCAGCCAATTCTGTATCCAGACAGCCAGATGTCCCAGTATACCATGCCTCGTTACTTTCTGAATGAGCCTACCATGGCAAACCTACAGTTGAGGCCATAAGAGCCACATATTTAGGGAATGATCAGAGATTTTTAGCTTTTGGGAAGGACTACAATACTTGCTCCTCATATTTGTGAAAGCTGATTATGCTGCTATCATCAATCTTAGGAAAACTCACTGTGAAAACTGATACTTGTAATTTAGATTTGTGGGTTAACATTATATATTCTAATGTATAAAAAAATTCTAGTTGCAACGTAATTTCTCAGTCCAGCTCTGCATCCTGTCAATGTCCCGTTGCAACCTACAACAACCCTCCACACGATCCACAACACCACCAGCCTGGGCCAGACCACACAAAAACCAAGCGAGACAGAACAACAGTGCTTCGTGGAAGTCGCACTGATGATGTTACCCAGTATGGTAATGAAATGTCTGCATGTTAGCCCAGCAGTTCAGCGAGCTAACCAACTCCCTCAAACACAACCTGAGCTACAGATCTTCATGAAAACCTTTAAAGTAACAGCTTTATTTTAAAATAAAGGGGAAGTCCAGGAATTACAGGCCAGTCAGTTTAAATTCAGTGGTGTTGTATGTTAATGATCTACATGTTGGTGTACAGGGACAAATTTCAGATTTGTTGATGATACAAAACCTGGAAGTATTGTAAGCTGTGATGAGTCATAGAGTCACACAGCACGGAAACAGACCCTTATCTGCCAACTCCATCAAAATGAGTAAACTGGTGAAATCCACATTGATCCCGTGTGTTTGGAGGGTCCCAAGGCAGAAGATGAGGCATTCTTCCTCTAGGCATCTGGTGGTTAGGGTTTGAACGCCAACCTGCAGAATGTTTCAGAACATCTCTGGGACACACGCACTAAACATCCCCACTGCCTTATGGCCAAACACTTTAACTCCCCCAAAGATGTGCAAGTCCTGGGCCTCCTTCACCACCAAAGCATAACCACCTGACACCTGGAGGAAGAATGCTTCATCTTGCGCCTTTGTGTTAGCTTCTTTTTCTTGAGATTCTTACACACTTGATGCAACTGCAATATGCCAACTTCTGTGAACTGCCAAAATTTATTAAGCAAGTACAAGGTTTGGAGGAACCCTTAACACTGTTACAATGCTTACGGAGCCGTGTCAAGAGATCTCCCTGAACAAAGAGACCAGTTCTTCCTTGATACAAGATTTCACATCAGTAATGCCCACAAGACAACCCCCTCCCCCCCCAGCCACTCCCCATAATCACATGCCACTCAAAACACAATGTGATTTGATTGTTTGTGGAAATAATGAGATATAGATCAGTCCTTAACCTGGGAAATTTATCAACTGGCATTTTATACTAAATAATCCTGTTTTTATGACCTGGGCACAATCAATGCAAAAGTTTTGGTAAATTTCTATGAATCTGCACATCTTGTAGGTAATGAGACTGAGGTAGCATGCCAAGAAATTAATATACCAACAACATGTGATGTCAGGAAAAAGTGTATCACCGCCATGTTCAGCCTAAAAGCTGGTAAATTAAAATAATTACATTTGACAAGAGGTAACTGGGTGAATTATATACGGGTGGCACAGTGGTTAGCGCTGCTGCCTCACAGCGCCAGAGACCTAGATTCAATTCCTGCCTCAGGCAACTGTCTGTGTGGAGCTTGCACATTCTCCCAGTGTCTGCGTGGGTTTCCTCCGGGTGCTCCGGTTTCCTCCCAGAGTCCAAAAAAAAATGTGCGGGCTAGGTGAATTGGCCATGCTAAATTGCCCATAGTGTTAGGTGAAGGGGTAAATGTAGGGAATGTGTCTGGGTGGGTTGCTCTTCAGAGGGTCGGTGTGGACTTGTTGGTCCGAAGGGCCTGTTTCCACACTGTAAGTAATCTAATCTAAAGTAAACTTGAATGAGTCTGTGGAAAGTAATGTAACAGCAAGTTTTATTGTGTGATGACCACAGGACAGATACTAAGTTATGTCTCAAATAATGAAGTAGGTGAATTACTAACAGTATTCTTGGTAATCTGATGCTCTGTTTACTTTCAACACTCAAATCCTCTGAGACAAAATTGTCTTGATTGTACAGATTTTTAAAAATTTCCCTAGTCTGATTGTTATAGAGTTATACAGACCCTTCAGTCCAACTCATTCACACCAACCAGACATCCCAATCAGACCAAGTCCCCTTTGCCAGCACTTTGCCCATACGCTTCTACCACTTCCTCAGGCAGGCTCTCCCTATAACTCAAACCTGGCAACATCCCTGTAAATCTTTTCTGCACCCCTCAAGTTTAAAAACATCTTTCCTTCAGAAGGGAAACTAGAATTGAACACAGTATTCTAAAAGTGGCCTCCTGTAAAGCTGTAACATGACATTCCAACTCCTATACTCAATGTTCTGACTAATGAAGGCAAGTGTGCCAAATGCCCCCCTCCGCTCATCCATCTGCATTGTATGGAGACGCTAAATAGGCTGGAGCTTTTTGCCTTCTGATTCTACTTTCAAGGAGCTATGCACCTGCACCCCTTGGTCTCTTTGCTTCACAACACTCCTAACTGTATAAGTCCTACCCTGGTTTGCTGTTTCAAAATGCATTTATCTAAATGAAACTCCATTTGCCACTCCTCCACCCATTGTCCCATCTGATCAAGGTCCCATTGTATGTTGAGATAAACATCTTCACAGTCCACCACACCACCTATTTTTGTGTCATCTGCAAACTTACTAACCAACTGTGTATATTCCCATCCAAATCCTTTACGTAAATGACAAAAAGCAGTTGACCTGTTAAAGTACAGATTTGAGATGGCCCTGGGAATCTGTTATGGACTCAGACCTGTAAGCCTCTCTCTTGGTTCATCCCGGAGATCTTTTGAAGTCTGGAATAAAAAAACCTCTTCCAGACATATTAGTTTAATTTTAGTCATCCCCTTTATTTACCAATAACATCACTGTTACAACATAACACTGATACCTATAAGCTAAACTAAATAGGTTCTAATAACCTAGGAGAAGAGGGTACTAGCTCTTCAAGTGCCCCAGCAGGCTACTCTGATGTATTGATACAAAAGTTTACAAAAACATTGCATGTTCTTAATTATACAGGTAACAGTGAAAGACAATAATTCATAAGGAAGAAAAGTTAATTGACAGGTCTGTGTTCGCTTGACTAATCACTCTTACAGGCCCTAAGTCATTCATCAGGTGGGAAAAACATACCCAGACGAGTTAGGTGCCTGCTAGCGAGATAAACTCCTATCATAAAGAGGTATCAGTCTGAGCTAATTGGTAACCTTGCACAGCTCATATGTCAGATACAATTGTTTTACAAAATGGCTTCATAGCAAGGAGGGCAAACTTTTGACCATAAAATGGTTTCCCGACACATTGTGCCAGAATCTCTTCAATGTTAGACCGAGAATAATTTCTAAGCTAGGAGCAGACTCCTGCTTTTTAAACATTGAACCATTCTGTACCTGAGGCTGAGATGTTACTGTAAGGTTGATTCATTAGTCTTCAAATTAAACATGCTTTTTTTTCAGGGTTGTGATTCAAATTCAAATAAGACATAAGATCTGATTAGTTATAATTGACAGTGGGGCAGTCTGTAAAGTCTGTAGAGTGGTGTGCAAGAACAGCGAGTAAGTTAAAGCTTCGTCAATATTACCTTTTACAGTATTTGTATTTAACAACCGTTAGTGGCTACTCAGTGAAATCATAAAGTCTCAAAAATGCAATTAAGTTCAATCCATAGCAGGTAAGCACTAAGAGTTGATTTTCTACTGGCTTCAGCAACCTCAGCGCTAAAATGGTCTCTCTCTCTTTAGTGTCTTTTTGAACTCTCAAGTCAGGGTCTTGTAACAGCAAAGATGTTTATCTCTCTGTGTCTGTCAAGCTTGCAAGGGTAATAAGAATCCATTAAAATTGACAGGACCTGACGGTCAATTACAAGGCTTTTGATAGTACTGAGTTTCGTTTCAGGGTCAGAATCAAACACTTTTATTAATCTCACAAGGAACAGCCGTGAATGTTATCACTTGGTGTCTTGTTTACACAGATTCACTGAAGTTAAGGCAAATGTTCTTAATTGCCTTAGAGCACCTTGTTATCACTCGGTGAGCACAGATGTTTTTATCTTCTGCATTCCTTGAGTTCCCCCTTTTTCTGAGCCTTCCTGTCTGTCTATTTTCTAATTGCAGCAAGTGTGTTCTATAAATCAGCATTACATTTTAGACTAAATGTTTAAAGACAAGTTTTAAGGCTATGGACCCTTCTCAGGCCTAGCACTGAGCCTTGTGGCACACTGGTCACAGGCCTCCTGTCTGAAAAGCAACCTTCCACCACCACCCTCTGTTTTCCACCTTCGAGCCAGTTCTGTGTCCTAGTTCTCCCTGTATTCCATGTGGCCTAACCTTGCTAACTAGCCTATCAAGAGGAACTTTTGTCGATCGCTTTGTTGGAGTCTATATAGACAATGTCTACTACTCTGCCTCATTTATCTTCTTCGTCACCTCATCAAAAAAACTCAGTTCAGTTAGTGAGGCACAATTTCCCATGCACAAAGTTATGTTGACTATCCCTAATCAGTCCTTGCCTTTCCAACTGCATGTAAATCTTGTTCCTCAGAATCCCCTCCAGCAACTTATCCACCTCTGTTGTAGGGCTCACTGGTCTATAGTTCCCTGAATTTTCCTTACAGTCCTTCTTAAATGTTGGCACCACGTTAGCTAACTTCCAATCTTCTAACACTTTGCCCACGGCTGTTGAGGATATAAGTATCTTAGCAAGGAGCCTTGTAATTTCTTCCCTGTTTCCCACAAAGTTCTGGGAAACACCTGATTAGGTGCTGAAAATTAAACTACCTTTTATTTGTTTTAAGACTTCCTGCCCCTCCTCTTCTGTAATATGAACTCTATTCAAATCCATTATTTCCTCAGCTTCCCTCGTTTCCATGTGCTTCTCCACAGTAAATACTGATGCAAAATATTTGTTCAGTGTCTCACCCATCTCCTGTGGTTCCACACATTGATGACCACATTGATCTTTAAGGGATCCTATTCTCTCCGTTGTTACCCTTAATGTATTTGTATACTTTAAAATTTATACCCAAAATGCTAATTTCCTTCAAAGACAAAGGACCAGGTTAATATAGATTAAATAACCTGTTTACAGTTTCTTCTGTCTCTTTTAAAACATTTTCGCGAAGGACAGCATTCCCCTTGATTCTAGTCATTTTTAAAGCTTATTTAGCCATATATTTATAAGTCCCTTAAAATGTTATATCTTTAACATTATCCTTCCGTAAAGGTCTGTCCATTGTACAGGCCATGTGTTGAATTAGGCAACAAAAGTCTTGTGGAGGTCTCGAAGGGTTTTATTGTAAATATATAGTTTAGCCCAAACACCTTTCTCTGTAGCAAAGCCAACTTCTACTGGGGAATAAGGTAGCTTGTTTTCTTTTAGTCAACATGTTCAAACATTTCATAGAACCCCTAATGGGCTATCAGGTCTGCACCAACCTGTGTGTGTGTGGCGCAAAGGGGTGGTGGGGAGGTGTGTGTGTGTGTGTGTGTGTGTGTGTGTGTGTGTGTGTGTGGCGCAAAGGGGTGGTGGGGAGGTGTGTGTGTGTGTGTGTGTGTGTATGGCGCAAAGGGGTGGTGGGGAGGTGTGTGTGTGTGTGTGTGTGTGTGTATAAAGGGGTTTAAGTCTGTGAGAGGATGTGTGGGAGAGAGGGTCTGAGTGTGTGTGAGGTGTGTGTGTGTGTATAGTGCAATGGGATCACCTGTAGTGCGGTTCATCTGAGGTTTGGTGGTGCCTGCAGCACTTTATCAATGAGGATGAGCACCTTGCTAAGACCTTTCCCACGCCTCCAGATCTTGCCTTTAAACAGCCACTAAACCCCAAACAGATCATTGTTCATAGCAAACTGCCCGGCTTTCAGGACAATACCGTACAACCTTGTCATGGTAGACGCTGCAAGACGTGTCAGAGTGTCGATGTGGATACCACCATTACGCATGGGTACATCTCCTACAATGTACGTGGCAGGTACCCATGCGATTCAGCCAACGTTGTCTATTTCATATGCTGTAGGCAAGGATGCTCTGAGGCATGGTACATTGGCGAGACCAAACAGAAGCTACGTCAATGGATGAACGGCCACCGCAGAACAAACAACAGGACTGTTTCCTCCCAGTCGGAGAACACTTCAGCGGTTTAGGACATTTGACCTCAGACCTTTGGGTGACCATCCTCCAAGGCGGACTTCAGGACAGACAGCAACAAAAAGTGGCCGGGCAGAGGCCGATAGCAAAGTTCCATACCCATGGGGGTGACCTGAACCGGGACCTTGGGTTCATGTCACACTACAGGTGACCCCATTGCACTATACACTCACACATACAGATTGGTATGACTGGTCAGCGCAACATCAAGGGCCGAAGGGCCTGTACTGCTCTGTAATAATCTATGTTCATTCTCACACTCACCCTCTCACAGACAAAAACCCCTTTAAACTCACACACACCCTCTCACACACTCATACCTCCCCCCCCCCCCCACACACACACACACACACACACACACACACACGTTTGTGGGTGAATTTGTACTTGCAGAATTAGATTTTACTTTGCTCAAAAACTGCATGAATCCATGATTTGGAGATGCCGGTGTTGGACTGGGGTGTACAAAGTTAAAAATCACACAACACCAGGTTATAGTCCAACAGGTTTAATTGGAAGCACACTAGCTTTCAAAGCGACGCTTCTTCATCAGGTGAAAAATTGATTGTCTGTTTCAATGTATAATTTCAGTTATATTGCACTGTAAATTTTTGCTATAAATTCTGTGTTACGATCAAGCCCTCCACTATCACCTGATGAAGGAGTGTCGCTCTGAAAGCTAGTGTGCTTCCAGTTAAACCTGTTGGACTATAATCTAGTGTTGTGTGATTTTTAACTTTGTACACCCCAGTCCAACACCGGCATCTCCAAATCAGGTTTAATTGGAAGCACACTAACTTTCGGAGCATTGCTCTTTCATCAGCTGGTAGCGGAGGGCTCAATCCTAACATACAGAATTTATAGCAAAAATTTACAGTGTGATATAACTGAAATTATACATTGAAAAATAGATTGTCTGTTAAGCCTTTCACCTGTTAGAATACCGTGATAGTTTCACCTCTTTCATGTGTAAATCACAAAACCTTTTTTTAAAAAGTTGCATTCTCGAGTTAGCTGTTAACAATGGGTGTTAGCTAGACAATATGTTGAAGATGTTAGCCCCCTGTGTTCTCTGTCTATGCCATGATGTTTAGATTGATTCTAATCTAAAAAGTGAGATAATGGAGTTTTACATGAATTCATGCAGTTTTTGAGCAAAGTACAACGTAACCCTGCAAGTACAAATTCACCCCACAAAATATATGTGTGCATGTGGTTCTTTGTCAGTCTGTGTATCTGTCTGGGTTGGGGGTTGAGTGTGAGGAAGTGTATGTGTGTGTGTGTAGTGAGTGCAGAGTGTCTTAAGTCTGTGAGGGGGTGCATGTGGGAGTGTGTGTCTGTGTGTGCACGCCTGTATGTGTCTGTGTGTAGGAGTATCTGTGTGTGTATAGTGCAATGGTGGTCACCTGTAATGTGACATGAACCCAAGGTCCCGGTTGAGGCCCTCCCTATGGGTACCACAGCTAGCTATCAGCCTCTGCTCGGCCACTTTTCGCTGCTGTCTGGCCCGGAGTCTGCCTTGGAGGATGGTCACCCGAAGGTCCGAGGTCGAATGTCCTGGACCACTGAAGTGTTCCCCAACTGGGAGGAACACTCCTGTCTGTTGATTGTTGTGCTGTGCCCATTCATCCGTTGTCGTAGCCTTTGCTCGGTTTCCCCAATGTACCATGCCTCCGGACATCCTTGCCTGCAACATATAAGATATAAACATTGGCTGAGTCACATGAGTACCTGCCACGTACAAGGTGGGAGCTGTCCCCACGCACAATGATGGTATCTATGTCCGCACTGACACATCTTGCAGCGCCTACCATGACAGGGTTGTATGGAGTTGTCCAAAGAGCCAGGCAGCTTGCTACGAACAATGATCTGTTTGAGGTTTGGCGGTTGTTTAAAGGCAAGTAGTGGAGGTGTGGGGAAGGTCTTGGTGAGGTGCTCATCCTCATTGATAATGTGTTGCAGGTCACGGAGAACATGGCGTAATTTTTCAGCTCCTGAGAAATACTGAACAATGAAGGGTACCCTGTTGGTTGCAGCACGTGTCTGTCTCCTGAGGAGGTCATTACGGTTCCTTGCTGTGGCACGTTGGAACTGGCAGTCGATGAGTTGGGCATTGTACCCTGTTCTTGTGAGGGCATCCCTGAGTACTTCCAGGTGCCCGTCACATTCCTCCTCACCTGAACAGATCCGGTGTACGCGTAAGGCTTGTCCATAGGGGATGGCTGTTTTAATATGTTTTGGGTGGAAGCTGGAGATGTGTAGCATTGTGAGGTTGTCTGTGGGTTTGTGGTAGAGTGTGGTGCTGAGGTGTCCATCCTTAATGGAGATGCATGTGTTCAAGAATGAGACAGATAGTCGAGAGTGGCCCATGGTGAGTTTGATGGTGGGATGAAACTTGATGTCACTGTGTAGTTTTATCAGTGACTCCTCGCCATGGGTCCAGAGGAAGAAAATGTCATCAATGTACCTGGTGTATAATGTTGGTTGGAGATCCTGCATAGAGAAGAAGTCTTGTTCGAACCTGTGCATAAAAATGTTGGCATATTGGGGTGCAAATCTGGTCCCCATGGCTGTTCCGTGTGTCTGGATGAAGAACTGGTTGTCAAAGGTGAAGATATTGTGATCAAGGATAAAGGGGATGATGTTTGGAGATTGCAGTTGTTGGTGTTGAGTACTGAGGCTGTTGCCGCGATGCCATCATTGTGGGGGATGCTGGTGTAGAGTGCGGAAATGTCCATTGTGACGAGGAATGTTCCCGGTTCGACTAGTCCGTGGGTGTTGAGTTTCTGTAAGAAATCCGTAGTGTCACGACAGAAGCTGGAGATCCCATGTACAATAGGTTTCAAGATGCCTTCAACATAGCCGGAGAGATTCTCATATAGGGTCCCATTGCCTGACGCGATGGGACGTCCTGGTGTGTTGGCTTTGTGTACCTTTGGAAGGCAGTAGAAGTTGCTTACACGAGAAGTACATGGGATGAGGGCGCGTAGGAACTCTGAAGGACTGGATCCAAAGTTCTGATCAATGTGTTTAATTCACGGGTGTGTCCTTTGGTCGGATCAGGTGGTAGTTGCCTGTAGTGTTCCTGGTTGTTCAGTTGTCGGTACACTTCCTTGCAGTAATCTGTTCTATTCTGAATGACAATGGCACCTCCTTTATCTGCTGGTTTGATGACAATGTTGTGATTGGTTTTGAGAGCCGAGATGGCATTGCATTGTGAACGGGTGATGTTTTGCTCTACCTTGTGGATATGGCTGATGAATATGGCATTTATGTATTTCCTGACGGTTTGAGCATATATGTCAATCCCAGGGCAGCAGCCCTTCGGTGGGGTCCAAGTTGACACCTTTGGTCACTTCACTACAGATCCCTGTGATGACTGTTCGAGTTCATCAGTGGGCTCATTGGGATCACTCCTGGCAACTTGAAAGAATTCCCGGAGACTCATTTGTCTGATGAACTCCTTTGTGTCTGCTGCCAGAACCAACGGGTCCATTTTGGCGGTGGGGCAGAAGATCCCCTACTCAGGACTTCAATCTCTTCCAGTCGAAGGTTGATAATAGACTTCCCCTCAGTGATAATGTTGTCTACTGTGGTTCCAGAGGGGCTTTGCTATTACTAATGAGAATGCCAAGTTTTTCCAGTTTTTTTGTTCTTGGCGTGCATGTACGTGGTGTAGTTTTGTTGCCTTGTCTGTTTGGCAATGTCGTGTAATTGTACTGATGTATCCTGAGTGTAGGCTGAGAGTGTGGACTCCATCTGAATTTCAAGGTTGTGGCGCCTGCTGTAGAGTTGGATGCATGAGATGATTGAGGAGTTTGCGAGAGGTGCGGTGGCAAAGTCTCTCTGCGTAGTCTGTGTTGTAGGTCGACTTAAGTGGGTTCGTGATCCGTAATCCTTTTGGGATCTTTCCTGCTTGCCTGCATTCCTGTAGAAACTTGATGTCTGTGTCGATGGGTTCATGTCACATTTACAGGTGACCACCATTGCACTATATACACACAGATACTTCTACACACACGGACGGACACATACAGACACCCACACACACCCTTACAGACACATGCACCCCCTCACAGACTTAAGACACTCTGCACTCACTACACACACACATACACTTTCTCACACTCACAACCCCCAACCCAGACAGACAGAGA